>NW_022882953.1:0-1490219 GCF_011952255.1 Bombus vosnesenskii | reverse complement strand
GCCGATCATACGGATTTGAGAAATCGATTTCAGAGATAGCATCCGACGTTGCTACATAATATCGGCCGAGTCGCAACGCTTACTAAGCAGATTTCTCTGTCTAAGCTATGGACTATAGCAATGTTGTTACATTGCGAGACGTACAGTTGTTTTTCCCTCTTGCTTGACATCAATGAACATATTATCGTGTAAATTCTTACTTCCACTATCAATTTTGTATTGTAACTAGGCGATCAATATTGTTGTCGATATTGTTGTAAATATTTAAGATTCTCAACATTCTACTGACAATATATATCGAACGTGTAGAGGGTCTTTTACTTACGACACTGTTGAGAACTTTAAATATTCACAATAATATTGATCCTTTAAATGAGATAAATAGCTTGAAACAAAGCAATCGGCGGATATAATAATATTGCACTGGTCGCTATTAGTAACAGCAGTCAGACGCGAAAGTGAAATAGGTCTGTATGCCAACAGCCAGTAAGTAGAAATATAGTGATATGTAGAGACTGATAATACCAGTCACGTTTCTTAATAAAGACTAAAACTTTTAGTTGCCTCTAAATTAAGTGTCCTTCTCGTGAAATATATTTTTTCATTCCACGTAATAGGGATTAAAATTTTGCTAAATAAATAATTCCACCTTGCGTACACATATGTGTATACTCTTGCTTCGTTAAAATATTTCACACATTCGATTCCAAAAGATTTTTAATTACATCGCTAAAGGGAAAAGAAAAATTTTTTACTACAGTTAAAAACGTAAGGAAGTATATAACAAAAGTTTTAATGGGTATTTGATTAAAATTACTATTGAAAAAATATCTGTTAATTTAATACTATTACTGTGTCAGTCAGTCAGTCAGTCGATTATACATACATCGTCAATACAATTTTTTTCAACACGTTATTTTCTTAACTACAAGTTCAATCATCGCACACACTTCATTGTTCACAGCCGAAGAAAGAGAACGATCTATCTTCCAGTCTCTTTTATCAACTTTCATTTTACAGCTCCGTTCTATTCTGCTTTCCCCTATCCCGTCGTCTGGACAATGATTTTTCTCGTCGTTTTCTCGTAGCCAACGTTCCGCGCGAACAAAATCTCGTCGACATAATCACGTGTAATCACTCACGTGTAAAGTCCGCGAGCGTGCAACATGTACGCATCGATGCTCGCTGCGTGGAACTCCCAATTGATACGCAGACCAGTATCCGAGACGCTACTCGAAAATGCTATTCCATTCGAAAGTTATTCATGCACTGCTAAATCAGTAATCGAGCATGCACTGGAGAGTTGAAATATGAGAGTGTAATGTGCATAAAGAGGAATAGTCTACGTGCGATTTAATACAGCGAACTATGCATTTGCGGTAGCCAGATTATTCTACATTTCTATGCAAAGCAGGGAAAAGATAATTGCGTCGTTAATAGTGACGATAGAATTTTATTAACTAATTTCATTGTTAAGGAGTACTTTCTTTGCTATTATGTAATATACTTACTTTCGTCTTTCAAATTATTAATTACATCCGCCCAAGAAATTCAAAGAACGTCTTCAACCGCTTTCGATGTGTAATTTGAAAGAAAATATTAATATTGATGAGTATCAGAAACAAGTTAACATTTTGTATTGACTCAATACGAACTCAGTACAACAGAATTAAAAAGAAACTACTGGTAGAATTTATCGAAGCTGTTATCAGGTATGTCTGTGAACCAAAATCCTATGATCCGTACAACTTTCAGGAGCTTTTAACTTCGGTCCGTTAAGTTCAATCTCGTTAAAAATTTCTTTCCTAGCCATTGTCACGGCATGTGATTTTCGTGTCACGAAATACCAATAGGTAACGAAATCGAATCGCTTCGATACCTGAAATGTATTCAACGTGTTTAAGAATCCTGTTCTTCGCCAGGAGTATCGTTGATAAGCAACAATTGCTTAATTGAACGAAAATAAAAAATATTATTTTCCCTTTAACCTAAACGCAATATTGATTTATTCGAAGTACAAATTAAAAAATAAGTCAGTGAAAAACATCAATACATCAGGACATTATTTACATTTAAAAGGCGAAGGTAGATGTCTTATTTAAAATAGCAGAAGAGTACGACAGAGAATATTTCGAAATAGATTTTTATCCTGTGTATATAATATTTCAAATCCAGATGGAGGTTAAAAAATATCCATTGTACACAAATATATATAAATAGCAGATATATACATACCCGAAACTTTTACGGAGATACGATCCATTTTCTGCCACGTGTTTCCGGTTCGTCGTTACGTACGGAAGATTTTAATTGCAGAATCAATGATTCGCGATTTGCATTCGGCATGAGGTAGATCGCGATGCTCGTAGTTTGACAATGTTCCTGTGACTTCTAAACTAAGCGTCGCGATTATCGTGGCGCCGCGTCTAACTATAGCTAACAAACCGTTGGAGTGTAAACTCCTGATGACTTTGGCTGCACGCTCGCGGCGTGATTACATTTTACACCTGGAGTGCACATGAAACGTGATTAAATTCATCGTTACCTCCTTCGCGAATTCCTACGAAGTTAAGTTTAATCGATTTTGAGTATAATTAGCGAAAGGACGCATCCTCCGCCTGATAATAATAAGAGAGGGAGAGAAACCGTAATACCTTTGAACGCATCCAGGGGGGCTGGAAACGGTTGGAACAATAACAAAGACACGATAGACAGTTTCTAACGAGGAAATATGCTAACGCGTGTACCCGCGTACGATGTTAATTAGCGTGCCGAGTATCGTCTCACTCTACACGTCGCCGTTTCCACAATTCCTAATTCTATCTGTTCTAACCCTCCGACGCGTAACCCACGTCCAATTAGTTTGAGATTTGCGCAACGCCTATGTGTAAGACTCGTATGTATGTACCGTTGGTTTCATAGAAGCGCGGCACATCTAAAAAAACCGTTTCCTTTGAGGTATCTACAGAAATTTATCTCTAAAATTGAATTATTTATTAAGATGCGAATATCGTAGTTGTGCAATAAAATTAGACTATTCAACTAGAACAAGATAGAGATTCGATCTTTTTCCCAATAGTAAGCAGTATTTTATTAGACACCCTCGAAATGTAAAGGCAATGTCAATTAAGTTAGAAAAGACAACAATTTTTCTTTGCCAAATCAATTCAAATTTCAGAATTCATCCAGTTTCCTTTGTTATTTTCATTCGAATCAGAAACCATCTTAATATTAACACATCGAGGAAAGAAGGAAGAGCAGCCATCTTGAAAAGAACGTGTCTGACTACTTTGACACAAATTAAAACGATTCACGATGGCCATCCTCTTTTGTTTTTCCGGCGACATTCTCTTTGTAATTAGAGTGAATTTTTATCTTTGCGAACGCAAAGGGTGGATTATGCGAAGGTGATCGATCCGTCCTCAGCAAGGGTCGCATATTGCGTTGTTCTGTGGGGTGATTGCTCCCTGGGCGGAACGGGAGCGCGGAATCGTGGGTGTAGTGGAGTGAATCGTTTATTATTTGGCTTCCTTGACTTCTTCTTGGCTTTGCGGTGCGTGAGTAAGTGAGTTGTGTCTGTGTCATCCACAGCGTTGTACTCCACCCGCGCGTTAAGCGACGGTACCTGAGTTAGCGTGACCTGCGGCCGGCGGTCTCACCCCCGTGACACGAGCGCGCGTATACCGTTCTGCTCCGCGTGTTAGCGGTCAAGAGATTTCGCGTACCGATTTACTTCTATTTTCTTGTATAATTTACTGTCTGTGATTCCTACGGTATAAGTATTAATTACCGTTCCCCGTGATAACATAAGTGTGTTACGATTTATGAGTGCCATTGACGGTCGTGAATATTTCTTTACAATTCTTTTTGTAACCCTGGTTGATTTAATGAAACGTGTACATTTCGCGGAACACTTTCCAATCTTCAATTAAACTCAATAGTTCTATAGCTTGTGCTTCTGTTCGATTATTTGGCGGCTTGCGATTGTGAACTTTATTACGACATTTCCTTTTGTTTCTTTCTCTTTTGTTTTTGTCTCTACTATTAAATTTATTATCCACATCTAACTCGAGGGTCAATTTTCTTGACCCCAAGTTCTATTCATATTATTGGGGATTCATATTGGGGAATCTAAATTCTTTCTCTTTTATATAAAATGGTGCGTGGTAAAGCTCATAACCACGAGATGTGGTACGGAAAGCCTCGCTGTGCCAGGCCGAGCCTATTCTTTGAGAGTTAATTGCGTGCAACACGTCGCAACTAATAAAGATTACCGCGATTTAATTTTCTTGTGAGTACATATTTGAAAATTTTCAGGGGCTTCCACATTTTACCATTGATTACTACGAATTAAAGTTTTAATCGGTGAAAGCTATTAAGCTTTTAAGATGCTTCTCGAGAATCTCCCTCTAAAACTTTTTCAACGTATTTCTTTTCCCCGACGTTAAATTTATTTTACAATTACTTAAACTATTCTTACCCTACGCTTAATCTAAGCTAATTAAAGCTAATTTATCGCTTGTGAAAGAAGTTTCGCAAGAAACACTACACCTACGGTGGAACATCTACTACGTATACTGGATATCCTTGTGTATTACGCGCTATTCGTTTATTTTCAATATTCAAGTATCGACCAAAATATATCAGATTTTCTTCTATATCGCAACATTCTCAAAATTTATATGCATTTCATAATTGTCTCGTAGTAATTAGCTATGATGTCACAAGAAGTATTCAAGTATTTTTAATTATCTACCACGAATCCATTGTTACGATACCATTCAATTCTGAAACGATTTTCTATAAATCTATAAATATGATTTAATATTAAAATGTTATTTAATATATATTCGAATATTAAATAAATCTATAAATATCAAAACTTTAAATAACTTGAAGTAGTTACTATTGGCGACTGAAACACGTTGCTCAGTAAGAATACTATTTTAATATAAATGTAACAATTTTGGTCAATAACAAAAAAAAATGTCACAAAAGATAGTCCTACTACGCTATAAACCCATCAAATCTACATTCTTTCCATTAAACAACTTCTCAGTCACGAACAGTACCAAGATCACCTTCGTCAACTTGCTAATCGGCACACCGCCAGCGTATTCCGTGATAATTCTTTTCCTACTAACGAAGAACGCTACCTTCCATCCAAACCTAGGAACGAATGTAAAACTCCACAACGAACCAGCGACATGCAAATCGAGAGGATGGCCGGGGACTTAAGTTACGATCTCTCCAAGTTAATTTTCCTTCCTGAGAAGTGTGGATCGTTGATCGATTAAAACAGGGGAAACATAGAGGCACTCGTCGATGCGAAAAGTACATCGAGACGGAACGTGCGGATGCGTACGAATGCAAGAGAAAGGTTGGAAAGGGAAAGCATCGAAGACGGAAAATGCAAGGAGGCCGACGTACCGATGGAAAACGTGGACCACTTAGCAAGCTGGCTAGAGGCCAGCTGCAATCCTTGCACAGGCACGCTAAGCTTCCTGCATTTTAAACGCACCTGGACGACTCCGCCATTAATAGATTATCCCAGAAACGTTCGTCTTAGTCTGCTGCTGACTCGTGTTTTGTTCCAACTCGTGCGAATATCGGGAAGAGATTTACCTTATCGGAGGTTGGTGCCGAAGGCAAAGCTTTCACCAACGAGGAACCAAGATTCTTCATCCGCTGGCGTTCTCTTCTCTAGTTGGTATCACGTTGATGATTTATTTATGTGCTTCAACCGAGCCACAAGATGGTTAATATAATATTAAAAGGTGAATAATGTCGCGTTATTTGCATCGAGAGGAGGTGGTCGGGTTTTTTTGCCTGTTCCTGGCGAACAGGTCACATAAATTTTCGATGAATGGCCTCGCAACACATGCTTAGTAATGTCCGTTAAAAAATGACATAGCGTCTCACCTGTTGCGCCGGAATAGGAACGTCCAGCGTTTTACTTAATCCTACAGCTAAAGAGCTCGAGGGAAGACCTTCGTGTTCAGGAACGTGGCCCATTTAATAATATTCTCCGCAATCTGCGGCGCAATGTATCATAAGCTTTGTCCTTGCGATCTGATTAGCGGAAAACCATTTCCCTATGCTCTCAGTTCTCGGAATGCTAGTTTGTCATCCCTGATTCTTCGATAAAAAGAAAGAAATTATTTGTTTGTTTATTTGAACGCAGATTCGATTATTAGGCGAATAAAGGTAAATTAAATCGTAGAAATTTCATTGCTTAAATGGCCAAAAATGCAGTCGAACGCGATAATCGTAATGCCCTGAATGTGATACTGCTAATGTATACATAAACTGTTCTTTAATTGGCAAGTAGGTAATTTCAATTATCACGCCACTAAAGAGTTATATTTGTGCACTAAATTGAATGCTGTTGATTGCCTGTTCATTAATATAATAATACAAATTCTCATATAGCGTCGAGGATAGTATTCACTTCGAATCGATTATAAAATGTAATCATATTACTATCAGAAATTATCACTCTTATCACCCTTATTTACCTTTCTATTGATTAGCAATGTCACCTAATTAATTACTACTGTTTTTACATTTTTCCCAGTTTAAACCAAGTTCGACATAACTATTGAATTAATTTATCCGCTTCGAGGTACCCGCTAAAAATGCTACACCATTTCTTCCATCGTGGCGCGCGGAGAGAGCTGGCGAGTCACGTCATTCCCAGCGAAATAGAATCCACGGGAATCAGCTGAAATTGTTGATTCAGAGTCAGCCTACAATAGGATCTGATTCGCGAGATTACGAGCCGCGTCACGTGAGCGGTTTTATTAAAAGAAATTCGACCGGCGCGTTAAAGCGACAAATCTTCTCCTTGAATAAACTTAAGCCGCGCATATTACGTGACAATCAAGCCACACCTGGTCCCAATCGGACCAGCTTCAATCCTTCGCTCGGTTTTTTCAGTTCTCAGCCAGGGGAACGAGGATGGAAAGGGAGAAAAAGGAAAGCCAGGAGGGGTTGCTTTATCGCGGCTCTGCTCTCTTTCGCTTTCCCATCTTTTGCTCCTTTTCATCGTTCCTTTGAGTCAACACGGAGCTTGCGCGCGGGGATCTGGTCGTTTCCCTCGCCTCCCTTCAATCAGCCTCTTCCATATTTATGCGCGGACCGGCATTCCTCGCGGAAAATTTTCCTCCGTAGTTCAAAACGGACTACATTATCATAATCTGTCGGAAGGTACGACACTGGCTCGAGGACTCGGTGGCTTTAACGTAATTATTAATCAGAATCCAAGATGATGACGCTGCGGGGAATAGAGAAGCCTCTTCCACCTCTCGCTCATACCAGTAATGTAATTTCGATTATGAATCGTGCAGTATCAGGCGCGGCCATACGTGTTCCCGATGATGTCGCTTCTGGGTTTTATGCTGGATGAATTCAATCCCATGGTTTGGGAGAGTCGGAGATATTGGTGAAAGATTTTATGAAGGAATTCGTTTAGTTTCGTATGGTGAAGATATGGACGTAAAGAACATGCATTATTTTTAATTTGTATAAATGGAGTGTTTCTATTTATTTTAAAATATAGGTTTAATTAGGGATTGTTAATTATGTGAGTTAATTAAAGAGTGTAAATTACTAAGAGTTTACTTTCAAGTTCATTTCTCTGAATAAAGTTTAAAGTTACATGATATTCGATTCTTAAAAAAGTTTAAAGCTTCAAGCATCTTTGGATATTAGCTTGTAACTTTCTCTTTCCAAACTTTACTTTATAAAATAAATCATTTAACAAACTGCTTATACTTCTCTTTACCTTTTCTTTAACATCTATAGATATTTGCATCTTAAACCTTTAACATCCTACAGATATTAAAGTTTCATCGATAACATTGAAATATCTAGTGGGCACGTAACTTGAACAGAACTTTAAATGTTAGGTTCAAGTTTAGGTACCAGTGATAATAGCTCCTGTGAATTAAATTATACTGAAAAACAGTTTCCATTAAAAAATTTACATTATTTAACTAGTGTAAACTTTCATTAAACTTTCTATTCAAAACATTGAAAACAGTTTAACTTCTTTTCCGAAAAGCACTCTCAGAGGCATTAATTCTACGCGAGTTTTCAAATGCGTACATTTAAAGCAGTTTATGAAATTTCACGGACCAGTTATAAAATTTTATCCCCCGTGCAACCATCTTTTTCACGGTTTCCCGATTATCCTCGGTTCACTTGTACTCCCGCCGCACTTTCTTTCGCATTTCATAGCTACGTTCCTTCTGCTTACATTCCGCAAAAACTTTTCAGAATGCAATTACGCCGTCCATCCTCTATCGCTCTTATCGGGCAACATATTTCGCCAAAACAAAGGGAATTCTTCCGCATTAAAGTTCCAGAGTTTTATGTGACGCCGGCAAATAATAAAAATGAGCGAGCCACGTTGTCTGTTTAAGGAAATAACAATGCATAGTAAGAGCACGGAATTAGAAAGATGCATTGCAATTTAAATTAAGACATTGTGATATACACTTCATAAGTTTCGTGGCGCAAAATTACATTATATTATCTAATATCGGAAAAATAACTATACATTTAAATACTTAATGGTACTTCATTCTTTTAAAATTTTGATTCTGTTTTATTTATTCTTTTAACGAAAACAATGAGTTAAATTTGAAACGACTGAGAAGGAATATCGTTGTCTACATTCTGAAAATTGTATTGACAATTATTTCGAGAATATTAAACACCACAAAATATATTAACAAAAGAGTGCAGAATAGAGATGACAACAAGAATGAATTTTCAAAGATCAAACTTACATAGAACACTAATATTCACTATAATCAGTAAGCACAGTCACGAAACTATGATAATTCTACGTTTAGTTACATACTCGAAATATACAATTTCGAAGCAAAATAAATCAAGTTCCGATTTAAATCTCTTGGCGCACGAAGAGAGAGAGAGAGAGAGAGAGACCATCCTATACGTGCCGTGTAACCAATTCCACCGCAATGATTCGTATCGAAACACATATCATGTAACTTCAGGCAAATTGCTCACCGCAAACAATCCAAAATTGGCCAACCATCAAACAAGCAACGTTCAGTTTTTCGTTCCCCTGACTCGCGATTACAAAATAGCAATCGATGTTATATGGACAAAAGCGACGAAAACAGCCGTGACGTGTTGAAAATGCACGGCGGGAAAGTTCGTCGAATAAATTATTATCGGCTCGGCGAGACGCGTACCTGTGTACCTATCTGGTAAGCGTTGAGAAGATTACACTGGTACGCCGTCGTTGAGCTAATAATGCAACGACGCCGGCCGATGCCTCGTCGCGCCAACCCTTTCATTGTTATTATCTTAATACGATAGTGTAAGGTCTAGTACCGTCTGACCTGCTCTCAGTTTAACGAGATTAGCATAATACCGCGAAGCCCTTCTCAGAAGTCTGGCTCTCCAGCCACCCCCGCGTGCACCCCTTCCGCGCCAGCAATCACCCACCCGCAACCAATTCCACCGTGAACTTGCCACGTTCACAACTGACAAGGACTCACCTCAACGGGCTTGCAACGCTTTACCTGAAGTTGCGAACAACGCGGATAGACGGCTAGGTGGTCGGGCTTCGTTCAACGGGAGATATTCGCGCCGGAAGACCGACGTGGACAGAGGAAGACGTCAACTGACATTAAACACTGCCTTGTTTTTATCCGGTTGAGAAATTCAGTTATTTAATTGCTGTTGTTGAGAATTGTGGATCTTAATTGCTGAAATAAAAGTAAAGTAATACTAAGGTTACGCTTAGAATTCATATTAATATAGTTTTAGATTTATTTAATAAACGATTTCTAGGATCTGTCGATATACATTTGCACGCGTCTCAGCACTCTCTTTATCTCATCATCTTCCTTACCACACTACCAACGGAACAGTTACATTCATCTGTTTTTCGAGACGCCGCGCACACACATACTTCCACACACTCATATTCACATACGCGTGTCACTACTATGCGGCCAATCTAGTCTAGCACACAAAATTATACATATCTCAATAGCAGTACTTCGCTGTCGCTGCTAAGTCTCGTTCTCATAGTCAGCATGTAAGTAGAAGAGTATGCATGGAAGTTAGGAGATATTTATTGCAAATTTACGCTTCATAAGAAGCGTACATTTATTTAAGTAATCTATTATGCGTTACATCGATGAGTCTCTATACGTGACGTCATTCAGTAGCTATACCGATCAACTACATAAATTTAGGTTGTGATATTCGTACGAAGTGCGTATTCGGTGAAATTGGACGGATTCATCGAATATACGGTATCAGAAACGAGTTCCATCGTTATTCGGAAGCCGAATTTGCGACCCAATTCGGTTGACCCTCGTCACGTATTGTCTTAATTCCCTCTGACCTATTCTAATCCTTTCTGACCCGGTTGGATCATAGCAATCCACTAATCTCGCTGTTAGCCAGACGAAAAACGTGACGCTATGTAACGTGCGTCTCGTAGAAATTGAACTATACCGTAGACATCGAAGGGACACGAAGAAGAAGGTTAAGAAATAATCATCGAAAGCGCTTATCATTACGAGGGTTGTCTGGAATTCCATTAATTTAGATAGGTAGAGGCTGATAGCGTCCGCGATGTGACGCGTTTGAAATCGCTACAGCGACGACACGATGGTCTCTAGACAAGCGTATTTAAGCGGATACGTGCAAATAATGCATGCAACAGAACGCGAGACAGGTATTCTCTGCGGTGTAGGCATGAAATATATTCTCGGAGTGGCAGACCATTCCATTGTCTAAATTATTCATGGCTTGCGGGACACTTTGCTAAAATTAGCATGCCGGTCATAATGTTAATGAATTTTTCAAAACAGAAGGGAAAGGACCAAGAGCTGACATTCGAGGCGCGTAGGCGCTCGTACACCAGCGTAAATACGCACGTACCGCGTAATTATAACCGCACGTCGCTCGGAGATGCAAACTTTGCGGGATTTTTAAGATTACGTTTAACTTTTCATTAAAGGTACGATGCTTCCGTATTAGCGATTTAATAATTAATCCCCGTACCAGACTAGCTCGCTATGGGGCTAAAATGAATCTCGCTGTATATTTTATGGCAATAATCAGCAACGCAATCGCTGCTGCTGATTAAAAGGTATAAAATGGTACATACGCGCCTGGATATTGCCCTTAGTGAAAGTTACGAGGACGTTGATGAAACGCGGATTACTAAGAATTACAATTTAACTTGGAAAATAGAAAAAGGAAGTGAGTAAAAAGGTTCCAAAAGGTGTAAGTTTGTTTCTAATTAATTGTCCTTTCAGAGGTTTATTGTGTGACATGGTAAATTCTGTCTTTCCTGTGTCATTATATGATAATTAATTACCCAGATAGTTTGGAATACTGTCCACCGTAACATGATCAATTAAGTATTAAATAATATACGTACTCATAGAGTCCTTTAAATAAAGTTGGTTAAAAGCATTAAATACATAGCGTGGCTTTATAGAGCGAGTCTCATAAAATCTTCATTCTTTGAACCCTTCTGACCCAGCTTTAAGAACTTCTTAATCAGTAATAACTCAAAATAAAGTAGGATAACGTGGACAACTTCAATGAACTTTTCACTCTTCACTTTAAAATACTCGTAAAATAGCAACCCCGCTTTGTAATATTCACTCACGTGAAAATCAATGAAAATTCTTCACTAAAATCGAGTGAAAATGTCCAAGCAGTTCTTCGTATACCTGCAACACGATCATTCAACATTCATAACAAAAACACATAATTCGCAATTACCTATAAAACACCCTTATAAATTCTATGATCCAATTAACAGCTTTGGAACCTTTAACACAAAGCGGCGGCCGCACAATTAGAACACGGCTACGGATTAACGAAAAGGATGCAACGGACCATTCATCAGCGGCGCGTTGAACGGGATTTCTGGGATAACACGTGGAAGCTTGGAAATAAAGGGCCCAGGGTGAAATTTTCATCGCCGACTTAGGAGGTACCGGCGGCTTACGGCTACGTGCTACGTCGTGAAACTTTTAGCGGCCGCGAACAACTTCGCCACGGTATTATCTTTCCCGCGCTAAAAACCTGTTCTTACGCCCGCTGTAATCTAACGTAATAATTGATCGCCGCCGAGGATAATCGCCAAGGGTGAGCGGAACAAAAGCGACGCAGATTCTGCTGCCTCGGTAGGTAGCTAAAAACTATGTAACACGGGTGAATCTCGTTCGTCGGGGAAAATGAGACGGCAATTTATTCCGAAGCATCCTAGTCATTAACCTTGAGCACGGCCGACTGTGCTCCAAGTAATTCAGCGTTGACGATATTAATAATTTATCAGCGACGTGCCTGTAATTTGGTTATTCTATACAAGCTACTGCTTCGACATGTATGTATAACGGATTAACGGTTCTTCTTTTGCAATAAATGTATTATGTATCACTTTTTCGTTAGTTTCAATTATGTCTTCTTGTGGTATTTTTATGTTCAACATTGGTGAACTACATATATCAGTGTACTAGCGAGGGAAAGGATTTTTATGAACTGATAAAAATAACTGATGATTAACGAAATTTTTATATCTTTTATTTAGTTAATAATTTATGTCTCCAATAGAATAATTTAGCTTATAAATCTCCTCTTTGTATTTCAACTACGATTTATCGACGATATTTACGCAGTTAAGTATTTTGTTAAATGAAATCTAATCGAACTTTGATATTGAACGAAAGTTACAAAAATTATTTTATATAGGGCAAACGTTAAAATATAAGCAATTTTTTGAAACCATGATAATAGCCAAAGTAACAGTATTACAATTTTTCACGTTCAAAGTCCACCGTTGCTATACGTGTAACCTACGATTCGTAAAGACTAACCCTAACCAATTGATAAGAAGTCTTTTCAAGGACAGCCAGCGACGAATGTCTTATCATAGCGAACACAGCATACATATCTGCCAAGGTTCAGAACACAATGCACGTCAAAGTTGCAACATCTTAATTATGCATGCACCGTTTTCCAAAATGTAGCCAGACTTGCGTTCGTAACAGAAGGAAAAGGGAGTCTCGAAAGTTTCGGTCCTGTTACTTGTAATGTATGTAAACTGCCGCGCACTTTGTTAACTTAATCGTGGCACGACGAGAACTTCCAACGATTTAACCCACTATTAGTCTGTTTATGAGAACCGGCGGTGTGATGCATTCTAACGACTCCTTTCGGAGTAAATGTTTTACTTCATTTTCTTTTCCTTTTTTATCTTTCACTTTTTTTTAGAGCAAGGGGTGCTTGTAGTCTAGAGGCATCGTTCCTAGTTTCTTCTCTTTCCGTGATTACGAACAGAATGCGCGCAATAGCTCGAGGAGGAAAGGAATAATAAATGCAGACAGATGAAAGGACCAGGCAAAAAAAGGAGAAACACGTTAATTACTGTTCATTCGTAATGCGCTCTAGCGCGCGTACATTTGTGATTCGAGTAATACGAGCTCTCTTCGGACCAGGGAATTCTCGCTACGAATTTTTCTTCTTCCCCGGTTCGCAGTCGACACTCAGCCAGTCCGCGCGAATTAGTATCCAGTAATGTGTTTTCCTCTTATTATTTTTCCTTCGAATCGTAGTAATTCTGCCAATTAACCGTACCCTCCCGCGCTCGCAACTTCTGAGATCCAACAGAGAGAGTGTGAGAGAAAGAGAGAGACAGACAGACAGAGACAGAGAAGGAAAGCGAGAATGTTTCGCAGCTGAGAACCGGAAGGGAGGCCGATTTTATTCGTTTCTTTTTGCAGAAACTATTAAGGACGCCGTACCAATCTAAATCGTCCCTCATTTTCAACGAGATTAAATTTCCGGGGTTAATCGTCCCGACGGACTCTTAATTCGTCGCCTTGATTCGTCGTTCGTCCGAGAACGCATTTCTCGTTTCGCTAAGAAACCGTCTTTCCTATCTCTTTCTGATAGCGAGCGCCAACTACGACGTAAATAATTCTATAAGTCTAAGGACAAACCTGCCACCGGGATCGTTTAGCAGGGATTTAAGCAATGAAACAGAAGGATAGTAAATCACTATCTTCGAAGGATTGGCTCGCTTCGTTAGCAGCCTTTCCTAGACACTCATAATTTGGATCAAGAAATCTCGGTACTTTTCTTTCTCCGTCCTGAAAAATCTTAGTCGAGCGACGAAGCCACGGGAATAAATCGTGAAGAGAATAGATTAAAAATTAATGATCCGATTGAACAGTTCAGAATCGTTAACGAAATACAGCACGAAAGATCGATAACAGTACGTTTTTCTATACGTTTCTACCCTATTCCAAATGTATTGCTTTTGAAGTGGGAAAAAAGAATTCGAATAGTCGATTTAAATCCAACTGACTATTTCATTTCTTTTTTCCATCGCCCTTTTAGAAAAAAATTTGATCCAATGTCGTCGAATAATATGTTTCCTCCCAATCTTCGAACGTTCCTCACTTTCATTCGCGCACAATACTCGCAGATAGATTTGCGAACACTCTCGAGCCCCGTGGAAATTTACTGATTTTCCAACGGTCGAAAATCTTTTGAGCCCTGTTCGATATCCCATTTTCCTCGCGCCCTCTCTCGAGCTCGCAAATTTAACGCATCATTTCACGTACGACTGCTGTGAATAAAGATTGGTGGGGAAGAAATTTCCCTTCCTTTGACAGTGACAGTCGATTTAAGGATTTGCCTGGACGACGTAGACGCCGCGCCTCCACGGGACAAGGGGAGAAACTTATCGAAGAAGAAACAGATACTCTCGAGAGGACGCCGAGAAAGAGACTGTGAGCCGAACGGTTTCCTCCTTCTCGCTATCAAAGTTAGAAAGAGAAGAGGATACACTTGATTTCAAGTGCCATTCAGGACTAACAAAAGCCGCTTCACGTACAGTTTTCCCAAACGAGTGGCCTAAGGTCACTTCAGCTGTCCACTGTCCTCCGAGTATCTAATAGCAAACGATTTTCGTGATTGCTTCGATATTTACATTGGAATATGAAACTTGTAATATTATCAAATATCCGAAAGCTTGGATACAAAGAAATACATAAGAAATATAAATTTGTGAATTACATCTATGAATTAGAAATATATAATAGATCACATTCATCTATTTCGAAAGGGAAGGTAACAAATGTCGAAATTGCAAAATAATATGATATGGCAATTTGTCGATGATCAAAATTAATTAATTCGTAATGGGAAATTGAGTAATTACCGATTGATTGTAATTATATAACTCTAAACATTGTATTATTTATTCACGATCGTTATATTATTGTATTGAATTAAGATTAATTTTCCAACGAAGGAGATGAAAGTAAATCTTTTGGATTAAATACAAGAGAAACAGACACGGACAACGATAATGCGATTTACTTTTGAAGAAATAGAAAACTATAGACAATTCATTAATCCTACAAATCCCTGTGGGTCTATGAACACCAGAAACAAACTCTTGCACTTTATCTACAAAGTTCTCCAAAGTTTCTGTCTAGAACAAACTGTTCCCTTGAATTTCCCTGGACATTAGCGTGTAAATGTATGTATAAAACATCCTGTTTTTGCGACCATAGTCATCGTAAGGCCGGAGCTCGCGCGTCAACTAGAAAATCGTCCCTTTTCAACGACCAGTCTTCGTGAAAAATGTAGAACCGTTGCTTCGATAGAATAAATGAGAAGGAAGTTACGGTACGCTCGAAGCCGCTCGATACTTTACGTCTGCATTACGACGCTTCTGGCGCGGAAACGGCAGAGCGTTGAGCAAGTGGCGCGACACCAACTACTACTTTCTGTTCATCAATTATTTATCCCGAACGGCTACGACTGCCACGAAGAAGTCTATGAATGCCCACGTAGAATATGACACATTCGAGCGGCGATCGTCTCACCGAAACTTCGAAGTATCCCATTCCGTCAGAACACGAAAACAACCCTCTGTGAGCAGCCACCGTTAACCCATTTTCCTATCTCTCCGATATTCTGTTTTCTTATTCTGTAACAGCTGCCAAATCTTCGGATGCAACGCGAATTTTCCTCGTATCTTCCTGAAACGCGTCGGAATTATGCAGCAAAGAGCGTTTTATCGCGGCATGTATATTTATTAACGTTCGCCGTTTAATCCTGAGTGGTTTTTCGTATCGTGGAATGTAGCATTCAAGACAGACGCGTCGAAATAAAAAACGATTTTATCTCATAGAGTTTGATATAGGAGATACGGTTTATATCGATATAACTACATCGTAAATGTTCGTGTGATTTCAACATCAAATAAAGTAAAATAAATTTCTTCGTCTTTAACTGCATCATATTTCACACTATGTAAATTATCCTGACTTGTGTTATGAAGATCAAGGGCGATCAAGATCTAAACAATAAGCTGTTTTATCGTTCGATACATCGATTTCCTATAGAACAACCTGTAATTCAAATAATAAAAAATTCAACGCATTCTTATTATCAGATTATGCACCAATAAAATAATTTAAACTACGAATAAACGTGGAAAGAAAATTGCTCCATGGATATTACATCGACCAAACAATTAAGCACTAATCAAGTTCAGGCTCTTTACGAATCTCTCCTCTCTGCCCTGTCGTCTTTCTTTAAAAGAGAAGACGACAAGAAACAATACATTGCCTAACCACTTTGGAAGACGAATGTGTGAACGTTTACCAAATTCCCCCGTCCAACGATCCGCCCTAAAACGATCGTTCCCTCCGTAAGGTAGACGACGCACACCCCCGTGATTTCCGGGAACGAAAGTGAAAATCGATCGTCGACCGCCACGCGTCTGCGTGTTCATTGGCCCACTTTCCTCTTTCCTGCCTCCTTTTTTTCCTTTTCTTTTTCATCGTTTTCGTCCAAGTGTTTTTCCAAGCCCTCGTTGGAACGAGCCGGTTGACGTATCACGTGCCCCGGATAATCGACAAGGTGGCACTCCAGGCGAAAAGTTGAAGAGGTCCTACTACTTGAAATCGCCCTATTCCCCTTCTGGATCGGTCGGCTCGAAACCAACAAGCGGGTCCGCTTGGTTTTTCGTCGAATGCGAGAGAGCCTCGAGGTCTCTGAGAGAACATCGACAACGAGAGACAAGCAAACGAGATTTAGTCTCCCGTCGCGCGGTGGACCTCTTTTATAATGAAGACCGATGACAACCGGGGCTTGGCCCGGAATCGAGTGAAATGCCGGGGGTGGGTAGAGTGTGTCGGCGTAAGTCGTCGGTTGGGATACGCTCAGGCTACTAGGCGAGGCCATTCATCCTGATTAGATGCGGTCTCCCACGGGGACAGGCCGGGAATCTCTCGGCGAACGTGCGCGAGTTATTTGCAGACTGCTGGAAAAAAAGAACGAAAATCCCCATCCAACCTTGTCTCCCTCTCTGGCTTCACTCTTTCTCTCCCTCTCTCCCTCTCTTTGCTGATACGTCGTGGCACAAAGGGGGCGTCCAGTTTTTCGGCGGCGATCAAACAAAATGGACAAGGTAATATTCGCCGGATTGTGCGTGTACTATGCTTTCATTTTTCCTTGTTTTTTGTGTTTTACGCTTACGATTGTCAGTGCTACGGGAACATCAGCGTAGGTTTATTTGGTAGATGGTCAGGCGGGGTGGATACCATTTAGGAGTCTGGACCAATTTAGCCGCAGAACATAACCGTTGCTTGTTTGGAGTACGTACGCTGGGGGACATCGTAATTGTTGTAAGTGTTTTGAATGCATAGAATATACAATTGGATGAATAATGTGTTGGAGATCTTGAAACGACTTTGTGCCAGCTACACACGCTCGGATATGAATCGCGCATTTGAATCACTGTGACCGTGTATCATTCAATTCTATTGTACAGCTTGAAATACCGTATATTTTTGGTCAAACATTTCGTCTCTGTTATTTTATAAATATTGAGCATTCAAATGAATTTATTTTAACTACTTCGTGTATTAACAAAAAATACCACTCATGTCATAGGAATCGATATTTGCGGTAGAAACATTTGTCACTGCCGCTAACATTACCTGCATGAAGCTTTCGTCTATTTTGCAAACGTTACGTTTCAAACACGCCGCACGTATTTTATTTCCCTGGAGGTATCGTCCAAATTATCGTTCCAAAGCCCCCAACAATCGGCGCGTATCAATTTTCGATTCGTTTAAGCGACGCGCGAATATTTAACAAAGCTGGAGCGTTACGTCGTTATTAAATATCGTTACAGCGCGGCACGCCGTCAGGCGTCGCCGAGCATCGCGACGCTGTACTACCCGAATTTCTGTAGTTTCGGTCTAATCTCAAGAACATAACGATATTTCGCCACGGCGACGATATTTCAAAGTAAATCGTCGCACGCTAAAATAGCATTACCTCAAACACAACCTCGACGTTATAAAAGGGCGTCGCCTTCGCTCTGTCACCCTGGTTCCACGACTAACCATCGTCATTGCCTCCGTCTCTCGCATGGTCTACGTCATGCCCATGCTCATACCGGAAACTCTCGAAAAACAATAACACTGTCGTTGACTCTAAATTTTCCGCGGTAGCAACTCGCCGTTATTTCGTCCCCGCGAGCGTTACAGGAGTAGCTAGATTTTCGACCGTATTATTTCCCCTGCGGCACTTTTCCTTCTTTCCTTCTCCTACCAGTCATCCGCGTTGCTGCTCGCTATGGAACTCGACGAGAAAGAAAGAAGCGCAACCCTGTCACCGCGACGAAGTTACGCCCACGACTTTTCCTCTTGTTCGCTCGGGCCCGAACGAGAAAAAGGGGATGGCACGAGGAGATGGTGCAACCCTACAGGGTGGATCTCCGCCGGAGAAAAACTCAGAACCAAACCGAGCCGACCGGTCGGGCGGCGTTAACTTTCGGCACTTTCAACTTTGATGGGATTTTCCTCTTCTCTTCTTATACCATCTCCTGGGATGGTACTCGAGCCCGGTGAAAATGGCGTCTTTCTATCGTCGCTGTATTACATGGCCAGCTCTTCGTCCGCCTTTACATATTACACCGGCGTAGAACTTTCGACGCTTCCTCGGGGATAATCCGAGTAAGTGAATCTCTTGAGCGCCATAATTGCGAGGTATTATCCTCGGCGTTATGTATGACTACATTGGCTACGTGCATTAGGTACTCGTCGTTAGAAGCACTCGTGACATACGACATATTAGTGGTCAATTTGGTAAAGATGAAATTACTGTTTTACTTTGACTGTGGATTTCCTTCGTGTTGTGCTTTCGTAGGTTTAATTTGCGATCTTGAGTGTTTAGTGTATTTTGTCACGATGACTCCTTGAAAGGAAACTTCCGAATGAAAATAAGTATTAGGTGTATAGAATCGAACACGTCATGCTGAAGTAGCGATATCGAATGAGGTCTAATGGCAAATAGGTTATTACGGGTATCGTTGATGACATCCGTGTCGAATTTGTGGGCGGATGTGATTTATGACGAGGATTATCGCTCTTCTGTTACTTTGTTCTGGTGGTGTAGAATTATCGAAAGAGCGAGAATTTTGTTTATCATTGCAGCTTGAGATTGTGGTAGTAAGTAGAGTAAATGTAATATGAAAAGTGAACGAGGAAATTGAATTTCTGTTTTATATATATATATATGATGTTTGTATTTTCCGACTATAATGTGGTAAGGTATATTAAAAGTAAATGCAAGAATGTATACGGAGTAAACAGTTTTAGTTATATAATACATTTTTTCTACCTGAGAAGTTGTCTTTCAAAGGAAACATCATACGACTGAATAATTAAAAAAGCCTGTAATTAAACCTGACAAATATGACTGCTATTTATAAATCAGTCTTGTAATATCATCTATCAAAAATATGACGAGAATTTCATAATCCACATATTGCATAAAAAGAAAATTAACGAAATTTACAACGTTACATTGGTTTCAAAATACGGATGCAATTTTAAATTGAATTTAAATGTATAATGAACCTATTTAAATAGCTGTCGTGGAAATATCTACGAGTGCTTTATATTTAACATTCATGCTCGAAAACATTCGTGCTATGAAATATTGTAAAATGAAAATTTTCGAATTGCGGATTGATCATAAGCGAAATATCATTTGCAAAAGTACGGTTCATGAATGCTAATTAAAAGTGTACACGATACGTATGATCCATAAATGTGTCTGTCGCTTAATTTGCCGGGAACGAATCGCAACGATATTCGCGCCGCGACTCCACATGATACATAGTTTTATTTTGCATATATAAATTCGTAATATATATCGAACGACGCAATTTCATTTTAATCGAAGAATCAGGAATCGACGTATCGACGAGGATTGCAAACCGTATACAGTCGTCACGTACGCTTCGTAATTGAATTATTTGAAATATTTATAGTTCGAATTATTCGACATTAAGATTAATTAATCGACTATTAATTTCACATCCTAAATGAACCAATACTATCGTATTTCTAAATGATTACGATATTTCATTTTATTTTAGATTAATTTCATTTGTAATTCTACTACAATGTACAATCAAGAAATTATTCCACGTAATATTTTATCCGCCTTCCAAACTTTTACGAAAGAGTTTGCCTAAATTCTCAAACAAACTAGTATTAATCCTGGAGTGATACACTGGACTCTTTTGAAACCCTAGCAGAATGCGGATTTTAGTAGCTCTGTAGCAAAATGATTGCATACATAAAAAGTTTCTTCAACTTTCTTTGAACATTTAAATTTTATAACCTTAAACTACATACTTGAAAGCATTTTAATAAAATCTTCGTGTAATTTATTATGTATTCAAAATGTATAAAAGCCACGCGAAATCAACGTGACGTATAATAATTCGGAAAAGACATATCATCTCAAGGTTAAACATAGAACAAATTTATGTAAAATTTCATCCTCGTAAGACAAGATTCCAACATCAAAAAATTTTCTACGAACCGCAGTGTCGCAATTCGCATACTCATCGTGTACGAACCCACTCGACTGTCCGAACGCATAAATACTTGGAGAGCTAACGTCCGTCTGGACGACGTGAAATTTCGCTGCGACGGCAGAGGTAAAACGAGTCGCGCCAAAAAGCGAAAAATCGTACACCGGCTCCGGTCGCGTTCGTATTTTATTTCGGCCCGTTATTTTCTCGAATATTTAATATCAACCGCGTGGCGCTGGGAACGCGTGCACGTACCCGACTAATATGTGCATTCGCAGTAAATCCAGGCACAGGGCTTATCACGCTCAAATCGGCCGTAACTTTCGGTAGCAAATTCCAGACCGATTCCGTAGAACCGACGTGACACCAGGGCCGACGCGCGCTTTCGTAGTTTCCCGTCCACCTTAAATCCGGTTTAAGAGCTTCCGGAAGCTAGAGTCTCGTTCACAGAGGTAGAAACTTCCATCATTAAGTAAACGGTGGCTGGGATTTTCATGCTGATTCCCCTGCTTCCTGCGATTTTCCATCTCGTTCATCCTCGTTCTCGATCCTCTTCCAGTTACCATAGCATCGTTTAGATATCCCTCATCCGACAAATCGTCGCGACTAACTGGTCTTCTCGCGCGTTTATCTCTGAGTTCGAGGAACATCGTGAGTTAGGCGTAACGCGTTTCTACTACGTTAATTGTTTGACTTGATACCCCGCGAATTGGCATTTCCGGTATACATACCGATGTATTCGAACACTTGTAGATACATCTTACGATTATGCGTGTTATACGGAGAAAGTATACAAGCTAATGATTAATATTTAATTCTCAAAGAAACGAATGATTTACTTCCGTAAGTTAATTCCTCGCAACGATATGATAAATAATATTCTAAGATAAATTTAAAAGAAGCCTTTTTTGTACATACTTCACAGTTTATGAAATTGATTAATGCGGCTTCTGGAAGTTTATGATATTTATTCGTGCAAATTTTCGTCGTAATATTTACTACCGTATTGCACGAGCATCACTCAAGCAACGACCATATTGAAGTAATCGAGATAATACCATATATCCTCTGATTCAATACAATCATGACCGAAGCTACTAATCGACCTTATTAGTCGAACGTTCTGTACATTTCCCGAGACCAGCGAACGTTTTGTCAGCGCAAACAGCGGAGAACGATTCCGCTCGATCCATTCAGCAAGTCAAACACGAAACGTTAAAAGCAACGTGCAGAGCCTAACGTCCATTGAACTTTATTTATAACCGTGAACTGGGTAGTAATTCACGCGAATCGGTATAAAATATCGCAGGCTGAGCCCTACCGCCGGTTGCCAAGGGTTCGCGTAAATTCATTCTCGTAGGAAATGCCACGGCGATATTCATGAAAGTCCGCATACGTTGATCGTCGGTTCCTACGTTCAGGATCCTTCCACCCCCGTGCGGTACTCTATGCCCGCCGGATCGTATTTTGCCGAGATTTAGCGCTCGACCTGCTCGTTTTTTTTAGCGCGTGCCACGCACACAATCGTGTGATACACACGCACAACCGGAACGAACAAAAGCGCTTTTTAAAACAAATTTATTGCCGCGCGCTGCAGGTCGTCGCGAACACGACGCCTATGGACCAGCAACCCCCGCGCGACCTGATGCGACCCTCGACGCCCTGTGAAACCCCTCTCGAGCCGTGTTTCGCGACGCTACACCCCAGGCGCAGTCTGGACATTTACGAGTACGTCCTGCTGCATTTTTAAAACCGTTTCGCCAGTGCAACGGAAACATTAGCCCCGTCACTGTCAGCGTGCGAGTATAATCCAGACGAGAGTACATCGCATAATCGCCGCGAGGGCAAATTTTTTGGCTGGCGTGAAAAAAGCGGAAAGCCGACTCTCCACCTGTCGCCCGGGCTAAAACGCTGATCCGATTAGCGGTCCGTTCGTTGACGAACAGTTCGAACGATCATTGCCGCTACGATTCAACGTATCGTTATATGTATCGGATACCCGTCTGCTCGCAGTCGATTGTTGGCTTTGATACCAACTTGATATGTTCGGTATCGGGTGAAAAGTTGGAGAATTTTGTGATATGACAGTGCTAATATTTCCGGGCATGAGCTGCCTCTAGCTGATATATTCGAGAAGTGAATTCAATGTTCGAAAGATACGTGAACTGTATGGCAGCTGTACCAAGTAGTTTCATAAATTAAAGAACGGGAAAATGTAAAGTGGTTCTTATGATAAAAAAATGATTAAAGTAAATTATCTGTTTATTAGAGACTGATCAGCTATTATGTATCTAAGTGATGAGATTGAGAAGTGTACAGAAAGTGGAGGTAATTAGTTTTTATTTTTCAGAAGTTTTGTATTTAAAGTCAGAAACATAACGGTACTTTCCTTCCACGAAATAAATGTTGCAAGAAAGTAATTTTCTAAGGGAGTAGTTCAAAATAAATGTAGAACCTTCGTTTGTTTGTAATCTTCATAGAGCTTCATAGTATTAGGTTGTCCGAAAAGTGTTTTTTTTTTATAGACACGTCTTTTACAACGATGCATCTTTATACAAACATAAAACGTAATCTGTCCAACGTTGTGATCTTTATTTTGATAGAACAAAATGGATCATACGTAATTCGATAAAATACTATAAAACGGAAAATGTCGTACATCCATTATTTCCTTATAAAACGAAAAAAACTTTTCGGACGATAATACTCAAGGTACAATATACTAATACTCAAAGTATTTTCATATACACGTTCACTTATTTCTGTAGTGTTTAACTATGTAACTGAAATCCAAAATATGAAAGAGACGCAAAGCTCACAATAACACACTCCTACTAACTTCATTTTCCACGATAAATTCTATATCTCAACAAAGTGAGTCCAAGTTTTACTAAACTAAATGAGACCATGCGCACACGTGTGTTCCACGCGAATGTACAAATTCGCTTGTCCCTTAAGCTGCGAGAATCATTATCGTTAGTGCACGGTGCGATATAAATTCGCTTCACATAATTGTAAAACAACGTGGTCTGTTCACGTACAGCATCTGGCTGCGTCTCGACGACATTTAATAAACGTTTTCCGCCGGTTTCCCCGACGGAGCGTCACGAAACAGCGCGGAACACCGGCAGCGGGCGCGTATGAAGTCGCGGCCAGTGCGGTGAAAAATGCACTCGTGCTCGTCATCGTGCACGAACGCTCGTTACCAGTACGTCTGGTTTCGTCTGGGAGAAGCCGCAAGCACAAATTGCGGAAACGGTAGACACGTTTGCAGGCTTGAGGCGGACGCTCCGTGCGAGCTCACCTTCCGGTCGACTGGACTCTCGTTTGTACCAGTCCCGGCAACGGTGTGCGAGCAAAAGGACACGTATACACGTTCTCTACGGTCTTTGTGTATATACGGTGGAATACGTGGATTCTAACTGTCGCTCTAGGCACGAAGGAAAAGGGGTATTAGGCGTTACCCCTCTCCCTCGTCCTGTCGCCTCACCCTTTCAATCCCGTACACAACCGCTACAGCCAGGGAATTAGAGCGTGAACATATCGTCTGTCTTGAGACCCGGGACGCTGATGAGCGGACGCAGACGTGGAATAACGCGTAACCAGAAGCCAGCGAACCGTCCGAAAACTAGCTGGGAACGAGCGAGTCACGGGAAACCGTCGCGATTTAGTCGACTCGACTTGATTAAGGTACTGACCCGTCGAAGTTCTATCGATCCTCGTTGGTCGACTGCGTGTTCCGAATCGGTGTTTGTCCTCGAAAAGGCATGACATAGACGGGAAACCGCGTTGTTTGGTGATTAGTTCATTCGTTGGTACTAAAACACAGCTATGAAACTGCATATCTGTTTTTCGTAATAATCGTTACTTTAAGAGTAGCAGTACCATTGTAATAATATAAGGTTAACCGCCTTGTTTAATTATTTAACGAATTTTGTTGGAACGTATGAAAAACGAGAATGCAACAGTTACGTCGATGCAATTATTTAACAGCATCGATGTAACGTGTCGATAACAACGTTTGTACATTTTGGTAATTTTGGCGATTCTTCATTTTCACGTACCTAATGCAGAGGAGAAGATAATGTTCCCAAAATACTGTGAAAATTTTAAGAGAATTTCGCCAGAATTAGACCGTAAACGTAATGTAAAATTTCGTAGGTGGAAAATAGTATAGGTCAGCAAACTAGATGGAGTACCTATAAGTAGGGTATCCAATGAAATTCCTGAGATGCAAGTTTCATTCGTATGTATATATACCGTGTTACATCGTTGAAAGGGTTACGTGCTAATTGGATCGAAGAAACAGTGTTAAGCACGCAGCTATCTAAGTCGAGTACCGACTAAGGGAAAGCAGGGTAATTAAGTCGAGCAGAAAAGCTGGAACAAGATTCGTGCCCGTTTAACACGACACGCGGTCTCGCAATGAGACTGAAAAAGAAGAAAGAACGACATCGCAAGGACGTATGTACGCATGCCAGGCATAACGTTTGCATTTCAACGTGCAGGCGCAGCGTAAGAATATTCTAAATTTCTGTGGAACACAGCCGTGTCGTATAAAAAGGATGCGAACAAAGCAACTTTATGCATGTATATTGTTACGATATTTCTGATATTCTGCTGCGCTCTTCTCTTTCGCCGTCGATACGCCCATAGAAACGGGAGAATTGGGGCGTGAACACGCTGCACACCTCCAAGAACGAGGACTTGGCGAACAGACACCGAAGAATACGGTAGAAACGAAGGAATAGGTTAGATGGCACCGGTAATCTAGCCAGGTTTCAACGTTCTGAACACGGAGCGCGGCATAGAACGGGGAAAACCCCAGAGAGCGGTGGAATTGTCTCTTTGAAAAATATCTTTCGCAGAAATATTTCACGTAGGGCTTCGAGACGACCGATTCGATTATGAAGTGGATACGATATCGCTTCCCGATCGAAGTTTCGATTAAACGGCACGAAGGAAGTTTTCGATCGTCGAACGCTTTAAATAAAGTACTGAATTATTTCGCGATGTACTTCTCCGATTACTTTTGAAATCGATAGCTATATGTCTATTGGGATTGCACGTGGAGCAATTTAATTTCATTTAGGTTTACTTCTTTCGTTGAATATGTCTGAATATTGGAATATTTATTTAGGAATACCTCCTTTACGTGTCGTTTCATCTCAAGACTAAAGAGGTGACCGAATAAGATTTGAAAAAAGTAAAAACCAACGTAAGTGATATTGATTTCTTTTCTTTAACTTTTAATCCCGTACAAATAGTTTCATGAAAGTCTGCAGTTAAAAAACAATCGGATCAAAGCAAATTATTCTTTCCTCGCGATTATCGCGGAACTTCGACGTAGAGATGTTCCTAGGACGATACATCTCGGTTGAATAAACCTGTAAGAATAGCAAGCATTGTTTATGTGGTACAAATAGCAGGCTGCTTTTACAGCTGTAGTTTCTGAACAGGAAGAAATTGGATCGAACAACTGCCATATGTTGTTCGGTGCAAGAAATCGAGAAATTGCGGACCGAGGGAACGAAAGACAATACGGTGGCAGAATAGTGCTTCCTTGTGTGGAAAAAGATAGAACCGGAGGAAAATAAGGCGAAGTCTGTGCAAAAAGAGAAGAGAATCTTCGTTCGTACGTGCCGTACGTCCATCCATCATGAGCTGACAACTCGCCTAGTCTGACCTGCCACTTCTCCATCACCTCGCGTTTAGATTATCTCTACACCGTCTTTCCTCCGTCGCTACCTCGTCCGAGGAACTCATTTTCTCCTCTACCTTCTATTATTTCGTATCTTCGAGATTTCGAGTTCGACGCGCCAAGATGATTATTGATTCAATGCCAAACGACGTAGAAGAATGGCCGTTCTGCTCTCGACCAATTCATTGACCAATGAACCAGTGAATTGTGTCGAATTGTATTTCAGTTGGAGTTCCTCTGTTTCAGAAAATTAATTTTCTAGTAAATTAAATCGATTTGAATGAATCGACAACATCCTTATATTATATTATTATATTATACATTTCAATGATTATTTTCGATAACGAAAAATGTCACGGTATTAAACATTTCCATAACATGGTCTTCTTACTTCTTATGGTTCAACATAAGTTTCTTTGTTTAGCTACAAGGCACGTTAGAAGCCGAATGCCTCTAACATGCCACTGCTATGATCAAATGCTAAGGGAAATAGTGCTTAATCGCATAACTTTAGAAAGCAGAAGAAAAATAGCTGATGCTCTCTATTTGTCCTTAAAGCTTTGTACAATCTTATTATGTGCCAGGACATTATTAATAAATTTAATCTTAATGTTCCATCCGAAAACTTCCGTCATTCTGAACTATTACGGATCGAACGCCATCGTACATTATATGGATACTTCAGTTACTTCAACCGTCCGATACTACACGTCGATAGCTTTGCCTCGTCAGTTTATCCGTTTTCTTTTTCTTTTTGCTTAGCCAAGCGTCTAGAACAAATGCTACCGGCTTAATTTATTTTCTCTCTTTCTCTGTTACATCACTTTGTATCACTTTGGATAGTTTTTTTCCCCGGTAAATGTAAATTAAATTAAAATTATAAGAGGAAAAATTACATTTGATATGAGATTGGCCCGGGAAAACACTGTAAGTAGAATAAAACGTCATCAGATGTGAATGCAAATAATATGATCAAGGTGATTCATTACACGGAATAAATAGTGGAATGAAAGCATTAGAAGACCCAGGGGAGCAATTCGAGTCGAAACTTTTCTGTCTGGAAGCGGGAAGGGACGTTGCTCGTAAATATGGCTTATGCGTTCAAAATGTAAAATAATAACGTGTCCTTGTTAATATTTATAAGCGTGCATATGCTCGCCACGGCTATTTCCAAAATAAATAGATACAAAGTGGGGTTCTCAAACTTCTCAAAGTCCCCATGAATCTGAATTTTTATAAACTTAGTGGATCTCGCTAAATTGATAGAAAATTGACGTGAATCATGCAATGTCTTCTAATTCCTTTCTAATCGTTTATCGATATTATTTGTTTATATGATAGGCGATCATGCAGTTTGAAATTATATTCTTTCAAATTGTTGTGCTTTCTGTATGTCGTCAACCACCAAACGATACCAATTCAAGTATATTGCATTTCCCATAGATACAATAGCATAATAATTTTGTGCAACATTGTTGTTCGACTGTTAGTTTTCTTATTTTTTATGTAGATTCCACTCGCTAGAAAGAAGCAATTAGATGCGTTTACTGATAATAGCAAAAGACATAACAGAGTTCCTTGCTGCGAAATGAAAGGACGTAATGAACGTTGTCGGTGATAGCCGAGAAAGAGGAAACCAATCGTCCAATGCTCTAAACAGTGTGACCGACGCGACGCTAAGGAAAATATACCTTTATGCTTTTACTGGTCGCGATTAAAATAGAATTTTTTCTTTCTAAAATAGGATCAAACACGATGCGGGCAGATGCGATTCGTAAACCAGGCTGTAGCAGTTAATAACGTTTCGTCGGTTTAAAGGGCGATTATTAAAAATGCAATTTCACGTCAGAGGTGGATGCTCGTTAATCGCTATCCGAACAATTTTCCAGACTTAAGTCGTGGGTTTACTTTATCAGCCGTTTCCTTTAAAACGATATAAACGACTCTATGGCTTTTAATTAATTCCACGTCCCTGTATATGATTCTCTTTTGATGCTTTCGTAACAGATCATTTCGGTTGTTTCAATTAAAAAGAGCTTCCTTTCAACACACGAAACGTACGTCTCCACTTAATTGCATTCTTTTCACGTCTATCATTCCATTTACCTCTGCACATTACACGCTTATGAGAAAAAAAAATCTCGATGCACGGCTAGGTTTGGTTTATGTATGAAAAACAGAGCAGTCAAACACTGGCGAGATTGTTTGTAGATACATACGCCGACGATCCGCGTTTCCTACGCGCAAGCCAAGCCCATGCGGACCGTACAAATAGGGTGGAATGATGGATATGATAAGCTGTCCAGATAGCGGACGAGGGTTGTTTTCAATACATCAACCCTGGTTAACCTTCCGGTCAGATCCGTTCCAGAAGAGTTTATAAGGAAGACATAGGCTAAAAAGATAAAAAAGAAGAGGACGAATATGGACAAAATCGCGACTCACAGTCGATAGATGAACGCTTCGTATCGTACGGTTAATTAGGATTCGTAATTATTTTCAGAAATACTCCAATTTTTGTGCTTGGATTTTAAACACGTTCTAAAAAGGAAAAAAGATTTTTAATATTTGAACAGAGCTTTTAGCAAGAATTATTTTATTCATTCCTTCATTTATTCTTTAAACTTGAGGAATTTATTAACAAATAGATTGGCTAAAAAATGAATTGAGAAACGTAACGTAGTTAGTGAAACATTGTTCTATAAATTAAAAACCGGACGCTTGCTGTCTTGTTTCTTGCTACAAATTGCAAGAAAACAGACACGGAACATAGATCGTGATTGGCCAAGTGACCCTGCGATTTGCACTAAAGTTTCTTACTTTCTTCAGACGAAGGCTTAGACGCCCTGCACCCGAATGCTCTATGTAAACCGTGATTACTTTTCAGATTGGTTCACTTAAAGAAGATCGCGGTCGGAAGTAACCTGACATGCAGCCTGATTAATCAAGGCGCGCTGATTAGAGACTCCACGGAAAATTCGTGTCCGCAATTACACGCTCACGCTCACGTACTGCACCTTTCTGTTTGATTAACGTTGTACTTTCATTCCCTTGCTCTTCTTCGAATTACTTTTTTTCTTCCCCTCACTTCCACGGAGTAACCTCTTTTTGTTGCACACGGACACAAACGCACATGGAAAATCGAATTTGCGACCGCGAAAGCGCGACGAGAGGTTTTCTGGCGATAGTCGCGCCAATTCACAGAAAGTACACGGAAAAGAGACGTGATCGAAATTCGATAACTCGCAAGTCCGTGTCGCGCTGCTTTGTCGCGATTCACGAGCTGCCCTTTTGCCTGCTTTTCGAAGAACGAAAACCGGAACGACCAGCGTTTACCGCCAGGGAACGATCTTGAAATAAACATTTGAGAAAATTACTCCGTACAGCTTTGTAACGTTAAATTGTCTCGTTAGACCGGCCAACCACGTCTCTGCTCTCGATTCCGTGTTTCATTTTAATTATAAACACTAACTAAATGCATAATTGCGAGCACCGCTCGCAATTACCGTGATTCGCATCGCAAGCAACTTTTTCGCCGTGCAAAAATTGGAGAAATTTTTAGTTGAACTCGCGCTCGCCGGTAATAATGTAGTTTGTGTATTGCTAGTGTTCCACCGATCGCAACCTCGAAATTCTAGATATTCTAAACCTGTTTAAATGATGTATACGTCATTCTATGTCATTTCTCAATCCGCGTTAATAATCCACTTAATACAAAATTGAATGAATCGACGAGAAACTAATTGTAATTGTAGCTTTTGTTCAACTAACTTTTGATCTCCCAATCGGAAGATCACGTTCGAGATGTCCTAGGAATTTTACTGTTGATAATAGCAACCGCTTTTAATGGTGGTACTACCAATGTCTAAAATATAGACTTTTCCGGAACAGGAATCAACGTGCAAGGACATAGGATGCAAGAAACAGGAACGACTCTTTACCCACGTATTTTACAAAGAATCATTCGACTCTGTAAAAATCGTAGATCGATAAAATTGCTAAAAAAAATTCGATCGTTCTCTAACAGTTGCTGCGTGAAAGCAGCTCACCCTAAGAAGAAGAATTTAAACGCGCCGAGTGAATCTTTGAAGAAAGAAATCTGACGATGGGAAAAAGAAATTCGATTGGAAGCCTGCAATCCGTGGAATATAAAATTTCGAAGCGAACGAAATTCATACTTTCGGGATATCGTGCGTCAGGGTCCGCGCATTTTTCTTAGGGTCCGTAGGAAACAGCACTAGCGAACACGTATGTAAATTCTGTCTGATGTACGCGTACTCGTGACGCACCGCAACGAACAAACAAAGACAATGCATAGCATCAGCCGTCTAGAAGAATTTCTACTATTCTCTCGGCTCTTATTCTTTCGCTCTGTTCCTTATCCTCTTCTCTCTTCTTCGTTGCTTTCCTTACTCTGATACTCTACACCGTTGCACCTCTGAAGATCCGCCCCCGGAAGACAGATACGTCAAGAAGAAAGTCAGAATCTTATTTCCCGAGATGCTCCTTTTCCGAGCCTTTTCTTCCTGCTTCCATACGCCTTACCCCTGTTGACGGGCGGACCTAGCAGTTTCCTCTATCTCGCATCACTGGCGATGGAATAGCGTATCAAAACTGTAAGACGACGGGCCGGAGAGCCGAGGGTTGACAGTCCTTGCGGTATAGGATCACGTGTGGCCAGGATACCAGACGTCTCGTGAGAATCCTGTTTCCGAAATGCGGGAAGGATCGTTTCTCATCCGTGAAGCGGTGAGTAGAACGGAAACGAGACTCGGAGCGCGCCCATCCTGGTCCTATTACGACCGATGGAATTGGTCTGTGATCGAACCTGCGTTATTACATCTGTAAAGTAAAGATCGATAAAAGCAGAGTTACGATGGCAGGAGATATGTGAGGAAGGATTGGTCGAGATATCTTAGGATTCGATCCTGCACCTTGTACAGAATAATCAAATTTGTTTCATCTAGTATGTCTTCAAACGCGATTCGTCCGAAAATTGTTGTAAACAGAATTCAGGGAATTACAGGCTAACTTGTTTAATCTGATCCAAATATGTTATTGCTTCAAGTGGACATGGATATTCTCTCGAATATCGCAGGAAAATTTCAATCTCGAGATTTTAGATGAACCGCTTTTTCTTTTGAAACGACGATGTTTTACTTATGTGAATATGTTAATGTAGCGTTTTACTGTTTTACATAACTGTACACAATCTATTCATTCAGCTAGCTATCCAGGCCATATAGTCGTTCAGGATAAATATTAAAGAGAGAGATAAGCTGGTATTTATTGTATATTTAGCTGGTCGCTGTGCAACGCAATGGCATTCATTGTTACGAGGATTAATAAGTTAAATGTGACTGAAATACAGTATATGTGACTCGAGCTGGTCAATGAAAAGGTGGTACAGGTATGGCGGTTTACAGGTAGCTCGAACAAACGTTGCGAACTATTGTTGTCGATTTCAAACTGTGTTATTGCTTTAAATAAGCTCGTTAAAAATTACTATTTTATTAAAACGGTTAAACAGAACTTAACTAACATTGTAATAATATATTATAATAATACTATCTATAACACGTAAAATCAATTGTCAAGGTTCCCTATTGTAAATTAATATTATTATTTTATTTACACGAGATATAAAAAGTATCTCAAGCTAATAAATCTTCGTTAGTCTCAAAATTCCATAAGTCATTGCAAATTCCTCCTCATTGGTTCTTCCATTATTTTAATATTTAAGTGTTACACGAGGATGCGTAGAAAAATAATAAAATCTAAGAGAAAATTGGTCGCGAACTTGGTAATTGTAGCGTTTAAAAAATCCTTGAAAAGCAATTTTATTCTCGCGAAAGAGATTTAATTAAGCGGAATTTCAGGGTTCTCATAGCAAGCCTGAGTATATTAAAGAAAATTATATCTCTTAGCCGCGGCGCATAAAGCTGTTTTAAGTAAGCCCGTTCGTATTAAAGAATACCTTCTGTATTTCTTTCTGGCCGACCGTAGAAGACGTCGTAAACGTAATTTAATTTTCTTGTGAAACTCCCGCATAAAATCGAAACCGTGCAGTTTCAGGCTAATGCCATATAAGTATAGTCATGTTTCATAAGCAAGAACCGTAATCCGGAGATTATATTTGTGACACTTCATTCGCTTCAAATCACCTCTGCCTCATCTCCATAAACTTTTGATGATATATCCTAATCTTCAAATATACGCTGAGTTATAACAGGTATAAAATGTGATCTTTCCGCAAGAAACATTGCGTATAGAAATTAATGGAAACGACAAAGTGGATTTAGAATTATCTAACGTACTTTACTATATATCAATCCTGGTTTTAAATAAGTAATTTTGAGAAGATTTAAGATAAAGATTTGTTTCGTAATATTATACAAATGATTACAAAAAATTAATAATTATTAATTTATGAATCATTTTATCTTCGTCAGATTGTTAATAATATATATACAAAATATATTCGCATACCATGAATATGTGTATGATACAAAGAAATAAAATATTATAAAAAGCAACGTAATAAATTTGCATGAAGAATCACTGTAAACATAAGAGATGAGAATATTTCAAACATTCTTATACAATTCATCATATATTGTGTGTTAAATATTTTAGTTAAAAATTACATCGTTCTCTGAATGTGACAATGGGTTTCTTTAAATATTTCATCGTAACCTGCAATTTCAATGCCCCAATAAGTCGTTCAATCTCGATGGAATATTAATTGCCAATTAAATGCAACCATTAAGTAACGCAATCCAATAAATAAGGATAAGTTTACATTTCCTCTGTATCGCTAATTAGTCTTAATTAATTTACATTAACAGTAAAATGGAGTAATTCTGCCTCAGGCAACCATTTAATCGTAATTTATCTGTTCTTGACCAGTTATTTACATATTGCCCAATTACCGATTAAGAAGTAAAAAAAAAACAATTTTATTATATATTCCAGATACTCGACAGTACTAAAGACATTCATAAACATCTTGAAGTTCGTTTAATCGTAATGACATCCACCGCATCTTCATTATTTCATCTTCATTATTCAAGCAATGGTATAAATTAAATTATATGAAGCCCACCAAATACTTTTAATTAATATTTACTATCATTTGCATCTTCGATATGGCAAATTACAAAAACAGCTATAAATTATTCAACTAACCGATCGACATTCCTTTATATTGTAGTATACGTTTCTTTATCATCGAAAGTTGTCTGCAAATTAAACGATGTTCAATCATTGAATGAATCGTCGAAGCTAATTAATAGCCTGAATTTACCATAGGTCGGGTTGTTCGAGCAGCATGTAACACATTTCACGACGTCCTCCCGTAGGCAAGACGTTGCTCCGTATCTGATCACACATTAATCCAGGCCAAGCCACGAGAGCGGCAGCAATTCGGCAAGTTAATTAAACCAATTAATATTGCGAGCTACCAGAGTGACGACCGATCGCTATCGGGCAACCGTTTCCGATATCTTCAGACCAATCGCATCCGCAGATTTGCAGAATGAACGTATGCCCTGTTACCTGTATTTGCTCTGTTACTTGTATTGACTTAACCTACTCGTCTGTTTTCTAGCGCATGTAGTACTAACATAAGTAAAGTGATATATATGGAATGCACGGAATAATAAGGAAATGGTACGACAGGCTTAAAATTGGTGACAATATGTTAAAGAATAAGGGACGAAAATGAAAAATCCTTGGAACAATTCGGAGCAATTTCTAGATAAATATTTGGTTTCATTTCCTTCCAATTTGTACTTAATATTTCGTTTTCAACGTCTATGATTTTGATTAATCACAAGTATACTTGATTCCATATTTAAAATAAAAGAAAAACTCAGATTTGGAAAAAATGTTTAATAGCTAAGCGATAATATTTGTTATGTAATATCAATAAATGTGATTAATTACATTTATTCATTAATAATTACGATTCGAATCAAACGACTACTCATAGACACGAATAACAAAAAAACAAGCAGCTACTAAATTAGAATAAATGAAAAAGGTGTTCAAAGAGATGACGTAGAATATACCGAGTCGTAGAAAGCAAAATTGCTACAACTCTACCACCTTATATTTAATATCTGTAATACGTAGAAACGTCGACACAAAGATCACTATATGAGTATTAAAAATCGATATATCGTATTTCCCGGCTTTACAAAAGACGATGTAACAATTATCGAGAAGCATGCCAATCGTGGTACTATCGACCAGCAAAGTATCGGTAGCAGACGCAGGCTTTTCTCTATGGACAGATCAAACGGCTAGGCAACAACGAGAGAGAAACCGAACTGGGTTTAATTGCTTTGGAGCTGGTACCCTTCGGTAATTGCCATTATATGGGTTCGATAAAATCCTCTCGTTTTAATTATTTTTCGCTAACGATTTGCGCGCCAGTAATACAGCGTACGCTCGCTACAAACCGCTAATAAATTAATAATAATCCACAAGACAGAACTACATAAACGAGATTATCTCTCTCCTTCTCTTTCGTTCGTAACGTCCTTGTCTCTATCTCACCTCCTCCTTTTTCCTGGAAATTACGGTTGATTTTAGAGCAAGAGAATTAGCCACGTTCGAGGTTTCGCTCCCACAGTGGTTCCCGGATCGTTCCCCAATGATATTAAACTATGTGTACTTTAATAGACTTCGAAGCGGTGAATTATCGGACGAGCAAAGTACGGTTAAACGATTGATTAACTTTGCACGATTCCGACTAGATCGTTTAGCACAGACCGATTCATTTCTTTACCACCAATTATCGAGTCGCTCGATGCATAATCCCGTCTCGAGTTCTTGCATGAACCACCGCAGACAAACCTACTCTGCGATTCATCGAAAATTGTACTCGCAGTTCATTGGCAAGATCGATTGTAACAAATTATCGTTGCCACGGTTGGTACGATAGTTAGAGAACCAGATAAACACCAAGAGAAAAGAGCAGAGAGAGCAAAAGTGCTTTTCCGGAGTTATCGTTCGAACAGAAATTGAAAAAGGTTCAGATTACTCGGACAAAATAAAACCGCGGTCCGTTATGGACAGTCACGGATAGAGCACCCAAACAGAATCGTATAATCCACTACTAGTCGTGGAAATTCAACATATCCTTCGATATCCGACTCTATTTAACTTCGGCTGTTCCCATTCGTGCTACGTAAATTTGAAATTATGGGTCGCTATGAATAGCGTAAACGGTACGCCTTGAATAAACTTCTCGAACAGGATCGCCCAATAATTCTGAAAAGAAGAGAACACGCGTACATAGATGCAATTTTATTCGGGAAACGTGGCATAACGGACGCGTAATATATGTAGTATCTTGGAAAAAGGCCTGTGGCGTCACTCGATAGCAAATACCACCACTCGACACTAATTAGTGTCGGACAACGGCAGCGCAGTGGTTAGCGCCTTAGGTTACGAACGTTCGGACCGGGGTTCGAATCCCGGTGACCGGAGTCCGATTTTTCTTCCACGATACAAAAGTGAGAAGAAAAGCAGCGACATCTACAGCCTGAAGCACTCACGATACTACATATATTAATACATCGTAATATATCGTACGAAATAGGTAATAAAATAACTGGAGAAAAATGCGGAGAGAAAAAAGAATAATAGGGATAGACAGGAAACTTGAAAAAATTGAAGAGAACTGTCTTAAGTTGGATTGCGTTCGAATAATTCGATGGTTTTTCAAGGATCCAAGCGTATTCTATCGTGTATATGATAAAATTAACTTCGAAAAGTTGTCGGACTCCCGCCCCGAACGTTCTGCAATTTCGTCTGTTTGCCCAGCAAACGCAATAAGCCCGTTCGGGTCCGCAACTCGGAAACGACCGATTAATAAATATCCCCGTGTAATTAATTGGATTGCAATCAGACAGGACGAACGTGCGTTATTAAATTTTCACCGTGGCTCGCCGTAGACCTCCTGGTGGATCGTTCTCCCGTAATTTCGCCGGACGTTTGTACGCTTAATAATTTACGAGCTTTAACGTCGTATTAATGTATTTCTTTCATGACACGGTGGCTCGTGCAGCCCATAATTGCGCTGCTAACGTAACGGCCAGTTATACCGCACAAAGAGCGTGGCGTACTTGGCAAACATTACGAATAACCATTTCAACTGGCCTCTCATACGAAATTCACGCAATGAAGTAGGTACATGTTCGGTTAATTTTTCTTCATTTCCGACGTGCTAGACCAGAAGAGCTCGCCGTCGATTGTATCGTAGATATTCTGATAAAAAAAAAAACTTGAAAACGTTCCACTAACCTTTTTATCGTTCCTTAACAACTTTCTTTGTTTTCAATGTATGTATTTTTCCTTTCGATCAATGATTAAAGCTTCGTCTAATAGGCACGTGTTTTTGTTGGAAATTACTAGCAAGCAGAAACTCGACAAGAGGAAAACAAAGTTTATATCGTGAAGCATTACAAAGTTCACATAATATACTGCGAAAATGAGATCATATTTAATGAGCAAATATATCCTTATTTACAGTAAACGCGCAGGATACGTGGAATATTCCTTGATTAAATCACACATCTGATTTATGTAACACATATCCTGGTTAATAAATCCTCGCTCGACAATAAAATTCACAATACCTGACTTTACATCACTTCGTAATTAAGACACACATATTCTTCACACCTAACACTTTCGCTTATTTCACATATTTCGTTCTACGAGGATTTCTTACTTCAGATACATTCAGGACAGAGATACGTAACCTAGAGACCTAACACTACCATGAAACGCAACATTTCGCTTAAATCCACTCGCAGACTACATATAAACAACCAAAACGCTGCGGTAGAATGCTTCTTAATAAGCGCCAGGTCTCATAACTCTATTAGCCGAATAAGTTAGTCGGATGACCGTTCGTAGCGAAATTGCTTGACAAGGCCGCGAGTAATCACTGCTCTGCACGACGACGATGGCTGGTGAAATATATCGCGGAAGAGAAAAGATGGAAAAGCAGCGCGAGAACGGGAAGGGTCTACGACCCCACCCTTCTAATTTGATGTTGCGTGTTATTAAAGGGCCATTAAAACTCCGTGCATCTACTAATTATCCGCACGCAGTCTGTGTGCGGCACGGTTTAATCAATATTCGGCTTTGTTGAGTCCAACGAAGGAGCGCGAATGATACCAAGTCCCGAGGCTTTCGTATCACCGACGTGCCCACCACGCACATTCCGTTGTAAATGAGAATTTCTCGTTCAGTCGTGTATAACGAGACGAAACAAATGGAGAAAATGTGCGGTGGTCGGTGGAGGATCGGTTGAAAGGGAGAAGGAGGCAGAAAACAAGCGAAAGTCGAGGAAAAACGGGTGGACCGCACGTGAATTTTTGCAATTCCGATGTCGCTGACGTAACGCGGCAACCCCCGTTTCGTTTCGTGCGCCCCTGCCAACGACAAGTGCAGTGACACGACGTTTTCACCGCGCCCTCTATTTTTCTCGCGTGTCTACTTTCTAATCGGCCAACTCCGATGTCCACGGTCCTCTCGTTAAACGTTCGTTTCATATGAAAATGAAACACGGATACGTTAATAAGAGACGTTAATAAGATCACGGTCAATAATTATTATGACCACATTAACATCTTCTCTCATATATTTTGGTGCTGTTAAGTTAAAGAATTTGGTCCTTTCAGTTTCTTTTTTTCCCCGTTATCTATGCTTCATTACGATACTCGGCTTATCTTTGACTTGGTTCAAATGGAAAAGAAGCAAAATTTACGTTCCCTTTGATTTTCTTCGTACCTAGATTTGTACTTGGATTAGAATAAAATTCGCAAAGGAAAGTAGCTGCTGTGAAATAATATTGTTCGTTATATCTTCAATAAAGTATGAAATTAGGGAATTTCACTGTGAAGTTAACCACGCTTACCACGTTAAAGAAAACGAGTATCTGATTTGTCGGGCGATAAATCGAACTTTCCTAACAGTCGCGAACTTTAACCATTTGTAAACAAGGAAGAAGGACAAAAAGAAAGAGAGCTGTATAGATAGGAAGCGAGTGCGAAAACCAATAAAAGGGGAAACGATAAAACACGATGGATCGAAATCACGATAAATTAACTTTCATCGGTTAAATGCTTTCACGACCGAACGCAACAGATAACGACCAATCGAAACTTTTCATCGTCAAACAATTGACAAAAGGCTTCCGTTACGATCGCTCGAGAACAAAGCTATTGGTCGGCGAATAAAATCTTCGCGTCGCGTCGGTCAAATTTGTCGCGGTACTCGCGATCCATTCGGTTTTCCCTTGTCCTTTAATAAAAGTCCTTTAATAAAAAGAGTGGGAAAGAGAAGAGATCTTAAACGTCCCCCTATAATTTAATACTTTAATTTCACAGATCGATTAAGTTCGACATGACGCAGCGAGTCCAAGAGCCAAGAAAAGAATTTCAATCTCGAAAGCACGTCGCGACTTCTATCCCGTCATTAGAGAAGATTACGTTCAGCTATCGAATTACGATCGGCTTTATGCGTACTGTGCATCCTCTGGGTGATTCGCGGATAAGCCTAGACTCATCGAATAACTCGTCGCTAGGGCGACTCTTCGTTACCTGAGTTTCATAGTGAAACGTAAAACGGGCAAATAGGTAGGGGAAACAGATAGAAAGAGAGGCACGAAGGAGGGGAAGAAAAATGGGGAAAACGGTGAAATTGCTTCATTCTCGTAATTTCCATATATCTTTCGTCGATAAACGTCGAGCCATCGGAGGAACGAGCCAGCAGCCATCTACAAACGAGGCTGCGGCTTTCTTTATCTGGGCCAATGAAGGGGAGGGTTAGTCTTTGGAAGGAAAGCCGATAGTTCGATAAGTCTCAAGGCAAGAAACGTGCTTTACGAAACCTTAGCACGCAATCATAAGCTCTTACTTTTTTCCCTCGCGGTTTTGTCCTCCTCTTTCTCGCATACACTATCGACAACTGAACTTTTATGAGGTTCGATCGGGCGAACCCAATCGCTACACCGTTTGATTTAGCACCGTTCCATTTATGCAGGTATTAAAGCACCATAGCCTCGATCCATGTACCTAGTACGTATCTGGACATCGGATAAAGACAACAACCTGCGTATCAATCGCCGTATCTAAACAAATATGTTGCAACATCGTCATTCGGATATTTATAGAGAATATTTATTTATTTGCTAAAATTGGAGATTTCTCGGATTGGGTTTCTACTAGATGGAAAAAAGAGAATTTTCGAACGTATGGGAAACATCGAATCGAGTGGAACGAATATGCGTGTAAATGGAACTGTTGAACCGAAACAGTATTTAGACAGAATATTTGAATAGGCGAGGTTAGCTATGGAATAGATGGAGAAAGTTAGGTGGATAGATTATTGATAAAGTTATGTAGTAGGAACTGAATCATTGTAGGAAAGTTGTGAAATTTCGTTACCGAAACAGTAAAGCGGGATAAAGAAATTTATTGTACGTTACCACACATTCAGATCAAAAACAAATATTAACATTTTTTAGTTTTCTAATTAAATGTCTGCTCGGCATTGACAGGAATGTTTAAAAACTGCAATATCAAGCTCATCGATTGAAACGTTATAAAGTTGAAACTGTGAATTCAGTACTTCTGTGGAAAAATAGCTGGTAGGATTTTAGGGGAAAAAAATAGTATACCGTATTGCCAAAATGAATAAGCAATTGTCTTGAATGTTGGTATATCTTTTATACATTTTGCATATTTACTCTTTCATTTGCCACAATTATAACGTAATTGAATTTATTTACTGGATAACTGATTTACTTTGAAGGTAATAATTGCCTCCCACGTTGAAGATTATCAATTTCGCTCTATTTACATGTCTATGTAAACATGTATTCTACTTATTAAAAATTCCTTGAAAACTACGTGATGAAAATAAGATGCATGTTTGCTTGACAAGTAACACGCATGAATCAATAAATACCACAGTAGTATTAATCTACCTTAATCTGACATACAGGAGATTGGTCGATAACAAGTCGGATCAAGTTATCTTAACATTAATTACGGTAGAATTTTGTATTATGTATTATTATGTAATCAAATATTTGTCTTTGTGACATGCCATTAAAAACCATATATTCACGCAATATCGAGTGAATAGGAAATATTCATCCTCGTTTATAATATTTATATAAAACGCTATTTTCAATATTTTTAAAATATCTCTCGTATTGTTGTCAGTATACATCGGTTCCATTCATAATGAAGAATGGATAACAGGAGGAAAATCAACATTTCTTTATCATGTTCGTTTCATGTCATTACTAAATCTCGAATTATTTAACTGTTACTTTCACAACATTAATGAAATAAAAGCGAAATGAAAATAATTCCCATTTTGTTTAGTTGAATAAAAAGAAAACGTTTCTCTGGTTTACACTCTGAAGAGTTTTGACAAAACGCGATCGTTCAGTTTCGTAACGTTCAACGTACAAAATCCTGGCATTCGTCATTTTTTCTACTGTCACCCCCGATAAAATACAACCAGCCAACCGGTTGACGAGGGAAAGTTCCGCGGCGCGTAATAATGCCATCAGTCAGCGAGAAAAGTGATCTGGGATAAATCCTTCCGGTTGCGCGTAGCAGAAAGGAAACACTTAAAGGCACATAATCCGCTGATTAACGTCAGCCATTTCGCGCCGCCGATCCACGCCAAGGCGAACGATAAAGTTTCACGAAAACATCAAGGTGTAATTTCAAATCGTATCTCGGTATCCGTCGTTATTCCGCCGGCCGGAAACGAAATACGTGAAACGGCGCGCGCCCACGGATGAACTCGTAAAACAGCGAGCTGTTCCAAGCCTGAAGAAACATCTCTTTGGAATACATTTGAATCTCATTCGAAACGCAGAATGCTACCGTTATCTATAACTGTCGTGACCGAATGCGTTTATGCTAACGCGATCCGGCGGCCAGCCTGCAGACGAGCTGCATAGTCGACAGTTTCCGGAGTTTTCGAGTGCCATGCACGTCGATAACGCGCCAAAAATCTATCACATATCCAAACGGAACAAACTGGTCGCGTGTTTACGCAAAACTTGCACCGGAGAAAATCTATTTTTTCCCTTTTTTTTTCCCTCGTTGTTCAACGAAACGATGGCGTACAGCCAGCGACAAGTGAGCTTCAACGCGCTCGTGAAATGTTGCAACGACGCAGGAACATACGAAATAAATGAACAAAATACGTGCACCGTGGTAATGGTGGAACGATGTAAACAAATTTTTGAAGTTACATGATGTGAAATGACACTTTGCGAAATTTCAGAGCATGGCGAAAACCGGAAAATATGTGACTGGATGATAATTTCGCCGTTGCTGCAAAGCCTCTCGTTATTCTTTCGAGTAACGAAAAAACGTTCGACAGAATGAGCGAACACCGAACTGTCAAATGTTTGGATGAAAGCAAGGTACAAGGTAGATTTATTACCTAATGCATTTTTACGCCTCGGGGTGTTTCAAAGTTCGTAACATATTGGTAACTATATCGGTAATATTAAAAATAACAAAAATTTTCATGATGGGATCAAATAGAATTCCAAAACTCACAGCTCTCGATCACTGAGTATATTAATCACGTGAAAACATTCCTAACCTTTTGCACATCGTTTATGATTTGGATTAAGAGGGAGTTTGAACGCGTGTAGACGACAACAGGTGATTATTCGAATCGATGTTTCCTGAAATGCGTTGTTAGCATCCGTTATGCAAGACGGTTCAAAGACCCGATGTGATTAAATTACACTCGACGTAAAATAATGAATGTAGCTCACGTAACGTGCCACTATATCGCACATGCCAATTTGTTTTACTTTCTATGTAGATGACCCAAATAATACGTGTAACGACGAGCATTGCATCGATATCGCATTCGCTGGTCGATTAGAATCTTTGCAATGTACAATAACGACAGGCGCTCGGGGAAGGAAACGAGGGATCGATAACGAGCGCGATCAACGTGCTGAATGTGTGCCGACGTTGGCAGGTAAACATCTGTAAGTTTGAAAAATTCACGTTCTAGTTACGAACAGACCGCGAGATAGTTTAGAAGCCTCGTTGCTCGCGCATTGTTTGCAATGGCACATCGCGAATTTAACCGCGAGAACATTGTGTACACGGTGGGCTTGCTTGAAAACAGAACGCCCGATATACACGCCTGAAATATTCACTCGTACAACCCGCAAACGTTTTTCACGATTACATTCACCGATCATCGCTTTTACTATTTTGAATCGCGAATAAACTGCAACTTGTGCTTCGCGCGCAGCACGCGTGTCCGCGCTTAAATTATTTCGTCTTCCGACCGCTTCTATCCAATTCTCTAGTTTTCTCGTCGATTTTCACTAACGATGCGTTATTATTTGATAAATCGATTAGAAGCCTTGTAGAATATTCTATTGTATATTCTGCTAGTTGAATATCGGATTTGACATGATTGTTACGAATTCAGGGCAAGGATTAATTGGAACGTAGTTTACAAGGCGGTTAACGATGTAGGTGAAAGGTTAAACACTGCTAGATTTCGTTAATTCGTTTTTAGAAATTTGGAGCACGTATAATAGACTTTTTTTTTTAGAAATATTCGCGATTAATATTTCATTGCTTCAAATTCCAATTCATCGATCTAAGTGTATTCTTAATAGATGAATCTTAAAACGACTCGGATATTTCAAATTTTTCACGCTAGCGAGGACCATAACTTGAAACGAAGGAAAATTGTATCGTTATGATACTCAACCATTATTGAATTTTGATATTCAACCATGATTGATATTTTGATTGATTATGATAGGGGAACATATTCTATACAGCAATTCATTGATTCGTCCACTACTATCTTGGAAGTGATTGATACCTGACAGTATTTTAATTATATTTGTTATAGAATTTCATTTGAAACAAATTCCATAATCGATATACGCCTTCTCTATTTCACGAATTTGCCAGAAAATATTCTTTTGCCAGTAGTGCACGCTGAACGTTTCAGTTTCTTTCCTAGCAATCGGGAAACCTATCAATCGGGATACACGGATTTCGAGAACGCACGATCGAAACCGTCAGCTCGGTTTCCGCTGAGAAAAGGTACGCGGATGGATACGATAAGCTCGCACATTTCTCGGTCGGCTGTGTAAAAACTGAGAACGAAAAGGAAAACGAAAACGGCGGAAGGAATAAAAAGCGGAACATGCAAAAAGCAAGGAAGAAAATAACGAAAAGAGGAAACGGAGAGGTTCATCGTTAAATTCAAATATTCCGGGGCGTTCGGGAAGGCCGAAGCCGGCGAAGGCTGGATGCAGCTGCTCGACGGGAATTAACTTCGTCCTCTGAAGTGTTATCGAGCGTCGCGTGCACCACGCCATCTCGAAAAGTGGAGCTTCCCCGAGCTTTTTATCTGTAGTAGTGGAAAGTTGCGGCGATGATGATGGCGGTAGCGGCGTCGACGGTGGCGGCGATGGTGGTGGAAGCTGATATCGGCGGTGAATGCTGGTGCTGGCGGCGTTGGAATTTTCCTTGCTTCCATCACCGTGGGAAAAAGCAAAGAGCAAAAGCAAACAGGGGCAGTCTGCCACCCCCGCCGCCTGTGGCCCATCTGTCCTCTCGTTTCGTTGCTCGCGGAGAAAACGAGAGAGGAAAAAAGAAGAGGAGAAAACGAGAGAGAGAGAGAGAGAGCTAGATAGATCCCTTCGCCTTTCCTTCCTGTTTTCCCGCCCCTGGCGCATCGGAATCTGTGCCAATGGATGCTGCTGCGTCTCGCTGGTCTTATTCGTCGAGAACGGGCGGAAAATGTGAAAAATTCCTATTAAGGGATTCCAATAGGGTTGCGCGGGTGCCGGGCACATAAAACATAATATTATTTCCAGAAAGCGCCGGCGCGAGAATTCAATTTAGCCGCATGGCACATAATATAATGCTGCCGTTCGTCCTCCAAGATGCGCCGCATATCGCACCCATCTGCTTCCTCCTCCTGTTGTTTCATGCGAGTTTCTTCTACATCTTCATCTAAGTTTTAAGTTCTTGGTAAACCTCGTAGTACATCACTTGAATACTATTATAATCAACATGAGCAGATTTAATACGCGAGTGATAGGTATCTGGTCTCGATTACTAGATCTTGTATCATCCCATTCACTTCGTTCATCATGCAATAATATAACAACGGTTACGAGGAGTATTTGCACAGCGTTATATTTATTACAATATACAGAAAAATTGTTCAATGTGAGCCAACGTAAGCGGTAAATTCATATATCAACTCGTTCCATGCTTTGATACGATTTTACAGTGGCTTCAATAAATATTTTATTTGTTATGTTGTTATATTATTATTTATTTATTACAGTATACCGTAATTGGTGCAATACTTTTATGGACGTATGGAATTCACGTATGAATTCGTTTCGAGTCTTGATACAATTGGCTGTAACAAATATTTTATTTATTATATCGTTAAATTATTAATTGCTATAGTATATTGTAATCGCTCACTTTTATGAACCAATATACGTAGAAAATTCACATGCCAATTCGTTTCGAGTTTTCGTACAAATCTACTAGGTAAGCGATAGACAGCCATGATCGACAGCACCAGGAAGAATCGCAGCGGCTTTAATCCAGAAAGGATTCAATCGGTTCGAGCGCAAATGGCAGCGGAGGAGAAGGCCGTTTAATGCCAACCAAGCCTCTCGATTGCTCTCCTCTTCTTACTCCTTCGCCTCGTTCACCGCCTCTATTCGGTGTTCACCGCTCTTCATTGCCCTGTCCCATTCTCTTTCGTGCGATCCAGAATTTACCAATGTTAGCCAGTGTTGGTAGACCTCTGTCGGAAAGCTTATTCGATGTAGGTTCGCTGCACTGCGGGACCCTGATATCCGGCGCAGTCATTCTCACCACTGCGCATACAAATATCTGTGACTGTACGTGTGTCGTTACCTTTAACGAACATGACGTTCGCCCAGGGCTAGAGGTGGATTTGACGTTTAGCGACCAAACGGCCACCATCTGCGGTAGCTGCGGCGTATATGAACCTGAACTCGCTGACCAGTTAAATAACACCCACCTAATAATTTTGAAATTATCGAGCTAATTCCAAAATTTACATAATATACCGAGTATCTATTAAATCACCGTGAAATTGTCATATCAAGTGTCCATGAATCGCTACCGAGCTGTGACAAAATAGGTGCCGACCGTTCTTCGTATTCGAACGTTCCTGTTGTGTACGTTTCTGTAGATGTTTGAATGTACTACAGCTATGTTACAATCCTTGAATAATTTAGAATTTGGTGGGTCATGGTACTGTTACGTCGAGAGTAATCGAACTTCATTCCCGCTTAACAGTGTTAGAACAGGTATTATATTTACTCTAAGAACTCACTTAACTTAACAGTTTATACGATAAAAGAAGTATACCATATTAATATATTAGTAACAATTTTATGAAAAAACGCGTGTAATTTAAAATACATAATCTACGTGAAATATCAGTTTTATTAAAAATACGAATGACCTAAAACCTTTCAGCGGAAATATATACATATATAAACAAATTCCTTCTAGAGTAGAATTTAAGAAGTAGAATATTTATGCTATCAGGGGGACCTGAGCTAGTGTTTACGAATAACAAATATAGAATTCCTTTTATCGCGTTTGAAATTCTATTAAGACCGACACCGAGAGAACTCTACGGAAGCTTAGTATCGAATAGGACGTTAATAACGCGTAGCTTTCGGTATCGCGACGCACCGTAAATTTCGATGGAGTCATAAAGTCTCAAGCAGCTTAACTGCGCAAAGACCATATTATGTATTATTTACACAATTCTAGGCTGAGAACCAATGAAGTAACGGCAAGTTTGAGAGCCGGGTAAACGTACTACTGGGAATCGAAGCTATTAACCTTCCTTCCAACCGACCCTGTGGCTTACGCACCACTAAATAATTCCGTAGCACATCTAAGGGCCCCGTTAGATCGGGTGTCTGGGTTATCAAGACGAAGGATCTTTGAAGCGTTCAAGGGTGCTCTTCCTTTTGGGGATATTGTCGCACCCTCGTTGCTAATCTTTCATTTTAACGTCCCATTTGCTCGGTCAATTCGCGTTGGTCTGTAAACGCGTAACGAACTCGATGAAAACCACTAACCTGTGCCGAAAAAATATCTATAAGCCTCGAGCTTCTGAGAATACGAAGCTGTTCACGTGTGTATTACAACCATGTTTTAAAGTGTACATATTTCCTTCTATATGCATTACATGTAAATGAGGAAGATCTTTTTGCCAGCTTGGATTTATGAATTTTTAATAAACTGTAAAAAACTGGCTAGCTACTATCGACCATTTATGTATCGTGGTGTGTTTATGCGAAATGCAAATTCAATAGAAACATATTGAATTTGTAATATGTTGGACAAGAGTCTTTTATACGTTTCCCTTTTTATTGCAATTTAACCGCATACAACAGATATTAGAAGTATACAGACCTAATTATTACAATCTTCATCTATCTCTATCTGATTAAGGTTTTCTAGTTTGTTTGTAAGGTTTGGTCAAACGAATTTAATACGAACGGTATTTCCAATGATAACATTCGAACCTTAGTGAAATGAATTCAATGCCAATCACGTTCTTAAACATAGATACAGGATTTAGTGAAATGAATCAGATATTTCGATAAAAAATCTAAGACATCTCATTAATAATAAAAATCTAAACTAACTCTGACGATACTCCCGAAAAACCCACTTCCATAAAAAACTCTACGAAGCTAACACCGCAATTCCTATTTCAAATGTTTTTAAAATTCATTACGGGCAATTGGGGTTAAAATAGACGCGAGCAGGTAAACATTTAATTTGCCGGCGACCCCGATTCCAAGCCGTTAAAAGGCCTTTACCCGTTTCTCGTCTGCTTATCGAATAAACTCTTAGCTCGTGCAGAAACGTAAAATTGTCTAAAGGCAGTATGCAGGCCAAGTGCCAAGACGGCTGTGATTTGGAAGGTTCGAAGAGAAACAAGAGTGCACCTGAGATGAATGTATACAAAGGAAGAAGGTAACGATGTATCAGGACGAAAGACGTATACGACTCTATTATTTTCAACGAAGCTCTTCTTTTTTCGCTTCCCTTTGTACCCTACTACTGTCTATTTTCTTCTTTTTTTTTTCTTCATTCAGAGTAAGCACGCTCTCTCCTGATTTGATTTCCTCATTTCGCGACTCTTCGGTACTGTCTCTGACTCCCGCTCGTTTCCATGGGTTTCCTTCCCTATTTTTCTTCGCAAATTGTTCCACGAGATTCCTCGTTTCCTGTTTCGACCAACATTCGATAAAATTCACGTAAATTTCAACCGAAAACTTTTCCCGCTAAAAGACGTTGTTTAGAGTTGCTCGCGTCTTACATTTCTTGTTTTCCCATTACGATTTTAACAAGATTAGTCTAGCAGCGTGTTACGTTGTTCGTTATAAATTTTTCATTACTTCCGGAAGTTCCCAGCCACCGTTCTTTCATAAAGGATATAATGACGACGACTGTAGGTAGTCGGAACTATGAGAGACGGTATATAGTCGTAGGGGGAACTTTTACAGGGTGCTACTCGAAGGAATTCTCTTCCGCTGTATTAAGCAACTACAATAAGCAAGAAAGCCCGACACGACGAGAGCAGAGAGTTCGCGAGCAATTTGATGTAAGATTCCTGGGGTCAACTGGCCGATAAATGGCGCGAACGTGGTGAAACTTATAACTAAGTTTTTAAATTTCATTACACTTACGTATTAACTTTCGAGCACGCCACCGACCGGGAGATCGGTATGGACGTTAACTAAATCGATATAGTTCATCGCTAGGGAAAAGGCAGGGAGAAAAAGGAATGAAAAAATAGAGAGAATGAAAGGGTCGATCTAAGTTACCAAAGTTCGCCTCGATTACCAAAGCCTGGTAGCTGAAACTTAATTTCCCTGAGTTAGAAAAGAGGGAAATTCTCGCTATCGCAGAAAAATACCTGGCAGAAAAGATTATTGTTGAAATATTCATGTTGTGCAGCACTCTAGATCGATTGCTTTCAATAGCCAGCATAATCGGGCAACCGTGCAACCGCGTAAAAAAGAGAATATCGTCTTTTAATTTTTCGCAGCTTGCATTAAAGGTCCCTGATCGTTAAATGCTCGACGCTTTGTACTTGGAAGAATTTAACGCGTAACGAGAAAATTCCGATGAATACTTCGCGTTAAGCTTCTCAAAATTTCACTGTGAATATTCGTATGAATTTTTTAAATATATACAGTCGCACGTATGGCGGCGTCGTTGAAATCTTCTTAAACGTGATCCATTCATATGCACCTTTCACAAGAAGCGGAATAGTCCTGTTGCACTTTAGCCGGTAGTTACTTCGCTCTTCAATTTCGAGTGAATATCCTTTATGCGCCGTTTCAACGGGCATCGGCGCGAATGAATTTGCAGAACAGAACTTCTGACTGCGAACGTTTATGGGAGATTTTACTATAGAACGACCGTACAACCCCTTTCCACGTCTGCGAATTTCCAAAACAGTTTTGTCCATTTCTATGAAGGTGAATGCAGTTTTAAATATCGTCAGACAGCTTTTAAAAACAACTGGATTCAGTATATGTTTCATGAGACGGGTTAAACTTCTTTCTTAATCTGATTTGACATTTTGATTGAGAGCAACGCCGAGATATGTAAATGCAAAGTGATTAAGTATAAAATAATTTGCGATAAATAAATGTAGAGTGTAAGCTGTATTATACACTGGATTCTTTTTGTTTCCTTTCCTTTATAGAAATCTCTCTCTCTCTCTCTGTCTCTCTTTCTTTCTTTCTCCAATATTACTTTAAATATGTTCGAGAACGAAAGCTCGATGCTTTTATGAGATTTATAGATCTAGATTACCATTCTCTAACTAAATTAGATTTTAAATCAAAGGGTAATGTGTACGTAACACAAATCCGCGGAATTCAATTGCCGATAATTACAAATCTCGATATCAGTTTTGACACATTTAGCGTTAACTCACGCAAAAATCAGAATCTTAATTAGGATTAATCACTATGGTAGAGAGCACGAAGAGATAACAATCATAATTTGGAAGAAAGGTGAAGGAAGAAAAATTTATCAACAGCTTTTAATACACTAGTTCCAAAATATCGATTTCTAGATTCACATATGTATATATACATATACATATTTTCAGACAAAAATTATTATTATATCTATACATCTACAGCTACACAATTTCACACGGCCAACTTACATAAGCTAGTACTTCACTAATGTTGTCGGAAATAAAAAGCGCGAGGACATAGGACATTATCAACAATGTCCAAAGGACACGGTCACTGGTGCGGTTAGATTTGGCGAAGAAAGTAGATTGGTGAGATTGCTCGAAGCAGCTTTTGCTTGGCCGGAAAGGAATATCGACTTCCGATAAAAGGAAATCGTGCTTTGAGAATCTTTCGCCACGATATACACGATTCGAACTTTCAACGACGGTCTATTGAAGCAAAACGACTTGGCTTTTTCAAAATGTTCTTGTTCGTTTTCCTCGGTTGAACTTCTACATAATTTCAACTTTCATAATGATACGAATGTTGCCATTTTCACGTGATATTAATTACTATTATATGTTAACTTGCGAACTGCTGAGAAAACTGGCTATAGTAATTTAAATTAGAAAAAGTTTTTTGAAAATGTCTACTTTACGAAGATATGTGACAGAATATTTTTAACCTAAGGACGTAATTTCAATATCCATAGAATGTTAAAGGCGTTGATTGACTAAACGAAGGAAAAGCTTAATAATTTCAACAAGTGAAATAGATCACAATTTAAGCTTGGTGGCATACGCTGACCACCCACCGCTTTTGGTCTCCGCCTCCGCCCTTTCGTGTTTTACAATTACGGTAGTTTTATGAGTTTCAGCCGCACCCGTTCCCGGTAGACTTCTGCCAACTTGTGATTGCGCAAGTTTCTGGTTTACGAGTGCGGACCACGGGCTTATCTCTCTGTGATTCTCCTTTTGCAACGATTGCACGTGCGTGCGTACATTTGCTGTTTATGCAAATCCACTGGACTTTCACCGTGGAATAATTATGTTTAACGTCGGACTCAAAATATTAAAGTATTTTAAATTACTTAATTATTATTTTTTTATGAATAATATTAAATATTAAATACCAAATATTAAATACTAAATATTTAATATTTTATATTAAATATTAAATACTAAGTATTAAATATTTAATATTAAATATTAAATTATTTCGTTTTATTTCATGCGATTTTTGAAATCAAAATTAGATGCTTTAATAAATAAAAAGATACTTTAATGAATATTAATTAATTCAAAATTCGTTAATATCAGAGATTTCATTTTTCAATTATTCAAATATTTATTTCAATATCAAAATTTCTATTGACTGTGCTTACAATTCTTCACATATATGAAAATTTATTACTGCATAAAGAACTCCACACTCGCAATCTTACTATACAATGCAACATTATATTACACCTCTAAACGTTCTTCGCAACGTGTCACAATAACAGCTCCAACCACGCGTCGAACATGCAATACGATCTTGAAAAATGAAACGACGAAACCGGGAATGAAATTTCAATTGCCAGTACGACGACAATTCTCGAACGGCGTGTCTAGATCAGTCGTCGACTCTCGAACGTCGGGAAAGCACAATTGTTATTTCCCGATTCGGTCCCGCACCAGAGATTTCGTATGATTTTTTTCCTCTGCCGTGATTCGGCGCCGGAAACGTCGCGCAAAACGTGACGAGCCAGCTTTGTTCAGCGAACCGCCGAATCTTTCAAGCTCAGCCGACAAATTACTTGCCGTCGATCGCGCGTTCTTTGTTCCACGATGATCCCGACGTCGGCCAGCACTAACGAAGCAGTAGCATAATGAGGTGTGATACGAGAAGGTGGTAGGCAGCCGCTTGAGAGAAAGAGAAAGGGACGGTGGAGGGCTGCTTCAGACACCCCAGCTACGCAGACGTCTGATGGGGTTCGACGGTGAGCTCGCGGATTTCCATTCTGCCGCACCCCCTACCTGCTGAGGCCACAACAAGGCAAAACATACCGGGCGATGTGTACTCATGTGCTCACCTACACCCGTCACCGCGTAAACAAGATTGTGCATTCGTATACACGCCAGCAGCGATGGGTCTTCGATGCACCGCACGCAAGCCCCTGGATCAAATTAGTCTCTCGAACGTCTGCAACTGCTTTTCGCTTCGAATACCCGCAGCTCTCACGATCAGTCAAGTTCAGTGATTAAAAATTCTCAGACTCGCACAGTTCGAACGTTCGATGATCACTTGTTATTACGTGAAGACTACTTGGCACTACGTGATAAATCAATTTTTGTTAATTTTCTAACTTGTATGCCCTTTGGTAGATAAAAAGGAGGATTTTGATACAGAATAGTTGAAGAAAGGAATAACATGATGGATTGGACGGTATAAGTCTTTCAAAAATAGCTAATGGATGGACAAATTTTTTTTTAATGAATAATATCTGTTTAGTTTTTACGTTACAGTATTAGCTGGTTGATATAATTCGAAAATACGCCGTGAAATAAAACAAGAGATAGTAATTGAGATTGATCGTCAATGTTTATTTGCGTACTCAATTACTGACTATTAAGGATAATTAAGTTTGTGGATGGAATGGGTGGAACATGTATCGAGCGAATGTATTATACACCGGCATATTACTTATGATGAAACGTGGATTAGAAAGCGTAAATAGAGTGATTCAAAATGACGAAGAGTGAGCGCAGAATAAAAATCTACATACGTACGCAATATACTAGGTTGTCCCAAAAGTGTCTTTCGTTTTATGAGAAAACAATAAATGCGCAACATTTTTTGTTTTGTATTATTTTATTGAATTATGGATGAACAATTTTGTAGTAATAGAACAAAATGGAACAACAATATTGTATTTTTTTTTCAGAAAAGTGATAACACACTAGAATTTTCTATTCTACGACGACATAAGTACATAAATAAATCGATTCATGAATCATCCATGAAATTACAATATTTAGCACTGCAAAGTAGTTTGTACCTCTGATTTTTCGCTGTAATCTTAAAAAATCCATAAATATACAAAGCTGAGATACCTTCTACCTCTCAATCAACAACGCAACAATCGCAAACAAAAAAACTGCACTGTTCGCAAATCATTCAAAACTGCAGCAATATCTTGAAACACTCTCGTACAAGACGTAAGGCGCGAAGTGTCGTCTTTCCTACATAGAATTCGTGCGATTTCGTAAATTCAGCCAACTTGGAAAATTCTCGAGGACAGCCTCGAGGAAACTTTGACCGTAGACTCGAAACATCTTGTTCCCATCGCTATGTAGAAGTGCAATTCACTCATGAGGGTGAAAGAGAGAAAGAGGGGCGGGATTCTTTAACAGCTCGTTCGCACCGAGAAAACGAGGAACCAGTAACTCGACTGGTAGCCACGTTCTTCGAGACTTCGTGGCAAACACACAGGGAAGCCCCGAGGGCCCGAAACGACTCGACACGTCGCGGCTTTGCCGCACTCTGCATCGATACCTTTCGATAACATCAACCTTCCGCCACCCTCGGCGTTACTCACTGGTGCCACTTGTCTCGCCCCTATTCTCGCAAATCCTTTATCCCTCTGTCGCAACCCTGCTGATAAGGACGGCTGATACTTGATCGATGCGATCGTTTGTCGCGACGTTTAATTAAGCGAACAGAATTTTCGACTTGGCAAAGAGAATTTATATGTGGGGGATGTTTTTTTCGAATGTTGTGTCGAACAGGATGCAATGTCCTCAATGAATGTTTAAGAATAATGTAATTTATATATACGCCGATTGTGGATAATTCAGAGATTTGAAATAATATCTATTTGAAATGTTGGATAACTAAGCACGATTTTTCTAAGATGCAGATTTGTTGAGTAATAGGAAGAATGAGAATTTTATTTCAGAGGAATTTTTCTGTAAGATAGCGAACTTAAAGTTTAAGCAAGTAATTTTGATTATCGTATGATTATTTTACTTCATGTTGTATGTCTTTGAACTGTTTGTTCTTGTAATCTCGTTTATTTAAATTATACTTGTTTACTGTTTTCTGAGATGTGCTCTTTATATTAGACTGTCCGAAAAGTGTCTTTCTTTTATAGACACGTCTTTGACAACGATGCATCTTTATACAAACATGAAACCTAATCTGTCAAACATTGTGATCTTTACTTTGATAGAACAAGATGGATCATACGTAATTCGATAAAATAATATAAAACGGAAAATGTTGTGCAGCCATTATTTCCTTATAAAACGAAAGAAACTTTTCGGACGACCTACTAATGTGATGTTTCAAATAAGGTAGGTAATAAACAAATAAGGTAAGGAAATAAAGTAATAATTCATAAAAAATTATGGAAGCGAAGCTTCCAATATCTTTGATCGATAAACATAAATCGTCAAAAACGGGAAAATTCCACTTCCTGTATCTAGTTACAATCCACCCTAAAAGTAACCCAAAAACTCAGTCACTCGATCTACGATTGCGTGGGAAGATATGGAAACGAAGGTTCACCTGTGAGTCAACATAATCCCGCCCTCCTCCACCCCTTCCAACCGCGATACAGTAAATTCAAGGTATATCGCATACAAGCATCTGAAGAAACAATGCAACTCTTACCACGGAACTAACTAAAAACATCAGAACGGTAGGCTGGAATTCTATAGAGAAAAGCCTCTACGGTCGAGATTGGGGATTCATTAAGAAACTGAAGCTGCAAACATTTTCTCGTCAAATGAGATTATCGTCGCTTCAGGATAGTTCGTCGATTTGTGTTGCTAAACGTAGCCTCGAGCACCTGAGACAAGCGTGCACGGCTTCAGAAAATGCCACGATAGCTTTTCACTTCGCTAATGTATCGCGCATCGACGCTGTAAACCCGATTTGATGTTTGCACCAGCCGCGTTAGACTCGCGGAAACAGTAAAACGAATGAAGCTCGACAAAGACGAAAAACATGTTCCATTCTCGAAGGCAGACGGAATGCAATTTTATTGCCCGAAGTGGTCTGTAAAAGGAATATTCGTGGCGATACGAATACTCGTTCGATACAAAACAGAAGATATTGAATACCCGTTCCGATTTTGCGCGAAGGAATTTATTCTCGCGAGAATTTCAAGTGATGAAAGTCGATTAGAAGATTGTTAACCTTTCTGGATGTTTATATAAAAGTAGGATATTTAGACAGGTTTCGTTTAGTGAAATAGTACAAATAAAACGCACTATGGAAATGAAATGTGAAACTTGATAAGAAAATATTATATTGGAAACGAAGGATATGTGTAAATATTTGTTGTAGTCACTGTTCTTTGCCACGGGATTTATTTTAAAAAAGCTACTAAATACAATGTTAACGTTTCTCTTTATAGAGTATAGATGTCTATCAGTTTCGTTTAGAAGTTCAACGTACCGAATAACTCGCATCGAAATATTTTTATAACAATGTCCATTTCGTGAAATTTATAATGACGTGCCGGTATGTTGAAAATGCCTGGAATCTCGTACGGATTTTCTGAAAAATTTTAATTCGTCGATCGTTTGGCGAATTCCATAACACGAAATTGGATAAATTCGGGAAAAGAGAGTAAAAAAATGGCAGCGTGTCCGAGCGGAGCTAGTTTTCAATCTCTTTCACGGGATAAACGCAAAAATTGCGAAAAAAGCCCGGCAGACGCGATTAATAAAAGTGGAAAGCTATTGCGGGCTTGGTCGGAAATACACGAAATCCAATCCTTCCGGTTTACCACGTTTCCACGTGGTGCAAAACAAGGACTTTGAATTGCGGGTTCCACGAGGGCAGCTGAGCGTGACAAGAGCGAGAGTTTGCATTTGTTCCGCGAAATCGTGGACACGCAACGGGAGCGAATTGTCTATCGATTGCTAGTAAAATTGACGACATCGCATCTCGTAAAATCAAGCCTGCGAGAGTTTTACGACCGACCAAAATAATTGGGAACTCTGAAGGGTGAGATCGATGGCGAACGAGGGAACCTATAACGAGGACCGCTTCATGGAATCCCATGCTCGATCTGTTATGTTTTATCTACAATACCGTCACGTCTGTGTATCGATAGTGCAGCTATTCGCCTATTCGACTGAATCTATAAATATTTCTATACCGTATGTTTTCGCGTCGCTTGTAAGATATAGTTACTTGTAGGGAAAAATTTTCATTCTGATTAAAATTTTTCTTCAAAGCATTGTCCTCTGATGATTACATTCTTAAGTATAGATACGTTATCTATTAAATATAGTTTCATAATTTTGTATAATTTCTTTTTTTCTTTTTTTTTTAAATACCTGACTAGAAAAAAGCAAATTCTTTAAGAGATGGATAAAATACGAATAAATAACTCTAAATTCCTCGCTTTGTCCTCTTATAAAACATTTTTCATTAATCAAATTAGCTTACGTTTGAATAACTCAAGATAAAATTAGATCGCTGCAGAATCTCTAACGAAATACGCTTCGGTCTAAGTCGATATATTATAGCAATAAACGCTACGTTATTTCAGACCAAATTAACACGATTCATTAATTCAGGGTAGAAATTACTGCAATTCAATTTCTTCTAGCGAACAGAAACCTAGGAGTAACGCGAAACACGCCAACTTTTCCCTCTTGTTTCGCAATGACGCCGTAAAAATTAGAAATGTTTACGTTTGCTGGTATTTTCTCACTGATAACTTATTTATTACGAGCAAGTGCCAAAAGATCGAATGGAAACTTTGGTTTTGTACGTGTGTTAATTAAAAACTTCCGACTATGTGAACCTACCCTTCGCTCTCAAGCTCCCTTTTATTGTTATTTTTCAAAATGTTGAGATGAATAAAAAAATCGAGATAAATAGGTGATTTAATTCATTGGAGGCGACGAGTGGAGAGCCTCTGTCCGTGAGAGAGGCGAAACCAGTAATGAGACACTTTAATTAACGCACCTTTCCCTGGTGGCGCGACACGCTTTATCGCCCCGAAATACCGGTAGCTTTTGATCTCGTATGCCGGCAACCTATGTGTGAAACAAGGTCTAGGAACGCTATAAATCGATCAAACATATGGACCTCTAGCTAGAATTATTCTCTGTCGCGTTCGAAATCCGTCTTTCGCTGAAGAAACAATAAACTTTAATTTACCGGTTCGGTTAATGGTGTTTGCCGGATGAACGTTCGGAATACGGCATTCGACTGGGAATTTCAAAGGTTCGACGAATCAATAACGCCTAAAAGCACGAGTAAATTATTTTTGATTTAATTAAATTCGATTAATTATTCTTTTATTCCGTGTGTTTCCTTAATAAATGTTGACAAACCATTTTCGTAAACATCGATGGAAATCAATTTCGATTTGGCTATTGAATTGGAATAGAATTTTGGTTATCGTATTGACTATAGAATCGGCATTGAATTTTGGTTAACGTTGGTGTATGCGCGAGGTTCAAGAAAAGCAAGTATACGTAACACAATACCCAACAGGTGCTAAACGTCAGAGACGCAAGAGAGCTAATTTTTAAAGCTGTTCGCACAATAAATTTCGCATTACGAGTCTCGTTATGACGGCTGACGACGTCGAGTCGTTACGTGCAGCTTTTCAAGCAACAAGGGGCTGTAGATACTACATTCTACAGGTAGACGGACTTGTTCACGCGACACATGTCGGCTATAACACTGGGAACGATGGCATTACGATAACGCGCGTTCTAATACGTATCTGCCATACAGAATCGACCATCGTCGTTATTTTAGTATCTTTTGACGACTGTATGGTACAAGTGACACGAATTAAAGTTAAGGGTCCGAGAAGAAAGATGTGAGTGTAATACAGTTCAGTCTGTATGTAATGGATTTTTCAATAATCTTATACGACATATTTAACTTTTTATCTTTAGCCTATTCTTTATCTTTATTCTCTTGACCTTTTATCGTTAACGTTTTATCATTCATAAATAATTCAATGAAAGATGAACAGATTTGGACAAAGGGCAGATCATTTCCATCCGTAGCCACTATACCACTGCCAATGGGAGCAGCTGACGGTAGTCCGGACATCGTTATCTAGCACCACGTTATTAGCTAACTCCAAATTAGTACATAATTAGTAGTTACGGTCTGACGATATTAAACTGCAATCTACTTGGTGAAGTAAATTCGCTGATGCCGGCCATGCGCTGTTTAAACGTGATCACATAATTACGAGTACACATACTGGCTGAAATTGAGGCGTAAAACAAAGTAGACGCTTGCCTGCTCGTAGACGGAAATTGTAAAATTCAGAATATTATCGGTGGTTGCATGACTTAATCCGATTGACACAATTCCGCCACGTTCTAAACCCATGATCCTCTTTCTATATCTTCTCTATTCAAAGTATAAAAATAAAAAGAAAGACATCAAAATCCGGAATGAAAATCCTGGACTATCGCACGGAGAATATTATCGGTGGTTGCATGACTTGATCCGAACCATACAATTCCGCCACGTTCTAATTTCATGATTTTGTTTCTACATCTTCTCTATTCAAAGTATAAAAATAAAAAAAGGAAAGATAAAAAGAAATCAAATTGCCGAATGAAAATCCTGGAATAAGAAGGAATATCCGGTTTTTCATGCTTTCTATTTGAATTGCCTTTAAAATACACCGATGGTACTCTTCGGGAAAGTCCATTCAACAACGATGAATAACATATACATATTACCTTTGATCGTATGCACCCGGTAATGAGCGTATTCAGTGAAATCGTTTTCCAACAAAACTCGGTCATTGAGGCCACTGCATCCAATAGCCAACGCAACGGTCAGTTGAACCGCTGCGAAGAATTCACAGACCAGAAAGAATCGATATTCTCGCTTTACGTGCCTCTAGCCGGTTGAGTTACGACGTCTGATCGCGAAGGTCGTTTCACCCTTAACCTCCTCTTTCCTCTCTTCGTTCCCTGTTCGACCATTTTAAAAGTCGTCTCTCCTCAGTCTGCCGCTCTTCTCTCCGCCTCTCGGACACCCTCCTGCCGCTATTCCTAGGACGCTAGCCATGAGAGATTCGGGTCGCGCGTAAATTTCCGGAATCTTAGCTGATTTATTGCCATTTGAAATATAGATTGCAACAGGGAGAGAGGATGCTACTTGCGTCTAGGTCGTGGCACAGTTTGTAGTTAACTTCCAGCATCGACAGCAGTGCCCGATAAGAGATGCTTACGAGTCGATCGATTTTCGCATCTCCAACTGCGCGATTACAGCCTTTTCTCAGCAGACTCATTAGAGATACACGATAGTATAGTAATTAGAAACGTTAAAACAAACCAGTATGTACTTTGATCTAGATTTAGTTGAACTGTAGACCTAAGCTCAGAATCCTTCTCCCCTGAGACTCAACACATTGATCTGGGATTCCTATTCTAACCTCTGACCTCAACCCCAGACTCAACACACACCCTAACAGCCTGACACCCGGCCCAAACCGCTACCTGGATCACGGGCATCGATCCGAGAGCCCCACTTGAATTCTCCCTCTCAGTCCCAGGTCATCCCCCCTCTGAAAATGAGACTCTGCATCTCCTTCATTTCTACTTCAGATATCTCTAGATATCTTGAGATATCTGAGATCCGGACACAAGTAGGGGTAAAGAACTTAAAGACCAAAGGGCCGATGTATCAGATTTGGATAAACATCTCTGATGAATTTGGTTATGGAATTTGGTAAGGAGTGTAACTTTGTGATCCACGATACAATAAAAAGTATCTGGGACCATAGTTTTAAGTGTCAAAGCAGGTATAATGTGGCTGTCAATGGTATAAGTAGAAGACTGAAGTCGAAGTATGTGGTTCGATTAGGAATTTGAGTTAATTAAGTCAGTCAGTCTTATCGATAGACAATGTGAAAAGTTGACGATCCGTGATCGAATAGGAGGAGTAGGATAAAGGTTTGTTTAGTGTCAATCTTTGACCTGAATTTTCCACTTCCTTGTTATTAAATTACAGATAGAATAATTCATGATATAAATTAAAAAAGTATAAATCCAAGATTCGTTTTATGACATACAATATGTAACGTCACATACACATGTTCAATTCTATCTGTTGTACGGAAGAAAAAACTGGCTATACCTTCGTTTTTCTTAAACCATCAAAACAAATTGTATTAGTTTCAGAATAATAATAAAGCTTTTGCTATTTATGGACATTGAAAGAATTCGATCAATTTCTCGTACTAATCCCTGACAACCATGATAAAGTACAAGCTTCCTACAGATCGTTGATCATTTTGGCAGTCCGTTAGGATAAATGGTGCAACCGATTTCTATCGAAGATGTGCTGATGTTTTTGCAAGGGGTGGAATTTCGTGCCCGAAGCGTCGCTGTAGGTGTAAAGAGGAAGTCTACGCTTCGTAGACCGCGCTAAGGATTTGTTACGCAAACATCATCGTGACGTTACAATAACAAATCACTACGTGTTGACTTCCAGCACTAGCACGACATCAAATCCCGCACTGAAAGCCCCTTGTTTCTGTTTTCTCCTCGGTACGAATCAGATTTCCGGATTCCGGATAAAGCTTTTTGACGGTACGCGGATAACTTTTTCTATTTCTTTTTTTCCTCCTGTGTAAAGGTTTGCACTTTTTCCCCTTCTTTTTTCATTTTTGTTTTTCTAGTACAGTTTTCATTTTTCTTCCAGCTATAGAAGTTCTCCTTTTTTCTCTATTGTTTTTACTACTTTGGTACACGCTATCATACCACCAATTCCTCATTTCCAAAATTTGTTCCCGTACTTTCTCTCCTGGAGACTATTCTTCTCTCCTATTAGGCATATACAATGCTCTTTTTTAATCTATCTTTGTATTCTACTAAAAAGTTAACTAACGGTATATACATAGAGCAGACAATATTTCAACGTTTACGAAAAAGAATAATTAAGAGATTTTATTATTTCACAATATGCGCGCGATCATGCTTGATGATATGTACAATGCAAATTCTTGTGGAAGATGAATAGATGAAAGATAGTATCGTTGTACGAAAAGAAATATTGTTCTTCTGCGGGGAAACTGAACGGACTTAATATTCAATTACTATCACGACTAATGCGAATAAGAAAACTCTAATAATGACGAATAATCGGTGAAAATTTTCTAGTATCATTCGGACGTTCGTCTTTCACTTTTCTCCGATTTGACAAATTTCAAGGCAAAGCGGAATGATCGGACGACAGGCAACGTGTCACGAACGACGACGTTTTATCCGACAAATTCGATTTTTGACGGTGACACTGATCGAGTCGGAGAGGTGGAAAGTTTGTCGTCAACCCGAAACGAGGACGTCGTCCTTACGTAAAAATCGCAAAATTCCGGGGACTGTGGCTGGAAACGCAGTCCACGCACGTATTCCATCAAGAGGCGAAGCCGGAAACAGGCCAGCACGGGGTTGAAGGTGTCTCCTCACAAATATACGCCGATGTACCACACCGAGTCAAGATAAATGTACTCTGACTCGAATAACCTCTTATTCCGCTTATCGAAGAGGACTACGTGTTATTATACATCACTTGATCGCGAAATATTCGACGCGATTTAGATCGATGCTTCATGATAATGTCCAAGATTTTCCTGCATGGTCGATGGCGCAAGAATCGATCGAAACTGCTTAAGAGGAAACCGCCATACGTATTGAAAAGCTGTGCCTATTCCCTGGCTAGGTAATCCTATTTCCATAATGCTAAGAAAAACGACAATACGCCAGTAAATGCGTTCTTCCAACAATCCACGTGTAAATTTAGTACCACTTTCGTGAATTTTTTTATTGTTTTTATCAAATTTACGTAGTAGATAAAATAGGGCAGTTTGTATACTCTGATTTGTCGGAATGATTTTGATGGATATTATTAAAAATTTCTCTCTATGAGAATAAAAGCGTTCCTCCAAAGACTCAAGTTGAATTGCTAATATTTTTAACACACTGTGAAGTAAATAAGACAATGAAGTGTGAATATTGAGATTCGTTGAAAATATCATTTTGACCGCTATTATTAAAATCTTTTTATACTCTGTTAGATACATATATTCATTGAACAAGCCACGTTGAATTTTAATGTATTACTCCCGCTGAATTCTTCCCGCTCTGTAGCTTGCTGTATAATGTAAATATTAAAGGGTTTATAAATTTGTCACGAATAATACAGTTCAGCTTACGATTTCACTTATGCTTTCTTCGTTTGTATTATCAGGTTCATGAATTTATATGCAAAACAGTACGCTGGGCAAAATCAGATACGAATTCAGTGTGTTTAACGTCACACACCAATATCGTGATGATTGTTTCATGTTCAGACGACAATATTATCGCATTTGAAAGTAATAATTTATAAGAGCTGTCGTGTCAGCGTATACAAATTTGCACATGAATAATGCGAGTATTCGTCATCGTCGAAATCCGAATAAACGCAGAATCACGCCACGTGATTTGTTCGATTGGACCCGTAATGTAAGATACATGTAAAGTATAAACGAATTACAACGACCAATGAAATATCTATCCTGCTTATAATGGATTACGTGTTATGTTCGTTGTCATTGGTGGTAAAATCATCGGGCTTAACCAAGTTCAACAAATTCTAAAGGACCATGCTTTCTTGCAAGTGATAAAGAAATTAACATGATAAACCTTGAAGCGAGACCAATACGACGATGATCGTGATACAGAGTAACCAGCTTTCAATATCGACAGGAACAAATAAAGCATTGGCTCGACCTACTCTCGACCTGAAGAGAGAACTGGCAGCTCCCAATCGACCTTTGACTTTGATCGATCACCAGCAATACCGAGGTTATATGTATTTGTGCTATTAAGTCCTTATAATTCTCTCTCCGACTATCAACAACACTGTTTCTCGTTTAACTTGACAACTGACAAAAGTAATACATGTAATGAAATATCCATTACGAATGTTACGTGTACATATGATCGTTCCAGGTAGTTTATGAAAATGTTATCAAATAAAACAATGGACAAAAAGGTATATAGGTACATATCATGGCACATCGTTTGACAAAACGTCCGATTTAATAAACACATGCCATTCGTTTAATTTTTATATATATGAATGGCTTTAGTTAGACCGAAATCGAAAAAAATAGACGTAGATGTCTCATTTTTATACTTCCCCGTACGTTTAATTAAACCCCGTGGTAACGTTGACACGTAATTAATTCCCGAATATAAATCACCATCGTGTCCTGTCCGCGGATAAGATACCCTTGCACCAACTCTCTCGAAACTTCCTAAGTATTATCGACTGAAAGAAATGTAAAGTAATACGTACAAGATAACGTCGCGCTGAACTGATTGCATATCGTTATTCTATGTCACGCCACATCGCGTTAAGCCCAACATTTTGCACGAGTTTCCGTGTTCCGTTCTATCGATAGCGCATACGGTATATCTTCGCTTATTAGTTCCACGAGATCGATATTAATTAACAGTTCCAAAACGTAATCGGTGAACCACCGACGCTAATTGTCATCGAGCTCAGAGCATCATTGAGGATCAACTGATCCAATTTCACAGCATCGCTAGACGCACAATTGTTTCGATTGAGAAAGAGAAATTCAATTTCGCGCGCATCGATAAATCACCAACAAAAATCCATTGATTGTCATCGAATCACAATCATGATTCTCGAAATGTCACGTGGCGAGCTACAGTTATCGTTTTCAATGATCGAAAAAGATGACTCTTGATATATTCCGACCGTTAGGTCGACAATGTCGTATTCTTCTCCGCGACAGAAGAAAAACTGCCGCTACAACGGTTGCCCATTTTCGTTATTCATCTGGCAACAGAACATTTCTCTTGTACCGCAGCGTGCGAGTACAGGACACCGACGATCAGGAAGTCAATAGAGAACAATGCAGCCTCGTTTTTCTCAGGATTTCGTAGCTTGATACACTCTTTCTTGTCTTTACCCGCAGCGTACGACAGAAATGTCTCGCTCGCGACTACGATTACCTGTGGTAGACGGATACAATTGTACGTGACACTCGCGCGAGCCAACTGTATTAATCATTAGATCGTTTTTTTTTTTTTCGTTTCTCCGCTCTCTGGTTGCGTGCCTGTCCGCTCTTTTGAACGAAGATGCGGCGTTGTTGACAAATGTTTGCTCAGCTTATAAACCTCCGTGTCCCAGAAAACTTTCGTATAGGGCTTTGAAACTTTTTCCGAGTTCTCAGAAACTTGAATCTGCTCTTCGTGGATATATTGTCGCTGTTTTCACGCACCGAAGTAGTTCTAATTAAAAAAAGATAGCCGTAACGATCACGAATACTCTGAATTTTCTTATATTTTTCTATACGCCAGTACGACTTTCCTAATCTCTAACCCTTTTCTTGCAAGGCAAAAAGTTCACAAATGTTAGAAATTACAACGCTCATTACGTGACGAAACACAAGAACAAGGGTATGACGATAGGTTCGCCGGTACTGTTCACGCGTTCATCTGCTTAGGATTGAGATGTTTGCCTTGCATCTGACGTCGCGTCTTACTTGCCGAAGATAGGAAGGCGCTAGAGCACTCGAGCGGAGGTTTGCCAGGTCTGCACTGCATGTGACGTCTAACGTAACGCCGATAACTCACCTACTGCACGCCGACCTTCGAAGAGGGAACTTGCTCCTTCCAACAGCAACCTCGTCATCCGCTCTCTCTCTCTCTCTTTCTCTTCTATCTTCCGTCCCATTTCTGCTTGCTCTGCCGCTACCCCTCATCCACCACCGTCACCTCGAGACTCCTTCAGAATAACCCTAGGCACCGTCAAGTTTGCGAAGGGATGAACGAGAAATTACAGGGAGGTTTGGTTAAATTCCTTCTTCCACCTCCTCTTCCTCAGCCTTTTGCTTTCAACCGCTCTCTTTCCTTTTCTCTTTCTGTTGCTCTAAGTCTGTCTGTCCGTACCGTCTGCCCTCTTCGTTTTCCTTCTCCTCTCTATCCGCCTAGTCGTTTCTCTTTCGTTTCAGCTGTCTCCCTAAGAACCTCGCGAACTCGAATCCCAATGGGATCGGTAATTACTGCCGGACGACTCCTCCGGCTGCTGCGATCATTAATTTACCTTCAATTTCGAAGCTTATACTTCACCGCTGAATCTATAGATTCGCGGACGCATTATCTCTCGATAGCCGGTCGAGAGGGAAAAAATACGAGAACGACCGAACCGAGACGGGTCAACAAGGCTTCTTATCGAATCCGGAGACGGGGCCTTGTACGTACTCCTGCCGTCGATCGTTTCCAACTTTCAAAGGAAATGAAATATACGCTATAACGCCCAACGATCGTAATATACGCGGAAGTCCCGATGTGATCGAATAAGGGAATGGCATAACGAGATCAGTGGCTTTAATTTAAAGTCAATAGATCGACCTCATTTCCTAAAAATCTCGAGCACCGTTACTCTAGGAAGAACTAATAACCAACTTCTCTTCCGCCTTCTTTTTTTTTTCTGCCTCCTTCCCAACATCGCATCGTGGCGAATAAATTACGGTTAAAGTATTTACGAGATTCTACATTCTAACCGAAAGTTTTTCATCAAAGTTGAAGCGGAACTTTTATAGGAGAACATCCTTCCACCATTTTTCAAAGTACACACACCTACAACGTGGTATGGAGTGGATGTAAAAATTCTCACATGCCGAAGCTCGTTCATTATGTTACGGCGGAAGGGGGTTGTGTGGAGAATGATATGTTATGGAATTTCGTATTACGTGAAGTAGTATACCGATAGTGAACGAAATCAGCAGATTACTTCGGTTGTTTATTAGTTAAAACCACGTATGCAGAAAGCATAATCAACTTGATTATCAATGCTAATATCAGATGTAGAAAGATGAGGTGAAATTAATCCTTCACTTTTATTACAATCTGTTTATACCTTTTCCAATAAAAGCCAAGATTATTTTTTGTATAGCCTGCTGAGAGATAACTTCTAATATTCATTCTAAATAAAATTAACTGAAATTATGCACAATGATTGAGAAGACGTGGAATCAACCATTTTCCCTTCTCGCAATTAATAAAACATTTTAATTAACAGTTTCAAAAAATTCAACCTACAAGTCCGAGACTTATGGTTATATATTTACGTATCGTTTAACGAGGTCAAAGAAGTCTCCTTCATTTTCTTTATCGCGCTCTTCTTCTAGGCCGTATTCGTCTATTTCTCAGGTAATGACCAGTTCTTCTGTGTATTTTCATGGACGAGTAAAGTTTCTTCCTTCTTGCTGAATTCCCGACGAAAAATACGAAAAGAAAATATCTTGTTGTGCTTGGTGGACTTACTGTTTCGTTAGAATCGCTGTTTGCAGGACTGGTAACGAAATAACTCTTCGAGAGAATGAAAACATCGTGAAACTTGAACGAGTAATGTACCACAGAATATACGTTTAAACTCCACTTGTAAAAGGTTGTGTAAGATCAATGTCCAACATTTTTTTAGTGTAGATGAATCGCGACATTCATAAATCTTTTTTTACATAAAGAAAGAAAGAGTCTTTCTCGTCAAAATATTTGAAAGAGCACGTTTTCGAGATTTCGAGCATTTTTCAAATGTTCGTTTTTCAACTAAAAGACAAAAAAATGCAAAAGTTAGAAACTCGATCTTTTTCATTCCCCAAAGCAGAATACTCCATTAACCATGAACAATTCTGATTCGATGCAGTAAAAAGCTTCTGTGCAGTTTCACAAAGGAATCGGACGAGTTCTGTGGCGTGTTGCCGCTACAGCAATTCGTGTAAAGAATCGGTACGTTTCTCGTATCGATACGGGAACTTTCTCCCATCGTCAGCGTGAAAAATACGCTCGCTTTGTGCGCTTTGTGCGCCTCTGATCACTGACATGGTTACTTCAACCGGAATAGTATGTAAGGAACATGATTCCGTTGTTAGTCCAGCAACTTTTGGAAAACTGCAAAACATCGTTGGTATCACTCCTTTTTTTTATGTTTATTGCATTAATTTTTTACGTATATACATAAACAGTGATGATTTCTGTGAAGTCTTAATCTGATGGATTACGTTACATAGTGTTTTACGCATGAAATACGACGCTTTTTAGCTTGTATAATAAGTTAAGTGGAGAGTAAGATATTAAGTAGTACAAGTGTTTCACTGCACAGACACAACAGAAACGCGAGATATTATAAGTGAGAATTAAAGATCATATTATTGTGAATCATTTTAGTGATCACTGAACAAGGTAAAAGATAATAACAAAGAAAACAGTCGGTAAGAAAATTATTAATATTTGTAAGTTTGTTTCTTACAATTGAGTTAAAGGAAAGAAGAATGGATAACGAAAAATTATTATTCATGTTCTATGTAATTTTAATTTCGAATTCTTCTTGCGGATAAAGGAACTACTGTCGCGATAAAAATTACAACTAAAAATTAAAGATTCTCGATTTAACATTTCGGAGGTATTAAATAAGGAAAATTTTCTATGAAATTTTTCCACTCAATGACCCTCAAAAATGAAATACATTTAGGTTAAATATACTAGATGAAACAGAGAGACAATTGTATTAAACGGTCGAGATTAAATTTTCTGAATACATAAAAAAAATGCAAGAAATGTCAGAGAATTTTGCTTCGATTACATGATGGGATAAAGTGCTATGCAAAATGAATAAAACGAAAACAGACATCTCGTCGACTAAATTTTCATCGTGCACGCATAATCGTACTATTTAAGGGAGGAAAAAATCTCTGCTAATTACCGATCCGTTAACGCAAATTTACCATGAACTAATTGACGCTACAGAGGATTATACATCGCAGGAATCATCCGTGTATTTTCTGCAGTTTTTACAAGTGATTGCAGCAGATGCTCTCGTCGCAACACGCCATAATTATTCACCTACAAACATGCGAGCCCGTTCTCACCGAATTGTATTTCATCTACCCCTCGTCGTTCGACAAATCGAGTTAATCTCATTGCTACTGAAGCTACTGCGCGCCAGAAAGACAACAGCTAGAATGTTATACGTTGTAAAACATACGTATTCGTTGCTGGGATTAAATAAGCCACATATATAAGAAACAAAACCTGTGGGCTTAAAATATCTAAAATATATTAAATTGTAGAATAAGTTGTGAATTGTTGAATCGTTCCTAAGTTAATCGTGTTCTTTCTTGGATAAGTAATTTCTCAATTTTGAGATTAGAAAATATAACGTAGAATAAAATATAAAATTTCCTAGCTTTTTTTTAAGAAAACTGTAAATATGTATTTTGTCGTTTTACTTCCATGCACGTGTCATATTTCAGCAAGTTTGTGATTTAACTGGAAAAAGTAGAGATTGTATGAAATCCATGATCGATTTCTTGTTGCACAAAAATGTAGGGAAAAGAACATTTTATTGAGAAAGGTACAGTTGCAAAAGAAAAAGAAAACAGGTTCGTGGAACTTACTGGGTTATAGAAATACATGCAGTGAGCTATGAGGATAGAAATCTAAAGAAATAGTTTCAAACGAATATTGATATAAACGGATTATTATTAACGTTTAATATTTGAGAAATATTAAATTCTTTTACTCACTTTGGTTCAAAACGATTTCTACGGTAGTTGATGGAATTTCTTCCTGCATAAAGTAAGCATTTTATCGATTTTACAGAATATAAAGATATATTCGACACTCTGCAACGTATGTAGTAGAGCAAAGACATTTTCTTCTATGAATTTGTGCTAGTGTTTTAACTAACTTTAATTCACTGAATCTAATACGATATCTATATTAATAAAATATCACATTCATTTTGCATAAACAATTAATTTTCGATGTTTCATAAAATTTTACGAATCTTATCATTATAACGTCAGTTATCCCTTTATTTTTCATTTAAAATAAACACGATGGTTTAAAATCGGGAACAAAGCGGAAGACGACGATGTAAATTCAAAACTCTGCTGCAAAATGGACGCCACGAGGCATGTTGTAGGTATACACGAGTTCAAGACAGGAATACGAACGGAGGACGACCAAGAGAGTAGAAAAATGGTGGCGCGAAAGGAGGCGAGAGCTTAATTCTCCTCGGTTCTTGCCCCGAAGCACCGACCTACTTCTTCCTTCACGGGAGGCATCAAAGATTTTTAAACGAGTGTATTTCCTCGCGCGACGACGAAGCTCAAATTGTTAACTCGTTGTAAAGTGGAGCACTTTCATTTCCGCTTTTTACTCGATTTATCTGTGACGTTGCGTTAATCTTCCCTATCTACCGGGCTGTATCTTCTCTCTTTAAAGGGGACAGAAATTGCAACGACATATTAACGTCGAATCGCGTAAATGTAAAAATATTTCCAGCTGAATCGAACTCCAATTACAAAATCTAATGGTAAAACGTCATGCAAATCGATTCTTGGTTGAACGATCAGGTACTGAAAATGCTTGAAAATATGTTCCGATTAAAACGAAGATTTACTGGCCTTTGCAGAGTTATAACATTCTGTGCTTGTAATGCATTTGATGATAACGAGAAACCCAATGAAACAGTGGTATAGATGCATTTCTTTTTTCAAAGACAATATAACATCTGGATTTATTTGCAACATTGTATTAATTTGCAAGCTTTATGATTACGTATTTCTACGTACAAATTTTATGAGTAAGATATTTTAGTATTTACAAGCATGCAATTTTTCCTATCATGGATGAACTTTAGCTACATTTTCCTCAAATTAAAGATTATTGTCTCTCAAGCATTGTACATGTTTTATTTGTCACAAATATCTTAACAACTGGTTACCGTGAAAGCTATTTGTAATGACTATAAACGTTTGTATCCTTCGAAAAAGACAAATAAAAACTATAACAAACTGTCTGAAGACTATAACAAATTGTCTTAATTTAGAGGATTAACGTCGAGTTTGGAATAAAAGTAATGTCGCACAAAAAGACAAAAAGAGATACAAACAGTTGGTTCGTGTTAATCGGTATTAAGAACGACGAGTGATACTAGAAAGCCCAATCCTGTGTAAAAGTGAAGATCGGGGCCATTTTATCTGACCACGCCTTTCTACTTCCTGGATTGTTTCCTCGTTAGGTTACGGCGCGCTAATCGTTATATCTTTCTTTCCCATTCTCCCTATTTTGTACTTACGACTAGATCGATCCAGTGAGTCAGCGAACTAGTGGCTGTTAGTCGTGCAGATAAAATAGCTACGAATATCAAGGATTAACTCGACGTATACACGCCAGTTGAATATTCAAATTCATAATCAATTTTTCAGTTCAAATCAAATTTTGCCAGAGTTTACTCGCCCTGACTAAAGTAACTAATATTTGAAATATCCTGTCAGCCAGGTTCCAATTACCAAGAAGTTATGTGTACGCAAATAAACGTGAAATACGCAGTCTATATTCGCAACCTAAATTTATATTAATTATTTACATGTGAATAATAACGAAGGGGTGGAAACTCATTTCCCTTCATCTTAAATCGCTCACGGGAATTACACCCGCCATTCGCTAATTCTACGCGCCACTTCAACTTCCCCTTTGCCATCACATAAATTTCCAAGGCTCCTAAAGTTATAAAACACAAACCTCTCGCAAACGCGAACCGTGTGTAACTCTTATTAAGGTTCAAAATAATTTCTCCGGTCTGCTTATAGAAAAGTCTCAGAATTTTCAATAACGTTTCAATGTTTCAAAGAAATATACAGCTTTTCATTCGTAATAGGACGGTTAGAAGCCCTCTCTGATCGACTAGTCAGTTGTGATATCAGAGTTGCGTTTAGGAAACGAGAAACCATGTTATTTTCCGTTAGAAAATTCTCTACGGGGAGTTGAAGCTATATTGGCTGAATGTCGAGACATCGTTGAACTGCTTTAATCACATGCGCTGGCAGACAAAGGATTTCCCTCTAAGCCCTTTGATCATGAACATTGAGCCCTTAAATCATCGTAGAAATACATAGAAAGGAAGGGGCGTGTAAGTCTTCCTACGTCTCTATTGTCTCTATAATCATCGAATTAATATGAACAAGGAAGTTCGTGCTGCTAATTTGATCAATCAACTCGTGCAATGTCGAACACAGTATGCTGTGAGTATAAGATTATTTAGACACGAAGAATAATTGAAAAAATCCTCAAACAAATATAATTATAAAAAGATATTATGCTTGCTATGATTAATAACTGATCTTTCGTCGATTTCTTATTTAATTATATAATATTTGATTTCTTATTTAGAAGAAATTATTTCTGTAAAAATAATAGACACTTTTATGCTTCTCTTTATCTTTGCTACAATCTTTATCAACAGATAATAGTACCGAAAGTATTGTCTAATAATTTATACACTATACTATTTATACACTATATTACGAATACAATATCTTCTGCAATAAAAGTCGTAGAAAAACAATAACGTATAAGGAATAAGACCGTAAAATTTAAGTCTAGAAATACGAATATACGTACACCGGAAAAAGTAAGAAAAATGTGTAGCGGAGTGGAAGCTAAATCGGCGACATCCATTTTCTTCGGTGATAAAACGAAATTCTCGTCGGAGGGTGCGGATTTATGATTCAAATGACAGGCCATAGTTGTCTTTGATCAAATTTGGCCATTAAATCTTCTATACCAAAATCTATCGAAACCTAAACGAAAGAAGAAGATTGACGGGAATTAAACCGTTTCGAGATTATACGTAGGAAAGTCTTCTATAAAAAATAGAAAGATAAGACAAAGGGTGTAGTTTTAAAGGGTGTAGCTTTCGATCTGCGCGATTCTGATCGTCTGGAATCACCGTTTTAATCCGGAGTTATAGCGATCCGGGAAAGCTATTAGTCTCCATATCCGTGAAGATCTTAAGGAAACTCGGAAGAAGCTAAAAGTAATGATCGCTGTATTAAGCGCTACATCCGCCCTTCGGCTATCAAGGAGATTCGAAAGACATAACAATAGCACGGAGTGAAAGATCAATCCGTGGAGCCTTTGCAAGATCGAAGATAAAGGTCTTGGGCCATCGAGATAGCAGAGGTCCCCTGTGCGCCACGTAAATGTAATGCTCTTTTTGTTTTGGTGTGCCAGACATGGATTGGATACTAACAATCGATTATTAAATTCGATAAAGAAAGGTACTAGCTAAAGGCACTGTCAAACGATCGTTAGCTATCAATCATTGCCAAACTTTAGCGAACGAACGAATAAACAGTTTTCGTTATGAAGAAAAAATAGCAAAGAAATTACAATATTCATATTTGAATAATGGAATAATTATACGAACTTATGCAACGATAAATCACGGCGAAGAACCCCATAACTTTTGACGTCGAGGAATCGTGAAACACTCTGAATGATGACATCGATATTTCAGAAACCAGGTCAAACTTGGAAACCAATGCATCTGACATTAATGCGTAGTACAGCGGCCCATTAAGAAGATTCAGTGCGATTTGGGAAGCAATGGAAGAAAACGGGTATCAAGGCGAAAAGAAAGGCGAAACTCTATCGCGATTGGAGGTGGCGAGGCCAAAATCGATAAGAATCGGACTGGCCGGCTCGTGGGGGCTGCACCGGCTCGCCGGGACTAAGAGAAACGGGAAAGGAAACAGGACGAGAAGGGAACTGGAGGATATTCCCTTGAGTTAGCCACAGCGAAATACGATAACATCTTAACTGCCTTAGCTCCACGCATCGGCCCGTTCAGCCCCACCGGTGGGCCATTCCAGCTTCAAAAGAAATTGTTGCTCCACAATGAAATTGTCCCTCAATCACATTCCATTTATTTACACATAGGAAGTTTTTTATTGGTGGGAAATAAAGGACGTGCCTTTTTGCTTTAATGGATTTGGAAGACGAATAGAAAATTAAAGTCACTAAGTTCATTGTCGATTACATGTATCATGAATGCTTGGTCTTTTGCAATTAACATGTGTATATATACTGACAGTATTTCTTTTAAATTAGGCTCAGACATTTGCAACAAAATAATTTGCAATAATCTACATAAAGATATTAAGGAACAATTTCAAATACAATATTATTACAGCTATAATATTAAAAGCAGATATCCCGATGAATATATCGCCAAGTTTATCCAGATTTATGTTTCAACCTCAAGTTCGTGAAAAATGGACAGATTTCAGAGCAAAAGAATGAAATTAGCGGAACGCCTTCGAGTAATTTAGTAGCCTTCGTATCGTACAGTTTCAATTACTGTAACTGTCGGTTCACCGAAAATACAACACGTATTGGCTGAAGTTAAAGGAACAATTTCTGATCGGGCTCGTTCTTTCTCATTGGCGTTTCCGTCGGTATCCTCGCGATATAAGGAAACAGAAAGATCGGCTAGGTCGAATAAACGAGTATAGAGACCATCACGTAGCGCTCTGTCACGAAACCTCGTCATCCGGAGGCAAGCTGTAACAAGAAGGAAAGAAACGACCAAAAAGAAAGAATTTAGCACGCAAGCTCTCTGTTACTATCGGATGTATACCCCTCCCTTTCTCTGACGAATTGTCAAACATGGAGGGCAAGGCTGGCACGTTTCTCGTTGTGAAAGGCGGTCCACGTGCATCGTGATTTCCGGTAACAGTACCGACGAAATAAAAGAAACTCGTTCGGAGATCCGTCGAACGAGAAAAGCAGATCTCTGCCTTGTGGATTACAAGGTACAGGGGTAGGTTTCTTTTCGTGGGGAGGAAAAAAGAAGCTAGAAGAAGTCGAAAAACTCAAGAGAAATGTAAAGGAGAGAGAAGTCAAAATAAAGTATCACACGTACACTACCGCAAATAACAGTAATTAAATTGTTCAAAAGTTTTATAATAACGAAAGAATGTACAGATTCAAAATGAGGGAGGTACTTTAATCTTAAAATAGTAAAGAAAATAGGTACAAAGAAGAACAAGTTAAAATAGTACACATAATGTCCATTATCATCATTCCCCTCGTGTTTAGGTATCCTTTCTTTACATTTTTTAGCTGGAAGAGTTTTGAAAAGAGGTAAGAGAGCTTCTAGCAACTGTACGCGAAGAACTCTTTCTGGATGTCTTTGATCAAATCTATCGGAGAAAATTGTAAGGAGAAGTACGGATGTTCAGAGAAGCGTTAAAAGAGGGTAAAAACTAAATTAGTAGAGTCAAGAGATACTTAAAATATTGGAAAAATATTTCATTAAATAATTGTATTGACCGATGAAATTTATATTTCAATCGAAATGAAACTTCTTCTTTCTGCTACAATTTCTGTCATTGTACGCGTTCTTTTTCATTTGTCCAGAGCTTCTTGAATTCGATGCAAGAAATTGAAGAATATAGCCATTCTTTCGGCGAAATAAGATTTATTGTATAATAGACTGAGATTTACGAATCTCAAGAAATAGAGTTAATGTCGGTGATCCATATTCTCGGAATAACTCTTCTTCGTCTCAAGAAAATAAGAAATCAGCCAAGCAAATGGAAAAGAAATGGTGTTAAATCACTCGTATCTATCTAACGCCGAGAAAAGAGATTTTGTTAGAAGAAGAAGAAGTCCATAAAAAAAAATACTTCGCATTATCTATCTGAAATTGGTGTTAACTAAGATGAATCTCTATTTTCTATTTCCCCTTTCTCCACGGGAATAATTACCTCTTACGAAATTACTTTATTACTTACAATATTATTTTCTATTTTTTTCAGCGATAAGTCTTAATGAAAGAAGAACGGTAAACAGTGCCTTATGAATTATTTAAAAATAATACCACGCCACGTTTAAACGTGAAACGAAGTTCCAACAAAGAAAAATGTCTCGCAGATCTTTACATACTTACTTTCCCTGTTGAATACAATCGATCATTTATTAAACGAAGGTTCCGAGAGTAAAGCTCACGGTGAAGGAGAATTAAGTTCTCAAAGGAAATGCCACAAGGAAGTGCAAAGCTACTCGGGTGAAATCGTCGGTTGGGAAAGTACGAACGCAGTCACGTAACGCATTGCAGCGGAAACCCCGCGCTTCCGGCCGGATACGAAATGGAAGAGAAGAAAGGAAAAAATGGCGAGAGAAGAAGGTATACATCGTGAACGCATTCTGTACGCAATGCTCCTGGCGGCGCTATAGTCGCTTCTTCTGAAAGTTTCATGAGCTTCGCACCGATCGGGGGAAGCTTTTTATTCGCATGGAACGCTTTGCATTTTTACGACAGGAGTAAGGTTACGTGTAGGGTCCTTTACCGAGACCTTTGAGGTCTCCACGCGTGTTACGAAAAGCTCAATGCGAACATCCTTCGTGTCAATATTCTTGGATGGTACATTCGCTGGACACATTCTGAAAATGAAGTCTGAAATTTCATGAAATGGAACAAATTATATGGAATTTCGTATCTATAAAATATGAAACGAAGAACTGGTTTGCAGCACAGTGAACTCGCAATTATAAGATATGATTATTTATGACGTGAACTTTTTTATTTCTTTTGTTTATATCCTCGTTACACGGAGATAGTAAATTATATGGACATTTTTTAATCTCCAGCAGGTACATTAAATCTGTCGGTATCCCTGAAGATAACCTGTTGAAATGTTTGCCATGATGATTCGCCAATATCACTTTCAAAATTAAACAATGTTACTCAATTAACCAATTTTACATTATATTAACCCGTGTTCCATTTTAGCATTATGTGTATGCTCTAAAATGCAACTTCGATCGAGTGCTTGAATAAAACAAACTTAAATTTACTTTTACACGGCTATCAATAATTCTACTTCAAATATTGGGAAATTCGACATTTCGTAGAATTTGTTATCCTTAACGTAGACATATTACGTATTATCGAATACGTACAATTAATAACGTGGTGAAGGTAGCGACTGTAGCTTTTTTCAAGCCTTTCAACAGGAGCAGCTTAAATTTCAATTTTCTAAAGGACTGGCAGCAAGTTCGTAGATAACAGACTTTTCCTCCAGTTTTTCTATAACCAATATCTATGTTATAAACGCAGGAGTAGTTGAATATTTAATAAAACCTCGAAATCCTCTTCGCAGCTCTTCTTTAATCTTTAATCTATTCACCGACGGTAGTGGAAGTCTCGTGGCTTTTCCGTATTCCTGGAATTCTTCCAATCTCACCGGAATATTTCGCTACTTCTCGCCGGTTTCTAACTAACTTTATTTCTCGCCCTTAGCTGCTTGTCGACCTTGAGTATCCAGATCCTATTCTTATTCGGGAGAATTCGTATTCCACGAGACCCCGTTGCCTTTTTTCCCCCGCTCGAACCCATTCGCGCCCACCCATTTTATCCCTCCGTCCGCATTGAACGGAGAAGGAACGGCGAAACTTGCGATAAGTCGATCCGTCAGGTGCGACCCGAAAAGAAAGCTTTCAATGGAAACGTCTCGGGCTAAGAACGCAGATTCCCGGACCTCTCGGGGATCGAGGAACTTTTCGCAACGCGGAAACTGAAGCATCCCTCTCCGCCTAAGTTCGCGGAACTCGTTTCCCTTCCAGCAGACACTCGCAAACACGAAAAAGCCGTACGAGCTCGGAGTCCTGCTTCTTCGTTGTATCTCTGTATCGAAGAAAACGGTAAACCTTCGAAAGTAGGCGATCCTTGACTGGAGTTTCGCGTTTTGGTAACTGTAGATAGAAAACTCTTAACCTAGACGTGAAAAAGCTGGAAAATTTTGTTGACAAAAATGGTTGGCGGAAAAAGAAGAAGAAAGTATTAACATCTTCTGCTTGTCGGGTTTGTTCTATTCCACGATGGCCTGTATCTGGGTGTATAGGTGTGCGAGAAATGTTCATGAAAGCAGAGAGGTTAGTAACGGAATTATAGTCGCGTAGCATCTTCCTCTGTGTAACGGTGAAGACAAATTTTCGCACTTCAAAGGAACATTTTCGTCAAAAGGAAAGTAAGCGATCAAATAAGTCCGTAAATTTCGTACAGTGAGAAAACAGCTGTATCGAAAGTTGAAAAGGTACAAAAAGAGACAGAAGTGAAAAAGAATAGTGAAAACATAGTGTTACGCCATGCGGCTTGCCATAGATCATATTCTTCACTGTCGGTCGCGGCACTATAATGTCACAGACGGATCGTCGCGGCTGCCCGGCAAAATAAACATTGTAGTGGCAAGCGCATGGTTCATTAAGCAGAGCGACCTCCAGAAACGTCGATTCGTGGCCGTTATTTGATCTGGCGTAAAAGACGGTGGCGTGATCCGAAGGTAGTGGGGGTCGCCTTCCAGAAAGAATCAGAACGTTTCGAGAAGCCAAACAGTCTACACACATCTTGTATCGCGCATTACATAGTCACATTTCTTTTGTTATTCCATTTAGATTTTCTAGTTAATAAGTTGTGCAATAAACATTAATTTAGTTGTGTTGATTCTGTGAGATTTCATTGAACTACCCTTATTATCATAATCGAAATAAGGGAATCGATCAGTTCGTGGCGTCGATTGTTCAATCGTAACGAGAACTTACAACTCTCGTTGACGTGATATCTCGCGATCGCGTCTCTCCGCGAATGATCGAAACATTTTGGTCCTTCGAGCCGGATCACGTGCCAGTGAAGAGTGCACTTACCAGTGACCACACAGTGCCACGTGACTTTATCAAAACCACTACAGCGAAACCAGTGACGTCAGGCGCGTCATCTTCGAAGAAGCACATCCCATTGGCAAGGGAACGCAACCACGCAGCCTTCCATCGCAGCTGGACAATCATCAACGCAACGAATTTCACAACTTAACATACACGCGACCTCACGCCGCACGACAGTAAGGTAAGCTCGTTCCTTATTTCAACCATCTCCTATCCTCGGCAACGATGACGAGCGAAGACCAACTCATCTCTCTGCGTCGGAGACGAGGCTATTGTAGCGGCCGATTCACATATTTATCGAATCGACTGGACGAGTACGAGCAATCTGAGAGTCAGCAAAATTCCTTATTAAAGAATTACGAGAAACAACTGACCGAAGTTGCGAGTCAATTCGAAGCGATTCAACTCGAATTAGAAGTATTGGACGAGGAGGAACAAGCGCGCGGCTTCGAAATAAGGGATCAGTACGTCGCGGTAGACACAAGGCTACAAAATCTTCTGAGGAACGCGCAAACAGCTTCGCCGTCGACATCCATAAACCCTCCAACCTGTGCATCATCCGCAAGTTTAAATCCGATATCCATTAAATTACCAGATCTTCGGCTCCCTACCTTTGACGGAAGCTTAGAAAAATGGAACACGTTTTATGATACCTTTTCCTCCATAATCGATAAAAATCCTAGTCTCACTGACATACAGAAATTCCATTACCTGCAGTCCGCCCTGCAAGGAGAAGCAGCCGATTGTTTAAACGCGTTACCCCTTAGTAATGTAAACTACAGTCAGGCTATTGCCGTTCTCAAGGAAAGTTTCGAATGTCCACGATACACAGCTTTCAGCCACTGCATGGCAATAATTGATTATCCAAGGATAACCAAGGAATCTCCAACGGAATTAAGGCGCTTAGTCCACACATTTAAACAACACATATATGCATTGAACAAATTAGGAGAATCCTACCCCGATACCAGTGCTATGCTCAACAGCCTCATCCTCTCGAAAATACCACTAAGTATCCAAAAGCAATGGGAAATGACGCTGCCCAATAACGAGGTGCCTCCGTACATTCATTTACTAAACTTCCTAGAGAGATTAGCACGAAGCTCCAAACCGATCACCACAGTCAGACAAACAAGAGAATCACCGGAACAAACTACTCCTGTCCGTCAACGCGCATCACGAGGGCATGCACTTACGGCGACACAGGTTACTCCAGCATGCCCCACCTGTCAAGGACCACACCCCATTTGGAGATGTGACACCTTCAAAACCAAATCCCTTCGCGAACGCATTCGGGAGGTCAAAAGGGCATCACTATGCCTCAACTGCCTCGGGAAAGGGCACACAACGAAGCATTGTTTCGCAGGATCATGTCGCGTATGCGGAGAACGACATCATACAATGCTGCATAGGACAAAACGCCATTCAGGGTCTCGTTCCAGCACGTCCAGCCCGAAATCTTCCCCATCAAATAGCCGATCCACAACACCTTCTTCACCACCCTACGTATCACCCACTCGTCGCAAAAGGCACACAACAGACCACAGATCGGAAACACCACGAACAGCCGCGTCTGCAAGTCCACCGCCCAGTGACAAACGAACACACAACCAATGACGCCGACGATCGACGACTCCGTTCATGACCGAACATATCAAACCAATAGCATCCGAATTACTGTCCAATGATCTAGTCATCACAGCGCAGATTAATATTTTGAATGATAAACAGCAACCAATCCGTTGTCGAGCGTTGCTCGACACCGGATCCAGTATGAACTTCATTACCGAGGAATTAGCAAAATCGTTAAGGATAAGGCAAAACAAATGTTCGGTCCCGATCGGAGCTCTAGATACCTTGACAACGACCTCTAAGCGACACATCACGGCCACGATCACTTCCACTGACGGTACATACACGCGGACATTAACGTTCCTTATCATTCCAATCATATCAACCTTAATTCCCAGCGAACCCATCGATCGTTCGACACTTGAGATACCAAAAAATCTCAAATTGGCCGATCCACGATTTCATTTACCAGCTCCGATAGATGTACTATTAAGCTCAGGTTCAACACTCGCGTCGATGTGTGTGGGACAAGTCAACCTCACGCAGCCATACGAGCCTGGACTGCGTCTGCAAAAGACGCGATTCGGATGGGTAATCGGGGGGAGTCCAACTTCCCAAACCGCTACAAACATATTTCACACATCCACGACGACTTTACAAGCAGACCTCGCGCGGTTTTGGGAAATCGATGAAGGACCCTCAATTAAACATATCTCAGAGGCAGATCGACGATGCGAAGAACACTTCCAAGCCCACACCCGACGCACCAGCGAAGGACGATACATCGTCGCTCTACCTTTCAACGATCAGCTTCAGTCACTCGGATCCTCCAAAACGCTGGCGAGTAAACGACTCGCCTCACTCAATCGCCGATTCCAGCACGACAAACGCTTCGAATCAGAATATCGAACGGTAATACAGGAATACCTGGCGTTGGGACACATGACGAAGGTCAATGACAACCACTCCGACGACAACGGATACTATTTACCCCATCATGGCGTGACCAAAGCATCGAGTCAAACCACCAAACTCCGTGTAGTTTTCGACGGATCGGCACCAAGCACTACCGGAACCTCCTTAAACGATACACTTCACACAGGACCCAAGTTACAGGAAGATTTATTTTATATATTAATTAGATTCCGCGCTCATCAATACGTACTCACCGGCGACATCGAGAAAATGTATCGGCAATTCCTCGTACGACCAGAGGATCGGAAATATCAAAGGATATTATGGCGCAGCGCGAGTGGAGAAACAGAAACATATGAGCTTAACACTGTAACGTTCGGTTTATCCGCAGCCCCGTATCTAGCTATTCGGTGCCTCAAGCAACTGGCAGAGGACGAAGGACATCGATTCCCACGTGCAGCACAGGTACTGCAGCGGGATTTCTACGTCGACGACGCTCTCACCGGAGCTGAAACGAAGGACGAAGCCCTCACGCTCAGAACAGAACTCACCAATTTACTTCAACTGGCCGGCTTAAACATACGAAAATGGGCGTCAAACGATAATGACTTATTACACGGACTCTCCTTAGAAGAAACAAATCACCAACATTTTTTGGGCGACTCGCAAACCTTGAAGACGCTGGGAGTGTTTTGGAATTCATCCGACGACTCTATTCTTTACTCGGTCGAAGTCAAACCCACGCCCTCTCGAGTCACGAAACGAATCATCAGCTCGGAGATTGCAAAAATTTACGATCCGCTCGGTCTGCTCGCACCGGTGATTGTTCGGGCCAAGATGCTACTTCAACGAATATGGTCGTCGAAAATCGATTGGGATGAATCACTTCCGATCGAGTTACATACAGAGTGGGAAAGGTACTATGCCCAATTACCCTTATTAAACAACGTCAGGTTCCCACGCAAGGCAATAATCGAGTCCGCAATGGAAATTGAACTGCATGGTTTCTGCGATGCCAGCGAAAAGGCTTACGGAGCCTGTATTTATCTTCGAACCCTTAACACCAACGGCCGTGTTTGGACCCAACTTTTAACCGCAAAATCGAAAGTCGCCCCACTCAAGTGCCAGACCATTCCTCGGCTCGAGCTGAGCGGAGCACTCCTTCTTACGTCCCTGATGTCGACAATACAACAAGCCCTATCCCACAAAATTACTCGAACTATCTATTGGACCGATTCCACTATCGTCCTCCATTGGCTCAATACATCACCTCACACCCTTAAAACATTCGTCGCTAACAGAGTCTCCGAAATTCAAACAAAAACCAGCATCCGTGATTGGCGCCACGTTCCTACCGACGACAATCCCGCGGACTTAATATCACGCGGCCAAACACCCGAAGAGTTTCTGCGCCCAACCATCTGGCAGCACGGTCCTGCATGGCTCTACCAGTCGGAAGGCTATTGGCCGACATGGGCACTAACACCGCAAATTGAAGTACCGGAGCAGAAGGGGGCGATTTGTCTGTCCACAAACCCCCCCGATTACTGTTTGTTGCAAAGGTATTCATCCTGGCCCAAGTTGATACGAATCATAGCTCGTTGCCTCCGTTGGAGACAGAAAAGGAACCGAGCGGCACCCCTAACCGTTACTGAATTACGCATAACGCACAATAAACTGATAAAATTGTTGCAAAACATCCATTTCTCCGAGGAAATTCGCACACTCCAAAAAGATCGGAACGCGGCGATAAAGGGTAAGCTCACGCGACTCAATCCGTTCATAGACAAGGAAGGAATATTGCGAGTCGGGGGTCGACTCAGTCATTCGTCGATGACCTTCGCCCAGAAACATCCCATAGTATTACCTAAGTCATCCGTTACAACACGCATCATAGACCACGAGCACAAGATCCACATGCATTCCGGAACGCAGGCTACGTTATACGCAGTAAGACAAAGATACTGGCCCGTTGACGGTCGAAGTCAAGTATGGCGGGCGATCAAAGGCTGCGTCCGCTGCTGCCGCGCTCAACCACCGCCGGTAGAATACGTGATGGGTAATCTGCCGGAGGCGCGAGTAACGGAATCTCGCCCATTTACAAACGTCGGCGTCGATTACTGCGGGCCGTTCCACATCAAGGAAAAACGAGATCGTAACCGTCGTCAGATAAAAGTATACGTAGCCATTTTCGTATGCCTAGCAATTAAAGCGGTACACATCGAGCTCGTTGACGATCTCACTAGCGAAGCCTTCATCGCCGCTCTTCGCAGATTTATCGCTCGACGAGGCTATTGCTCCACCATCCATTCTGATAACGGCACCAACTTCAGAGGAGCAAGCAACGAATTACGAGAGCTTCACGATTTATTACAATCGGACGATCACAAGGAAAAAGTAACCGCATTTTTAGCCGACAAACAAATCGAATGGCGCTTCATTCCCCCTCATTCGCCGCATTTCGGTGGGCTATGGGAAGCAGCGGTGAAGTCATTTAAACGCCACCTCAGGCGTGTAGCCGGCAACGAGTTACTCACCTCTGAACAATTGAATACTCTTATCATAGAAATAGAAGCAGTCCTCAATTCCCGCCCGCTAACTCCTATCTCCACCGATCCAAACGATCTCCTAGTCCTCACTCCCGGACATTTTCTCATTGGCGATTCACTAATGTGCTTACGTGATCGAGATTTCAGAGACATTCCATCGAACCGACTCTCCAGATGGCAGCATATCCAACAGCTTAAACAGCATTTTTGGAACCGCTGGCATAAGGAGTATTTGAACGAGTTAACCAACCGCAATAAGTGGAGCAAGGGTGGACACGGCATCCAAAAAGGCACAATCGTCATCCTCAGAGAGGACAACGTTCCCTCCATGCATTGGCCTCTGGGCCGAGTTATCAAGGTTCATCCAGGCGCCGATGGTGTCATCCGGACAGCTACAGTTCAGACGGCAAAGAGCGTTTTGGATCGGGCCGTCAAAAGGCTTGTCCCACTGCCAATTCAACCCGATCTCGAGAAACCCGAACAACTAGCCACCGAGACGAACTAAGATGGGAACTTCAACCACATCTCGCTAATTTGATCGGTACCCTCTCAACGGGGGGAGGATGTTACGCCATGCGGCTTGCCATAGATCATATTCTTCACTGTCGGTCGCGGCACTATAATGTCACAGACGGATCGTCGCGGCTGCCCGGCAAAATAAACATTGTAGTGGCAAGCGCATGGTTCATTAAGCAGAGCGACCTCCAGAAACGTCGATTCGTGGCCGTTATTTGATCTGGCGTAAAAGACGGTGGCGTGATCCGAAGGTAGTGGGGGTCGCCTTCCAGAAAGAATCAGAACGTTTCGAGAAGCCAAACAGTCTACACACATCTTGTATCGCGCATTACATAGTCACATTTCTTTTGTTATTCCATTTAGATTTTCTAGTTAATAAGTTGTGCAATAAACATTAATTTAGTTGTGTTGATTCTGTGAGATTTCATTGAACTACCCTTATTATCATAATCGAAATAAGGGAATCGATCAGTTCGTGGCGTCGATTGTTCAATCGTAACGAGAACTTACAACTCTCGTTGACGTGATATCTCGCGATCGCGTCTCTCCGCGAATGATCGAAACACATGGAGGAAGGAAGAAGATACATCAATTCGCACGAAAGGTGCATCGATATATCTTGTATCCTAAGGTGTTTTCCTTGCGTATAAACGGCTTCTCTTGTATGAATCGCGTATACTTCCTTGCTGCCTCGTAAAACTCTGAAAAATTTATCGCTTACTACTAGCGTAAGATGTCTACGATATGACGCGTTTTGCTTCCGCCAAAACTCTCCAAACGGCGGAACGATCGATGCATATTTAAAAACTCGATCATCCCTTCGATTTGAATTCTGACAGAACGGTCGGTTGACTATCAGGATGAATTTTTGAATAGGATAAGGCAACACATCTCTGGACTAAAGGTTCTAGAATGAAGAATGTAATATGCATGTATATAACCTATCCATCAATCGATGTTTAAATATTTCGCGAAAACGTATATTCTATACAATATATTTTGAATAATAATACCTCTCATCCGCTAAACTATAACTACCTACTTAAATTTCGTGCAAATGTAGTTTAATGTAACACAACTTGGATCGAATATTCATGTTACCCGGTAATAACTCAAATAAGAGCCAACGGTTTACATTTTGTATTAAAATAAATTTATTTCAAAATCAAAAGACGTAAGAGATTTAACGAGCCTTCAAACACGTCACTGTTCCGCTTCATTTTACATTTACATATTTCCAAATTTCCAAGAACCTAAACTGGATGAAATAATCGTATTATGTTATACCAGAAATACATTAGATCTATTAAATGGACGCTCTTGCACAAGTCATTCTTCTGAAATTAATTCCACCAAACTATTCTGAAAATAATTCGATTTCTATAAATCGTCAAATTTAGAACATCGCCGATACTCCCATTGGCAAATATAATCTTAAAATCGATCACCGATAGTTTTCCAGCAAAAGTTGTTATTCATGAACTCCCATCTCGTATGAATATTTGCTTCTAATTACCGGTATGCGGTGCACGGAGTATCTATTGAAATGGCTATCTCGCGCAACGTTTCACTCGAAATACAGCCAACGGGTCCTCGCAATGAATCCGAACCTCCATTCGAATACCATGCACGCACGAGGGATGATACCATAACTACGTGGAAAACAATAAAGATGCCATACTCCACGAAGGGTGTATATAGGAGGAGGTGGAGGCAAAAGTAGGTTCGGGAAGCCTGCTAGCATTCGTAATTCCGATGACGCGATAATGCTGACCACCCTGCCAGCCGAAACAATTTATAAGTCCCTATCTAGACAGGTCACTTTAAATTATGAAGCTCTTTATTACACCGGCACGCGGGAAGACGCTAAACGCGCTGAGTCGTTGTTGCAAAATCGACCCTCACCCTCTCCCTCCCCCTCATGCCCCTACTGGCAAACGTTGCTTGCGTATGCGAATTTCGAGTGTCACACGAGCACGACCCTGGAAATTAATCGTGTAGCTATCGTTAATACCGTACGCCGCCGCCACCGCTGCTGGACAAAACCAAATTGTAGAATCTAAGTGGAAACTGTCTGGTGATTTATGCACGACACACCTAAGCTTTTCTCCGGTAGAAACTCTGTCGGAGTATCAGTTTTCACAATGTATAGTCGTGTAGTAGCGATGCAACTGATCGGAGTATTTATACTGATGTATTAGAAGCAACTTGCTTAATACGAAAAGTTTCGTTTCGAAATACGTAGTATAATAAATCGTGAAGTTCCTTCGTGGTATATATGTATATGTGCTTTATAACATATTATTTTGAAATCATAATTGAAGTAAAAAAAGTGATGTATAACAAAGAGCGAGGAATTTGTATTATATTATTACGTAATAATTGTTGGTCATACAGTTACACAATATTATTCAGATTATCAATTTAATTAATAAACTGATGTTATTGGTATTGCTCTTCGTTCGAAATATCTACAACGTGAGCAAGCATCTACAACATGAGCAGTAATTTTGCAGCATACAGAATATAGTAGCGATAATTTTAATCTGCTCTTGTTATTTGTGTAAATACAACATTGAACGCGGTTAAATATACCAACTCATGGTATTACGTAATTATAGTTATCGTATTATCTACAGATTTAGAGATTTTCTGCATGCAAAGCCGTAAATTCTATTCACTGTATCAATACCTTTTTATTCGACCAATAAAGATAAAATAACCAACCAAAATACCCCTATTCTGGCCTTTAATAAATAAGATTGCCCTTAGACAGAAAGTTTCTCTTGGTATACATTGAACGTATATAAATATTGTTATCCGTGAACTTGACTATGATTCACAGCACCTAAACAAGCTAAGAACGCTAACGAGACCTCTGCAAGCCATCGATCCCTCAGGATTTCAGGGACGACCTTACCCGTTTAATGAATCAATTAACCTCACCTAGTGAACGGCCAATCACTGTCAATGAAAAGTCATTACCGCTAAAATCTAATAATTACCGTGGATATTTGGCGAAATTAAGGTAACGCGAAGGAACTTGGGCGTGATTCACGAAACACCCTTCAGACGGACCGATAGAAACACCATGGCAGGCCGATGTGCACAGAATGTCGTGGTAACATTAGCGAGGCATGAAAATTAAATTCCGCGTAACGATGTCGACAAAAACGACGTTCTCGCCCGAAGCAACGGTAGCGTTCATCGATTCGTCCATTATCCGAATTTCAATTAGCCGGCCCCCCTATGCTGAGCTACGATAATAACGCTACCTACATGACCCGAAGGTATGAAAAAAAATAAAATGGCTCCGCATGTCGCTGAAAAACAAATGCTTTGTGCGCGGTAGACACGTTAATATCCTCACGAAAAAAGGTATACACACACATATATATATATATATACATTTTATGAAATTGCGTGCGTTTAATTAATTGAAGAGATAATTATGAAGAAACGAATAAAGAGGAATAGTGGCGTTTACTCGCGATGCGCTTTCACGTGGTATTGAAAATCCATTAAGTGTAAATGCGATATGAAACGGACGAACATTTCGTTTGAAACGTTTGCTTCGACGTGATCAGAGAAATTTCCGAATAACAATTTTCTTCAGTTTTGTCGAATAGTAGAATATTATCTACACGCGTGGTCAATATTTTTCGATAAAATATCGATTCTTTGATTTTCGTTAATTAAAAATATGCCATTAAGAATACCTGTGTATATGAATAAGAACGTTTTATACATACGTATGTATATCGAAAGTGCTTTATTACAAAGTCGTTTGTGCTTAAAAACCTGCCGATACACAAAAGAAAACACAAACAGAAAACATAAACACAAAACGTGATACAAGTCAATGGAATTACATACAAACGGAAATCTTCGATATATCCTGTTAAATATACTAAACTAGCATGATACAAGACAAACAATTTTATACCTTTCTTTAGTTAAATAAATAGATATTTTAACATAATACGACTTACCACTGACGCGTTGAACAGTGCTCCAACACAACGATCCTTGTAATCCTTTCACGTTGTACTAATCTCTGAAGTTTCCGTCGTAGTTTGGCATTACACGCAAAGTTTCATCAATTCATACACGTTTCTGGATATTATCGAATTCGAGTCAACGAGTTTCTTTAGCTAACATAATAAATATCCTCGTGGTCCGATATAATGACCTATTTTTCATAAATTAATAATACATCATTCACACCGAAAAACTACTATATACGAATTATTCCATAAATATCTATTTCGATTATTTGAAAACGATAACCTTTCAATCTACATAGAAATTGTCAATCTTCGCACTTTTATTGTATTATCAATTATTGACCATATTAAATGGAAACACATGTAAAAACGATACCCCTACATTCGTAACGCATTAATCAAATATTTCGCCACATTTTTTATCACATTCGTACAAGAATAACACATTTCACGTATTTCTGCGTCTTTTCAATTCACTAGCGCTGGAACAATTGGCGTTCGATTGTGAGGTTATCCGCGGTATTCGCGCCAAAACGAGAGTTGTTTGATTCACCGAAAACTTCGCACGATACGAACGACGACACACTTTTCTCCCGGTAAACGATGGCTAGGAATCAATACGACAACGATAACATACGCAATTTAATACTGTTGATATTCGTTTCGAGGCAAATTTCACGAACAAGTCACAAGAGATGTAAAACATCCGCACGCTTCCCGACGACTGGAAGAGTGACCAAGCGTCTGCTGCTCTTGAGGCAAATAGTGCGCATGCGACATAAACAAACCGTAAAGGAAAGCTTCACATAACGGGTGGGAGACGAGGATCTCGATATCTCGATACGCCTAATGAGACAACGTAATTGTCAAATATGGCAATCGTGTGCACGGGATTAAGCCGTATCGTATTATGTAATTAAGTATTAAGTAATATCATAAACATAACAATGAAATCGCAATTTGAAATCGTATTACAGAGTGTGACAGTGAAATTGCGTTGTGAAATTGTAGTATCGTAAAAGTAAAACAAAAGTAAGGAAATAATAAGGAGATAACAATAATAAAGGATAGTGAATGAGCGATATAGAAGAATTACAGGCGTGATATAATCGCGAAACATTACAAATATCAGCATAAGGTAAGTTTAATTATGTTGTAATCTAAACATTAGATCTGTAATCACATTACGCGTTTAATTAATATATATGCCCGTATTGTTAGCTGGTATGACATTTGTAGGTTATGTTGTTCGAAATATCAAAATTAGTTCTTGCAAAAAATCTAAATTTACAAGTAGAATGTGAAAATCATCATATCATTGTTTTTAATCGGGAAACATAAAATCATTATTCCTTCTAGTATGATATACAATATGTAATGTCAATTACTTGTCTATATAATATACTTGAGTAGCTATTTTCAACGATATTTAATTGTTGTCATTGAATTTTACGCTTTTAAACATCTCGTTATTGTATTTTACTCTAGTGCATACAAATTATGCGTTTAACGTACATTTTACATAGTAATTGTGACTACGTGCGTATGAATTGTCAATACGCTGAATTGATGTATTAAACAAAATATTCAATGAAATAACGAGACATTAAATATTAATTCCAGCAAGTTACCTCGTAATAAGTATTATCTGAACCGTTTCGTACATTACTCGGGGTTTCAATGGATATGCCTATTCATTTTATATCTCAATCGAAAAATATATAGCATTGGAAAACAGTTTTAAACGTATCGTAACAATATTAATACGAGCAACGAAAATTAATTACATATGAGTGAATAAATAAAGTGCTAAATGCGGCAATAAAAGTTCTGCCCTCATTCTTTTATTCACTTTCACTCAACCATATATTATGGCTCAACTGTATTACTTCTACTGCTTTTTAAAAATTCCATGAATTTCATATTTATGCATATATGTTATTCAAGAATAAATCTATAATAATCTGTATACCGTATCGATCTGTATAAATACTGAATTATTGTTCAATTTGTACCCAACAATGTCTGTTTCATATTTTATAACCAATAATTCTATATAATAAACAGTTGTTTATAAAATATCCGCAAAGTGTATGAAATTCTATAAAGTACTATATATTGCATATGAATCGAAATATCAATCTATAATTGAAAAAGCAACGTAATTTTGCTTCAATCCTTCGTACATTTTTTATGTTTGAATATCTGTCCATTTCTCTAAGCTTTTCCTGTATATCTCCTCGTCTCTTCCCCATTTTGGCGTTTCTCTTCAATTTTTCACTTTAAATGTCTTTCTGTAGATCCCACTTGGCATTTTCATTTCTTCTGTCGTCAACGCATTCCCCGAACTTGCAATTGTCGAAGCGTTCGGTGAAAAGAACTATAACTCTAACCGACATAAATCCGAAATAATTTAACTAGCAAGTGCCTGGCGTTGTACGCCAACCTGACAGCCTCGTAAAAAATGAGCTACGCGAATGGTAATGGCTCGCTCTGTGATTGACCATTAGGTTTCACATCATTACGTGACACGTATTTCTTTCCTTATTCCCTGAAATCGCTGCATTTCCTAGAATACAAAGGAATACACACGCAATATTGCACATAGATTGTACTATTTTAATTGTGTCACAATTACACATTAATATATTCTTCGGTGAAACATACATCAGGCGTTAAACTTTCAGTAAATATATGGGAATAAAAGAATTCTATAAACTGCAGGAAATATTCGTACAGTTTATGAGTGAATGTAATATAAGAGTGTGGTAGAAGAAAATTAGAACATATAAAAGGAGGAAATAAAAATATAGAAAAATTCCTAGCTACTTTAATTGCTACATAAAAGACTAAAACGCGCTCTAAAAATTGTATGACATTGTTATGCATTTCAATGAAAAATGTATTCTAATAATGCAAAACGTAATAATAGTAAAACTGAGTGGTTGCATTCACCTTTTACACAAATTACATTCGAATTTAAGTAGGAATCAAACGACTTGATTCTTCAAATATTCCAGCAGGCAACGAAAGAAAGGATTGCAAACAATTTCGAATATTCTACGAAGCCTCCGAAACATTCGGTAATGCATTCTGCTTCCAGACGGCGCATAGTTGTGTCTGCGTTTCGCGACGGCCGCGAAATCGCTGGAATATTTTACACAGTAGGAATTATTTATTTATTTATTTTCGTCATAGAGTGGAGAAACGAAAGGAATACTAGAGAGATCTATTTTGGGGAGAAAGGGATATTTTTACTCCACGAATCATAGCGATAGAACGCAGGCGCGTTGAAATATCGTCTGTTATCTAAATTTATTTATTAGGTGCTATTGTAATTCTTACGATTGCTTATCGGCCAGCGTGCCGTTGTGTACTGGAAAACATAATTCAGTCAGCTATCTCGCTCGGCCTCGTATCCAGTTACGTTTTCCCTCTGCCACCGGTTTAACATTAAATGGAATTCAGTCGGTATACCATGGCCTGGGTTAACCTGCCTGCTAGGATGAGCTTTATCGTGGTAACGTAGCTATAATAAGAGTATGGCGTGATAGATGAATCGTCGCAATTGTTAACTCGTTGATCACGGCTCGCACGCACTCTCGCGGCTGCTATCGATCCCTCATTTTTCCGCGATCTCTGGGGTACCGAATTGATCGAAAATGCCAAATATCTAGCAACACAGCGGTGATAGCTTTGCCAACAATTTGGAAATAAATTCTCTGTTACTTGAAAATTTACTATTACGAGTCGATGGTCTTTTTGGGTATTCCACTGTACGCATTTATATAGGGAAATTACGGAATGATATCGATATGTATTTACGTGACTACGGTCAATTTGTACCTTCCCACATACTTTTCTGCGAATAGTATTGGTAACAAATTTTAGAAATATTCATATACGAAGTATTTAAAAAATAATTAGCTAGTTATTATCGGTATAATCTTTACACGCTTTTCGTAATTATTCTTACAATTCGCAATATTCATGGAAAATGGATACATCACAAATTTCCATTAATATTGTATAATACTCCATTATTTCCATTAATTCTATGTCTGGTAATATCGGCACAGAAAGGACAAGCACTTTAATTGAATCCGCTAAACGAACCTCCATAGGCAAATGATCATCCGATTTATTTATTCCATCTCGGATTTACGTAATTAAATATCGATTCGTTAGGCCGTGATTGGTCGCTTAACAGACATGCGCAATAAAACAATTGTTGAAGCGCAGTAAAATTAAATAAATGTGGAAACAACAACTTCTAACAATGGAAAAGTAGCATGCATGCAACAAAAGTAGTAACGCAGAAAATTCGCTGGAATAATCAACATAACATCGCCTCCTCGTAATGTGCTTGTCCTTCGTTACCGCTTGTCCCGAATTGTTTATATTTCATAACCAGGGATGATGTTTCTCGCTCTCGATCGATGTTGTACGCGGCATAAAAGACGGAGGAAATCTTTGACGCCACTACGAATTAAAAATTTGTTGTCACCCTAGTTGTATATCGAGTACGTGTCATATCTGCACAGTGTATAGGTTGTTAAAGTCGTTAGCTACGCGACTTAACCAAGTTATTCGGTTACATTGGACAACGTTGGTGTCTTCATTCAATTACAACTTAGACGGATCCACGCGGTCTATACATGCCTAGTTTACGACGTCTGGATTAGCATGCAAATTGGATGCATTGAATTTCATAGTTTCGACAGCTGTAACAACCGAATAGATTCGTTGTGACGTGCCGAGGTCGACGCTGAACGTCGTCGTCATCGCTACTCTCTCTAGTACCGTCTGTTCCTGATAAGCGAATTGTTAGGCGGTCTAAAGTCGCTACTAAGTAAGAGATTAATTCAATTTAGTTGCAATACCGCCGCCGGGATTGCATCGTGGTTACTAACAAAAGCAAGAATTATCAAAGACCGCATGACGAGCAGCATAACTTCCAACTTCGTCGCGATTATGAGTTTAGTGATATTTAGAACAGTAAAGGAGATTGTTGCAAGAATAAGGTTAAAGGACAATGTTAGTATAATAATAAAGTTCTCCTGCACAAAACAACACAAAACACAATATCTGATTTCAAGCTTCACTCGTTGCATCAACGTTTGTACCTATTGACATATGTACCTATAAAATAGTTAATTACAAAATATTAAGATAGAAGAATTACAACGCTAGTAATTTTTTTAACAAATATACATTAACCTTTATACCGATCAAATATGCTTGATGAAATATGCTTAATCAAATATGAGCTGTATTTCGACTGTTCGCTCTACGGGAGTTAAACGCGCTCTGCCCAAAGTCTTATAAACTTGATTCCGTATTACTCTCAAGAGTGCATAACTGGAAAACAAGTTCGACTCTCCGGAGATCCACATTCTCGTAATGCAATAACCTGAAACTTCAACTGTCGCTCCTTGTGACTTTGCCGTTATAAAGAAAATGGGTTTTTACGTTAATGACTCAAGAAAACAAAATTTTTGAAACTCAGTACACGATAATCAAATAGAGGTTCCAAAAAATTTTGTTTTAGAAATTCTTCACAATTCTCGTTTACGTAGTTTGCAGTGGAACTACTGCAAAACCGCATGACGAAATGTAAGAGCTATCTAAACCCGACGATCAATGTCATTTTAGAGCGTTAGGTTGGTTCATAACACTAGCATTTGTAACCAGAATTTCAGCTACCGTCTCCTGACACTTTGCGTGTAACCGTGTGAAAATTGATATCGCCCACAACTAACTTCGGTATCTTACATACGTTCAACTAGGCGTATGCATGTTCTCGTGCCAGTCTCGTCAGAATAATCGTCTCTAAGTAGGTATTATCGCTGCCATGACGGCTCTAGCATGTCGCAATTTTTTCTTTCTCACCAGTTTAACGTACCTGCGATCTTCACACGCTGGCTAGCAGGTATCTTGGCCACTGATCTTCGGCGTTCTCGTTGCAATATCACATAATAAAAATTACACATAGTCTTTCCAAAAGCTCGGATATACGATCAAATAAAACATCCATCCTCTACTCCGTTATTACATTAATAAAAATCAATTTACCAACAAATTCAAAAATATACATAACACGTGTATAAAATAGTAGAAAGTCTAATAAAAAGAAATATGCTAAACAGGCAACCATAACATTGCACAGTCACGTTTTTCTATCCCTGTTTCGAGGAAAAAGCATTTCTATCCCTGCAGCATTCTACGAACGTGAATACACAAGCAAAAGCACCAGTGGAGGTTTTCGTACAGGCTGATAAAAAGTTTGCGACGCGACACGGCGCAAACGTCTTTGTAGGATCCTCGGGTCCGAAATGTCGAGCAAAACACTATCTACACGTGACCGTCGACGAATCGGTATCGTCTAGCCCTGGTGGTTTTCTAAGAGGGGCGGCGGAGCGATATAAGCGGCTTAAGAACGTAGTACCTAACGGTAAACGGGTTAAAGCTCGCAGCACGACGCTCAGCGACTTTCGCGGTGCAGCGAACTCTCCTCACGTTCCCGTGGCACGAGGCACGAGCACACGGGCCCTTAGCATGCAAGCGTTGCGAACATCGTGACGAAGGGGTGGGTAAGGGCCACGAGCCGCTCGTATATTTTGCTAGCGCCAGCTTTCGTGCCGTTACGTTACCCTATTCGTGCTTGGTCGTGGTTGCGAAGCTGGATAGCTGGTGGTTCCAGGGAAAATAGCTCCTTGCTTGTCTCTGACCGGACGGAATACACACGGGCTGCTCTTCTTATCCGAACTTGCAATCTATTCGCGCTGGCCCACTTTCTTACACGTCCTTTGCTATCTGCTTTTCTCCTTTTATCTTCGTTTCTCTGCCATCACGACCGCGCTTTTCGCTTTTCGCCGTTGTTTCACTATGCTTTGTATCGCCTTTTGTTTTATGAACACCGGTCGTCTTCGATACTAAATACTCCCTTGTTGTCTGCTTCTCTAGCTATATATCACTTTTGAATCGCTATATTCTGGAGTATTTGTGACTACATTTATAGCCTAGAAGATTTTAGAAAAATTCAAGATAAAATAGTTAAAGATATTCGCTAACTGGGTCTTTAAAAAATTCAATTTCGGTATCTAAGGATTAAGAGTTAAGAAATATTAAGGAAAATGTACTTGTATTTATGAATATTCATAAATACTTTATCAAATACGTATTTTGAAACCTGGTATACTTGATCTGGGAATTACTTTTGTTAAATGCTAGAACGAATGACTTGTCTTATCAGCTGAAATAAGAACACCATTTCTTAGCACAAACCTGATATCGATTCAGATTATACATCTTGACAATGCAGAAAATACGCCTGTACATTGTCATTGTATTTTTGCTGTTCAATCTTGAACGGTCGACACTATTGGTGTTATAACGAAGCTATGTAGATTGCAAGCGTGATTTCTAGAAGTAATGACAAAGAGCAATATCTGCTGGTGACTATGCTTTCAGCCCCAAAGGACAAAGGATTGTTCTTCGTGCTTGAAATTCAAATTTTAATAGGGTTCCAAATGGGTGGTAAGAGGAGATAGGAAACGCAATCATTATTTCTCGAAAGAATTCCGTTGCAAGAGGCGAATAACTTGCGATTCCAATGGAAAGGAATAAATGCGATAAAATGTTTCATTTCCATCATCCGTGAAAATGCCTTGCTACCGTTGTACGTGCTTTTATAAACATTTCCTTACGTCTGTTTTCTTAGATACGTAGTTCAGAATCTCGGTCGGTTGTTCCGCACATAAGTTGAATTTTTCTTGCGGATACCGTAGCTTCTTCACAATGATCTGGTTTCCTACTTTATATTTTCCCTGTAGATTCGAAATAACTCTTTGTTTTACGAATAACAACATATTCAGTACATCTTAATACGAAAACGAATAATTTATGAAATGTAATTTTGTATTTATTTATTTTATATAATTCGACAAAATCAAGGATAATGTTAACAATGTTTGTATCAAAATGATAAAGCGTCTTAAAGTGTTACGTATAAGGCGTTAGCGCAGCTTTATGGGAATTAATTCACAGCGCATCAAAATTCGAATGGCTTGTAAATTCTTATCTCTTGTACGGCGGACATTCTTATCAGAAATGCCATTTATTCACGATGGCCCACTTTCTACTTTCGCTCTCTCATTCTATTGTCTTAACGTTCTTCAACATGTACGAGTACGTACTATATGATTCTATATCTAACAAATTTTTATATTCGCATCATTTATGAAACCATTTATGAACTACACACGTTGTTTATATATAATGTATGTAATCTACGCTACTTGCCTGTAATCTATATTTTGGTGAGTGAGTAAGGGGTGATAAGTGGTCGGCAGTAGTGTACAATAGAAGGTTTTCTGTTATAGATAGAATGTAAGATATTTATTTAGCAAGCAGCGTATCAACAAGCAATTCAACAAGCAATTCAACACCAGTTCATGGCGTAGAATCCATGAGATGCCAGGCTTGTAATTATTGAAATGGAAAATGTAAATTTTGGGTGGAAAAGGATTTTTTTCTCTACTTATAATCGCCTCTGAGTAATTTTTAAAAGGTTTATAAGCTTTCTTAAACTTGAGCTATCGCAGCTAAAAGAATACTAACCTGTCTAATACGTTTGGCTATTCTCCAAACCCATAAAGTTTCATCTAAAACGGAGCTGAACCGTATCGAATCAAAGTATATTTTCGTGTGTTGTATTTTAGAAATATTAGCTGGCAAACTCGTCAAATCCTCAGTTACCTCTGACCAGTCAAACTGTACGCAAGCAACGCTCTTCTTGCCGGAGGCGCAATTTATTCACGCTGGCCCAGTTCTCCTCTTCTTCTTCCATTTTCTCTTACTTCTCTGCTTGCTTGAAGCAGTTTCGCGGAGTCTATACGTTCAACGTCACTCCTCTTTCACCCCGTACAACCTCGTGGCACTTCGTTTTTCACGTCTGCCATGCCTAGGTGCAATTTTCTGCTAGAATTTTAACGAAGCACAGTGCTCTTAATAGAGTGGAAGATCATTAGACCAAGAAAGCAAATCATCGTCATTCTCCAAGTGGAATATTCACTTTACTGAGAAAAAGAAACATAATTAATTATTTTTATTATTCTGCAAATTAAACGTTTTTAATTATTGTAAAGTGGTCGGTAGAAATATTTTAATTGTATATCATATTTACTTCCTGTGTCCGTTTTAAGAAAATACTATAAAGCTTGAAGATTCATTGCAAATATTCGTGCAAGTATTGATATATATCTTAGACAAAAATAAGGCAATTATGAAAAGCTGGGTTGATAAAAGAAGAACATTTCATTCTACTTAGCAAATTGCAATTTATTTATATGATTATCTTCTTTCGTCCTTTCCTCTTTTTCATCTCCCATCTATTGCTTCATCTGTAATTCCAGCCGTCCACAGCATGAGGCAATGCATGCAACACGAAATGTAATTTCCAGGTAAACAAGCGAGAAGGTCCTCTTCGCGAACAAACACGTTTTCTATACACACATGTGTAGCATATAAAGTTTCAATGCAGAGTCGAGCGAGTACGATGGAGATTAATTTAAAACTCCACTAACAATTAACCATATTCAATAAGTAATATTTGTCTATCATGATAAATTTCAGAGAAAGAATAGACGTAAAGGAAGCTAAAATAATAGCAACATTTCCCACTAATTTTCGCTTTAAACACAATTATGTAAGTGGAATGTACTTAATAAACAAGGAATTAAATATCTATCCACAGAACTTCCCTTCCTATTACTGTATCAAGTACTGTATAATACATTTTACAGTATTTACGGAACATTTATATAATTAAATGTTTTACGCGAAGTTAGAATTCATTTATTCGTTCTCTACTAATTTTTAATTCAATAGTAAGCTGCTTAGCTCACTGCTGTTATATGAAGTATATAACATTATTAGACTAAAACTTTAATAGAGAATTAATTACCTGTGTACTAAAAATTATTTGTCTTTATTCCGCATTTATCATTATTCCTTATCATACATACATTTTCGCTATCTTTATCCGAAGAAGTTAAATTTTTTATCGAGTCGTGGTTAGATCAAACGCGAACCTTCTAATTTTTATTTTAAACTGTCAAACTTTCGCGTGGCGGTAAAAATCGTTTCTCGTACTTGTCAAATCCAAGTCTCTCCACAAGATTGCGGGACTAGGATAAACGAAAGCAAGACGATCAAAGTCGTGTCTGTTAAGTTTCACGATGGAGTCAATTAAAAGTTCTGGAAACTTGCAGCCCTCTTGTCGTGCATACGAATCCTTGTCAGCGTAGCACGCAGAAATTTTTCACTCTACCGGATATTACACTTTGCTCACACCCGTGGAAATCTTTACGAAAGCAAATCATAGCGTGTTGACAGCATTTCCATTAAAGATTCGCTATTTTAGACAGGACCCAATCAAATATACTGGTTGAAGTTAAAAAGAACCGTATCAGTTAAAATGTTACATTGTTGAAATGAAATATATTATAATATGATGTGGAATATTGTAATACTAGAACTAATATAATAGAACTAAGATAATTGTCCCTTCTTATGTCTTAATATATACACGATTATTGTTACCAACAGTAATAGGAATATGAATCAATTTTCTAAGAGAAGAAAACGCGAGGAAAATTTAAGCCAGTCTATATCCCGTTCGAAGCGCGGTAATCCATACCCTTTTCCTATCCATTCGACTGAGACTCAACTCTATATCCACTCGCCGGCTGGGAATTTCATCTTAACGGGAAATGCAGTTGCAGATGCAGGAAAGATTGATCTACAGAAAGACACCAATACTTGGGATAAAAGGGGAGTGAAACGAGCGTAAGAGGCAGCGGAGAAGGTAAAAGGACCAAGATGAGATATCCGACGAATTTAATAATTTTGCCATCCGCGTCGCGTCTCCTATCCGCTTTTAGCCCACGATCCTATCGCCCCCTGTTATTTCTCATCGTACTGGCCAGCTTTCACTCAACAAACCGAGCATCATACGTGCAAATTGCAATACGCCCCAGTGGTCTTTATTAAGTTCTCCGCGACCAAACGATGCGAGGATGTATACACGCTGCTAGTATGAAAATCGTAGTAGTTATCGGTAGTCTATGTATGGATTTCGCGTGGAGAACAACGCGATACGACGTGTTTACCACTCTACGTGTTCCTTATTCAAGATCTCTTAACGTCAAACGCTCGATGTTTGTACAAGTATGTCGAGATTGTATACCAGGTAAAGGTAAATGCATAGACGCGAGTCGCTCCCCTTCACCAGCGATACGCCATGCCACGTTTAAGGGTTCATATTGTATGCTCGAGGACCTAGCTCGCCACTAGCCGGATGTATCAAGCGCGGCAATCTCATTACTTGCTCTTCCGCGTATAATAATCAAGCAGAGAGTCGATTCATTAAAATCGTCGTTTTACGATTATTATTCGCCGGTGAAAAGTGCCCGCCTTCGAGTATACCGGGTAAACGAGGCGAATTACTCTCGTCGCTGTGTCGTCAATTATGCAACGAACCACTACCGTTGAAGATTTCAAGCCTTTGTGAACGCGCACCGGTTATTAGAAAGGCGAATAATGAGACCAGAACGTGTCGATGGTGGTTTATTTAATACGAGTTTTCTTAAGTCTCGGTTAATTCAATTTCTAGTACATCGGCGAAACTTTGTTTTTAATAGAATTCCTTAGTTTTGAACGTGTCTATACATATAAGAATTAAAAATAAAGCAGAACATTGAAACGTCTCTACAAGCGAAGCAAAATTATCGGAAATTACAGGGAAAAAGTAAATCAATATTTATATCTCTATTACATTACCACTTCGATTAGATTGGTGTGCCACTTTGTAATTTCATCGTTCGAACATTTACAGTTTACGTACTAATTTACTCACTTTGGTGGACGCGGAACGCATTAGCTGATCGTGTTGTCACCGGCTCGGCTAATTAATACAGACCGATTCCATTATTTAAATCGTAAAAATGCAATTGAGCTAATGAGCGTAGAGAAATCGGCTTTCGTTTCAGCGCATTGTTCAATTATGCATCCGGCCCTCGAGCTTCCTCTATCCATTCAAATAGTGGTAGTGGACAATTTCGTCTTCGGATGTATACGCGCCCCCTCTGTCTCTGTGTACGCACACGTCGACTACCTGGTAAAGTCCTTAATTAAAGCTTTCCCTGGTGGGCGAAATCGCTCAAGAGTCGGATTAGTCCCGCGAAATCCCCATTAAACTTAAAATGAATTTCCACCGGCTCTTGGATGCGCGCAGGGCAACTATACGATGGATATGTGTGTACAGGCACACATAGACAAAAACCTGTATACCTATAAACCAGCTTATTCACGTCTATATATAAATACACCCCTGTCGTATAGCTGCTGGATTCCGGCCGTGTTTGTACTTGTCTATACCTTCTAACCGAAAGCCCTAAATAAAACCGTGGATATCTGTATGCGGTGAACGTTGCTACTGTCGTTCGCGTTGATTGCTGTGTCCTGCTACAGTCGCATTGCTCTGGCTCGAAGGGGGTGGCCAGGGGTGTTCATGGGGGTTGAGTGGCGAACGGAGGGCTCGCGACTGGACTTGCTGTTTTCAGGGGGGATGGTTTGTATGTTCCTGCGCCAGCCGTTCGGGGGTGGCTTGCAAACAAACCGCGTTCTGTTATTTGATTCTGTCCACCCAGCGCCATTTCGGGACCTGGCATGAACTTTTCCAAGCCGAGTGTACCGACCGCGAATAACGACAAGTCCACGCCTATTTCGCGTTCATTTCTACGAGCATCCTCGGACGAACAAATCACCGGACTTGCTAATCGCGATTAATCATGTTTCGACACGAAGATTTGTAGAAAACGGATCGTATCTGCATATTGAGAAAAAATTGTCATTCTTTTTAAATCTGATAATTATATAAATTGAAAAGTATTTTTATATTTAGAGTCGATTGCGATTATTTGTTTGGGTAGATTTATGGAATAAACGTTAAAGTAACGAAGACTATTTTAGCGAATAAAAATGTCCCGTTTTATCACGCATTCTATTAGAGAATACTAAAATTTTTTATGGAAATTTTTATTTGCAACGAGTCGTCACGAAATTATATCAAGTGAATGTGTACAATCGCTTGTTCGTGAGTTTGAATCGCTGCGTGCTTTGAATTTATTAGTTCGAAAATGGATTCCATAATACGATAGGGTAAGCTTGAATTAACAGTGACGAGCGTATGCTTAGCGATGCCGTAGAATTTAATATACGGGAGGTTCTAATCGTAAAAGCAAGCATTAAAGCAATGCGCGACAAAATTGTACCTTTCATGACTGTCGGTGTATAAATTTTATATTTTTTGCGCGCGCTCGTAAAAGCTTCATAAAATTCTATTCTGTATTGGTTACACGGTGTCCTTTTTACGCTGCTCGTAAATTCGCTAAGATTTCGTACGTGCATCTGCATTAGTGTTATATTTACGGTTATCATTGTCAGCAGAGATTGCGAAATGTTAAACAATTTTATAGTATTTAATGTATTACTTTCCTCTTCAAATATTTTAGCTTTAATCCGTCTATATTAAATAACGTAATATTCTATTTAGACCATTGCAGATAAAAAAATTATTTGCTTCTTTAAAATGTTAAAATATGCTGTTAATTAAAGAGGTTTTATTTTGATGTAGCTTATCTTATTTCTCATCCGTCTACGAAAACTAAATAATTTATAAATTATTAATAATAATTAATAATATAACTAAATAACGTATAATAAAACAACGAAACAAAAGCAACTTCGTATAACAAGTATTTAAATCTGGTAAATACTTAATTAATTGTAATTAAAATTCAAAAGGGAAATTAAATGAATTGTGAATGATGTATGTCTGAGTTTTACATTTCAATGCCATAAGCGAACCGTCTCTGGTAGAAAGTTAACTGCAATCTCATCTATCTGGGAACGGTATGCGAATTGTGTCTAGCGCTAATAAGGTGTTATTAATGTCATCACACCGTCATCATCTATCACCCTCCTAACTTTGCAAACTATTCTCAGCCGACGGACTGTCGCTAGTCGGTACTCCATATGTCTGATTTCTTGGCTAACTTTACCCTATACCTTTTCGTTCTTCGAATGGTACATTGTTGTTTTATCGGAGGAGATCGTAAAAACGCGAAAGCCAGTGCTTTATATAAATTGAGTTCTGCCCCTGTGAAATGAATTTATACGTTACGCCACGTCCGTAGATTGAGCTTCCTTTTATTTACCCGCCTGGCATTCGTTTTTAAATTTATTACTAGTGAAAGTGTGTCACTGACCGAAAATATTTTACATAATTAAAATACAATGTTAACAAACTGACAAAATATACTGTTATTACTGTTACCGAATATACGAGATCGTGAAATCTTTAGGAAGTTTTCTTTCAATTAATTAATGGTTCTAGAAAGATAGTCGGGAACTGTAGTCTTTTTATTTCCACTGCGGGCAAAATATTCTAGGACATCCACTCCGAAAGAGATCCTGCAAGAACATCGTAATCTCTGTATTGTACGTTAACTTGATATTTTTATGTAACAAGAAAGGATGGTCTTCTTTAAATAAGAAGTAACTGGAGCGCAGATTTAATTAAGATGTTGACCATCCGTGCGTTTTATTAGCGTGCTTCGCAAAAAAGAAGTCACTCGTTTCGCCCCACATACGCAATCAGTTTAAGGGACGCGCGAAGAAAACGGATCACACGAATCTCTGTGCTGTAACCAGCGGCAGCTTTCTCTTTGACATAACCGTGAGCAGCGCATCGTAAGATACGTTTACAAGGAGGAACGCTTTAAGTAACTCGATAACTGGTTGCACCTGACAGATGAAGAGACTCGGTCCCTCACCCTTTGGCCAACCTCTGAAAGGCAAACTTAAGTTTCAAGAATGAGAAACTTTCGAGATGTCACTTTGGCCCGTTCCTTGCTTTCTTCCGCAAGCTGAATCCCTTTCATGCCACCACGCATAAGTGCCGTTTCAAAACTTTTGCTCTTAATTGCCAATTTATATTCGCCAGAGATATATCTTTAGTTGCAACAGCTGTTAGCTAACGATAAGAAGTTTCGTGTAATAAAAATGCAGAAATATAGAATCCTAGCGAATTGTGAAAATATTTTTGGTAATCCTTCTTCACAAACTTTGGCATCGAAATAGAATTATTTAGTCACCTGATAAATTTCAGTAAGCGAATCTTTCGAATACTCTTTGTTTAAGTTTTACTAAGTTATTTTCGAAGTGTTCACTCGTTTTTATCAACCAGGTAATTTATATACTGTATCGATATTACAGTGAAAATCGCGGAAGCTCTGAAATCTAGCTAAATAAGTAGAAGTTTTACCCGAATGTTATAGTCTTGCTATAGCGTTGCGTATAGAAGCAACCAGCAAGATTCAACTTCGCAAGATAATGTTTTCTAGCCAAAAAGTTTTTTAATTAGAAAAGTATCCTGGGACCTTCTCAATTAGAAAGGACGCAAAATTCAACGCAACGTAGCTCGTCAAATGGGCTTAATTAAAGGGTTTGGACGCGTGCCTTTTGACCCCCGAACCCCTCGCTCTTTTCCTGACCAGTGTTATTGCCGCTCTTTCTTCTATGGGCACATAAGTCGTCCAGTAAATTCCTTTTTACGACACCATCCTCGATTTTCTTTCGTATAGGGGAAGGATGTACTACTCTCCGGGGCGATTTTGCTTCCTTCGTCCTTCTCCTTCACTGGTGTTGTAAAAATGCCCCGGCACACTTTCGTTCGCCTCGGTGTCGGCGGAGAACGCGTTGATTCTGCCGAGAGAAATATCGTGCCGGGGGCATCACTGACGAGTTATTACATATTAGACGATAGAACCTTATTTCTTTAAGAAATATTTGTAGTGGGGCCACGTCGTCACGCTACCTCGGCATATGACGTAATATGATCCAAGTTATAATTCGTGGAGGTCCATCGAGAGATATATACGAGTCGTGAAATATACTTAACCCTGCGGATGCCGTTGATCTAATATGTACACTCGAAGCAGAAAAAAGGGAGAGAAGGAAGAAAAGAAGATAGAGGAGAAATAAAAGAAAGAAAATACGATGGCAGAGAGAGAGGTGAAGAAGGAGAGAGAGACAAGAAATGGAAAGGGAAGAAGGAAGAAGAGAAAGACATTATCGATGTAGAAAAGGAAAGAAGAAAAGGGAGTATCTTGATAAGTGAACCAATACCTGCCTAATGTAAAATTTGTATACCCTACCTATTTATCTATTTTGCTATAACTCAGTCAACACTTTTATGTACAATATGTGTTCATTTATCTAATTAAATCAATTATGACCAATAACTGCTAGAAATATTTATTAAATTTACAGGAAATCTTTTTATAAATATTTTTAAAGAGACACATTAATGGAAATTGAGTTACTAAACTTTTATCAAATATCTACGTTCAGATTAATTTCATTCGTCCGTTTCATTCAATTATTTCATTACCTGTTCCGTTGGTAAATGTTATAAATAACAATTTATAATACAATTCAATCTGAAACTTAAAGATTTAAAATCCGTTAATTAATCAAACAAACATCCATTTCATACATTCCGAAAGTTTCATTTATTAATCATATTGTAACTGCATTGCAACACCGGGCAAACTTTTGTTTCTGTTCGCTGTTTAGTATACCACAACCTCTCATAGAGATTATTATTTTTACATTAATTAACAATAGCTCGCAGTATTGGTTTTCATGGATCGTTACGTGATTTATGGTATCCACGCGCACTCTTGCACAAGGAAGTTGCTTTCCGTCTCTTCATCTCACGACTCTCATAGGTATAAAACAGTAGTGCTAGAGGTAATGGCATTGATTAAACGACGAACAAGCCAATAAGCCCCAAAAGCACACAGAACCGCGATCAAATTCAACTAATTATGGTAATGATCTAACTGGATACGACGACAGCGTACATTAAACGACTGCCTAGGGTTAACTCAATTGACTTTCAGTCATTTTGCAGAGTATAATTCTTCTCTCTATGTAAATGTACTTTCAGCAGTCTTTTAATCCAGTTTACTTTCTAATTCTAAGACGTGTGTATTAAATTATATTATTATTTTCGATTAAAAACATTATATAACATACTTTATTATGAAAACGTACAATGTACGTATTACACACATCCCATTAACAATCGAAATATATAAATCTGGTTCTCAATTCAACTTGTCGAATACAACATACTACAACCACACCATACCGAACAAATTTCATAAACATTAACTCGAGGAACACACCTCGATGAGATTCTCTCGAAAGCAATACGGCAAAGAGCAACATTAAGCAAGCAATCGTAGTGTGAGTTCAATTTGAAAAACCGAGCTCCGTATCCTGAGACATTCGAAGGGTTTCGGTCTGAACGTGGCCAATTAAACGAGAAAACAATCGGAGGGAGAGTCTTTCTTCGGGAAGCAACATAGGGCCACCTTTATCCGTGATTCTGGAATGGACTTCCTATGGGGTCTGCGTGTTCCATAGCGCACACAACCTGGTCATAAAATACATCTCTGGAGCGCGGCCGTCGGCGGAATCCAAACGGCGCATTTGCGCAATGGGACGTGCAACCAGTGCACGAGGAGTTTTCGTCGTTCTCTTCTCTCAGAGAGAGAGACAGACAGAGAGAGAGAGCACGCGAGGCAGCGAGAAGAGAGACGAGCAGAGTCATTCGAGCAGAAGCGAGACCATCATACATGGCAAAGGTGCGCGCCATACCACGCGTTCCATTTATGGGATTGCATGAAAAATTCCGCACGCATATTCTGCGATGTTTCGTTTCCTTTTGCCAGGCCCAGCCTTGTTATCGTCGGTCGGCCGTCTCTAAACCGATTGCTCGTACGCACTCAGCCGTGCGCACACCTCTACGCTTTGTATCCATATAAACCAACCATCCCCAATACCTAAACTTTCTAGCCACCCCCGGTGGGAGAGAATACGCGTACGAACCGTTCCGCTCCAAATGATATAGAAAAGCGTCGCGTCTGAATTCGGATTTCTTATTCGCCCCTTTGAAGTTTCAAGGACTCGTTGATGATACGGAGACGATTTGATTCTGACAAGATTTCGATCTTACGCTGCGAAATTTCCTCGCACGAATGCTAAGAGCTCGGGTAGAGAACGTGGTACTGAACCATAGGATTAGGGAATTTTGTGTTTGATTCTTTGAAAGGAAATGGGTGATGTAAAATTAACAGTTCTTGAATATTCGTCGCTTTATATTGAAACGTGTGCGTCGTTCAGTGAAATGTTTCATAAATTGAATAGTAGAGAAACCTGGTAACGTTGCAAACACTTTGGAACTTATTATTATTTATACCATCTTCTTGCAGTAAATAAATGTTTAAAAATAAGTGATTTCTTCTCTCGGTCGTTTGTTTCTCGAGAATCGAATCGAATCAACAAGTGCAGTTGATCAGTTTGGTTTTTGAGAGTATAGATCAGTAGTATAGATCAAAGTTTAAATACAGTACACATATATTTTGATATTTACTAAAGGAAGAAAAATTGTCATAGATAATGTTTGGGTATTTTAACCTATTATAAATTTTAAGAATCTAGAGGAAATCTTAAGAATCTAGTAGAATCTAGAATAAATTTTAGCGTGAAAAATTGTTCAGTTAAATCTTCAACGCGCAACGTTGAAATTTGACATGCATAAAAGTAATTCCAATTTATGTGAAATAATTTTCTTCTAAGGTATTACAATTTTTCATTGGTAATAGAGACTTTGAAGTATATCTTCGTGCTTTGCCATGCCTTAAATTGTTCTCCACTTTTCTATTCCTCTATCCCTTGTGCGTGCAACCCCTGCCAAACTCTGCATTCCATCAAGCTTGGTTTCACACGCAAGTACCTCAGCTTCCTTCCCTTTAGTAACATCCAACCAATTTACTCGTACAAATAGCGTCACCGCAGCGCCGTTTGATCAAACGCATCATTAAGTGAAATAATGAAGCTAATGCCGTAACGGAGTGAACGACAAATCTACTCTTTCTGTGTAAGCAAATGCAATCGGAATTACCATATTTTTAATAATATTTTCATTACGCGCTCGCTACGTTAGATGAACCGTTTCGGTACGTACGTCTTTCTAGAAAATTGAAATAATCCAGGATTAAATTAAGGTAACATGCTATTTAGCGTAATGTAATAGCGCGGATATTATAGGTATTATAATATTGCGTTGCAGTGACGATAATCTGCGTTAAAATATCTTGTTAATAAATTATGCTGTGGATTAAAATCTCATCGTTACACGCCATTTTGATTTATCGCTTGCATTAAATCGACCGATAAATTTATTCGTAACACACGTGTTTGTACGTAGAGATGCGATATCGAAAATGCGAAAATGGGAAAATTTAATAATCGCGTATTTCCTCTACTTTTTAATTTCAAAAAACGATATATTTAAATATTTGCAAAAGATAGGAAATGAAAAATAAAAGATAAAAGGGGGTTAAAAAAATTCGAACCATTTGGTACGTTGCATTATTAAATCATCGGTGAATTGGCGATGATCAAACTGTATCGCAGTTAGCTCACTGACTTCCGCAAATTCTGCCTATTCAAAACGATCGTTTACGTTTATAGGAATGTTACTGACATAAAATGTCGATGGTGTCACTTTGGAATAGCCGTTGAATGGACTATACACAAACGAGCTGGAATCCACGCATCTCATGGATTCACCGATCCACAAATCCCTTTGTCCCTGATTGATAGACGAAGGCAACGCAAATAGGATTGCTGGTAATGTTGTCGCTACGCACCACAGTGCACTTGAAAGTGCTATTTCAATTTCATACCCACACCATCGATCGCTCAAAGTGACCGACGTCCAAAGCCGATACGCTTGTCCTGCTTTCTCGCTAGAATGAGAAAGATCTCTACAGAAAGACAAACTATCATTAATCGCGCGTACAAAATCGCTTAATAACAAAATTTAACTAGAAAATACACAACGTTATTTAATTTGAAAACTTGTAAACAAGTTAGGTGGTAATATTCATAGTAATATTCACGTAATATTCACAATTCGTGTATACTTCGTGATTGATTGTTTCATCTATATAATTGCTAGGTATTCCTTCTAGTCAATTCCGATTAATTAAGATCTGGATTTAAAGAATCCAATTTTTAATTGGAAATTTATAGAATTAATAATTACAGATTGGAAAATTATAGAAGTCGAACAAGACTTTCTGTCTTTATGAGCCTCAAATTATAGCTTTGGGAAATAATTAAAATGAAATTTCATAATTGTCACGTAATATATAAGAAATGAACAACGTCGTATCGCTAGATAAACAGAAATAAATAGAATTACTATCCACTTCCTTTTCATAAATATCGTTATTGTAACCATAATCATAAAAGCGTTTTCAACAGTCGTCTAACCTCATAGTATGATACCTAGGTACCTAGAATCAAATCGCGTCACGATTTATGTATATATGATGCTTTCTGCAGGATAGTAAGCGATAGTATTGGGAGACCGCATGTTGCATTATGTTCTCTCATTGTGTCGTTTCACCCCTCGCCGGTACTCTACGAATAATCCTCAACAACATAACCCCATTAATAACCACCATAAATATTCATTCGTTCGTTGATTTACGAGTTGACCGGAGGTACACGCACGATAATGTAGTATTGCTCCCAAAAAATTGTTAATACCACCATCGTTGAGTCACCATCATTTCTCTTAACCCGGAATAATTACTATATTTTACTTTCTAAAAGAAACACGGCGAGGAAGGTATATCGTTAAAAGAGGGTTCGGACCGCCACCCTCATTGCTTTATATTCCTCGATAATCGCGGTCTGTTCCCATTTTTTAATAAACATTTCCATAGAATAAGATCTTTAAAGCGGCTGAAAGGCAACGGTTCGGTTGTAATATCTTTTACCAGCTTTGAGCCAATCCTCTGATATAGGGGAGCTCTTTTACAGCCCTCCTTAAATCTTAATTACGACTAACTAATGTTAATACCGGTCTAGTTTTTAATATAGACGTCTCGTAGAGTAACGAAAACTGCTCGACTTTTCGCGTTTCAAAACGATTCGCACGAATATTCTCTCGTGTAATTGTGGTGCAAGCTGTCGTGACATAAATTTTGCTCGTTACGACCATCATCGTCAATATGTAAATAAATAATACAAATAATATAATAATAAAGCAATAATTCTACAAAAATCGGGTAGAGGATTAAACAACTAATGAAAATCACTAGCTCACTCGTTCATTATACATTCTTGTTTGTTAATTCTTGTGAAGTAGTGTTTTTCATACCTTACATATGGAAAATTCGAGTAGAAATATGTATAATTTTAATTACCAGTCGGAATATTTCTTTCTTTCTTTAAATAAAGCAGTTTAAGAGAACCGTTCGAACCATCCTATAATTTTGGTTGTTTTGTACGAAGAATGCATTGTGGTATATTACCATAGAATTCTTTTCTGTTAAAGCTGCTACATTGGATATTTTTTAACTGTTTAGTAAAATAAATTCGTAACTGCGATTTGGTTAAATAACGCATTTCTGACCACACATATTTAAAAAAAAGTTTTAATGTTGCATAAAAACTCTGTTCTTTACTAAATGTCAGCGCCATATCTGACGAAACGGAAAGCAGGATAAATGATTTTTTTGCGGACCCCTTGTTATCAGGTTTCTGGAGAACTGCACATTATATGCGTTTCTTTTTATGTTTGTCCCATATCCTCATTCAAATGTCATGCTGTGAAACGTGCGAACGTGGCCTGCGAATTTTAATTTTTGCTTCGTATCCCCATTCAAATGCCGCATTGTGTGACGGCATGTTTGACGGTCGAAAACTACAATTTCATAGGCTTCCTGTTAATACGTCTGCCAAAACAGATTCGCAAACTACAAACAGATAAATTACGATCGAACGTCATTATTCGAGAAATGGAACGTTATAAAGTAGGATCAACGTGTAACAACCAGCGACCGATCAACAACACGGAATTCTCATTATGACTCCGATGAAAATCGCATCATGTCAAGTTGCTAGGATTACTTTAGCTAATATATCCACAGCACGATTCTGGTTTGGGTTTATACATACTAATTCCGTCTACCTCCCCCTGTTCGCAGGAATCAAACGAACAAAACGAATAATAATCGTTGCAGCTCGCCGTCAGTTGAATAACGAATCCGCGTTCATAATAAACCGAAATTGTATTCAATCTCGAAATAGAAATAGTCCATTAATTCGTGGTAATCAGCGGAATCAAAGTGACACTTTTGCGACTGCGCTGCTCGGGCACAGCCGGAATTTCGTGTATTTGCACTGGTACCATCTATCAAACACGAACAAAGCGGCTGATGAATTGTTCGATCCAGGAAATTTTTGGACCGTGGCTGGTCTGGATGCAGCTCGTTATTCTTCCAACCACCCTCGCCATCCCTCCACCTCCCCCGTACCAGCGTATTGTTATTAATGTCATTCGCGTGTGCGTCGCTGACCTCTATGGAAATTACAATCATGGATCATCGCTACCGAAAAATCAGATAGTCATCTTCGATTCCATCTAATTGCAAACTAGCAGGTGGATAACTACTGTATGTTACTGGATGGTAGATGGAAATTTCTAACAGTTATAGGACATCGTTGCTTAGAAAAGACACTTGGTACTGGTAGAAAAGCCACGTTGAAAAATGGGAAAGGGAATTGCATGGTAAAATGTTGGGATCTCTAGGTAGACAGGAAATAAATTAATGTGTGATATAATATGAAATAGATTAATGCTTTAAGGATGTTGAAATTTTATAGAAGTGTTTTTATTATGTCTTAATCTGTGATGCGTTAACACCATAATGTGCAAACTCACGAGCTTTTGTTCTTTTCGGTAATAAAAGTATCGAGAGAAGCGAGCACGTGAGTTTCGCGAAGCAGTGCTACACCCTGTTCTATTCCCTGTGCGTTTTAAGTTAAATCACAACTGTATCCGATTTCTTCCTTCTCATCAATCAGATATTTATAGACAATCGATCCAAAACTTTTTGTCTCCTTTGTCACTTGTAGACCATTCATAAACTTCGCTAAGCATAGTAAAAGATTAATAGATTATCTTCCGAATATAATTTTATATGATAAATCGATGTTTTCTATCCAGTCAATATAAAAGAACCGAGAAAAGCTAACGTAGTATTTCTTATCTATATAAACGTGTTTTAAAAACTTAGAGTAGTACATTTTATATATAAATGGTAACTAATCAAGGTATTTAATAACGATTTAAATACCGGACTTGATATCAGCAACAACTCCTGACGATATAGTACAAAAGAAAAAATATATTGAGTATGCATACTTACGCACTGAATTATTAGCTGTCTAAAGTCTAGAATACTCAACTTCGCATACTGCTTTCGCTCCATGAACATCAGTATATCAAGTTTCAGCAAGAGGGATAGATCCTTAACAAGTTGACTACGCCTAATACGAACTTGGACGGCCCCTAAGTGCACTTGCTGCTCTGCCTCTCTCAAAATCGAAGTAATAGGAAAGTCATCCCTAATCGAATCAGTCTACGCAACCAGTCACGAATTTCCACGCAAAGATCTTCTACCCAATCAAACGTACCTTTTAACGAATTCCTCCTTTCAACCCTATCGACGTCTTCAATACTCCTTGCACCTTTTATCACCACTCCATCTATCTTCGACTCGTCTACGCGGAAACCTTTAAAACATTCATTCTGAAAACGTCAACGCATACTTGACTGCGCGCACGTATACGAAAACACGAAAACTTGGCCGTTGACCGCACGACTACAGGCGCGATCTCATTTCACGGAACGATCGACGAGAAATTTATCCGGGGGCGGCAAAGAATAAATTGCGCCGGCGAGACGAACACAGACAATTTTTCCGAGATAGATGCGAGATGGAAACGAGGTTGTACGGTGTTACGGTTATATGTAGCGACGTATTAAAAGTGTCAGCCCTGGCGTCGCAGCGTGCAGAAGGGGAGTAAAAAATGGCGGGCGCAAGGCGGATCAGAAAGAAGTCCATAACTCGAAATATCTAGGCTGGCGCATAACGGAAATTTAAAGCCACTTCGGAGCCGCGAAGGTGTCGCCGTATATTTTAAATTTTATCGTGCCCACGGCTTCGAATATATACGGCTCCCCATCAAGCAGACGCGTAGAAAAATTGTTCCAACTTTGACAACGTCCCGACGTTCTCTGTGTGTCCACTGTCGACAAAAAAAAAGATTTCCTAAAAATATACTCTTGATTCCGGGGCAAAACCGGAACCATAAGCCAACCAGCGCACGATGGATCGAACGTATGCACGCGCGTTATTAACCACGTGAATATTACGCCTGAGGGTAGTTTGTTTTGTAACGTTTACAAACATCGATGAAGATTTTGTTTAAATGCGATGTTCTCGTTTTTATTGAATTAAAATGTACACTCTGGGTCTTATTTTCCATTCTTCATTTCTAAAAGTTTCGTGTCATTCTACAAAATTCTACAATTTTTCCGGTGTTTGATATTTATTAGGTTTTTATAAATTCAAATTAAATGATTACAGGAGCGAATAATTTCGACCCATCGAATAATAATTATGTATAATCTATCTTGTTTTGATTTAAATAATTGAAAGATTAATGAACTCGACAGCTGGCACTCGACATAAGAATGAAAAAGATAAAAATGAAACAAGGACGGTGAAAGTAAAATTGTGTATTCCTTTCAGTCGGTTAGTATTCACCGAAGACAAGTTAACCAGATAACAAGGAACAGGAAATAATCAGGGTTAATGCAATTTCTACGGTCAGATTATGTCGTAGTTATATTCACAAATAGGTTGGGTACATAACGTCCTTGTTCGCCTAAGTGGATAGAAGATCTTGATGCGGAGATCGTAACGGAAGACAGATAATCTGTGGCTCCCTTCGTTAACCCAGTACGTCGTAATAGGACGCTGCGAGTAATGAGATCCTAAGTACCGTTACTCGATAGTTCAGACGAGCGTCGCTTGCCATAAGGGTTGTTAGCATCGTTTGATTATTGTCCTTGAGAACAACGAGACATTCGTTTATCAAACTTCATTTTTAATAAAAAGCTAATCCTGTGGGTAATGGCATGAGAATTGACACTGATGCTTCGCGTATGTCACAGCTTTACATGTGTCATAGTACATACTAGGAATCATTATACACATAAATGTATTTCCTATACAATATTATTAATATAATTATTGATATACAAATTTTGATTAATTTTATCATTGTTCTATATTTATGATTAAATGTCAAATAATGTATTTTTCAATAGTAAGATTCTATGAATCTTAATACAATTTTCTTCGTTTATTAATCAAGAATATAAATTATAAATTATAAAAATAAATACATGTTATTTCCACTTTTATTAAATTTATATTATCAAATTTAGATCAATGTAACGTTTAATTATCGCTCCTAATTAATGGAATAAACAATAAATGAATAAAATTAAGTAATAATCTGTAAGGTGTTGAAAGAAACACGTCCGATGATCCGCGAGAAAGTATATTATCAATTTAACGACAACATCGCACACGTCCCGACGAACCAAGCCATTTGAAATTAATTACACAGCCTGGGGAGATTTTCTTTGCGCCACTAATAGAGGAAGAGATGGAGGGTTGGCAATTTGACGTGATGAGAACGGCAGAATTCCTTTCTTCTCAGCTTCCTTTGAAGGAAGGACGCAGGACGAAGTCCTTTAACGGTTGCCCTAACAGGTGATTCCGTCTCCTCGAAGGATTCAATCTCTTTCAACCGCGGACCGCGCTAACGCTCATTTCCGCTGGATCTTCGTCTCCTTTACGATCCCCCTTTATGCCTCTTTCACTGGTCCGTTGCCGCAATTTTTATTAATTAATATAACGATGGAACTGCTACTAAAAAACATTATGAACAGATGAATAATAGCCACGCCTGATCTCAAGCAGATGAAGCTACAATGTACAGACGCTATTTCTGATTAGTTCCACTATAATAATTCATCGCTTTCGAATCTAACAAAATCCAACATTTGCATAAATCTAAGTATCCGCTAATTTCATCTATTTCTTCTTGTATCAAATTCGGAAAGTCTCCATATTCCTTCTGTAGTAAATTGCATAATCATATCTATTTCTTTCTTTTTACATAAAATCATCAATATTTCTATCCGACAATTCCATCCATTTCTGTCACATACAGTTGCTACAAAGAATATTTCCACTGAAGCATTTTATTATCAGGTTCTATATTCCATTTCCATAGTATAAAATTTTTACAGTCATATGAAAGAACAACTAAACGATACGAAATTTAATATACCTATATCTGATTAATTAATATATAAATGCTATAATAACATGCTATGTACAAATACCTTTTATAGCCACTGTATATCACGACCACAAAACATTTAGCCATCTCAGACGAAAATGACCAGGTCCGCTCTTTTCGAATAGCTAGAGCTGCAATTATAAGCCCTGTGGTTATTCACGCGACGCCGCACACTTTCTATCCGAATACTTATCGTATCGTCGTGGCTATGAAACACTCGGAGTTCTATCATATCGCTGGTTTTCCCCACCAGCAACGCTGTGGAGATACGTCGATGCACGGCTCGTCAACGCGTACGGACCGAATTCAAAGACGGCGAGCCTCCTCAGACAGGGCTTAGAGAAAATTTCCGTAATGGGGTGGTGAAAAAGAGTTGTCGGTGGTCGAAAGAGAAGGTGCACGATGCCCTTGACGAGGGTGTGAATAAGTATGTCTCAAGTGGCTCGAGTGGCTGTGCTATCAGTCCGACTTAGCGCCATGGGCGAAAATTAATCTCCCGTGCATGTATATCTTTTGTGTCCATGTATATCTTTCTCGCACCTCTCTAACATACGCGTACAAACACACGCTTGTATGGCGGGTAGTTACAGCGACATGTTTTCTGCATGAGCGATTTCGACCGAGCAGAAGATCACAGAGATCACGTTGAGCACAGGTGTGAGATAATCGTAGTGGAAACTACCAGAATAAGTGGTTCAATTGCTCGGTTTGAATGTTCAAGCAACAATGGCTTAAACGAGAAATGGTAAAAAGTTTTCTGTGACTCTGACAATGGAATTACTTTTGTTAAATGATTTAATGCTTGAACATTTTGTAAACGAATAAATGTTTCTGTTTTTATCTATGAACGAACCGTTCGAACATTATGCAAAGAAATGTTCGTTAAACAGCGAAAATAATCGAGCGACTATTTGGCATTGAGGCTCGGTTACGGGTGAAATATTTGTATAAATGAATTCTAGGAATGTCGATGGAATTTTCCGCGCAAAGAGATGCATGGTTTCCGCGTGTGCGCTGAATTCCTTTAAAGATGTAACGTGATAAAGGATTTAAAAACATCTACGTAAAAATTCAGATTTCAACTAAAATTATTATTTTCATTCGTGATATTATTTGTATATCCTGTATATTTTTAAATATACTACAAGCTATTAGCACTAAAGTGATCAAATTATATATATAATCAGAGAATAAATTATTTAACTAGAATAAAATTCCTATAATTCTCGAAATTATCATTGTAAGGACATTCTGTATTTAATCCATGAATGAATGTAGGAAATAAGATGAATTTTTGAGTCTTACAAGAGCTAAAATCCGTCGTGGTTTTAAATAAAGGACTAATTATTTCTTACTTGATGCACCGTCAAGTAGTACAAACCCATGATCTACAAGCCGGTAGACAGATCCAGGATCCCATTACACGGCAGGCTTCTAATTGTCCTCGCAATTCAAATGGACTGATGTGCGTACCCTAAAATAGGAGTACAGGACGTGAAATTGATTAACTGGTTAGACAACGTACATGGTACCATGCTAAAACGCACGTAAAGTCGTGTAACGTGACTATGAACGTTGCATTGATGTTCAACGATATTCTGTTTGCCGCTTTGGAAGTTCCTTGTCCTTTTCACGTTTATGAAATTATGTATCAGTCCCTTAAAGGTAAAATCCTGTTCATTTCTCAACTTGCGATAAGCGAAATAAAGTGCGTGTTCGAAGGGAACGATAGATTTCCAATAAAATATTTATAAATTCCAGCAAGATTGGAGTGGTGGAATTTCAGTACTCTATACTGGAGAACAATAACCATGCAATAAATTCCTCGATAATATATTAAAGTATTATATATTCGCTTATTTCCTGGTATCATCGTTGGCCAAGCAGATAATATTTTTGAAAGGAAAATTAGTAAAATAAATCTCAGGACTCTGTTCGATATCAAGAAACGTCGAATCGAAGCATCGAAGGAAGCTACTTTTCCGTGAAATTACTTGGCTCGGTTCGGACGACGCTTCGTTAATCGATGCAGAATCCAGAAATTTTTCACGTAACGTCCGAAAATTATCACGAAAATTTATTCGTAGGTGAAAGCCCGCCGATAGAGATTCCATATTCGCGCAGAACGATACGCGAGGCTTATAACTCCTGGATAATCTTATCGATTTAGAGGATATCCGTTGAAGCGCTTTCTAATTCAAAGTTCGATCAGCACATTTCAGGATTACGGTTCTCCGACATCCACGGAAATGAAATATTCGTGGGTTCGATTTTGTGCCCGGCCGTCGGAGATTGCTCGATACCAACATGTATATTCTTGAAGAGCGTCGTAAAGGTGACGTAAACGGGCCAAAAAGCCGGTGTCAACACGCCGCGAAAGGAAAGCCATGGGTCCATGTTGATTTAGGACCGGCAGACGACAAACCTGCGCGAAGAATGTAGGCTAGCCCTTGCGAGACACGTGTTATAAGATCAATATTTTTTATTCCGATAACCTGCAATGTTTTTTCACACGTCAGGGGTTAGTGGTTACGGGAAAAGGGGATGTTTTGAATCCACCGAAACGGCGGAAGGATTTAACGTGTAAAATCCCGGTATTTGTGTGTGAGGAATGTAATCGCTTCCATTTGTTCTACTTTTTAAACGAATTTGTGTTTCCAGTTAAATAGTAAAATAGAGTGAAGCATCTTATTTCGATAATTTAACGAAGGATGGGAAAATTATAAGGCGTCATTTGATTGTTAAAACGTTCGTATTCCGTACTAGAAATAAATTGGGTTCTACCATATTTTCCGTTTTTATAAAGGAATTGATTTCCCTATAGCATTCCCTGCTTATTCTGCTACGACTCCTGGGTCGTTTTTGATCTAATCGTAGTCTTTGTTTTAAATCACTCTCTCTAATTTCCAAACAAACGTGAATAAATCGTTATTAACTTTATATCGGAGACTGGTTTTTTTTCAAGATAAGAACGTAGTTTAAAACATCGTATCAGAGTTAATTTCCCTACAGTATCATGGATATTTAGTATCCAGAACGTCGACTATTGGTTTCAAATTTATTTCATAAAATCAATCGATGGAATTTTGATTGAGTTTATTGTGATAGGGGGTACGTTAAGGGAAAAGGTATGGTAAGAAAGAGATTAAGAGCAACCCCAATCTCGCGTCATCCCGATCTGCAAAGCATCATTCACAAAACGAATTACTATCCCTAGTATCGTGTGATCTTCCTGCCCTACCCTGCCCTACCTCTTGATATCGAAATCTTCTAAATATATCGGTATCATTTAATATCAAATATTGTCTACGTAACATGAAAATTTTAACAACGGTAAGATATTGATTAAAATAAATGTAAGGTGTAAGGAAAAGCGGAAGGAATTCAAAGAATAGGGAAGGAAAGATCCTGGCAGACAGCTTTAAAATCCTCGCTGCAACTCTCTCTATTTTCAAAGAAAAGCAACGTTGTCAGATGCGTTCGGAGAGAAAGAAAGAAAGGCGAGGCAGCTGAAGAGATAGCTGGTTCTTTGCATTTTTCAATTTCCATCAGGCCCAAGACTGCTTTATCGCCAACTAAGGGAAGCTTTTTTATGGAGGACAATCACTGCGAAACATCTGCGGCACAACGGCGTAACTCCAAGGATTTATACAGGTGGCGCAATTTGATTCATCCCACGTTTAAGTAGCAAACGGAAATAGATGTCATTCTTGTCGATATGAGGTGTCGTTCTTGTCGATCAATAACGGTTATTCCCGATGGAGGGTGTACGCGCGTTCAATTCGAGATACAGCGCACTTGGGACCGTAATTCGGCATTGGTTGCGATCAAAATCGTGTAACCATCGCTCACTAAGAAATTTTCGCTAAGCGTCTTCCAATTAATAACAACTTTTATTCGAATTCCAATAATATCATCGCTCCTCGCGCGCATTACTAATTATTAGATCATGAGATATGAGATTTTCCATCTTGTTGAACCGATTTTTCAAATCTTTGTCGAACAAGGCCAATCATTTGAAAGTTTTGCTTCGCGTGATGTATTCTTAAAAATATATTTTTGATATATTTTTCCATCGATCCAGTGGAATATGAATCGTTAAAAATCAGACATTGCATACATCATAACCTAATATAATTGTCGAATAATCTTTGAAAAAATAACGTTTAAAACACAAATGATTATATTGCATTCCTTATTGCATAAATTAACGATTCTACAACATCGAGGTGAACTGTCTTTTGACCAATCGATACTTCCGGTCAGCAAGAACCAGCAGCTTTCTTCTTCTCAGAAGAGGTTCCTACATTTCAGCAAAATCAACGAAATCTGTACGTTTGCAACAATATCTATCATTAATACAACAAGAACGAAGTTGAACGCGTTTAGACACGATGAAAAGGCAACAAGCAAAGTTAAGGGGCGAGAGGAAACCGACTAATCGCACCCTAAGGTAAACATTAGAGTTTCCAACCCTTCTCGCTTTGAAGCGTAAACGAACGAACGTATCTGCGCGGCTCGAATTAATTAATTCGCCGTTAAGAAGCTTCATTATCGCGGAACAATCGGCCCTATCTGAAATGTCTCGCGCAGATCCGCGATGCATTAAGCAATTTGGTTACACTCGTCTCGCAGGAATCACGAAACGAGTTCCTCAAGGACCCTCGCCCCAGTTGGAGAACGAAGGGTTCACGCTCCTCCGGTTGTGTAGTGTACGTTGCGCAACCGGGAGATTGTCAAAATTTCATCGGATGACAGGTACAAAGGGTGGTCGAAGTTAAAGGAGAAAAGGATGGTACGCCTTGGTGCTGGAGCTTCTGCAAGACCTAGGAATCTTTACACCCTGGTACAAAGGGCTCTCGGTTTGGGAGGTTTAAACCTGCTGCTGGCATTTAATGGCGTCTGTAAGTTATACCTTGAAGGGACGGATAGAAACAGAAGGATAAAGAGAGAAGGGAAAAAAAGTTGGAAAGGGGGAGAATTGTAGGGTGAAGCACGTAACCTACGGACCGGCTGAGATCGAGGAGTAGAAACGGAAGAAGAGGGTCGAGTGGGTGCGAGTTGTAAAGATAGACGGCTAGAATAAGACGAAAGAAAGCGAAAGAAAAGAGAGAACGAAAGGAAGGAGATGGACAGAGGAGGAAGGGATGGTAAAAATAGAGGCCAGCGAGAGAGCTCGAAGGAAAAGACACAGTTGGCAGCTCCCACACAAATTACCTAAGAAAGCGCTTCTTCAAGTATCAGTTAGGGTTTAGTTCTCAATCTCTAGACTGTGCCGTGGCCTCGGTCTTTTACCGCGAGAAAGGGATAAATTTCGTAACCTGTCAGGTTAAATCTTCTGGTCGAACCGCAAGTCCTGGAACACTTGCCACATTCTATCACCGATGTTTCGCTCTCACTGTCTCTTTCTATGTCTTCTTGGTATTCCCTTCGTTTCCCGATTTTTTCCGAATCGCGCCGTGAACTTTATCGAAATCCGGATATCTCTGATCGGATTACGAGTGAAGAAAAGGAGGGTCCGATTCCTGCTTGCTCGTATTCGTCTCCCCTATTTAAGATGGTTGACCACGACCCCTCGTGGTCATCAAGAAATGAACGGCATTTCATTAGGAAGGTTACAATCGTGGCTCAACCTTGTTACAATTCTGGGATTGATCTCTCCATATCTGATGGTACATTTAAGACAATTTGTGGTGTACAGTCCTTCTCATGAAATTTATATTTATACGCTCGACACTATCAAAATTTTCAAGTCATAAAATACAATTAAAGATACAAATTTTACACTGCAATCACTCGAGATTAGTTATTTTTATACTGGAATATGAACAGAGGCCAATACGGAAGTATAATATTCCTACAATAATAATATCCTCGAGGAAACTCCCGGAAGGGTGTCGTCAAGCCTCGTCCTCGTAACTTTTCCTCCTCCAATTTGTATACTTTATCTCGTAACATCGACGCTTCCCTTTCCCCTCTCTCCTTTTCACAAAATAAAGAAAGAACGTTCAACAGCTGTCACGTCATTTTTTAAGATCCACTGGTTCGTCAGTAGACGAACTTTCGGCTAGCGAGGATCTTTCGGCGATCACGTTCCATCCGAATTTCGAGCTTCTTTCGCTGAAGAAAAGGCCGCTGATCAGGAGGATAAAAGATGTCCAAGTAAACAAGAAGAAAGTGCTTTTGTGGAGACGAGTAAAAGCACGCCGCGCCGCTCCATTCTTTCTTCCGCTTTCGAAGATGCACGACCATGAAGATTACCAGTTTTATTTCGATATACGTAATCCCGCGTGTGTGAGTGATGCAAGTGTTCGATCTACCAAAGGCAGATGAGCGTCCTTTTCGAGCCCAAGTACGCTTTGAGCATATCTTCCCGCGTCTATATGAACGCGCCTCAGTGTTTTATGCATGTAAAAGGGTATCGAGGAATTCTGAACATGACGAGTAAAAGACTACCTCCGGTAATTTTCGTTTTATGCTGGAACAGTTCGGAAACTAATTCCAGCGATGCGAAAATGAATTTTTGTCACTACCGAAGATAGATTACTGTGTTTGTTGAAAAACGAAGAAAGCTATAGGTTTCATATTTAAAAAATGTAAAAATTTATTAGTACGAATATTAGTTGGCCATGAGTTTGTAAGACCTTTTAAAACGTAATTTGATTTTGATTGATTTCAAGTTAATTTTTGTTGAGTTTTGTTAACTTATTGTATCGCTTACGATATTTTAAAACACGTGGTATTTTAGGATACGTAATATCAAACTTTAAGATTCATTATTTAAGTACTTAGTTTATTATTGTATATAGAATTATTATTTCAGAAAAAAATCGATGATTATGAAGATACGATGTTGACTTGATTCAATCTATCTCAGCAATATAATATTTATACTATGTATAATATTTATATTTCGCAAACGAATGGTATGAGAGGATCAGATTAAAGAACCTCCGAATCAAAGAACCGTCTTTCAACCTTTCGGTCGTCCCAATTTCTAACGTTAACCCTCAAAAATGCGTATAATATACGTCTTTCAAGCGAATTCTCGAAAGCTCTTGGCTCCTTCGTTCAAAGACTTGCCGCTCTATCTATGGAGCCGTAAAGAGCGTCTCGGAGAATGAGAACGGGAAAATTCACCAAAGTCGAAAGCACGTAATAAAACCAATAACTGGCTCGGACTGGTCCATCTAGTACAGGGTCACTTTCGATCCACCCTCGTGGCGATTCCCTGAATTTCTCTTGGCACTGCCATTTGGTTTTATCGTTCTCGTGCTTTAAGCTCATCTGGTAAGTGCTGGACGGTCTCTCGCGTGGGACGTCAAAAACGTCGATCGAGCCTTTCATTCGGTTCGATCAACGGAACCCCGCTACGACGCAGCTAACAGTCAGCCTCGAGTTTTACGACAAAAGGACGGAAAAGGCTAGAGGAGAGGGAGAAACCTGACTTCCGGTTCCCCTGCTGTCTCCCACTTCCTACGCCCCCTCCTCTCCTGCCTTTCGACGTTCGGCTGCCACCTTTGTTTTCTCGGTTCGCACACCACTGGCTCCTTTTGTTTTCCAAATTCTCTGATTTACGAAACTCGCTGTTTAGCTGGAAACTGCACGGAAATGAATCGCCAAACAGTCTTGGATAACGAAGCCGCTTTTAGTTTCGAGTATTCGAAACATTTAGGATGGGAAATTCACGGAGATGAAGCTCGTGTGTTTAAGAGGTGTTAGTAAAGACGAATAAATTGAATTATTTAACTGAATATAATTGAAGAATTCAACTTTTAAATATAGTTCAATGATTGGTATTATGTAGATACAGTAGAACTTCATTTATCTGGACAGTATTTATTGAAACAAAATTTCAATTAGTGACGATTAAATGAACTTCTGTCGACTGAATCCATTTATTTAAGAAATCATAGAGCAATAAGTGTTTGAATTATTTATTCCTTGCTGGTTTCAGATAAATGGCATTCTACCGCCGAAAGTTTCAAAAATTTAGTCTGTGATATATTTTGGACGTCTATTATTTAATTCTCGAGAGAAAGATTCTTACTTAAACAGATATAGATATCCTTGACGTATCTGCCTGAATTATACGTATAATGACGTATCTGTAACCAAGGCAAAAGGACGCAAATGAGATAATTTCCCTCGACGATCACGATATTGCCTATGAAATAATTATCCAACGGCACAAGTGAAAGTAAATATAATTATCAAATTATCAGACCAACCTGGCCGGGTGGGCGATGCAATTTAAAGCGTCAATACAAACATTACCGGCTGCGAGATTTGCACATCGTCGACGGGCTTTTCGAGGGGTGAGAAATCAAGGAAACGTGATCCTTCAGCCACGCTTGACTGCCCTGCGTGCAAATCGCGTTTGAGTACCGAAAAAATAAAATTAAAAAAATTGCGGAAAAAAGCGAGCAAAAAAAGCATGCCGAGAAGGTAAAAAGAAGTAAAAAAGGCGGCAACGACTCGTTGAAGCTCACGTCATCGACGCGTCTGCGGCCACGAAACCACGTCCCAGTAAACACGTTAATCATTCCCGACACGCTCTCACGGCCGGACGAGAACGGCATATCGTCGCATTAACACTCGTAATTAAATTAAAAAATTTAAGTAACATACGGTGATGGTGGTCGTCAAACGAGAATCTGTCAACTCTCTCTTACGACCACCTTTCAACGATTCAGGGGTTTCATCGGGTCCTTCGACGTATTTTTTTTTCTTCTTCCTTTCCTCCTTCATCCCTTCGTCGCAGCCCTCGTTTCAACGACTGGACCGCTCGAAAAGAGACGAGAGGACGTAATCATTTCGCCTGGCGTTTGTTGAACCGTAGACGCTGCTGGAAAAGGGTAATGCGCGGCTCACAGAGCCAGATATAAGGTGTTCCTTGTTCCTTCGTGTTCCTTCAGAATAATGAAGCAGATATGCAAAACTACGTTTGGACCTGGCTCCACCTCTTATTTTCACGACGGTCCATCTCGCTGTTTTCCTCATTTCGTTCTATTCCTTTTATCCAACTGTCTGTTTCACTTGCCCGTTTCATCTACCTCTCGACCCGTTCAGACTGGTCCGTCTTTTGCATCGAGCGTTTCTTCGTCTCTCGCCACTCCCAGTTTGCCCGACCTTTCGTTCTCCACGGCAGGAACAGAATAAAAGAGATGTAATGCCTCGCTATTTGCATATTAAATTTGCCCCTTCATCCGTACCACTCTATTCAAATGATTATTCTTCATCGTTCGTTTTAACGGAGGCGAGCGTGGCCGAACGGCTGGGTTAGGGAAACGCAAGATCCGTGGATGCTTCCTCTACTTTGGGAAGCTTTAACGTTACAATCCGTCCGGGCGGAGCACCTCGACACCTCGGTCTCTCAACAAGTAATTGCGCGGAAAAGCAAAATTTTACGTCCGATTTACGGCGAAAATTCGCAATAAAATGGAGATCGGAAGCACCTCTTACTTTCTAGCGACGAGCCACGCGATTCGACTAACATTTACATAGATTCGCTATTTCCATAGAGAATATAGAGGCAGTACAAAAATCTAAAATATCGAAGGATTAAAAGATCACGCGTAACTTGAATATGAAAACAAAACAACGTAACGTTCGTATCGAGTAATGTATAATTTTCTGCTCGATGTGTTTAAAAAATGTGACGACTATCTCTTGTAGTTTATTTTATTTGTGATATTCTGTTTAATACATCTGTAGTTCTGAAACATTCTCTATCTTGTTTAAAAATAGATACATTATCAATGTGGTGTATCTCCAGTATATTTCTTTTTCCTTCTTTTTTTTTTTTTTTTTTTTATTAAACTGTTTCTACTCTCGCAAGTGAATAAAAACATATAAATTCGTTGAGTTTAATCACTATATTTTAAAAACGGCGCTTCGGATAGCTCACTTAGTGACATAATCGTCCAATAAACTATGAATTTCACCCAATTTGTGTCGCCGCTGTTCAACCGATATCGAGCGCTATGAATCACGCATCGAGCGTAACATAAAAATAACGTAGCGTCAATCGATTCACCTTTATGAACAGTAACAACAATAACAGATTTAACCGACGTATAAAAAGCAGTACCAACATGCAAGGTTAAATTCAAAAAATCGGTACACAAGCACAGCGAGACTAACGAAAAACAACAGAGTTTTGTTTAACAGGATAGCGTTAAAGCCGAGGATATAGGAACCAATGAAACTTTATACAAACTGCGGGGATATTTATGCAAATCGTCCTCACAGGCTCTGAAAGTAGCGCTTTCGCGATGAAGGCTACTGGAATCTGGGTTAACGACAGTAGTATTAGACCGCGCGAGTCAGACGCGATATCCAGTTAATCTCGTGTCGTTGGCCCCATTGTGCTTACATGTCATATTTACATACAACCGTGTGTTATTAAATAACGTATGTAAATCCTGACCGCGTAAGCAAGTTTCATGGCTTATAATATAAACATAAGAGGCGATTTCTAACGAATCGGCAATTCGATCGATGACTTCAGCTGCGTGCGAACAATGATTAACCTCACTTTGTCCCTCATTTTCACAACTTTGTTTGCCTTTTGGTATAAGATTGATATAGCGAAGTGACATGGTAAAAGTCAATATAATACAAAGATATATGTTTAAGCTTGCAAATTTAATTGTCGAAAATGTTCATACATATGTAGAGTATACAATTTTTTTATATCTATTCAGGTGAAGAATTTTAGTGTGTTCTAACTTCACTATTCTGTTAACTAAAAGGAAGACATATCGGTAAGATAAAATAATTTTTTAATACACGTATTCTGGTTTCTTCCTCAAAAGGTAGACAAATTGCAAAATATGTGGTCGTTATCCTCCATTTTCTTCGCTTCTTTATTGTGATTTAAATATATATCGGCGATCTTTTTAATGTATAGAGAGAATTTGAAGAGAAGAAAAAGTTAAAATTTATTTACATATTATCTACATTTAGCTCTACTGTAGGTTATTCTCTGAAGGACTCGACAACATACTCGCTTGCTTGTTTGTTTTCTTCTAACCGCTCTTTTGTCTCAACTGAGACCTGGACGTCTGCTCGCTCTTCGCTCCTTCACTCTCACACGTACAATATAAATGTACTATTTATTTAACAGGCGGGTCTAATAAGGTGGACTAAACGGCAGTCAATGATCAATACATTTTTCGAACATATTCAATTTCGAACTATCAATTTCAATTTACTCTACTCGGTGTCTCATATTTCGTTCTGACTCAACGACAGTACGTGAGAATTTGTTAGTCACTCGAGTTGAAAACATCTCTTACATCGCGGAGTTTTAACAAGTGTACAAACTCAGAAAGTTATACGTCGCGAGTTTATCCTTTTCGTACGTCGCGCGTTCTCCGGCTCTCGTTTCAGTCGTCGTCGTGCATCGTCGCGCGTTCGAATTACCGCACACTTATCGTGACGAGGTGCACACGCGCGTTGACACGACACGAACGAGAAGACGAGGGCGTCGAAGAACGTAGGAAAAACCGGAGAAGAGAAAAGAGGGAAAGCTTGCGCGGCCGATGTTAAGGCGTTTTCAGTCTTCGTTCCGTCGCGTAATATGAGAAGATCACGCGATAAAGTTACAGTCTTTTCTTTGCTATCGTCGACGCTGTTGTCGACGTCGATGTCATCGTCGACGACGACGCTGGTTGTTGTCAAAAGCTCCTTACCTACTTGACGACGCTGGAAAAACTAAGCAAGAGATGGGACATCGCGTCGGTGGCTGTGTAGCGGTCGTGGTTGCGGCGACAGTGGTGTGTTACAGCGAGCGTGCATAGTCTCCATGGCGACCCAATAAGATCTCTCCCACAGGATGTAATGAAATCCTGAAAATCCCACAGACGCGCGGCAACCGAGCTACCTAAATAGCTAAACCAAGCTTCGTGTTTTCGATGTTGATCCCGCTCCTACTGGCAAAGTCCAGGCAAAGCGGTTGCTACGTCGCGACGCGTCAGTTAAGTGATTTCCGATTTGCCAACGAAAAAATGTTTCCCAACGATCAGAGTTTTATTTGACTTTTATCGAGTGCATTCTATAGGTAAATTTCAATTACGTGATCGGAGCTTTGTAAAAAATTATATTTGTATAAAATTATTAAATCTGTCGTATCAAAGGAAAAATTTAATAATTTTATGAACACAGCGAGTGCTTGACTTTAATAATTTTGTACGATAGCTAAAGAAGCTTAAATAATAAATAAACTTGTCACAGGAGTTATGTAAAAATTTGTAAGGTAGATATTTTATACGAATATCATTGCCATAAATTTGTGTTTGTTATTATCATGTGTTTCAGGAATTAAGATTTATAAAACCGTAAATGTTTCGAGGAAAAACTTGGTTAAATAGCCTTTACTCTTATCTAGTCACAGTGAATTGTTAGTTTTTAAATCACAACGTTTACAAATGTAGAATTTTCATTTTGTATTCTCGGAAATAATTTCACAAATTGACCCATAAAGATCTTGTTTGAAACCAATAATCTCGACAAGATGAAATACGTCTACGATCTACTATCAAATCTTAAAACCTCATAAATCCACTCAAGAACAAATTCCAGTAAATTCGAACGACGTGATGCAGAACATATAGTAGCAGAGAATACTCGATACAATCACCCGGCTAATACACATAAAATCCACTTTCGTATTAATCAAACTGGGAAAACCAGCACTGGATGCACCAGCACGACCAGCAGCTCGAGCCAAGGACTCGGTCAGTATTTTATAGAGTTGGTTTTTGCAAATTGAAATAACTAAACCTCTTGCCTGGCTACGCGATTCGAAAGCGCCGGCAAGAAACATCGATATAAATTTTCGAAGCGTGTGCAGCAACCGCGTCCTCGTAATCCTGTTGTACAATCCTGGCAATATCTTCTCCTTAGCGAGGACAAGAAAGCCGGCTAGAACGAACCAGTTGACCGCCACCGGTGCATTCTATGAAATGTAACAATCCTGGGTTCTGGTAACAATATTAAATTTCCAGGGAATTTCATTTATCAGCGGGTACGAACACGGCGAATCTGATGCAATTGAAGATAACGAACTGTGCCTATTGCACAACGTTTCCGCGTATTAATCAGTATATAAGATCGTAACTCCTTGCCAGCCTTTTGTTACACCTTTATAATGTTCCCAACTGTTACGATAAAGCGATACGTTTTATACCATTCGAGAACCGGTACGTATTTTTGTGCGAAACAGTACTTTATGCGTCGTTCGCGTGCGAAACGTAAGAAGATTGAAATCAGCCTGATAAATCAACTCGTTTTACTGGGAGGATTACGCTGAATTTCACTCGAAAACGATAGGAAAGTTTGAAAATACGCGTATCGCAATTGGGAGATCGCCAAATAGTACCCACGTTAGCCCCCAGGAAATTGTTGAATCGTTACAGCCCCCTGAGTGTCAAACACACCGAGCAATCGCTACACGCTAATTGAATATATGTGTTAAATGTGTGTCACTCGGTTGAAAAAATGCTACGCTTTTCCCCGTCGATGCGAGAAAACGAGGGTCCGTTCACCTCGTTAAACGTACCTCTTCTATTTTCCCAATTTTTACAGCCCTTTTTTTGCTTTCTATCTCGATCCCTTTCATCGTTCCAATTTCACTCGGTCAAAACGAAAATATGAAATTCAAACGTTAATTGCTACTCGATCATAAATCTTTTGCCCCGCACGCCACCGATATAAATAGAATAGAAAAGAAGATATACAATCATTCGTATTGCTTAAAAATAAAATCTAACAAACTACAAACCATCATCGTTAATTGGTCACAAAAAGTATAGAATATGGTATCTCTATTTTAACATCAGTCTTCGATCTTGACGTCAAACAGAAAAACCAAAAGAGTAAAAGGCAAAGGTAGGACAGAAACGGGTTGCGATACGAGATGCGTGTGTCTCTTGTCCCTCGGATAAAATCTGACCGATCCCGGCAGACTGCCGGTTTTCCAGGGAGTCCAACACATCGATCACGTGCACGCCTAATAGCAGCACGTGTTGGTGATTACGCTCGAGGGACTGTGGCTAGATCGGGTCTAGGTAATTGCCTGAGCATCGAGCTTCCACCACCCAGCCTCCGATCTCCATCCGCCGTACCGGCAAACCCCCGTACACACCAGAATCACCCCGCATGTACGACCATCGATGGTATAGCCTAGCTACGTACGCGATTGATTGGTTAACATGTCTGGCTGGCCTCCAGTCTGGCCTTGATTATCTATCTCTCCACCCTGTCTGCAGCTTACTCACCTCAGTCCACTTTCTCTCTTGCCTCTCTGCCTGCCACTTTCCCACCCCCGCAGTTACGCGGCACCCACCACCGTATCATTCAAATTGCGGTATTAAATCCCTCTTCCCTGTGTCGGTGCAGCACATACCCCCTTCCCAAAAACTGTCCTCCCAAGGCACGATGAAAATTGCACATTTTACGTAGGACCGCGTAATTGAGGCTGGTGTAGCCGACCGTTCCAAGAGTTCTTCTCTACTTTACCCTCCTACATGATTCGTCTTTCCGTATCAATTTGTTTTACCTCTTTCTCCGCCTTTAATCGCGTAAATCGTTTTAGATAGAGAGGAAAATGCGGGTTTTATTGCGACTCGTATTTAATTATGATTCGCTTGCTTAAATTAAGATTAATTTATGAAGGGTTCATGAATATTCAGATTTTTTTACGGACACAACGTGGTCTGTTTTTATGGTGAGTTTTAATCTTTTTTGGTAACAAGAAGCTTGCTCGAGGTAACAGACGTCTGTGATACGTCCAACAATATTATTATAACGAACAACCTGTTACACGCATCGGAAAATGTCTAAATAGTACACCCACCGATCAACTAAAGCAAATATAAATATGATTCTAAAGATTAAAATTTCTAGTTTATTATTTCGAACCACGTGTATCTCCGTGTTATGAGCCTTGTTTTCTTTGTAAACGTAAAACTACCCCAATATATAACGCGACTGTTAAATAAAATCTTAAATTACCAAAACTTAAAGTTACTGAAACTGTTACGATTTTAAAAATGTTGCGCTGCCTTCAAAAACCTCCGTCGAAATAAACTAAGGACATTGCAGTCGAAAGTTGAATAGTCCGGAATTGTTTTCCGCTGTGTTTGCTGGCGGCTAGGAGCCATCCTTTCTATGGTGTTGAACGTCAAACGACGCGGTGGAAAAAAAGAAAACAGTGCGCAGACTTACGTGTCCCCAGGTGTGCCGCCGCTAAAAAAGCGTTATGGAAGGTAACTGAAAACGGCAAGCAGGGGTCCTCGGTATCTTTCATAATAGAAAGGAGGCGCGACATCCTCCGGCGCGTCTCGCCCCTTCCGAGCCGCGTTTTATTTTTCGGCTCGCAAAGGGAAGCATTTTTGCACGCAGTCTGAACACGTAGACTAGGGGCAGGGCAGGGCAGAAGCGTAGGTGTCTATTAAAGCACAAGAGTGACATAATACTCGCCACTTAAAAAGGGTTGCCGTGTGACCAGACAGCGAGAGGGTGTCTGGTGTCTCAAGAGCCCCACTCTACGGTGTATCATGCGCATCTCCGGGCTTTTCCCTTACGCGTTGCGTTAAGACAAATGCGTACCCTTAAGCGTACCTATACATATGCATACAGTATCTGCGCGTATCAGCACGTACTGGCGTGATTCAATACGCGAGGTGAGATCGATCGGTCGTTGATTAAATCGAGTGCAGCGCGGCTTACCGAAAGAACACTCGAACGTTTTCTCGATGGATTTTAATTTCTTCTTCATAGAGGGAATATGTTTGCGAAAACGAGAAATCTTGATTATTATAGTGGTTTCGTGGAATTTTATGGCGTATATTTATTTAAAAAATTGCCAGAGTGACGTATTCATAAATAGTAACTTCTTCATGTAACATTAACATATCACTATTGCGTCCTGGCATTTTTCATGTTTTTTATATTAATGGGTTTTATAAATTAGCGTGGAAAATTGCACTTTTTGGCATAATTTATTTTATACATAATTTGAGTTTGGTTGAAACTAGATTTAAAAGAGAAATAATTTTGATATTAGAGATGTTAACAGGAAGTGTAAAACGAATGCAAGATACAGAGTTCCTTTGAATAAAAATTGATAACTATCATTCTAACTAGACTTGAATCATTTACGTATCTCCGTCTAGACACTGTCATTTCCAAAATATGGAATTAATACTCACTAGTAGATACCTATCCAGAGTTCAACATACATTAGGATGTCATTAAACTGTAAGACGACCATAAAGTTTTAAGCTGCGTTCTGTGTTACGGGTTCCTTGCATCCGAACCGGTTGAATTACACATTATACGCGGAATAAAAGTATAAGCAAAGGTTCTCGCGTTTCAGATGCAGAACTTCCGTCGGCTCTGCACCTGCAGGATGAAATTTATCCGGCTTCCGGTGCTTCCCCGTCCTCTCGAGACGTTTCATTCCGCAGATGAAAAGCACCCACGGATTACCTTTACAAAATACATGGGGGATCCTCCCCGTTTTCGCGGGGGTTGCTTGATCCTTCCCCTTTTTGCGAAAAACGTGGAATACAATTTTATGGCTTACTTTTTTTTTTTTTAAGAAAGATGCTCGTAGACTCTCGTTGGTTGAACGAAGAGACGAAACGACGCGAATGAAAAGGAAAGAAAAAGTGTACCTGAAAAAGGGAAAAAGAATAACAGAGATGCAGAGAGGGGGGGGGAAGGATAAAGATGAGAGAAGGAAAAGCGGGGACGGAACGTCTGCTCCTTTCTGCGATGCGTGACCCTTTTCCCTCGAAGCCTAACCAACCCCACGCGTGAGTTAGGCCACCTCGAAGGGTGCAAATGTACTAGGAGATAGATTCACAAATATACGAGAGAGCAGAAGGGAAGGGTGTTCGCGATGAAGGGAGGACGAAGCAGGATGCGGTAGAAATTCTACAAAATTTTAACCTCCAGACATCCATCACTATACGCGACAGCTAACCACCTCAACCCCTACAGATCTGCCAGACTGCACGCTTTTTTGCATGGCTTACCAAGCTATGTTTCGTCGGCAGATTCGTCAAGTGTGATCCGTCATGTGAACTCGTCTCGAAAGGAACGACACCTCCAATGATATTGTCATCGTCTACCGAACGATGGACATGTGAAAGATTTTTAATTTGAAAGTGCATCGTTTAATAGGGATTGTTGAGCGAGAAATAATTGCTATTTGAAACGTCGTTTTTGTATTATTTATTGGGTAATGTATTTTTTGCTTTGCGTATATTTGAAAATTTTGTGAGAAACTAGATGAGCATTCGACGTTTATGGCTTATTTGTTAGAAAATTATCGAGTATCGTAACGAAGAACTCTATTTGTTTGAAGACGTACAAAGATCTAATTACGTGGAGGGAAATCTTGTGTTGTCAATGGAACAATTTCTCCAAACACCTCTTTTATAAAAATTTTGCACTTACGACCGTTACACGCTGCTAAAAGATTGATGTAAAATAGAGACAGACAGAATGGAACAGGGAAGCGGTGTGGATATATTCAAGATCGATCTTTTTGCATCTGAAACTTGATAAGCTGTTCGTTTAATTGCTGTTCCAAGAACTACTCCATACACGAATAAAAGTAGCATATTAAATTAAATTTCACGTAGAACGTACATTACTAAATACAACATCAATTTGAATTATTAATTACGTACTCTTATTGCAAATGCGGTCATTGAGTTAATACGATGCGTACATTCGATCCTACTTTATAACAATTATTTTTCTTCCTCATAAATTTGATCCAGAAATTTCGAGTCTCGTTTCGTTTTCAAATCAGGAACACGATATGTATCTATCATTGCCATAACAAAATACAAGAACGCAGAGTAACAGAATTATAAAAAGAAACGCACAGTACTAATACACAGTTCGATCTGCGAAAAAGAATCAGCTAATTTAAACTCAGTGTTCGTTTTGCTCGTTGCTCTCGTGAGCCACATAGCGGAGCCGCTATTTCAATTTCTCTATTAAAAAAGAGGAACTCACTTTCAAGCGTAGAGAAAGAATAACAACAACAACAACGCCAACAAGCTACTGTTGGAGCAAGACTGCAGCGGCGGCGAATTAAACCTGAAAGCCGTAAATTACAATCCGGCTGGTTCTCCCGAACCGTGAGCGACCATGTTCTTCGTCGGAGTGGAATTATCCGCCGGTAAACAATGCAAAATTATAATGAACGCAAAAATTCACCTTTGTCGATACGTCGAGACCCGTAGACGCGAGAACCATGACCCTTCGTTACAGTGAAATATTCAGTATTGTTCGCGACGCAGCGCTCGTTCGAGGTCGCGTGAGAGCGCGCGCGCGCTCGCGCATATACACGCGAGAAAACGAAACAGGGGCGGAGGAGAGCACAACAGGGACCTCGTTGTCGATGTAAATTTTTTAAGCGGCCGGCTCGCGTGCATCCGTGCATCGGCCAGTTTAATTAGAAGCGAACGCCACTATTATTTCCACGCTCGTCGACGCAGGCCAACAGTAAACGTTCAAGCCGCGAACGTTTAAGTCCCTTCAATGATTTATTTCCTTTTCCAATTTGCGCGACAATGCGACCATGCGTGTACCGGTGTGCCACTCGCTTCGCTGTTTCATTCGGTGTGCGCGTTTTCTGTACCCGAGGCTTTTGTGTGCCGAGAAATTGTGGCCATGGTAACATCGTCGAATTCATCGTTGGAGAAAGACAGAAGGAAAAAAAACACAAGGATTAAAGAGAAAAGAATCACGGATACAATGGAGAAAAAGAAACCACGCGTTCTACGCGATTAAAGAAACGGCGATGGTCTCTTTAGAATTGTATCCACGCTGGTGCAAGATATATACTTTACTTACAATGAAAGTGTATATTTTGATTAAAATGTGAAACGTATAAAACTGTAAAAGGTAAGTTGACAATTAAGACGTGGCTTTTGTCTTAATTTATAGACGTTATTGATATTGTTAAAAATGGAATTTATCGAGCTAATTGTATTATACACGTATTTGTATTAATGTGTTTAAATCTTACTGAAATAATTATGTCGGCGAATCATTGTCCTTTTCACTGATGTAAAACGTCAAATGAAGTATGTAATGAATACATGTTTGCATTAATACCGTGGAGAGAAACGTAGATATACTTATATTTTTCACTGGATAAATCTATAGTTTTGAGGATATATATTGTTCAATTGGTGTACGTTCTATCATGTAGTAGCTATGTTTATTGAAGGAAATACGAGAACGCGTAATGTACGAGGATGGTGTACACGAGGAAACCAACTTGCATTTCAGGAGTCACGAGCGGTTTCTTGCCTGTTGCATTTTCCATGATCTTTTCCCAGAAGATTATTCGTCGCGTGCTTTTCATCGATCTATCAAAATCTGTCTCATTTAACTACAGTTTAATTAGAAATTAATCAGGACCGGAATTCAAATCAGGGGCATTTAACTTAAATTTCATTGCTTCACTCACACTCTCCCTGATTATTAAAAGAAAGTATACTTGAAATAAGAAATATCGAAAAATAATCGGAAACGGATTCAAATATCTGGTAACGTTGTTCAAATTTTTTGCAATTCGAATTTTTAATACAACAAATAACAAATTTTATGAATTGAAATTCCTCAGTTTGAAGATATGGAAATTATAAAAAATTATCATCAGTTTTATTCGAAAGAATGTTAAAAATATTGTTACATAAAACTTTCGTATATTTACCATTGAAAAGTATCGTTCCCACCTCTATTCTTCATTTTCTACCGTGTTTTCTAAACAGAATCGCAGTTTCGCGAAAGCGCAATGTCGCGTTATGCGCGCCATATTTATCATTACATATCGGTGGCAAAATACGCACAGGCATTAATTACATTCGTACAGACGGTAATTTCCATGGTAATCCGAGCGTTTTTCGATGCACCGAATATATAACGTATTCATATCACGCGGCCGCGTTCATCGTGAACACGCGATACATATATCGCAGCCATGATGTTCGCAATATTTGACAAATATTCATAGAATTCTTCTTTTAAGCTTGCGGATGGATAGACATTCAAAATATTTATTGAACGTGCTATAAAAATATGGAATATATTTTTGGTCGTGCGCCACGTTTGTTTTCGGTGTCCTTTGAATATTCTGCGACGCGGGAACGCACGCACGCGCGAGCGCTCGCGAGCGTAAAAATACATCGTGCGATAACTGCGCCTCACGATAACAGTCGCGAATGTTTCCCGATCTCTCATAACCAAACCTTCGGCCTCCCTCGATTCGGCAATGACAACTAACCCCGGAAAATTCCAAATTGTACAAGTTCCAAAGTAAACGTTACCTTTCGCTGCTTCGACAATGTGACTAACTGGACCATCGCATCGTCGCGAACTTTTGGTATTACTGGGCCACGTGGACATTCGTTTCCTACATTGCCGTCATACACACAGAGGATTGTGAACATTCGTGTAAAATTTTATTACAGCTACGGATAGTTTGATACTCAGCATTTGGAAATGTATTTTTCTGGTGAACGAACTATTTGCATGAGTTAAGCGAGTTAAATGGAGTGTGAGAGATGCGTGGTTGAAAAAGCATTCGGATTGAGTTTATGTCAGAAACTTTTTGACGAAACATTGCAAAACATGTTATTATTTCTTTGATCATTAATGTATGTTCAAAGTTGTTCCAAAGAACATTCTAAGTTTTTGTCTGAATAGTCTATACAATCTAAAATATCTGTGCCATCTTCTTGCCTTTTAAATATATTATTACTGAAATATATAGGTATATTTTAATTGTTATAATTTTGGAATAAATAGTTATATAAGTAAATGAATGCACACGCTTTAAGGAATGTGATAGTGCAAATATGTTTAAAAAATGAGACAATATATGACATCTGTTGTGAGACATTTAAGTACCAAACTATATAATAAAATATTCCATCGTAGATTGAGAATCATAGTGGTGTATTGCTTGTCTACTGCTAGTCTTCATGAAATAATATCCTACATTTATTATTGTGAACAGTTGATCATATTTTTCTATTTAGGTCACGAAAACGTACCGTCAACAAAGAATAAAGTTATAGCCTAATCGATTAAAGATACGATGTTTTCAACTCTACTAAGTACAAATCCACAAAATCTTGACTAACACCGTCATGGTTTACAGCTCGCTATGTATAAAAATAACTCGTACTGTAGACAGCGACAAACAACTCGCTTAATAATCAGAAATCTACCTTATACGTATATTTCATCATGTCTGACGTTAAACGCACATAAACGTTTGCAGAGAGCGCATTACGCATTTTACCGGACACAATGAACCCATAGAGTGAACGTGGCAAAGCAGCGTGACCGTCGCAGATTGATAATAATGCGCTAAAAAGCGAACCACCCTTAGCCTATCCACCACAAGCATTCTCCAGTCTGTGATCTCGATCGACCGTGATTAATTTATTTCAGAGATTACCGGCCATTTGTACGTGCCCTTTGGCCTACGTCAATAATACCGGTAATACACTATGATCGTCCAGCCGTTCGGTAATCGCACACCCGCTCGAAATAAACGTGCTGCATGCCGGTAGATTTCAGCGCGGGGCAGCCGCTTGATGGATTTCAACGGGAACGTTTACGCCGACGAACAACGAAATCGATCGGAAGAATCGCGGCAGGGCACATTCGACGACAACGACATCGAAAAAATTCAGCAGCTGACAAACGAGAAGAAAAGGAAGCAAGGAACCGGTCCGATAAGATCGAACGAGTCGGTGAAAAACGGTGGCGAACGGGATTTCCACCGAAATCAGCAATATCGAAGGGGGAACCAGCAGAGAGAAAATTACGCGGAAATGTACGAACACAGAAAAGATTCGAGCTACCAAGGAAGCTGTCCCGATAGAAACACGAGCAATTTCACGGGTGAAAATATTTGCCAACATGAAAATCCAAATCTGTCTTATGATAATTATGGGAACAGCGTGATTGAATACGATGCAAATAGAGCTAATGATGCGTACAGAAACTGCAAAAGCGGAATAAACATCAGCGTTGTCTCGCGACAACCAACGTGTGAAAATGTTGGAATGGAAAAACCGGTGTACAACGTTTCTTTTAAACACTGCTATAACAAGTGAGTACATAATTTTAGCGTGGTAATTATGACAATGAGATAATGTGGAGTAATATTTTTCTGCGATATATGGCATAAGGTGCAGCGATTTTCTTTCCTATTCTTTCTAGTTAATTATCTATGTTATTTAAATTGTTCGTGTGATTGTTAATGTAGCTAAAATTATTTTCATAGTTGTGCTTCTAATTCTGTATATATCCGAACATTTCTAAAATGACAGAAATTGACGATACAACAGGAAAGCTCTTTTTTACACGTTTCACTTCTTTTGACATAAAAAATCTTCATAATACTATACTAAGATTGTACTCAAATATTTCACACGAAGAAACATGTACTGTATTACAGCAGCAATCAAAGATCTGATCAGAAAAGAAGAAGATTCTTTTCCAGGAGCAAACCAAGAGCCGGTAAAAAGTAAGAACACAGCGGGTATCTCACAACCTAAAACCAAGAAAAAGTTTATTCTCAATAGAAAAAGTTCGCTTCCAATTAAACCTAGGAGCAAACAAATTGCTGGAAACCGTCAGAACTACCGTTGCACCTTTGAGAACTGTTGCGGGAACTGCGAACCCTACGCTGTGAAAAGACAGGACGACGACTGTGGCTCGTGTAAAAAGTGGCAGAACACGGATTTCTCTCCTAAAAACGAGTGCTTCGACGATTGTTACTGCCCTCTCGATGTGAATTCTCAACAACCTTGCGTAGTTCACGAAGAGAACGAGCCAAAATGCGATTTCCCTCCCGACGATTGTCACACGTCCAGCAAACAGTGTCTGCAGCGCGTCCATTTCGCAGGAACTGAAAATTGCGCGAGAACTGATCATTCTTCGTGTTCGTTCTGCTCGAGAAAGTGCACACCGTCCAAAGCGAGTTTGTTCGTGGAAATTGGCGAAAGCGTGGCAAACGTGAGCAACCTGACTTCCGTCCAAGCGTTTCAATGCGACGATTCGATAGGATTATTGAAAGACGACGCTCCGAGGAAAGAATACAGCGCCGTAAAAAGGAACAAGTCTGACTTGTTGAGGTGTCGTAGTAAATCGAAGAAGAGCGAGCCGAAATGCAGCTCCAGTTGTAAAGGTCGGCCAGGTGCCGTGGAACGCACCTGTTCGGATAGAATCGCGAGCATGAACATGTATCTTGATGATTACACGATCGAACAGATGCCCGAGGAACCGTTCAGCCCTGAGATGATAGGCATCGTGCAGTCAAACGTGAGTTTTCAGGATCTACGTGATTGCAAGTGAGTTTGTTCGTGTTTCAGATTGTATAATATTGATGCAACTTACCGTAGAATTTATACTAGGATTATATAGGATACGTAGGATTATTCTAACAGTTTGCAACAACGTAGGAAAACATAATTTTTCGCTGTAATTAAAGCCTTTACAACGATAACGGAGCAACTTCGATATTTACGTTGTATTTATTATTTATTTATCTATTGAAAAGTGTAAAAGCTTGTTATTACGATTAGTAGTTAATTATGAATTTATATTATACGTTCGATCTTCCTTTCACTTGTAATAATTCGAGGATTTTAAGTGTAAATCGCGTCTAATTATTAATCATAACTAGATTCCGTGGAAATTAATTTATCAATTGATTATCGAAATGTTGAGATATATTATTATTCAGTATTTTTTACGGTCAAAACACTTGAACTGTGATAGTTTAAAATTCTTGATTCTATCGATTTTTGACCAAAATTAAATAGACTGTGATTCCAATTTAGACAAATCGAAACGCGATAGAAGAGTACTTGTTCTGCAGAAATATTCGAATATATTCAATCATTACTTATAGTACTTACATTGTAATACTTATAGTGTAATGCATTTAAATGATTTTCTAACCATTTTCTAGAGCGCAAACGGAAAGTGACATGTACATGAAGAGAAAGACAACTGGTTGTAGTCAGCAATGCGAAACAGACGAACGTTCCTTATTGAGCGATATCCGAAAACAGGTACAGGAGACGTATAAATGTTTCGTCAAAATGGTGACGACGAGTGTTGGCCAGATTGTGAAACAATCTTCGAAATTGAAACGTTCGAAGAAGAGCACGAAGGATCGTTCCACGTGTGGAACATGCATGAAAAATTGCGAGGAAAATACATGTGCAAACCAATGCAATCAATCGAAAATGTACAGCGAATGCATGTACGAAGGGACGTGTTGGCAAGGAATAATAGGACAGGAATCAAACAACTGCGATATGCATTGCTGTGGAAATGTCTGTTGCGACGGCCTCGCTGGATTGCCTGAATGTCAAACACCTATGTGTCAAAGTACGCCTCTCCCTTAAAATACTTTTGCATTACCCTCACACTGCATGTACTAGAACGTCTCGTGTTGGATTTCTGTTAATTATACGATCAATTATTTTTTCATATTTTATGTATGAATTTGACATCTCGCAGTTTCCATAGCTGGCAAATTTTTTTAGGGTACACGTAAAACGGAATCTGTAACCGCTCGTTGCAGTTCCAAGAAAAAGAAGAAATGACACGGACGCGAATCGCCCAGGGATGCAGTGTGAGGGTTAAATTCTCCTAATACTTCTAATGCGATGGAATACTAACAATATATGACAAACTATCTTGTAACTATTACATGAAATAAATAGTTCCTTTTATAAATCCGAATATTTCGTATTTCTACATTTATTCGATCATTTTTTACACAAAGTCTCTAATTAATCCCAGTTATATTTCCCTCTAAAGTTTATCACCTGTCTTCAGATGATTATTGGAAACCTAACTGCGACACGCAAGAACAGATTCAATCAGAGAGGGAGTGCTATTTTGATCTTAGCAGAAACGTTCACAGAAACGTATATTCTCCTAACGAAGCAGCTCCTAAAGAAATACCGTATCCCAAACACGGTAGCGTTCGCAAAAAGGGTGGTGGTGATACTTCCAATCAACAGAAAAAACAGCCGACTCTGAACAAGCGCGGTGAACCATCGGGCGTGTGCAATCGCGAAAATAACAGTACGAGAAGTCAAGTAACTAAGCAACAAAATCAGCCGACGAGTCAATTTACTCCTCAAGACCAACAAACGGATAGAACTAACATACAACTAGACGTGAGCGTTCAAGCGAATTCCATTCGCGCGGTACTCGATCCTACGACTGCTCCTTACATCACAGAAAGTATAGAGTATCACAAGAGAATAAGAACCGCGAACCGATTAGAACCGTATGCAGATGAAAGTAGGATGCCTCCTCAAAGAAAAGAGTGTCCTAGGATTCAAGAAATGGAATCCACATTGCGCCCTTCTCCTAAAGAAAACATGAAAACACCGAGAAAATCAGCTACTTCGTCAAAAAAGAAACCTTCGCCAAACCCTATAACGCCAAAACAGGCACCCATGTCTCTGAATCAAAGACAACCATTCACGCCTGGAAGACCGGAAGTCAATGCTAGAACAGGAGTATCGACTCCAAGAAAAGATGTACAAAGAGACATGGTAAAGCAAGAAAGAATGAGATCAAAATCCACGGTGATCGGAAAAGGTGTCCAATGTACGCTGATCAGGGAAGTGCGTATAATATGTTCAACTGTGCCGGAGGTGACTGGTCCGGTAGCAGATCTTTGTTCGTGCATCCCGAAGAAAGGAATGGCACGCCCAGATAAACCACTATCCAAAATTTCTCAAATCGGAGAAGAAAGTCCTCCTGCAACTGATGTAATTATGGACGCGCCTGATGCAATTGTGGACGTGCCTGATGCAACTGTGGGCGTACCTGATGCAACTGTGGACGTGCCTGATGCAACTGTGGGCGTACCTGATGCAACTGTGGACGTACTTGATGCAACTGTGAACGCACCTGATGTAATTCTGAACGCACCTAATGAAGAACCAAATATTGAAGAACCTGTGGAGGAGAATGTACGTTTGGTTGAGTCATCTGCAGAAACGCCACTTATAGACGAGGATGAAACGACCGTAGATCCAACCGATGGTCCTACAGACAGCGAAGCAACATATACAGACACACCTGCGATTGAAACAACCACAGCAGAATCATCCATAGAAGAAGCACCCGCGAGAAACTCTGAAGTTTTAGAAACTTCTAATGTAACGCCCATTGAAACAGCCGAAGTTCCCATACCAGATGAATCTACGATAGACGAAACTGCCATGGACACGCCAAAGAAACCTAAAGAAGAATTGATCGTAGCGCCAATAGTCGACGAGGTGACCGATGTCGACAATCGTGCAGCACCGATCGAGTTCTCGAGAGATTTTAACGGGAAGAAAATGTACGTGAGCGTGCAGATGCAAACGTCGAACACGATTCTGACGCAGATCTTGTCCGAGTTTCAAGTAGGCAACAAAAAGCGGCAGGTACTGATGAGTATTAAATTGCACTCGAACCTGGATGGAAATGGCGAGGATGAAGAACAATCGTCAGATTCGAACGGTAGCGAAGTACGAGTACAAGCTTGCGTCTTACTTCCGTCGTAACCAATCAACGGATGAATTCCGCTGAATATTCATTGAACGTGGTTACACCGGAGGCAGGGGTGGAAATTAATGGTCAGACAAAACGGAACGATGAAATTGAATATTCTATACAGGTGGCGGCCACTGAAGGACAGTCTCCGAGATATGACAACTACGATCATCAGAGACGAATAAGACGAGTTACCGTTAGTCCATCCGTGTACCGTCGAACGTTGACATCGAGGAATACATACGATTCATCGATGTACGCGTCGGTCAACCACGCGACTTATGAGAGGACCGAAACAAATTATTCGCCAGAGAATGAAAACAACACGACCAACGGTGCCATGTCTACAAATTTATCTACTGAAATATAGATCTTATACGGAGTATGGTTGATTCGAATAAAGGTTTTCGGGTTTTTAGGGACGAATCATGTGTGCGGACCTTGCGGAAAGAAGAGGCGATGATTCAATCAGTGGTAAGAAGTCTTTTGATATATATATATATGTAGTTATTGTGTTGTGAAAGTGTAGAGTAAGATTATGAAAGGATCGGTTGGATATTGTTTTTGGATACTCCGTTTGAATAATTTGTTGAAGCTTGTAAATTTTAGTCGATAATTCCTTATCTAATTGTAAAATGTCTTAATGACATACAAATTTTATTTTTTGTTATATTTATATTTATAATTCTAGAAATATTATATCTTACTATTACTTACTATTATATCTGTATCCTATCGTTAACCTTGAAATAATTCAAGCATAATATTAAGCTACCACTATAGGATGAGAAAAGTATCAGAAGTAGTGCAACAATAAGGAGCTATAATTAATTCCTGTATTCATTACATAGATGGAACTGTACTGTAAACATATTCAAGTTCTTTATGGATAAATGACATAATTTTTTATAACCTTAAAACTTGGAACATACGACACACATGATAAATCGTAAGTGTAATTCATCATGTTTACAGTTAACGAAGCTTATACCCAAGAGATACGCCGAACATCTTTGTGAAGCTACCAGTACAAATTATCATTTTGAACGATGCTTGACCCCAAAAAGTGGTTACTTAGCAAAACTTTAAAAAATGTATTTAAATAAATATCCTTACAAATAACGTAATAACATGTATCAGAACAAAAATGTCATTTAAAGATTACAGAAAAGATAGATATCAGGTATAATCTATCTTATTAAACGCTCCTTCAAAGATACAAGAATAACAAAGAAACGGTTCTTGCAAAAAAAATTACTATAAAATACAATAATAATGGCTACGAATACCATTTTTAAGTCCAAACACAGTTCCACTGACAATGAAGAAAGTTCGATAAAGAAATTAAAAGAACATGGAAACGCATCCTTGCTAAGGTCAGAAATAGAATACTGTCAAGGATCGAATTACCAGATGAAGAGTGGAACTAAAGACGCTTCGACTGAATTACGCATCGAAACCGATGATATACAAATAACCACGGAAATATATTCCATGACGAATCTGCCGTCCTCGTTACAAGCCGACGAAGAAACAGAACCAAAACCTGGAACGATCGTACCAGAGTATTACGGGGACCAATGTGCGATACTTCGCGCGTACAGATGCAAAGGCGTGAACGTAACAGAATCGGATTTTCCCGAAAGCTGTCAGCGAAAAATCTCCTCAGACCAATTCCACCAATCGTTTCAGAAGAACGGCAAAGGTGAAGACGTTCGTTTGTTTCGTCTAGTAGCGACGATTCCGTGTATACCAATTGAGGTGATCAAAACGCAATTCGGCGGTCCTATGTGTCAAGAAACGTGTCCAAATATAACCATAGCCGAATGTTCGCAAACCGAAGACACGGTATCCTTGAAATCGGAAGAACAGGACGACGATCTAGAAATAGTCACGACGTCTACGATTTCAATGTTGCAAGAGGAGCTTGCAAGTAAGAAGAGCTTATCGACGGTGCAGGAATCGGAGGAGGAAGACGACAAAGTTCTCGAAACGGCAAATACCGATGAAAAACAAAATAAGAAACGGAATGAAAGGCGAAGTGTCTGTGTTGGCCAAGCGGATTTTCTTCCTGTTGATAAAGAAACCGACACGAATTCACGGAAACCACGCAGGAATATATTTGAAACAGAAACGATAATATCGAATTGTTCGTCTATCTGGTTCGGGAGACCGCGAATTGAGAAGAATCGCAGAGCGATTTGTACTCGAACGAACGAAAGCTGTTCTTCGAACGCGAGAATAAGCGGCCACCTGTCTTACTGTGCTAACGTTCGCCCATCGACCAGCCATTGTATGACGCAATGCGAAATGCTTAGAAACGGTCCAAGATTTACTTGTTCGACTGCCACTGATATAAATTCTTGCGAATCATTTGCCAATAGTTGGTGTCACGTTCTATCGAACAGATGGAGAAATCCGAACGAATATTGGTCGACAGCAGACTGTTGGACCCCCAAAAGCCATCAGCTCGGCAGGATAAATAATACCTACGGGTGCTCGATAACTGGAGGATCGCTCGAGATTTGCGCGCGGTACTCTCCGAATTGTAACAATGCGTGCAGTCGATATTACTTAAATGTCGACAAAGCCTACAATACCAGTGGAAGGAACTATCCGTGCAACAGTGGCTATAATATTTGGAACGCGAATATGTACCACAATACAGCTACAAATCAGACATTCCGTCACACTCCTGCTAGTTATTGTTACTCTTTTAACTCGTGGTGCTGACATGGTATTTAAGCTGGGTCAAAACTGTAATTATTCGACAACGTAATTTTCATGTTCACAATGCCACGATACCGCGGCTGTTCATAATAACGTTGCAAAAAATAATAAAAAAGTGAAGACGACAGGAATCACACTATTTGCTTTTCAATAATAATACAAATATAATATTATAGAGATTTCTTCACATAACTGTATATAATAAAACTATACATATAGTAAGATATAATAACTAAATGATAGTTACACATATCCATTTAATATCTCTTTCGCAACGTCTATTTATTTTCTTACTATAAAAATACGCAGCGTAAAAATTCTTTAAAGGAAGTTTATTTTTATAGTACAAGACTGGAACATCGTTTTGAAACTTTCACAAAGCAACATGAAAACACGCTGTAACTTTAAACAACAACCCAAATTGAACCAGGTTTAATTAACCCACTAATTACGTACGCTCTAACATAAAGCATAATTATGTGACACAGTGAATACGTTAATATAGCCCAGTGAATCCCAGCAACAACAATAAAAAATGATTTGCACGACATGTTACGTTTTACCTAGCGTGCAATAATTTTGAAAGGATAATTTTGACGGAGGGACTAGAAGTTGAAGCGTTCCTTGGACCGAGCTTGAAAGTTCCGACTAAACAAATTTCTTCACCGTAGGGATGTCGCGACATTATAAGTGGTCCTAGTGGTCAGCAACTACAAGGAGAAGGAAAGGACGTGAAAGTTTGTTGCAAAGTTCGTCGACGGCCAACGTACCAGAAATTCTGAGCCGGAGCATCCGCTTCAAGCTAAAACCTGCGTACGACGTGTAATTACTGTCGGGTGGCTCGTTGTCATGTCGCCGAGTGTAATAAAAATTCTAGGGAAATACAATTATCGTGTCCCGCAGTACCAATTTTAACAAGGCATTTTAAACGCTACCGCTGCATATGCATGAAATTTAGAAAATTGCTAGGAGACTAGGGAGGAAATGTGATATTTTTGTTGCTTTGAAAAAAAAAGGTACGTGTTTATTCGGGCCGTGCTAAGAAGTAATTATAATTACTGTCGCAAAGAGTAATTTTACCCTGTACATTATCTTTATCAGCTTAAACACGATGCAATTTTTCTCATATACTTTCTCAATATTTTGACTATATTCCTTTCATTTTATTTTTAAAATACTGCAAATAAATGATACATCTACAGAAAATGTACATCTATTTATTATTTACAACTCTAAAATAGTTTTAGCACTGCTTCTTATGTACATAAAAATTTGTTTCTTCTATTTACTTTTTAATTTTTAAACAATGTTTTATAGGTATAAGAACAATAATTACACACATAGAAGTAATAATAGAAATAAAAACGGTAATAATATATCTTCAATGAAGAAATTGCACACATCCCGCGAAAGAAATATTATACACGAACACAGCGGACGTTGTGCAGCAAAGTTGCAACAGCAGTCTGCGGCTCGTAAAATATAAAACGCTCGGATATTTCGCGACAACGGGTCTTAAGAGAACATTCCGGTACCGTAAATGGCTTTCGCGGTCAGCTATACTCGAGACGAAAACTTCAACGAAGTTTACCGCGAGCTTCTTCTGTCTTCCAGCTACCGGAAACTCGACTAGACCACCTCGACTCGACCAAAAACCGTGTACAAGATGCGCCGCCACCGAGGGTACGATTTTCTCGCGTTGTACCTCGCTATAATTTTTTCTCCAAGGAAACTCGTTTCTTCTCCCTTCTTTTTTCCTCTCTTCTCCTTTTTCCCGTTATTTTCTAAGAGAAAAAACTATCGCACGGTCAGGTCGATGAGAAAAACGGTGAATCCAAGCGGTTACTGCGTATCCGGAAATATGAGGGAAGAGGTAAAAATGTCACGAAGCTCATAAAACGATGGCTTTCAAGGAAACTCGAGAACTCTTCAGCGTCCCTCGGCTAAAATCTCGACAGCGCGCTGTTCAGGAATATTTCGTGGCCGGCGTAACATCCCCGTACGAGCGAGCTTAAGAGAAGATCCTGGTACCTTAAGTGGCTTTAATGGTCAGTGTCCATTGAGACGAAAATTTCGAGCAACTTTGCCCCGAAGTTTGCCAGAAGCCAGCGTACAAGACACGCGGCCTCTGCCACCGCCTGAGTGCCAAGTATCACTTAGGACACGTGAGTAATCCTGAGAAGAACACGTATACCTCGATGCAACGTCGTCATCAGTACCGAATACTCTCTGGCTGGCAAGTTACGGAACCGCAGAGAGACGATGTGATTTGCAAAGTTGAGACGAGGACGCGAGTTTGAAAACCGAGAACGGTTGTAAGGACTATGGTGAAAGATTTTGAAGCTTAAACGAAAAAAGATGATCAGCAAATTTTTTTATCGATGATTGAAATCATGAGGATGCCAAATTCAATGATATTATTATTATATATCCTTAATTGGTAGTAAATAAAAATTGAAGGAAAATGTAAGTAAATATATTTTAACTTAATTAATTTATTTAGAATCACGCGTTTCAATTTAATATTTGGCGTTCTATATCGTTTGTCCGTCAAATAAAATGAATTCATACTGAATATTAATTTATACGTTAAAATGCAGATTGACCATTTTCGTTGCAACTAGATTGTAGGAATTATATTAATTATTTAATTTTTATACATGGCTGTCTTCTTCAAAGTCACTTTTCTTCGTTATGTGTAAATTTAATTTCGTTTATAATTTCCTAATGTTACTCGTAATTTAAACGTAATATTCGGACATGCTTTTAGAAATCGGACGAAGCACTCAATTTCATAGAATTGAATTAGGTAACGAAATAAACTATCAGCGAGAAGGGTAAATGTGCCTGGTTACTCCAGGATTTATCAAGCAATAATGTTGTTATAAAGGCGCTCGAAACGAAATTTCCAACCCTCAATAAACGGGATAAACTCGCCGATAATTCGTTACAATAAAGTTGAAACTTCGCCAGTGTTTAAATATTACACAATACATTGGATATTTGATTTGAAAGCAACGGCAACGGAACAATCTCTTGATTCAATATTTAATATCATAACGAAACCGAACTAATTTTCCCGTGTAATTAGTATTGATCTGAAGTGACTGCGCCGAGCGTTGCTCGGAAAGGTTTCAATATTTTTCGTATAATCTAACCTAAATCGACAAAGTTTGTGCCATTCGAGAATAATTTCGCTATTAATCATGAAAATCTTTAATTGTTTAAACAATACGCCTTATCGACCGCGTAGAGTCCTCTGCGTTTCGAAGCTATCCTCGTTGGAGTTCCTGCGATCACAGAACCCCAATCTGAACGAAGACCAAATATTGTCAATGTTGAAAGAACGTGGAAAAGATCCGAACGAAATTTTCACCGAGCATCAACAACAGATTACTTGCGAACAAAATCTAGCAGCGATTTTAAAAAAGCTCAACATCAATTTTTCTATTACGAAAAGGTAACGCGAAAAATTATTACGTAATAAAGTTTAATGCCCGATGAAACGGCTACGCCTGTATGCAACAAATATAAAGAAGAAAGATAAAATGGAGCGGGTGCTTCAGAAATGTTCGCGTCTCTTTCCCTTTATGACTTTATGATTTCTCACTTTTATATTTTCAGATAGTAGCTTAATTATCTTTGTAGTTAACGCATTGACAACCGTTTGAATAGATTTATCATTTCGTATCTCATCGTTCGTCATATTATAAGAAACGATACTTCACTTTTATTCATTAACTTCACTCGTATTCATTCAATTTTCTTCTTCAATACTGTTCAGCAGATACGATAAACATTATTTTCGAATTATTATATCATCTATTAATTTCTATAAAAAGAAATTTACGATTTTGTAATTTTAAAAATTTGCAGCAAAATATTCTTATCGAAATAAATTCTACCAAATTTTCAAATTAATATTTTTGTTCCTTTTTTTTTTTTTTTTTAATATTGAATGGTACTTTTCAATTCGCGTTGTTTGCTTAAGACAATTGTGCGATGATAGTATCGATATTACAGCTATGATAATATTTGTTACGATAATATTCGAACTTTCGTTATATGTATATTATTTATATTTCGTTGCACAGGATAGCAGACGCATGGAAATTTATGAATTGGGCGGATTTGGTGATTCCGATAGGTGGAGATGGCACGTTTTTGCTATCCTCCAAATTAATTACAGACAACGTGAAACCTGTGTTGGGCATCAATCCGAGCATCCGATCGAACGACAATAACATTTTTACGCTTCCTCCGAAATACGCGACGAACATCGAAAGCATATTTGAGCGACTTCATACAGGAAAATACACGCTATTGATGCGAAGTCGCATTCGAACAGTGATGAATGGAGAAGGACTTTACAGACGACCTTTTCATATACACGAGAAGAGCCGTACACAAGGAGAGAAAAGAGCCGAGTGGGTACATTATAGAGAAGTTATTCTCTCTGATCCGCGTTTGTTCTACCCTGTCAGAAATCAATATGTGCATTTTTATTCGTTACTTTTACAATGCGGTAGCTGCAGGAAATTTTTCTATTTCGAGACTCTCGATTCCTCTTCTTCCCTTCCTCCCCACTTTCGTTCACAAGATGTACTTTTAATCTCCTGTCAATTCATACACACTAACATTATGCCCTATATGTTCAAAATATTCCTGTCATTTCCGTTCTATCGCATCTTGAAATCTACGACCGCGTTTTGAAATTCACATAACGCATTTTTTATCAATTTGTAATATACAAACTCTAGAATTGTTCAAAGCGATATAGATTACTCTGTCCATTTTACAACAGAATTGCAATTGAAGCAATATAATATCTATCTTTAGCGAAGTTTTACAAACAACCAGTTGCAAATTAGTAGCGTCGATAAATTCTTTTATATGGCACGGTAACATGTTTGATAATAAATCAGGTACAGCTCTACACGTCAATTTTACAAATTGCAAGCCATCCAATTCCATCTAATCACGTGAAGTACTAAAATTATGCAACAGAAATCTATAAGCCATAACTTCCATCATAATATTATTACTCCTCTAATATTATTAGTTGATAAAACGTGCGCAACAAAACGTAGGCAGAGAATAACACGCAAGCAACAGAATATTTATTTTCTTATTCTCGTGAATTTGTTACGTACGCTATGTTTCGAGTCTTTGTTTCGGCTCCCATTCTGCAGATTAAACTTTACGCGTTCCTTCGGTGGTTCTTACACTTAAATTACGTTGGTAAAAACGATAAAATGCCCGCTACCTTTCTCTCACTCTCTCCTTGAAGGAATCGCATAACGGAGTTCTTTCTCCGGGCAATCTATTCTCTTAAGTTTTAAGTAAGCCGTACGTATCGCCGATTCTACGTTTTCATAAAGGCCGTAATGCGTCTTCATTTCACGGCAGGTCCTCTCTACCGAGTAGTTTCAAGTTATAACCTCCTGTACGCCGGAACTTCGGCAGTTAGAACTTGTAAATTACAATAACCGTGTAGTTACGAGTTATACAAAGAAGACGTAACTTTTTAATTGTATATAACAGGAATTTTACGAGAAATCGTAATTTATACGGATGGAAAAAAGCAGAATCGTGGATTTCTATTTATTTGCACAATTTATCGGAAAAATGCGAGACAAATTGCATTCAGTTTGTTTAGTTGCTATCGTCACTTTGATATCTTTAATTATTATATCATATAGGAATATTAGATAATCGAATTTGCTCACTGTAAAGGTTGCTCAACGTAAAGGTAAAATTTATAAATCTGTACAGATCGATCGCAAATCTTTGCTCGTGCATCATAGAGAAAGAAAGTTTACTGAAAAAAATACAAGTCGATGAAAAATGATATCCAGTTATTAATAATTGTTATCGTGAATATTATATTGTATACACGCAGTTATCAATATATTGTGGATATTTTACAACCGAGTTCACCTATTGTAACACGTAACAAAAGTTTATTAATTAATTTAATAACAATTATTCGTTAATATTGATCGAATTTTCTATTTATAGGAAAACGTTTAATATTAATGTAATTACTCTATCGCTGGAGTTTCGTTATTCTAAATGCATCGAGAGTTCATCATTAACGTCGTTCTTCATTACTCTTCATTAAAATTTCTTCGTCCTCTTCCATGCTCGTCCTTCATTAATGCCATTAAAACTAAATAAGCTCGTTTCTCCGAGCACCAAGCGCTTTATACGTTTTTACGTATTCTTATTCTTCGACGAGAAGTTCTTCCCTTCGTCACCTTCGTTCCTGCAGAAACGCAAGAAGAAACGAATGTAAAACACGACCAAGCATTGATCAATCTCATTAACCGCTTTAATTAAGGTTAATTGAATTCTCAGAGCTCTTGCGCGAACGACACAAAGGAAAATAGCGGACTCACTTCAACCACGGCAGAGGACTTTGCCTTGGCTGGCATTGAACGAAGTTAGTTGCACGAAATTTCCTTTAATCCTGCGTTATACGACATTTATAAGAATATTCGATAATTCATGGCCAATATTTCTTACGTGAAATTTAGGTATTTATAGGAGAATTTTTGGCAGTCAGACCAATAACATTACAAATCAGAGTTGAAGATCAAGAGCCGCATCAAATTCGAAGTTCAGGTATGTGCGTTTGTACAGGTACTGGCTCCCAATTCTGGTACAAATCTATTAACATTCAATCGGCCGAAACCGTTCGATGTATCGTCGAAATAGCCACCGGCATTAAATTAAGCAACGAGGAAACCAACGAATTACTCCACAAATATCATCAAGCTCTCATCTATTCTCCAGGTAACTGAATTGTTCACCGTTAGTAACTACGATCAAGTAAATAGTAGCTACGATAATAACTAAATAATAATAATAATAGTGAACTAAACTAAATAGTAATGAACTAATAGTAAATTAAAATAATAGTCAACTAAATAATAATAGTGAATGAAGAATTTACAATTATAACTCTCTTTGGTAAAATCTGATAATACAAGAAATGATAAGATAAAGTAGAAGCAATGATAATAGAACCTTTTGTCTCGAATTTGCTTGCTCTGAGAAAACGTTTTTAGTGCAGATGCTTTTTCAGAGGATTTGAACATGGTATACATGATCCGCGAAATGTATCATACTACACGGTGCAAGAACCAGAAATGTTGCCCGGACAGACAAAAGTGCAACAAGCTTACTGTGAAATCCTGTGGCTTTGACGCTGGCTTGGTGATAGACGGTAGCATTTCTTTGCCCTTCAACGACGGTACTATCGCAACTTTCGATATCAAACCTGAATATTCGTTGAAAAGCATCATGCTCACTTGATGTACAGTTATCATGTAGCTGCACTAAAACAAGTTTCTCCAGGAAGCGAGCTCATGTGGTAGATCTTTTCACAGGAATATAAGTGTCCGATCGACAAATTAAAAGTAAACTTCTTCTCGCATTTCTCTTTTCTACTTCCCGTTTCGTATTTTTATTTTCTACTGTTTAACCTTATTCCATTTATGAAAATTTATTTTATGCGGAATATAAAATTGCATATAAATATTATCTAATAAATAACGATTTTTCTTTCATATGGACAAACGAAGCAAGCGAGCTTTTCCTTTTACGATCTTCCGGTTTCAGCTTTAATGCAGTCCGATTTCTTATTTATCTCTAATGACGGAGGCGTAGGGCAAAGTAGCAAGTAATTGCGCGCATTTGTTCCGAAAATGAAGGTAGTCTGAGACCAAAAGATAGGAAGAGCCGGTTATTTCACCGGCAAAGGGCAGCCTGGTCTTTTTCTACAACAAGAGGGAGAGTGAAATACCTTTCCAGCTCCGTTTTCCGTTTCCTTGCAAGGAGGCGAACCACGTCCAGACTTCCATTAACCCCGTAATTTCGGTTTTGGCTGAACCGCAGACACCCCGACCTTCGAGATCAGGTGTTCATACTTGCTGTTTGTGTACGAATAAACATTCAAAGATACTCACACAGTCCGCAAGGTATACAGGATGGTTTACTTGCTGTTCTGGTCAAATACGCGAATCCTGGTTTGGATTTCTTAACCAGAAATAATAGCACTTTATTATATAGTTAACTCTGCTTCGTGTCTCCTATCTCATGTCTTTTAAGATAAGATCTTTCACAGAAATGTATTCTTACATGAAAGTACGCCTGGAACTGTGATAATTAAAAATGAAATTATACAAGAGTAAAAAAAGAAAAAAGAAAAAGAAAAAGCTTAAAATTCTAAGGGAAAGACTGAAGTTATAAAATGAAAACGACGAGATAAGAAATGGTATAATAGAAATAAAAAGATACGTGGCACCGCTCCAAACTCTAAAATAGTACACTTCACAGGCAATTTCGAGAACAAGGAAGAAGACGATGTCATAAAACGGTAGTAATAAACCTGGAAGTATATCAAACAAATGAAAGAAATGAAAAGATATGAAAATAAAATGTAAGTACACTTTGTCAAAGGTTAATTGCAGCAGATTTCGTAATTATTTAAATGAGAAATTCTTTGCTGCGCGCTGTTGGCGTTCCATTTAATTCTGTTTATTTCAAACTGGCGGAAGATTGTTTTAATTTACCAAATGTATTAAATGAATTGTAATTAGGAAGCTTGAAAACGAAATTTGTCAGTTAACAACACACCCTATATGCAGATTACTGTATACATACTCGTTCGGCTATGTGCACTGTTTTCGTACTCCTCGAGCGCAAATTGTGGATGCTTGAGACACAGGATACCTAAGTAAAGTAGCCACTACCGACATTTTCGGGACAAGCACGTAAAGCAGCCGTTGTAAAAAAGTTGAAAGGCTGTAAAGGTCGGGCTTTACGCGTACCAACCGAATGTGTCGGAAACTTTAGTGTTATTTAAAACGATGCCCGAAAATTCTCATCCTTGAACTTGCGTCAATAATCACTTCGCAATTTGAAGAATATTTTTCGCCCTTTGAATATAACTGAGCCAAAAGTTCATTGCACCAATTCATCGTCAAAAATATTCGTATACTCTATAAAAAGGAATGTTTTATAGTCTACTTCTATTAAACTAAAATGTCACAAAAATTCAGTCCAAAGGTGGTTTGTTTTATGCCAAGACGTCTAAAAGCTATTTTATTATTGCTTTATATCTATGTTAGAAAGTAAATATGTTATCGTGTTACGTATGCTTTATTTAAATAGAAATAGCCTTTCTGGTGTACGAGGACTTTTATAGGTGACTGTATATCTGAATTTCTTTATTCTACTTATAAGAACAAGAAAACATCAGAATAGTAATTTGAATAGAGTTGTTTGGAAAAATTCTTCGTAGAAGACAAAAACAGTTCATGCGATTTCGGATAATTTTGTTTTCATAGAATAGTCGATCGAATAATGGATTTAGAAAGTGTTCAACCTTACGAAGACTAATTAGGGTAAATTCAACAAAATTCAGGAGTAGAATCATTAACTTATTAAAATAGGTTCTCAATCGGATGTCTGAGAAACCAAGAACCAGTCTCATTAATCCCTACGAAAGACCCAATCCGTGAAGAACAATGGAGATCCGCCCCAGACGGACTCATCGAAGACAAACAAACGCACGGCCGACCAAGAACAACGGACGACATCGACCAAGCCTTTGTACTTCGTAATTGAACGCCGCTGTCTTCTGCTCGCACAAGTTTTAGACGCTTCCAACCCAACAAAGGTTCGGCTAAAAGGAAACAGAACTGGGAATTTTGGAACAGCGAAATTTGATACTTTTACGGAAACTTCAAGTATATCAATCGTCCCCTTTCTCAGAATTTGTTCAATTTCTGTATTGACCCTTAGTTTGGTCGATAATAGTGATCGATGATTATTTTTTATTATTAATTATTCATCAAATAATATCATAATATCAAATTAAATTTATTTTGAAATTAACGATTACACGATCTGATTAAGAGAAGATACACTGTATTATTGTAGACCTATTTGTTCCAATATTGAACACAAAATTGAAAAACAACCAAGTTAGTAGGTAAAATATTTTATAAAATGCAATGAACGTAAAATCGACGTAAAAAAGATGAAAGGTAAAAAACGTAAACGAAATTTTTAACACGAGTTAAAGCAGCTTGGGGATTAGACGAGATACCAAGAAATTGAAAACACAATTTTCCTATGGTTTCAATACATATTGAATCGAAACACTGACTAATACAATATCGGAAGTTTGTTGAAGAGAGGATGAAAATGGTTTTAAAGTGTACTCGTTGATCGTCCTTTCTACGTTCCTGTATCGCATTAACGAAACAGTATCGTGTCTCGAGCATTTCCAGAACTTTCTGCAAACTCTAATAACTGAAACGGAATTTAATAAAGCACAGTACGAACGGCGTAATTGACATTTCGCATTCTATTTGCGTACGTTGCCCAACATTCGACCTGAATGCACTGTACCCTTGGTTACTACTAAATTCTATAATTCTTCGTTTCTCTTCTCTTACTTTCCGTCTTATTCTTCTCGTGGACCCATCTTTTCTACTTCTCCTCTGTTCTCTTTCCTTCTCTGTTACTATCCTATTTTTAGCGTGACACGATAAATTAACCTACTTAGCGCAATACAAATATTAAAGCAATACGTAGATTGACAGATAAATTTTACTTTCATTAGCAAAATAACAATGCCTACGGTATTTGCTCGAGTTTATAACGTGCAACGTAAGAGCTACAAAATATAAAAACCGATACAATATAAAATTTTCTGAGATGCCACTCGACTGGATCTTTATATCCAATTTAATATATTTCGTTTAATTTCAATCGAACTATTTCTATTTCTTTATGTTTCATCAGACCCTTGAACTCAACTGAATATTCAATTCCAATCGAATTCATGAATCGCCTATTGAATTTGAAAATCCGATGGAAACCTTACACCCAATCGAAATCTTGAATCTAACATCAAGTCTTTGACCCCGCTCACAATGAGAATCTGGAGCATTGGAAACTCTAGAACCCTCAAGACTGTCTTTAAAATTTCCAAGCTTTAAATCTTCCCGGAGCGCAAATACATTCGAATACTATCTTTAACGTCTATTTCCACGTTGTTTTTGGCAAAGAGAAAAGCTCGAGTGCTTCGCCATCGAGAACGTTCCCTTCGAAATAATTAAAGATCAGGATACCATCAGGATGATTCATGTATCCTATTTCGAGAACACTCATCTATATAGATTCAGTCGATTCACTCGCGGCTTGATTTCAATTTCTATTCTCGGTTAACTGTCCACCGATACGAAACTAGTTAATGGACGTTCGAAATCACATAAATTCTTCAATGATAACCACGACGGTGGTCGGTTTCTCTTATCCGGAGATTTACTTCCTTGCCCTGGCCGGACCGGTAATAGTGGTTCGCGAAATTTATTTGCGGATTCGTGGTGAAACGTTAATTCGAAAAGGTCGGAAGGGAGCTGGAGGATCATTGAACGAGAGGCGGGTGAAATAAAACGAGCGCACCGAAACGAAACGGCCAAGGGAAATGAGAATGACGAAGGAGGATAGAGAAACGAAAGAAGGAAGAGCGTATACTGGCAGAAACAAAGAATCGCGACGAGAGAAGGAAGAGGGGGAAGGGTGAAAACGAAAAGGACCGACGGGGATTTCGCTAATGTCATTTTTTCAGGCCAATGGAAATTCTTTCCTCTTTAGCGTTTTAATCCACCTGCGTGCCTGTGTAATTTGATTCATTCTTGTTCCGCTTCTTTCTGTGAAGGCTGTTTCGGCTTTGCAGGGAAATTTGATGGCTACGGTAACCGCGTGAGAGTGAGGGAGAACGGTAAAACGAAATTGGACTCGTCGATGTTATCAAGAAACAAAAGCTAAATGAATCTCGATACTTTAGCCGTGTTTAATGTTCTTTTCGTAACGCGTGATCCGATAAAAGTATTTAATAGCGGTATAAAAATTGTAAGTACGTGTCGTTAAAGTTTTATTTCGATATCGAGAAGATTTTCGGTTCCTTGGGGTAAAGGAAATTTTATAAATATTTGATAATTTCAATTTGAGAGCGCAATGTTCAAGATCGATCACGTTCATATTGTATCGATGATGGATGAATTTTTGATTATTTTGTATTTCGAAATTTTTTCTCAGAATAGATTAAATATTTAACGACTGTTATGACAGCGTACAAGAATTTATTCGTTTCTAAAGTTTATTACTAATTTCCAGCTCTATGTATCTACGGTGATACTTGATAAATATACGCGAAAGATGTTATGGAGCCTTGTAGATCTGACAATTATACCCCAAATCGTGGTACAACGAATCGTACAACGGCGGCGAATTAACGCGAGTGTCTCAGAAGATAGCTGTTACGAGGGTGGGCGAAAAGACGAACGATGGAGGTAAACGAAAGAGAGCCGGGGCTCATTTCCCTTTTGCCACGACCAATGAGTTTTGAGGGCAAATCGTCGGAGCGAACGAACCGCGGAACTACCGAAAAGGATCAAGAATATTCACCTCTCGTTTTCCTCTTTATGATTTCCATCTCGTTCCCTTCTTTTCCTCTATTTCTTTCTTCGTCCAACGATTCTCCTGCCGCCTTACGTGTTACGTTTCTTCCTCGGCAACGGCCTCCTCTCGTATTAGTATCAGCCCTCCGATTTTCGAGCAGACGAACTTCTGATTTTATCGAGGCGGAGAGACGGTCGATCGAGCGGAAGGAACCGGAGATTGTCACGCAAATGAATTTGAAGTATTGCCATTTTACATTTCCACCTGTCTCCGGCCCCGCGACAATCCAACCGGCTCGTTCTTTCTGATTTTCCATTATCTTACCTTTCGTTTGCATCGGTCGTCGCTTGTTCGCCGATCGACCCACGCCACCATCTTCTCTCTATAAAACGATCACCGTTCACTCTAACATTTCGTTGTACTCGTCGTCTCCGTCTTGTCTCTACACGTGTCTCTCTCACACCGTCACTTGTTTCTCGTTCCCTTTCTTTTTATCAGATGCCCTCTGTCTGCTCTCCACCAACGAGGACGTCCTCTTCTTATCCATTTCTCTTTCGCGCGCCTCTATGCAGCCCGTTTCTATCCCTCCACGAGCTCTCACGATCGTTTCTCGTCGCTCGTTTTCCCCTTTACACAGGTACGCCTCCAGACCATTTCCCCTCCCCATCCGCCCAAACCTCTGGTTGCACCCTCGCGTCGCGTCGTGCTGCCGAGTGTCCGCGATCGATGCACCTGGCTGCATTTGCAAGTTCAGCGACTGAACGGAATCGGCCGAGACGACAAATCGAACGGAATCGGAAATCACAATAAGACCGACGAAAGCAACGCGATTCTTTCCTAGCAGACGCTAGCGAGGGATGGCGATAGACCATTTTGTTTCGCTGCCTTATCGAAGTGACGGGGAATTCGGTTTATCAGTGCGACCATTCCAACAGCAGGGGGCGATCGCGTTAAACTGTGCCCTCTCTCTTTGCTTCTCAAAGAGTATCAATGACGTTGAATTCAAAGCGAAAACGCGTCGAATGCTTTTGTATCTCGTGGAATGGATAAGATTGTCAGTGTGATATCGTTTCTTTAATTAGCGATTGTAATTACAGCTGTGATCGAAGTACTATCAGTTGTACTTTTTAACTGGTTTACTACAACAAGTAGTCTACCTTTTATTCAGATATCTTGAAGATGCGAGAGCTTGCCAAATATGCGCGACAATCGTTTTGATCATTTAACTTTTAGAACCGACATTTTTCTTTCAGAATAAAGGAATGCTATTGATTGGAATTTTTCGTTCTAGCGAAAGAACAAGGACTAATGACTATCGTAATTGAATTATTTAGAGATAAAACAATAATACGATAATTATATAATAATATAGCAACAAATAATAATAGTCAGTGTCGAAACATACAAACGGATAGGAATATAAATCACGACTGGAAATCATATCGCGTTTTAGTAAATTGAAAAATAACATTAAACGTCAAAATCTGTCCAATTCTCGAATTTCCAAAGCAATTATAACAAGGAAGGTTCTTCTTGACCATCGATCGTACTTCATAATAAAGGAAACAAGAATGAGTAGATCCAAGAGTTCTTCAGAAATCAATTTATAAGCAGTTACCATCCTCCGTGGAGGTCGCGTCGGCCTTGCCTCTGCCTTGAAATAACTCGATTCGTTCCAGACTTGCGTATTAAAAGTTCTTCCATTTCTACAGGGTACAATAATATTATCAGTCAGTCAGTTAAGTCACCTTGCTATCCGCGTAGAAAATTCCCATTAAAAGATTTCAAAGGATAAGAACATAAAAGAGATCCTCCTACCTCGAAGAATACAATTGAAAGGAGGATGATCGTTAAATTATTGTAAAAGATATTTTTGTTCGGTCTTAGACGTCGCGATCGCTGTACCTTTTGACCTGTTTATCTATGGGCATTGTCTAAGGACGATACATTGTATATATATAATATACATTGTATACATTGTATATAGTATACATTGTAAATCTGTGTCAAACAGTTTGAACACCATGTTCGTTTTTCACATGTCGCTTTAATCTAATAATCAGATCTTATATTCTGTTTGATGCAAGAGCTTCTCAGAACAATCACGGAACAGGAAGTTTTATTAAAGACCAATTAATTTCCTTCTAGTTCTTGCAAATGTAACTATGATACATCTTATTTTTAATAGAAGGAATATTAAGGAATCCTGAAAGTTAGAAGGAACCCAATCTTAATCGACGACGTGAATGATACAAGTTGGCCCCGGTTTTTAAGATAACATTTAGAATTACGTCTGTAAATTTAATGAAAGAAATTTGAAGCTTCCAAAGCTTGGAAAAGACCAATCCTCGCGACGTATACACCGTTCGTTACACACCAAATACGAAAGAAATATTTGAGTTCGATTCGTATTCGATCGGAAACATCTTCTCTGTTTGACTTCCAGAGAAAATTTACAAATCGAAAATTCAAGTCAGCCTTCTTATTTCGTAACGATATATATGTATATATATATACGTAACCTATACTGAAACCCGACGAGTATAAACTTCTTGTATCCGCAGGCAAATTCTTGCTTCGACGTTATTGCGCTCTGTCGCAACAACGGAAGGGTAATTTCACGGAACCAATGGCGCCCGTACAACATCAATTCCGACACCCTACATAAATATTATATTCCCCGATAATACTAGCCGCTATAAAACTCTGCATTAATCACCGAACAAGAAATACCACCCTCTAGCCGGCGTAGACACAAAACGACCACTTATCCCTGCCGGGCTTTCTCCGTTTCAAAGCCTGCGGCTATTCCGCAACCTCGTAAATCGGGACGAGAGAGGCAAGCATACGGAAAGAGAAGGAGAAAAACTGGTGCTTGGCAAAAGACAGACAGCGGAGAACAGACAGAAGACAAGTTAAAGATGGAGAAGAAGGTTGATAAAACGGTGAAACGATTGATAGAAATTGAAAGAAAGAAGAATACGTGCATTGGCAGTTGTAAGCATCAGGGAACAATATTTAGAACAAATTTCATTCTTTTAATTACTTCTACTTTCTAGTTATTTTGTCATTAAAAAATGTGCTTTTTCGTATATTATAGTCTTTTATTTTATAATTTTCTTTCGTTAGAAATCTCTCCCTTTGTATCTTATAATTTAAAACGAAGCAAAGCTTGTTAGAGTTTGTCAATAAAACTATAGTGTTTTAATACGTACTACGTCAGCGATGTGTACTTCCATCTACAAACCCGTTTGATCGTTTTAAACACAAGTTTTGATAAAATACATTTTTTAGTAAAAACCGCAGCTCGCAGACATAGCATAGCGTTAACTTGATCCTTGGAGAAAATGGAGATTCGTAGGAGCTGGAGGAACAACCGGTGGAGGTGCATTGTAAGAGCGAAGAGAGCAGGATGAAGGAAGAAACTATCCCCTGGACCGCTGTTTTAAAATGTTCCCCGCGATGAAATAAATTGGCGCCGGCATGTTTACACGTCGGAGGCATTCTAGGTAAAAATTCGTGGAGTGTAGCAAAGCGGAACAGAAAAGGTGGATGGTGAACCGGAAAAAAAGGGTTAGGAGCCGGCTGATGTCGAGCAGCGGCGGCAACCGGGTTCCGAACCGGGCTAAGTTGTGTTTAATTAATGACCGGACTAATTAAAAGCCCAAAGAAAAATACAGCCACGCGCCGGCCAACCGACCCCTAACGCCGTCGACGTAAGAGGTCTCTAAAATACTCGTTCCAGGCTCATTCATAAAGGTAAATCGTAGGTGGTAATTGAAAGAAATGATAAAACGCGTATTGCCTCCTGACTAATAACTTTTTCGTTCGCCATCTTCCTACATTCGTTCTTTGTACCTTCAGATAGAGGATAATTGATTTTTGATCATAATTAATTTTTAAACGAATATGGATGCGAATGTGAACGTGAATAATTCTCTTCGATAATTGGATTTCTAATAAAAAAAATAGTACGTGTTAAAAGTGTGAAGAATCTTTCGAGGAAAATATCTCTGGTCCAGTGTAAAAGAATGAAACAACAAATATTAAAGTTTCAAAGGGAAATGGCAACAGAAGTAATATTCTGTGTCTTTCTGGATAAAAGTTGCTTTCCATTTGTTGATCTTTCTTCAATAATGTACCGAAAGATTGCGAGACCAAGAAAACCCAGAAGAGAATCCCTTACAGCTTCCTTCAAGCTGTCTTTACATACATAAAAGAACTTTCTTCTTTGTTTTCGCCTTTTCGCCAGATCTTTTAACAAAATTAATATCTCCGACTGCAATAAAAACGGCTGATTATATTTCACGCCACTATACGAACACGTCACATGGTAAACATATTTAACTACATGTTTATAACCAGAAACATTAAAACAAACATAACAATCGTTCGTTGTTTCGATAAAAAATATACCATCGTGTGTATTGTTAAATTTAAAGGAAACACTTGTCACCGTAATTTTTGTAGTGCGCTCAACACGTGTCCGAACATATTTCTGGTTACATGATAGGTCGAGCTCACAAAACTGCCGATCCTGTGAGAAATACCTTCTGTTACTGTGCTGAAAGTCTGTGAAATAAATCGTTCGCCTTTATAAGAAACCCTTCGACATCGAGGAAAACCTTCGCTATTAATCTACGATCTCAACATCTAAAGTACCAATCGACTACGTGTCACCGTTTTTATTACATAATAAATTACCAAGACATAATCCGTCACACTTACTTCCTTTCAACAGCGGACGAAGGATTTCACAGGGCCGTTACTCCAAAAACATTGAGCACGTCGAAGATCGACCAGATTGCTAACAAACCAAAGAATATCTTCATTTCGTTTTGCATATTGACCGGTATTCTTAGTACACCCTCTATAGGATGTACATATATAGATAGAAGATACGAACATTATATTAAAATTCTTTCAGGCTATTCAAATATCTACTTTGAATCATTTAAAGGAGAAAAATCAACGTTGGAATTTAGCCTGAATATGGAAGTTAATTGTTCGCAGTCTTTTATTTCAAAATCCAAACTCCACAAATCGCTTGATCCCTTCCCCTCCTAGATAAATGTGTGAGACTATTATATAATAATTTCAATCGTTCTTCAAATATTGAAATATCTCGCTCGCGTAAACTATGGATCCAGGCAAACGTTGACCCACTACGCGCGCGTTTGTTGCGATTTAAATATCTGTATGTGTTCACGCTTATCAATTCCAAATGAAAATTTCTCGCTGCCATGCACGCGATCACATTGAAACATATGTATATATATATACATATACATATGTATAAAAAAAACAGTGAATCGTTTTTATTTGCTGTATTCGTATTCATGCTGTCCGTGATACGTACAAAAGTTTTAAACGTCGAGTATCAATTTTATCAAATAATCCATCTACCCCTTTAGTTGCACAATCGCAAGCCCGTTCACAAATGGGCAAACACGCGTCAGCCATAAACGTATGAATAGTATGCAAAGCAAACATCGATTGCCACAAACGTATACCGCGTCTCGCACACTGCTCAATACGAGCATTCTGCCAATATTCGACGTCGACGATTGCAAACCAGCTAATTAAATAATTAATTGTTATCGTATTAGACAGACCAATGTGATTGGACCATTATTACACGCAGATTCTGCGATCCTTGCTTTATATCAAAATACGATTTCGTTCTTATCTAATTTTTCTCGTTAATTACGTACAATATTATAAATAGAAAAACTTCGCAGCATCGCACGCGCTAAAAGATGAGTAAGAATTTTTCAATATTGTAAATCTTGATCGTAAACAGTAGATAATACTAAATAGACTTGGAATTAGCAATGCTAGATTTACACATTCACATCTAATCTTCTAATATGACTCACCAACGTATGATGTTTTTAATTGCTAAAATACTGTTCGATTAGAACCTTCTGTTTAGCTATCCTATATTACAGTTTAGTTCTAAATATTAGATCAAGATAATTTTTGGCGAATAACAAAATTTCAAAATTGTTCTCCTTTTAAAAAATGTACAATATTTCATAATAAGATCTAATCTCCACGATATTTTCGCTGTTCATTATCCTCGTTAACATTCACATACGGTTGACTTGATATCCAAAATTCATAGTATCTTACTAATACGAAAACCAAAAAGTTTACATTATTTTAATAACAAATTTCATATGCAGGGTGGTTGGTAACTGATGGTACAAGCAGAAAGGGGGTGATTCTACGCGAAAAAAGAAGTCGAAAATATAGAATAAAAATTTTTCGTTTGAGGCTTTGTTTTTGAGAAAATCGACTTTGAATTTTCGCTCGGTACGCGTGCACTTTATCACGTCTCGTTATAACGGATCTCACTGTTGTCTCGATGGAAAAATTAAAAAAAAAAAATAAAAAAATTTTTATTCTATATTTTCGACTTCTTTTTTCGCGTAAAATCACCCCATTTCCGCTTGTACCACCAGTTACCAACCACCCTGTATAATTAATAACTTCGTAATGCACATACACCTCCTATTGTAAACACGAAAATATACGATTCTAAATCGATAAAGAGATAAAACTAGTTCTCCCGGAACTATTCTCCTTTTTGTCCTCTGACATTTGTTTCTAACAGCAAACAGAAAAAAGATATAACTTTTCCCAATTTCGTGCACCGTTCTATAAAACTGCATCCATTTCCTTCCCTATAAATATGCGTTCTCCGTAATGGACTGATTAAAAAATCTATTAACGGTAAACACATTTCGTAGTTGAATTTATCCGCAAATGAAAGTGATCGAAGTCGACGAAGCCGTGAAATAAAAGTCAACGCGGATTACGGTGCAGAACATCGTCGTAGATAAAAAAAAATCTCGACACCGTTTGGAAATTCCTACAGGAAATACGATACATTCGGATCGGACAAAAAAGTTCATGTAGCGGCGAGCCGGAGTCATAAATAACGGAGTTGCGATATAAATAACGAGTCGGTGCTAATTTAGATCCCTGGCCGGATAAAGCCAATATCAAAGGTAGTATTCGTTCTAGAGCCCGGTTGGACCGTTTCAGCGCCACAGCCATCGCGCTTTTGTCGTAGATCAAACAGCACTCTTTTTTTTTTTTTTTTTTGTTTTTTGGTGAATCATCGAAATGTCTTTGCCCGTTTGTGTTACAGCGCTGTTGCTCTGGTAAAACGTTTATCGCGGCGAGATTGCTGCGAAAACACGACGCACAAAAAATATTGCACGTATACCCTATAAAATTGCACTCCTGAAAACTGAAAGTACGATTTACGCGAGATTAGCAGTCGCTTGCCAAGTTGCCAAGGTTTACGAACTACGCATGATATTGGAAAAATTAAAAATGTTACGAAATTTATTAAACGAGATAATCACATAAATGATAGAAAATATTTTCTAAAAGAAATTCGCGACGAATACTTTTTCAAGCTATTAATCGACATAAATCGACTTATCTAATTTATTTAAAAATAGAAAGATTATTCGTTCGAAATGATTACTCCAGATCAACGTATCTAAACTAATCTTTCAAAGGTGTGCAAATTTTCACCGGTGTAAAAGCAATTCTGGTGCTTGTAACGAAGTAACTTTTCGAAGATAACATTTTCTACAATGACGTTCTCTCATCTCATTTGAGGTGACGTTTTCCATTCTCAGACGAAAGCCAATTTGACGAACACGCTCTCGCTGTTCATCAGATGCAGAATCGCTCAATTCTCGATCATTGAACGAGCTTGTAAGTTTACGAAACGAGTGAACGTGCGTGTTGTTTAAGTAGCGATAAAAACATCGCGAATCCAATCCCGGAAAAAACCAGTCGAGGTAAACACCGTGTAGGTGTGGTAATTACACTTATAGTCCTTCACTGGGCTGACGCTAACTATACCACGTAGATACCAGGTTTCCCCCATTTGAAAGAACAGTCCTCCTCCGCTGTCACCTTCGCAGAGACTGGAACCTGCGAATAGAATGATTTATCATGGTTATTGTCAATTGTATTTCCGCTGCTGATAAACATAGCATAGCAATTAGACTGAGTTTCAATGTATTTCCTTTACTAGCATTTGTACGATACGATGGAAACAAACGTTGAAATACAAGTCAACTGTGCGTGTGTACTGCTTAATCGACTTTTTGATTTTGAAGCGTAGAATCACACGGTATATTTATTATGTTCGTTGCAATAGGTTCTTGGAAATTATAAATCACCTGTTAAAAAAAAAAAAAAGAAAAAACAAAATAAAAAAACAATTATTAAAGTATCAAGTATCTGTATTAATACGATTATAATCTCTGAAGATATATAACATCTAATTAAAAATATAGATAAGAATTGTGCAATAGTTGAAAAAAATTAATAAAATTCACCGATTGATAATATAATTCATTCTAAACGTCTACTTACCATTCAAATTACCGGCACAGAACTTGTCCGACGTAATGTATCCCCGGAAATCAGATGGTACAGCCAATAAACATTGGTCATACGGTATATACGGCATGCTCACTTCCTGCAGGACCTTACTAGGCGTATCTTCAATCGTTTTGCCCCAGCCAACAGCCTGAAATGAACAACGTCTAAAGCCTGGAACCATTCACGATTCCCAATTAAAAGCACATTACTTTCATAACAAAGCGGACAAAATAAAGAAAGAAAATCGCAGGCAGATGGGAATCAAATTAATTGCTGAAATAGAACGATGTCGCGGCATAACGGGCGTGTGAATTAATTACGGAAATATAATCCAGCGTGACTTAATTAGCCAGCTGAAACCAGTCACGGAAGAGGAAAGGTAGGTAAAAAGGCCGGAAATCTGGCGAGAAAATAGCGTTGCAGCTTGGCTGAAATTAATCAAGGTAATACGTTGCCGTAGCTGGATATTTCTTAATTAATAACCAAGATCTTACCTTTCCGTTTTGGCCAACTTGCAGCTGTTTCCGTTCGTACATATTGTCCCAATCCATGCAGATCGGACGCACCTGAGCGGTTAACTCGAAAGAACTAGTCAATTTCAAAAGGGCTATATCTTGAGCGAAATTCCCTCTCGCCCCTATATATCGTTCCGGTGTCAAAATCTCGGCCAACATCGATTTTTGCTCGTAATTCTCGTCCGCGTTCCAATCGCGATAGTGCTTGCCCGTTGCCACCGCGTACTTCGATTTGTCAAGCACTGTATTGTACACCTCGTCGTAGAAACAGTGGGCAGCTATCGAAACAATGTTTGCCATCCTTTATCCGTGATATGTGCTACTGTGTATATTGCATGCGAGTAGTATTTGGACACTTTCAGATTATTGCAAATATGTAAAATATACAACTCTGGTTCAAAGGTACATTTATCATAGAAAACGTCCATATGGTATGCGTTATATGAAATATTTTGAGATACTACTAGCATTATTATGAGACACGATTGTCACAATTACTGTCACAAGAACTATCTGAAAATGCATATGAAAATTACAAGATCCTCGTTGCAAGCATATGTGTTTGGTAGGAAATTAACATACAGCGTGAATAGCCATCTCGTTGAATGTCGATGTTTAATAATATATTGGATAATTGTCTGTTTAAATAGTTCCGTGTTCTATGCGAAATGTATAGTTGTACTAAATATCGTGTAATTAAATTGCACACTAATTGCAAATACTTAACGCCAGTGTAGCTGATGGAAAGCACTTTTTTGTGATATCTTTTATTTTATCTGTGAATATGAAATGCAACTGCCAAACATATTCGCGTGATTTCAAAGTAGGAATTTATTTTCTCGAACGAAATTACCTGATACAACTAGATTGTTGCTTATAAGTGTGCCCCCGCAAATTTGCTCGTACTCGTTCGCTGAGTTTTTGCGGTAGATGCCAACATGCCACGGAAATACTCCGAACTTTGCCTCGAATCCGTTCACGACCAACGTGTTACCTTGTGAAATGGGTATTCCACACTCTGACGAAGCAGAATAAATTAAATTAGATCGAATACATTAGACCTTGCTTGAATTAATAACAAGCAAGGCTAATTCATGAAATGTTTGATTCATATTTCTCATAAAAGATATTTTTTTTCTTTTTTTAGCGACATGCAATAACATTGGTCGTTTCTATGTCTTCGCTTTTCTAAAAATTTAATTTATTTAAAAAAAAGAGATCTTCCCAAGTACAAAATGTATTTAGGAAACACTTAACAGTATTTGGCTAGTCTGTTGTTTTTTACAAAATTTATTCAGTCTCAATGACCAAAATTTATCAAGAATGTATTAACTGCTGTTATTAATTTTGCAAACGTACTATTTATGATTACAAGCGTATAAATTAGTCTTTGCTCTGTTCTAAGAATCAGAGCAGCATGTTGGAAACAAGATACGTAAAATCATCATTACCTGGAAGACAACGGAAAAGACGACGGTCCCATAATCCGTCTTCTAGACAAGTGACTGTACGATACGCTGGGTCATTCGTCACGGACAATTTGTAAGACGACTTGCACGACAAAGTCGCCACCGTTCCAGGTTTAATTCGATCGGTGCAAGACACCTCGTTTCCTTGGTACGAGCATAAAATATTCACCGTGGTACTGTTCAATGGTGGACATATCCCTGTTGCAATGAAATTTTGATGAAAGAGAAATATTGGTGAAATATTAATTTCTAAACAAATAATAAAAAGATTCTTTCTATTTTTCTCGCTTTTTACTTTAAATTCAATATTTTTTATAAAAAGGCTTGTTCCACTTATACGAAATATTATTGAATATATCATTTATTAAGTATTATATTATAACGTTATTATTCTGATTATGTTTGAAATGTCATTATTTAAACTATAGTCATGTGATTCTTAATTATGTATATTTTATACAGGAGAGCTGGGGATAGAAAAACTGCAGCGAAGAGGGAATAATCAATAATTCAAATAACACGTTGGATAACACAGTAATTAATCAATTAATTTACGAAATACCAGTGAATTAAATAAATTTAATCCTATTTAGTTAACTATATAGATTTAATTTAAACAAATGGAGCGAATATTCTCGGATTCGAAATCAGTTCAACTAGAATCTATTACTATCGTTCGAGTTGAAAATGGTAGAATGGTAAACGGTAGAACCGAGAAATCTTTATGGCTCACGCTCGTTTCTATCGTAATATATTTCACCAAATAAATATTTCTCGAAAAATTTCAGTTTTATACGTGCGTGAAGTATAAATCATAAGATAGATTTAAAAAAATGTCAGACATGCACCTTGAAATTTTAGCATTTCGTAAGACTAAACCTTTGATGTGGTACAATTATTTCTTTATCTTCCATCGTTTAAATTAGTCCAGTCGCATAGTTAATCGATTCTTTTTACGTTAGCGCTAGATCTCTAACTATTCCAACACAAACACGACAGTAATCATTGTTGCACACATCTAATATTTAACTATTTGTAAATATCATAACTCGTAATAATTACATGGAGACATGCAATCGTTACATCACTTATACGTTGACATAATATAGATTGAATAAAGCGCGACATAAAACAAGGAACTACAGCCATCAAAATCAAGCTGGAATTTGTCGGAAAATAAATTCGTCGATAATTCTAAATCGAGATCTCTGAATTTTCTTTTCCATCGACACTGTTTTACTCTTACAGAAGTCTCGACGTAAATTACTTTCGCTAATTTAGTAAAATCTGTAATCTAATGAACTTACTGAGACACGAGGGCAGGTTGTACCATTTGTCGTTGAAGCAAACAGGAACGGCACTTCCGTTCAAAATGTAATTGTGCCGACAGGTGTAATTCAGAATGCTGTTACTAGGAACTTTATCTCCGGGACGTTTCGGGCAAGGTTTACCACAGCCACCCAGTTCGTAACTTCCACCTTCGGGTTGTTCGGGAAGGACGCAGCCGTTTCCCGATTTTCTACAATGTCCAGCCACGATAATTAACAGTGTCGTAATTAAACGGACAGCAAATAAGAGAATAATTGAATTCGTTACAGCAGAGTTTTCTTTTGCCGTTTCTTAGTTAGCACGTTGACTGTCACACGCTTTTTATATATTTTTCCCTGGGAATAAAATATACTATACTATGACATTTAATTCTTGCAACATATTATATTGTACTGGTGCATTTTTTCTGCGACGATGTTATCTAAGACATTTACATTGTAAAAAGTTTTAGTTCATGAAATTTATATTATAAATAAAAAAAAAGGAAAGTTATTTTAATCATTATCAAAGCTTTAGTAACGTGGATCATCGACGAGCATTGCGACAATCAACGTGCTGAGTTTCGCTATCTTTGCATTTTTGATAACATTTTCTACGCAAACAGTCGAAAAATGTCGCGTGTAACACGTACTTCTTCTTGGTTCTTAAATATTTTGTCGTGACTTGTATTTATCTTTCATCCAAGTAAATTAACTTACTTGTCACATTCGCGTTCGTCGCTCAAATCGCGACAATCGAATTTATCGTCGCACCTTGCTGTCTTCGGTAAACATTCGCCGCTTCCACAACGGAACTCGTTTTTCCTGTTTTCGAAATGACAACAAACGTTGATTACGTGTTTGAAAACACATGGTGTGCAGTGTATTTCTGTGATTGTATCGTTGCACTTCAGGTAAAGTAGAGGAAGCAGAAACAGAATCAGGGAAAAATTCGAGAAATTTGTCTAACCATTTCGGGACGAATTTTTTTTTTCCTAATCATAACGCGTTAATGTAATAACATTAACTCTAATACGGTCAAACTTGAAAAGAGATAGATTAAATGTAATTCTAGAAATAATGACAGGCTAATTTTCGTAGGATAATTTTTAAAGTAAGGGCCATTATTATGTGAGATCCTGTATTGCAATAAATCTTTCTAAAAGCTACCTTGGACGTGCAAGCTGGAAAGAATTAAAATATAAATATATTATATTCCATTATCTGCGCTCTTTTATCTAAAACTTCATAGTATTATAACGTTCACTGAAAAACTAAATCTAGAATCATCATCTGACTGGAATTTTTAATACAAAATTTTCCTCCGCTTCAGATTCATTTTGCTCGATCTAACGATCCAAACTGTTTGCTCTTCGAATATCTCATAACTTCCAACAAAATCCGATACAAAATGAAGCACTTACAATATACAAATTACGAGAATTTAAAAAAAGAAAGGAGAACGATTGTTCGATACAAAATGGTATCGTATAGCGATGTCGGATTTCACGTATCAGTTAACAGGAAGCGAAACTAACGATTCGAAATCAAGCTACAAACGTACACTTGTTTCTATCGCTATTTACCCGAGTAGATCGTGTTCCCCGAATCGAGTTTCCATCAGTAATCTCACCATGGCGCGCGTTTGTCACTTTTAGTTAACTGAAATTCATTAGGACAATTTGGATGGGCGAAATATTTCATAGCCGGATATAGCAAAACTGCCTCGATTGTCGAATACGCGTTTACTGAAAAGCAATCCGCGCGATACGATACCGTTCGTATCGTATGATATCGTATCGTATCATGTCGTATCGTATTTAATCGTTACGAATTTTATTGTTCATCTGTTTGTCATTTGTATCGTATGTCACGCTTATTACGCGATTCCTTCGAATTATACAGATAACGAAAATACAATCACTATATATATATATAGTTTTATATAAAAATACATTATAAAAATAACTTGGAAGTGCAATATTAAAAATACCAAAAACATGTCTTCGTTTCTAAAGTAAAACGTTTCCGTCTATGGATGAATTGATAGATACTTAATTTTTATTTCATGCAAATTATGAAATATTACGGCCGAGTATATACGAGTCCATTTATTATACTTGGATATTCAGACAGACTTATCAACCTGTCAAGCTATACATCGGCTATATTTTTCATTTTGCTTAATTATAAATTAAAATTTACCATATCCCTATTGTCCTACTTTTTTCTTTCGTACTCAATAATTTTATTTCGTATCGATCGAAATTTAACGTGACTATTAGGAATTATAAAAAGAAATATTCCGATTATGGTATAAGAGTGAACAATTTATTTAGATATTCATTCGATTCTAATTTGCGATAATTCCTCATTCCAGAGATGGATCGAGATCATCTAGGAACAATGTTGCTATTATTTTAGACGAACATAACATTTAACATCAGGCTGCCTGCCATCTCTAAATTATTCCAAGTATCTTTCACATAATCAATTCTATAATATTCAGTTGCTACGTGACCGAATCACTAGCTATTCTTGAACGTTCGAATTGCTCAGTTTCACAAGCATATTTATCAACCACGCAGTCCAATACAGTCCTTATGATCTGTGACTACGCGTTTCAACATATGCAAATACCGTATTACACGTACGTTTGGTATACGGTTTTAAGCTTTCACGTTTCTACACTTTTAAATACAACACTTTTAAGCAACGTTGTCTGACAGAGACTCGATCAGAAAAACCGGCATGTGCATACATAACACAGTTGTTAACGTTTATTTTCTATACAAAATTGGAAGTAACAGATGAAGAAATTATTTTCTATTTCATTTATCTTATCTTTCTTCGATATTTTAATCCGTTGCAAAAGGATCAATGAAACTTGAAAACCTCGAGAAATCTACCAATCATATTTTTCATTCTTATTTAGTTGAAGAACAAAACTCACCTGCACCGAGTTTTGTCATCAGAAAATCGTTCATTGAACATCTCAATTTCTTCATCATCACGCGGTGTACCATCTCTCGAAGATGAATCTTTTGACACGTTATCGTTTTTCTGTGGTTTGTCGTTGTCATAATCGAAATCCTGTCTTTCTTTATCAACTTTATTATATAAACCAGGTGGACCAGGAGGTGGACCAGGCTCATGTCCAGGAGGCCCATGTCCAGAGGGTTCATGTCCAGGAGGACCACCACCACGGTTTAATCCAGGTGGAAATCCAGGAGGACCACCACCCCGATTTAATCCAGGTGGAAATCCAGAAGAACCACCATCACGATTTAATCCAGGTGGAAGTCCAGGAGGACCACCACCACGATTCAATCCAGGTGGAAGACCAGGAGGACCACCACCACGATATAATCCAGGTGGAAATTCAGGTGGACCAAGTCCAGGAGGCCCTCGACCACCTGGAGGACCTCTTTGTGCATTAAATTTGTTTCGTCCCCATTGTGGGCTTCTTTTCAATCTGCCAGCGTCGTTCTGATCGGCCGCTAACAAGGTAGAAATAATAATTGCATCGTGATGATAAATTTCTAAACGTTATCGTGAGCACATTGTTATGCCGAGCCGGTTCGTGACTGTCATGCGAGTCGCTTCCGGAAGAGGCGTGAGTTATGAAAGAACTCGTTAAAATGTTTACTTCAGTGAGCGTTTAAGAAAAGATAACTAAAGTTTGATGCAATGAATCTTTTTTTAAAGATGAGTGAATTAATTAATCTACCATTCGTTCAAAGACGAACACCTACATATAATTATAAATTTAAAAACATGCTATTTCTTCAAAGTGTATAAGTCTTCGTGTGATAAAAATGATAAACTATTGAAATTCTCAGCTCTGTTTCGTAAAATGGTAATTTTGATTTACAAAGTGTTGCTAAACGTCCAGATCTCTCAAAATGATGCAAACACACATCTGAACTATTATTCTTTTCTATTCTGAACTATTATCTTCACTGCGCTCTTATCTTTCGTTCGCTAAATTCTCTACCCTATATTAAGAAAAAAAAGTAAACTTTTCCAAAAAAGCATCAACCAATAGCAACCATTTAAAAATAGTTCGGAGCGCAACTGTTGCACTCCCTATGTATCCCACGCACGCCATACACATGTTTTTGCCCCCATGAAACTCGATGACGATCAGTCATGGAAATCGAGCTTAACATCAGCTACTCACGCGACGCTGATAGATCAGTCAACAAGAAGACCACCAAAAGTACAACGCGCGCATTCATAACTGTGCTAACTCCGCAATACCATTGCGACCATCGACGGTAGTCGAGAAATGACTGACAATCGTGGCGACTTAAAAACCGATTTGTTGCTCGTCCACGGATATCTGGGGCGTGCCACGATAACACACACGAGTTCCAAGAGAACTGGAAACCTTGACAGACAACGATGAACTGGTCGCCTTCACTTCGTGTCGTCACCAAACCGAAAGTCGACTCTAGGATCCTTCGAAAAATATACTACAGTGTAGCGGCTACACGATGACCGTGAACATGTCAGAAAATTCCAATCTGATAAATGTGTGTGTATATACATATATGTTTTTGCATGTAATTAGTTGTGATTTAGGAAGAAAAAAAGTTCGGGAGAAAATAATCGATAGAGGAAAATTTTTTTTGAGTGATTTCGTAAAATCGTGTAACTGTTCGTAAAGTGGCTTTCGTGGAATCGAGTGGCTGATTATAATTATCGATTATTGGGATTTTGGGGATTTTTGAATATTCATGGTTTTCCTATTTGATATTGTATTATTTAGACTTTATTTGATTATCTGTAATTGATTGATCTCTTTACGTAATTTGTTTTAATCATCGCTGAAATGTCACAAACTCACGTGATGTTGGTATGTTCGATAAAATGAATAAAAGGTATCCTTGATTGATTATTCATCGAAAACTCGTATAAACAATATTAAAAAATTACCAAATCAATTATCAACTATACACGATAAAAGTTTTGGCTTATAAACAAAACCGTAAGGCACATTAAAGAAAAAAATAATCACATTTATAAAAAAAAGACTAAGATTATTTAATAGACGTCTGTTGTGTGAAGCTCGAAAAAATGTTTTAAAATGACACTTCCACGAAACAATTTATCAGCGAGCTCACAATCAAACATGCAAATTGTCCTTCTATAGATGGATACGAAACAATTCGTGGACGACTATTTTGCATATATATATATATATATATATATATATATATATATATGCAATATACCAATGCAATATATGCAATATATATATATATATACGGTATATTCGTAATATAACAAACATACCACTTTAAATCGATTCGTCGCGAATATTCTAGATTCTAGAAGATAAATTCACTGAGAACATTTTATTCCATTCCTGGAGGAGACGATATGGCAATATAGCGTCTAATATGAACTGCTATGCTTGTCTACGATGAAAACAGATGTTTATCGCGTGTACCAGCATTTCCAGAGAAGTTATTAATTCTGAATGAAGTTGTTCAAAGATGATGCGAAATTCGTTGCGCAAGACAGATTGCGATTGCGTAATTCTCTACGTGAATCTGTATCTTCATTGCATCACATATGTATGTATGTATTCGCTTGTACATCGAGTGAATCTGTGTGTTCGTTCGTTAGATTGCTACGAGTTTCAGGCATCTTCAACACAGTCATCGCGATGATTGCGCTCGCTCGAAAATATCGTAGAATGTGTGAATCTCGTTTTAAAAACGAAATAACTAGACAGCGAGTTTGGAAAAAAATTGATTAACGCAATAGCAAATACTAACGAACTCTCGAGGATAATTCAATTTGTCGTGGAAATTCTGAAAAAATGATAGACCGCCGCGCAGTATCATCCAGGGGCATTGAAACAATCGAAATACCAAATATTATATATTTTTTTTCTTTTTTAATAAATTTAGTAGTTCTAAAGTAGAAGCACCGGTAGGTTGATAGCACGATCTTGTGGAACATTTAGAGCACGAATTGAATGCAGCCGTCATGCAAATTGCAAAACAAAAGAGAACTTCATTTCGCCTCGAACAACGACTGAAAAATCGAGTACGACGTTTAAAACGCCCGAAATAATAGAGGGTTGATTTTTTTTTATAGACATCACGATTCTTTTTTACACTCAGCTGTTGAATAGATTTAAAAAATGAACGTAGTGCTTCAGACACACGGGGCGAAGCATATATACAAAGTACCAGAAGGACTAAGGGAATTGTGCACTGATATCTCGCGGGAAGTAAGCATTTTTACTAAATTCGTAAAATACTCTACGATTTTATATAAAATTTATTACGGTCGCGATAAAATTACAATAACTTCTTTAATGTAAATCACTAATAATTTCTTTTAGTCATTTTTATAAATACATACGTAGAAATTCAATAAAGAAAAAGATATTCATTCGAATTACGTCTAGTTCTTTCTATCTGCAAAACCCATACCTTTTTTTCTTTTTAATTGTTTCTTTTTAATCTACATTCCTAAACGTTGAAAGAAATTCCAATCGCATAACGTGGACAGCACTTAACGTTAACAACGAACTATTTATCTGCATATGTAAGTAACACATACACATTCTACTGAATGCTGAACGTTTCGTAATAGATTATCATAAAATACGATCATAAATGCAATAAATTCTTCGATTTCCTATCGATGTAATCTCTAATCTCGTGTTAACAGTTAATTCCTAATTTAATAATTGAAACAGGTTCTTCGTTCCCAGCCAGCCAATTTAATCGCCTTTATCGCCGAATACGTGGATACGCTTCTGATCACACGCGAAAACACGAAAGGTACATTTCTCTTCTCGATGTATCCTTCTTCTTCCGCAATCTTCTTCCTTCATTACTTTTTTCTTTATTTATTTCTTTATTTTCGGCACGAGTGACCATGTTATTAAAAGTCTATCGTTTCAGTTGCGGTTAAAGTGGTAAACAACATTTTACTTGAGAGCCAGGCCATTCTGTGCATACTTTACCGGACTGGTTTCACTTTGGAGCAGATCGCAGTCGCGGCTCCGCGGATCCAAGTGAATTTTATTGTCGCGTGCTGACCGCTTGTCGATGGCTACGCGATATTTCCAGTCCTTTCTTCCTTTTCCTTTTTCCTTCCTTTTCTGCAATTTTCCTTTTAGTATCTCTCTCCTTTTTATTTTTTTTCATTTCCCAGAAAGCATTCCGCGAGTATTTGGACGAGGTTGACACGCAACCGGTACAGGCATGCGAAGGTAAGAGAACTGGGAATGAATCGTAAAAAGAAACTGGTAGGTAAACGTTATTGTTTTAAGCGACCGGCTGTAACGCGGGCTCGTTTGAGGGTAAAGTTATAAAATGAAGCGGAATAAAGATACGTGCGGCTTTTCGGTAGCCATGATCGTTATCGTAGGAAATTTAGTGATCCTTTAGATCGAAATTTTTTTACGACCCTCGGTTAATGCGAATGGTTATCTATATAGGAGGTAAAAGCTGAGGAATGGCTTGATATGTTAACTCAGAATTATTATATTATCATAAAGTGGATATAACGGGGGTTGTAAAACTAAAAATACCAGTATTATCTACGTCATTTTATATCACGAACTCTCGATGAAAGAATATAATACACGCGATTACAGCAATTGCAGCAAAGTAATATCGAGTGTTTTTAATTGCCCGTACAACTATCTTAAACGTAGATCCAACCTGCGACGAAAAATCTATGATATCGATACGAGATATTCTAGAAGCTACAGGAGCTGTACGAGAAGATGCAGAGCGTGCTGCCACAGTGATACAAGTCAGTGTTTCGATTAAAAGTACTTTCGAAGTGAAATATATTAAAATGTCGGATCGATAAATTAAAATCAGGCTGCGTTTCGTGGCCATTACGAGAGAATGGTGTTGAACGAAGCTGAAGGGAAGATTCAGTGGCAAAGAGCAGTGGGGAATACGCTGGACATCCTGAGAAAAGCTGGTGCCACGCAAGAGGAAATTTCTAAAACCGCAAGACTCGTAAAAGTAATTTTCCTTTTTTTAACACGGCGCTACTAACAATCATTTGATAATTAATCACGCATAGTTTGCCTATCGCGGATACTACACTAGAAGAAATCAGAGGATCGACGCTCGTAAGATTGTAATCGCACGTCACGATCGTGATATCACGAATTCGGTGTAAATTCTGCGTACGTTGAAAAATTCGACGTTGTTGACTGTTGATGTTCGCAGCGGGAACGGAAGAAGCGCCTCTGAAGAAGGATGAACGTATACTCGAACCCGTGGAAGCTGTACAAGCGGTCGCTTGGATGGAAATGATGTACCAAGACTCTGGATTAACATTGGAAAAGGCCAACGAGGCTGCTGCAATTATCCAGGTAACGATACGATGCATATGATTCTAGTGATTAACGAGAGACTGCGCATTTTTATACATTTATGGGAAATTTGAAAGTGAAAAAGAGCACAGAATGCATGCAATATGCAAAGTAGGTATAGTACTCGTTATAATACTTAATAGATAAGAAAATAAGTAGGTTCTGGGAAATAGTAGGGTCTACAGTTTTAGCCATATTCATGATAATGAGCATTCTTATCCGCAGCCACAGCAAAATTAATAAATTTACCTAGCTGATCTTAATTCGTTGCTGAATTCACGTAAAATTATCTTATAAAATACGCAATGCCTTAATGGATTTTTTATGGAAATACGAATGATCGATAGATTTACTTTTTTCTTCTTAAAACAGAGAGCTTACAAAGAATATCGTGCGAGAAGACGATGCTACGACGTGCAACAATTGGTGACAACGCAGACAATGGTCGCTGAAGCTGTCGTCGATACGGTACATCGCAAGATTTTTGAAAAGATCACCTCACGCCCAGACATCCCCACTGAATATGGCACTCGCGAGGAAATGATGGCCACGAGCACGCAACTTCAGATTACTTTCAAAGAACATATGAGGATGAGCCGCTTAATAAAAGAAAGTACAGCATTTAATATATATGATACATATACGATACTTACACGTGATACGTAAATTTAGTATTTTTGAAATAACAAGCTAACTGAACTGTTCAAAAATTACACTTTCCCATATGTACATAATAATACTGGTTTTATTTATTAGATGACTTAAAACCTAGCGAATACGAGGAGGACGAGGAAGAATACGAAGAGCAAAGTAACTAGAAAATTTCACTCAAAAAATTAATATAAGAATAATATAAGAGAAAAATTTGTAGAGGTAATTCAGGATTTGTAGAGGTAGTAGAGGATGAGGTAGTTCAAATATCGATATAATATTCTAAGTGTCGTGAGCACTTTATTTGTAATGCCTTGATACAAAGCACAAGTCCTGGTCTATAATTAATCGTGATAAATACGCGCGTGTGTCGAGAAACTTCGTATACACTTTGATGCGTTGATATCTTCAACTGCTGAACTCTCTCGCTTGATAAACTCTCCCGCTCGTTAATTCGCTCGTTTATTTATATCGGTCGGGGGACAGTCGGAAAGTTTGAACTCGACTGCGTTTTACGGTTGAAAGTAACAGCGACATTGTTTTGCCTCGGACTTTGATTATTAATACAATAATCAGTGTGTGTGTCCTACGATATTGATGCTCCGAGGCAAAACAACAATAAGATTTGAATTTATTAGCGTGCCGCTACAAATTGAAAATTTTAATTTAAAGAAGACGTGGAGGAAGTTGTGTCTACTGAACCTGCGCCCAAACCTAAATATCGCCCGGTAGAACCACGAGTTCTACCATCGAGAACAGAATACAGGGAAGAACCATTGACAGAAGAAGAAAAAGAAGAAGAAGAAACGGAAGAACTGCAAGCGACAGAAACTGAAATTACGGAGCCGTTGACCGTAAGTCCGGATTTACAAACGGAACCCGAAACAGAGCGGTCAGAACTCGTCGACGAAATCGAGGAAGACGAAGGTATTAATGATAATTTTATACGCTGTGCATGGTAATTAATAACGAAATCTTTACAGTGCGTGACACGAAAGAAGATGTAGTAGAGGAAAAAGAAGAGGAAGAAGAAAAGGAAGCAGAGAAGGAAGAAGAGGAGGAAGAAAAGGAAGCAGAAAAGGAAGAAGGGGAAGAAAAAAAGGAAGCAGAGAAGGAAGAAGAGGAAGAAGAAAAGGAAGCAGAGAAGGAAGAAGAGGAGGATGAAGAGGATGAAAAATTAGAAGAAAAAGAAAGGGAAGAGAAGGAGGAAGAGTAGAGAGAAAAGAAGGCAAAAGAAGTAGAAGAAACGGAGCGAAAAGTGGAAGAGATGGAAAAGAAAAAAGGAGAGACGCAAGAGTGTCCAAATGATGCCCAAGAGGCTGGCGGTACAGAACCCGTTGTAGCGGAATGATATAAATGCGCTCGTTTATTAACTTTATTAAAGCAATATACTTCCAAAATAAGTTTATTAACTTTATTAGCGCAATATACCTTAAAAAATAACCATCCGGAGGAGCGACGGTGCGCCAACCTTGAAATTGAACTACTGTTCGAAACTTCTTTGTCCCTTTTTGTGGGTGAAGATAAAAATTACAATGAAAATTTGTACGCAGAAATCTTATAGTGATTTTAATGTAAATTTGTTAAATACATAGGGCGGTGTCTTCGTACAAAGGCAAAATATATATGTGATATGATCTTTTTTTCTACCTTTTTTTGTTAAACTCGAATTTCTTAATAAATAATAACCAATAAATAGCGATATAAATACATCTATAGCAGCTAGCTACTGTATGTAAAAAAGACGAGTAGCAAACGAACGTGCGAACTAGAAACTATATAAATACAAAAACTTGGTATGAAAAAGTGGAACTCGAAGTGAAGAATCTTCGTTGAATTTAAAACGTGTGTCTCCACGGTGTGCCTTTCGCTGAACAACAAGTACCAGTCTTTATTAAACGAGATTTGAGGTTTTTGAATTGATTGCAATCCCCTTCCCTGAAGATCGGACCGCAGCCGTGTCTGCACGTTCTCCCCATCGACACGCGATTGTCTCGGAAACGGCATTTATTGCTGCTCGAATATTTCTCCCCTTGTTTCGCGTTCATGATTTCATCCAGTTGACAACTGGTTTCCGAGGTGAACGATTTATCGCATTCGTCTTTAGTTCGTTCGCTCGAGAATTCAGGGCCGCCGAGGTATGTCTTGTGCTTGCACTTTTTATTAGTCTTGTACTTTTCCACCAGAATACACAAAGAGTCCTTGTGATTGATCGTGCCCACGGAATCGTCCAGTTCCTCGTCGTTTTGCTCTTGCACCGTCGAAATCTTTTCTGAATTGTTCGCGCAACACTTATGACTGCAGATAGATTCGTGCGGAGTTTGGTCATTGGAACAGCAATTTCTCCGATTGTTGGAGTTTGAGGAGCAGAGACACGTGTCTGACGCGAGACGCTTTTCCTTTGATGAATAACTGTTTGGAAAAAATGTCAATAAAGATCGTGAACTAATTCTTCGACGACTTATAATATTGAATGATTAAAATTCGTGTCTGATCGATTAATCTATATAATTTGTAAATGTACAACTCGAGTGTACTTTATTCCAAATACATTTTAACCAATTATTCGCTTATAACAAAATTTACAACCTTAGTATTTTTAAATATAGAAGATTTGAATCCTCAATAGGATAAATGTAGAAAATAACAGATAAATATTTCGTATATTTTACGTTTATTTGCTATCACCAAGTGCACTTTACAAGCACTTTTATGAATGTAAAATAAAAATTTAACGTTACCTACAAACTTTTGTCATATTTTGTCGCTTATAACAAGAAAGGAGTTATAGATAGTCCCATTCTGACACAGTTCTGTAATAATACAAACTAATCCCGTCTTATGCTGTAACCTTATTTTTATTAACCTGTTGTACTCGTTGTCGCAACGATGATGGCAGTGATCGTGAGAATGGCAGCAATAATGACGACTCTGACGATACCAATAATCCCGATGAGGTCGTAGAAGATCAAGAGTCGAATGTTTCGCACAACGGAATGTGCGCGAAATACTAGACGACGATGGGTGGTTATCCTTTTGCGAGTTTCGATGATACGATTTATGATCTCTCCCTTCGGCATTACACTCGTGCTCGTCTTTATCGTAATCTAAACAAGACGAAATTATTAGGATAATTCACGGTAATATAATTCACATCGACAAATTCAATGGCAAATTCGATTTATCGACAACTGCAGATTCAAGAACGCGAGGAACTTTGATTTACTTCGTTTCTCGAACGAGTCGCTGCTTTTAACATTGTCCACTTCGTTCTGATCGCAGCCGTACAGAAGATTAACGGAATCCAATTTAGTGGAAGTTTTTTTCGGGTTTCGTCTTGGAAAATAAGAATATGAGCCACGACAACGACTAGAATTTCGAGGTTCCGTTATGAAACTTTTTATTGCCTTCGCGTTACAACTAAAAAAAGAAGCAAACGAGTATGTGTTACTTCTTTGTATTCTTTTAGTGCTTATACGACAAAATTGATAACCAGATAATAAAATTCTTATTTCATTCTGGTTTCACCGACGTAAAATTGAAACAAAAAAGGAGAAGGTTAAAAATTTCAATTCTGTAAAATTTTGTCCGGAGGCGTGTTGCGATTATCGAACGACCACATCAACAAATTTTCGGGGTAAAATCGCTCAATGTATGATATACAATAAGATATGAACTAGATGTTGACATAATTCTCAGTTTTCAATATATCATTTATAAATTAATGTCTTTAATAACATTCTGAAAATTGCTTGAAGCTAAAAATGATAAAGACTCATAAAATAATATTACGGTTGATTTAATGATATTACTTTCGTCTGTGATTAATCTAAATTGTGAATACTAAACTATACTACATATAAATTCGTGTCGTAATTGTGTGATTTAATTCAGAATACCTCACTACTATCATATAGAAGAATGAAATATTAAAATTAAATTAGAATTTGATATTCTTCTTATAATTACAACGTATTTTTCTAAAATTACTACGAAAACTGTAAACAGCTGGTCACAAGAATATTTGTCAAATTAAAACGTTCCTGATAATCGATTCTCGTGTACAAAATGCGCCATACCTTTCTGTTTGTTCCGATTTAGAAAATTCGCTTTTCTGCGTGATCCCATTGTGCTCTTTGCTTGGGACGATGTCGAGTGCATCTCCAGCATTGCGTTGATCGTTACGTTTACGACAACAACTGCAGATTATTGGCTTCTGGAGTAAGTTTTCCTTGATCGAGCCACTTTCGCCGCACTCATCGTTCCAGAATGCCTTTGCTTCCACACGATTCGATCTTCCGTTTGAACAGTTTCTCGATGGAAGCGACGAATTTTCTTGATCGTTTAGCTCCTCGTTTCCGCTGACGCTTTCAGTCTGATTCCAACATTGTCAAAGACAACAATTTGCAGAGAAATGTTATTAAGAACGTTTCAGAAATCTTTGATCTAAATTTAATAATCTAAATCAAGCAGCTGCAAATCCCAAGACCAGGCAATTCTTAAGATCGAACCATTGAATGATATATAAAAAAATTAATTTGGATTTATAACCTGGTTCAATATAATATGACATAAACCCGAGTACCGAAAAAATTTGTAGGATATTAGCAGTGAAATTACCTTATCGAACTTTGTTTCTTCTATGTTGCTATACAAACCAAAATTTTTCGGAAATTTACGTCGAGCTCGGCGAAAAGCTACCGCGGCTGCGACCAGTTGATGCGAGGATGACGGACAAACCTGGGACATGGCTGAAAAAGTCGTATGAACCGGTTCGAATATTTCCCGAATTTTAAAAATGTCCAATTTATCATTCGGAGTAATTGGTTAAGTTTGCTATGGGGAAAATGGTAATCGACGTTGAAGTGAGTCGCGCTATTTCACGAATAATTTGCAAAAAATCGAATTCGATTCTCCTATCGATGCGAACAATTCGAAACTAATACAAATGACAAGTATAGTACAATAACTAACGACAGTCTTCTATTTATAAATTTAATTTTTTGCATTGAAAAATTTTCGATTCTTAAAACTAAAACTATTGAATGAGAATTTTGTTGATTTATATATTTGAAATTATATCACTTAAAAATTAAGATTTTTAAATTAGATAGCCCGTTTCAAATGTATATTATTCCTAGAAAATCTAAGAGTCTTCTGTTAATTGCACCAGCACGATTTTACGATATCTGATTCTATTACAGCCTCTGGCGTGCAGTTCGCTCTGTATAACGATAGAGAATTCCGGCAGCGTACGATTTCATTGGATTTGTATTAAACAGAATTTCGTGCAGTATGAAAACCTAAGCCAATATTCGATCACCGCACATTCCGTATCGAAACGTTTAACGACTTTAATTAGAACGATAGCCGATTGGTAGCAAAAACAGATCTGTTTTAACATCCATTGACTAAATGGAATAGTAAATCTTGTTAATTTCAAGTTTCGTCAAAATGAATAATTGCAAAACAAACATGTGGATCCGTTGAACGTATATGAAAGCTTCTACGTGATATCGGATAATTATTAAGTTAACATTTCATCAACGAAATAAATTTAAATTTCATGAAAGTAAATAGAAGCCATTAGAAAGGAAAATTATATTACTCTCTGATAACGTTCTCAGTCTTAAGAAAAATTGCATAGTTAATTATACAAGGCACAATAAAATAATCGCTACTGGAAATGGGTGAAAAATAATAAGAACGAATCTCGTGATCGATAATCAACAGAAAATACATCGTTTCTCGTTATCAGAATTTTAATTAACGATGAAATAACTGAGGAATGTTATTTGACATTGGTTGAAGTTAATTAAAAGTGCGCTGACGATTTTAAAAAATTAAGGACTTAATATCATTCGATAAAATAGTTCCAAAACTCTTGCAATTTGATTACATCAGTATATCAAAGTAAAACAGTTGTAATTTAAAGTAATAGCTATTTGAAAATAGCCATTACCGTACATATATGAGGATCAACTACTTTATTTCTTGTAAATGTTCCAAGCTAACCCGATGTATAAATCGTTCGTCCCAAATCGTTTCCGTGAATTATGCCATGGCAAATTCTCAAATTATTGTGTCCATGGGTCAATGTACACGCCAGCAGGGGATCTTATACAGACTACAATTCCCATTGGTATGATCACTCGTTCCAGATAGAAGTAGCTTGTCAGTTCGTGCGACTGATACGAGCATAAAAGATAATGCGCAATTGCGCAATCAAGAGCGGAGTATGGTATCCTATTTATTAATAAATTGTAATAAAAGTAGCGAATGAAGATACTTTCTTCTAAATAAATTATTAAAAATATGTCTAAAACTATTAATTCGGAAATAACATTCTGTTTAGAGATATGGATATTTATGTAGTATTAGATCTTTTAGATCTAATTAAATGAGTTATACGTGAGTTATACATAAAGAAAAATATCCAAAATACAAAGAAACTATTGCTATCAAATTAATTTATTGAAATAGTTACTTTTTACCGGAAAGTTATATTTATAACTAAATCATAAAAATATAATGACTTAAACGAAAACAAAAGATTTCATACATCGATCAGAATTCAATAGATTCGAGCTTGACGCTTTAAACTTATAAGGATAAAATATCATAGTGCATCAAGAATCACTTCATATAAACACGAATGATGATAATTGATACTAACCCTATTTACTTAATCGTTAAATCAAAAATATTGTACTATAACAGCAGTTAATGAATTTACATTTTGCTTTGACAGATTCGTATGAGAATTACGAAAAACTTTCACATGAACGAGACATCCGCGATTTTAATATCAACGCCTGGTAAAATTACAGGCAACGATTTATTCACGTTTGTATAGAAACTCGTATACACCATGGGGATACACTATCTTAGATAGAAATACGGTATGTATAAAGTATGCCAACAACAAAAGAAGGAATAGACGCCTATACGATAAATTTGAGACTGGATTAATTACGTTCTACGAATACAAAAAATTATACTTCTAAGTCCTCGTGTGGTTATGTATGTGCGTGAATACTAAAGCAATTCTTGGAACTAATCAGAATCGTCTCTTCTTGTATGCACCCGCCACGCTTCCAACACATATATACTCATTCTAGCAAATCGCGAATCACATTCGCGGTTTCTGCGTTACATGATTACGCATCATAGATCAAATTCCTTATCTCACTGATCACGCGCATTGTTCGTTCGTAACGCTGCATTTATAAATTCGTTTATACTATCATTCGCTATCTAAACCCTTAAGACATTCGCTATAAATAATTTGTAAAATATACACATTTTTTACAGAACAGCATCTTTGCAACGACACATTAGCAATGAAATAGTTACTATCGCAAGGAACAATTCGATAAAGATAAGATAATGCAATACCATCCATTTACGTTCATTATGCTCTTTAGAATCAACGACATTCGTATAAATTTATTGATAGTGACAAATTTATTGATAGACACGATGTGAAATCGGACGGACTGCATCAACCATCTTTTAAGGTACTAACGTAAGAACTCCATTCGTATTTATCATATTTTAATTCATCCACGGTGGACAGGAAGTCGGTGGTTGATATGTCTGTGAAATTGGCACCTGATAATGCTGCACATTTTGAGGAGGATGCTGCGGTCGCTGCTGATGATGCGGCGGTGGTGGTGGCGGTGGATTGCAAATGGATTGCATCAATGGGTGTGAATTGTAAGGAGGAGGTTTTGTCGTATACGGTGGCATTTGATTATACTCAACATTCAACGGATGCTCCAATATCGCATTTTGTATAGGCGAACGATTACCTTCAATGTGTCCTAGATAATTACGAAAACATTTAATCATTATTCTATACACCGAAATTTAGGAGTAAAATATAAAAAATGAACACTCTTGTAAAGAAAATTACAAATAAATGAAGAGCTATTTCAAAACATAATGAAACATAAATGATTATTTTAAATAATTTGAAAGCCACATTAATTGTAGGCGTACAATTTTAAAAGCTTCTCTTAGATATTTATTAGACATAATCAAGTGTTCCATATTAAAATCGAGACATAATCATGTGGATTTTATTTACAAACATATACAACTATACAATTATCGACAGTATCGTTATTCGTTGTGAATACCTCTGGGTCTAATTTGTGGTGGTGGCATATTTGTTGGAGGTAATGTAGGACACACTCCTTGATGCTCTCCATCCCTTGGCATTGGTGGTGGTCTGCCCCATGGAACTCTAACATGATGTGTTTGCCATGGTGCCTGTGGTGGAAGTGAAGGAGGCAGAGGCGGTCCTCCAGGATGTATGTTTATCGAATCTCCGATCGGATTTTGCTCATTTCCTATTACATACATTTATACATACAATGAAATTTGTTCTCCAGCTTATAGGAAACATAAAAATAAATATACCAGAACAAATGTTAGATATACCTGTATTTATGCCTGCAGTTTTTTGATCCAAGCTGCGTTTCTCACCTAAATAATGAAAATTCATGAAATGAAATAAAGTACATATACAAGATGATGTGGAATAACTATATGTAAAGTATATTATAAAATTAAATATGGCAAATAACGTGATGAAATATTGTAATACAACTATTAATTAATGATAAATTAAAAATAAAATAAAATTATAATATATCCTTTCCTTTTACTTAAAACTCAAGCTACAATTTGTTAATATGCAGATTAAAATATTAGTTGATTTGTTTAAATCAATACTGCGCAGTGATAAATTCTCTAAGTATTTCTTAAAGTTCTACGGAACACTAACAATATTTCACGCTGTTCACCATTTCTTAAGAAAGAAAAAAAATAGTGATTATGACGACTAAATGCATCTGGAAGCGCATAATAAATATATCCATGACATTAGGTCACGATTGCTGTAAAGCCTCCTTAGTTTATGTTGTTTGTTTCATTCGTGATCTGCAAAATAAAATTTATTATTAAAAATTTGTTTTCATCTCCATCACCCAAATTCCTGCTTTAAGACATCCATCGGATTATTATTCAATTCACTGTAAAACAAATGATGAAATCAATTGCATACAATTATTTAACAAATCCAACATTTTTACTCTGTAAACTTTGTACACATTTATAGAAAAAGCTACATTAAATAATTTGTAAACACCATGAATCATTAATGTCAATATGACAGGCTGCTGCTCCATGTATTCACATGTCCAGCGTCAGAGATCTAATTCCAAGATACATATCCCTGGCATTTCGACTTGTTAAACTTAAAATACTCATATTAAAACATAGAATGCATTTCAACAGAACACGAACGATAATAATTATAGTTAATACTGGTTAAAAGTAATCACTGAAATATAAAATCACTTCATTGCACAGAGATCTGAAAACACATATACATACTTTAATAAAAAACATATGAAAAAGCATTAAAATTAGGATGCTTAAGTTAACTATTTTAATTATATAATATAATGTAGCGAAAGTTTTGTTAATTCTAAATAATAACAAATAAAGATAAATGGAAAGCAATCTATCTGTGGTATCGTAAACTTCGTAGACAATTCCGGAAGTCTATCTGCAATGTGTCCGGATGAGTACATGAAAAAGCGAATCGCTAAGACATATGGATTAAGAGTAAGGGCAAATTCGTATTGTTTAGTAAAAAATATATTTACAGTAAGTAATGTACTACAAGCTAAGAGTATTAAGAAACAATGCTAGATACCCATCTGAAATGAAAATATAAAGACAGTACTGAGTTATAAATATAAAAATTATTAATTCCGACTAATTCATGTAATGAAATTAAAATATTTATTTTGAAGAAATATATGTATATTATTAAATACATTCAATATATTGCACTTAATCATTATTATCTATGAAGAACTACACTCGTGTTAATTTTCAAAAGGTATCCAGCATTCTTTCATTTTGAATACTCTTAGTTACAGACCTTGATGTGGAGGTGGCATTAGCAGCTTGTTTCGATCTCCATGAGGAAGGCCTGCAGCTGCTTGTGATGGACCATGTAAGACTTGTTGCTGTCGATCACCTTCTCTGCTTAAACAATTCAGTTTCAAATTATTAATTCACAATTGATGATTATAAAGTAAACATTTCAAAATTTAAGCAAATATCACCTGATGCACAGCCATGGATATTTCTGAAATGTTAAAAGCACCTGGTGTCTCCAGGTTATAGTTAATGATACCAAACTTTGTCTAAAAAGTACTTAATTGTGTTATAACTTAATAGCACAGAATATTATACTAAAAGAATTAGATTACTCTTTACACAATTTATAAATTGTAATTCTAGTATTGTAATTTTAGTATTGTAATTTTATTATTGTAATGTCATTTTATTATTTTCATTGAGAGTAATAATAACAAAATAAGCAATACTGACAGTGTATACATTTACAAAAAAATTTACCAGAAGGAATATATAAATACCTAAATATTTTTTCTCTGCATAATATTCTGTGAAAAAATTAGTTATATTCACAATCATTTACTTTAAACATTTTGATTACTCAGATCTATCTTTATACTAATTTTATACTTTTTTACAAGTAAAAAACAGAATAAGTATATTTGAAAATAGTTTGATTGTGAATATGTAAAATTTTTTATACCAAATTATAGTTGCAAGAATAAATTGATGTTCCTTACTCTATAATATCAAATATATTTTGCTTTTTTATTTTTTATTTTATTTTATTTTTTTCTTTCATTATAATTATAAATTTGTAAGTAAGGAACAACTAAAAAACTTCCTGCTATCTATTGAGTTTGGTACATCTTGATCAAAGCAGGTTTCTGAAAAAAATTTAATTTTATTGAATTGCATGTGTTTAAGCTTAATATAATATAAAATAAAATGACTATATATAAGTTACAATTTTTTTTCGTATCTAAGCAATGAATTATTAAGCAGCTTTCACAAAATTAGAGATTCCATCACAGTTGGTACTAATACAAAATGTAATTGCAAACATTAAATGTGTATACTTATACATATTTCTTTTTCAGCTTTAATATTAATCAGACACTATAAATAAACATGTTTATTTTGTATTTTAAATATGTATTTAAATATAATTGAGGTTCATTAAACCTGCTTTATTCACCTAATAAATTTTAGTGTTCTTGCATATTGCAAGAAACTTTTACTTCATATGTATAAATGACATAACTATATCTAATAAAAGTAAGTGAATAAAAGTTTCAACGATTTTACTTACCCTGTTCCATGACGCTGAGCAGGTAGAGGACCACACTGATAAGGTGATGTTTCCTATTATAATACAAAAGTTTATTTGAGTTTTTAATGTCTTATACAGTAGTAAATTTTTATTTTATCAGACATGAATTCTAAAAACTAACCGAATTTGTTTCAACGTCTGAAAATCTTCTTTTTACGCCATGAGACTTTTGTTCTGGGGAATCAGGCTTTTGCTCAAACTGTTGAGGTGGTGGTTGAACTGTATAATGTACTTGAGGAGGTATGTGACCATTCTGATATTGCATATGCTGTGCATGATACTGTATCTGTGCTTGAACTTGCGGTGGAGGTACATTATGTAAAGGTATATTTGCGGGTGGCATCTGAACCTATTAAATTTTACATTCTTATTCATATATACTTTAATTCATAAAAATGTATACATACTATAACATTACCTGCAGTTGCCCCTGCGATTGCATCATTTGTTGCGGTTGTTGTGCTTGATATAGCCATGGAGCATTTTGTGAAGAAGGTGCTTGCGTCGGCGGTGGAATACTAGTAAGAACATTCATAGAGTTCGACATTTGAGCAGCAGGCGGTGGTACAATTTGCGGAGGTGGTACTGGTTGTGGCTGTGGCCCTTGATCCACTGGTCCTTCTTGTTGATGTTGAACCTCACCTCCAGGAGGAAGAGGATGTTGTTGAGGATGTTGGGGCGATTGAGCATTAGGGACCAAAAATGTTTGCGTAGACGGAGGAGGTACTTGTAAATGAAATTGGGGAGCATGACCTTCAAACTGTGGTGGTAACATATGCTGAGCCACAGCCTGAGATTGTTCATGATTTTGCTGCAACTGTGGTGGAACAATATGCTCCCCAGGTTGTAACACAAACTGTGTTTGAGATTGTGATGCAGCTGCTTGCACCTGCTGATATTGTATTTGGTAAGTTTGTGGTACTGGAGGTGGTGGTTGATTTGGCGGGAAGTTTGGCGGAGGAAAATGAAGGTGTAATAATGGTGGAGGTGGTTGTTGAGTTATGTTAATTGGAGCTGCTGGAGGTGGCTGTTGTAAATTCACGTTAACAGCTTCGATTATCCCTTGTGGCGGTGTAGAAGGCCTTTGTACATTTGGTTGTGTATAAACATAAGAAACTGCACCATTAACTGGCGCACTACTACTTGTAATGAAGTTTTGTTGAGCTGGACTCTGTGGCGGTGGTTGACTCATAACATACATTTGGGCTACAGGTTGCGGTGATGATTGTGATCCAGGTTGAATCCCTTGAATTTGTAGCGGTTGCCCAGGATGAATTTGATATTGCACTTGACTGACTGTTGATGGAGGACCAATTAATTGTACTTGTCCAACTGGCGGGGGTGGCATAAATGTTTGTATTTCCTTCAAGCAAAACATTCCATTATAACAGAACTAATATTAGATTTAATAGGTAGTAAATAAATCTATAAATTTGTTTGTTTGTTACCTGTGTTTGTGGTGGTGGTACCAATGGTCCAGAATGGGGTGGAATGTGGACTCCAGGTGGAGGAACTGTTATACCAGAGCCTGGTGCACCAGTCACTGTAGCAGTGAGAATGGTTGCTGGCAATGTTACTACACTACTTTGTGGGTGTTGTATAATATCTGTTAAGAATGATTTGCGACAATTACAGACAGAATTTCTAACAGCCATGAACTATTAGTGTATGTGCTCTACCTTGATGTTGTATAGTAACAACATTAGGCTGTCCCAAAGTACCAATGTTCATGGTTTGAAATTGTGCTATAAAAGATGAAAGTGATAACAAATGAAAATCTATAATCACATTTAATGTTTATAAAATGTAATTGATTCATACTTTGTGGCATTTGCGACTGTTCTATAACTTGCTGTGATTGTACTGGTGGTGGTTGCTGCTGTATATATGATTGCAATTCCGATTGCATTGTCTGGATTAAATTAATTGCTAACTGTTTTGCATTTTGTAATGCTTCTGGCTTTGGATGCCTATACAAACAGAATGTATAATATAATTAATTATTATAAATTCAAAATTATTATAAAGAAAATGTATAATTCATCTTACTCTATATACAAATGCAGTGGTTCTGGAGATTCAGTGCCTAAAACAGGATCAATGAATTGCGACCCTCTACCCCTTAAAGTTATATTTGCACCTGTTTCACCCCTAATGTATAATAGATTTGCTCCACCTGCACCTATAATTCTACCTCTTAAATCAAATCCTTCTGGAGCATTTTCTATCCCAACACAGATTTTTTCCTATAAAAATAATTGTGTTAATGACAATAAAAGACATATATATGCACATAGTTAGTAACTATGCATAATATAAAAGTACTGCATACCACAGATGTAACTCCGGAATGTAAACTCATAAGAGGTGGCGGTGCATTAGTAAATCTACTTGGCCTATTTAAAGAACTTTGATGTTCTGTTTTAATAATTTCATTAATTTTTTGTATAGCCGCTGTAAAGAGGATAAAATCCTAAATTATTAACAATTTGCAAAAGAGAAATAAACAGAAGTAAAGCAACATACAATCTACATTATGTTTTGCATGCCCTTGTATATAAAGATACAAAGGTCGCTCATTAGGGCAACGTAACTTCTCTTGTTCTGTCATAAAACGTCCACGTGTTGAAACAGTAGCACCTAAAAGTTAGTTAACATGTCCAACATAAATAATTGTTATATAAAATAGATTTAAGTAACATGTAGCATAAAAAGTTCCACAAGAAGATATTATAAAATATAAAAAATATACCTGAGTAAGAATTAATTTCATCTTGTATGTAACCCTTCGTAAGCAGTGTGCGGGCACTAGGTGGTATTTCATTAATTTCAAACTCTGATGTATATGTTTCCCCATTTTTAAAGGTTGCATTTGAAGTTGTTAACTATTTGTTGTAGAAATAAAATTAACTTAAAAAATACTTATACCAAAATTAAATTATTTCATGAACATACCTTATTGTTTGAATCTGAACCCCTTAGTTTTCCTTTAGCCATAGGGATAAAATATATACAACTTTGCCGAATATCTCTTTTTTCATAACGTCAACACATACAGAAGATTAACGTCATTCGAACATTTTTCACTGTACTAAAAAAAGTAAATAAATGATTGTAATATCTCCATTACGATACTTCCTTTTCTAGCTGTAAGTAAATCACGTAAATGGTATAAATTTTAGGTTATTACAGATACATAGTAATAAATTTCCAATTAAACACCAATGACTTGAATTTTATTGCTACACATACCGTTATTTACTAAATCTAAGAGTGATTTACGATTTCACATGACAAACTCGCGATCAAAATACTTAACAGCGAATTAATTTTAAAATGATATCGCAAAATTATTAATCGGTACTACAAATCACTTACTACCATTTTTTAGTACTCTATCGTTGTGTGAGACGCTGTGACAGTGACAGACTTGCGCGTATTAGATAAAGTTGCCATGTTAATTTTACATATATGAAAAACAAAAGATTATGTAACTAGACAAGTAATATTTTCAATTTTCCATGTATTCCTTAATTATGATTTTAAAAAATTTTACGATAAGTTATTATAGATTTTATCCCCTTAATCGAAGTAGCATGTAAAGTATTGGAAATATCTTTTTATATTACATACAGTGAATATCAAGATTAAATTAAAATTAAAGCATAGTTTTCCAGAATGTGTTTAGAGGAAAAGAAAGAAATAATACAAGGAATTTTTTATTGAATAAATAGTTTATTTAATTTTTTCATTATAATATGTGCATCTTCTTATTTTGTAATATAATTAAAATATAAATAATTGCGTGCTATGGACAGAAATATCGCGCCGACATACATATATATACTTCGTTTATTGTGCAAATATAAATAAATCATATTTGACTAGTTTGCGCATTTAATTAATATAAAGAACAGCTTGAAAAATTCATTATGTACTATTGTTACAAAAAATGCGTTAATCTTTCTTAAAATATTACATTTACAACTCCTAAACTTGAATAATACTAAAAAAATAACAATATATTGTTTCTATTTAGTTATTATATGTACGTATTTAGATAATATATAGCTTCCTACCAAAAATTATAGACATTTTTATTAATAATTCTTCTAAAAAATATTTGTTAAGCTTTAAACTCTATTATATTGTTTTCTCATGCAGAATATAATGATTTTGATTATTTATTTGAATTTTACATTATTTTATATATTTCTCAGGAAAAAAGTTATTTGACAGAAAGACGTCCTAAACAATGACAATGAAAATTCATCTATTATTTTGCCACATAAAGCTTAACTATTATAACTATTATATAAATATACCACTCATGTACATATTGTTTGAAGAAATAGAAAAATAGATTGTCCTTAGTCATAAATATATTAATATTTGTAACTTACTCAATGTATGGTTACCTTCTCCAAAATTACTTTTTGAAGAAATTTGCCATTAAAATAATTAATTAAAAATAAGTAATTTAGTTCAATTTTAATTTTACATCAGTGGCACGAATCAGTCTCTTCTCCCAATAAGGCCCTTTTAAAATCTACAAATTCCACTTTCAATATTTTCAATTATAAATATAAGATATAAAACATTTTTTAACTTGCAGTACAAACAGAGCTTAAAAAACTTTTAAACATGCTCATTATGTAAACTGCACACAGTTATAATAAAATATATAGTTGACAAAGAAACTGATATATAACATTTGTTATACAAAACAATTTAATGTAATAAGATCTGAAAGACAATGAAGCTGATAAAAAGGAATGTCGTTATTATGTACATGAGTTATTAAGTGTAAAATATAAGTTCAGGAATTTGTCCTTCATCAGTAGATGTTCCATTATTATCTCCAGTCTCAATACTAAATTCAAACTTAACTTTTCCATTCCCTGAATCACTATCCACCATGACTGTTTTTAAACCCTTAGTTCCAAAATGAGAATAGGGGCCCTAAAATAGAATGCACAATGATAATCATCGTAAGAATACATTGAAAATAGCTATCATATACCGACCTTAAATGTTGCTGATGCAGTGTAAATTGTATTTGGTAAAATTTCTGCTAACTCTTTAAACATTAATCGATAAGTGTATTTTGAACCATCACAGCTGAAACTTGTTGAATTTGTAGCAATCACCTTTCCAGAAGCAGTATGTATCAATTCTATTAATACTTCATATATAGCAGAGCCATGCATACTACCATAGACACCATAGCCAATAAGAAATATGCGTCTATCAACGCTAAATCTAAAAAAGAAGAATCTATCTAAATTATATAAAATACTATAAACATGAAATTCTCTTTACGTTTTGTCTTGAAAATCACCTTATACGGTCACTTGTCCCATTGTATCCCCATCTACTTTTGGTATGTTGAAATCTGCATACAGTTTGTTCTTTACCAGTCATGCAACAGCGAGGCATTGTTTGAAATCCTACCACTGGTTTGGGATTTAATATAAAATATGAGAATAAAGAAAGAACCTAAAACAAATAGTTTTTAAATAAGTAATTTCATAAATATATATAGGATATATATTAAATGATACAATTGATACTAGCTTCTGAATAATTAAGAAGTCCAGATTTTGCTGGGCCAGCTGTAAATTCTTCTTTTGACATTAAGGGAAAACGAATCAATGAAAAAGCACTACCCAAAACAAACCGCTGATTTTCTGGGGTAACTGGTAAACGATGCCTTACACATTCTGCTTCTGACCATCTATTCAGATGAAATAACAAATAATTATACATACGCATATTCATCAAATATCAGATACTTCATATATAATACTGTTCTACCTTAAAACTGCTTGAAATATTTTAGATTCTCTAACACGAAGGGTGTCTCTTTCCAAAACAATTTTTAATGTATCAATATCAATATCTGTAAATCCATCTGCATTTAAAGCTTCTGTAGTAAATCTATCAATAGTATCCAAACATACTGCAGCCAGTTGTGATTCATCAAAAAGTCGAGCTTGCGTTAAGAGCAAAAATGCATTATCACTGGTTAAATTATTTTTCAAATAATCCACACAGTGCTTTTCTAAAGCAGACACTGCATACTTTTTAGCTGTATATAACGTAGTCATCACAGTTTCAGGATCTATCTGTATCTCATCTGTATATAAAAAAAGAAGTACTGCCAAGAAAGCAGCAGGTTCTACATCAGGTACTTCTATTTCCGAAGAAGCTGTTGCAAGTGTTCCATTAAACATTGCATCAAAAACGGCACTTCCAGAAGACAAGACTAGTTTATGAGCTGGTATACGCTGCTTTTGTACTCCCCTTCCTACTATGAAGCTTACGTCCGACAATATTTCATTGTTAAAAAGAAAAACAATTCTTTCACGCATTGTTGCTTTTGTACCTTGCCAATTATAAGCCACTGTTGCCTGACCATTCGTAGAAGTACTTTCCAAAGTAGCAGTATCTTGAGATATTCCTACCAAATGCAACGTATTTGCTACATTTGTTGGAGGCCTACTAAAAAATTAATATCAAGAAAATTATGAAAATGTTGTTTATAGAAGTATTATAATAGTAATTGATTTAAAATTGATCACTTTTAAGAAACACGAAAGATTTATTAAAGTACTTACTTATCACCATTCGATGATGAAGACTCTCCAGCTCTTGCTGTTGATGAAGTTGATTGATCTTCATCACAAACGAAATTAAGCGCACGTCTGGCACGTGAAAGGATAACATTGCCAATAGGTTGGGTATTTCGTACAGGTTCTGGAGACGAATCGCCAGATACAACGAGATTTACATTCTGTTGAAGTTCGTCACCGTCTTCTTGACTTAAGCGCAAATTATGCAGTCTTGACACGACAGTTGGCACATCGCTCAAGGGAGATTCCGAGGACATTTTCACACAATGAAACGGATTATTTTTGATGTATTATCCCGTTTCATCGAAGTATTCAGAATCGTGTCAACAAAAGCGGCACGATCATTCACATCAGTTCGTTGGTCTTGTTGCGCTCATTTAACGTTCTGCACAAATGAATATCAAAGAATTGGACATGATAGTATTAAAATAAATGATTAAAAACTAGAAATGTCATTGTATAGACAAAATTTTTTCACCTGTTCACTGGCAGGTACCACTCATAATGGCTACATACATGTGCTTTGGCGAATGGCACTGAAATAAATTCTGCTTGCTAGATTGCCAGTTGCCACAGACTATACCGTAGCGTCCGTATCTATTACGACAGGATATTCATGCATAGGTATTCGATCGCTTATAGTATAGTCAGTGCATCTATAACGCAAATACATACTTACTCTATTCAGAAGTACGTAATGAAATCAATGCAATTAACATTTACTCGAGATAAACTTTCATGAATTTTTACATGATGTTGATAATTATTTCTATATTTATTAGATAACAAACAAAAGAACGAGATGTTGAAAACTGTTATCTACGTAATTGACTCGTGGTTTGGAAATATAGTTCACGTTATTTCTTGCAGAGGACGCTGTAGGTATTAAGAATGCAATGGATAATTTTTTAATTCATTAAAATATTATATTGTATTCTAATATTAATGCTAATTTTGTAAATATGAATAGTTTATCAAATTTACTGCAAATATAATAGACTCACTAGTTACAATCATATCTTATAATATCTTCGCAACGTTTTAAATACAAACATTTTAGAATCCACTGAAAGATTCACGCTTGGTCAAGGATTGTAATTGTTCGCTCCCGCGATGTGTGATTGAAGGGGATAGATTGATGACGATTGACTGATTGTGATTTTTTAATATATTCACGCACAAAATTGGTGTGTGTATGTGTACAGAAATGCGCAGCAATGTTTTTATCATATGTACTTAAATGGTTTTGCGACGTATGAAGCAATTAGGGAGCAATTTATAACAATTTAACTTGACTTTTCTGAGATATGATTGCAGTTTCGCTAAAATGCACTGTTTCAGCATTTTTAATTGCACGTTCACTTTCATTGCACGTTATGCCTTTAGAAAAGGTATCGAGGCTGGGTTCAGTATTATGCGGAGATGTACGTCAAGGTGGTAGAATGTACATCCCTGTGGAATATCCGATGGAGTATAAGTGTATGAGTTATATCTCAGGAACCATTAGTTACCATAAGGTCTCAGCTATTGAGCTGTGGAAAAGTACTGTGAGGAAGTTAAAAATACATGATACTGCGAATCCATTAAATTACTCATGTACTTTTGTCGTACGTAGTACATTACGGTCGTAGCAATAAAATTTCATTTTTCCGATTGTTTTTGGTGGCATAAATCTGCCCGGCCTAACGGAATCTTCGGTACATCGCGTTGTAACGCGTTATAATCAACACATATATTTAATAAATTAACTAATAAAGAATTTGTAATAGAAAAAAGAAAATATGATTATGAATAAAAATGTAAATCAATTACTGCATTCAGCGCGGGAAGAGAAATAACGAATACTTTTATAACAATTGTATTAATATCATTTATGTACAATGTATACATGGCATACAGAAAACAAATCTGTAAGCCTAATGCTTGATTATAATACATGAGTGTTATCAAGTTGAAACCACTTGTTAGAATATTAATACGACAACTACAGTGATAGAAAAAGAGAATATGCTTATTGGAAAGGTTCCTCGCTAATTAAACGTACGACGTAATTTACTATAGTACATTCATAAATATGTTAAACTAAAAAAACTGGTATTATAATACGTTCATTATTTAATCTAATTAATACGATTTTAACTATTTAAGTACAACATTCTCGAACGTTTTTAGTTCTAAATGTAAAAGTTATTTATCTTATAATTTATACATTACACTAATATAACGCATAAAAGCGTATTTATGTTAATGTTTATATACTTTTCTATATGTACAAAACGACAGATAAATCAGTAAAGTTTTATTAAAATAATGGCAGCTTTCTATTTGTAACGTATGCGTTAAATTAATGTAAACTTTTTGTCTATATATATGTTTAAAAATTATCTTCTCGTATAAAAGTACCTATATATCATCATACGTAAAATAAATTCTACATATCCTGTAACTTATATTTTAGATTATACAATAAGTTTCTATTCTTTTCTCCTTATCATATATTCAGATTTATTAATAATCGTCATGGTTACTAGCTAATGCAACGTTTTGTTCGTTGCACCCTCTAATTCTTCTAGTCAGTGCTTTAAAAGATAAAACAGACTTAATCGCTTAATTAAATAGGGTTTTATTACGTTAAATAAATTTAAGCAGTTTTTTGTTTGGTTCTCGTTATCCATATATAACGAATCATATCTATCGCAGATCTATGAAACATAATACGTTATACCTTGCAATTAGAGATAAAATCTATAAATATAAAATCTACCTCTCCTCTCTAACTTAAAAATAAACGTAACTTTAGAATGTACATGCATTATAGGAGCACACTATAATAACTGGCCGCGGGTGAAAATGAAAATATTTCCTAAATGTTAAATACAAATTTAATCGAGACATTCGTCTGCTACTAATACAAGACAATGTATCAAGTACGCTTCCTCTTTAGCATACGATTACATTTCTGAAATTACAATAACAATTTAGAAAACGCAGATATTCAAACATCTTTCACGTTCAACTCTTTGAATCGTAATATCAGTCTATCCACTATTTATTCATTCGAAGGAGATTCTACTGACTTTGTTGTACTACTACACTTTATATTTCACCATTATCTAAAAATATCAATCTTACTAAAAATAAGCGGAATACAGTTTGGCGGAACCTCCTCTCTAGAACCTTATTAATATCTTATCATACTCTTGAATTAGTTTGTTATCTACTTATATGTATATAATAAATACGATAATAGAATCGTTCTAAAATAATAACTATCGTCGATGATCTATTGTTAGAAACGATACAAGCTTCCATCAAGGCACTTTTAACGTAAAAAAAAGTACTTTTAACGATAATATTCAATCCTCGTTAAAAGAGAAAACCCTTCCATTGGTAACATTTTAATCCTGTACAATCCGAAAAACGAATACTCTCCATGTCACATTAGATTTTGCATCGGTTTGGAACGCGTTTCGATCGGATCGCAATCTTCTTTTTATCGGTGGTATCGCGTGCACGGAGGTAGAGGGATCTGTTCTGATCCCACGGTAATACAGATCTCAGGTCTCCGAATCCAAATCTTGGTCCCTTAGCTTGCTCTTCTTGTACTTCTTCTTTTTCTTCGGTTTCGGCATGACCTCGCAGCTGCACCCACTTCGCACCTTAATGTAGTCCAACGTCCACATCGATCCACCCACCGTGTTCCCGGGAAACGTAGGGATCATGCGTTCTCTGTGCCGATGCCTCCCGCGTTCCTCCTTTCCGCCCTGTGAGCAGAACACGTTCTTCAAGTGGATAATATATTCTTTTACATTAAAGTCGTGTTGACTTGCCGAAACCTCGGCAAGAACAAGAACAAGAATAGCTAGTTTTACACTTTCGCTATGATACTCTAAGAACTGATGATATTTTTGGCATACAATTTGAAGTAGTTTCTGTTCATACTAATATCTACATATATGTATTATAATAATTGTCTGTATAATGTAGAGTTACTGTTTTTGAGATGATTAGATCGATGACTGTACTGATAAAAACTGATTTCCATTCATCCTATTTTCTTCCATCGAGGAAAAACGTGGACAATACTGTCGTTGAAAATAAGGACAATTTTTTAATCGGTTTTAAAGTTTAAATTTGTTCTCCGATCTACCGTTAATCGAACCTTTTAATCGCAATAATATTAACACCAAATCAGTTTCACTACCATTGTAAAGATAGTAAATAAATTAAAAAAAAATATATGTATAATAATAGACGAATTAGATTCTTTTAATCTCTGGCTCCATTTAGTAAAAATCGCTCGAAATACGTATCACGGGTAACGAACACATCGCACAGCATCGACAGAATAGACGCACTCGCGAAAGCCTAATGGAAACTAGATCAGGATCACTTTACATTACGTACCGTCGATCCAGAATTTTCAATGATAGCGTAAGTGTATGAGAACTTCTGCACACATCTGGACTGGTTGGTGAACTTCCGGTCGATGAACCTGCACGGCTTGTCGAGGACGTCTGGCCTGCAGGAGTACTCGAAGAACCTCTGGGCGTTCTGACCATCCCGATACAGCTGGACGTACATGTTTTCCCGATTTCGACCGCCGACCGGTTCCACCATTTCCTCTACCGTAGGGCAGCAATCAACTGGAAGGCCGTCCTCGCCTCCTTCGTGTCGTAGAATCATGTTCATCTCTCGATAAGTCATCCGCTTGGTCGTGTCCTCAAAGGTCTGCGTCCTGCAACATTCAGATGACATTTAGACAAGATTCAAACAGCCATCGAAATTTCACTGAGCTATGATAGGAACTAGAAAAAGTTGAAGGCCGGTCGAAGAATTCAAAACCGGCGAGAATGCACACCATTCAAAGCAAAACCAATCGAAGAACTTGAAACCATCGAGGCTTCGCTACGAGCTATGCTACGATACGAAGAAGAGAAGCACGACGACCGATCAAGGAATTTAAAACTCGGGAGAATGCGTAACATTTCAAAGCAATGGCAATCGAAGAACTTGAAACCCGACAGAGAACGCATAACATTTCACGCGTGCTTCTAAAAGCAAATGACTCGTGTCTAAACTACACGCGACAGAATGTAGCATAAGACAAGTGAAAAAGCCGCTCGAGAACCGATAATTCGCCCCTAATTCCGTATTCACCTGTCGAACCTCTTGTACGAGTCATTAATAATAATTAAGACAGTTCGTGACAGACAGGATAAATAATGGCGTAGCGTCGTGGAGCGTAGGAGATATACGGGCGCCACGGTTGCTGATTGAAAATTGAAATTCAGCCGTGCAAAATAGTGTCACTGGCGTGTCGATATAATTTGCGAGCGCGATGCCAAGCTTGAATGATGCCAAGGTATTTCGTCGTTCGTTCTGTCAACCGTATTCTCGATCGTATCGTCGATCGTTTTACGATACACATGGTATGTCTTACAATAAAATTAGTATATCTCTGTTAGAAGAACACGCGTTTATTGATATTATAATAACGAAAGGGAGAGAAGTAGCGAGGAAAGTGAAAACTTACCAGCGAGAGATATGTCCCCTGAATGGATGTTGCCTGGCCTTACGAGACGAGAAGGATAAAGTCAAGTTGTTGGCGGCAGCAAGCCGCGGGCACAGGACTGCGGTCAGCCAAACCACCTGCAAGAGAAAAGAAAAAGTTCCATTGAATCTCTAATTTATCGTTGGTTCGGTGTGAACGATCAATGAAAGTGTTCGAAGTTTATATATAAATTAGTTTCAATGGAATTTGTTGAAAATTCATTTTTTAAGAATCTCGAAATAAATACACGAGAAGATAAGGATAAGCCAATTAAATTCTTTTATACATTCCGATTCTTTAAACTTTCTCTGAATATTTACATAGAAAATTAATACTTTCAAATATAACGCAATAGCTTGCTATGTTCGCTAACTTCGATGTTACGATTTCATCGAACTACTCGTCGAGCAACGAGTGTACATAAATCATTGAACAACCAGAAGAAGGAAGCAACGGGTAATCTTTCTCTCGAAACATCGATAAAATTGAATTAAATGGATTACGGTGGTGAACGAATCGCGCGAGCCGGCTTCTAATTCTTAGCGACAAGATATATTCCGCAATTAAGCCGAAAGTCTTGGCAAAAGAGGGGAGAAAGAGAAGACGAGCGATCGTACGGAGCGAAGCTGAACGCCCGAGAGGCCTGTTTTGCATAAAAATTATAAGCCGAATTAATGTTTTCACCTCTATAAACGCGTACCAGCGCTCATGTGCGCTGCGTGACTAACACAGTGGTTTATTGCACGTTAATACCGATCCTGTATCACCGGTACTTTCTCACGAGATGCTATGGACTCGCCCTTACGAACACCCGAAGAATACGCTCATCGTGTCCTACGAAATTTTGTATAAATCGCTTAAGTCATTGTCTGATTAAGTCGTGATTAACTTCGCGAATTAGAAATGAAATGGAGTTTTGTAAAATTTGATTAGTTTTACTGATTGAGGGGTTCAAGTGAACAGTGCTATACGTAAGAAAATCTTCAAACTGAGAAGATTCTAGGTGAATTGAAACTTTGATAAAAGGATCCGTATGTTCTCAGATATTAAAATATTTCATGTCACTACTAATATGAAAAATCATTTTTCTTTAAATAAATAGGTAAAGATCCAACACGTTTTTCCTGCATCTATATCGTGTTAAAAAAACAGCTATTAATATTATTTATCTTTTTTTATACAGATCTTCCGTTAAAAATTGTAGGCTTATTAATGAAAAATTCCAGTAACTACACGAAAATCTATTTTATTCCAGCATTGGTAACTTCCGTATTGAATTAGAAATTCAATTCGTATATTTAACATTAATGATTATTTAAAACGATGTATCAGAAATATTCCCATATTAGAGGCTACTCCTATCCAATTCCATTAACTACTAGAAATCCTATTCCACAGATATTTCACCATTACAACGACTAATTATCCCATAATCCTCAATCATCGTCACATCAGAATTCTAAATTAGCGCATTAACGATCCATCGAGCGCGCGCAAATTCCCATTATCGTGCTTATCTTACGACGCTATCAATCTTCTGTAACATGCACGAGTCTCACCAATCGTCCGTAACGAATCTCCACGCCCTCCTTTTCACGACGTTCAACGAATACAGCAGCACAAATTAGAATTTCAACAGTGTCGCGCCTACGATGTTGTCTGTCTATCCCGCACAGTGGCAGGCAACGATGTCTAGAATAGCGAAGAGGGCTCGGTTTCCAGAGATTTATAGAAATGGGACAATAAAAGATAGCGTTCGACGCCCGTGTCGTTTAATTAAGCCATCGTCCCTCAGGGTTGAGGCGGTTAACTAACTGGCGCCTCCCGTACGAGGAACTCGACGTCGCGATGTGGCCAACGCTGTTTCTGATCGGCCGGATATTCACACACAAACGGACCACACACCGAGTTCTCGGATCCTTATCGGTTTGTTGCCTCATCGCCGACCGGCCTCCTCTCACTGGCACTGCGATTTTAATCGATCCTCCTTATACGAACCGCGTCATACACGCGGCATTACGCCGACTACGACGACGACTTAATGTTTATCGTTAATTGCTGACTCCACTGAAATACTGGAATAATCATCGCCAAGTGAACGGTACTCGAAGAGATACGCTTCGTGCTGATTGCGAATGTGGGAGTTGGAATTTGAGATACAGCACGAGTCGGTGGAAGTTACGAGGAAATAGAGACTCGATTTATCGATTTTGCCAAATTTGGGTAAACGCTATTCACGTGGAATTCCTAAAGGTTCCCAGTAATTTTTTTTTAATTTCACGTCGTTAGGGTATTTCGTACGAATACTTCAACCGCTCTGGAGATTTTATTAGCAAGATCAGAAAATGATAATTACTTTTTATTTTTCAGTTGTGCTTGCTGAAGGTGAATTTATTGCCGAACGTTGTTGTTATCACTGTCGCCTGTTTTTGCTTAAAAATTTAACTTATGCAAAGTACGACCTACCCAACTCGTGTAGCAATTAAGGGCTAAAACCATCTTTCCTCCACTAAATACCCTAAGTATATATATGTCTGTGAAAATTCTTCTTTTAGTATCCGACGACAGTGGCAATTAACACATTAGATACTTGTTAATTCGATCTTCCAAACTCTGTTACGATCGCTCAGTCTGTTTTCATTCGTAACAAATTACAACTCAAAGTTATTAATCTTGTTCGTTAGTTGTAAAATAGTTATCGTTAATAATTTGTCGAGTTTGCTTACTCGAACTTGATAATTCCATTTATTATAAAGCAATTTTTATTCCTTGCTAAATGAATAGTCAATAATCGAGGCACATATTTTTATTATGACGTAAATTTTAACTTCGTTGTTCAAACATTTCCATAATCATAAATTGTATCGTTATTCCAAGGTTCCTCTATCTTCGATGCAATAACTCAATCGAAGCTCTGAGCTTCCATCGTGTAAACCTTTTTTTAACGAGTGAAACCGAACAAAAAACGTATTTCGAACAACGTCCACATGAGTGTATCTATGGTGACACGTTAAAAAAATCTATACAAACAGTGACGAAACTCCTTTCAGACTGAAAAGCACTACTCATTCCGGCTCATAAAGTATATTGTACCGTAACATCGTGTTCGTCGCGGATACTGTAACTCCGTTAAATCGTATACATCCCCTCACGAGCGGTACTGCGAGTCGACGACGCATTTAAAGATCCCACCAGTGTGTTAGGAGGCAAACCACGGCCCGAAACACGCTAATTAGCGTCTCGAATTCGTTGCGGAGTCGTCTTCCGCCTGATAATGAAATGCCCAGTCAGCCGGTATGCCAAGCGTATTTTCGAAAGTCGAAATTAGCCGGTCGCTCGTTGGCAGCTCGCGTACGCACGATCGTCGTGGGATATTTCCACGAGACACGTCTCCACGACGTGCTTTAGCAACGTGCACTGGCACGTTTTGAAAGACGGCTAATTTTCACCCTAATCACATCATCGAAGTGAAATTGCAAAGTGCAGTTTTCAATCGACGAGGAAATTTTTCGTGAACCATTTATTCGATGAACTAATCCTACGATGACAAAGCGTAAGTTCCTATTTCTCGTATTTACGTCCATATTCATCTTTTTTCTGTTTCAGATTTCCAGAATATCTTTAAAATCTTGCAATTATATAGTTGTTAAATTAAATGTTTAAAAGCCTCGTAAGGGTCTTTTTTAATTCTCGAGTGAAATTCCCATCGAACGAACGATCTGGATTGCCTCTAAATGGTTAAAAAATAAAAATAGTTAAATTTCACGAAAATCTGTTCTGTTCACGCGTAGTTCGCAGATCTCATTCTTTGCGAATATATTTCGATCTTATCAATAGAATAAAAATCACTTCATGAACTACCAGCTGATCAAACCTATTACAACGCTACTTACTACGTACTTGCAGTACACAAGTCTATCATCTACTGAATACTAAATTTTATAACATCCTCCATGCTCCGCCATTTTCCTTTTAATTCTAACTGTAATTTTCCAATCATAAATTAGCATAATCACTCTTATGCATCAAAATGACAAAATAAACGAAAAAGAACGTGCTAATTTTGCTGTGACATAGTCTATAGCTTGTAAAGATACACGTTCTGTGTCATCGATTATCGTTCTTAATTCGCAAGAACACTAAGATCGGAAAAATGTTAGAGGATAAATATTTAAGACCATCCATGTGAGACGCAAAGTATAAAAAGGCTATGAAGTATGGCATTTGAATTGCAAACTCGTTTCCTGATTATGTACCTGTAGAGGGATGAGGTTTCTTGTATGAGAAAAAATACGAGCCGATCTGCTATAAGTCAGGGAATGAGAGGTTCAATGTAACCAGTGGTTTTTACATGTGAGATACGAAATATTCGGCGGGAGGATTTATTGGACACGTACTTTCAGATTAACCTCGTAATATCAGGGTCCGGGGAAGATATTGGGACTTGGATGAACTGCCACTATAAACTTGCGATATCTCCTCGTTACCCTCTGTTGTGGTTGAACGATGTTATAGTAGGTTTGTTAGTAAAAGCTTCTACTTCTGCAATCTCGTATTTTAATAAATCGCCAAATTATCAATGTAGTAGCAAAACCACGCTACTACGATCGATTATATTGTACCGTCGACGTTAAATACAAGAAACACAAGCTTCTGTCGCTCTTTAACGTGCGAGAAAAATAAATTTAATATTAAAAATAAAAGAAATATAGTTTTTAAATGGTCTTGTAAAGAAGACGTAAAAAGCACTAAAATTGGAGACTGAAATTTATCTAGTTAATCAATAGCTTATTAAATACCGCATATACAATATTGTACATTGCGTAACATGCATACACAATATTGCACGTACGTGAAACAGCTAATTTATCGTAAGAACGCGATATTTATTTCTTAATATCTGCGAATAAAATTTTATATAAACTAAAGCCTCCCACTTAAAAATTGTCTATACAATAAATTTAAGTACGTATTTTAATCCGATTAAAGAATCTTGCAAGGAATCTATCGTTTTCCTAATCTCCATACAATAATACTATTACCGCCAGGAACGACCATCAATTATTTAAACAAAATTTAAAATTTCAGGTAGCCTTGACTAAATAGAAACCAGCATTCTGTACAAGCGAGACTACTATCGATATACACATACATCTCGATATATGAACCGCGTCGTGCAGGGTAGACCGATAACATTCAAAGAGGCAACGCTGGTATCGAAAAGACGGGACCTATCGACGTGTTTCTTTATGTCTGTTCACGCTTGTGCACCCGCGTGGTATCTGGTTCTTTGTACTTTGGGTTACCAGTCGAAAATCAGGATTGTATGTGTACGGACACCGGATTATCTCTTACAACCAGAGTTTATGCGTTCGTGTTGTCTGTTTAGGGTTTACCGTACGAAGAGGGTGTGTCGACGCAACGATTTCACGCGAAAACTTATGCTACCTGAAGAACTCGTCCGTGGTGCTCTAAGTGACGATGCAATACAACCACAAGTCGTGCCTAATGGTCTATTAAGAATACGTTGAACGAGTACGCACCGAGTTAATTTAATTCGATATACTGGATCAACGTGGTTAGACGGAAAAAGCTAATTAAGAGTTAATCCTAGAGTCGCTTGATTTTATTGCGATTTTAAAATAATGAGTATACAAGCATTTTGTAGGTGAAGAGTAGATGGAATAACGGGGAAATTTTTTACCGAGTCACTTTGTTTTACGTGAAAATGCATCATTTCTGTAATTAACCCTTTTATTGAAAGAGAAACAAGTATTATAAGTAGTGATTAAAATGATTAAAGATAATAATTTTGAATAGAACGTTCTTAAGTAAAATAACATTTGCTTTCTATGAAATATCAAAGAGTACATGTAATGTACTTCCAATAAGAAATACTTCTTCAATAAAATCTGAAAGACATTCAACTGGCATACAACAAAGAGGCAATAGAATTTCATCTGAAATAAAAAATAATCTATTTCTTACTCTCTGACGTAAGTCATACACCGTGCACAGCACGACACTGCATCTAATTAAACTGTCTCTTAAATCCTGCATAGACTGTCGAAGCAACAAATCTCCCGGGATAGAAAACAAGATCAATCGACACGGTTTTCACAATCTGGAAATCGTTCCACGGTTTCCTAGCTGTCCATTTCAACCAATGAAATCGCATCGCGACCAGCTCGCCTATCAACCATCGAAATGGCTACCGCCTACAATTTTTACTCCTGGAGATCCTTGGCATCGTTTCGCGTGCAACGCGCGACAGGGCGACGAATTTCCAGGTCAGAGAATGGAATTCCGTATGATGGATCGCCACAACCGATATCGGCCACGATTATCATACAATATGATACGCTCGTCGATCGATCGGATAGCGTAACGCATTTCTACGGCGATATTTCCGATTTTACTGCGCCCGTCCTGAACCGGAGGCGGTAGTTACGAGCGTTGGACATTCTCTGCCACCATTGGTCCGTGATTCTTTTTAACTCACCAGCCGGCCGAGCTGCGATTGGATAGACGTACGGCAATAATTTATAGGTCTCCACGAGCCTCAACGTTTCACCGTAGAGCTGAGAACTGTTCCGTTATATGGCAAATAACCGGAGATAGACGCGCGTATACACCCGTGGCTCTCGATATACGCCGTCTGCCTATCGTAATAAGCTTGTCGTATCGTAATAAGGTGGCGGTGATTTGAATATATCGCGTCTACGACATCGTTGGCTGCGACGAAAGGTCTTTCGAAATGTGCATAAAAATTTTACGCAATCGCCGTCGTCCCTGTTTCGCTTTTTGCGGCGGATCGACGCGTGGAACGTGAGAAAATCATAGACACGCCTAATTGCTATGTTGCCACCAGGATACGGCGACGGCGATGCAATCCATTGTTACACCAATTTTTGTCGCTTTTATCTTCATGGCTTATGACAAGCTATTTCCTTTGCCTCTCATCCAATATCGAATGCTTTACGCTTCTGTATTACTAGTTGTTAAAGATTTGTAGTATTAAGTATTTACTTTTTGCTCGTTGCTGATAATAGGAAAATATCAAGATCAGACGAAAAGTTTAAATTGTAGAACGTGATCTGGCAGCCCCTTAGCTCCCTTTTCGATAAACAAATAAACGAAATCTAAAATATTGACCGTGCTCCATGAACAACATGATTAATAAATTTAGTGCAACTAATTGAATTAACATGATCAAATGTCAAGCTGTAGATATTAAGATATTTTCATACTATTTGATACAATTTGAATGATTTTCTAAGTACAATATCTCTAACTTCGTAAATTACCGATATAGACTGAAACAAAATACACGGTTGATCGTAAAAGGTCGAGTATTAATAAAATTGTAGTTGAGCCGCTGAACTAATAGTACATAATAACTTATTACCATAAATCACTTGTCCAACCATGTACTTTAGTAGTAAACTTCGATTATGCTAATCGTACACTCTAATCCTTCCTAAGCATTAAGTTTATTCCCTAGGAGCCATATAACCGTAGACGTAACTAGTGTTAAGATCCGGCAACCGAAAATGTCAGTGGCAGAACTTATTAACCTTTGACAACCTGCGATCACACGATGAGCCGCAGAAAAGGCTCGATCCACGGACCTGTATAGGGTTCCGCAATCGCAACAGCTCACAGACAGTGGAAAGAAGTTGTCGATTATGCATGTAATCCGTTGTATGGAACTTTCTCCAGTCGAGTATGCATATATTAAAGAAAGATCGGTGGCTCGTTACGCGAGAAATAAAAACCAAGGTGCAAATTAACGGTAGTAAACAGATACGTACACATGGCAGGACCAATTAGCGTAATAAGAGTTGTAAAGCGTGTAGAACGCGGAACGCATCATAAATTCGCGAGCAGATCGGGATAGAATTTCGAGTCGTCGATAAATTTGTCAAGCAGGCCGTTAATTGGTAACCGACTTACATACATACACCTAAATACGTGTTTGCTTAAACTAATCGAATAAAATAATGGAGGAAAGCAAGGTTTCTTCGAGTATGGTACACCGTCTTCTTTTTTCTTCTTTTTTTTTTTTTTTAAGTCTTTAAACTTTTACGATGATTAAATGATCGAAGTTGTACGAAACTCTCGACGTCTATGATGTGGTCGACGTGGTGATGGTCGATTATTGAGGATTCGTGCAAATGCAGTTACAATGAACGTTGAATTAAATGGAATGGCTTTGAAGTGAAGCATCCTCCCATCTTGACGCGTTTTGTCGTGTGCAAACGTTAATAGCGGTTTACTGGATAAACTCGTGATAGAATTCGAAACTCGTGTTTATTGAACGTCAATGCAACGACTCGTATTATTAGCATACTCTTTGTGCATCTGCCACGAGCGAACGCACTTGTGACTTATAGCAGTTTACCGAGAGTTTCAACAACAGCCTTTTGCCATTTTCTGGGCTACTTTGTAGTATTTCCATTGTTTAATATCTCTCGTGCAAATTTGAATTAGATTTGGATTAATTGTATTTCTTCTTTTTTTTCTTTCGTACGAAGAAAGATATAAACCTTAGCTGGTAATTTAACGTCAACAGTAAATATAGATATAAGGATTACTGTTTCAGAAATAATAATTGAATTATTACTGGTAATCAAATATACTGGTAATCAAAATTAGAAAAGTCAATAAAAGATAAAGTAAAAGTACAAATAGAAAGATCAAACAAAAGAAATACCTAAGAAATGAGCTCATGAAACAATTTGAATCAGAAACATTACGTTCTTTATTCTGAACAGGCAATGCTACTGTAGGCTAGTCTACTGTAATTTCACTTAAACAACAGTCGAGATGAAAATTAGATGGCCTTACAGATCGGCCTATGATTTTCTTCCATGGGGAAGCAAACACGACTTGGAGCGCATGACAAACGGTAACTATCGAGAGGCTTGTTAGAGATAGAGCAACGAGCAACGGAAAGGTCCACGATGTTGAACGCTACTGGATGGCTTGCGCGTTGCACGAGGCCCCTGCGGCCTGTTTAGACAGCGTACGACGCTTCGTCGTCTCTTATGATTGACATGTATAAATATTTGGTTAGTCGCTTCACCGTTTCGTACGTGTATCGTACACGCGTAAATCCTGCACCACGTATCCTGCGTACGTTTACAATAGTAAAGGTCGTTCATAAACGAGCGAGTAGGACCACATGAGACCGCAGGACGCTTGTACTTCCCGACGCGACAAATTAACGATTCTTGCGCCACGCGTAAACCCACGCAAATGCCTGGGAATCGCTTCTTTTTTGTGGTTTGTTGAATGTAGGAGTGTAAAGATCGAAAACGAATCGAATTCCATGGTTTAAGTGTACTGTGACTTATCAGCGATGAAATTTATTTTTGTATGCGTGAAAGAAAGAATTTGAATATCGTAGAAAATATCAGAGCATTGAGATTGGAAATAAAGAGAGGAAATATTTTGAATGAGAATTATTTAATTGGAAGAACTACTTATAGTTGAAGCAGAAATTAATATAGAATGATTGGATATTCCTACAAAGAATGTGATATAATACGATACATGATAAAAACAGAAATCTGATAAGTACATGGATGAAATAAAAGATTTCTACAGAAAAAAGGGGGACACATATTTGAAGCTCGAGGATGCGTAACTTTGGACCTTTCGTTTTGCGGTACGTGTGGAAATTGATGATTACGTAAAAAAGAATTTCTACTACATATCGTAAAAATGGTCTTCGTCTCGTTCATAATTCTTATTTATGAATCTGGTTGGTTAAAAATATTTTAAGCGGACTGAAATGCTGAAATTCAATAAAATTTTAACTTATATAATATAAAATGAAGATCAAGTAGAAATTAATCGGACTACAATCACGAGACGAAATTCTTAAAAAAGCATATTCCTTTCAAGCTTTGAAACATATTGTACGAGTAAATGCACTTTTTCAATAGCGAAACGTCATCCATTTGTGAACTGATTTCTATCGAAAGAGGCTTTCTACCAAAAGCCCTTCTACAGGATAACGCGCCAGAGGCGAAAATCCACCCACGACACGCTAAATCACCGGAAGATAAAGAACCGGAACAAAGCAAACACAGGGTCCACTCGTGTGGACCAACCCTCTTTTATATTTCCAACGACGATTCGTAATATATTATTTTTAAATTCTTTTAAATTACAGGCTCGATAGCCACGATGCGTTTCGATGATAATAGCAGAAGGCGTTCTACACTAATTGTACGTGTCTGAATGATGTTCTTGTATAAATTAAAAAAGAGGAAAACGTGTAAGTATTAGAGAATTCTGTTTAATTATTTATGATAGAATTATATAAAAAAAGAAATTTGGTTGGCACAAAAATATCTTATTAAATTCTTCGTTTCTCAATTCTCAAATTTCTGTTTATACTTTGAATTATTCTAAAGTAGACACACAATGATACAATTAATTTTCATATCCACCAAACTATTCTTATTGCATGAACATTAATCTACGTTGATTGTTAAAATCGTTACTCTTTCATAAACAGAATTTCTCACTATAAAAGCGACCAACTATAACAACATTGAAATTAATAATTATTATAAATAAATCAATTCGTGCTAATATAATGTTACAATCTAGTGATAAGTAGCTAAAATATAATTTAAAAAAGACGAAAATGTAATTCAAAGTTACACAGGTTTGACACCGTGAAAATTTCGCACCTACTTTCATAGTTCCACGAATTAACAATGAAAGAACGAACTGATCGATGAGTTGAACGATGCGATGGAGATCACGAACAGTAAGAAGCACGCGTGGGTGGATGATTCAGCCGGAGGAGGCCGGCTGCTTTGAAATCGATACACAACGTCATCGTATGATTCCCAATAGAATCGAGTGGTATTTCAATCGTGCTCGCTTCGAAACCCTGAAAGACGATCTCTTGCCTTTTTTCCTCGATCGCAGGTGTATTCGACCGATCGTCAGGTATTCTTCGCAGGAGGCTTGGTGAAAGAGCACACTTATTCCACTTAACCGGCGCGATATTCAAAGTATCATTATCGAGAGACACGCGATCATTTAATCATGGATTTATTCGCTACCGATCAATTAATTAGCCAATCACTGTCATTAGAGGGGCAAATTATACACCGGCGAAACTGAGAAATTACACGATGTATTTAATCGTGACTTAATTTCCTAGCGCCAAAGTTGACGCGTGCTGTCATTTTTACGCCTTGTTTTGCTCCACAAAATCACCGCGTGATCGATGAATTTTATTTTTAACGCTCGCCTTATCTCTCGTTGGCGAAATTTTCAAACCAGTATCCGAGAAGAACTCACGTTGCTTTTGGATAAGAGCTAATGGTTAATAAAAAGAACATACCGTGATTTCTTTCGAAACGTTATCCTTTCATCAACGAGGAACTAGCGTGAAAGTTTCATAAAAGTAACTGGATGCTATAGCGTAGCGTTGTTAGACTCGCAATCCCCCTCGTCCTCATGATTGATCGATTTTTCTTATTCGTTGTTACACCTCTGCTAGTCATATTATCCCATTGTCTTATAATATCGAATCACACGAGTAACACACGTCGTGTGATAATATTGGCAAACACGGGTCGCGTTCATGACAAATGCACAAAGTGTTACGTTTCATGTTCCTAAAATTATCGTATTAAAATACAATTACTCCAATGTATTTTTATTTATCATGATTTAGGAATAATTATCATTTCATAACAGGACACCTGCAAAGTCTTATAAAATTTTTCAAATACACACGTAATACGTCGATAAGCACATCGATCAGTCATTCATATAATGCCCAACGTATCCTTCTCAGGTCGATAAGCAATAAATATAGATTTGCCTATAAACAGCCTTACATCACGCTCCAAGATCTTCCACTCACAACCTGAATCTCCCAATCACCTAATCCCCTGGAGAAAAGCTAAGAAAACCAGAAAAATCTCGATTTGCTAGGTTGCTCAACAACGAGCCTGCGCTTAACAACTCTTATCACTGGAACGCCAGGTCCGTGTTTACTCGTCTCGCTTCGAGCGTCCGCAGGAGAGTTTTAACCGCCGTGGCAAGCAAAATAATCCTGAATCCTGATAATGATACACGAGGGACAAGCCGAATGATACACGACGAGTGAAATATAGCGTTTTATGTAATTTATCGCGCGATTACGGATGAATCGCCGATGTCTGCATTTTTTTTTCCTTTTTTTCTTTTCTCTTTCTTTTTTCTTAGTGAAACCGTGATAAACCTAGAAAATCATCGAAGAGAGACCGTGACCGAGGCTGGCAGTGCACATGGGGGATGAACAGGTAACGGTAGCGGTTACAAGCAGCGGACAGGCTGTCGTCCGACTCTCGCGTTAAGAGAATTATTTATTGGGGCCATTGGCGCCGACGAAACGATTAGCATACTAATGTCCTCGACGATTTTCCTTGCGTCGTTCGCAAGCCGATCCTACCTCTCGTCCGCGACAGTGTTAATCTGCCATTATTAAATTATTTGCGTTACAGGGGGCGCGCCGTGGCCGCGGCGCACCGGCGATTATCATTTATCAATATCATGGGACAACATCGCGATGGTGATATTAATCGGCTAGGGATATTCGTACGTCAGCACGTAATGTCGCCCAGATAAAACTGGTATGCGATATCGGCCGTTGCCTTTAATAGGGATAGCGATCGCGCGAGCCGCGAAATGATTGGGATCGAGGTGCGCTTCCGGTCAGAAATTGATCGAAGGAAACTCGATGACGCCTCGCGTAGCGGTATAGAATAGATTAATTCCAGGTGCGAAAGAGGAAGCTTTAAACCTAATTAGCTGGTAGAAATCGCGATTATACATATGGTAATGGGATTCGTCTGGTTCATATCGGGGTTATGATTACAGTGGTGTGGATCGAAGGAAGAGGAAACTTTCAGTTCGATCGTAAATAGTGGTTTATCGATTGTTAGTTTTAATGATAGGTTGTTGAATATTTTAATAGGAAATACGTATAAAGTTTGGCTGATGGACTATGAATTTTACGGTGTTTGGTAATATAAACTGAAATGATTATATCAAAGAAGTATTAAGATTTAATAACGTTTATATATAGATATCTTTGTGGATTATTTATAAGAAAGGAGGCTGATAAGAAAATTACTTAAGATACCAAACAGTATCGAATTAGCCAATTAAGAATTCAACTCAAACAACGAGATTCGTCAAACAGAAGTACTTGAATTTACTACAAGATGAAAGGAATTTTCTCCATCAATAACGTGATAACGCTTCCAAGAACTGATATATAATCGTTTCTTTCGAGACAAAGAATGGATAGCGGCACGAAATAGAAAGAAACTAATTAAATAAACCGCTTAAATCACCTCCCACGAGTATAACATGTATACATAGCAACGCGAAAACTCACGAGTATCTGAGCATGTCTAACTTCCGCATTCTTTACCACAATTACCTCCACGAAACAGGAGTAGGCAAATTCGCAGCGGCAAGTAATAAATCAAATCTCTTTAAAACCAGAGGATCGTGATTCCTCGCGAAATCTTCAGATGCAAAGTCTAACGAGCAGGAATTTATGTTGGAGCATGGTATATTTACAGTTGGCTGAAAGATTTTTGGGGGATTAAACGTCCCTTTACCATACGTGATAAATTCTAAAAGATAAAAATATAAAACATACATATGTTTAGAAGGAATTCCAATAGTTTCCAAGCGTATTGTAATTATATGCTATTCGTTACGTCGATGACAAGAATTCTCCATGCGCTCAAATCATAGTGGATGGTTCAATGATTGTAAGATAATTTGCCATAGATTTCTTCAGTTTTTAGGATTTCTTATTAGAATAAACGTCTTTGATTTTATTCTTACGATTTGTTAAATTAAATATTCAATGAGCGTAACATGAAAATATCGATATTTTTTCCAATAAATTCAATGTATACTAAAGTTATCAATGACTAAAGTACAAAGAAATCTTGCACCAAAGAAATCAGAATGAAAGATAAGGGGAGAGATAAAGAAAGGAAGATCCGCTTCGTCTATACACGAACAACCATACAAATCTTCAAAAATGTATTGTCGTAAATCTACTTCAGTAATTCTAATACTATTCGATATCGAGTCATCTGGTTTTAGGGACTTCTGATTATAGAACGAACGCCAGACCGGCGCCGATTCCCGCCATTGTCGCATTGCTCGTAATGCGTTTTAATATTATGATCTACGCGTCGAGACTAGCGAATCGCCTTGGAAATCTCGCGGTGAAAGGCAGTATTATTAATTTGCACCGACGGTAATCGATCTTCGCCGCAAAAATCAATGCGTTCCCGATATTCTCGCAACGCCGCCGACCGAATAACCGTGTCATTAAAACAGCTCACGAACACCTCGAGTCCAGTGTAACGTGTCTCGAGCCGTAAGAAACAGTATATCTCCTGTAATCTCGTTAAAATCTCGGGCCGTGGAATGCGAAAAGAATAGCGAATTATATCACGCAGGTGCCAGAGTATTGTAAATTTTTCCACGATGAGGGTGAATAACTGAGGTATCGAACACGCTATTCATATCATTAAACGTGGGTCGACAGACGATGATTGAAGTTATGGTTTAATTTAACACACACTGGAATTTATAGTGGGACAACGACATTTTCTGGTTATTTATTACATGTAGTAGTATTCGATATTGTAACATTACGATTTTTAGAGCATGGCAGTATACGTATGTACGGAAGGCGAATATCTATTTTCGTCGTAAAACATTAATTGTAATCGTTAAACCTAGTATTATTAGATGCACATCGAAGCTTGATAGTTCAGGTCGTAAAAGACCAACTCATGGCGGGCTGACATAAATTTCTACATCTTATTACTTCCAACATATTTTGTTCAAAGGTATTATGTTTATTGAATCAAGACACTGAATGTTTATAATTATTCAAAGCCACGAAGAAACTGCTTTGCACACTGGCTATAAAAACCTGTAATAGAGGACAGAGTGCAACAAAGTTGACGTTGATTTATCAGGTACTAAACTTCGTATTGCTTTATTTATCATCTGAGCCGGATTATTTCCTAACGCTCGTGAAAGAATAGTGAAAAAGAAAGACACGTCGCCGACGATGAACGGAAGAACGCGTGGGTTGGAAATTTTTGGTCATTAGAAAAACCTAATCGTTGGTTGGCTTGACCACAGGGATTTATGTCCGAAAATTATAGTAAAATAAACCGACGACGCCCAGCAGTGAGCTAAAAGGAACGATGAGTGAGAGAAGAAGGATGAGCCGGCGTTAGGATATGATTGTAAAATTTTATAATCCTGCGAACAACGAATCTTGATATTCATTCGGATCATGGAATATATTTCAACCGTGCAATTCTTGATCTTGTGGGCTGAATGTCGTCGAAAGTACGTGAGAATAGTACGGTAATTACACCCACTCTCCATGGGCGATGATTTAAATCCGGATAGTTATCACGGTTATCGTTTGTGTTGGCATTCGAGTTGTACGGCTCTAACATGCGCGCAACATTACTTATTGTAGCGGTAAGCCAGATTTATGCAAATGTTATTTTAACACCTGCTAGCCAAATAAACGTGGCACTGTTTTGCCAATAAAACTATGAAACATTCTTGTATCAACAACGTGTGGCAAAAGCGATTTAGGGGTGCTTTCGAGCTACATCTGTTATTTGATATAAAAAGAACAGGGAAAGTCTAATTCATAGACTTTAACCATAGTTTAGCCTGCTTCTTAATATACGTAGATGTTAAATCGTAGTTCGTAATTTTTCTTTACGTTTGTTACGGACGAAGTTTACTTAAATTTTATCGCCGTCAAAAGCTATAAAAAAAAAAGAAAATAGATAATGAAATGAAGAGTACTACTACGTTTTTAATGAGGAATATTGGAATTTAAGTAATTGTTCCAAAATAAAAAAATCCTGATAATTTTCATATTAAGAAATTTGTAAACTTTTCAATCCTATTTAATCTCATATTAGGTACATATATCGGATCGTTCGATATATTCTTTTCAATAATTTACCTTAAAATTGAGGTTTCTATACAGCATAGATCACCTAACTTGATCTATTTTACGTACCTCCTTTATTTTTTATGATAGCAAAAGGTATCAGAGGAAGAGAATATTCGATTCGAAGAGGCAAATGTGGTGATAGGCAACAAATTTTCTCAGCGACACTTTTTTCGAGATTTCAAAGACATCGAAGTATTTTTAAATGGGACTACACATTTTCATTGCAACAGTCTTATAGTTTATAAAAAAAACAAATTCAATGATGTACAATACGTTGATCCTCGCGTATTTTTCGACGAGAAAATCGCGTTTGTATGGAGAGAAGGTAAAGGTAAGATTTGTATGTTTCAGTGGAAAATATTTATTTCAAAAGGTGTTCAAAATTAATTTTAATACGCTTTTGGAGACGACAAATGAATGATTTCTCTACATTTTTAAGTACTTATAATAATAATTGATGCACATCCGTATAGAACCCTTTCTCGCATGTTTTCTGGTGTTGTGCGAGTATCGTTGTGAACTTTATTTTTTAATTAAACGCTACAGGAAGGAATCAAGTGGCGTAAGACCTGACGATCGAGCTGGCCATCAAATTCTTGCACCACGTTCCATTCAACGATCGGGAAACATTCTGCTTCTAAGCATCAGGAACAATTACACAACACACTGTTTCAATGAAATTGAGATTCCTTCGTTTACCGTCGCCGAACGAGTATTGAAATTAATGATTTTCTCGTCGACACATTGCACATCGTTGAATCTCGAAAAAAGTGCCCTCGAGAAAATTGTTTTGCCCGTCACTACATTTGCCCCTTTGAACCGAATATTCTCTTCCTCTGAAATTGTCCCCTATCATAAAAAATAAATAAGACATTTAAGATGGTCAAGTTAGGTGAAATACCCTGTATATGTATTCTGCTATAAATAAAACAAACGTCATTTTCGTATACTTTTTTCAACTCACGCAACAAAACCGAATCGGTCACGCAAAAATGACAATACAGTTCTCAAATATTAAATATATCGATCATAGCGAAGAATGGACCGCGAAGAAGTGATATCTATCGCGTTGAAAGGTTTGAAAACGGCAAACTCACCGCGACGAGGGTGCTGAGAGCTTCAATTCGCATAGTAGCTGGCCAGGCCAGCGGGGAGGCCGTAGGTTGCAAGCTGTTGTGGGCCGATCACGTGTGTCGATCCCCGATTATTGGCCGACGATCTTTTGTATTCGATTTCACTCGGTTCGGAAAGTATCCGGCAGGTGATCCGATTCTCCCGGTTCTACGTCGATTTCTCGCGATCCGTGATGCCGATCCGATGACATGGCTCCTGCGCCGATCTGTAAAAAAAAGAGAACTATAATCAGTAAAAATTAAAACATAAATAAATGATATAAATATATAATTAAAATGTATTATACGTAATACACCTAATAGCAGTATGATTAACGTATAAATTAATTAGCAATAATTAATTGAAAATTACGATTCCTCTCTCTTTCTTTCTCTCTCGTTTTCTTTAGTTCTTTTATTACCAGATATACATACACAGTCACATAAATGCAAAAAGAAGAAAACAAGAAAGCAGAAAATTGCAATAACCTATATTATGTAAAAAAGATAACAGAAAATAATAAATGACGTACGAAAAAAAAAAGAAAACAAAGAAGAAAACGATAAACAAGATTAATGGTTAGAAACCCAACAACCGTACAACTCAGCCCGGTCGATCAAGATTTAATCTTGGTAATGAAAAATTGACTTAAGGTATTATGTTTCTCTTCTTCGTTTCTATTTATAACGAGAGAGCCCGTAATAGAGGAATTTCTAATAAAGTCTTATCGATACCTCCGTCGATGATTAATTTAACACCTCAGTAGCACATCATCAATTAACGTCTATCCACAGGAACTTTCGTTTGAAAACGTGTTAGTTTACGTATCACGGTGAAAACAGTTCGATTTTACGTGTATACGTTTCCAAAGAAAAATATACCTTGTACGATACATGTCACTTATGATATCATAAACTCGCACCGCAACTTAATTTTACTTCAGTTGAATACAATTGTAGCAGAGCGAGCAACCTGTCACGAAGCTTATATTTATTGCGCGAGATGGAGCACAACGAAAATAATGAACTTTATTTCGATTATTTGAGAATATATTTCACTGGATGACTGAAAACGGCGTATCACAAATAGCAGAGTACAGTGTTAATATCTGGGAGAAGACACGATCGCGCGACGCGGAACGTTGCGCTAGACTGGATCGATCTTTAAGATTTGTCGATAAAAGTAACGAGGCCAAGTTAAACGCCGGCGTTTCGGTTAAAAGAAGACAACCACGTTTCGCGTCACACGGACGAGCACGATAACGTTGTTAACCGATATCTTATCTTGACGTGTTTCCGATAGATACCAATTACGTTCATGTCAGACATGCACTGACCTATCGAAGTGATGCATTCAAACTCGAGCGTTGCACGTGTGGCATTCTCCTTCGAACATGGTTCTCGACTTTATTTTTACCAATTTTCCGCGTGATTTAACGACAGTAAATATTTTACTTCGTTAACTAAAAATTACAAACGCTAACTAAACTAAAATCCCCAAAACTAAACCAACGAGTTTATGTCGCGATATTATGTACATGATTATATATATGATAAAATGGAAAAGCTTTCAAGGATAACTAAACAGGTAAAATCAGAGAATATAAAAATCCGAATCTAAACATTGAACCTACGCTTTCCGGTCACGATCAAATAAATAAATTACATGAAAATGTCTTGAAAGCCGTTCATAGCTAAAAATATCTATCGCTAATTTATTCTGTCAGATTTACTCGCAGTAGACAATTTTTTAAACGTCTATAGGCATATATTAATATCGATCTTCTATCGATAATCTATAATATTTGTTTAACTATATAGTAGCTTTTAATATTTTTCACATTACTCTGCCAAATTTGAGGATAATTTTTGAAATATTTAATCCTCCGATTTCCAAACCACGATATTTTATTTTTATCGGAAACTTTCTATTGAAAATCATAATTTCTTACTGGAAAGATTGAAAAACAAGCGAAACCAAAGACTCTACTGGCGCTGCTATGAATTGACACAGTGAGTAGAATTATCAATTTGCAATTTGAATGCGTACGGGAGTTAGAGAGTTAGACAGCAGTAAGACACGAAAAGAAATTCGATGGATTTTCACCTGAAAGTAGGGTGAAACGAGCAGTCGTTGTCGGTTTTTAGATCGCGAAACTGTCCGTGATTTCTTGAAACCGGCGCGATTGACAGGCATAGCTATAGCATGGCGGTATTACAGATCCAGCAAACGCTCACCGCTCTCAGGATCATTCGTTATATGAGTTAATGACTCTCGAGAAATCATCGATTGGTCCGTCCTGAAGCCGCGACGCCTTTCACACCGTGTAAACACGCCTTCTCACGTAATGTAATGGACGAGAGTTACATTTCGAACGGTAAACGGGGTGGCAAGCGATTTTCCACGGTTTCACGCGCGCGATCTATCAAATACTCGTTTAAATGTATTTTCGAGCATTTCTACCTCGTAGAACTTGAATTTGTCCATTTGTAATCTGTAATTTGTAATACAGTGTGATACGCCGCTATTCGAAAATCTTAAGACAAATCAATGTATTTTAAAAACGAGTCTTTCAGGAACCAAGTTGATTGTATGCATTTTTTTAAAGTTTCATAATTTATTACATCAAATACAGAAGCTTCGTTAAAACAAAATGAGAAGAAATTTTCAGCGAGAATGCAATTGTTTCATTATAGGCGTTTACCTCATAAGCGTTTCGATTAATTTTTTACATATTAATTTAAACGGCGAAGAAGTAACGGCGCGACTTTATTAATTGCGGAAGGAGGGAGGCTAAAATATTTCTGATGAGAAAAGGAAGATTTATGGTGTCCTATTACACAGTCTCGCGGAACCAGTTTGGCTTCGTGACAAAAAGTCCACGCGACTCCGACGACCGAAGCAAGAAGCGCACACACCTGAGTGTACAATATAAAATATTGTGTAGGTGGTTAAATTACGGAAACCTGTTGCACTGAATTATTAATTTTCCAATTTATTAGGCGAATGTATTAGCGAGTCAATGGCATCGGTGAAGTGATTTATAAATCAATTACTATAAATTATTTCATTTAAAAAAATGAGGTGAATAAATGTCTTTTTTAAAATACAATTGTCATTCCTATACTATAAAATTATGCAGTATAATGATATAATAATTGTAGCCTGTCAAGTGTACTCAAATTTCCAATTCTGTCGGTATTTTAAGATCGCTTCTTTTTTTTTTTTTTTTTTTAATTAATGAAATGATTGCAACAGTCAAACGAGACTATAAACAGGGAAAGGTCTTCACGATTTTTAAATATCATCGTGAACACGAAACGGCTCGGTTAAAATGCCGACTGCTTTGCATCGTAACTGCGTCGTGTTTTCTTTACGATCGTAAAGCTTATTCCATGCAAATCACTCTCGATCTGATTGCATCTACTTTTAAACAGCGATCCGAGAACAGTCTTATCGTGGATCGTCTCTATTGCCAAACACTTGTGAAATCGATCGAACGGCAATTAAAAGAACAGGAAACAGAGGAATGTCGGTCAAAAATTCTTACTAAATAGTAGAGAACGCTTGTCGGTAAAAGTAGTAAGTAATTAGAGTGAATTAACTGCTCGTTTTCTATTTCAAATGACATTCATGATATTTATCAAGTATTGCATAATAAATATTTATCATTAATGGACACTAAATATTGGGTTGTTTTGCAACATACATAAATTAATCCTGTTTTCGTACATGTATTGTACAAGAAGCATTTATGACACAACCAAATACTCGGTATATAATTTAAATGTTACACAAACATTTCTTTAAAACATACGTTTTTCCCACTTTCTCAAATAATGTAATTTATTTCACCAGTAACCTCACTTCTCTAAATACAAACCATTCGTGAGCGTATCTTACAGGATCGATTTTGCTTGACAAACTCTATCAAACGTATTCAAAGATTCCAAAATATGCACTCATCTACATAATCGCAAGATCCATCAACAGATCTTACGAAACCATTATCACGGTCTCCGTCACCGAGAAACCAACTCACCAACAGATTCTACGAATCAGCCTGTTTATCATCATTCAGTCGAATCCTCTTTTCGCTAGTAGCTCAAGAACTCATAGGAAGTTCGATGAAATCGAGGGGGCGTTCACCGGTTTGATGAAAGTCCGGCTACCGCGTAATCGTAAGCGGATTAGGAATATCATTTCGGATTATCGCCGCCACGTTGGAAATTTGGATTATAATTTCGGATTATCGGTGTGCTCACTCGAGCATTGAAAAAAACGTGTGTTATGACGCACGTTGTAATAATATCGATACTCATGTTACGGCAGACCTTCGATTACTTAAACCTTTCGTAGAACAAGCGGTTTCATATCATAGGAATCCAATCGTTTCCCTATGATTTATCATCATTTTATATAATTGTTCGCATTTAGAAAAACGGATTCGATCAACGGGAATTCATTTAAATGGATATTACAATAAAACTTCATTTATCGAGGAACGATATCATACGTAGTGGTCATATGTGGAATTCATAGGATTTTATAGCTGGAGTTTGTATAACAGTAAAAGGTCAGACAATAGTATGGAATAAATTCACTGATTCGCTATTTAAGATTTCTCGTTCATATAATAGAAGTTCGCGTTTGGGTAAACCCACTCGATCATAAAAATTCATTTCACACATTCGATACAAATACGACTCTCGTTTTAACGAGCAAATTTTGAATTCCACATTTTTGTGACTTTTTAAAAGTAAGTGCATGTATAGGTCTATCATGAGAATCTAAGGCGTATTAAGAATAGAAAAAGTACATAAGAATGAAATAAAAAAAAAAGATATATACTGACTCTGATCCGTGTCTTGCGTATCCAACGTGTTAACCAGTCACTAACCAAAATCTTTTTCAAATAAATTAAATATAAAACTAAATTCTACTACACTTCAGCCTGAAATATTCATCGAAATCCACGTCCATCGTTTCGCTACTCGTATGACCACAGCATATAATAACATCACCGGTCATTTATAGCTGCTCCTCTTACGAAATCGTTGATAACGTACAGGTATTCGGCGACAGACGGTGTCGGAATCTCTTATCTAGGTCTTTTCACCGGTGATGATCGAATTACCGTTTAGCTGGGAGAATTCGGCATACTTGCCCTCGTTTCCTCTTGCACTGACATTTCGAACGTCGCTTGCATCATCGCGACTTATCAGCGATGCACGTCGACGTGGATGGCTAATCGGATGTAGACTTGGCGGCACGTCACGAACACCTTGCTCCGAACGTCACGAACACCTTCCTGCGTTATCCTGACTCACGAAACCGCGAACACGTGTCCGCCGATTCGACACGCTGTGCGGTGAATTAATTCGTTTTTGCATGAGCCTACCTTGATTGGTAAATGCCGGTAACATCGTGTAAAGATACGCATCGAAATTCCAACGTAAAAGTATTACAAATGTTGTTATACAGTTTCCTCTTTGAGAAGGTTGTATAGTTTGGAAGAGGATACTAGATAATTTTTATAGTATGTTTTAATATAATCTTCTTAGAGAGGAATATTTGAAACACGCGAAACTTTAATTGATCAACTCTATAAATTAATAGTCTGGTTTCTCAAGAATTATATGCTAAAATTCAGATATTTTTAATAATTTGCTCGTTGAGTGGTCCATTCTTGATCGATCGTTCATCACAGGGGTAGAAATTCTCGAAACGAATAAGGAAGTAGAGATAAGTAAAAAAAAAGGATGAAGCTATCATAGTCGATAGGGAATATAACAAACGAAGAAGTAAATCAAATTTTCTATTTTACCGTTATTGTACCAATTTATCGTGTGATTAACCGTTAAGTTAGCTCTTCTGGCTTTATACGAAGAAACGTAGAAATAGGGACAACGCTGAATACGAGAAGTAAAGCTACGCAGAGTTTCTTTTTATTATCTAGGAGAATATATCGAAGTGAGCATTTAGAAGATTCGTTAGGAGCAATGAATCGTCTATCCTTAGAAATATCGGCTCTAGGAACAAGCACATGATTCATCGGGAAAGATAAACCGAGGAATTCCGCGTCGTAAAGCATTTCGTCATAAGTGCGGAGGCAGGAAGCGAGCTTTTGGTAGAAAGTGAAACTGATCACGAAACCGTATCACGATGTGCATGAAAAATATCCACCTACGATCGAAAATCGAGGAACTTTCTCCTGGAACAACCCTTTGTGTAGAATATATACGAACTCGATTTCGACGTACGATAACGATACAGTAATCTGGCTTTTACTTTTGCGACACGCGTCGTAGATGAATAATTTACAATCTTCCTATTGAATCTTAAAAAATCCCCTCTGTCCTACTCGAACGACTTTTTACATACGCGAATCAAAATAATTGTAATTTACGGTATCGCGAAGAAATCAAACGATCTTGCTTCGAAGTGTCCTCGTAAAACGACGGAAAAATTGCAAAACGCTCAGGCAGATCGTGCTTTAATTGAAATGTTATTTATGAATAATGGACAAGTTGTGACGTTTGGTATCGCCTCGGTCCGCGTATTCGACTCGAATGCAAATGGCACGCTATTACTGTACATTATCGGGGAGGCATAGTGAAATATCGATTGGCGAATATTACGGATCGATCGACGGTGATCAGGTCGTGTTGTTCGATCACGGACCGGATAGAAAGGCTGCACTTTAATTGCCAGTCGAGAACGATTTAAACTTGTACAAGAAACTTTATAGTTCGACGAGTTTCGTCGGGATTACAAGTAAATTGCATCTCGTAATGATAATAATCTCTCCATTATTCTTTTTATTTTTTTTTTAGGTTTCCTGATAGTATTCAATGTTATGTAATTACTCATTTTAGTTGTGCAATAACGATCATTATTATCGTCATTACATAGCTAAATGAAGGTATAGAGGGTCGCATGAACGTATGTGTGGTCACAGATCATTGATCGATGAAGATAATTCGGTTTGACATACAAATTGTCTTTCATCGGCGACATTGATAGCGTATGACAGATAAGAAGCTATTAAAATGTTACACACAATGGAACGCGATCCAATCGTGGCTCGCGATTCAAGTTTACGTATGGAGAAAAATTTATATTTTATATTGTCGTTCATGATTTATATGATCTAGAAGCAGTTAGTCGCACTAGATAGCTTTCCTATTAAAACACAGTCACTGGATCTAATTATAACTTAGTGCATAGTGTAGCAGATCGCTACATAATAACAAATATCGAAAAATGTAGTCAATCTTGTTTGCATAGAATTCTATATCATTAGTTAATCATTGGAGATCTAATCGCACGATGAAATTCAATTTAACATATCAGATACGATTGCATACAGCTAGATCGCGTATCGAACGACATCAATCCACACTATTTTATCAGAAAGAATGAATCGAAAAGATTTTAATTGGAATAAGGTTCAAGAGATCCTATCATAGACTCCCAATTGTAATATCTTACGGATCTTCCGCACAACCAAGATTATATCGTACTGAATTGTACATTGACAAAGTACATAGCGGTAAATGTAAATCTAGACCTTGACGCTTGGATCTAGACCATCTGAATTCAAATTCCGATGCAAACCAAATTTTGAATTTAATTCCCGAGTGTCATGAACCGAAATTAAAGAGCCAAGAAACAGAAATCTCAGCTATGAACGAACATCGAAATTGGATGGATTCCAGCAATAAATTCAAGTCTAAATTCTGATCTGAGAATCAGAACCTAAGTGTTGACGATGATTCCAATTTTAAAGCTAAATTTCTGACTTAAATTTCAACTACCAGTTCAGTCGAGAATCCAACTCGCGCATAACGCACAGATATTAACATTCGGTATAATAAACTCAGATCTGAAACTCAAGTTTCGATCACGAACTCGATCTCGAATACAAAATCTGGATCTGAAAAACAAATCGAATTGCAAATCTAAATTGAAGATTCAAAATTCCAAAGTAGGACATTAACCTTAACCCGTGGAATTCAAATCCAGATGATAGCATAATTGACATGTTAATCATCTATGATTGTAAGTTCAATTTATTGTTACGGCTATGAACGTCGTGTCAATGTTCAATCGAGTTTCTCAAATTCCGAGAATGATTAATCAAATTCGAGAAAGTCAAGCAACATTAGATTGCGTTTAATACGGTCTAACGAAGTCTACTAATTTTTTATCGTGTTGTATAATGTTTGATAAAGTCCGTAACGCTTCGAGCGAATATGATTTATGAAATCAATGGACTCCAATCGACTATTGTGACGTTCAATAGATCCTAGTGATGCTCGATAGGGTACAATGGATTGTAATTTGATTATTTTCAATAAAGTCTGATAGAGTCTAGTAACAATAGATTCTACAGTCGTCTGGTCAGATCTGATAAGTCTGGTTACAGAAAATTCAATTGCATAGGACAAAGTTCGATTATATTTTTCTAATTTCGATGATATCATATACAATTGTATGTTTATACTTCACAGAGGAAATATCTGATCACCTCTCACACCAATTCAAATATGAATCTTAGATCGAATTTGGTCGTATTGAGATAAATGATAAATTCATCACACAAGTTGCTATATACATAGAACTCGGATAAATAATTAAGTTTCGGTTTTAGTTGTTCTAATTGTTTAAAAGAATAAGGAACGATCGATCGAGGTATATCTAAAGTGATTGGTAACTTTGAGAATGTCTCCGAGAATAAATTCTTCGTGCAATAGACATTATTATGAAATATCGATAAATGAAGATTCGCGATAGGATGTCGATATTTAGCAGAAAGGAAACTGATAGACGCCTTGCTTTGAATCATATACCAACAAGATCTTACTGATTTCCGATAATATCGATGAGTACGTATATTACTTGCAGTTATCCAGTGCGATAGCACTGGCGCCTCATAATCTCGTAACTATGTATGATTACTTCATCACTTTTTATTTATACCTTTTGAAAGTACCACGTTTTTTGGTCTTATTTTTTATTTAGACGTTTGGATCTTCACTTCGAATTATCTTGCTATACGTTGCACGTTACACGCCATCCAATAATAAATTATCATATAATCGAAGATCACAGGAGGACAAACATTTCTCATATTTTACAGTGTTTTATATTATCAATTTTCTTATCTTTGTTTCGTCTTGAATTACGATTGTCATAACGTTCTACGATCGGGTTCATTATAAAACTTCGTAGATATTTTCGTAATGAAAATATTTCAATAAGTTTCGCAAGATTTGTACCTTTGTATTTAAAAAGTCTTCTTTCCAATTCTGTAAGTATATTAACCATCAAATAACATTTAAATTTACATTACAATTAGAATATCAAGAAAAATGAATTCATACGTGTTTGCCTTGTGATTCTGAATTACAATACATGTGCATATTAGAAGTTATAATTATAGCTTAATTACATACTTCGTTATGTAATAAACAAGCTTGTTAATGAATGCCAGGAATTATTAATTAAAATATATGCACTATTTTTACTGGCACTTCCACGAAACATAAATTCTACTGTAACAAAAGGAAACGGATGATTAATACCTAATTCCTTATCGCGAAACATCAATGATAACGAAAACACATAAAAGCATGCCTCTTTCAATATATTAAACAATGATCAAATCGGATATTAACGATACTATTTTAGCACTTCGATAACGCGATAAATCCTTTGTACATAGGATTCATTTAATGCCAAGAACTAATGCACATTGGCGTTCGTTCTTTGTAGCAAGAGAGAAAAGAAAAAGCTGGTTTCGTGTAGATCAGTCTAGAATGCAAGATATAGTTTCAGATTATGATAAAGATCCGAGTGAAACACGCGATTACCTTTTTTACAAGGGTGATCCACGCGAAGTAGGGTGAAAGTAGAATTATATGAATCAGAAGGATATTTCAAACAAGCTAAGTATTATAATTTGCCTCGTAAAGTTCGCCAAATTTGCTTATGAACGATTTTTAAGCGATTTACGTTCAAAAATGGACTATTTAACTGGTTATTGGTGGTGTGATAGAAAGCGAAATATATTTTATAGATTGGCAGCTTGATGGGCATCATTTTTCTCGAAATACGTAACTTTCACTCATCGAGGTGAAAGAAGTTGTTCGTTCGTCAAATATTAATATCCCCATTCGAAATTATAATAATATAATTCAGTGGCCTGTGTACAATTTTGTTGTTCATTTTATTAGTTCTCGTAAAATGCTTCCTTGCTGATTCAAGAAACCTAAAGTACGCGATACTTTCTCGTTCTTTCGTCGTTATAGCAAAGACCAATGGTATTTCATAATATGCAACAAGTTTGATTATTCTACACACAGTTCAAGATTGAATTTCAAGATGTCGAAACTTAACCGACTCAAATAACCCTAGCTTGTTATATTCAATTTTCTTCCTTCGTAATCATTTAACAACCCAAGAAAAAACTACAGAGAACATTTGAAAAACTAAGAAAGGCAAAGAATACCAACAGTTCGTTTATGCGGTAGACCCTACAGATTGCAAATTCCTGAAATAATAGCGAAGAACGTCGCTTAACCCGAAGCTGAATGCGTGTTCGTTGTTATAAATATCCTTGTCAGAGTGGAAAACCATTGACAGAATGGCTGCAAGAATCCAACAGTTGCGTCGTGACGATTTTACGATCCCCTTGACGTCGCAATTACTCCTGGTTAGACGACGCGTCTTAATGACCGTGCAACCATTCATTTACGTCGTCGCTTACGGTGTTCGGTAACGAGGAAGCATAGTAAAACAAACAGCGTTCGGACGATTGGCGTGGATTTTACGCGCGGAAACGTTGTTGGCGAGGTTTCCTGTCCATCTCGCTATCTGTCTGCGTTCCAAACACCGTTGCGTATATAGCAACTAGGGTAACGTTACAAAATGTGATTCATAGTTTCTGCTTGTCACCAAGCAACCTACAATTTCATACTCGCGAGTCTTTCCACCGATAACGAGCTGCTAATTCATTCTTGTTTCCTCGTTTTCCTCTTTTCATAGCGTGCGTTTCAATGGCCGTAGATTTTATGGAATAATCACCGAGACGAATAAAGGCTACTCCTACCCAATGATCGTGTATCAAGGAAGAACTAGTCGAATGGATTTTTCTAATGAGTCGAGAAACGCATAGCAAATATAAGCTAAAAGTATTTATCAGTATCGATAAATAAGCACGGGACGCGTTGAGATTATTCGATAAACGATTTCTCTTTCTTCGTCCCCCGGCATTTCCTCGTCTTTATCCTTCGCCGCCTTTTTTCCATTGATTTCCTCGTTTTCTTTCTCTTTCAATATTCCAATCGATTTGGTACAATTTACATAAAGTAACGATTAATGCACAAGCTCGAGATCGGTAAGACGAGCCGAACCTGATTCGATCTACGTATTATAAACTCTCCTACGCGCTGCCCTCGAGGGGACATCGATGCCTCGAACGAGGTTACATCGAGAAGTAACATTACTCCCCTTCTTGTAAATTATACCGTAACACCTGGATACCTTGGATGCTCGAAGAAGTTGTCCCATTACCAGCCATTGCCGACTTCTTCCACTGCTCCTGTACAGTCGAAGAAACGGTAATATGCACAAGGTGCTTGGCGGACCACGCGCTTCTTTGCTACGAGTCGGGAAGCGAATATATAATCGACAGTCCGTAGAAAACGATTCGTAAGTTTCTTCGTTTCTTTCTAATTTCTTATATCGGAGATTCTGCAATTCTGCAATTAACTTGACAACTCCTTTGTTATCGCGATAACTGGAAGAAAACTTCCAGTTCGTTGCTATACTGTAATTCGAATTGCTATATCGCTCCATGCTTCAAACTCTTTCCCTTCAAGAGACTGACACGCAAACTCAAGCGAACCTAAATTTCTCCTGAATTCTACAGAAACAAAATCTATCAGACTCTCTGATTTCTATTTCTCAATAACTTCAGGAATCTAATTGTAGATGTGATGTAAAACAATTAAAGTCTAACTAAACAGTGGAATTAAATCAAGTATTACATATTGTAACATACATACAAATATTTGTCACGGTTTATGATGCGATGCCATTCATCTTTATCTTTTGCTGAGCTCTGGAGAAATGACAAAATCCCGGATCTTGTGTAACAAATATAAATTTACGATCTAATTGTAAAATCTTTCATAAGAAAGAAGTTCACGTAGTTGCGGTATATTTTGCCAACGTCAACGAACAAATTTACCTTTTCCGAAAGAAGATGAAACCATCATAAACCGCGAAATAGAGCGTGAATCGGATTCAGGCCGCTAATCGCGTCCCGCGATTTTTCATCGTGCGGCTTTCGCGATTCTGGAAGCAAGGGTCAAGTGCTCGACGCACTTAATCAACTGCATAAGAACCAGTGGTAACCGTTTGACAACTACCGGGTGTAAAACGCCCACGAGTAGCTGTAGAGCAAGAGCAACGTGTCCGAGGCTAATCGTCAAATCCGTTAGACGTCGTATCACTCATGACTCGCGCACAACGACGTGATTCTCGCCCATACTTTAATAATGACTTCCTTAACCCTGGTCGTCGCGTGATTTATACGCGATTGCTCAGACACGCCTCGCAAGACCAGCTTCTCCAAAGTGATCCCTCGACAATCGCGCATTTTTCCAGCCGTCGAAGCGAGGCTGTACGGCAATTTGCGGACGTTGGCTATTAGGGCTTGTAACGTGAGCGATTTGACGTCTTAGCATGCGAGGAAACCCCACAGAGAAAGCACGCAACAGGGGGGTAGACGAGCTTAATTGAAAAACTTCGTTCGCCAGTGGCACCCTGGAAATTTATCCGTGAAGAAAGTTGCGATCAGAGTTTTGACTAATTAAGCTGTCCAAGCCATTTCTAGTATTTTTTCCTCTTAGGTTTATTAATAGTTACCGGTGCGAAGGAGTAATAGATAATGTATGTAATGGAAAATAACGGGACAGAAAAATAATAGATATAATTAAATGACGAGGATCTGTGGAAAAGTGGTATATAATACAGTGAGTATATGTAGCTTCTTGCAAAAACCAATATTATTTGTAATGAGATTACATTGTTATAGCTTTCTCATTTTTTCATTGTTACTACTTTAAAAATTACACGTACTCTTTTTTAAGTGATTAGTCCATGTTATTATTATTACCATTATTATTACCATGGCCACTACTAGAAACGGTTAATGAATTTCTACCTTTCTATGATTGCCTGTAGCGATGTATTTTAATGTTCGAAAGCATACAGATTTTTCTATGAAATTACTCAAATTAAAGATTTCGTTACACGCACCACTTTCTCTCCGAGCTCTATAAATAATTTATCAATCAAAGATATGGATAAGTTCCTTGGCTAAAACTGACGGAAGTAGAAAACGAGTGAAATCCTATTAACGTTAGAAAGTATCGAAGCTACGGCTACGATTAATTAATTAATTTACAAGGAACACGCTTTAACTCTTTAATTCCAGAGATTGATATGCGTATATCAAATAAGTCGATATAGCATTCGTCGAGTCTAATAAGAGTCAATTTAACATCAACCAAGTGCTTGCCAATTTAGTACCCGTTTCACGATCCCTTGATCCGCTTTGCAACGTACTACGTACGAAAGCAATTTTCCAGCTTGTTTTACTACCCGTCGAAATCGTTTCTTCCACATAGGATTTCACTGCCTTCACGCTCGGACATTGTAAACCGACCGCATAAAAGATGTTCATTCTACTTCTACTAATCCTTTCTACGAAACAACTCTGATCCATACAGAATAAACGACAAAGGAAAGAAGAGGAACTCTCGCGACGTGTTACTTAAATCGTTAAAATAAATATACCTCACGCTTCGGCGTGCAGCATTATACCGAGGATTAAGATCATAAAATGCAATCAAGGTTCGTAGGGAGAAGCGTAATTTACAATTTTACGCGAGTATGACGTACGAATAGACGGCGCAGTTATACCAATACAGTTATATCGACTGCGTGTATCGTTAAATAAAGAAGAAAGGAAAGAAAAGATGGTTCTCGATGGAGCGACGAGGGTGAGAACTCATTCATGACGTTGTTTGTGAATGGTACGCGAGATCGACGCATCGGTGAGCGAAGGCACACAGGAGAGAGAGAGAAAGAAGACTGGTTCCAAAACCAGTCGCCAATTAAAGCGACACAGGCTAAGAAACACGATGGACCAACTTTATTACGCATTAACCCATTCTAATAATTTTTTTCGCCACGAAAACCTGAAATTCGTGTTCGTTGCATCGTTTCGTCCTGGTGATTGCACGGTGACCTCGATATTTTCGAACATGGCTATTTCGTAGTGTTTTCTATGTGTGGACGAACAGGTACACGTTTTGATGGGACGATAATTTAATCGCGAATCCAGTCGGAGAGAGAACGAAGAAGGATAAAGTGAGATCTTTTTTGAATAGATTTATACGATAAGCGATTAACTCTTTAGTTGTAACTTTTTTCATTTTGCTACGGTTCCTGGATAGTTTTCGATTGAAATATCTTTTTATCTTGGAATTTATTTCTCGCTTTGAGAACTTACGCACGTGTTACATCCAGTTCTCCCTACGAATCCTTGTCTTTTATCTATGTGTTTTTTAATTTTCTCCAAAATTTGTTATCATCGAACAAAAGATTTCTATCGTTCGACGACGAATCTAACATATCAGAACTAACACCCTGTAACAAGGTTCTTGAAATCTTTTTCGTTTAACAGATAAATATATTTTATGTAATTTTTTAAGATCCCTCGATCTTGAAAAAGATAGGAAGAATACCTATTTTTTCTTTCTTACAATTACGATACAATTACAAAGTCTCTTGAAATAATAAAAATCTGATTAAATTGATTAGAATCCAAAGATCGTAGCAAGCTCGAATCACAATTACTATTAATACAAAGCAGTTACAAATATAAACTCAAATACCTGGTACAATTAATTGACGAGTAATAGCACAACGCATATTGATACTCCGTCCTAAACGAGTGTTCGTTTACCAAACTCCTACCTGTGCTTTTTCCGATTCCATAAGTCAATTAAAATGAAAAGAGGATAAACGATGCATCGTTAGAAATGATACTACCTGAATTCATCATCTATGCGATTATCATAGTCGAACACGCGTGTAAGAGAACTTTTCCGGCAGATACACGAGTTTTCAATATTCATTCGTTCGTGAAGATTGATTAAGTAAGTGGAAGTACTGGTTGAGACGTTCGACGCGATCAGCCAGGACAATTTCAACATTTTATGCACGCGCCAGCTGGGAAATGATTAATTGGTCGATACGAAATACAAGCGAACGCTACGAGCATGAGCAATTGCTCGGAAGATATTTAGCGGAATCAATAAAGCTATCGAGGATCATGAATAGCGAAATACAAAAGAAGTACCATAAGTTATGCAGATATATTAATATTGAATTGGAAATAAATATAATTTAATAGCTTTTATACTTTTCTTTCTTGGTTCTCTTTTTCTTTCGTAGTTACACCGCTATGAGAATTTCCTATATTCGTTTCACAACGTTTTATTCTATTGATTCGAGAAAGATAAATAATTAGATACACGAAAAGCAACATGGATTATTCAGATATTTCAGTGTTAATTTAGAAATATAGTACGCTACTAGAACAATTGATGGATCGTTCACCGTATTTTGATTTGAATGGGAGTAGTATGAACTGTTGAAATAACAAATTTTAATTTCAAATGTTACCCTACTGACATTAGCCACAATAAACGTTCTAGTGTCAGTCAGCTCATTATCTTCGATCACACCGTAAACTCGGTATCGGATAATCAACTCTTCTAACTAGTAAAACTATATATATTTTTAACTGATAAATCTATACGTATTTAAAATTCACATCTCTCACAGAATAAATACCAATACTGCAATTTTGCAGAAACATTGAAACAGAACTTTAATGATATCAAACTTGCATTTATGAAATTTAACATAAACTCTTCAATACCCACGACAAGCCAAAATACAAAAACCGAACAAGGCAGATAAAAGCAGGAAAATCTCTCGCGTTTTTTTTCCGCGGTTGCGGTGAAAAATATTTCTCAAGAATACAAAGGAAATAAAAATAGGCAGCGCGGTTTTCGTTAAACAAAACCAGCCACTTGCAGAACGCAAGTTCGCGACTAAAATACTAGACCATAAAACACTGTATAAAAATTAACATAAACTTTCCAAGGTTTAGAAAAACCATAGAATAAAGATACAGAGAAGAATTAAAAAATAAGAGAAAAATTTATGTACAGTAAAATCGTATAATACTTCACGTAGCTATCGGACGTGAAATGCATATATCGTCCAAAAACTTTCTCCCATCTTATACCAATTACGTTAAAAAGAAATTTTTTTTAAATAAAAAGAAACAAAACATAACAGGCCAGCACCCTTTGCGTGAAACGAAAGCAAGCACACGCGTTCGCGACCACCGTGACCACATGAATCATTCGGCTGCAATTCGCTTTCCTGTCGCAGGCCCGAGAGTGCAAAATCAACGAGAGAACTGACGGGGCAACGTGTACTTGCGGGTGGGTAGCCGGCGAGAAAAGAAACACATCTCAATGCGTGTTTTCGCCCACGTCATCCCCGCCGTTTATATTTCTCTAGCAAGATTCGTGGTGCGCTTTGGCGAAGCGGTAATCGCGCGCGCGCACACATTAATGTCTTACTCCTACGAACACGGCACGGTGAATAAGCGAATGAATTGCCTTCATTACCACGATATATGCGGCGCCGCGAATCGTAGAAATCGAGGTAGCCACATCCGCGAGACCGTGGATTTGTTTAATAATAATGAACCGTAAGGACAATACGACACCATTGTAATTAATCACCGCTCGTTGGTATCTTGTTTCATATTCTGAGAAAAAGACTCATGACTTTAGAAATCATACTTAACCTTGGCAAATTCTTTCAATTTTTATGGGAACTTCTCGTTCTTGGTTTAACAAATGGTACGTGTTTTAACGTTTTCAGAAAAACTTCGACGCTGCTTTTGGCGTTTACAGGAATGAAATATCTGGTATCTTTTAAACGATATTTGCCACAATGTAAAAAAGATAAGAATTTTGTTTTTGGTTTTTGAACAAATTCGGTGGATAGCGATATTGAAATTTGTACAAGCAACGTTTTATCGATCTAAAGAATTTTGACCACAGATAAATGTACACGTAGTTGGGACAAATAAGTAGTTGTAACGTAATAAACGATCGCATATTCGACTTAAATTTCAAACACGAAAAGGCATTATTTAAAAGAAAAGTGCGCTCGAGAATATCTGGGTTACGTAAATAAATCTTTGTTACCACACATTTTACACGATCACAATCAATTACCGATATCATGAAATGCATTCCTTGCACAAGTGCAACTCAAACGAAACCCGAATATCGTATACAACCGATTCAATAGGAAACTGACGTTCTGTCGGCGAGGAGCCAACCTGTCGGAGTTGGCTCGCGCAGAAATCGTTCAGCAAGAAAATGAAGATTGACGTTCACGTTGTCTGAAAAAAAGAAAAAAACAAACGGAGACATCGACTTCGTGAAAGTTGGTGCACGTTGCAAACAATGCTTTAACCGCTGAACGTTGTCGTTTCTCAAGGGAAGAGAACAGAACGATGTAAATCTTCGAACCGCGAAATGCGTTAAAACAAGCCACCCCCGCGACATTTACAGGTAAAACGGAACTACAGCGTTGAGAAACCGCAACCAGGACATTTACAGTCGTTTAAATATTTTTTTCGACATTTCGAAGACAATGTTTCGACCACGTTGAACGTGCTATTGTTTAGCCAACATGAGGCGATAAATTGGTATGTAAATTTTAGAAACTCGATCGTTGATCTCGATAAGGCTTCCGTGTAGCATTGGTTTAGATCAGTTTTGTAAAATGGCAACGTCAAACATTTTGTCTGTGGAAATAGTATTCAAGTACTTTTAATTTTAAATCTTGCTTTAACAAGAAATGAAGTATGAAATATATTTTTTTAAATCATGTGTAAGGAGTTCAATAAAAAATTGAATTAGCATAAAGACGACGACCATTAAGCAATTCCACAACTTTGATTTTAAACGAGGATATTTGTAAAACGAACAACGATGATTGACAGTTGGTAATGAAATATAAATTTATTAAAAGCATCATAACGATAAATATGAAAATTAGTGTAGTTTTATACGATGTTTCCAGTTGCTTCGTATGAATATATAATGAATACACACTTCTATAAAAATATTGAAAACATCCATATCTTAACAATGTTTCGTGTTGTCTCATTGAAATCGAATTTAAATTCATGAAGCGAAACCGCGTAAAATTTAAAATTAAAATGAATAAAACGATTACAAAACGGTGACAATGTGCAAAAAAGATAACGTATTATGTGATTTTAAATTTCGGGCATCATATGCAATTGTATACAAAAAGCTGATTATTCGCCATTCTGATACAAACGAGTTTGACGCAAGAAACTGGCACTTAATCTGTTAACCGAAGAGGAATTTAATGCTTCCATTGAGTTCCTAATCTCTTTGACATAATAATCTTTGTATTTATAAATCTTCTATGTTGTAATATTTTCTTTCGTTTTCATTAAAGCTAAACATCATATTTACGTATACAAAAATTACTTTTATTCCTTAAATTCTTCCTTTCAATTATTTGTAACTCTTAATTTCGTGATTATAGAAATTTCTAGTTAAAGTAATAACCCAGTTAACAGGTTAAAACATCCACATGAACCTCGTTTTCTGACAACAGCCAACATCAATTTCCATCAACAGGTTTCTCTCGCGTCACAGCTGATCCATAATCACGATCCCACACAAGGTTAGCGTAACTTTCAAAATTATTAAGCAAACATTCGATGTTCGCCGGTTATCATTACACGTGATTGCCTCGGGAAAAAAGAAAAGCCTGGCTCGCTGAATTACATCGAATTTGCATACAGTTTTAATCGTCCTTTACGACCAATTATCGTCTAACATGCTATCGATGCATTTAAAATGATGCAGAAAGGGGGAGAGAACGCGTTCGCAAAACGCAACTTTCCAACCGATTGTCATTAGTTCACGGTGGTCCCGCGGGATAAAAAGGTGCACGGGGGAACTTACTTCGTGTTCCATGAGCGGCGTGCTTTCTTCGCTGGGTTGGTATATTAGCATAAACGCAGCCGTTAAATCCGGATTCAAGGTTAACGGCACGTGAAACTCGGCCACCAGCAATGCGGCAGGTAGAGCCACGCCGAAAACGAGACGAGAGAATCCAACGAAAGAAAGAAGAAAGCCAGGCATCTCTGATTAAACACCGCTTTCCTCGCTACATCATTTGGTAATCCCTAAATCTTGTTTTCTGAAATTTTCGACCAACTTATCTCCTATGGAGATGAGATACGAGAGATTTTTGCTGTAGATTGCCAAGAATACGTTCGGGTTTCAACTGTTGGAATCCAGATTTGTTAAAAATTGAAACGCAGACATAAGCAATATTTGATATTGTTTGTGGATTTTATAATTTATCGTTCGTATGATTTTTATGTGAGCGTGCGTTTGTTCATACATAATTAAATAGTTTGTATATATAATCGCACGTAGCATGAATTATGATACAAAACAGTCGAGTTTTTTGCTATATATATTAAAACGAATCTCGTTTCGAAGGAATAAACTGATTCGGAAAATTGGACATATCTGACAAAGTTTAGAAGAGATCGAGGTACAACGTAGTTTACTAAACTGATTCGTTGTATATTTCCAAATAATATACGTTGAATAAGTTTGCATTTGAGTAATATATCACTCATCGAATTGACATAATCGTGAACAAACTTGGAATAATTGAAAAAAATTTAATATATCTCAATAACGTACGAGTGATTTATAAACCATTTTTCACATAGTAGATAATATTTTTGGAGAAAGCGATAATCTTCCAAGAAATTCACAGAACTGGATTTTCAAATTTTCATAAGAATACGGTTAAAGCATCTTTGAATATTGAAACGCTGTCAACATACGTGCATTTAAATAACCGTGGCTATACAAAATGAAGACATTTCGGTATTCATACATCAGAATTTCTAAACACATGAACAAGCAAGCACAGTTTATGATATATCCAATATTTGAATGGCTATAAATCATTACGCTCAACCTTCTCGGTTTACGCATAAAAAGCGAAATGAGTCAAACAACCGTTCCCCGGCTCAAAACACATGTTACGAATCAAAATATATGCTTTCGTATCGTGACGATTCTATTCGCACTTGCGTATATCTGATACTACTATTATTCACGATTTATATTAGACAACGGTCATGCAATCGACAGAGTTTGTTCTTTATTATACATATTCATGACTAGATTGCGAATATTTACGCAATTTCATATTTATACATTATGAACATAATAAAAGAAACGGGGCCTAAATGGAGATTTATTTCACTTACTTAATACATGGAATATTTCAATCTTTCTGCATCTTATACGTACTCTGCGAATTTCTACATAAATTGAAATTTTCCATAAATGCATGGACAATATGGATATATTTATAGTCTATTCATGACTAAACTATAGACGTGTATGGAATTTTATATGTTTACATGGTTCAAGAAATGGGAAATATTAGTTGGAATTATTAAACATAGAATATTAAATGTACGACTTTTTGAATATTTTCTATATTTATAATTTGTAGTAACAGAAATTTCTTTCATCTATTAAACGTTCTTTCATCGTTAAACTCACCTACCATTTTTGCATATTACACGTATTCTATAAATTTCTTACATTTAAATTTCCCTTAAGCGCGTAAAATTCCGCAGTGTAATAACAATACCACAAACTATTACGAAACCCCAAAACATTCCTCTTTCTGTCTCCAAACGTATAAGAATCCAGTTGCCAGATATCACTATGTAGAAACGTCTAGGTAACATAGTTCAGGAGAATGCACTTTCTAATCGAAAATCAAAAGCGCGCGACATAAACAAAACCATTCTGAGAACCGTGTTTCGAAGTATCCGTCCCCTGCACAGCGACAAACGAACGACAAACGTACTATGTTTTCTTTTTTGGGCAATATATGTACTCACTGAAAATTCTCGTCTCCAGCGATGGGTCAACCGTGAAAAGTTCGTTCGCTTCGTAGAGATCGTCCTCGCGACAAACGTTCAAACATACGAGGTCTGTTACTAGTACCAGGGAACCGCGTTGCGGCTTCATTTGCATCACTATAGCACGGTATCGATGTCAACGTCTCGGTAAACTTCAAAGTTAAACAGGGAATGTTTCCGTCGTTTCGGTCGCGACACAAGTATTTTCTAGTTTCCCTTTTTTTTCCACTTTTTCCACCGTGTAGTTCTCACGATCCCATTTTCTTTCCTTTTTTTTTTTCTTTTTTTCTTTTCTTCATTCTTCCATTTCAAGCGTTCGATCGTTCCTGGAATCCGTTTAAACTGCTTCAGGTCCGATTTAAATGACAATCACTATGAAATATGCATAAACGTTTATTGTACGGAAGCAGAACACGTGTGGGGATAATTATACGGTGCTTCAGATAGTTAGCGTCATTGTTTCGTCGGTTCTACAGAATTTACGATTAGTTTGTTGCGCTTAGCTATACCTACGCCTTAAGCGTACGTAGCGTAAAATTGTTGTTGCTCTGATGAAAGCACCACGTTAGATTATACCGGTCGAACTTCATTTATTGGAACAAAATTTTGGGCAATGCTCCCGAAGGAAGCACATCTTTAATTTTTGTTCGACGCATTTCCCTTTTTTCCAACAAAATATTCATCATATTATATCATTTTTACGAGCCTATTTTCATCCGATAATTTTTATAAATTCAAACATCTCAAATTTACGTAACTTAACTCGCGAACTCCAATTAATAAGAATTCCATTCATGGAATTCTATTATAATATTTAATTTCTCTCTTATACACGCGCATCCAACATTTTTCAACAAACTCAGAAGTCTTAAACTCGAGTAACTTGATTAATCTGACTAATTGTAAGGCTTCAAACCATATTTTACAGTTTCTTCAATTTTTGCTTCTCCTTTCTACAGCGCATTAATAATTCTCGAATAAATTGTCGATCGGATCGAGCAGCCGAGAGTCGACTTAACGGAATGGAACGTGACTTCATGGGCCTTGAATTATATCTCCCGTTGCAATTTCACGTTCCCGAAGAAATATTCGGTCTAAACACACGTTGGAGAACGCGCGTTTCGCTCATCGCCCTCGGCACGCGCCAAACAAGATGGATCGTACGTGAACGTAGAAAACGGATGAAAAGAAGGATGAGGAAGAGGAATATAATACAGCCGATATGATGTATACGAGGGTAGTTAGCCATGGACGGCGATTTACGTGTTTATCTGGTGAGAATGACGCGTAAGACAGACCGACAAACCGATGAATTACGATATAAATTACCGCCATTTGTCGAAACTATCCGGCTCCATTTGCGGTTCACGGTAACATTATATTTGCTTTCATTACTCGGTCGCTTTGTGTACGACGCTTAATATTTTATCTTAATGAGCAGAGAAAGGTAATTACTTGTGAGAAGAGTGATTATACGAGCTGGTTGAGTTGTTATTTTTAACCCTAGAAGTACTAGGCGTACCGTCATGTGTGTACACTATATAAACGTGTTGGTGATTACAATTAATAAAGTACAATGGGAAAAAATGTATAATTACGTTTTTATTTCAATAACAGTTCAACATGATGTTTTTACGGTAATTACGGAAATAAAAGCACTAAAACTCTTTGATGAGTTAATACAACAAAGTGAGAACATACAGGGTGTTTTGCTCGAAGCAAGTCATCTCATTATCTTTTTTAAATTCTGACGATGCAGAAAACTTTTCGTTCCAAGGTAAACACGTTTTTATGCATAAGTAAATTGTCTTCTGTTGTTCACAATTCTCTCGTGTTTCGCTGCAATCTTGGAAGTCACGTTCGCTGTTAAATACTTCAAAATCACGTTATTACACGTACTCGATCATGTCCAAACATATAAATCGGTATAAACGCGTCTGACAACATTACCAGAAATCCTACCGTAAATCTCCTGTGATCCTCAAATTTTTATATCTCGTACTTGCTCTAATTTGAGCAATCAACAAGGATTTGTAATGGCTTAAGACTTGAGAAGATATTTCATATAAAATTGAAACGAGAAGCTATTCGTCTCGATAACAATTTTTTTTTTTATATTTTGTTCAAACTTGAGACATTTTTCAACGTTAAAGAGATATAATTGACTTTTGAACGACTGAAAGCAAAGTTGACCAGACGGTGAATGTCTGCTACCCAGAAGCGAGCTGCTGCGCCCATTTCCGCTGTCATGTCACCGCCACAAGATCCCAGACGCCAACGAAGAGATCGCATCGGGGATCGATTTATCGAGCGACATCGTCGATCGAGATCGTATCGATCAGTCTGTGATGCGGAAAGAAGGGAACAAGAATTCTAAAAGGACCGATGTCACGGCGATTTTTCAGGTTACGCGTCGCAGAAGAGAAAGAGACGTTTAATCTGCGGTCTCGATCGCCCGTGCTCGAGGCGTGGACATTGTGGACAACCGCGATCCAGATCGCGACGTCGCGTTAATTGACGGGGATTTAGATTAATTGTCGACTAACGAGGATTGCAGATTTATCGGCGATAAATGTCGATGACTTTTTGCTCTTTACTGTTTGATTGGCTTCTTGGACGATTCCAGAACGGGTTTCCCAGTTGTAGGCAATTCGAAATGAGATTGCAGGCTGATAGAACTTCTTGGAACTTTAAATATTACACATGGAATCAAGCCATAGTTAGAAACGAACGATGATAAGTTTGAGACGCGGCAGTGTATGTTCACGGCTATGGTTATAGTCAATACGTTCGTTGTGACGAATTGTCGTCCCAATGAACACGCGAACAATCAAATACAGTGGCTACAAAAGGTGTTTGCACGCCGTTATCTACTATAGCATTTATATATCGATTAATTAATTCCAAGTATATTAAATTTCGTGTCACACAGTATACTACTTTCGTGTGACTATGAAGATTTGATACTGTAAGAATGGGATGTATAGACTCTGACAGGAAAAGATTTCATTAAGAAACAAAAATATGTGCAAATATTTCTGCAGCCACTGTATATAGATTCGGCCTCCGGATGTTTCGCTTAGCAAGACGACACTTTGTCGGAACGCACGTCCTAACCATGTAACCTTAGAGAAAATCTGTCTGATCGTGTCTGCATGCTACGTCTAGACGCTCTTGTTTGACACAGGAAATCCTACGTTCACGCCATAGTTACGGGTAGCAGAGCTACGTTATTCACTCTCGATACAGTCGACAATGCTTGGCACACGGGTGTCGTTGATTTCGACTTTTTAGACCAGTTGCACGGGAACGGGGTCGAGTAATCCCAAGCGGTAGCCGTCCGCCTTATCTGGTAAACTGTGGCAACGACAACGACTCATTGTTGGCGAGGGAACCGCGTGCCCTGTGTTCACATAACAAGGGCCTAGCAACAGTTTCGTGCGATGAAAATAACCGGTCGGTGTGGGACGAATGAATGAATCGTTTCGAAATCGCGGGGGGAGAGATATACCAGATGTTGGACTCTCTCGTGTCACTCTGCTGCTGGATATTCGAAACCTCGTTACCGACTGGCTCAATTAGATTTGTGATCATGGTGTTGCGCGGCTGTAACGAACCGGCCAAGTTAATGTTCCAAGGTAGGTTCGAAGTGTTGTTTCGACTTGTTTATAGAGTGTACTGTGCAGGATGTGATTTTTGTGAATGAGGTTGGATCGAGACAGGTGTCCTAGTGTAGAGTTCCGAGGAAAAGAACTGTTTGTGGGTGTAATAGTAAGCTGAGTGGGTTAGATTGATAATGGAAGATTAAACGTTACGACACGATTAAAGCATCGACGAAAATGAACTCCTGCTGTACGACAAATCTATTTGGATTTAAATCGTCATACATCGTACGTGTATTTAAAAACTGTGGTAATTTAAAACGTGTAATTGAATCCTGTGTTAGAAGAAGATCGTCAAAAAAGGCTTTCAAAGACTAAGAACAGAAAATTACAAAAACAATATTTAACCGCTGTTGCAAATAGTTCCAAGCTTTTCGTTTTTCCTAAGAATCTTGTTCGAGCTGTATGCGTCACTTCTGAAATATATGAGATATATAGATATAATTATATAATGATAAAAATAAAGACATGCGATATAATTCCATGAAACAAGTCACGATATAAAGGATTGGATGGCCAAAACGAGTCTCGTGCGTACGTGTATAGTCACGTAAGGAAACGTTAGAATCTCCATAATACATAATCAATGCACGAGGGACACGCGAACCTACCGCGGCAACCGTTCGATTCACGGTAGCAATCGATAAGGAGTCACGTTTCTGTATTCTTTTTCGCATAATGCAAATTATCGGCACACAAGATCAGACAGGGGCTAATTTAATTACAATTTCACGGATTAACGCCGTCGCGCTTCGATTCCAGATAGCTCGTGTGACGTCGCGTTGGCGACAACGTTTTATCGCTAGATACTCGAATCCGACGTTAATACGAGTCACAAAGCGCGGGTGGTAGTAGAAGAAATATAGCCAGAAGATCGGGCGGCTCCTGGCGTCGATGTTCGCGGCAAGGATTGCATCAGCGCGCCCTTAATCCCATTACGAGTAAGTAATGGCCCCTCGTGCGCCAACCAGAGAACCGTAAAAATGTTGTGTCAGATGCTATCTGACTGGTTGTCGTTTGGTAATTTACCATACGTCCAATCTCGACGAGTTACACATTGGCTAAAGGTCAGCCCGCTTTTACGCTCTTACCCGAGTCGATCGTGGCTTCCGAAGAAGTACCTTCTCTTCTCGGAGCGGTTCAAGTTTGTTAAAGGAGAAGAGAACGAATAGATTAGCGGACGAAGAAAGGAAGGGAGGCCAGTGGAACGGTGGGTATTTATAGGTCGTTCGAATTCTATGGACCTCGAAGGGAACACGACGAGTAATAAGTTCCGTTTAAGTCCGAGCTGGCAGATAACGATCGGAATTTCGCGCCGAGCCTCCGACAGATACCGTGTGTATCCAATCTACTTGTAATTATATGCGACGGAATCTGGTATGTACAAACTGTTTAACGGTAAACGGTCAATTGGTGCAAATAGCCGGGACTGGGAGAACAGCTACTTAACGAAATTGCCAGTGCACTGCTCTGCGTGCTCCTGATTGCGAGGATTGCTTTGAAAGCGCGTGCACGTATTGTGCAGTAACCGACGAACCAGTCCGAGGATATCGTTCGCCGGATATTGCGTACCAACAAGTTCGAAAACCATTTCAATGGGGATGAACGGTACTATACGATTGCTCGACTCAAATTATTTCATAAATATTATGGGAAATTTAGGAGATAACGATGAAACGAAGATATTTATCAATGTATTAAGAGTATTTCTTTTTCATATAAATCTCGACGTGGAAATGAGTTTATATTTCTTTTTTATAAATTATGATCAATAACGAATTACGATCTTGCTGGCATACTTTTCGGAAGAATTCTTCCTTCCCGTATCTTGATAGAAATTTTAATGCATAATTAGTAAGATGGGTTTTATGAAACCATAAAAAATTTTATCTTTGAGGTAATTTGGAAGAAGAAATAGGCAGTTTGGGAGAACAAGCAGTTGCGTAACTCACTGTACCACCCGTTGTAAATTTCCCAATGTTTCTACCTACGTGATAAAACCACCACTATACTAATTACGTCTTACAACGCAACATGTTAAATGTAAGACTAAGTACTCGTAAAAATCGGATATCGTCGATTATCACTTTTTATCTTCGACGATTACGAACGTTCTCGTTGCTTCTTAGTAACATCTGACCGGAACTGAATTTCCATCAAAATCCACACCGACGAAAGTATCCATTCGATCATTGGCGAAAGGAATTCTGGGAAAAAAAACGCATAAAAGCGTAGCGTCGCCAAAAACCAGTCCAGATATATCGCTTCCGGTATAATGAAAAATATCAGGCAAATTAACATGGTCGAGCCGATATTGTTACAGTGATTTATGGTATGTAAAACAGCGTTCTGGCGTTCGAAGAGACGAGAGACGTTCGTCGTCAGTGAAGATGGTCAATGACGTCTGCGCGGAATAGCCATTAAGCCGCGTATACACTGGTCAGACGCAAGTGGTTTATGAACGTTTATGAAACGGTTCAGCCTTTAGAAAGTTATGCACGTGGAAATTGATATATAAATCGCGTATCTAACGTTAACAGATATTCGTCGCGAATGCTTTTTAAAGGCAGATTTCCATTGGTCGGGCAAAACTTTTGTCAATGTTTGCAAACTTTCGCTAACGTTCGATAATGTAAATTTTCTTCGGTAGATAGCGGACATAGAGCGTAAACAATTGTGAACGATCGTGAAAATTTGTATGGCTTTAAAACAATGTTGCTACATTAAAGAAAATTGTGTTGTTCCTTTACGTCCGTAGAAAGTTGAAGAAAATAATAATTTTGAGATCTAACAATGCGCTGAGTTTTAAAATAGCTTCTCTGTAAAAAAGAAGAAAGAAATAGAAAATTTGATTGATCATATTCTGAATGTAATATTTCATTTATCAATGTTTGTTAAAATTTGCCAGATATCTAAATTAAAAAATTCGAACGTTGATGAACGTTACAGTTAATATTTATATTTTGAGTAGCGATATCCGGTGGATACGTGGCTTTAGGTGTTTCACGAGACGATTAAACCCGCATCATTGACCGCCCTCTTATTATCCGCGCCCGGTTTCCTTGGCCCTCTCGCCTTCTCTTCGCCTCCCGCTTTCTACTTGCATAATGCATAAACGGGGTGAAAACACGAGGAAGCTGTAACGGTCTAACGTCATTTTACGCGGTAAAGAGACTGCGAATTTACAAGAAACCAAGCCGACTGCATACCAACGAGCCTGAATCCCAAGAGCTCTCGTTCATTCCGCAATCTCTTCACAGCCTTAATTCCCGGTGGATCTTTCACAAAAACAGGTGCGAACACCAACCAGGGGATTTAAGCGGATACTTACTCTTGTTCAGTTTGGTTTGGTAATTTGGGAACAAGTTTTCGATATATGATTCCATCTTCCAGCGCTAACTTCGAGAGCAATTACGTGCGAGGTTAAATTTGATACACGCAAACTAAACTGGATCCTTTATTAAGTATCATATTCGTGATTGCCTTTAGTTACTATATACAAGATAATATGTATTAGGTTGTCCGAAAAGTGTCTTTCTTTCGCAAACGTGTTTTTTGCAACAGTGCACCTTCGTACAAACGTGAAAATAAGCCTGTGAAATATCGCGGTGTTTATCTCAACAGAACAAAATAGATCGTACGTAATTTGACAAAATAATATAAAACAAAAAACCTTCTGCGTCTATTATTTCATCATAAAACGAAAGAAACTTATCGGACAACCTAATACTTCGATTTTGACATTAACTTACTGACTACTAAAAACCAACCAGATCAACTTCATTTCCTGAAACATTCGATAAACAAAATTGAAAATACGTTCGTGAACAACGTTTAACTTTTCAGGAATCAGATGATTCCCCTCGATAGAGTTGATGAACTTGACTTTCGTATAGCTCGTTTATCGCTGACATATATCACACTGTGCCTTATTCGTATCTTTTTTCTATCACTATATTTCTATTAGAATTAAGTGTAAGCAATTACTTATCATCGAACGATTAAATTTTGAAGATATCCAAGAGACAATCGTAGAACTATGGCCGTCTTAACATTCCAATTACACGGTGCAGGTGCATACCAGAGCCTCCTATTGTCCTGATTTTTTTAGTCACGCTAACACAGGTGTTAGTCGCATTACTCGTCGGATGTGAGGATGCCTTTGATTTGAAAGCAAGGTCTGACGATAATATATGAACTTAGTAATGGTAACGTTGAAAAGATAATGTAGCAAGTTCCATACCAGTTGTTTACAAGTTAACAAAGTGAAACGAAAAGGAAACGTTCGAACGATGGAACGCTTAGTTTCGAATAGTTTCCGCGACGTCGTTCCCAAGATTCTCGGCGTAGATAAAGTTGTAAGGAGCCGTGTTCGCAAAGACACGGCGAATTGTCAGCCGTGTGAAAAAATATTACGGCTGTGTTACGGTCGTTTACGCGGCTTACTGGTTCTCCTCAGTAGCGTAGCACGTCGGAGTTATTCTTGTACGTGGAATAGTTACGAGCCCCTCGGGTTCTCTGCTTAATATGCATGGAAACGCACCGCTACGACCATATGCTTCGTTTACCGCTTCCAATTTCTCATTGTTGCGAGACCACTAACTCACTGCGAGATTTTCTCGTATCTATCGTTGCGTCGGTTTGTGTAATGGTTAAAGCGGCTTGTTAAGTCGTCGACGAAGAAAAAGACGATTATTTCAATGTAGAGTAATAATTACAGGTAATTCAAATAGGTTAGCAACTGTCTTGACAGGCAGCACTATCAATCATGTATATTACTTACGTCTCATTCATACATTAACTCATTATCTGACGACTTATTTTGAAGCAAATGTGTTTGGATCGTTTGAAGAGATCAGTGCAAATGCGCATATGTAAGCGTATGTTTCTCTAATAATGAAATAGCTACGTACAGAAAACGATACGTAACATCCTATTCATCCAAAGGATTTTGTTATGGCTTCAAAGTCTTTACGAACAAGCACTGTTATGCGTTAGCATGTTGAGAAGCGTAAAAGTTTCTCTGTTGGAATTTAAGTTTCCTACAATCAAAGATTTTGTCATTCTTAATAACAGAATTTTTCTCTTACGAATGTCCTTTAATTAATTAAATTTCCCATTCAAATACGCCTTTATTTTAGCTTAGAAACAATTGTCGAAAAATAATCCGCTATTATTTTAAACAAAACACAGAGACGTGTTTATCTTCCGTCGAAAATTGATATAATTTTATTTGCTCCTGGAAGATGATCTGACTAAGATCTCGTATCATCGTATTATGTATAATGTATTTATGTTTGTGTATCTCCAGATACGAGAATTTCACGTGACAGATCTCGTGCAGTCTAGATCTGTCATTTCTACTCAAAGGATATCTAAGGATTAATATCTGTTGACATGATTGCGACTAATTACATATTATCGAGCGACTGAATATCGCGACAGTGGCTCAAAAACGAAGGCTACTGTGAATTCAAATGAAATTGTCCCGAGTAAAATGAAATGTCACGGTAGGCAAATTCGCTTGGAGAGTTACTATTTCATCTATGGCCTCGAGCTCCGTGAGACACGTTAAGCATGCGTGAAAAGGTACTAATAAGACACGCGCTGCTATTTATTTCTGACAGCTATTGTTTAATATTAATACTCTTTCCATTCGTCGTATGCACAAGCTTAGAGGGTCTTGAATTACCATTAATGAATGTTTCTATCGTTCGACACACGAGCAACCTAAGCTATAAGCTACGATAACTATAACGTATGTGTGCAAATAGTGTGTTATGAAATGCCTGTTGTACTTTTATAAAGTATCTTTTATTATACTTTATTATACATCCAAATCAGCCATATTTTATTCTAAATAGCAATTCGTAGTTTTAACGTAGTATGAAGATAATCAGAAATTGAAAGACGAGATCTCTAAACTATTAAAACTAAACTATTATAAAGTGAATTCAACGAAACTCGATTTTATTAAATTTGATTTTTATTCTAAATTACAAGACTGTAAATTACCAGATAAAAATTGTCTAAGAAATTTAAATGTTTCGCTTTTTTTACTTTAGACATTCTAATTCGTAAATAACAAACTCTAACATAATCACACACAAAAAAAAAAGAATGATAATAAAGCAAAAGATTAGATACCTTTGATCAGGAATCTTCTAAAAAATTTTAAATAGCACGAATTCAATCATACACAAGATTATAATCTTTTCAATGATGAGTGACTCGTGCCCTCTAAATACACCAAATTGCTATATTTATCTTCCCCTGTTTAGAATGACTAAGACGATAGTTCTACAATTATCAAGAAACACCTGTCTCTTTGCTTATTTATGTCCTCGTGCAACAAAACTTTCGAGACTAGAAAGGTTATTCAGCTCTGCCCTTTTGGAAGCTTATTATTCACACTTAAGTGACATCTAAAGTGCACGTTATTTTTTGGGACTGTCACGCTTTTATCGGATGATTTCGCGGGGGCCATATCGATCTGACAGTCGCGTAAAAGCTATGTCAGAATGCGATCAGCACCGACTGCCACGGAATCCTAACAAAGTTAGTGGAACCCTCTGTTGCGTAGCGGGAGTCAGCTGCCGCGGCTGGATGACAAATCGTTGCTCGGCCGACCTGACAGCTAACATCCATTGGCCGTTTTACAACTTGATAAATCGCGTCGGTACATGGGGGAGATCTCTGCATTGCGAAACAGTGTACATTAAGCGTACACTTTGAAGTTACTTCTCTATCAGACTTCTATCGATTTTATTCCATTTCTTTCTGAAATTTTTATTTGTTATACCACCTTCATCTTTCTCATTGATTTAAGGTGCATTGACAGTAGGATTATCGACGACATACGTACAAGATTTGTATCCAAGAAAGCCACACGAGAAGCGTGTAAAATGTATCTATATACATAAAAGATATATCTACATATAACACAAAATCAAACATTTATAGTTCACAAAAGATCATTTATGAAGATATTATGAAAAATTATAAATTAGTTATTTCGATCGGTTCGACAGTTTTCGTTGAACAATGTCATTTGACGAGTCTATCAGAACGAAAATTTGTTAGCTCTGCGTAAGCAAATTGGACCATTTATGCCCGCGCAATGAAACATTTTTACTGTTCTAGACTTTCAAAATTCTGAAATATTCATTGATGTCTTTGCTATACTATATCGCCAATTTTGAAGCCAAATGTTTGAAACGTTTTCTCAATGAAATAAAAATTTCGCTGGAAGAAATTGAAGAATGGAATAATTTCCCTCCTATAAATTCAACGGTCTAACTTGTCTATAAAGGGCTGATTCTACTTAATTCGATCCTTGCTAGTCCAACTTATTAATGATTCATATACTCATTTTATTTATGCTCATTAGTTGGTAATGTTTTCCAATTAACGACCAATTAGGATGCGATTGAAAAGTAACGTAGAAAGATGAATTATCGAATGAATGTTGTAACGTGGAATGATTAATGGAATGATAGATTGTTGAGAGGATCGCCTACTCGAAGTAATGGAGAATGTTAGTGGGTCGTTTAATGCTTCGAAAACTTTGTTGTAACGCTGAAGTTGGTTATCGAGTAAACAGTTTATTATATCGTAAATGTCTACTCCTACATTTAATCTCTACCATTTTATAACGTATGTCCCATTGTGAGTAAACCCAGGAGTGGGCCCGATATATATAATAAGATTAATTGCCCATAGAGGTCTTATGTCAAATAGGTGGAACGATGACGAAATTTATCTGACAACAATGAAATTAAAATTCTCGCTCTTAAATAATCAATATCCCAAACTCCTATTTCATAACTTAGTTTATTAATTATTTACTCGTTTCAAAACAAAGAATCAATTCCTATTTGTACAGCTATATGGCAACGCTAAAGATAAACGCTTATCATCGTACATAAGAAGAAGCTTCCTTCCGCAAAGTCCGATTTGCGCGAAAAGCCTACGTTAGGTCATTATGAAAATCACCAGGCCCAATTTCCATAATGGACAAGTTGCATAAATTACTCCAACGTGCTAAATTTATGCTGCTTGATTAAAAATTGAAACGATTCTGATATCCTTACTCTCTAACGATATCAATGCTATTTATACGGGCACGGTATACATAGATACATTGTGCCACTTAGAGCAATTTTGAAGTGAAACAAACTATCAAGGAATGTTAATTTAAATCACGGCTGCTCCACGAAGATCGCTATTATCCTACTCCTTTTAATAGATTACCGTGTCATTTTGTTACGGGCACAGCTTGATTTACGAGAAAATTTGCTTTTTAATATGATAGCTAGAGCAAATTATTTATTAGCATTGGCAATTACGAGGGGTGAAACACTATCCCGCTGGAACCAGTTCCATCGTTCAAAAACGAGAATCTTTTAGTGAATAATTGCGCGCAGGGTTGTACGCTAAAATTAAAACTGGAATTAATTATAATATAATAACCTGATATGAACACACTCGGATGATAAGCGAAATAATAATAAATAGCATGAATAAATATCGCGGTGAGGTACCTATCTCCCATTGATTCGATATTTCACGACCAATTATTAAAGTTATTACGATTCTAATTAGAAATGGCCGTATATGATTATAATTAGCTGTACCAATTACGCGCCAGCTTATCGCACGATTGGAAACCTGCTTGCGAACGCTGATCAAATGTGTCTCGATTCTTCTTAAAGATTAAACATAACGACGTTCAATATTTGTATTATTAAAAAGTAGAAGCAGATCAAATTCAATACAACTTTTATGGATATAACAATATAATTCGGTATTTATGTAGGTAATTCTAATGGCATTCGTTTCTCTTTTTTCAATTTAATTTTATTCCAAACATGCTGTTCCTAGCATGAAAGAAACCTAATAAAATTCTTTTTCTAACATTTTTGCGCCCCCTTTCGCCTTTATAAATTACCATCATTTACATTCTTATTATATTCAAGATTTCCTATTCAAAAAAAAGAAAAAAAGAACAAGAAGAAAAAATGGAACGCAAGTCAAAGACAGATAATCATCACGGATTAACCTAAAATCGGGAAAAAATAATCCTGGTGTTAGATATTACAAAGCGATCCAGTTTTATCGTATGCGCGCTATTAAGTAGGATTAAATTGAACAGGGGGATGATAAATGCGTTGAGAACAGCTTTCGATGTAAAAGAGCCGCTCCCTAAAAATTCTCTCGCTCTATTTACATCGACCGATCTCCCTTGTCACTGTGCATGACTTTCTGTGATTTTTAATCTATAATCACTGCGTGAATTTGCGTCATGGTTAAATCTTGGCTACGGGCACGTGTTACAAGTAATATACATACATATATTTAGCAATGAAAAGATTATTCACGCTCGTATATCTAGTCGACACAAATCGATCTAGACACAAATCGATTTAGGAACAAATCGGTTAGACAGTTTGTTTGAGCAATTCGTAAAAGAAGGAATCTTCAGTTGCCTTTATTAACTAGCTGGGAGATTTAGTACGTGTGATAATGAAGTCGAGTGCGTCTTTGGACGATGATCAAAATTAAGTAAAACGGAACTGAATCGATATGCATTTAATTGGTATCAGGGTTAGCATATTCATATGAAGAATTATTCATATTAAGTTGAGGCTACTATGACACACAAAATTTATGCGCGCTTGTAAACAACGTTAACTAGATAGTAAGGTTCACATCTTATATTATATACGAGTTATATGTACCTCACATATTTCGAGATAAGAGAAACTGTAATTCATCCCTTCAGGAAAGAATTTATTTCAAGCTGTGGAAGAATTTTCTTTTATCAATGATTAATTATAGAGAGAAATTTTGTCTGATGTTGATGCTAAAATTTTGGATCGATTTTACCGGAGACAGATACATTCATCTTTTATTTTCTTAATTAATGCTAAAATACGACGTTACACGTATACCACATGGAGCATGAAAGGTTTCAAAGAAAATAATTCTCTTTCTAGCGTGTGTATTGTTACCACAGATATAGTACTGAACTACGATATCGTGATTCCTTTTAAATAGAATATCCTGTTTAAACGAAAAGAATTCTGAAATCCGAGACTATTTTTCAAATATTCTATCGATGAGAATCGACGAAGATAGTAAGTTAATATTTTGGTGGAATAATATCTGAGAACACAATTGAAAATAGTATGAGGAATCATTCGAAAGTTAATTCTGTCGATAAGTAACAAACGGCACGTGATTCATGGTCGAATAAATTTCATCGGCAAACTATTTCTATCACGTTACGAAATGGTTATGTCAAAATTAGTAATGCTTACTTTCTGTGTTAGTATCACATTTGTACAACGCGGTATCGTGCAGTTCTCGGACGTCATTAACCTGAAGGGGCAGTAAGTAAAATTGAAAATCGAATGGTTTTCTCGATGATCGTATCTGCCTGCGAATTCATAATATAAGAGCTAAATCGGTCCGGTATACCAATATACTATACGGCATACCTCTGAAAATAGTTGAACAACGCGGTTCTATCTTATCGACTCGTAACTCCGTTTCACGATAAACGAATCGAGTTAACATTGCTCAATACATACAATGTATCTAATAGAAACTCCTATCACCAGCCGATACCTTCTTACGATCGACTTACGAATATTGGAAAAATCTTGTGGAATCGAGTGGAGTCAATAAGTGGCACTTTTAGTAAGTGTCGCCTCTAATCGAACCTGTGGTAACAAGCCATTTTTCCTGGATAAAATCGAAACTAATTATACCGGGCGTACGATTAACCGAACGTTTTAGAGTACGAACATTGGCAAACCTAAAATCGTAGATATCGGAGATATTTAATTGGATCGCGAACGAAACGAAACCAGACTGTTGACGCTATTAGACACACGTGAACGCGTGAAACCAGCGAATTGTTGACTTTTTCCCCCTGTTCCTGGAATTTTTAATCAACATTCCACGAGCATTAATACTGCGCCAACTGGCGAAATGTTAATTAAATCGGTGATAAGGTGATTCTCCGATGACGTGAAAGAAAAACCATCGACCCACGGTAAAACCGGCATGGAGAGAAAGTTAGGCGCGTTTTATTCATCTTTCTTGATCTTTCTTGCTCTTTCTCGGCCTTTCTCGATCCTTGGTAGTAAAAGCGATCGCAAATCGATCGTCGACGTTTCTTTTCCAGGTTGTAGACAATGCCAGTGAACTTTTCTCAGGTGGTTATTAAGCGGCAATTAAGTGTTGGTCGCAACGTGCATTGCCGCGCCGATGCTGTCACGCCTGTCAGACGGCGCCACCATAAAATGTCAAGACTTAACAAGTGCCGTGTAAATGAAGAACGTTAATGCGTATTGACGGCAGGCGAACCGGATTTGATTGAAATGTTCCGTGGCCCTGAGGATATTTGCATGCAATCTACGCTCGAAAAGAAATCGAATCGATTCAAGATACGCGATTTATTGGAAACAAATCTGTAATTGATTTATCGGTCCCCGGGTTAAATTCTATTGCTATCGAAATGTAAAATAATCTTCAATGTAGTTTCGTGTTTTCAAAGGAATGCAGGTAAACGTGATTAAAGAAGATATTAGAAGACATTTTTTTTCCTCTTTCTTTTTTAAGGAAGATTGTAGAAATTCATTGGTTTGAGAAATTGATCGATTAGTAGTTGGTATAATGGTTTTTCATGGTAATGTTATTTTCATAAAAATGAAGTTTATGAAGTGTGTTTCTTTGATAATATCTGGTGTTATAATTTCTTTCACACGCTGGTATTTCAGTCGATATATCGATATATTTAATATATTATGTATCCAGTATATCATAATAATAAGCAGGTGTATTTAGATAGAAGTCCATCGGGCACGAAATTGAGAAAGCGAAGGATATGTTAAATGAACGTGACTGGTAATTGACAGCGTAAATTTGTTCTCTTTCTTTATGATTAATGAACTTTCTCTGTTTCCTATACGTTTACGTAAATCTAAAAGCAGATAAGAAGAAATATGTTTTATTCAATGTGCTATATTAGATGCTTACATACAATGAGTAATCACATATTCTACTTTCGAAAAATAAGAAATAGGTTTACCATGTTCCACTCTACATATTCCCTCTTGAATTTCAAGAAACTACAAATAGAAAATCCTCGAAATAGACAGGGAAATTTCAACTCTTACAACTTCGATTCATTTCTGAAACGTTCTTTCAGATAAATGAATACTTTACACGTAACAAATGAACAGTTTCATTATTCAGCTGTACCAACTCAATCTTTGTCGGAGACCACCGAACCACCCTGCGTGAAAAGACTGACGAACGCGCTGTCGCGACGTCTAAATGCAACATATCGGTGCGGAACTGCCTCTCTGAAATCCGAGAATCTTGTTAAGTGACGAACATTTATACGATCGCCACTAGACGAAGAAACGAACCGGGTTCAACCGGTGCCACGAGATATATTTGCATCCGTACGGCAAACCCACCGCCAGGCAATGCATTACGACTTACGACCAGCTTATCGAGCAGTGACAGTCGAAGTAAATCAATGTACGAGACAGGGGATGCCGGCTAATAATAAGAACTGTTTCTGCGACCACTGTCGTTCCTGTCACATATGACACAGTGTACCATAAAGCCACTCTAATCGACTCCATCCTACGGGTTCTGCTTCTGTCTCGTCGTTTCAATCGATCCATTTTCTTTGATCGCGTACGTGCACGTTGGTGATTGTTAGCCTGTCGATTGTTATACATTTGTGGGAAACTGAAAGGTGCGAACACGCACAGCAAATATTCAAAGAGTATTTCTTCTAATTTTGAATAGATAATTCTATCAGATTACTCTACGATTAATATGATCTCTTCAGAGTTCGATGTAAAAATGCTATGAAGATTGTTACTATCGTAAAATCGGAAAGGAAGATCTCATAGAAAAGGGTAGAGTTATAGAAAATACGAGGAAATTCATCGCCAACGGATAATTTTTCATTCTCGTCTAATATACAAAAACCAACGCTCGATTACATCTATGGAATCTAGTAATGAGCTTTAGATTTTAGATAGAACCGCTTCGAAATAGTTTCTGATTCGTTCGTTTTGACCTGACTTATGGGTAGTAAATTAAAAGACGATAAAACGTCGTGGAGGATATTACGAATAACTCACTAAAAAAATATCATGAAAGTATTCCCTCGCAATTTTTAGAACCTGTTCAGCGTACGTAGCAAATATTACAAGCTGATCGATAAGAAAATACAACCCTGTCTATACAGCAATTGATGTACAAAAAATGGGAAATCTATTCTTAGATTAAGGAATTCCACAAAGAACTTACTGTTTCGCAGACGACTGATGTCATATCATCAAACACGTGGATATCACCAGCTTGGTTGCTGGTAAACGATGAAACATCGCTCGTGATTGACCCCACAAGGGAACGACACGGCGGGCGATGAATCTCTCCGTAACAAGAATGAGTGGTCGAACGACGAAGAGACCTGTTAACAGCCGGCAGTCGATGACGTTCTCACTCGATTATCTAACACTTTGCAGAGTTCGATCGTAGATTACACTTACGCGGCCCGACAGCCGCTCTTAGATAACGTTCAACGTGCTCCCGCCGTAGATTATACTGTACTTGAACGTCACCACCAAGTGTTCTTACGTATCGATGACGTGCGTCATCGCCACCTACGAATCCGGTGGTTCGTGGTAAACGAAAGAAAAAAAATATGGGAACGTCAGTGATCTGTGGAGCGTCACGCGGAGCGCACTGTTTCAATAATATTTATGCCGGCCACCCCCGCTGCCTCGAGGAAGTCGAAGAATGTTATTTTCTTAAGCGTGGGTGAAGGGGAGTGCGTAATAAGCGAGTTGGATTTCGGTTGACTGACATTCGCAGTATCTAATCTAGTCCGACGTTTCAAATTCACTGTATGCTTCTTACAAACCGAGACTCGTTCCGTGCCTGTTCCATTCATCAAGCTCCGACTATATGTAAGATTCGACTCTCGATCTATCATATTTGAAATACGCATTAGAAATTGTTTGATTAGGGTATCGGTACGCAAAGCTTTTCAACCGAAATATTGAAATTTACTTCTTCCCTAAGATGAAATTTCGAACATCTAACTATTCGTTTTAAGAAAATTAACTTAACGAGAAATGACCAACAACGAAATTTTCATCGTTCGAACAACACTTGTGTCAATGTGAAGTCCCGTTCGAATTTCCAAACTACATCTACGTATCCACTTTGGATTTATTGCATTCGAAACGCTAAAAATTATTCGATTACAGTTGTTTGAATAAAAATATAAACATGCGCCTCTTTTTTCCGCCGCGTGAAATCTCAAATTTCCCGCTGTTCGCGCCATACAAGCAAAGCTCCTTAAAAAGAGCGATCCATCGGGATCACGATCAACCGGGCGATTTCTCGCGTCGGCTCGATTATTTATCGTTCTCACGTTTTAATTCCCCAAGACGAATGGCTCAAAAGGAATTCCGTCTTGTTCGAAGAGATGACGCGTTACCTGCGTATCTTCTTCTCAAGCTGAAAAGCTTCGCGTTCCAACTAGCCACGATTTGGTTGCTCTTCGAGGAATAAGACGCTGCACACACCCCATCGTCACGAGTGTATCCCCTGTGCGCGCAACAAGATACAGAAACAAAAGATCGGCCTCTTTCCACCTAAGCAAACGAATCCATCAAAGGGCGTGAGTGAAACACGAGTGGAATATCTCGTGGTTCGTGGAGTGGCGCTAGCCAAGAAGCTACCATTCTCACAGTAATTATGTAAATTTTTAGAAGGGTTCGAAATACGAACCGACCAAACAAATACCCTTCCACTAGATAAGAAACACCTTCGTGTATTTACTTTCGGCGTGAAACCATTGTTTCGAGCCACGAACCTGGAAAGTATTCTTACATTTGGATTAGCTGTCGCTGTTCGATGTGTTCAAGGGTCTACAGTCTACGGTCTACAAGCAGCGGTGTAAGTTGATTTTGTAAAATAGTTGTGGATACCTCGTGCAAAGAATTCTACTAATTGGGGGATTTTAGGAGAAGAAGGGTCGTACAAATTTTTCATTTGTGAAAAACTAGCAGCGAAGTGAAATTATAATAGAAAAATGTGCGTGCTTACTTATGCGAACTTATGAAAGTTTGAAAATTCGTAATAAAATTCTCGAGGTGAGTAGCAATATTATATAACATTTTCTATAGTTATCTCGTTCTCGGCAAAGAGACATATAAAACACTTTTTCTTCTGCGTTCGCTAATTGACTAATTAGATAACGAAGAATCTTTATTTCAAGAAGAATATTTCATTCGATGCTTGACTAATTTCCCGTTTATGTACGATGGCTTTATCTTCTACTTTAACTTGAACGTAATGCATTCTCAGAAATCTGCACGACACGTTCACATTGCCTTTTCACGTACTAATATCCTTGAACAGGGAGGAGTATAAATTACTCATTTCTTACTAACTTACTAATTGAAATAATTAGCAGAAACGATCAACGAATCATTGACATGTACCTGCTCGTTATTCAAAAAGATTAACCAGACAAAAATGACAAGTTTCACGATTACCTTGAATTAATTCCATATTTTCTTTCAGAGAAACATCAAGTTATTTTTCAATAAAACGAAGAAGCATTAACTATGAGCCAGAAAAGTTGTCATAATAAATACATATATATATACTTATTTAATATAATTTATTTTATATATATATAAAAGAATATTAAATATTAATAATTCCAGCGAACATTTATTCATAAATATTTCCAGTCAATTATCAAATAATCTATTCTCTTCATTTCATTGTAAACCAGTCAACAATTCCGCACAATTAACCAAATCCTCGTAGTTTAAATTTTAAAAGATAGATAGCCAACGGAATTTTCTTGTCATATCAGTACACAAGATGCTGCGTTCATTTGTTATCAAATATCATTATTGAACGTAGTCTCAATGAATGCTGAGTAAAAGAGAGATCCTTTGAAATTTCTTAATGAAACATGCTGCATCAGGGACGATATTACAGAAGTCGTTGACGATAAGTGGTTTCACGACTTTTGCCACGGACAGGCTCGGCTTCGTTTGCTTATTCATGGTTCATAGTTATCAGCACTCTGTGATAAGAACAAGACGATGTAATTGACAAGGCTCTGCGTAAATCTTCTAATAGTCGTCTCATAATTAAAGCTTGTTTCGAGCGTTTAAATACAAGTTCTTTGGAATTTATGTTACGACACATGTTGGTGGGGAACAATGTGAGAAATTTGACGTCGACTAGGCCAACGAATTCTGTGTCACGCTGATTGCCCACGATAATAGTAAAATTTTTATTACAAGATACAAGATGTTCTACGATTCAGTTCAACGAGGTGAACGCGTCTGAAAGGACTGAATGAGAAAGCCGAAGATTCAACAGTATCAACGTTTTCCTTCAAATCAGGTATGTAATTCATTTTTTTAATTTCACTTTGAAAGTCTCGCTAAAAGCTATTAATTAATAAAATCTTAGGCAACGTTACATAATACAAAAAAAGGTAATTTGTAAATTGCAAATTTAATCAAGTAAATCGCTACTTGTTAATTTAAGAAAGTGCTACTACGTGTTGACAATTTTTTTAAAATGCTGTAGCTAAAAAAGGAGGGGGGAAACAATGAGACAATTTTAAGAAACCTTACGACAAGATTGTTACATATATCGTTCGATGCAATTAACGTCTACATTGAAGTCAAACTTAAAAGAAAATTTCTTCCTTTAAATCTTCGTTGGAATTCGTTATCACAGCGAGGACAATAACGCGATAACTTTCTTTCTTATAATTTTCTTTGTGCACATACAATATCGCAGAAGCTATATATCGTACGTAACTGACAAAATGAGGTCGTCGCTATTTTAAAACACACCGAGTGATATAACTGAAAGGAGAAAAAGAGAATCGTAATAAGTTGTAGTGAATTCGGTCGGTAATTCTGAAAATGCGAATCGCTTAAATAGCAAGTGTCAAAGTTGGGCCGGCTGCATGGCGTAAATCCGAGCTGAATGCAGCTTAAACGAAGGCGTTTATAATATTGTCAAACGGTACGTTACGGAGCCGCGGAAATACCCGGCCGCAAGGGTGCACGCGTGAATGCCATGGGCTCTTAGCACATCTTAACGCTTTCGGTGTGGTACTTAACCGGTTGTTTGAATAGTCGCAACCTTTCTTAAAACGATAAGGAAACTTTTGCGTTAACGAGAAACGTTTTTGCTTCTAGGACGAATTTTTTATACCAAATCAAATCATTGGAAAGAATGAATGATAATTGCGATTGATCTTCCAACGTCTCCTTGCATGATTAATAATAATCATAAATCTTCTACAAGCTATCATACGAATGTCCGTTGCATCATATTTGTTACAACTCCTTTTTCTTTTTCCGCATCGTATTTGTTGAAACTCCTATTTCTTCAAATTTTTGTTGTAGTATTTAGTTTCTGACATTCTTTTCATAATTCTCATAGGAATTTACTCGAATGTCTGTTGCATCATATTTGTTACAAGTCCCTTTTCTTCTTCCGCATCGTATTTGTTGAAACTCGTATTTCTTCAAATTTCTGTTGTAGTATTTAGTTTCTGAAATTCTTTTCATAATTCTCATAGAAATTTACTCGAATGTCTGTTGCATCATATTTGTTACAAGTCCCTTTTCTTCTTCCGCATCGTATTTGTTGAAACTCGTATTTCTTCAAATTTCTGTTGTAGTATTTAGTTTCTGAAATTCTTTTCATAATTCTCATAGGAATTTACTCGAATGTCTGTTTATCATCATATTTGTTGCAAAGTCCTGCTTCTTCAAATTTCTGTTATAGTATTTAGTTTTTATAATTACTGCCATAATTTTCATAGAAAGTGAAATCATCGTTAGTGTTTTACAACGACAGAATAAAGTATACTTTATATGAAGCATTATTCATACAATTAGGTAGTAATATCGGAAATATCCTTCGATAAAGTCTGACGTAAAAGTATTCAACGTAAAAGTGGGTTTCGAAAATGAGGCAAACAGAAATTTAAGGGCGAAACTAACAGTGTATCCGTTTATAACGTCGTAACTTGTGATAATAATTGGTTATCGTTTAACCACGGTAATAAAGTATAATAGACTAATTCCGTAGGAAACGTACTAATTACTTCCATCAAAGTCGGGCGGCCACGAGCCTGCTTGACGGGGAAAAAATGCGAAAAGGAGAAAATAAAAGGTAGAAGAAAAATGAAAAAAGAAAAAAGAAAGAACGGAAAGAATGAAAGAATCGGAGAGAAACGAAGAACACGAGATATGCCTGGTGATTAAAACCAGCGAGCCGACCGACACACGAAACACTGACAGTTCTGACAGTCGACAGGATTGTGGGCGGTGAGAGGCGTGAGCCCCTTCTGGCGCAATGGAAATTCGCAAGAAAATAAAATAACCACCGCCCTCCCCTTTAGCCCGCCCTTTGTATCTGCCGAGAAGAAGCGTCCCTAATTGATCCCATTTCGTGTCATGCCACGAGGTTCGCTGCTGCACGTTCTACCACAACTTCTCGGGATCCTTTATCTTCCAGATAAACAGCCGTCGCTTAAAAACTACTAAAAAGTTCTAGAGAGAGGTTTATACATCATACTTTTAATGCACGTGGAACGAATGTGAATATCATTAACGTGTTTACATTCTGTGCGACGTAAGTATAGTGCTCGAAGGTTCGCTTCTTCTTAGTAGGAGATTTAAGAATGGATTCCAAAATTTTTATAATTTTTGCTTAAAGAGATGCAAATACGTAAAATGCACGGAATATAAAATATCCGAATATCCTTATGATATTTGATCCTTTGCACTCCTATGTCCAGTGTGACTCGACAGTTTTTATCTCAGGAGCTCCTTTGCCGAGTTCCACTCGACATTCTTTCATTCCCACCTTTTTTTGTGAAACGTGCGAAAGAAAAGCAGGATTGCATTCTGGAAATTGTTTCAAGATATATCATATGCTTAAAAATCACAAAATATAACAATAGCGCGAATAGAACTGGTATTTAAGCGAATTTGTTTCTTCCTTTATTTATTTAAATTGTCTTATTTTTTAGTTAAAGTAAATTTCAAATAAAACACTTAAAAGCGTTGACTGGCAACGAAAATGAAATAAAATTCGGAGTGCAAAGTGTTAATAAACGAAACAAATGCTAGTTTTTTAGTCGTATTCATGAAAACGCGAGTTTGTATAAATATTCGAAATTTGGTTGGAAACGAACGAAAGTAAAATTAAATAAATCGAGAACAGAGGCCGCGAAAGCAAGTCTGCCGTAGACAAAAACTCTTCCTACTTTAATTATAGATTTTCTATCTTAATCCTAGACAATTAAAGATTTATGTTCGTCGTAATTCAATAGACGGTATATTGCCATTATTTATTTCTTCGTAAGAATTTGACATCGCCGTTAAAATTATTACAAGGGACATGGTGTATCAAAGATACACTTTTGTAATGATCGTGAAGAGCCCGGATAGTTTGAACGAGTTTCGAAATGGCGTCTTGTTAGACCAAGTCTCTAAGCAGCGTCGCGTCGTGCCAAGAGTTTCTCGGAATCGCAGGCGGTGGAACTAGCTTTGATCGTAGATTATGCGACTGTTTTGATTTGCAGTGCAATCGAAGCAACGGCTTTAACGTCAACTTGTGGCACATAAATTATTACGATGTACCTGCCAACCCTAAAATCAAATTTACGATATGCGCAAATGTGGAGAAGCACGAACCGTGATATGGTGGCAATCGATAATAAAATGTGAACCTCATGCTCCGATTATTGGCTTCGTATCCATTTCTCTAATAATTCTTCTCTAATTTTCGTTACAAAAAAAAGAAGAGAGAAAAAAAGAAAAGAAGAAAGAAAGGAAAAAAATATACAGAAAAACATGATATCTTCTTCAGCAGAGAGCAGAACTTGAACAGAAAAGCCTTCAAGTGTCCACCGTGCTCGTGTTCGAGCAGGTTCATTAAGGGAATTTATAAATCACCGGTGTGGGACTCGACATATGAAAATGTATGTTAAGTACTAACAGCCATGATATTCACGTACATGCGTGTGTATACGACCGATGTGTTGGTTAACTTCAGAATCACACGCAGGCATCACACGTGTGGGCCCTTGAAAAAAAAAGAATTCCAACGATTTTTAAATGTTTACTCTTAATTTGCCTACTAATTAATGACCGTTTAGACGTTCGATATTTCGAATCTCAACGAGAACAGAAATGCCGGCTATACTTCACGCTGCTTTCACTGTCCTCTGTACTCATCGAAAATCTGCTTTCAACTTAAAACGTTTCCACGGTTCTATTATATATGCATTCACGTTCGAGCAATCACCGTTGTTATTATGAAACAAATCCGGATCGAATCATCGTCGTACGATCAGAATCACTTTCTCAACGTTGACATAGTTATTTTTCGAATTAAAAGTAAATTATATGGGTAAAAATGGGGGTGCATCGAATCAAGCACATAAATTATTCTCCATCGTTCGACGTTTCACAGTTACGAGCTCGTAATTTTACCGGTGCACCCGGGGACAAATACAAAACCATGTGTCGGTTCCTCGAGCATGAAAGAAATGTGGCGCTTATGGGGATTACGATCCACAGTGCGCTGCCATGTAAATCAGTCGACATGCATGGAAAAAAAGAAGGTTTCACTGCAAGTCACATACTTTCTCCTTACACTTATTTTGAAAGCTAGGGTTAATCTCGTTTGGGCCACAAGTGGTTCGTAAAACAGAAAAACACATGGATGCACGGGGAACCGCATTCGTGTGTCACGTTGCATTATGCAACATTTAGCGTTTCGAGTATTTCAGAGTTTTCAAAACAGATAAGTAAAAAATTTGTAAATTTTTTTATTTAGTTGTTTACATTCACAATTTGTCCGATTTGGACATTTGGTAGAATTTTTTGGCTGTTTTGTAAATTTGATCAAGAAATTATAAATACTTGTCGATACGGTGGCTACAAAAATATAACAAGATATTTGCGTATATCATTATTTTCCGATGAAACCTTCTCTTTCTTTTTCAACAAATTTTACATTTTATTTTTAAAAAGTAAATGATACGAAACTTGATATGCCCGGACCTAATTAATTAGTATGTAAATGTTATAATAAATACAATAGTATGCGAGTAATTTTTGTACGCACTGTGTCTCTTGCTTCATATGTAAATTGATCCTTATGAATTATGAAAGTTCTTCATGTAGGATAAGGTAACTTGTAAACGTGTGGAATCGAATCGTTAGAAAAATCCGGAAAATTATCCAGTTTTTCATGTTGTCTTTAAAGAATTTGAAATTCTAATAAAGATATATTCATTATTCCTAAACGATTGCAATAACGTTCGTTCCTTGTCATATCGATTTAAAATCTTAGGTTACTCACTCTTGGGTGGGTTGACAGTCGAACCATTATTTCTAACTAGTCTCACATCATAGTAACATGTTAATCCTTTCGAAGGTAGAAATCGTGGCATAGGAATTGTAGATGAATGTGAAACAGTGTCGTTTATTTAAATATTACTGTTTCCTATCAAATTATTCATGCTCTTATGAAACAAGAAGTACACTTATCGTTCCGGTATAACATAACGCTTTGAATTTATTTGAACTTACCATCGATTACGTGATATCGAAGAAAATATTCGAATATAAATAGAGCGTATATTTTTCCTTATTCTGAAATCGAGAGTATTGTTCATGGACGTGTTCGCGTTTTCTCGAGCGGAAAAATGTCCGCGTTTCGATGAGGAAACGCGCACCGGCTAAATAAGATATTACGCAATGATATATCACAGAGCAAGTGCGATTATCAACATCTGCGTCCTATACGGTGGAATGCAATTGCTTCTAGCTACTAATAATAATTCAATACATTCCATTATTCAATTTTAATACGAGAATAGAATAAACTTTATGCGCGTATCAAACGTATAAACATTTTGTTTTAAGATATCGTATTGTTCTAGCTTTGTTCTAGCTTTTCGAATTGGGTATTGTGAACGGAATTATCAGACAGTAAAGAACAAAGTTTACGATATAATACATTTCGTAACCAATGTTCTGTGTCGAACGTGCACTGCAAGTTCAATTGATATTATTTGATGAATATTGTTAAACCTGCGCGCAGATCGTTTCTAATCGTGTAGCTATATTTAGAATTAAATCGAGCTTCAACGTGTCACCTGCGAGATTTCTATGATAAAATAACGATATTAAATAATATTAAAATTTACAATATACAGCGTCGTATAAGTCATAGTTGGTTATTAGTCATAGTAACAATTCATAGCGGCAGCTCGTTAACGACCGAGCACTAAACTTCTTCATACGGAAGTTAAAGTACTGTAACTTTGATCGCTATGCCATTAACCTAAACATCTCTAATAGTACATTACACGATGGACTAATGTATCACGTTAACTGTATCTGAAACTTTTATGACCTATTCAGAATTCGTAATATATAACTACTACAGCACTGACAACTTTTACTACTCTACTTATTCGAAATTTGTCAATTACAAACTACCGATATCAGTGAAATAATTAAGACACTTAAACGTTTCTCTCTTTCATATTTCGATATAAGCAAAGTGACTTGATGCTAAATTCAATTTAACGATACCAACGAAATAATTAAGAAATTTAAACATCTCTTTCTTTCACGTTTCCATATCTATATCACATTCTCTCTATTAGGCAAAATATCATATCCCATAAACCCAACAATATACTTGCATCTCTATCTCTATGAAACGCTATTCGAAAGCGAAATTTATTCGCAATAGCGAGGCCGGTCATTGAAACGTCGAAGAATCGACAATTCGTATCTGTGTGTGTGTGTGTGTGTGTGTGTGTGACAATTCGTATGGCAATTCGTATGGCAAAGAAATCAACAGGAGACCGCTTCACATATATTACGGATATGATTTCATCGGGCATATTTGCCTGGAAGGTACGGAATACACGTGGTCAACACGAGGGTGCTGACCCCTCGCAACGGGGTGCACAGCGGGACGCCGTTGCCTCGCGTCTTTACCTTGTTCCGCGTTTCCAGGCCGACAAATTCAGTTTTCTAGGTAGTGTTCTAGATGGGTAGGTCGCACGAGGTTGTATGTCAACGCACCATGAAGGACGACTTCTTTGAAATGTTCCGCTGCTTTATAAATCTCTTTTCTTCCCTCCTGAGGAGAGACCGTTGCGCGGTCGCGTGCTTCCAAACCACACTGCTTCCACATGTCCTCTAACGAAACTAGCTTTTATTATTCTCTTTAGTGGGTCCAGAGAATTTTGTTTCAAAGGTCTTTAGAAATAATCTGGACAACTCGTTAGAGAATGGTTTCTTTTGGTATTTGTGATAGGAGTTATTTTAAACACAGTTGTCTGTAAAAGTCTTAGTATATCCTTTTAGAAGATGACTGTATCAGTTTTTTTTTTTTTTTTTTTAGAAATAAATTTTATAGAAATAAATAAATTTATTTAAGCGGATCTTATAAAATAATCATCTATGAATATATCTATAACTTTTATCAAACTATATAGATATAGTGATGTATAAAAATATATTTATTCCTTAACATATAAAGAAATAATAATAATAATAGGGGAAAATTGACTTTTTACAAGGTGTACAGAGATTTTTGTCAATGACTGTAATTATTTTTCTTAGGAAATAGTGTATAATAAAACGTGTAATTCATAGCATGTCGTTATGCACATTCCAAGTTCTTTTTGTACTCAATTGAACGATTAGGATTAGTAAATCGTAATAAGGGATCAAAAATAATTTCTACGAGGCGAAGACACGAAATGCGTGCATTCGAAGCACGCGAACCAGGTTTCAAGTTTCTGATGCCATTAAATGGCACGCCCGGCCAATAGCAGTGTATAAGTACCGGACATGAGTATTTGCATACCCAGTTAGCGACATTCCAAGCAAAGTTGCGTGTATACGTGGTAGGGTCTTGGATTGTCACAAAATTCATCGAATGCTAGATGAAATCGATCGCGCATTAAACGAACTACGTGCAACACAAATTATTAACAAATTTGCTCAAATTATTGCCAATTTGCAACGAGTTCTATGAGAATATATTTTTACGAAGACATTTTTAATCAAAGATACAAATTTTATATGCTTTCTGATATTTTTTAAATCTCGATTCGCTAATTTGTAAAACGAAAGAATAACTAGAATTAAAACTTCACATTCCGGTTTTTCAACGTCTATGCACGTTGTTGCAAAATTGAAACGAAGGAATGAACGGAAAATAGAAGATACTCGAAAGAAATATTCGCTCGTAACATTGTAATAATACATTCAAATTTATTAAACGGTATCATGCCCTTTGCTCCTCCGCTACATAAACAATTTTCCCGCTCATTAGTATGGAAGCCACATACGATGTAGCACAATTCCTCCACGGTCACGATAGACCTATGATAACGAGTTGTCAAGTAAAATTAAGCGGTAGATTTAATCAATGATCTTACGTCGACTTGTTGCCTTTGTTTCACCTTAAGCAAAGTCGACGTATCCATCGTAATTTGAAGACAAGACCGCTATTTACGGAGACGCACAATTTCTAAACCAGTTCAACGTTGCTACGGTAATGAATAATAAGTTACCAGGAGGTGTGACCAATCGATGATGCACTGATTATTTATCTTGTTTCATTTTTATTTTGTATTTCGTGGTTGACAGAGCGCATGCGTTTCGACGCTAAACGCGAAACAACGTTGTTCGTAAAACTAGCTCGTTCGCAGGCCGATTCTCTCTCTTATCGTGCCAGTGAATCATATCAAGCAACGAGACGACCAGCCAGCAACCACTTTACATATTTCCACTCGACTCCTCCTTTCCGACTTCTCGTCCACTATCGCGTTATGAATCTTCTGCTATTTTTCCTAACAAAACTGATCGTTCAACTCGTAAAAGCTACGTTGGTTACTTCATAAGAAGGAAACAACACATTTCTCACATTTGGATTTCTATATTTGACGACTACACGGCAAAGATATTACGATGCTCATTTTTGTCCGTTCAGTTTTATGTCACTTGGAGGTTGAACGAAGTATTCTCCGAGTATTGAATATTTGAAAAAGAGAATAATTTAGAGAAACAAATCTTTTAAAGATAGATGAATAATAACAGTTTAATTGTTATGTTTATTATGCCTCGGTTTAACTCAGTTAATATTAGACTGTATATAATGATTAAAATTCCTAATATCTTTTCAACGGTGAAGAGACAAACACAGCTATTCGATGCCAAAGTGAAATGACAAAAATAATTTCGATGTAGAATTGGTTGACAACATACTGAATTTTAAAACTGCTGTGCTATAAAAGACAGGAAATGTGCCCTTTCACGTGTCTTCACGTCATCGTGTCTTTCCACGCGTGGTCTTCGTTTAAATTAAAATTTCTAGATTTAAAGTTTTAAATTTAAAGAATCAAAGGGGAACTACGAGATATAATGTTGAAAGAATGACTGGACAATAGTATCGGTATACCTAAGATTAATTTTGGGTTTCGTATTACATAGGCAAACACGAAATTCTGGTCGTTGCATAATTTATTCGCGCGACTCGAACGCGAAGAAAAAATTCTCAGAGAGACAATATTACGTAAACGATAGGAGAAACATCTGAGTTTCTGTAGGACGACTAAATTATACTAAATTATATTAAACGTAGGTAATCGAAACCTGCACGTCGGCAACGATTATTGTAATTATAGGAAGGAAAGTAATTATGTTTGAAAATGAATGCCTCGCGACGAGTATTAATTTTCCTCGACAAGTATAGTGCTTTCAATAGCACGTATATTATTTCTTCGTTCTTATTTTCTTACCATTAAATTGCTGCGCGAGCTTCGCGAAGTTTGCAATTTTCTTCAAACGATGGTTTTCATGCTTAAACAGAGTTATTTCGTTCTTCGATTACCTTCTGATTAGTCCTAAACGTTTCAAACTTGTGCTTGTAATTTATAAAAAAAAGAAAAAACTAAAGATAAAGGAAGCCTATGCTATTTTACGTACTAAATTTGCTATTTTCTACTAAGTCGAAAAGCTTGAATTACGCTCTTAAGAGCAAAGCATTCACAGGATTAAAAACAGTCCATATCCAACAGGAGCTTATTCAACGCGTATTAAAACCATCAAGCCAACCGTCATCGAAATAAAAACCGCCATAAAATCTAATATTCCCCGATTATTAACCTCGAAACACGATTTCAGTCGAACCAACGTATCAACATAAACCTACGACTAACTTCCAACGACAATAAATACGCCGACTTTAAAACTTTATTACCATCATATTTCATCCTACTTGCCCCTACCGAAGTACGTAATCGATACATTCCCGACGATTCGGCAAGTCAGCCATAAAACATCCTTTTACGATCAAAGTTCATCACTCGACGACACGAGATTGTCATCTTCGAGAATCGTCATCATCCCCATAGAAAGTGGTCTCCTCGCGTCAGTCAACTACCCTGAAGGAAATACTAAGACGTATTCAAGTGTGACCGTTCCGTGCGGTATTTCTGGCGCCATTAAAATGGTCAGCCTAGTCAATAGCCGTTCCTCGGGTCTGCCGCGTGTTTGCACGACAGGTTAGCGAAATTCCACGGCAAAGAAACGCGCGTCGCCGCCCTATCCCGTTTACATTTTACGTGGCATGCGTGGCGACGTATTGGCCGGGTCGTGTACGATTTTCGCTCTGCTCCTTTTTAATCGATCAACCGTGCTACGAGCCAATCCGACTCGCGTCTCGACCCGGAGAAGGTAGCCTGGTGCGCTCATATATTCGAGTCGGGGCGCGAAATTGATTAATACCGGCACGCTTCGCTTTCGATTTCGATTTCATAGTCGGTCCTGTCTTAGAGGACCCCCTGACGAGGCCCTCCGGTTCCTGGAACACTACCAAACGACCGCCGATTGAGATTCGATATCTCGAATCCCGTGCTCGAGGTTCGACGCGTTTCTCAATTCGCTATTTTCGTTTTACGAGTCCGGTCGATCGGGTTCGTCAATCGACAATTGTACACGGCCGATATGTGCGCAATGGTTGGCGAAAGTATTCGAACAGCTATCGCGGGAAGTTTTTATATGCGTATTGCATGTGTTAATATAAAACTTTTTGAAATTTCAATAGCAATGTAATGAGACAGGATCGTTATTGTTATGTCGATAATATTTGAAAACTTCAGAGGAGAAACATGATAAAATACACCTCCGTCTTTTATAGGAAAGCTATCACAAGATATAATGTTACATGCTATAAACTATATAGTTCCATATTACCTAACATGTTTTTTTTTTGTTTGATTTAGAGATTAGTGACTTACATAAAACTTCTTGGATTCTCCACTTAAAACCAATCGGACAATGTACATATATATATTATAATAGAATCACGAAGATCGGATCTCGTCACAGTGCTAATAAAATTTCAGAATGTTTCACATAACGCGCGTAATATATATAAAATGTGTCCCCAAATGTTCGAATACTTTCGTGAATCATCGTATGGATACGAACGTGCGAGCCGTGGAATATATAATATTTCCCTATGTTCGAAAGTATTGTCACGCCGCAGCCAGGAATGTAGCCACGTCGAACGGGGCCACATCCGTAACGAGAAGCGTAATTTAATAAGAATTATGTCCGTCATAAATGTGCGTCCCCGTCGTTCCACAGTTACGAGCTAGACCAGAATCTTTTTCACGTTGATATCGACACTCGCAAGAAATACGACTATCATCAGGGTTTCTCTAGTTCCGCGACAAGCTTAGAATATCCTGGTGGTTACGATTTCCTAATAATCTATATAACTTTGAGAAGTGAAAAATTAGACCAGAAGAGAATCATTTTTGCTACGAGATTGCACGTATAATAATTCTGCTCCAGTTTATGCGTTTCCCTTCCACGAAATAACCTCTTGAAACGTCGTTGCGTTAGATGACCTAACGAATTGCTCCACCGTTTATTGTTATACGAATAAATCATTCGTCCAGGTTATCGTATTCGAATGGCAAAGAAATTAGACGTACCGCGTTTCTACGTATCGCAGATTCCTCGTATTATACAGGATGGTTGGTAATTGGTGGTACAAGCGGAAAGGGGGTGATTCTACGCGAAAAAAGAAGTCGAAAATATAGAATAAAAAATTTTTTTTTAATTTTCTCTTTTTATTTTTCCATCGAGACAACGATCTACAGAGAGATCCGTTATAACGTACCGCACGCGTACCGAGCGAAAATTCAAAGTCGATTTTCTCGAAAACAAAGCCTCAAACGAAAAATTTTTATTCTATATTTTCGACTTCTTTTTTCGCGTAGAATCACCCCCTTTCCGCTTGTACCACCAGTTACCAACCACCCTGTATTATCTTTACAAGTTTTCGCGTGTCTGCAGAGATGCTATTTAACTGGATAAAAATCGATATTTCGAAGAATATTTGCAAGCTGTTGATTTATGTTAGTTCGATCCATATACATATATGTGATACGAATACTAGTTTGCAACAATGAACGCTCGACGAGGCGATCGTGCACGTACGCATATCCGCATGCTTTCTCCCGTATTATTAAGAAATAAACGAATATTACGGACTCCGCGGAACGCATGCAAATGAGGATCGTTCATGGAGGTAGCTGCACACGCTTATTATTGACTCGTGCGATTCTCGGTTTTCTCGACGAAATCGACTCATCCATATAATCTGTATTTATCAATCGTAAACGTCTTGTATTTCCATTGAACTTGCAACTTGTTGCTCGCTGCACGCATTCTCCACGCTGTGTTTAACTTATCTGTGCCGCAAACGTAGTACATATACGTAACCGAAAGTGTTCTTTTTACTGGTTTGTTAACTGCATCCTCAGAGAAATTGGCTGGACTCAACTTTTGGACGTGATCGTATTAAGTAGAATTTCAGCAGCGAATATATCGAGTTTGGTATTAACTTTATTATGTATCGTTCAAAGAGGATTTGCTCTTGTGTGTAAATATAGGATTTAATTCTGCTAGTATCTGTTTCGAATAGGTTTTTTTAATCGCGTTGACAAGTCTTTGTATATTGTGTATGATTTTTGAATTATATGAAGAACCGTAGGAAATTGTATCATAAAATTAGACGTTTCAGAAGCCACGCAATTTACATATTAAATAAAGAACGAAATAGTGCTTAGTGTCCTTAAGTGAAAAATTTATAAAAAATACGTATACACATCGAAACTTTCACAAAATGTCTACTGCTGCGATAGAGTTAGAGAACATTAAAACGAAGTAAGAGGAGATAAACATTCGTCATCGAAGAACTTTAATTTACATCAAATCGATTAGAATCGAACAAGGATTAAAATCGACGCAAAATATAAAATGTTACGGATTATTGGCGCGAATATTTAACGCGACAAAGCAGTTTACAGGGCATTACTGTTGTCAACTAGGAATTAAGTTCATCTAATCTGGATATATAGATCGACACATCGTGCCTCCACGTTCGATTCATATTTATTTAATAAAAATATCAGTCGTCGATCAATGAATCGGATTAATTCTCCGCGTGGAACTTCAGTAACGATTCTTTCCCGCCGTCAGAGCCACGGTCGATCTCGTTCGACCACTCGTTATATTCCACAATTTGTTCTTTGGAGCAGTCTTGCGGCTAGCGTGGTTGCTTCCTCGGATTAAGCAGCGTGACTGGTCGGATTTTCCCTAGTGGAATACCCTTATGATCTTCCCGAGTTCATTTAGAATCATCTCTCGTCCTTGTTGCGTTGTAATCTCGAGATTAATACGTATTTATGTTGGGAAAACTCGAGCAGTTCCATCTACATGGAAAACTATATAATACCTCGAAAGAAAGTTGGCAAAATAATCAATACTAGGAATTAATACTAATTATTGATTTCATTATTAGGTTTTCCCAAAAGTTTCTTTCGTTTTATAGATGAACAAGATTTTTTGTTCTGTATTATTTTATTGAATTATGTATGATCCATTTTGTTCCACTAGATGGAGAATCATACACAATTCAATGAAATAATACAAAATAAAAAAAGTTGTGCATCTATTATTTCTTTATAAAACGAAAGAAATTTTTGAAACAACCTGATACTAATAAAGTGTATTCATACTTGCATTATAAAGAGATATAGTTAGAATGAATAAAAAGATTTGAAGATTTTAAGAAAAATAAAACACAATGCTAACTTTCAAAGTAATGAATTTATGATGCTTCAAGTGTTTAGTTTAATATTATACGAGTTTCATCTAAAATATCTAAATGTGGTATCAAACGACATAGAAAAATGTATCAGAAAAGTGTTTCAAAAACTGACAAAAATTCGAAGATTCAGCACAAAAGCAACAGCGACGAACAGTGTGATGAACGCGAAAGCAGCATGTCGACCATATGCTTCTATTTCCTCGAAGCTTAGAACCATTGAATAGGTCCTATTGCAAACACGCTTTCCTCGATACAAGAGGATCGGGCGTTATAATTTACGGTTCACGGATATTTCATGAAAAATTCTCCGATTTCCAGGCACGCACGCATGCACCGTGTGAACAACTCTGTGCGACGTGCGTGCATGCGTTCACACTTTCACGCAGCACGCACGATTTGTCGCGTTTACCCGACGAAAAGAAAATATTTGTCTCCTGGTTCCCTCAACTAAGCCCGATGCCCGCCGCTTAAAATAATTCTAGTCCTCTGACGATTGCGCTCGAATGGCGTCTCGTTTAGATGCATAAATATCTTTCTTCAATAAATTCTCGTTCGTTTAAGCGGAAACGTCATCTACAAAGACTCACAGGACTTCTATATTAATTTTTAGTAGGTACTGTAGGTGAGTAATTTATAAACATACAGAGGATCCCAGGTCTTCTCAACTTTATTGCTGTATTCTGTGAATATCGATGGGAAAAAAAGATATTATACAAACATACGTTGTTCGAAGCTTAATTAAAAGAATAAGAAAAATTACTATGGTATTAAAGCAGAAATAGATTGGCGATATTTACATATAGTTCGTTTATGCATTGGATATAACTTCCATTAGTTGTATCAAGAGGAAAAAAGAATGAAATTGAACTTTTTTTTTTATTATTTAATTTGTACTTTACAATTTGTCCAACTGGAAATTTGGTAAATTTGAAATTTTTTTTTTAACTTCACGAAGGAAAAAATTCGATCAGCTATTTCTATTTCTTCGACAAGGAGCGAATTTTGGGTGCAGTAATTTTGCAATTACGTAATAATTATTTTCAAGAGTACTAAGAATACTGTTCTGTCTTTAACTAGGTAAATATTGCTCAACTATTTCTACTTCGAATGGTATTAAGTTGCCCTAAATGATTCTTTAGTTTTATGAAGAAATAATAAATACACAAATACACATAAAATAATATAAAACCAAAAATGTTGTACGTCTATTATTTTCTTATAAAACGAAACAACCTAATATAATTTTATATTTCCTATTTTTATTCTAATTTAATAAATTAATAAAGTCTCAAGCGACCGATGTTTATGTAATATTTCCTCTCTCATTTATGGAAGTTTAGTCAGAAAGCTAGAACACCCTGTATATACGTTTACTTCCTAGGATAGATAACTATCTGATTACGATTGTTTCATTATATACGATATGTGCATTGTATATTATAACTGTAACAAGGATATAAAGAAGGAAATGGAAGAAAGGTCAGGTATAAAAGAGATTACCTGTATAGAGGGAGTGTGAGAAGGCGCCATGTACTGTTCGGCGCCTCCTTTTATCCACCCCAGGAATTTATCGTGGCGTCACAATAAGATACAGAATTTATTAGCACTGGGCGAAGAGTTTCCTCCCTCTAGTCCCCTTTTAAAATTCGGATTCTATCGTGAGAGACGGGCCGTGGTATCTCGGCTCGTGGTCGAAAGAGCATTCAATTTGTACACCGGACCGTGAATCTACTCGGTCGTTTGAATACGAAATTTATCTACCAACCACACAGAATAATGGTGAAACGAAACGAAGAAACTTATTTTACGACGTGGAAAAGCGGCTCGTATCTTTCTCGCCGTCGTATCGTACTATCCCACACGAATAATTGAACTAATCGATAGTACCGCACGCTCGTAATGTCGATGAATATTCAAGAACGTACTCGAACGGAATTAAGATAAACGTCAGTTTAACTCGATTCGTAACAATTTGTTGACGTTCCAATTTCTCGATCGCGGTGCTGCAGGATAATTTCAAGCGTTCAGTTCCGTTTACCTTTAAGCTTTAAAATTCGGGCCGAGTTTGCTCCGTAATCAACGTGAAATCGAATCGATCGAAAGATGAAGAACACGCGTTCGAATAAACCGTCCGAGATAATTCCATCTCGACACTGCTTTCTCTCCGATCGAAGTCTTTATTGGCAAATGTCGGAACTTTCTGCGGTGAGATTAAGTCGAATAAGTCGAGATTAAACGAGAGATGAAAACTGGCTCGATCGTTCCAATTTCATAATACGTAACAAGGTAGGTGTAAAAATATCGTATGTATAAATTGTAATATCGAATTCTTAAGTAATATCTATGTTTCGTGGCAAGAGGAAAGGAAATGTGAAAATTATAACATCCAACCTTTTGAAACCTATTTTTATTTATTTTCCTGATTGAAGTACACAATACTTCGATATAATAAGATCAGTATCGCAGAGTCTATACGCTTCGTTTATACGTATTATCTACATACATATCGTATAATTGCATAACTTCTTTATGAACTACGCGTCACGAAACACAAATTCCAAGTATCCAGCAGAGTTGGTTAAAAGTTACACGATACGCTTTTATTAAGATCTCGATAATCTTATATTGAAACATCTTCCTGGAGATAAATGAGTCTTACACAAACGTATTCCTCGACAATTTTTATATGTTAATCCGCCAAGAAGACGCAGCTATCGTTCCCATCGACAAAATTAGCATACTTATTATCTTCGTGTACACTACACGCCATTCGATCACATACGCATACTCTATCAAAAATAGACATAGGTGTAAGCAACGAGTAACATCGGTGCTTGTTCACGGTCCTTCGAATCCGCGATGAATGACAGAAACGGTAACAAGCAACGTTGTTCTTAATCCACGAAAACATAATCCCTCGATGGTTTTGTCACGCACAGGTGATTCCCCGTACACGATGTTACCAAAAGCAGAACAGTCGAACGAAACGAGCATATAACGAGCCGGAACTGGCCCGTGAGGACGGTCAAACGCTTCACGAGACAACGGCTTACGTATCTGGAGTAATTTACCTGTCGGATTATCGCTGAGAAATCGCGTCTCAATTACTGCACTGTCAACCAGCGTGACGGCACGCCAAGACGACATCTTATCGGTGAGAGTTCCCGTTTGGCATGCGTACACCTTATAATCGAAACAGTTATAATCGAACATGTTCCTATTTGTACGTATTCCTTTCTTTTTTCTGTACTTTTTCCTTTTTTGGTTTTCCGCTGCTTGGTGATTATCGAGTGGCGATAGAAACTGACAGTGAATTGAACCAATCGATGAATTCGACAGGATATTTATGTTGTAGAATACGTACACAGGCTCGAGGAAGTATTCGAACATTTTACGGATATATTAAGCGTGTTATATGAAACATTTTGAAATTTCGTTAGCGCTTTTGTGAGATTCAACTATCGTGATTACATTAGTACAACCAAATCGAATTGGTTTGAAACAAATCTAAAAATATATATACAGAAATAATAGTATATTTAGTACAAGTTATGTATGTATTTCAGGGAAATCACAAAAGTATATGATTAGTCAATGTTTGCAGTGTGACGGTCGCGTCTCGTTACAATGCTAATGAAATTTCAAGATGTTTTACGTCACACGTACGATATGGACACAAAAGATTTTTACGGTAGGTGTTCAAATATTTCCGTGAGACATATTACGTACATACGTATTATTGTAAATATCTATAGGTTACGAGATTAACATAGAGTTTTGTTAAATGTTTGATCGTTGGCCTCGGAAATTATTGTTGAATAATTCGAAATTATATTATGTATTTAAGACACACCACGCTAACATCTGTAAGAATAATCAGAACATATTCTATTTCGAAATAGTTTATTTTAAAATAGTTTCAAGCTTGACGTATTTAAATCCTCCGATGCAAAAGATATATATCAAGCGTTAGAGCACCCGATTTATACGATCGTATTCAGCAGGTATAAGAGAGTCAAAGACGCATAAACGCGCGTTTTCAAATGATTTACGCGTTATGTGGCGCGACCCGAGCAACGTTTATACCTAACCAAGAGCCGTAGACAAAATATCAGCGGTAAATGGATGATACTCGGAATCCGCTGTTTAACTCGTGGAAATTGAAGCTGATAACAGTACAGTTCTACGCTTGTTACTAATACTGTGATGGATGTGTAAACGCAATGATGATAACGAGGTTGCATTGGATCCTACAACTTATTCCTGGAAATAACATCGTTTGGGAAAGCATATACAAATATAAAATCTTATATTTATACATATTTTCAAATATCTATAACAGGATATATGTCTTCAAATGTATATGGTACGACATTTGTTAAAAATAATCAAAGTCAGGTGTAACTAACATTGGATTACTTCTGATGTCAGTGATTTATCACGAAGAAGTTAAAATAAAATATCGCGATTCAAATTCGACCGATAACTTCTTTTTATCTGAACAATTATTCGTTAATGCTAAATCTTACAAAAATAACATTTTCTATTCAAATTCAAGCTTCCCTAACTACTCTGCCTAAGCAATCTTTACGAAACAATTCCTTTCCAACTTCGGTCCATCCTATTCAATTCACGAACAATTCCAAACAATTCACAAAAACACCTTAAAATCGAACCAAACATCTACAAAACCTCCCCGCGTAAAGAAAAGCTGTAACACGACAGTCACGCAAATCTCTGTGCGCCAATGTATCACAGAGAAACACGTGGCAGCCTTCTGGAACTGGAAACGGAGTCGTGACAATTAGTTACAACCACGACAAACTATTTATCGCGACTGGAAGCCGAGGTTTGCAAAAAGTGGAAGGAAAAAAGAAAGGGGGAAGGAGAACCGGCGCAATCATTAACCAGGTGTCAGCCAATAAATCAGTCAGATTTCGACGCCGAAGGGCAAACGAACGCGAGAGCCGGAAGAACGCCGCGGTTGATTTAACGTCTGGCGGGAAAACCGCGCACGAAACGACGACGCGAGGACGCTGTTGTGGCTGCTGCCGCCACCGCTGCCTCCAGCTAGAATTATGCAAGGTGACCGCGTTGTTTGTCTAACGATCGAACGATAAATACGGCCTCCGAACCAACTACCAATCACTCGGTCCCGTATCGCGGTGAAATTACGCGCGGCTCCAACGAAGCCGGTCGTTTATTGGCCCGATCGATGTTCCATGATAGACGGACAACGACATTGGCGCCGATTGGCGGCATCAAAAAAAATCTAATTGCTCGTACCTGCTCCTATGCGTGCGCCAACGCGTATATTATCCGGTGGTTACGGTGTCTCGAGGCGCTAGGAAAGAATTCGTGATCGATCTCGCGTCCAGAACATAGCTTAGCTCAACATAGTTGGTTCGTTCCGCGCGGATACCTGATTCTGCGCGTCGCGTGCGCGCCATCGCTTTGTTCGCTGATTATACCGTGTCGCGTGGAAAAGGCATTTCGTTCCATCCAGGGCACCTGAAATACGCCCTGATCAGTTCCTAATGACTCGTGACTGCTAAGTGCTCGAGCTCGATCAATGGTGTCGCGATAAAGAACGCGTGACTGGGTTTTATCGCCGTCCCGTGATTTAGTTCTCATTGGGTCGTCCGTTCGAGGAATTTAATCATTATCCGAAAAGAAATCGACCCTGGAAAGGTTTGCTTATCGATGAGGAGTGAAGTTTCGAGGTGTGAGGTTTGAAATGAGCGACGCTGGATGCAATTAAAATTGAAATGGAATTGCGAACGAAATACACAATGACGTAATTGTACTAATTAAGTATGCTAGATGTTTTAATTAAGAGAAAATGATCTTTCATGTCAGTCTTTTACGTATCGTTAATTTATTGAATCGGTGAATGGGAAAAACGAGTTAATGCAAGTCTATTTGCTGAGAATTTTCTATCAACTAACATATCATATTGACGTTTTAAGATTAGTATTCTTATGAATATTGTATGACAAACTGAATTACTGTTATACGCATGATTTAAATGATTGTATACTACATATCTTTATAATTAATAGATTATCGTAAACCAAGATAATAATGAACAAGAATCTCAATCGTGCAACAACGCTTATACTTGTAGGGACTAAAACCAACCCGATTGATTTAACTAATTGTACGAGAATAAAAATACCAACTTAACAAATATATCGAAGATGATTTTGAATTACCTTAACATCCCTCCAAAGCTACTCGTAAATAAGAGATTAAAGCATATAATCCTACTTAAAAAAATTCCTTCTTAGAATTCCCTCCAAAATCCCTACACTACAAGAAAGAAAGCTTCTAAATCCCAATAAATCGTTCGATTTACGGGATTAATCCTGATAAAGGCTTGAAAGCGGAGGAGTATAGACATGTCCTTGGCAAGGACCACGCAGAAACACGTCTAAACGAGGTGGTTCACACGCGAGATCACGCACCGGGAACAATGGGCCGCGTTGTTCAGAAACCATGGCCGCTAATCGCGTCAAAACACGCGTTAAGGATCATCCTGCCCGACAGCCGACAAACGTTCAAGCAGGACGAACGAACAGAGGAACGAAACCGGACAGACCAAACATAGTAGAGAGAAACCATGTTGATGCCTGCCGGCTTTGGATCAGGTTGAGTGAGTTGTTTCGAGCTCGGCCTTCCCCTGGTACTGGTCGTCTACGTGTCTACTCTCGTGTAAAATAATGCCAGCTACTCCGGATATCCTTCCACAGAGAGAGGAGCCACCTTCGAGTACGTCGCTCTCATATCGAAATCTTACGCACAGACTTTCCCTATGTCGGTACGCTCAATTTGTTTGACACGAACGATCACATGGTGTCATTACGATCAACTTTTTGTCTCGTTGCTGAGGCTATTTAATATGCAAATTGCGTACGTAGATACGTTTCCCTACTTTTTACCCCCCGTTATCTTTCGAGAAGTGTGAAGAAATCAGAAAGCAGAAATATGAAATTGGGAAGATATTAATTTAAGGCGTTAACGCTACGCTTCATTTGCAATTTCTTTTTAATCGATTTACATCATTACGATCGATCGAATCTATATATTAGGTCGTCCGAATAGTTTCTTTCGTTTTATAAGGAAATAATGAATGCACAACATGTTTCGTTTTGTATTATTTTATCGAATTACGTATAATCCATTTTGTTTTATCAAGATAAAGATCACAACGTTTGACAGATTAAGTTTCATGTTTGTATAAAGATGCGTTGTTGTAAAAGACGTCTGTAAAAGAAAGACACTTTTCAGACGACATAATATTATAATTACCTACATCCGAGATTGGAAGAGACTTCAGGGATTTTCTTATGTGATTTGAATAAATATTTTCTATTAATGCGATTACCTATATTTCTCAAATTATAGAAATTCCTTCATCTCACTTACATTTTTTAACAATGTTACGCAACTTTTACTGCTCGGTTCTTAATAGATTAAATAGTTTCCAAACTTTGAATGTTTATCTTCAAACTGGACATTTCATGAAAGGTAGAGGGGTTAGTTTATTTATATAAAATTCCTAGCTAGTTCGTTCTGTTTGATTATGCATGAAAATTTCTTTTCCCAAATAACACTGGCGCATCCATACTTAATATATATTCATAGTACGATTCATGAATTTACACATTTGTAATACATGTTACCGATGTAATTCAAGTCTCCCAAAGGTACAAGGTATACCGAAATCATAATGGAATACTAATGGCAGGCTTAAGTACCGAATCGTTACGATAAATGGCTTTACTGTGTCCGGAGCGAAATAACAACGTGCGTGCGACACGTCCTGGAGAATCGTAAAAACAGAAGTTGGAGAAGACAATAGGGGAAGACGAAAGTTATACGGTGTGATTATAATACGAATAGTATTCATTTATAGCGAGACGACAACCGTAGTGTCTTTAATGAATGTCTAACCCTTTCGTTTTCGTCGTGTCGTTTATGAATTCATTCGATGCAAACAGGACGTTGTACTCGGATAAACATGTTACTCGTTTGTGTATCCGTTCGAGTAAATTAAATCGAGTGAATCTGTGACAAGATACGAGGCAGAGATATAAAGTATATTTGTAATCGACAATCAGGATGTCACAAACCGACTTTCAAAACGGTATCTCCTTTGAAACTTGTTTCACAATTTCTTTTGTACGTATTAACAAACGTCTGATCGATAAACTAGTACAGTATCAGATTAATAGGCTCGAATCAAAACCAATTTTTCTGTACTTTTAGGTTTATACACGAAGATTAAGACAGACAAGAAGTTCTAATTTCGTATATTCTGTTATTCAGAAATCAAGAAAGTTGTTTCAATAGATAAATTGGATTAAAGTTGATAAACGATTTAAACGACGGACGCTTTTAAGGTACAGAACTAATCCTATAAATATAAATATCGATTATTCTATACAAAATTATTATTTCTTTCTACTTTGATAATAATCTGATTAGTGAAAAGAACGTTTGCGCTGAAATATTTTAAAACCGCTCGATTTAATTCCAATTTTTAACGTTACTAAAAAACGATACAGATATTTTCTATTATCCATCAAAATTGGTTACCAGGAATTCGTAATATTTCATACGTCCAACACGAACCAATTTCCATGAATTATATTCCATTACTCCCTTCCTTGAAGTATATTTCATTGCAAAACCAATCATCTTAAAATCATTAAACCAACATATTCGTAACATACATCATATCAAGGAAGAAAGCAAACAAAAAGAAATTGAACGGCGTGCTGGAGCGCGAAAGGCCGACTACTGTGGTGTCAGTATCGCGTCCATTAGTGACACGAGGATAAAGAAGAATTTATTCACGATCGGACTCCACCCCGAGGGCTAATTTCGTTAGGCCGATGCAGCGAGGATCCGGTAACTCATTCACGAAACGTATCCTTTAGTCTTGTTGCGAGCAAGATTTACGAGCGACAAGGACTCGTACTCGGACGAAGAACTGCCACCGTGCGTCTCTGATACGCCTGGTGGATCGCCAACCGAGCGGAAATAAACGTCTCGTAAACCTGCTTGGCGCTTAAGAAACCAGCCATTTTTTCTGCCCCTCTTCTCGCCGGGTTCTGGGGCAACGCGAACGACGGCACCCAAGGAACCCCATGGGGAGTCCATGGAACCAGCTTTCCACAATTTCATGCTCTACGTATGATGACAGATAGTTTCTTCAGGATAATTGCAGGTCAAAGGAATCGCGTGCTTGCTAGAAAATCCCGTTTCTTTACCAGTAGCTTTTTAAATTATTCTAAATTTTTGAAACTTTTGTACGCGGTTATTTAGTAAAAAGGAATGTAACAAAGTTAAGAATATAATGTAATTAAAAATAAAAATTTTCTAGAGTTTTTAGTTGTTTAAAATATTTCCAACATTTTGACTCTTAACATTACGCAGAGAATGAATTTGAGAAGAAGAACAGAGTAGTTTCTGACAACCGTGGATAATATTTATGCAAATAAGATGGCATTCCATTTTCTTCTATCATAGTATCCTTTCAATATACTGTGCGCTGTCTATACTGACGTTCATAATTTATCTTATTCTATTCATCCGGAAATAGTTTATTAAGAAAAGCACTAGACTAACATTCAAAACGTTTTTAGGCTAAAAATTATATATACACACGCACGCAACAATATTTTTGTTCGATCCTTTAAAATAAGAAAGCCAGAGGTACTGGAACCAAATGAACCAGTTTTTCGAATCAATATTCATACGTATGAAATCATCGACCAAGCAATCCTGTTTGCAACTGATAACAACCATAAACAATCCAAAAAAATAACAACCGACTACATCACCAATCAAAGGCAACAATGAAAACAAAACTTGGAAGACATATCATATCGGTAACGAGACGGCCGTCAATTAAGAATCCGCTCGCGTTAAATAATCCTCGCGTCCTTCTACGAATTCTTTATGTGGAACACCGTCGTCTCTCGGCTCCCTTAACACAGCCAACCTACGACGATTTTCTGTGCATGGAATATCAAATCAGCCGACAGGCCGACGATTAGAAATTTCAATCACGCAATGCTTCCATCGTCGCTACTTGTCTACCATGTCGATATCTCGGGAGACAGACGGATATCGGGATACCACGGGATATCACGGATGCTCCAGAGAACGTGATACTGGATCCAGTCCAATGCTAGCTTCGAGAGCACGTACACCGCAACAAATTACCTGAACACTCAGTTTCAACCACGTGTCCATGCAGTAACTTGTGCTATGCCTCGTGCTATAATTCAGATAGCCATCTGTTCCTTGCGGACTATACATCTCTATACATTACGTGTGTACACGTACAGTGGCTTAGGAATGTATTTGAACATTTACCACAAAAACCTGTTATTTATGTTATGTATCGCGTGCGCTATATAAAACGTATTGTAATTTCGTCTAATTAGCACTGTAATAAAACAGGACTGTCATGATCGTATTGGTCAAATATCAATTGGAAAACTAGTTTCCTATATATGGGAGTTACAAGATATATACTAGCGCTTCACAGATCGCCAAAATATTAATAAGCCATTTAATGGGTTCATTTTTAGCGCCAATTTCTACAATTGTTCTTGAAAAATTACAATTAAAAAAAAAATTACATAACCTTCGATGTTTTAGTTTTATTAATATATACACTGTTGATCTTCACAGTGAATAAGAATAAACTCTATCGACCTATGGGCCAATTCGAATTTAAATATCTTCACCTAAAGGTTAACACGAGTTATCTATCAGAACGACGACGATCATTGTTCCCGGCTACGTTACGTAAACACAATTTTCCAAAACAATCGTCATCGTTATCCGCATATTACGCAAAGGTTCACAACTTACAAAACCACAGAATTGCATATAGCCGTCAACTACCTTTATCCATAAGTCGATAAACGTCCATTATCAAGTAGCTGAACTACGTTTCATATCGATGATCCAAAAATGCGAACAATACTATCGTGATGTCGAAATGTTGTGATGCAAATCGTTTTACAATACTCGATTATCGTTAAAAAAAAAAAAAAAGAGGAGGAAAACAAAAAAAGAAAAGAAAAATACCATACAACCTACATATATATAATTTCGAAAGGCGTGCAGTTTGAACATACGTAGATTTATACAGAGTTTGAACGTGCAAAGGCGGCGGCGTGTGCCATAGGATAAGAAGGGGAAACGCCTATCGGCGAGTTGAGGCGAGAAAAGTCGCGAAAGGTAGCTCCATTCGGTCGCGTCAGACGGAGGCACCTGAAAGTTTGCGAGCGCCGTAAAGATACAAGGTGCAGTCGACCGGCCCAGGGCTGTTATAAACGTCCCGATATTATCTCGCCTCGTGTAAATGCATATTGAAAAGCGGTTACGCACTTCGTAACCGGCGTGCCCGTGTATAATCCGTGCGTCCAGCTTCGATTCTAACGAGTCATCGGCATTCACCGATCGCGTTTCAGCGATGCCAGCCAGAAGATTTAGATCCTGGAATATTTACGACGCGTTACCGTTAAGCGGAATGCTGTTGGTGAAATAGCGTCGTCCTTTTTGGAATCGAGAATGCTTCGTGAGGGATGAAAGTGTCGATTAATTTCAGTTTAAACATATGTACAGTGAAGAGTGATTTAGGTGGTTACGAAGAATTTATTAATTGATATTTAGCTACTTAAGTTATCGGAATCGTTACGTTTGAAACGTAAAGTTATAAGTCAAGATATCAAAGTTTTTAACTTTCCTCCTTTGGTTTTACTTTGTATCTTTTTACAACTTTTAGTAATCGTCATTGACATACCGCAGACTAGCAATCATGTATCTGACCCATGATGTATGGATTGCACTCGATAGTTACAGAAAATAACCACAGAAACTTTCTCCGTTGGAAACCAATGAATCTTAAATCGAGTCAATCCTTCATAACGCAGCTTCCAATCGAATATGCGTAAAATGTCTAAGAGCAATCTTTCTTGAACGTCACACTTCTCCGATCTCTTCCTAACTTTCTAGCAATTCCAATTTTTACCGAGTGTGTAATCAACCTCCTCTATCAATTACATTCAGCATTTTTATCGACCATGATCGGGGACCGATAGATTATGCGTATTTTTAGATTGGTTTCAAATTTTACCAAACGTAATCACGATAGCTGTGCTCCATTATGGTAGCGACGAAGTTTCAAAATATTTTACATAACACGTGTAGTATATTCATAGAAAGTTTCTACGCGCAAGTGTCCGAATAACTTCGTAAACTTTCGTTTCTCCGACGCGAAGATACGTCGTAAATGTCATTATTAATTTTTATTTTGACGAAGCAAGGCATTTCCTTTCTCGGTCAATGACAACGTGTGACAGTGGCTTTAGCAAGACGCTGCATTAAGATAATAATTGGCTGTACAAACCGAAGGGCACGGATCGTTCGCCACCGTGTCGTTTATCGGTGGACAGTTTTCCCACAGCTAGATCCTAGAAAAGGGGCTCGATAATTGTACTAATGTAACCTGTTTGCCGACTTGGTTTTCTAAGGACATTAGGGGTACCGCTTTGATGGATTTCGTGATTCGAAACAACGCTAAGAAAAAGGATCGATGGGATCTGACCGACACCCGATAGATCCTAGCCAAAAGGGTACTACAAAAGAAATACCGATGGAACTTTAATTAAGATAAAAGGGAATCTGTGCAGGCGTCAAAATGAAACATCTTTATGCTGCATCGTCCTCTGTTATTTCTTTCGTTATCTTCTTTTGTACGTGTACGTTCATGGCTGGTACGGTGTGGGAATTTCCCACAATTAGATGTTTGAACGAAACCGATAACTATACTAATTCGGTGCCGTTTTAAGGAATTCCTGGATATTTCGAAGGGAATAGAATCTTTGAAGAAGATGCGACTTTGTTGGAATATCTTCAGATAAAAGCAATAGTGAAAGTTCGATAACTAGTGTCTCCTACCTTGTTTCAAATTGTTTCTTCAAGTAGATAGACTTGCAGTAGAGTTTGGTTAATAGGAACGTGTATGTTTTAACGGTGAACCGGTAAAAAGTAACGAGTTAGCTCTATTGACACGACGATTATCTTAATCAGAGTTCTGTTAGAAAGTTCTAATGTGAATGGACATGTTGTTGGATAAATAGTAACGAGATAATCGCACTGTAGTAAGATTGACACCTTGAATATGTATATACATATACGTCATAATAAGGAAACTTGTAAAGAATTGTCAAGAGTAAAACAGGAATGGAAAAGTATCGTTTATGTACTTTTGAAATGTTGGTTGGTAATAGTCCATAACGTTGGACATTACGTTAATATTTTAGAGACGGCTTTATTAACAATCAACCGCATCAGGTTGCAAGATCTAAAATGTCAAACAGCGTAGTCACGCTTCAGAAGAAGTATACACACTATTTATGGCAGAGAAATGTGGTGGTATTAATGAGTCATAAGCTATAATGAATTCTGGCGCCAGCATTAATTTACAACTAATCTGACAGCGGTCTTTTGACATTTCTTGTTGTCATAAAAATCCGTCCAGTCATAAAGCATCGGTATTGCGGTCTCTTTTTTCTCCTGGCACTGATACATTTATTACAAACGGTAAATAGTTGCAACAATAATTACTCTATCTAATACCCTTTCATAGATAGTCCTTACGACTTGTACATTATGCAGAACCATTAAATATTATACCTGTCAAACGTCATCTGAATTTTTCCTCTCATGGAACACGTTCGATACGTACATAAAATCGAATAAAAATATATGCTACCATTAATATAGCGAATTTTATAGAGAAAATAAGAGAATTCGTAGGATATTAACGAGCAATAAAATAGGCTTTGTAGCATGTAGAACTTGAAAACATTCCACGTAGTTAATAAAATTTTCATTCCATCCCAATCAGATGTAAAGACACATAAACGAGTCTTATAAAATCACAGCTAAGTATAAATAAACTGTACTTAGTTATATTTATAAAAATATTCTTACTTTAATGCCTCATCTATTTCAATCTTATGCAAATTTATTTTCCTAATCCCTTATCTTACCACTCATTGTGACTTTATACGTTAAAGTAAGCATTTTATTATTTCCTAGAAATTATATCTATTTTATATGGTAGAAATTTACTCGCTTGAATTCATTAGAGAAGAAATAATTTATACAATTGAAGCTCGTATAATGCAGTTCGTCATTTCATCTCGCTACTTACTGCTTCTACTTGCGTAATAAAAGTTCCCATTAAAGTAAATAAATTCCATAAGAATTGAGTCAATTGGGCATTAACTAAAATCTCGTTTAAATAACTGGATTTTCGCTTTCTCTTTTCCTCAAACTCGCAGATTTTAACAATAGCGATCTAAACAATAATTTATATATATGTACAATACTCCAAGATCGATCTAATTAGACTTTAGACAATCAACGCTACTGCGAACGTATCCCACTGACTAAATATATTAATCATTCGCCGAAGTATATTTTCAAACATTTGCGCGAATCATAAAATGTCGTTAACGACTACGCCATTCGTACCAATGTGATCGTAATTGTCAACGTGTAAATACGGTCGCGTGAATTTCACCGGTCCAAGAAGTGCCTGCAACGGTCCAACAGCCGTTTATCTAATAAACATTCGTAAATCAGACCCACAGCTATTACACCGCCGCTAAAAGCTTTCCAACAGCCGATCGACCCTCAGATAGGATTTAAACAATTGATTCGTTCAATTAGTAATCTGACGTACGACCTTAACGATTATTTCAGACCTCTTCTCCTCGAGAACGTCATGCAGCTTGTCTAATCTCGTAACCCTTCTATCCTCCTTGAGTCTGTATGACCCGGAATGAAAATATTTCAATAGATATTATTGGAACACGAAGACCACGGAAAACGAACACGACGAGTCACTTTTTAGAATTCAACAAAATCGACCATGTTATTAAAATTATTTTTATTTGATTTTCCAGCTGAACATATATGTTCCATCATGTTCATGATTTGAAAAATATTTCATGTTTTAATAGTAAAAAAAGCTTACATAGCATACTCGTACTGGTGCTTCGAAGTTCTCAGAACGATATTTTCGAATGCGTGCAAACACTAAAAGCGAACGTGCCACGCTATCGCGCGCCAGTTATTGTTAGTGTCAAGTATGGAGAAATCCAAACTTAGTTCAGGAAATGTAAGTAACCCTTTCCGCACGCACAGTTTAAACGAGCTTGGCACTCTTACGTGCATACCGACGAAAACATTTAACTCGTTCGTTACGAGACTTTATATTTTCATCGAATCGAGATATCGAGGGATGGCACCATTAAACGTTCGCTTTCAGCCGCTCGTTCTGAACCGCTGCGCGCTTGTCGAAAATTACACGTAGCGGCGACGACGACAAATTTCTACAAGGCAAAGTTAGCCGCCCAGTCGTTTACCGTTTGCTAATTTTACGACGGTAATTTGGAGATCTTCGAGGTACTTATTGTTAGGCACGCAGACGCTGTGGCCGCCCATCGCACACGGGAAACCCACGAATTTCACGCCGAGGTCGCAAAACTCTCGCACGGGACAGGAAAAGCCGATTTTACGACCGAAGAAACTACCTACGACGTTTATAGGCCCTCTCGAGCCGCTCAAAAATCTATATCCGTGAGTCCTTCACACACGTGCGTGGTAAACGGAATGACAAAAAAATATTAAAGAGAACGAACATCTCGATGAACGGTGCTACGCGTTATGCAATTTTACGACGAGGGGAATATGTCTACGTTGCTCGAGGTCGGATGAACGATACGTCCGAGCTTCCCGTAAAAATGAAAAATATCCGAGATCTCCGACTCGTGTGTCGTTTTATTAGCATATCAATGGAAAAGATAACTGTTCACATTCGCAGAGGAGCTTCACGGGTCAGGAATTCTTCACGGAAATTTATCAGGATTTCTTCTGATCCTAAATCTAAATCGCCAAATAAATCGCTGGTCCTTTCCGTCCAGACTTGTCCATCCGCGCTCAACCGAGATTATGAAGAGAAATCGAGTGCCGTCACGAGAGAAGCGCACGAGTTCTCTTAAGCAAGTTCTCTCTCCTCCTCGACGACATTGTCCTTGAAGGAAAAGGAGAGTGTGTATCGTTGTCTGCCTGGAAGTTCATCGAATCCGATGTTTTCACTAATGACCGCCACTCATGCGCTGCGTATTGATCTTCGTTGGGTAATTAATTTACACTGGCTCTGTTATATAATCTATTAAACGTACTACTGAAAGCTTTTAGATGCACAATCAAACTTCTTTCTTGATTTGGCCATCGGTCATTTTGCTCCACGTGTGACGACGTGAAATATTCATCGGCGATCTACTCAGCGTGGAACGAGCAACGACTTACTCACGAATCGCCCTATGTTGAGTAACTTCATAATGCGGTTCGCTTGTTTCGATGATTTGTTAAATGACCAACTATTAACTAAACTCGATAACTCCGCGTAATTTCCAATCTGTTCGTATTTATGGTATCTGCTTGAAGCATTTCTAACAGACGCCAAGCATGGTACTTATATTTGCGTTAAACGTGCAACAGATATATATATACCGTGACTCAGAAAGTATATTAATACTTATAGACATCTTTTGTGAATATATTATGCGTGTTACACAAAACACTTTGAAATTTCATCGTCAACTGTACGTTGATATAATCTGTTTTAAGCAGAGACGAAGAAACGAAACGATCGGTATATTTATACTAAGGTAAATTAAATCCGATAGTTTAACTTTCTGCATCGTTGAGGAAATATAATTTAACAAGCAAAATTTGCCGCAACTGTGCAAATTAATTTCCCCGCGAGAAGATTATGAACGTGTGATTGCTTTATCTGAACAGAATAATCATACGTAGTCAATCAACTGCACCCATCCACGAACGTCTAAACTCAACGCGTTTCGCAAACTAAATACCAGTCTCCCAATCAAGATATAATAATTTATATATCGATGTAAAGCTCCAACGTGCTCCGTAAACTTCACAAACTCGGACGATTTTCACTCGAACGACATTTAATATTTTTACATTAATGTTTTTCAAACTCTGTTCACCTATTATATTCTTCTTGTAACTTGATTTAACGCTACTGTTCTTTTCGTTTCTTCCTCATATTTGTATCTCTTCAGATATTTTCTCTTTTTGAAATATTTTAGTCATAAGAAGAATTATATCGAATAATAAAATCAAGTATTTAGAAACTAACTACATTTTAATAATATATATCGAAATATAACATTTATTTGAAATAAAATAATAATAATAATAATTTCGAAACGAAACGAGCAATTCCCAAAATCGAATTATCAGATTTACGAGAATAGAAAATTTCTCGAACTGTGCAAGACGATATAGTGATTAAGATAATCGACCGGGAACGAGTGTCATGTAAATCTGGCAGGTGCATCGAACGTGGTTTATACTCTTCACGACCTGCAAAAGCTCCATCCGGCTGCCTCGGGTGAAAGTCTGCGGATTCTACCATTATTCTTCCGCGAAGACCAAAATTACAGGACAGTGTGAATCAAATGAGCCGATAATGTTGGAACGCACATAGCTTCGAGCTACGGGATTCGGTAACTTATTGCTTGATGCTAATCGATGCAGCCGAGTGTAGGTGGTCCTGAGAATTATACGAAAATACAAGGGATAAGAGTTAATCGAGGGATTATTTTTGTGCCTGTTTCATAAGTCTAAACGTTCTCGTATTAATGAGTGTTTTACGTGTTGTGTATTTCTATATGTACTGTATATTACTAATTACTCTATTATTAATTCAGAGATCTTTAAAGATATTTACACAGAAAAATATAAAATAAGTATTGGAATCTCGTCGAGTAGCTTAAGAAATTTAGAATCTTCAGAAGAAAATTTCAATTTGAAAATTGACGAAATGGAAAGCTAACAGTGAAGATTTTCATTTATAATGATTGTATCGAAATCCTAAATTCCTTGTCAGATAAATCGTCGTTATAATCTTCTAATCAAAGTTAATTATAAAATGTCCAAACATATCCCAAATGTCTTAATCAGCCAATATCAACGTTTCAACAATTTTAAATATACAGAGTATTCATAACTTGATTTTCTTTACAAGAAAGCTCTTTGGACGACATTAATGTATCATTTGTCGTAAAAACAAACTAATAGATAGAAATGGATGGTCTACGATCGTGTCGCGTGTTATACAGTCGCATAATCTATAACACGTTGATAGCTTCGTATCCGAGCAGGTATGCCAAATATTTTTCAAATGAAAGATCACGTTCCACTTTCGTGTGCACCAGGCGACTATGATAGCGTGCAAGGCAAATTCGCCTGCTCATAATTCAGCATCGAACACCGAGAAAACAGGAACTGGATAAGCGACCCGTATCTACTAATTACGCGTCTATCAAACATCCTACATGTGTTTAATTGATGCTGCTCGCATCAAGGGTATGCGCCAATGAGGAATTATGCCGATTACAAAAATTAGCCTTACACGCATGGCTAATGAACCCCACGGTCAATTTCCTGATTTGCATAGCCGACGTTCATATCCATGTGTCCTGTTCAGTCTGCGCCTGATACCAATGCTTGAAGTCTTTGAAAGATTCATTAAACGGAACCTTGTTATCAATAAACTGGAAATAATAAAGGCGTTCTTATTTATGTGTTTCCTGCTTGTCGAACTTGCTTAGTCGAACGATTACTTGACTACATTAGATGAGGTGGTTCGTAAAAATTTATTCTTTGATTTATAGAAATCTGGAAATCTGTTTAAAAGATCGTGAATGTATTATGTGTTTAGAGATTGCTAAATTTTTGATACAGTGAATTTATTCATTTAGTATGGATATTATTCTTTAATGTTCAGTGGTTAAGTTCACTCAATAATGTTATTTACTTATACATTAGAAAACTTTTATATTAATAACTAAGTCTTTAAAATTCACGTGAAATAGTACTACATGCATTTCTTTGGACATTTACGTATACCTAAACCGATAAATTAAAATATTTATTGCTTCTGTTCTTCTCTAAGTTCATTCCTAACATTCTATGTCCTTATCGCGCAGCAAACAATCACATGTAATTGAACAAACCGCCCAGTCCTTCGTTATTACGTCATTTCAAAGGTGAGATCGTGTGTCAATTTTAACAACCTTCACTTTCAGTCGTGGACATTTCTACACTTTCACGGCGAAGCATCATCCTCTCGAATTAATTTGCCGCGACCTTCTCCCCCCATTTATTATTCTCGTAATATCGTACGTATCCATTGATTGGATTAACGTAAATTATATATTACAGCTTTAATAGGAAAGAAACAAATACATTTGAATCATTGGAAAAATAATTTTAAAAAATTGATCATATCTTCTCACTGTGATCTAAAAATTGAATATAAATGAGAATTAAAAAATAAATTCTCAAGTCACGTGATATTACAGAGAGTTAAAATTATGGGAAATTATAAAAATGGCAGCACGTCAGCCCCATCAATTTTCAGGATGTATCACGATACATAGATTGCTACATACCAAGGTACTGAGAAACCGGTGTTTGCATAAAATGGCAGTAATTCCGCCTTGTCAAAACAGTATAACCCTCGAACATTAAACGAGGCGTGCCAAAACATCATATTGTACCGTGGCGTGGTGAATCGTATTTACGATGCTGCTTATCGTAACTGCCGCGTAAACGCTCGTAACGTTTCGATCATTTCGCTCGTGAAATCGCCGCTAATTGACCCTTGGCTTTCCCGCAATACGCGAAAAACGATTGACCCTCCGAACGTTAGGCTGATTTAGTGCGTTTCGTGATACCGACAAGAATTCCCGTGGAAATAAACTTTCGCGCGACACGATACGCACGTTTGAACGAAAAATATGAAACACACGTTATTGTACAAATGGCAGCACGCGATGTTAATTATTCGGAAAGAGTGACGTTTATGCTGATATTATGGTAATTAATTAATAATGTAACGCGGTATGTAATTTGTAACCTATCAGGTATGTAGAATAGGGGAAAAATAAAAACGAAGTAAAGATAAATCTTTAACCAGATATGGCTTCTTTAAAATATTTTACATAAGCCTGATCAATAGATATTTTTAACAAATAACTGGTTTCGTCGCTTCAGTCAATCGTCGATTTTAGAATTCATAGCTTTTTGTAATGAAACTGGTTCTTTTTCGATATAATTGATAACAGACGTTTCATATGCGTCAACCTAATGTATTATAGAAATAATGCTATGAAATTTAAATGATTTTGAATATTAATAATATTTATTCGTTCGAATAATGAAGAATAATCGGAAGCGTTTATAGATAGCAAGATGAATATTCAAAGATTAAATATTCATAAAAAGAGAGGTAGAATAATTTTTAAATATATTTTACGAGAATTTTATTTCTCTGCAGTAGAGATTCAAGTGCGTCGAGTTTTCTAAGATGATTTTCTTCCGTATCTCTACTGCGATCTTCCAACAGCGATCTTCCAACAGCGATCACTTCGCAACCTATCCTCCGCGGGGTGTTATTTAATGTTCGAAAAATCATCTACATAGCTGACGATAACTAGTTACCGCAAAAGACTTGCACGTAACTTGTACCTACTATCAGTCAAGCTGTTTAATGGCATCCCCGTGTAAGGTTGAGACTCGTAAACTTACCGCGAACGTCTTTATAATAATCGCTCTACGGTTTCCATGCGCGTGTACTGTTAATGTTGCGGTTGCCCCTCGATTATTCGACATTTAATTCGCGCGTTTCACGATGGTAATTCACGACTAACCAATCAGATTATCAGAATCACCGATGGAAATTCCGATATTATTTCAAGATTTTTCTTCAAATTAATTTTCATGCAAATATTCTAAATGTTATGTAATTTTATTAAACTTGACACATCAAGTGAACATAGTTATACATGAAATAGTAATTCGATTAAGTGACAACGAATGCCTCTTTCGTAATCTCTTTTGTCTTTTCATCGTCATTCCTTTTCTTATCTCTTCAGATATTAATCGAATAGTAAAAATACCTTTTCAAATGTTTATCAGTCAGGAAAAATGTCTTTTGAAATATTTTTACGTTCCTTTCAATTATCTTAATCAAATAAAATAAAGATAAAAGTAACGCGAGCAATCTAAAAATATTTCTCAAATAAAAATTAATTTCTTTAAATTTAATTTTCAATCTCCCGATAAAACACTTTCTTATTATATGTTTATGATGGTTAGTCATACTGGCTTTACTAAACATGTATATGTTTACAATGTATATTTGTGACTTATATCTTATAACTTCTATATCGTAGATACATTTTCAGATTAGTTCCAAATTTTATCAATATGATAATGACAATCGTATCTCCCTATAGTGCTAAGAAAATTTCAAAATGATTTATATAACATGGCCAATATAAGAATCAAAGATGATATTCAAATATTTTCGCGATCCATTGTATGTATACTACACTGTATACACGTGACTTAAACGTATCGTGGCAATCACAAAGGATTTCTTTCCCTCGAATTTTCTCCAAGCAAGTTGAAATCTCAAGCGGTTGGTCTTCGAATTTAAATGAATTCTCGGTATCGATGGCGCGGTAACAAATTCATTACGCGAACCTGACGACGTTTCCACGCCGAGAACTAAAATACGACGAAGGTTAAAGTCGCGTAAATTCGCATAAAGAGGCACGTGTCAACGCACCGTCGATCGTCGCTTACTCCGAAACGTTCTTCTTTATGGTTCATTCTCAAATTACATTCTGCGGTTTCATGAATCGATTTCCGCGATGTCGCAGCGTCAACTGAAATTTACATTCAGTTAAAAACACCTTTCGTAATTCTACAGTCAACGATCGTAATACATGAATATCAATCGTAAGATACGATAATTAATTCGAAAATAATTCAAATACGAAATATTCGTGATATTATAATTAATTACGCTTAGACTGCCGGGTTTTTATTCGTCTATAGGAAATTTAAAGGTGTGAAAATGTGCAAAATAGGCAAACATATTTAAAATAGAGAGCTACCATTTTTTTTTTTTTAGTTCATAAAAATATTAATTTACAAAAATGCCTATTTGAAGCTTAATGATGATACATACGTAAAGAACGAATTTCCTTTCCAACCTATGAATAAATGAACAGTACGACGAATGCTTCGTTTTAGTGGGTTAAGTGCACTGAATTATAATTACGGTTTTTAACATGAACAGATTTACACTTAATAGTTAATTAAACCTAATAGCAAAGAATCTTTGGATCTATACGTATCTCCTATTCGATTTTAGAAACGTATAAAAACTCATTATACTCGAGACGAGACTTTATAAATCATTCAAGTGGGTCACAGATCGGCATCGATAAGATTATCGGGCTACCTCGACCAAGTATTTGTACACGTTTCCCAAGCAGTGATATCGAAAGACGATTATACAACGTCGTCCATTACGAATGTTGTTTGTTTACTTATATTTTATTATACACGAGGTTAAGGGTGGCATAAAATGTTCCACGTATCGAAAGGATATTAGAAATTATATTCTAAGAACTCGGTTTTTAAACGAAACTTAATTATGTATTACGCTCGAATCGCGGATTAAAATAGATGTGATTTTTTAAATCACACGCATTGATGGCGAAAATAGGAGGCAATTTCGTTATTAGACATATTGCATAAGAGAAATAGCACTGTTTTTAGAAAGAAAATTATCTACATTAGTCGGCAAACCACCTGAAGGCAAGCTGATTGCAGATATTGAAATCGACACCGTGAACCCAGTCAACGTGCCGAGAACCGATTAATTATCAACGTTCAATTAAATTCATCATTGTGCCCAATCGCGCATAAAGCTCCACTTAGCCGCGATCCAGTCGATAAAAATAATACCAGCTCTAATACGCATACTTCGCACGTTTCGAAACAAATTACGACCTTAACGCCCGCAACGATGACTGATTTTACACCGTGCGTTTTCCTTACGGAACGAACTATGCGCTTTCATAATCCACGGATAAAATGATAGCATTTGTCTTCGTACTTTTTTTTTATAGGCTGTATCATTAATTCGCAACGATCGTTGCACAAGCCGAGCAAGCGACAAAAATTGAGTTTCTTGTTGTGATTCTTTCGAATGTTAAGTGGAAGACATTAATAGCAAAGCGTGATATTCATAGCAATAGACATTAAAATAATACTCTGTTTAGAACTTTTAATCGGATCGTGTTAATATATCTTTGCATGAAACGTTATTGAAATAATTCTAGGAAATTCTGGGAATTTAAATGCAGATTTTATAACTTAACACTTCAAAATCTCAAAAATACAAACTAACAAAAATTCGACATTCTAAGTTCGAGAGTTTCAAACGATAAGATCAAACATTTCAAATTGCTTAAATAAGCATTAATTAAATTCATTAAATATTGAACGTAAAATAATGTTGAATATTCATAATACAAAATGTATAAGATTATTAACATGATCGTACGATTCGAAAATCACAGAGACTCAACATCCAAAAGAAACATTTGAAAACCGTTCCAGAATCTCGACCCATATGATTTCGAGTATTTTGACACAGATTCCACGAACGAGGTGTCGCGCTTCGAATTCCCGGACGATTTTTACAGAAGAACATACCGAATCGTAAAGAGAAAGTGTCCACAAACGGAATTATAATGCCTAAAGTGTATGTCATTCGCGTCTCCATCTCGAGTACTTGGTACTTAAATCTGAGTACTACCGCCATGTCATCGAGTGCTTCTTTGCCGTCACTCACAGTTCGTGGTATTTTCATTTGTCTTTTTATAGTCACTACAAATTCAGTTTAAAAGGTTATACACTGTAGACACATACGAACATGTATTTATAAGATATCTGAATACTTCATCTTAGTATTGAACTGTTGATATGAAAGCAATTTTTGTATTTAATATATATATATTTACGAACATAAATTTATTCTACGTATGGAAAAATAACTACAACAGAGAATTAGTTTTTGCCAATTTTAATTATGAATTACGAGTTCGTGGCATTTTTACAATAAATGTCTGATTGAAATTTCTCTTCCGTACAAAAGCACGTGGCTTGTGTGGTTTGTCAAGCAACGAGCCAAAAAACTTTCTTTTAGCTATTTTTCCTATATCGTTTCCAGTCTTTTTGCGAGATGTATTTCTCCAGAGAGAACGTATCGACTCTGACACTTTCCAAATACAGATTGATTAACAAGCATAATAAAAATATACATAACGCTCTATGATTCATACAACAAACAAATTAATCTTCTTGACCGATAATTACACCTAAGTCGCAAAATCCGAAAATTCCAATATAAACATATATTACGTCTCCAGAAAAGAGATCTAAAAAATCCACATTTCGCGTTAAACAACAAATAAAGCCATAATCTATCCAAATACGACTTTATGGGTGGCAATAAATAGATTTGGCGGACTAAGGATTTCGGCCAAAATTCTCACTTGCTATGACAAATAGCTTTCCTTGACGCGCAGTTGTCGGTGAATAAAAGGGAAACCGATTCGTGAGTGTATCGCGAATATACGCCAAATGTACAGTGTGACCTTTCGTCAAAAGGTTTTATTCTGCGGCCGCGAAGCTCACGGTTGTCAGCTTAAAACGTTAAGGCCGATAAGCAGGCGCGACCAAACGAGGGAGAATTTCGCGACGCGCACCAACTTCTAGAGACAAACTGTCACGCCGTGCCGGTTCCGCGCATCGCTGGCGCATAACTAATTAATCCTGACAGTTACAAAAGCTATTTCAGTCGATCGGCAAAGTGATCGCCTTACCGACGCCTGCAATTATCGCGGCATCGTAAAGACGATTTACCGGCTCGAATCTCCGGAAAAGTCCGTGGCGAGATCGGGGGACAGCTAGCCAAGCAGCCGGTCGAGCCACCTCACCGGGTTAATTTATCTCGTTAATTGCCATCGTAATCGACCAATCGCAGTGTATCGTCGTGTCGAATACGCTCCGTCATTGGTTCATCGTGGACACGGTTATAACGGTAGACGAAATGGTACCGTAACATCGATCCACCGACACGAAATCGGTCGATAGTATGGCGGATCCCAGAGATATTAATCGCTCCTGGTCACCGTTCCTTTTTATCCCACCTTTCAGTTTGTCTCATATTTTGTCTTTTATTCTATCGCCACGGAAATGGTTCAAGACTTGTCGACCAAACCATACGTGTTACACACGCGTTTACCTTTAAAGCGATTACCAGTCCTGGGACACGCGAGTTTCGTTCCTTAATTAACTGTCGCTCTCATCGTCAGGGATAAGCGGCTTGATTTCGTCGTTTTACGAGCTGATAATTTGATCCGTTTTACGAACAACGACTATTAACGTGTAAACACCGGTCAGCATAGGATCTACGAGAATTTATACGAGTCTTTCGTCTGCCATTTTATTGCTCCGTTTTATGTATTACCGGTAAGTCTTTGGAAGGGAGATTTTAACTTTCTGCGAACTTGTTAATCGCAATGAAAGGGTCATTACCTTTGAATTACGCAACGCTTATTTGTTATCTATATCTAGATGTTAAAGATATTTTAAAAAGTGCGTGCCCCTTCGACCGATAATTTCTCAGCGGAAAAAAGAAATTGGAAAACGTGGACACTCGAGGCAGCTGATAAAATTCCATCGTGTTTGATGGCGAAATGATAAAAGATTTTCCAGAATCACGTCCAATAGGTGATCGATAGAGGTATATTGTTGCAGAAAAGGATTGAAAGATATCTCGAATTGATCGATAGGGCGCCTTGGTCAACAAATTCTCCGATAAAGCTAGGGTTATGGATGTAAACAACATGCGATGGACTCGATCCGTGAAACGTACCAGTTTCATACCATAGATCGAAACTTTTACCTTACAGCAAAACAGCAAAACACCGAGGAACACTATCGGCCAACTCTTTATCGAACATTCCGCAGATAAGGAGACGACCCCCTCTATTGGTTCTTTGCGCCGTATGGCGCCTATGTAGATTTTAATGAACGTTTTACAGTAACACAGGTGTGCGTCGGACATCTCTATTTAAACAGAGCTCTCTTAGAAGCTCTCCTATCTCACGTGAAAATTTCGATAAAGACCTAATGTTCCCGTGGCGTATATCAGTATACCATCACGAAATGGAGCAAAACGCACGAATACGTGTCTCGTGAAAGGAATATAATGTATCATAGTTATGGTATCGATCGTGCCAGCGCATCTATTGTTTTCTTTTTTCTAAAATACTACCTCTTTTGCGTCGTTTTCTGATAACAATGCGTTATCATCGAAGTGAATTTTACATCGTTTCTGCCTTTTCTCATTAAAAATTTTTTTCTAAGCTCCGTTATCGAGAGATAATGAAACTTGTATGTTGCATAGAATCGATGTGTTTGTTTATCGAACGACTTGAAACGTCGAGTGACACTTGGAGAAATAAACAACTTTCTCTGGGAAATATTTTATAAACACGAATGTCTAGTGTTGGAAATGTTATAAAAGAAAAATCAATCGAAGGGCTTGAAACAAAGACGGCCCTTGTCCGTGTTCGTCTTTCTCCAAAAAAAAAACAAAAGAGCAATTCTGATCGAAAATCATGACTACGTATAAGCACTACATAAAGAGGTTCCGCGCCCACTTTTCAGTACACACCTTCACCACACCTTTTTGCTTAAAACAACCGACAGAACCACCGAATCCCACGCTGTAAGCCCCGATAAGCGCCATTAATCGCTCGCAATGAATGTCAGGTAATAGGCGGCATGCCGCGTGTCGCGAAACGGAGGACCAGGGGCAGCTAAACTAACTGACTGTAAATCAGATTTTTGCAAACGAACCGCGACAAACGAAACGAAAGTCGGGTAATAAGCTGCTTACGTTTATGAGCGAGATATCTCGTCTATAAAATCAGATAAAAATCAAAATTTTTTAGAAGAAGACAGACGCTAAAACGTTAAGACGCTAAAACTCTGTAGTAACTTATCGATTTAGTTGAAACTTCAAATAAATTTATTTTAAGATATTCCTAATTTGACTTTCACCTTGAAGAGTAAATTTGACTAGAAAACTTATTAAAACAATTTTCTAAAAAAATTGATCTGTATATCTTGAATTATTACGAAATTATTATACGCTCTGTAAATCAAAGGGAAACGAAATTATTCAAGAAAAATTATACAGAAATTATTCAACTACGCTACATGTGATTATCAATAATTATATAAATTCTTCTCACTACCAAAAATAATTCGATCGTGTAATAGGAGCCAACATACATATAAGTGGATTCAACTGGTTTAAGTTCATTTAATTGAGCGTTAACTAAAATCCCGTTCAAATAAATATTAAAAATCAACTGAAAATAAACCCCTTTGCGCGAAACAGTTGGATCGTTGATCGTAAAAGTGAGTATAAGTAGGCGTCCGAAAATAGTCGTTATTTGGACGACGACAGTCGGTGGGTACTGATACCTCGTGGGATATCCGTTGCACCCTTGGAGAAAGGATGGCCTCTAGATAGAGGTTCTGCTACGTTTCAAATGTCCCGGGCTCCTCGGGCGCATTCCTGTATAAACACGAACGGAAATACACCGAGAGATCCACCGAGTGTGGCTTCGCCTTCATTCAGAGAGCGCGTGGTTAGCTTCATTCACAGCTACCCCCACCCCTCGACACGCTCTCACTCCTCTAACTACTACTATGTGTAGTTGCCAGACGCGCGTCGTGCCTAAACAACCGGCGCGCTTAGATCATTCGAAATTAGATGGACAGTCTGTAGGGTGCCGTCGCTGGCCCGGATCTACACTAACGGAAGTGACTGGCGAAAACGGTAAACGCTGATTTCCCTGTGCCGAGCCAATTTCGATCGGGTCGTGGTCCCCACGTTCGTTCAACTTTGCCAAACCGTGCGTGACTAACGCGTCCCTTTTTTATTCGAATCATTTCTCCGTGACGTTTCGATTAACCATTTTCTTATTATTACGTGTTTCCTTGATGACGTTGCATCGACCGAGAGAATAAATCTCGTTGTAAATGAATGGAAAGTTTTGGTAGGTTTAATTTGACGATTTAAATGGCTATCGATGGGTGTGGAAGGGAGTTTGTTTATGGGAGTGGAGTTACATATCCGGTGGAGGGCAACGATATATAATGTGTGGATTTGTTCCTTGAATGTTTGACTATAGATATATGTACATAATTTATTGAGTGAAATAAAGTATATGTAAACTATGAAATTAAAGAATACCGACCTTACGAAATATCGTTATTTCATATTATTTATTATGGAATACCTTTTTACGAATTAACATTGTGTTCGTTACTTTGCCTCGCAAGGTAAACTTCTTCTCGCGGATAATTAAATTTACTCTTTGAGATGGAATCCTAAGGCGTTAATCCTAAAGCGTATGTGTACTATACGAGCGTCTGGTCCCGTGCAGATGAGCGCCACTTCAAACGGCCACGAAAGTAAACCATACCGAGCCTTGGAAGTTTTAGAATTACTAGTCGGTTTCCTACGGTCAACTCGCAGCTTTGAACTTTTAAAAATAAAAGGAATCCGAGAGAACGAGATAGTTCCGCGACGGGAACTAGTTACTAAGAATAAGTGGATAACTAACCGTTGAATGAACGATCGTTAGGTAAACATGGCTCATGACATTTAGTGTCCCGCGAACGGCGGCCAATGATGCGCGTGCTAATCGTCAAGCCTAATTCGATTTCCTATTTAAATAGCAAATTTGAAGAGGCGCACCGCGCAAAGGAGAAATAATCGTTTATATAAATATGCATTAAAACGGTGAAGCACTTTACGTAATATTTACATTGTCATGTTCAAGGTTCGAGATCGTCGAATATAACCACGATATTTCTCTATAGTGTGATTATAGGTGTTGTATAATTTCAATCACGAGCGCATGATTCTTGAAATGATTTAGAATCTTTCGAATCTTCCACGAGCAAGTATAATATTTGCAATAGATGTTTATAGACAATTTTATCAACATCTTCTTAATGTACGAGATAAGTAATGTTTATAAAAAGATGCAAATTTTATGTAAACGTGTCGACTTCTCTGAAGCTTCGTATTTATGAATTTCAAACTTTTCCTCGCATACTTCTTCGCTAATTTATATAGAAAAATTTATTTCATCGTCTAATCGGCACTGATCGATCGAAGAAAAGCAATAAAGTTACACTTCTAGGATTAAATGTCTTCTTGAAGCTAGATTGTCAAAGGCATACCGTATGAAAGTACTATACACCATTTTCAGGGACAAGCTGTTTTCTCACTTGAAATAACCTGGCCGTCAAAAAGGTTCGCTTTTTTTTACCGTACAAACCCATCGATTATCATGTATTCCACATTAGCATTACTCACCGAACCTCGACGTCTAGACGCACGCTTGTCGGATGTGCACTTCATTGAACCCCCGGGTACACTCGCGTACACGCTTGTCTTTCGTAAGCAGCGTAGCGCAAACACCGAACGAATAAAACAACTAAAACACGTCGATCGAGGTGGATTTGCTCGCGTCGGGTGCAATGAGTCCCGTTCAGGCTTCCTTTATGTGGAAAATTTCTAATAAAATTACAGCTTCGTGAATTAATAAGAAATGACACTAGTTTCCCTTGAACATAACCGATTAATTATCAAGATCGTACGATTGATAATAGAAATTCTTGGGATATCGAAGAAAAGTTCAAGATTTCTCTAGTTAAATAAATTGCATAAATAAGTTGATCATATGGAAAACCAGTATTTTGAAAGGTCTTACAAAAATTCAGTGTCTACGATTAGAAATTTCTTGGATAAGATATGGATAAGGAATAGTAGACATCTTGGAAGGAACATGGCCAGACGAACACTTATTTGGCAATTCATTAAGAACCACTATCGAAACTTAATTAACAAAACAGACGAAAAATGTTCTTTCGAAATTTATTCGACGATCTATCGGTAAAGTATCGAACTGACAACAGTCAAGTTGTTCAGAGTGTTAGATATTATATGTACGAATAACAACGAGGAAACTAATTAACGATAAATGAATAATCTATGCCGTATCGTTTAAATACTAAATACTTCTTCGAGTTTAAATTACTAATAAAACAATCGTAAAGATAATTAAAACTCGTCAAGAAATTAATATAGGATGGTGAGAAAAATGATCGAATAACCGAGAGGCATAAATACAGTACGTATTAAATCAAACAATTTCCTATCGATATAGATAAACAAACATATTTCGGAAGATAAGTATATACTTCAAGTTAAATTTCTGTGGCAACAAACAAAAAAAAGATACCCAAATTTCCAGATTAATTTCCAAGATTAATTTGCGTTGATGGAATGTTTTTTGCTTCCTTTAACAAATACTACACGCCCCTAAATTACCCGACTCTTTTTTCACATCGCCCTCTATACCGCACCGAGTAACGACACAAATAAACACCGTGAAAAAAAGGTACACGATCGCGAAGCTGCTCCTTCCAATCGCAAACAAATTCACGGAACACCCTATGTTATGTGTTAAGGGAACCAGCCGGTGTCGATCGAGGAGCAGCACGAGTGGGACAGGTTCTCGTAATAAATCGCGGTCGCGCGAAGAAGCCGCGCCATGCAATCAACCAACGATGCGTCTGCAATCTCAAGACCTGCACGTACGCGGTTTACGTGGTGCGCGTCTCGCCAGGACGAGGACCGCCGAAATTACAGCTATTATCACGATAAAGGTGAGAACCAGTCGCTGTTTGCTTAACCCGATAGAAAATCGGTGGAGAGGTCGTCCACGTTCCTCTCCTTCTCTCTCGTGTAAAACCGTGTTTGACGTAAGAAGAGAAGGAAGATACGAGGCGGTCTGGTAAAAGGGAGAACAAAATCTGGCTGCTCACCCCAAAAATGGGCGGGGTTTAACGTTTAACCCACGAGTTAACGGGGCGTGCCTCGGTGAAACGGTAAGACTACGATTTACACTCTCGCGTTTCACGCACCTTCTATCTACCATTTACGAAACCCGCGCACCTTTCCTCGGTACGCACGTGAATTTATTGTTTCTTCTACCGATATTAACGGACCATCATTACACAGAAAACGCGCGCGAACGCGGTGTGCCCGCACGTGCACTGAACCCTGCTTCTTCCCTTCGATCGCTCGTTTCCCTCTGTGTGGTCGTATTAAACTTCGCTCGATGTGTTTATTCAGGCTGGATGAATATTATCGGCGATATCAATCGTACGTGTTCGAATATGTTTATGGTATTAGAGTGACTGCATAACTCGTGGCTGCGTTTTAAAGATTGAATAGTTTTGAGCCACTTTTCAGCCATTTTAGAACAGATTCAGTTCATAATGGTATCTTGGAATGCGAAAAATTGAAAAATTTAGCGGTATATTAAGACGTTAAACGGTGAAAAGTTACGTTCAACTTGAGAGCTGATATAGGAATTACTTCTGATTTTACTAAATCGAATTTAGGTTAACGTTAGTTAATAAAGTGTGTAGATATATGCTTGGTAAATGTTGGGTTACATTGCGAACGGTTCTAATTGTGACGAATAAATAAGATGGAATGTACAACGTAATAGAAGTCTAATAATTCTGGAATTCTAATGTAATAGCATTCTAATATCATTTTCAAATTGTTGTAGCGTATTGAAGACAAGGTTTTGCCATATATTCAGACAGGGGAATTTTAAGCTTGCCCGTTTATACTTAAATCAAACTGTATCGAGGTGTCCTATGCGTAACACGCGTACGCCACAATTTCGCAATACTAACGATTGAATAGCTTTAGATACGATTGAAGTACTTACAGAACGCTAACGTCATTCTTATCGTATATGTTAATTCATGGTAATATCGCTGCGCGGCGGCATCGTAAGTGGAGTAATGGTTAATCAATAAAGCATCGCGTGAATGTTCGTGTTTCGCGAAAGGATACTTATCTTACTCAATAATCGTAGAAAACACTTGCTTGATCTTGTCAGATTTTGTTGGAAATTTTATTTGAAGGGAAAATGAGAAACCATTTTCTTTTAACTAGATCATTGGATACTAATATCCCTTAACTAGTACTTCGAAATTAAGATCTATTAGCAACGCTAAAAAAATAAAACTAAATAGAAAAATTCCGAAATTTCAGAGATATATGAATAAACTTGTCCCACTTATAAAAAATATGCCAGATTCTTCCATAAAATTTTTGTCTCTGTTTCTATTTAACTGTTAAACATACCTTATCAGAACTTACGTGTTAATAGCAAAAATTTTAATCTTTCGATTGATATCGAACTATATATTTGAATGTTTCATTAGCATCAACCGGGACTCTAAATGCTACGTCATTGGAGTCGCGACAAAATAGTGGTTAAAAATATTATGTTCTAACTATGGTATGCCATAGTTTATTATCAATGTAATCGCATCCCTTAAAACTTGATTTGAGCTACGGAACGCATTAAAGTATGAAACAACGCGGAACACAGATTCGCCGAAACTTGAAGAGCAGAGTCAACGAACGGACATCTACCATGCATTCTCGTCGTGTTCGGAATTTTTATTTCATATGTCTGTGCATGCAAACGAATGGGTTTTCCACACTTTATAAGACACAAGTTGCAATTAGTCGTGAAATATGGCTGCTTTACAATAACAGAGTTATAGGACGAAATATTTCGATATTGAGACTTCGGTAATAATGAATCGTTTGTTTTGACGATCTACTATCTTTGATTGATATTATCTTCGTTAACTTTGATTGTTTATACTTCGATAAGCAAACAATTTTTAAATGTATCTCTTGAGAAATTCGGCTGTATAAAATATAAGCGAACGAGGAAATAAATTTGTATATAAATAATTAAATAATATACATCCCATTAAGCATCTCACAAGTAGTATGTTTAATCTAATGCTACATAATAAGTAAATAAAAATCTTCCTATTATTATAATTTAATAGTTAATTTTAATAAATATGTTCCTAAATAGAATATATATATACGTATATAATTTTCTATGTATTCAGATATTTCGTGCCATTTCTTAATTGGAATAAAGACCTAAAGCATCTTTTAACTATGTGTAGACATATATATAATTACATACTGAAATGTAAATTTTAACCTATTTTTCTAATTCAATTCAAAGCATTAAATGTCAAATAGCATCGAAAGCTTTAAATATATTTTGCAATTTTGAAAAGCGTAATAATGATATGTACTCACCAAACCGAATACTGCATGAAATTCTGCAGATACCATTCGTGGCAAATGTCGTCACTACAAGCTTGATGTTATCCTTAACACAGACGCGATGATGTTTTTTCGATGAAAATCTTGGAAGTCGAAATTCTATTCTTCTTCTATGAATTCTTCACTGAACAATTTCACTGTCGTTCCACGATTTATTTATGTTTCATTTTATCTTCACTTAATTGTTATCGTAACATAAAAAATATCGAGAAGTGTATAAATAATATAATAATTAGACACTTGAACATTTTGGTGCTGATATGTTTGGACACAATCGCTTTCGTAATGCTTAAAAATATTCAGGGTCAATTGGCGAGGACGTTGACAATCTTCGAAATGCGAAGCAATTGCACTTTCGACACGTGCCTGTTCACTTTCGAGATCTAGGTAAACGAACGATGCCTCGGTAGAATACTATATAACGGTACGCGATGTTTCCTATCTTCACTGACAGCTGTGCAACAGTGTCACAAAAGTTCCCCAGACAGTCGGCAGAAAGATTACCTTACAATATTTAAAGATGTTTCAGTTCGTAACGTTTCAATCTCCTCGATTCCGAATAAACATCGCTACACACGTTTCCGTTGCACCATGTCAATTTTAAATACAAAGTTCCCCGACAGAGCGTCGCTGTAGTCTACGTTTGAAGTTCTCGCTAACTTCACGATCTTCTGTTCGTCTCGAAAACATTCGATCGCGCGTTTTCACTTTCTTTCAGCATCTCTATTGTCTTTTTGAAACTACCATCGTATGGTAATTACCTTATGAAACGTCGATAAATATTTGACCAATTGTTTCTACACGATATAAACATCGTTATCCGTATGTAGAAAGATTAGTAATCCAAATCGGAAATTTCGTTGGCACTTTGGCGTGCGATCTTGCCAAATAACAACGATCACGAAACAGGCTTCCTCGAACAACGAAAACTGTTAGGAACACCGGTCACACGTGCGTGCACCTTGCTCGGCTGCCAGGACGATTCACGCGGCATAAAGACACAACACGTCACGTAGATGAGGAATGCATCTCGTGCCCCGCAGAGGCGTTAGCGTCGAAGCAGACTGAACGAATTTCACGAATAAACGACGCCCAAAGCGATGTCTGAACAAATGGATGGGACGATCGTTTCTTTAACGTCAAAAGGGAAGAGAAAGGGCTCGGTGGGAAGAATGGAAGAGAGAAGAAGGAGAAACGCGTGGTGGAATAAGGCGTAGAAAGAATATGGAAAGCAAGAAAGGCGAAGGAATTGATGGATGTTGGATTATCCGTAAGAGTAAACGTGCAACCGTTGCTCGGTTCTCAATGGCCGTTGCTCCGTGGTGGCGCGAGACGCATAATTTGTGCGCATTACTGCCAAGATATATGACGTTCCAAGATGCTAACGACGAAGACTATACGTTACTTCCTTCCGATCCTTCCTATGCTCCTCGAAACCTGCCCCCCAGCGGTAATAGAATTCACCGGCAGAAGGTGGTGTGTTCGGATCTCTTGTAATTTTCTTTTCTCGAGATCGATCGCAATCTGATCTCTGGTCGGTAGGTTTCTTGTCCGCGTTATCTCGCCGCTGTTGAGCGTCGCTGATAATAACGATTATTTTATATGTCTAAGACGACGCGACGACTGGACGAGTCATTCGGACGGTGTGCGAGGGGATGAAGATTGCTCCAATGAGATTGCGTAGAATATTTGTCATCGATCGGCCGTTGTCATCGATCGATATTCGAATTTTCAGTTTATATTTTGATCCATCTTAAGAAGTTCCCTGAATCTTCTTGCAAAACCAGTTACGCTCTTTTTAATCCTTCTAATGAAGTGCTTGCTGGCTTTTAATAAATTGCAGAATTTACCAATTGGAATTTCCTGTTCTTCCACATAATTTTCTTCGACGTATATATTATATATATCGCGTGTACAAATTTAGACAATTTCGATGTTACGACGTCACGCACACACGTTCGTAGCGAGATAGGATAATTCCGCTGTTACGCAACGGGTATAGATTCCCTGCAAAAGTGGCTCTAAATAATTATGTATCTCGATATCGACGCTGCACCATGCATTGGAAGAAGTTAATACTGGCGCCACTTGCGGAGATCTTTTAACTTTCTTTTACGAGAAATCACCACTAGTCTCGTTCAATGCATAATTGCAGTCGTTGCCTGTCTACGTAACCATTCCAAGAGTTTTTTCCATTCCGTGGTTCTCGCGACAAAATATATCACATCAACACGAAATGCATACGAAACGAATATTAATTTTGATTCAAACATGGATAAGATTGTTCGAGCTGACACGTGTCCTCAATAACGAAAAGAATCGTGAAGAAATATAATACTCGCGGATAATTCAATTTCTCATCAAGCATGAAAATAACTGAGGAATTACGTTTATCGAATCGATACAGATCGCGGTACACATACTTCGATAACGGGTTATCTCGTGTGATGTCGTTAGGCGATTCGTGTGATTTAACTCGAAGCGAACACTTTAACCTTGTTCAACGTCAAAGTTCTTCAATCGGAAATCTTCGAATATCGTTTATCTTCGACGAATACCTCTGTCACAAGATTCACTTGATCACTTTCAAACTCAACATTTCGCGTAACGTTTGTACTTTTATCGTCCACCTTCGTGTAATCCGATTTAACGATTACGAATTTCAACGAAATTACCGATTAAATTCGAACAATTACAATACGCGTTCTACGAATTTCTCAGAAAGTTTCTTCGATGTAAACGATTATCGAAAGAAAAACTCCATAAACTTGCGACACTGAACATTTTCTCAATGTTTTCACACGACGCGAACGTCCCACGTTCGGAGAAAAGGCGGCAAAGTGGGCAGCTCGTATCGATCACGATTCGATTTTCGAGAAAATTCGGTTCGTTCGATTTCTCGATCTATGGTTTGACTGATCCGAACGCGAGACGACAGAAACGCGGAGAATCGTCGAAAACGAATGAAGTGGCGCGATGGTATCGTCCCCGGTAAGGCGAGACCGGCGCTCGCGTGGAAATCAAGAGTAACACTGACTCGATCGTCGAGTTGTGGAGCGATAGGTGGACCGTACGTGCGAGTTGGTCCTCCCGCATGCGAAGCGTAGCAAGTTCGGGGTGCGTGTGCGATAGTTGTAACGCGTACGCCGCTCGATATAAAATCGATAGGATAAACAATGGTGAGAGCGTCAACGGTGTTCTCGACAAATACGATATCTATAGCCTTCCTTTTAACCAAGTGACCGACCTCGTGATTAAGAGTACTTCGTGTTCGTTTAACAACACCGGCCAAGAATTTCAAGTTTCTCCTGATTTCACCAACGTCGTCGCATTTGCGCTTACACTTTCTGGATGAAACGACGATATTACCAAAAGAATTCTCAGTACTCCAGTCAGGAATGATGGTAAGTTTATTTTTTATACGCCACTTTCGCGGGAATCTGTTACTACCAAGTAAGGTTATGTTTGTTCCGTTGAACAATTTCTTCGAGCAAGCATTAACGAGTAACTGCAACGACGTAGAGTTCGCGACGTTAGTTGTGTCTCTTCCTATCTTCTCGCGTATGTAAAATACGATCAGCTTCCTGATAGAAAGATCTCCTGATTGTCGATTAACGATCGAAACACTGGAAGCGGTATCTCGTCCTCCGGTGTTGTTTCGGCGACGTGGTTCAATGAGCGTGGCTCTCAAAGTGTCTTCGGTCACGTTACCGGCGGTGTAATTTCGCGCAGGGTCGATGAGAAATTTTGGCGTGGTGCTGGGAAGGTTGGAACGACGCATGGCCATACGGAACACCGTGAGGGCCGATGATCGCCGCAGACTGCTCTGACCGAGAGCAGCGAGGCTTCTCCGCAACGGCAAAACCGTGTATGCTGGTGCTGCTGTTGGCTGCTTCTCCACCACGGTACGAGTACCGTGCTGTCGTGGCTCCTCACCACCACGTAGAACCCTAAATCCTGCGTAACGCACGCCCCCACTCTCCCTCGGACGTTTCCCCACCAATACGCTTCTGTCTAACATCCCCGTTGCCGAAGATCAACCGTCACGCAACCAATTCCCGTATTTTAGAAAAGTTGTGTATGTACACTGTTTCACTCGTGAACCGCGTTGCCTTTTAACGTTGCTATATAAATCCGAGGGCTATTTTAAAACCATATAGTAACCTTGAGTTTAAAAATAACGATACATTTCACCGTCTGTTTGTTTAAAAATTATCAGATCAGCGATGTTCAACAACTTTTGCACAGCATTAATATTAAATGTTCGTATATTCTGCACAGTCCACGTAATACTAATATATTTTTGTAACTAATAGTCTTTAGCTAATTAACAGCACTTTATCGATTTAATTATAGCATTAATTTACCACTTATTTTTTTGAGTCCGAGGATGAACGTATTCGTTGAATCAACGTGACTTCTCGACCGCAGCATCGGTTGAACGTAATCGATATTTTATCGGAAACACTTCGTCGATCGAACGTGACATGTCTTTTGCACGGAACCAGAGTTCGACGGGTTCTGTTCGAGATGCACCTGGAATGATGCATAACGCAGGGTCCATGCATAAAACATCCCCACTTCTCGGTTTCAAGACGACGTCAGACCAATCTCCGTCCACGCGAACAGGCTTAAACTACTTATTTCTTCGCAAGCCGCTTACCTCAATCTTGGAACCGATCGCGGGGTTCGATGCACCAGACGTGGAGATACTGGTCGCTCTACACAGGGCGCCGCACTAAAAATAGCAGGAAAAAATGTTTAACGCGGAGTCACGCGAATTACTGGATTCCTTTTAATTGCGCCAATATTAACCCCCTCGTTTTTCTGAATACACATTATTTTCGTCTCACGAAATCGTTTAAAGCTTACACTCTTGCTTCAAGGATTTTTCTTTAACCGGTTATATAGGATTATGTTTAAATGTTGCTTGGTTTACAGGAAGCATGGTAATTTAGCATTTCTTGTGTATTTAATGAGATTGGAAAATTCTATATTCATTTTAATCCATTAACTATAATCTCTCGTAAATACTTTGTTATAATCGTAAGAAATAGGATAAATTTATCAAAGTGAACGAAATCTTTTGTGATTAATCACTTGTCAATTTAATAAGAATAGTCGTTTTAGAACACGTAAATATGTGTGCGTTTAAATAGGAAGGTATCTTATAAATGTGAATATATATTTAGTTAATATAAGGTGAATTAAAAATGACTGACAATGTTGTTTGTTTCGATCTATTTAGAAATGTATGTCCAATTAATTAAGAATACCTAAAATTTAGTTATTTCTCTAAATATAAAAGATTAGAGCGCAATATAGTAAATTATTTATTTCTTAACTTGAACAGTTTTTATATCTGTTTTCATTGCAGCTTTAATAGAGCAACAAATAATTGCGTCTAAATTATATGTATTATACACATGTGTCCCATTTTCCTTAATTTTTCAATTAAAATACCAGAGACGTTACGCAAATTTGGAAGCAATAAACTTACTCAACTTTGTATATTGTACAAAACTAAAAGTAGATTTAGATTAGGGGAAACAAATTTTGTTACAAGATATGATTATCGTAGAATACTACTACTTATTGTTGTGTCATAATCTACAAGTGAGTTTTTCGCACCAAACAGTCCAACATTATATTCATGTAGAAATTGGTATGATGCACTATACTAAATAAAAGTCATCAATAGGTTTGACGAGTTATGTACGTTTTGAAGACAACTAGTCTTTAAACAATTAGGATTTAAGAACGATGGGTGTCAATGTAAGGACTGAACAGCAAAGCGTAACAAAATGAACCATAAAATACGAGGAACCTTCGAGGATTTACCCTTCATGTACTGTGCAATTCATCTTGTCAAGCATTATGGTCTCCTTATCTCATCTTTCGAACTCGTTTATGATCCGTTTCGGTATCTCAGTTCCCGCCACTGCAACCACTTCAATTATCCTTGTTCTCGTTCCAAGAATGGATGCATCCACCCTAGAATTTACGCCACCTGCAAATTTCACTCTTTCGCAACTTCACGAAGGGAAACACGGCCTTAGAATCTGGTAGACTGGTAAGGCTTATCTCGAGAAAGATTTAAGAACGATATAAAGCGAGAAACGAGACGCATTCAGCTGGTGCTTACAACAGGATTAAACTTCGATTAGAGTAGTTCCTTCCATCCGCACTGTCTTTTCAGATAAAGCTCTTAGGAAGCCCGTGCTGGCTGGATTTATAGCGCGAGATTATGATTTTTGTCAAATTTAACAACTGTCTGCAGTCACTAGATCATTCTTCTTACGCAACTACTTACATTGATACAGCGATTTTTCTTGGTAGAGCATTACTAATGCGAAAATTTATGATTTGGGTACTTCACAGGTCTGCAATTCGTATCTCAACTCGTTAGTTACCTAATTTTTTAATATACCAAGATCTTGTGCATACATTGAATAATAGAAAAGCATAAACACAATTTATGTATGAGCTTATTCATTCGAACTTAAATCATAGAGCAGCAAATTCCTTTTATTAGAAAAAGTACTTGTCAAGTTCCGTATCAGCGCTATCAAACCTTACAAAAAGTAAAGATTTTTATGATTTTGATCAGTGTCTCAATGGCAGACTCCAAACTGAAAAGTGGTTCTTTGATATATCTCAAAACTACCTATATCAAAGAGAGTTCAGTAATGAGATCCAGTACTACGACTTTAAAGTCTGAATCGAATCTGATGTTAAAGCTGTGCCTCAGAGTTATCTAGGTCCGAAGACCGGGACCTGGATAGAAATCTAGAGAAGACTATATAGAAGTTTAGAACAAATCTTCCAAGTTTTAGGATCAGTTCAGGGTCAAAAACCTAGGATCTGAAGTCCTTTTTAAACGATAAGTAATACTTGAAGTAATTATCCCATAATTATCTAGATCTGGGCTTGAAAACTGTGATTTGGTTGTCCATTTTGAACAACCTAAGATCGGCAGATCTAGCTTCTAGATGTATGAACCTTTGTTAAAAGTCTCGAGTCTAGGCTTTAGTTATTTCAGTTATTTAGATCATCGATTCTGGATTTCCAGGTCTAAATATCTAGATACCTGTCCTTGATCTAGTTTTATAGATTTTCCATTTCAGATTTATTTGCAATTCATAAGGAAGGAGAAATCTTCGTGTATACACGATGCCATTATTCTAGTCTCGTTAAATTCGTTTCATTCTTGCAGCTACTTAACTCACATGCTCTATGGTGTATTCGTATGTTGCATATTAAGCTGGTTTACATTTAATAACCGAATTTTTCGATGAAATAAATGTTTTTTATAAGTTGTTTGTAAAGAAATAAAGCGTATACTGAGAAAATACAATTTCACAAAATGCTGTCACAATTAACGATTGAACGAGCTTATATAATCTTTTTTGGTTCCTTTTATATCAGTAATCAGAATCAAAATGAGGATTCTATAGGCTAATTTGCTGATTAGGTTTAGATCTTTTATATTTTATGATGATGGTTGATGAGAAGACCTTCTGTATCTCATTTGATGACCAGCTGGCTTGACTGAGGTTTTCTCAGTTTTTTTAAACTTTGCTATAGTGTAAAGATCTGATTTGATGTGGTAACGGTTGCTTCTTTCTTGTATTGTCTCTGTGATGAATGGGAAACTTATATAATTTGAGTATGACGAAAATGGATAGATGTTTCTCGAGTTTATTGAAAAATCGATTATAAATTCTATACACGATCGTTGGCACGCTTCGCAATTCAATCGCTGTAAGTCGATAATAATTCGATGGTTCTGCACGCAACCGGGATATCAAACTTATATCTCGATCGTGCAGTCACTGTTAAGTATACCGAAGATTCAACAGTACGTCCTTTTATAATATATTTCCTGCGATATATAATTATACGTGTGGTTATTTAGTATAATAATTCATGTCGATATTCCTTTAACGTACGAGCCGCTCGTCCTTTCTGCTTAGAGATTGATCTATGGAAATGCTGAAGAAGTTTGGTATATTGAGATATTGTATCTTTAGGCCTTCGAGACTTTTTTTAAAGGTATTATTTATAGCAACTATCTGATTAGATTTATAGTCGTATCGAATATAATTGTCTATTGATAACACAGTTTCCTGTTGCAAATAATCAGAACTTTGCTTGAGAATGTTAGATAAAACAAATAATCTTAATTCATAAATGAAGATACTAGGAACTTAATCCTTTCATATTTTTCAATTTGAAAAATTCCTATCTATTTATTGAATAATCGAGTTAACAAAATATACATGAACTAAAAGATTTGAAATCTGTAAGTATTATTTAATCTCTCTGTAATCCTCGAATTTTTCTATTTTTACCTTTCTTTCATTTGTTAGCAAACAAAAGAGATTTTTAATATTTTACAAAAATATTTAATTTCAAGTTAAAACAAAGAATCATGCTTATCAACAACGATTTTCTCATATTTTGTTCAAGCTCGAGATATTTTTTAACGTTGGAAAAATACATTTGCATAAGCAATCATGCAAAAGAACATGGTAAAGTTAATTCTCTAGTAACTGCGATCGTTTAAATGTTAAATGAGATTTTAAGTTTTAGATACACATGTATACTAAATCGCCTATAATAAGAGACTACTGTATTGCAGATCACTTAACATACTTAAAAGCGTGTCTTCAATGTCTGTTCATCCTAAAGGCAAAAAGTAATTTCAAGTTATACTTTAGTAGCTACATACACGCTTTTAACGTACCACGAAATGATCTATCATGCGACTTTATTAATTATTACCGATCGCATCTAAGAAACATAGGTACGCGATCGCGGTGTAGATTAACGTGTTCGAATCGTTGGAAAACACGATGTGCACTACGCCTGCTTTTTCCCTCGGAGCCGCAAATTAAAATCGGAGATGATTGTCTCGAATAGAAGGTTTCATTTACATCGCGAATATCGATCGCTCGCAGCCAGAAAGAAATGTATGCAAATATCATAATCGTACTATGCGATTTCATCGGCAGATAAAAAACCGGTGTGGCACAGCGCCTTGATAGCTCAGGTAGAAGGATTTCTATTTCAAGTCTAATGTAGACGTACTTTGAGGAATATTTTAACTTTGACTTTTTGATCTAGCAAATTTTAGACGTAGATTAATTTTCATTTGCATATTTACACATTCTAAATACTTGATCGTTAAACGATGGTATCATTCACGTAAGAATAAATAATTATTTGGATTGATTGAAATGAGAAACGTAAAATGAGAAAGCAGTATATGCATTGCGAGTTCCTCTTTCTTTATCCGAAGTTACTATCACCGTCATTGTACTTTCTTTTTCCTAAGCCTACTTTTGCCAACATTTTATTACTAAATTTCTTGCACATTTCTACTTAACTTCTGATACTTATTATAATTTAAAAACAAACATACAGTCCCACGAAGACGAGAATTTCAATCTGAAACATTTCTTTTACAAGGAACTATCCAAAATTTTGTTCGCAAGAAACAATTAAATAATTACATAACAAAATCAGAAAAGTCAATACAAACTTCATGATACGCAAAGTATTCAAGAAAATGTCCAAGAAATTAAAGCAATCGCACCAATAGCATGTATCATTGTTTGGAACGATAGCGAGCCAGACTTGTACGATTTCAAAGAACAGGATACGTTTTCAGCTTATTGGGGAGTAGCCCCGAGTCACGACGATTTCCTCGGTTCTCGATGGACGATGATGATGAGAGACGGGGCTAATTCGCGAAACGGTGTCGGAGGCATCCTAGAGGCCCGGCTCCAAGGAACGGTCACGCCCTCCTTGTTACCCACGGCTTCTCCCTTTTCCCTTTTTCACGATAATATCTCGGCAAATATCGAGGCTGAGGAACCCTTTAACATCGGCCAGGCTGCCGCCTGCACGCGTAATACCCTAAAATTAAACAGACCACGGCGCCAGAGGCGAGGCGACCGTCACGTTGCCCTGAATCAGAGAACCGCAGAAATTGGTCAGGAATTGGCGAGCAATCGACCAGGAATCGATACTTTCTGCGCTCTTGCGGTACTGTTCAACATTGACATCTCGCGATGGAGCGCATCGATAAGCGTATCAACTCGTCTTGCATCGTTGCTCAAGCACGACGCCGTGTATCGACATGCGTCTACGATTTTGTCACTGCTTGAACACCGTTGGTCAACTGTAAATTATTTCATACGATGTTTAAGCATCCTTGGTCCAACTATCTCCGTGATATGTATTTTTTGAATCATACGTTTTTGTAGTTCTGATAGAACTATTTATGAATGTTTAAAATAATCGATAGATAATATGTATTATGTTTCTTTGTCCACGTGAAGTTTGATCCGAATGCTTTTGGACCTTTTAGAGAAATTTTCTCACTGTTGATTTTTAGCGTTTAGATACATTTGATACATACGAATTTTTGTATATAACGTTGAGTTTAGTTGAATTGTTAAAAGGTTAGAGGATTGCGTGTAATTCGTTGAATTTAACCTTTCGGATGGTTTTGAATATGTATTAGGAAACGAGTTTGTATTCTGTGCTAACAATGCGGATGCTTTTCATATTTATGAAGTCAGTTCATTTATCAAATTAACTGGGACGTTGCAATCGTGCGATCAATAATCTGTTATTTAACAAAGAAATTAATAATATGTAAGCATGCACTTCCTCTATTATGAGATAAAATCTTTCAGATGTAACCAGTTGCTTACACAGTTGTAGACATTTCCACTATACTTTTCTTTACTTCATTAATAATAGCGTACTAAACATTTTTCTCCTTTCTCGTGCTAACTGTACTATTCTTAAAAATCTCTAAGATACACCAACATAGTTTTACTTAAAATTAATGAATTTAAAAGGTAAGAAACACGGGCAACTTCAAATATTTCAACATATTTTGAGAAATGGAAAACTGCTAGATAAGACATTTTAACTAAGAACAGCGGTATATGTCGTAGAGAATATCAAATAAATTTTGTTCATATGATTAGATTAGAGTGTTACGGTCGTGAAACGGTGATTAAATAAATGAAAAAATGTTAGATATACGAATAGAGAAAATTATTAAATAAAAATGACTTTATCAAAAACCTACTTTCGGTAAAGTTTTATGAAAAATTAAAAGACAGTTTGGTAAAAAGGCGGATGAAATACCTCGGATGTCCCGTTGTTCAACCACACTATACAACATCAGTCCTCTTCGTTCGTATTTTCCGTTGGTCTGTTCTTCTGCCATAAGCCAATGCGTAACTCGTTTCGCCTGTCGGATTCAATAGTGGAGCATCTAAAACATGTCGGATGAAAATAGATACGGCAATGTAGCCGAGACATTTTGCGCTCTCCTATCCGTCTGTGACGACGAATTCCGTTTTGCCGTTCCGAGTGAAGTACCGTTCGCTATGAGACGTGAATTCCTCGTATATTACGAAATTTTCCAACGTCGGGCTTTATCTTTCTCTCACGTGGTGTTCGACGGGTGAGGCTGAAATTTTTGTCACCGTCGATATACACACGCGGCGGGAAACGGTGAAACTGATTACCACAGTTATACTGCCGCGTAAATATCCACCGTGTATATTTAAATATTCATAAATCGGGCTTTTTATCCGCGTATAATGAGATTTCTATGAAGTGAACGTTCGTAGAAGCTTAAATTAACGTCGTAAAATCACGAAATTGATTTCCTTTTAATTCATGGAATAGCAAGATCTCCGCGACGTCGAATGGAGATAAGTACTATACTCCTAATTACTTATCGTGTAACTGTCTTTTGAAAGCCATAACGAGGACGTTTTTCTTAACTGACAAATTTCATTATTTTACGATAATACTCGGCAAAGTTCTTTCATTTAGCATATTAGCAAAAGCATATTACGAAAGCGATTCTAGCCTGTTTGATATAAGTTACCAACATTATCACTGAATCGCATATAACTTACGAACGCAGATTTTTCAGAACACGTAGAAATTTATTTCGATCGAATACTGTTCAATTATCGGTTACGTATGTAAGCAGAGAGGATAGTGAAACGGGTCGAGCGTAATTATTAATCAGTCTGATATATGCTGATTACGAAGACGAGAGATTCGCGTTAATCTTTGGATTGCACTGTTTCATACGTGATGTCAACGACGTAGAAAATCTTCATAGTTCATGAACGCCTACTTAATAGCACGTTAGCCGGATAGATTATTAACCTAGCCACGTCCACTAATGCAGATCTTTTTCTGAGAATGTCGAAGTATCGGCAACTATAATGACTGAAAATTTACACCTAAACCTCTTTTAGATAGGATCTTCGCCGACGCACTTTCGTCGCCTCCATATCTGATGCACGTCACCTGCTTCTCTCCTTCTTCTGGCGCTATATAGCTTTATTCCGGCTAGCTCCTGAGTAACGTGACTCTCAGCTGACGACCACGCTATCCTTACTTCCATAGAACATGTATATCGGTACATTTGATCATTTAAATCGATTCATTATGTCTTGTATTTATACATCAGAAGGTTTCATTACACGTTCAGTTGGTATTTTGTGTGGGAAGGTGAGAATGAGTCGTTCCGACACGTAACTCGATAATGTTATAATTAAAGATATGTAACAAAAAAAAGATCAAATAAATTGCAATAAAAGTGTCGATCTTTTTAAACAAACGCATGACGCAATTTTTTTGGATATTAGTAGAAACCGAGCTTTCTCGTCTCAATGGATGAACGGTTTTCAATTTCGAATTTAATACATGATCTTTACTCTTCGTATGTTTTTATTTAAGAAAAAGTTGCGTATTCAATGGTGAGAACAATTTTAACAATAGCAAAGCAGAATGTCTGAAGAAAGGTAGAGAAATGAAAGAAAAGAAAAAAGCAGTTTTTAGACAATTTGCTATGGATATTAAATAGTAATAAAATATTTATTTTGACCGAAACGTCTTGAAAATAATTAAATCTCTGTTTGATCGTCTCTGTGTCTATGTCCAACTGCTACTTTCTCTTTGAGAAAATTTGTTTTATCGCACGCATCAATTTGTCACTGATTTTATTTGACTGCGTGGACCTACGTAACTATTTTCGAAGGTTCGTTACTTGTCGTTCGGATCTTTCTCTTCGAACGAACCACCAGTTTCGTACTTGGACCTGGCCACCGGCGTTGTACAGGGTAATTCTGGAAACTGGGACAGACTGGATAGCTTTCTAAGTGAGCGATAGTCAAGGAAATTCGTAGAGGGAAAGATTCAGCGTCGCGTGTACTATTGGAAGAATCAATCTTTTCGTGGAAAAATTTGAACTTATTATTAAAAGAAATATATATATATGAGAAAAAATATTGTGATTGGCCTAAAATACTTGTGTAATTTATAGAGAAAGACGATTTTCATATATTGTGACCATGAAAATTTTATTCATTTCAGAATGATTCACGGACATGCTTTCTGTAAATAATTGCTTACTTTTTAAAAAGTATTCTTCAGATTCTTACCATTTATTCGCATGCATTATACACACGAAACTTAGTAGTGGAATTACTTGGAAATCACAAAACTCGAAAAATTTAGAAACTACAAACTCTTTAAAAAAGCTCCAAACTTATTCCTCTTTTTCTTTTTTTTCTTTTTTTTCAAACCGAAACCTGTTAATGGATGCGTAAAGAATTAGATGCAATACACAAGAACCCCCATGAAATACGACTATTGGACGCGCTATAAAACAAGAACCGGTGTTTCTTGATGTTGAGTTGACGCATCCTGCGTGAGGTCTTCAAAAGATGTGCATGATACGCGTTACATGGGATATAATGACTTACCGGAACAAACCATCGACGATAAATCAGAATCATTAGGGAATTGGCCGCGCCTTTCACTATTCCTAGTCATTTCATGCACCCGTCGTAAGATTTACGCCGCCCATAAAAATCTGTATCGTACCCATGGACGTCTGTTCTGGCCCCTGTTCGGCCCAAACCATAGAGGCTGTTCCTCTTAAGCGCGTAATGTGAATTACGAAGGCCAATCGAAAGGAAATGTCTTCTTCCTCGGCTCCCTTTCGGTAGACTCTCTCACAAGACTGTTCTTCACCTACGCTTTATAGTTCTCAGACTTCCTAATGAATGGTTTTCGAAGAGAATCGACGTTTAGTGTTCATTCGTGCTTTCCTTCAACGTTAAAGAGTGCTTTGAGGTCGCGTAAGAAAGCGAGTAATTTCATTGTGCGAGATAATTGCGTTGTCATTGAGATGGACGTTTAGGTGCTGAACAAGATTGCACGAAGAACTCTCTGCTATACAGCATGATGGATCAAAGGAAAGCCAAGGCTGGTCGAAGAAATATTATATATAGAATTTTTTAAATCAAGAAATATAACTTTCGTAACATATTTATTACGGGAAGTATACAATTTAATTTTTTTTTTTTACTTCGATATTCAACGTAGCAATGATGAGATATGGTTCGTTCATGTAAATATCAGAACACTTAGCATAGAGAACTGTCATGAATATACCACGTATATTATATGAAACTTTTTCCAATTACATCCGAACTATAGCGAAACACTACTGTCGTGATCATATTGGTTAAATTTGGAAACAATCGAAAATTGTATATACACATGTACAAGTTACAAGACGTATATTAGCAGCATATAGCGAGTACAAAATTAGTATACGCTATGAATAGCGATCTTAAACCATCGCACCAAATATTACATATATTTTCCAGCGGATTTCAAACTTTATCAAAGTAATCGTGATGATTGCGTCTTGCTATAGCCAATGAAGTTTCGGAATGTTCTGCGTAATACACGTAATAGGTTCATAAAAAGTCTTGACAAGTATTGAAATACTTTCGTGAGCCACCGTATCTCTGAAAAACAGCGAAACAGATACTTTGGCACGATAAAGTGGACAAGATTGAAAGCGTTCATCGTGGTTTCCTGTGAAATTTCCACGGAATCGTGTATCTCAGAAAGAAGAGGAGATTCATGCATATCATTTGAGCGGCGCTCGTGCCAATAAAAAGCGTGTAAAAAGATGTAAGTCGATGTGGCAAGAATGTTCACATACTGGAAACGCGTTACGCATAATTCCTTCGGTGTACGGGCGTCCGGAGTTCGTGTTGAATGAAAATCGAGAAACCGGGGCCCTCGCTCCACGTTTTCTTTCTATGTATATTCGCTGAAGATGAACGCCGCATCCGGATACTGGCAGGATAACGAGAAAACTTTACGACGCTGAGATACCGACAGTTTATGTCCCGCGAGCAATTTCTTAGTTTTTGTCTTTTATTGCGGAACGTACGCGCACGGACTAGCCTCGCGGAAATGAATGGAGTCGCGTATCCGTTGCGTCTTGCGGCCTTACAAATAAATAGCCAAGAAACCAAGACCATTCGTCGTGTAATATCCTACCATTTTCTACGAAACATCTTCTCATATCGGTCAACGAAAGTTGCTTTGCGAAGCAATCGCTTTATTCGAGTGATAAACATAATCCTTTGTTGTGTATATTTTAGACTTAAAATAGGTAAATTTGTTTCAAATCTAAGTTTACTAGGTTTTTAGAGCTTCGTGCAAGCGAGTCTTAGAGAAATAGAAACGAGACGAAGGTTGGTGAAAATAGAGGTCTTTACAGTTGCTTAATCTCTTAACCAAGGGAGGCGTGTTTATTCGATTACCGATCTCCTGAACAGCATAGTTTCTTTATTCAGAGATTCTTTGTCTTTCCACGTGTCGTTTCATTTCTGTTAAAAATAAATTGCCCATATTTACAAGTGTAAGGACTCAAATTGACTCAAGTTGGGTTTACGACTATAAAAATCTCCAATTACAAGACGATCCGGTTAACAGACTAATGTTCTAGATGCTATAGATAAGCAAAGACATTCTGACGTGAATCGAGCATAATATTGCGATAGTAATTGCAACATTAGACACATCCAGCGACATACTCCTGAATTCCACCTGAATTCCATTTACTCGAACGAAACTTTAATCAGCGCTCGATCTTGCAATTTGCATTCATTTAATTGACCTCCTATTACATGAACGAAGAATCATAAGTAGAGAAGAAAATCGATAGGTTTCTATTACATAAATTATTAGTTCTCCAAATTTACATAAATGGAACTTCGCTGTTCACCTTCGTATACTATTATATTTTACCTACCAGAATAGGATTCCAAGACAGACAACAAGTGATTATCTCGGATATCCGTGGACCGTACCAAATCCATTTAGCCAATCCTGCGGCATTAACAGACTCACCGAGAAGCCGGTACCACACAGCTCGACAACAGAAGCATCGGTGGTGTGTTCGAAACCGGCCCTAGTCCGTACAGGGCTCAAAATTTTTCTCACGATACCAACGACTCGGGGATCGCTCGGCTCGGTAGTTTCCACCGTATTTACTTTCGAGGCACGGGCATAAATTAGTAGTACGTGCCACGCGTGTAACGAATACCCCCGTCCCTTGATTGGAGAGATTAGAAGGATTATAAGAGGTCCGCGGCTACAACCGCGGTCTCGTCGCTCGATTTTCTCAGTCGTTCGATCGCGTTCTGTAATATCCGTGAACAGGCGATAGACGCCGGATCCAGAGCTAAACGAGCGGTGGCCGTGCGTCTTAGCCAGTTGACAGCCACTCGAAAAGTCGGTTTTCTTTTTCCACCGGCCCCGGTATCGTACGATGAGAATCTTAATGTTAATACCACTTCGTGCACCGAGATCGTCCGTATGTGAGTGTCCACGCCGTGACTGCAGATCCGCCGATAAATAACGCTTTTTAATGCCTTATTCGTGCCACGCACAGGCTATCGTATTCACGTGTCTCGCCGATCTACCAGCCATCTACGATGCCACGTAGATGTAACTGGCGAGGATTGTCACCTGTCCGACCATTCGTCGTTCCAGACATTCAGCGTTGATGCCTTTTCTTTTCTCTCTCCCGTTCGACATTGTCATTCTATAGTTCACCTGAGAGATCGTGTAGTTCCGTTGAGTGATCGGTTTGATTGCAGCGATCGTGGCGATCCCGCGTTAATTAAACGCTGGGCACTGATTGACGTACGCGTGCGCACAGTCAATTGGGATCGGGCTAACGCGTTCCTTATTGGACTAACATAATACTAACGCGATACTAATAGACGTCAGTTTAGAAAGGTCTTTAATTTAGAAAGCGTTATACCCGAAATACGTTGGTTGCGTTAAAAAAAGGTTTACAAAAAGTTTAGCAGTTTACTTATCGCGTTATAGTGAGGAACCACTAAAAAATGGATTAGTTTGATAAAGTATACAGAGACAGATTCGTTTATAGTTATTATATTCGTTTATATCAAAATATTTGTACAAAATATTCATAGAAAATTAACGGATTAACTGCACCAAAATAAAAGGTGTCAAAATTAAAGAATGAGCAGGTGCATATAATACTCAGTAACCAAGAGATAAGAGAACATAATTTACAATATTAATTACAATATTAATTAATAATAGTTACATAATTCACAAATCCGATCATCGAACATTGTCCCACTTTCTCGCACTGTCAGCAAGAGACTGTCATCACGATAGTTCCCATTTCGTTCGTGCGGAACCGCGAACAAACCGCGAATACCATTACACGTTCGCGGTCACAAAAATAAAAGCATTGGTCTAGAAGTATCTTCCTGGTTCATGGTGAACGGAAGCGGCTGGCGTATCTTAGTTGGGGATGAGTCAAGCCACATCTCTCTCAAGACTGCTCAGACTAATTGAGAAATGGAGCAAATCGGATCCACCGGATGAATAATTGTTTACACGAGTTCAGGGCGGCCGTTTAGCGTGTCGGCTGTGTTCTGCGCAATGTATCCATCGCGCCTACTCATCCGTATCCCCTAGGATGAGAGATCGGTCCGTGTTTCGTGCATCGAGATGCCTGATAGCCTTCTTCGACCACGCCACGGAATCATTTCCTGCGAATCGTTCCGGCGATGACTCGAATGAGAAGAATGCTGATCGTCGATTGAACTTTTGCCCGGCTTTCTTCGCTCCATTTTCATTCTTTTTATTATTACGTCGATGAAGCAGAGTATTTTATAATTTATCGGTGAGGGAAGTTTGTATTGATACTTTATCGGCAGCAGATATTTTATTAGAGATTCCGTCGAAAAAATCGTAAGAATCGTTGCTTTGAGGATACAGTCACGCCTTGTAGTAATTTAAGTGAAGCAACAGATACCAATTGAAAATCGGTGAAAATTAAAAATTTTAGACGTTTTATAAATTCATAGACAACCAAGTGTTCGTAGTAATAAATTCTGCGCTTTTGAATATGAAACCTGCATCTTTCATTTTCTTCCAATAAATAAAATTTAAATACGGCAGCGGACTTTAGAAGAATTCACGACTGGAGGCTTTGAGAGCAACGGGTATTGTTATCGGTCAGTCATCGAATTCTCGATATATGCTAATGCTATTGAACTCTTTTTCTCAAACCTGTAATACGGCAACATTATCGAACCATTGAGATATACCGAAGAACATAAAATATCAAGTGTAACTTACTACAAGCGTATCTCGTATTGCATGCTATTATCACTCATGTCTTTAACAAGTAGCTCATACATGAATTATTATAATTTATACATGCATACGTAACCTCTACGCGCTACCGTAATCTCATTCCAGACGTATTAAATCGCTGAACCAAGTACGTATCACGTTAATAACTTGCGCGCAATACCTATTATCTATTCCTCGAATCTCGTCTGGAGTCCAGCAACAACAGCAAATTAACTCGGTTAATTGTTACAACCAACCCCTATTGTCCCACGCTTAACCGATCTAGATAATCGATCCGGAACCTTGTTGCTCTATCTGCAATAATCGATCGGCGAACAGATTGCGCAGTTCGTCTCCTCGTGTCGTACACGAAATCTATTAACCAGGCAGCACGCGAATCCAGTGATTCTTAATAACGAGCGTATTAGCATAATGCTATTAAACGTTGATCGTATCTCGGTGATATCGTCAAACGAGACGCGTTTTAATACCATTGCAACCGGTCACGGCGAATAGTCGACGTGTATTAGCAGCAGATTTGCGAGCAACAAAAGGACATATATTAACACTCGTGGGGTACTAAATCGTATCTCGTGGCGGAAGATATACGATAAAGTAGGTACTCGGCACAGGGCGTGTAGGTATAATTCACCGTTTCTATTTGTTTCGATAATTAATGGCACAACACGAGGTCGGCAACGCCGTATAGGATCGTAAAAAGAATTCCTTCTGACCAGGGTAGGCTAAAAGACCCGTGGCGCTTTGACAGAGTGGATTTTCACGGGTTATTCGTTCCTCTATAGTACAAAGGTGCGAAGATGAGCCGTGGGATCGGCTACCGATTTCGAACACCCACAAGGCTACCGAATCGAAGCTGCATTCACACACAACGGATCATGAAATTATTTAAACACCATAGAGAATTTTTATGGATATATTGTACATTTATGAAACTTGTTGAAATTACGTTCACGAATGTCGTGATTATACTGGTCGGATTCGAAAGCAATCTGAAAATGTATTATATTGAAGTTACAGTATATTTATCGGAAACATGTATCGAGTAAAAAGTTAATACGTAGCATGAACAGGTATCTTAAGCGTATAATAAGGATCGAAACGAATGTTGAAGCTTATAACGGATAATTGAGTGCTTAAATACTTCTGTGATCTCTGTAAAATATATATTTGCGTTAATTATTTTGTATCTTCTATGTACATTATTTGATTTGTTTCAGACTTCGCCAATGTAATCATCGTGGTCGAGTCTCGTTACTCATTATGATAACCTCATTAATGCTAATGAAGAACAAGTTCGAATACTTTCGTCAGCTACTAAGATTACACACCTTTAAGCTTGTCGCCATAAAATGTCTTCTGCTTTTTTCTTTTTCAGCTTTTCCTTCTTTTCCTCATCCCGTATTGAGTTGACGCTCTAAAGCGCCATTCTAGCCGTGAAAGTGCATCGATAAAAGTTTTTGTTGTCGAACCGTTTACTATAGTTGGTGAATACAAATGAGAGTCTCGCATATTTTCTTCTGTATGTAAAAACATGGCAAGAGGAAAGAAGCGAAATGGAGAAATAATGGTTCGTGATCCTCTTTTACATTTATGTTTTGTGATGCTTCCAGATTCGTGTTTTGTCTACCTTTATCTTTGTTTTCTGTTCGAACTCAGCTGAAAGAAACAAAAGTTTATTTATTACTGAGATTTCCTTTTTAATCCTGCAGCAGATTTAATTTTATATCTTGGTTGAGTTCCATATACCCTATCGTATCTTTAAATTAGATCTGTTTTTACGTGCGAGTTCTTATTTGCGAATTGTAAATGTTATTCTACAAATATGTCTGTTATTAATACGATTGTGATTCTGTGTAACGAGTTTTCGAATTTTCGCAATCTTAGAAGGTAATTACAAGCTTTTGACAAAGTATTCACGTATAAAAAAGTTCAATAACAGGCAAGCGTTTTATTCACAAAGGAAGGTGCATCGTCTGTAAATTTAATTACGTTTTATAACATACGGTGTCTTTCATGGTTTATCAAGATCCACGAAACCATACGGACAAAAAGTCTTCGGATCGATAAAAAATCGGTTCAAAGGCGTTCGATTCTTTCGCAAGAATAAGACTCAAAAGAACCTCGAACCGCTACGCTTTGTCTTCGCGAATCAGCACTTTCGATCTGTTCCAGTTCCGAATTAAGCACGCTTTCGTTTCGTGATTCCCTGGATCGCCACGTGGTCCTGTATCCGAAAACGACACGAGGACAGTCGTAACATGTAAGTACAAATGCATCGGCTGGAAACATACGCGTGAATTCTGTCACGTAAGAACGCTAGCTCGTTGAGATCGACGCGAGGAAAAACGAGGTCTGCGTACACCGTCTCTTAGCTTGAAAGTGATTGAGAGCCTCTTCTACTGACAACTGTCGTTGTCGAGCATAAACTCGTCGTCAGACGTAATATTAGTAGCGTTAACAGTTACTTCGCTACGTCTTGTTAGAGCTATACTCGATCGCGTCACGAATATTATTTTCCTTAGGCGAACCTCCAGTTTCTAATCTCAGGTAGGTTATAGTCTCATAAACACGAGTGATTATTAAAATATAAGATATTTGGAGAACCAGCGACATGGAACGAGGAAGATCTTAAGTACAAAATATCGTTCAATGATAGTTTGTCACGATTTTTGTTCTACTTTGAATTTCTATATTTTGCGCATATACATTTTTATATTTCGCTGGCTTCACCTTTGTCAAATTAATTAACGTATTAAATTTTGTACAACGTATTTGGTGGACCAAAAATTGAATTTCTATCGATATTACTTAATAACTACTGACGTTACTCTCCAAGTTTTCGTAAGGCACTCGATATTTGTACAAGGAATTGTAGGACCTTTTCACGAATGTCCCTGTTACTCTTATCTCAATTACATTTTGAAGAAAATTTTTCTTACAAAATATACATAATATAGCCTCGTTCAATGAAAAATTACAAAACGACCTATATATAATATAATACCATACAGCATGTGGAAAATTCGTGCAAAGGCCACGCCCAAGCAAACCGATCGTACGTTAATGATTGGAATCCTTTCGCCGGATGTAAGCACCTGTATCATCCTCGTCTTCCAATGCGAATAAGCTTCATCAAGAAAGTCAGACGTCCGTAAGTCGGTGGACGAATATTTTTTTCACTACCGGAACAATGTTTCATGTTTAATGCATCGTGGCAAGCGTCGACGTATCCCACGTAGGTGAGACCATTTCGATCCTTGTTGGCGGTACACGAGCAAGCGAATCTATTCTATCGACACAATGTATGGTCGTTCGCCGTGGATCATCCGTGCTCCGTACACCTACACGTTCCAAGAGATCCGATCGACCGGTGAATTTCATTTAATCCGTTTAAAGCGTTGCCAGCCGTGCGGTATCGTATTAAGGAAATGCATCGGTCCGTTTCTGATGCCGAATAACACACGATACACACCCGAGGACACAAATAAGGCTACTAAACCGTGCTACCAAGAACCGGCTAAAAAAGAAAACCCTATACCTGGTTGCCCTATAGCTTAGGGTCGTTTTCACGCTGCCGTGAAACGATAGATAAGACTAGCCGCGCGTGATCCGTGCAATGATCTCTTAGATCGCTGTCCTTAACGGAAGTCGAAAGATTGATCGTTGTTTGCGCGAGATAGAGAAAGATTTTTGGCATGATAAAGAAGGATGGTGAAGAGATAATTTTACGTGACAGTTAAGGCAAATAATGGCAGTTGGTTGGATTATAGATATTTGTACGCTTCGTAAGTATTGGGACACCTACTAGCTTCATACGAAACTTGATAAATAATCTGAAGTATGAAAAAAGCGATTAATCGATTAGAATCTTGTATTGATGTAAGCTTGCCGTCTAATATACGTACAATGGAAAAATTTGTTAAAAATTTTTAGGAAGATTGCAGTAATGAGTAACGAGTAATGAGTATTGATTTTAACAATTGTTACATTGTATAACAGACTAACGAAATTTATGGAAAAAGCAAAGGGACAATACAGACATAAAGTGAGGACAAGATAATAATACCGTTATTCATATTTGTATTAAATAAGACAGTACAATTTTGGAAAGAAAGAATAAAATATTCCAGTTTCATGATTCTTTTTTGTTTTTTTTTTTTTAATTTCTGAAGTATTCTATTATCCTATCAATATAGAACGTGCTGTGACAATCGATAATTCAAACAAAGTACGATCAACGTTCCAGTACTTTCTAATAACGACGATATCCAAGAAAATCTTTGAAAGCCAAGATCCAAGTCCCAACAACCTACATCACGGTATAAGCACTCGAAAAGTAATTTTCGTCACGTAGATACAAATACGTTTCCAGTTTCTCTCGCGCGTTTCGGCCGCGTGTTTAACGGGTTACCGACAGTCGTTATCTTTATTCAGGTAGCTCGTTTATTTCGTTTAATTTAATGTCGGTGATCGGGTGTCGTCGATGGATAGTCCGCCGACTGGTCAAAGTCGATTCGATCGGCCAAATCGTGGCAACGAGATGGTCTCGTGTTCGTCTGATAAGACGAACGAAACGAAGGGGGCCAGAGTTTCCAAAAGGCGCATACGCAATGACCGGTTCTCACCGATGGATTTCCAAAGGATGTAGTCTCGACGACGACAGGTGAATGTTTGACATTCCTGTCGTGGCCGTCGTCGGTTTTAGCGTTCAAGACTTTTAATTGTCGTAACGATCAAACACGAAGCGACTACAGTCCATAAAACTAGTAGTTGAATAAATCATAGCTCTCGAGGGACCACGAATCTTCAACAATGAGAAACAAGGTGAAGAACTCGAAGTCATTGATACATGTACTACTTCCAAGCGATGTAGTCGCGTAAATTTCGAACGTTTAATTTATAGTATCGTAAAATTGAGCTTCGGTATCGGAAACAGGAGAAACAGGCAACCGTAGAAACGATCGTAAAAGGTACATCTCCGCGAATTTATGACGTGTTCCTTATCTGTAGTTGCGAGGTGTGATCCCACGTGAACAAATTGAAGACATTGGTACCGATTACGAGCGGTACGTCGATTTTACCCCGCCCTTAAATCGATCCCAGTGACGAAGTTGTTCTCTGTTTCGTGCAATTGTCCCGCCGTGTTACCACTTCGCCTATGCAAATCGCGTCGTGACGATCTGTATGCCTGATGACGCTGCGGAAAACGATACGTAGATCGAACTTTATGCCGCGGCGAAAGAAACAAGGCAAGATAAATATTTGTACGTATCGTGTCTGGCGCGGTATTTTGTTATTACACCGTTACTTATGAAAAATGGAAAGGAAAATATGAATCGATCGTTTTTTCGACAAGTTTCGGGCAAAGATCGAAGAGGTTTCGAAACTGTTGCATAAAGATTCTAATTGAAAATAATCGTATTGTAAATGAAATTCTAGAAAATTATTATAACTTATTTGAGATAATAAATTACATGTAAATTTCTTAAGTAACTCTATACATAATAGTACATACCTACTTTTACTTATAAGGAGTAACAACAGAAAGTTTTGGGTCGAGTCGACGAGTCGAGGGCGATAGCAGTGAAAGTCGACGTGGGCCCTACCATAGTAGATTTCGGTAAATGCCGATCGGACCGCATTGTGATAACAGGCGACATCGAAATTTAATTAAACGCTCGGATTGACTAATTTACCCTTTTAGATGGACGTAGCGGAGTTTGTAAGCCTCGAACCGTTACATTTCTTTATCCGATTTAGTTCGAGCAAGTCGGGTATGTTGCTTGTTAGAAAAAATGGGCTACCTCCATAAATGAGTCGAAGCGATGAAACGAGGCATTTCACTCGTTAAGAGAATAAACGAAGAAGATTAATGACTCGGTTGAAAAATCCGCTCTGTGGTATGTCAACGCTAAACAAAAATATTGTCGTCAATCACAGTCTAATTGGAACGTATCCTATTAGCACGCATTCCTCTTACTTTCCATTAATTTTCACGGAACGACGTGTACACAGGTGATTTACATTTCGAATCTATCGGTGAGATCAGAGGGAGCGTTTCTTTCTGACGCGTATTTCGGGGACCCGTTGACGACCATTGGTCACATAAAATAATATTGTCCGACCAAATGCCTGGCTACGCCTCGGACAAACTATTTTAAGTCCAACCGTGCAGTCTCTTTGTTTATTTATGAGCGTGCTGCTTTCGTGACCTCGGCGCAAGATGTTATTACAAGGACCTTCTTGCGCGGCGCTGGAAACGATTAGGAAAAGAAGATGCGCTCCATGATACCGGTTCTGACATCATAGATTCCTTGACCTATCGTTTTTTTCTTTCGTTTTTTTTTTTTATTTGTATGTTACAAACAAATAAATGTTATCGTCGACGAGTAACCGTGTAATTCATGGTTTGTTCAATACGATATTCGCAACGAAACATTTGTACGATTGCTTGACTAATTTATTGGTGGCACAGTCTGCAGCAGATCTGAGAGCTTCGGCGATGACTTGACGAATGGTTCTAGCAACCATTTTCGATGCGAAGGAGGAAACATAGAAACGGAACGTTTCATTGGAAATTTACTCTTCTATGAACTTTTGAAAGTGATACGATTTGCAAACATTTCACGCCACTGTCCTTCATGTTTCACGTCTAGTCACCATTTCGTTGCCCGCTATTTTACTCTATATGTACTACACATTGCTACGATAAATCAGTGAGAATGCTGATCGAGAATGATCAGTTGGCATCCACTATACATACTCTGAATGCAAAGAATTAATATTAATAACACTGGAAGTGTTTTCTTTGCTCGTGGTAATCTTTGTATCATACAAAGAAATTCATGAATGGAACGCATGCAGGCAGCACTTGATCGATCAATCACACGGCAGAATTATTTGCATCCGTACGAATGAGAATGTATTTTTGGTCCAAGCTACCGTCAAGAAAAAAGGAATCGCCGAGACAAAACAACGAACGATAGTTTAACCCCACGAAAATCGTAATTGCAATTCGTCGCACGAGTAGCTCGCGTTTCGACCACCGTGTCGTGTGTTTCCTCAGTAAACACGGCTACAATATTGCGTGTGGTCGAAAACACTTTTTCGCGGGCGAAACGACCGACAAATCTGTCCCGGAGGACCCTCCAAAAATTCCTCGAAAGCAGTATGTGGCCCATTATCTACGCGTTTCTTTTCAATTTTAGTCCCTCGTGCGTCGTACTGTTGCGAACCTTTAAGTGGATCATCGTATTATACGTATTATATGAAGACAGTCCCCGTGTTTCTTTCGGATATTGTCACTATAATTAATCTCGTAACCGAAGAAAGAACGAGTGGAATTTGTCTACACGTTGTGTAGCAAAGTGACGCAAGATCGAGTCGAGCACTTCTAGTACTCGAAAAAAATGATTAATCACCTTATATGACGAGCAGAATGTGCGTGATAAAAAAAAAAAAAAAAAAAAGAAACACGAATTCATGGAATTTCGTCGTGAATCAACCCGCAAAACACGATGCTTGTTTTTAGATATCCCTTTTCCTTTTTTCAATCTCGTGATGTCTATGTGATGAATGGAGGAATGTGGGTCACATAGCTGTTCGTTCTCTTGATTTAATATAATTTTGCGTGGACGAAGTTACAAGTGTCCCTAAAAATAAAGTATACTCGTAAAAAAGAATTTGAAAATACTTTAACTTCTCTTTTTCAAGAATAACTGACAAGCTGATATTGCCATAATTTCTCTACTAACGTATTTATGTTGGTATTTATATCAAGCAAATACGAAAAATTAGAATTTTAAGTTACTTAAACTAAGGCAAGAACAGATATAAACGAAATCAGATATCAAATGTAATTGAAATGTAGAACGGCAAACAACGTTATATTTTGCTATGTACATGATACAAGTAAAAATAAAATTATTTTAATCTCGAAGATCTTCTCGAATAACCTATGCCCTACAAGATGGAACAGTCTGTCGAGATGATTATTTATCAACTATTACATCTCTTCCAAACATCAAATACATAATTAATACAAAAGTAACTTAACGAACGTTCATAAACCGATTGACGTTCCATTAGCATGAAATGTTCGAGTTCACGTTGGCCAAGGCTAGAGCAAATACGGTCGGCACGAATCAAAGGATAGACCTCCAAAAAGATTGGCCATGGTAGCTTTGTCAGGCGGAAGAAATCTGCAAGCTCATGCCCTTGAAAATCCTTTCTTGCCGCATAACTCGAGTGGTCCTGTATCGGTCTCTCTCTCGACTTGCGTATACTCGCACACCTTGTACGCTGCTCTTCTGTTGTTGTAACACATTTCGTCCGCGGCAAACAACACCCCGCGGTTTACCTGGTAATTGCTGGAAACACCGGTCGAGTGTTTACAGTGTCATCGAGGTGCGGTGGTCACACCTTGCCGCATACGACCACTTGGAAACCACGTTTTCTTCACCTGGGACCTGCCACGGTCGAACACCTTCTCGAGGGTCAGCAAACTATTCGAAAGCTCGCTCTAACGGCGTTTTGCGCTTCAAAGAACCATAGATCAATGTGATTGATGACTTTGTTTGCAATCTTTTACGTGATTATTAGTGTATTGTCAGTGGCATAATGTTTAGGGAATTGTAGGTTCAACACTTTCACGGTGTAGTACCAAAGAGGTATACTTGCAATTGGGTAAGACATTAATTATTAAATTTCATATCATAAATGCCGTCATATGTAACGCAATTATTAAACATTTATTTCCTATAAGAAGTTAAGAATATATATGTTTTGTATCTGATATCAGAAATGTAAGAAATCTTGACAATAAAGAAATATGTAATTATTTATTTTCTGAATCTTGCTAGGACCTCTCGTAGTTGTTGACTTTATCGCCTTCGACGATTAAGTTCAATATAATTGCTATATTCGCCGTAGTAAATCGCAGAGGGCGTAAGAAACACTGATTTTTTTCGCGGTCGGTATTTCAGAACACTTTCATATATCAATATTTCAGAATTCTCACAAAATTTTTGAGCGTTTTAAGTTTCCAAATTATTTAGTACTTTTAATGAATTACTCATAACAATTAAATTAATAACTTAGATTAACTTAGATGAACAATGCCATTACTAGTACTTAATTTGATATTAGTTTTGTTTATAATTCTTACACAAATATGTAATTATGTTGTACTATAAAAAACGAATTTTACATAAATAATTGTTTATTTTGAACAAAGTTTTCTTTTATCCACAATCTTCCTAATACATGTATAATGTAATAAGTTTAGTTGTACACTTTTATGTAAATTATTCCAAATTAAATTATTCCATCTTGTTGTGTTATGAATATAATCATCGTATAATAAACAAAACTAATTCACTTCCATTTCTTGTTGTTCTTGTTCGTCATTAGATTCCTGCATCTCTTCTTGTTCAGTTTGTTCTAGTTTCTTTCTTTCTTTCAATCCTGCAGCAGGTGATTTTATGAGTGATAAATCACGTTGAACTTCTTTAATATCTCTTTCTTGTTCTAATTCACGTCCTTTACGTAATCGTTGCATTATGTGTAGATTTTGTCTCTTCTGTTTGATAGTATCTACTTTTTTCATCGCATCAATTGCATTCTGCCATAATTCTCTATTATATTTAAGTGGAATATTTCTTCTTTTTTCGAATTCAAATGATGGGTCCACTGCCAAGTCCTTGCCAACTGTTTTCCTGTATGCTTTTGTCCATTTGACTTTCCTTGGATTTTTCTTTTTCTTAAATGCAGCATGGCACTTTGACCGACAAAATTTGAATATCTATAATATAGATAGAATATGACATGAAAAAATGCATAAATTGTAATATTTATAACATAATTTATAACAATTATCAATTGTCCACATATTGCACAAAAACTTATTGTTATTAAATATAAAAACAAAGTTGTATCTAAATGTCCACATAACCTAAAAGTCACCAAAAGGTAGTAGTTTTAAACAATTCTTCTAAAATCATAGAAGATAATGTAAATATTATGACGAATATGTATAAAAATTCTCACCTTACAATCATTTCTTACAAACTGGATTCCATGTCCGGGATAAATCCGGGACGAACAAAAATAACATGTTTCTATACGCATGTTGCATGCGCTTGTGAAACCTTAGACAATCCAAACAATATAGGCGCTTTAAATTAGTAGTTATGCCATCTATGAACCATTGTATGCATCATTGTCATATTTTGTAAAAGAATTTTCCAAATGTACAACTTTTAAACTATGTGTATGATTAAAGCGGTACAAAGAACATCTACGAAATATAATCAATAATGTAGTCAAAGTAACATATATTTTAAAGCTTGCTTTTACCATCATATCATTAGATAATTCTATAAAATAATACGTATTAAAATCTTCACAAATAGTAATATTGTTTATTGATATTGATATACCTCACTATGTATGTAAATATATGCCATAGCAGATCATAGCTTATTGTGTTAGAAAGGGAGAATTAAATATTAGAATCAAATTTAACTACAATATGTGTAAATTATGAATATATAATCTAATTTATATTCATTTCAATTTTGTTAAAAGATTAGTTGCTGAAAGTTAAGTTTCGCGATTAATTACATAGCTCAATCAGCGACAAGGTATGCATCTGGTTCAATACGTTATAGCGCGACATCTATTAATTACACGGAAAATTTTCCACGAAAGTTGCAGAGTGGAGACCTCTAAGAACGTAGTTCTTCGGATTTTACTTGGTGTTCGATGAAGTTGTCTCGTTTGGACGTTCGTGCGTAATTAACAAAAATGAATGTTGTAGCGAAATCAACGAGCCTCGCTCCACTTTTAAGGTCGACGACTGTCATTTCAAATGGAATGCAACCAGTATCTGGAAAGGGTATCGTACAAAAATCAAAAGTTGTCACTAAACCTGTCGTCAATCGAATGCTCGTTCAAAGTTTGTACGAATCTCTTATTACAGGAGCTCTACGTGTCAGTTCAGGAATTGGAGGTATGAGGCTTTTATTTAAACATTAATTTATTAGATTTCGTGTATAAACAAAATATACTCTTAGATATTTCGATTATATAATCGTATGGCGTATGCGGTACGTGTCTCGAAGATTATTACTGTACCAATGTATTAGTTTATTACAAATGTTGAACAAATATTTTTCCTATTTTAAGACATTGAAATATACTATTTTTATCTTTAATATCCTATTTTATACTCGATGTAGGAAACAGTATTATCAATGAATTGATTTTTATAGCGAGTTTACTAGCAACACAGAGGAGGCTGGCGCATACTGATATTCAATGGCCAGATTTCACTGATTATCGTCATAATGCTGTAAAAGATCCAAAGGTTCCAAGCAAACATTCTGCTACTGGTCGCAAATCATTTACGTATCTTGTAACAGCTAGTAAGTATACCTTTTAATCTTCTTTGCATTATTCTGGTTCAATAATTAATTAAAAATCAATATTTATTGATTTATTATATAGCAACTGGGGTTTGTGCCGTTTATAGTGCAAAAACAGTTGTGTATAATTTAGTAGCTTCTATGAGCGCCGCAGGTGATGTACTTGCTTTAGCAAAGATTGAAGTTAAACTCGACAGTATTCCTGAAGGAAAGAATGCTGTTTTCAAATGGCGTGGAAAGCCTCTGTTTGTACGACATAGGTAAATATTACTAAACATGATTACATATTTCTCTTCTAATTCCATTTATCTAAATTGAACGACTTTTGTTTTGAAATGATAATAGATCACAGAAAGAGATTGATCGTGAGGCACAGGTAGATGTTGCATCTCTTCGAGATCCACAAGTAGACACAGATCGTACACGAGATCCAAAGTGGTTGGTAGTTTTGGGTGTATGTACGCATTTAGGATGTGTTCCAATTGCAAATGCTGGTGATTTTGGTGGTTACTATTGCCCTTGCCATGGCTCTCATTACGATGCCAGTGGAAGGATTAGGAAAGGTCCAGCTCCTCTAAATTTGGAAATACCACCTTATGAGTTTGTTGAGGGAAATGTATTAGTTGTTGGTTAATGTATTAATATATGTAGTGAAATAATATCATAATTTATATGAGGTTTTCTCAGATCCACTTGGTAATTATTTCGAAATTCTTTACCGAGGATATTATTAATTTAATTAATAATATCTTCTATGGTTAAGTATCACTGTATTAAAATGTTATAAATTATGGTCAAGCTGTACAAATAAAAAGTTGAGCTTAACCAAAATACAACTTGTCCGTATTCTTTATTCACGGTTAACGTTTATTAATTTTATCGATGTAGTATTTTAAACAATCCTACAGTTATATATAACTTTACCATAATGAAAAATAATATGTTATCTTGCTTTATAATTATTTTGATGATTTATATGTAGAATCTACTATTATGTTTTATTTCAACTGTAAAGCAAAATTATTATGTAAGGTTATCGTAGTACAGTGCAGGCGTACGTAAATTTCGTAACAGCACTACATTCTATATTAGAAACATCTTGAAAATCAAATGAATGGTCTTCCTTCCACAAGGCGGCGCCACTAATTCCGGACCAAATTTTCATTTTCAATGCGTGACAAGGGCGTCTATACGACCGACAATCTGCCGGCCGATTCTCTGTTTTCAGTCGCCTTCGCTGCTGGCAGCGTACGGACGGAAGAGTTGAAAATTTTTCGCGAAAATCGGTTATCTTTCATACATTGTCATCTTTTCACCGTCATTCTATATGATGATTCAAAAATCCTTAACCCTGCAACGAGTGATTTCTGCGATCTGACATTTAAAATAAGAACGGAAATGTTTTGTTAAAAATGAGATTTTTTCTTGCGTGGAACCGGCGTTTAGTGATACGTCGTGAAAGAGTTAGAAACTAATAATTGTTTAACGATACGAAGCGAAAGTGACATTTGGAAAGTTCAGGAAAGGAAGAATAGCAAAAAGGCGGGAGACGGATGCGTGGAACACCGCTTTTTGTAAGCTCTTATTTATTTTACCCGATATCTATGCTATTGCATTCTTATTCCGTTTTTTCCTATATAATATATGGTCATTTTAATATACGTTTGGTATATATTATGTTATACCATGTGTTATATCATAGCAAATCGTAAAAGTTTGGAACAATAACATAATATGCATAAACAATCTTAAACTTTTAAAGTAGAGCTCGTTTTCTTATTTTATTTTCAAATATTCACCTACAATGTTATATGTAATTAAATTGTAATATTATAAATCTGCAGTATAAGAAATCTCTTTCTGGAATATACATAGGAATATCTTGTCGCTATCGTTATGTTAGTACTGTACATTTCAATATTAAAATTCTATTAAAATTAAAATACTTCCGAATCATCTTCGACTTAATCTTGTTTTGATATCACTAAAAAATTTGTTCAGCTCAAACAAAGTATAGAAAGATTGCTACTAATTTGAGTTTTATGATGAGATTTTCTTTAAAACGTTGAAACTCTTTTCATTTGTTCAAATAATAATAAGATCGATAAATAAAAATTTAAGGGCCATAAGACGGTTAAAATATACAATTATATTAGTATCATAAATATCGCACGATTCTATTTCAAATATGATTAATATTATAATAAAATATGAAACTTAACGTCGAATAATTCCTAACGTAATCGATAACCGATCGTTGCTTGAATGGATTTCAGTACACAATTTCTCGTCGCACAAATTGACCCTTACGACAACCTAGAACAATTGTTTTCGTAACCTTAACGGCGGCATATGTTTGTGTTTCTGCATGTTTGGCTCCGCCCGGTACGATGACTTCTGTACATTCGAATCATACTTTGCATTTTGCTAACGGTTCGAATAGGAGTCTTATAGTTTTTGCGACACCACTTGCGTGCCTTTCAGTTCTTGTAAACAAAGACGAGATTATGATTCATGATCGTTCGAAATTTCGGCCATTATGCTAAGGTCGGCCCTGCATATCGGAAGCTAGATTCGTTACTCGATTCTACATACATATATCGTGTCTCATATGTATTTCTATATATTTTTCTTATTATAAATAATTAAAATTTAATTATTGATTCGCGAGTGATAACTCGAAATTGAAATCGACGCTATTTGGGACACCTCTGCTTCAACAATCGGTGAGAAGTTGATAAGATTCATTTAATATTTCTAATCCATAAAATATATATCGTATTACTAATCGCTCAGATTATATCTGAAATATGTTATACTCTAAATTAATATTACAAGTACTAGAGTGACGACTAATATGTAATTTTTCATAGAAACTTTATTTATTTATAATATTGCACTTTTGAAGTTCTGTAACTTGTTCTATGAGTTGTTTGCTTCCTTTTGTCATATCTTTTCATATATTTTATATTTTGTTTCGTTCGATACAAGTCGGTATTTCTAATATTAAACAAAATTGCATAGTCCTTGTAGTCGTACAATCTTTGAATTTTAGACTCTGCCTAATTTAGATATATACACATAAAATTTCACCGTCTCTCGAAATTTCAACAAGCAAAATTCTGTTACATGTAATATTCGCTTGCGTGTAGAATTTCTACCTCGGCTTTCCCGCGCACACACAATGGCTACACTTGGCACGTATTCTTATTTTCCAATGAAGCGTTACTTTTATCAAGTTTTATTTCATTTTCATAGTATCAAATTATTGTAGCCATATGAAAGTACTACCAAATGGTACGAAATTTAATATATTCGGAAGTAATTAGGTAATTTACTACGGTAGAACACCATTTATCTAAACTCCACTTATTCAAAGGAAATTTTAGTTAGTGCTTGACTAATGGTTGAATTCATCTATTTGAACGTGAGCAATTATGTGAACAATTACCTGAAAAATAATACCCAATGGGGAATACCCATCCCGATAAGTCCAAGAAAATGATCTTTTGCTGTGTGTAAATAATACAATAAATATCGCTTGTAACCAGTTTATAATACACGTCTCTACATTCAAAATGCTGTCCCTGCTAATCCCATCGTAAACTGCCCCTCCGAGAAAATCGTATTTTTCGGTTGCCTCTAGTTAATTACCCATCTTAATGACATAGGACCTGGTTTCACCAACAAAGGCCGTAAAGTCGTTGTTGCTCGCTAGTTCCGTGCACTTTGTTATTCAACCTTCGGAAGGCAGTGTCTCTCTATGTCGATCAGGTTTACTGTTTGCAAAGCCGATGGCTAACCCTCCAGGATATTGAATATGCGGAGGATTCGTACTCTTACATGGAGTATAGTTACAAGTGCAAAGCCGCGGCTACCGGACTTTTCAGGTCGCTGCAACCCCATTTCCTCACCCTTCTGCCCCCCCCTCCCCTGTGTGTGCCTTCCTCTTCTCTTTTTTTATTTTTTTCTTTTTTCTTCATTCTGCGCCTCCGTATAAGCTGCACGGTGTGCGCGTTCTCGCATTCTAATTCTTTATGCAGCCGGCCAAGGAAATTCACAGTAGGAATGCACGGAAGGGAGGTTGCAAAATCCAGTTCCCCCTTTTTCTTCTTCTTCTTTTTTCTTCTCCTTTTTCCTTCCCTCTTTAAACCAAGTGAAAGAGAGAGAGTGAACGTTTTGTGCCCTGCATTCAACTATCGGGACGCACTCGGGCGTGCGCATGTGTGCACACACGTAGCCACACTACGTTACTTAGCCACGTGTTCGTGTTCGTGTGCGCGGGCTAGGGAAAGCGCGCGAGAGCGTTCGTTCGTTGGTAGGTGCGTGCGCGCTTCCGAAAGTGAGTGGGACACGCGGGCCTTCACGCTGAAGGAGAAGAATCAATAGATGTGCGTTGCATCTTGCCCCTCTTGTCCCCTTTTTCGGCTACCCCGCGCGCACCCCTTCTTCCTCGACAACCACTGACTCGACCTTCGCACGAGAGAGCGCCCGCTTCTCCACGATACGCTTCTGTCTTCCAAAATCATCCCTCCTTTTCCATACGCCCTTTCCAGTGATGCAGTTCAATGCGTACTTTTTTCTCCTTTTTTGTTCGTCGTTCAGAGAGATTTCTTGTTTTCGAGGAAATTGATTCGGTGAATCATTTTATTTCGCTGGGGTAGAATGCTTAGGTGTTTTTGTTTCTTGGGGGAAGGTGTTGTTGTGGTTCGGGGTTTGCTGTCGCTCCAATTTTTTTAGATATAGATTTAGATAGTAACAAAGATAGGAATTTTAAAATTGCGTTGGCCTGTAAATTAATTGTATATGATTTGATAGATCGATAGTTCGTTGAAATTTGATATTTTGTATATTTTTATGAATTAGGAAGCACATCGTTCAAAGGGGGAAACGATGGTAAGATAAGACGCTTTAATGCTTAGACACGTACATAGCTTTGTGCGTATCCGTCTTTTAATCTTAAAATTTTCCAGAATTATTTTCGCACAGAGCGTAATGGAAATACTGTCGATTTTAATCTCCCAAATGAAAGATAAAAATATTGTACATTCCTTCGAAATTAATTTTCATTTTTCAAGCTTAATTTATTGTAATCCCTTATAATTTCTCGAAGATCGCGTTTTCGACGGTGGAATCAGCTGTACGTATGAGAAAGTCTCAACGATTTCGTTAACGTCGTTGATCGATTTTGCACATCGTTTGTCCTTCCCAGGTCTTATGACTATTCTAGCTTCTGTCATATAAATGATTTTATCGGGCTGAAATTCGACGCGTAAATCTAGATACAGAGGCGGATAAACGCCGTATATGCCAGCAAAATAGAGTGACTCGAACCGTATGGTTGAATCGTGAGTTTAACGTCGACACTAGCCGGTTACATCGATTAGAAGTACAAATACCTGTCCGTGTAGCAACCGTCCTCTTGGCCGTATACCACTGAATTATTTAAATGAGGAATCGTCGTTTAATGATGCTCGTGTCGCTTCCCTTTTCCCTTCTATTTAGTTATTCACACTGTGTATTTTCTTTGCATATAGCGTCTTGTACGTGTTTTTACTAGTTGGATATATTATTCATTTTTATGATATATTTTATTATATTTATAAAGAAGATATAACTTTGATATAAAAGAAGATATAAATTTGATGAATATAATTTTTATTGAAAGAAAACACAGTTTTTTAAAAATAATTGAGTGCCATAGAATAATCTAGAGGTAAATGTTCTAATATTTTCTAATTAATGATTAATAATAATTCATTAATTAAGTTATAGTGATGTACAAAATAAATTTTCCATTCGGTAGAACTAACTGCACTATGCGTTGAGGGGGACACGAAAAACTTTCAAAAATTTATTTAATATATAATAGATGAAAATTTGAAACAGTATTCGTCGCATCGTTCTTCGTTTCTGCAATCGTTGCAGTTGAATGCACCGCAGAACGCATAGTAACGCACGTGTACCAACGTATCCGCGTATTTATTGATCTATCTGCTGGCGTTTATCTGTGTATCGCAGTCCTCAAGTTCGGAGGGTTGCACAGGGTGCAACCTTTAACGCGTGTACACGTACACACATAAGTCCAGCAACAGGGTTTCTACCACAACCCTTGGCGCGAATCTCCTAGATGAAACTAGTTTACGAACAGCTTTACCCATTTCGCATTATATACCTATTCGTCTTCGTTCATTCTCCAAATCTTTCTTCAACGACCCCATTATACCTCTTAAACCCACAAAAAAGGGAAAGAATTAAAAAGATCTTTAAAAGTAAAAGCCAACGATCCAAAAAGCAACAGTCGAGGTATCAACTTCATGATTTATCGTTGGATCGTAGATGGCCACAGGTATTCACAATAGAATATTTAATATCGAAATATACGTGTATGTTATATTTATTTAATTTACGCACTAAAAATTATCATCGACCATTCTTATCGCGTCCATATAATAAATTATGGTATATAACAAAATATACAAAACAAAATATAATAATTCAACGCAAGATAAAATTTGAAATCGAGTATTCCAACACAATAATACCAGTTGAGGGTTGAAAGTTGCATTTTACATTGAGAAGATGAGCAAACAGGAAAAATACAAACTGAAACAGGATCTCGGAAAAAATCCGTAACGACGTAGACGGGCGCGAGTAATCGTAATCGCGCGTAGCGTAGGCGAATTCTAGAAACGAAGGTAGTACACGAAGAAAGGGTGAATGGGTTAATCCGGAGAGAGAAGAAAAGACAAAGAGAGAAAGGGAGGCACAGGTGAAAGTGAAGCGAAGGTGGTCGAGTTAGAGCGATGTTTGGGAGGGTGAAAGGAGGTTAATGATTAGTTCTTCCGAGGTCGGGGGCTGTTGCCGGGTGCAGGTTGCCTGGCTCTCTTCAGACCGCCCCCCTTTAACCCTCCGCTGCCCCCGAGGACATCACCCCTCTCGTCCCTCTGGCACTCTCCCGGTTTTTCGCCCTTCAATCCCCTCCGTACTCGCCGATTCTGCCAACCTCCAAAATTTCAGACCCTACCACCGACGCAGCTCTACGCATACCGTGGGGGTGTGAGAGCTTGCAAGGTTGTTCTCCCCTCCACGTTGTTGCCGCTATCTTCAGGAACGTAGGCAGCTAGGGCGCGCGGAATTTCTCGTTGGCACGCGTCCGAAAAATTTTTCTATCTGCTCGCTGGTCTCCTCTCGTACAATGCAGATCGCGCTGGATCGTTCTTGACTAAGGACGAAAAATCTCCAGGGGATTCCGGTATGCGAAACAATGCCTTAATTATCGAGCGATCTCAGCTATTCGAACCATGGGATGAAATAGGGGGTCACAATGTAGTACGCTTTGGACGCCCGTTTCCTGCGTTCGTTAAATTTTAATTGTTAGGGATACGGTGGTCATTGGTCCCATTTTTGAGTTGGAAGGTCCTATGGTTACGTTTTAACTAAATCTTGGGTTAGGCGTTTATTTCCATTTGAACTTATGAATTTGTGTTTGATTTTATATTATTTGGTAATTTAGGACGTGGTTATGGTATTGTTTAGAGGGAGTGGAACGAATAATTAGTCTATTACTGTTCCAATCTATAAAGTATTTAAATTCATCCAATGTTCTGTGAAAGTTAAGGTACATTGTATACGTGTCTTTAATACTTTGCCAATTCCATAAACAGACCAGGTTTTTCTAATTAATCTTATTCATATTATTATAATTTGACAAATGAAAATGGGAATTATATGTTTTTTTTTTTACTATTTAATTTATGGTTCGACAATAGATTTCTACAGAAACGAATGACGTAACGAAAGGAAATGTCAGCCAGTCAGGAAATATTTCATTTCTCATCCCTCTATCTCGAACGCAATGAAGACGCATACGCAACGACGGACAGTCGTAATTAATGCGTTGACGCCAGAAACTGTCGACCCGTGAAGCAAATGCTCTCTCTGTCACCTGGCTAATCTGACTAACAGATACCACTCGAAATACGCATCTCATACATCGGTCTTCACGGTTGAAACGATTGAAAAATACCTATGAGCGTATCTCGACTTTATCGGCATACATCATCCGACCGTAAACAGATTTCCAGCACCGATAGAGATTTCGATTCGATACTTTGTAACAAACTTGCATCTGTCGGTTAAGTTTCTCCTCACAATCAGATACCGACGATTCGGTATACCTTAACACTATAGTTTTAAGCCATTCTCACGTCAAACGCTAACAAAATATGATTTTTGCTCCATTTACAGAAAACTTTCATGCCATACGATTCTATTTATTTGGAGAAAATTTTAGTTTTTTAAATGTAAAAATTATAATAGGGAAAATTAGTGGAATACCATTATATGAACTCCAATTACATAAATTTGTAACTCGAAATATTTGAAGAACATAAAGGTAATAATAATTTATGAAATATGCAAATAGCTTAATAAATATCTATAGTGTGCGCTACTAGTTAACGCTCTCTAGTTGGCGCTAGTGTCTCGTCAGCGATCATCAAAGTCGTAAGCCCAAAACTTCACCGTCCAATCACTTTCTTTCTTTCTGATTCGTACAGCGACGAATCAGAACGATCAGAATCCGAGTCTCCAACGAAGCACATCCATAGTTGTCAACAAATGTCGCTAGGTCGTCTATTGCATAGCAACGGTGTGTTTTTCGTCGATTCGACGCTTGGTCGTTTCGTTCCATCCTCTTTTTTTTTTCGTCCGGTAGCGCGCTAGCGAAATTATCTTATCGATTCAGGGAAAGAGAACCTTTGGTCGACTTGCTCGCCAATGGTGAACGCGGCAAACGTGTTCATCGAAAAGCATATACCTACATGGTAGTATAGAGAAAGAGAGACAGACGAGAACACTATAGAAAGAACGACAAAAAAGGACGAGAAACGGAAAGCAAAGGAAAGTAGAGGAAAAAAGTTGATCGCTGCTCGCCCTTTGCAACGTCAGCCCTGGCTGAGCCTCGTAGCAGGCCGAGTACTTTCTAGCGAAAGTGATGGCTGTGGCTGGCCGGTTGCTTGCGTAGGAAAACCGACTCCGGGGGTGGTTGTGCGTCGCTCGACGTTGGAGGCGGTTGTTCCTCCACCTTGAACGCGAAGCGCTCGAGGTGGTCGCGGGTGGGGTGGTTAGTAGCTGAGGCGGGGGTGGATCGGCCAGTTGGAGGGTACGGTGGAGCGAAGGGGGTATCGGTAACCTTGCAACCCTCTTGCGTACACGGAGGAAGGGGAAGTGACAGGAATCCCGGGAGGAGCGGTGGGTTATGGGTTGAAGGCAGTCGGGGGTGCAGCCGCACGGGGCGGCAGTGACGGGCGTGACGTAGTCGGAGGAGGATGTACGCCCCTGTCGGCGAGGGCCACGGCAACCAACAACCATCCCTGGTCAATTCATGGTGGCTTCATCCGCCAGGTACACCGTGTTCTCCTCTTCATATTGCTTCGCGCGCTCTGTTTAGGTGACACGTATTTGCCTGAATATTTTAATACTTTGAAATTTTCGGGGAAATCTGTCTTTCGGCGAGATCAACTGTCACGATCGACAGATCGGAAATCGTACAAAGTACGTATTCATAATCGAACGAACGGTTAGTTTACTTTTTCGCGACTTGCGTTTTGTGACATAAAATCGCGCGTATTTACGGTGGTTAGTGGTGATCCTTATCGATCGTGATCGGTTATATTGGTTATATTTTGGAGTCTCATTGAACGATCGTCAACGTGTTTTTTATGATTTGTGGGTGATAGGTACGTGGTATGATAGAGGGTCTGCACTTTCGTAACGTTGATTCTTAGATGGCGAAGAGCGTCTTTCCTCAGTATGCTACCTGTTGGGAAATGCTAGAAGTCGTATACCTGTAAGATATGTTTTTGTATTCTTCGATTGCCAACCTACTTTTATCTGTACAGTATTATATATTTGCCGCTTCGCGTTTCGATCAAAACTTATGAAATACGAATCTTTTATCTTTAAGAGAATAACGTTTAAATTCGATATTTTTAACACGGTTTTCAAATTCTCAAATTCTTCAGATAGCAGAATATTTAAATCAACGAACGTTTCAATGAAGTTCGAGAACTCTATCGTTTTTCACGTTGAAAATTCATTCCAAATTACTTTGTCACGAGTTTCTCCTGCCAACTACCTACATATTTATACTTTCTCGTTTGACTAGCTTTTAAAGTTCCACTCCATGCATTCTCATTAACCGTTAAGTTCGGTAAACGAATCGTTTCATGCGCGTTTTACGTTGAATCACCGTTATTTACATTTACAGTGCTTGAACGACTCTCGTTCCCTTTGTTTTAATCTTATGCAGCGCATGCACGTGCTACGTGCACCTCTCGTGCATGCGTATGCAGTCCGTATAACGGTGTCCAACGCGGAACTATGTTCGTTTAGTTCGGTTCTTTAAATTATAAAAGAACAATCATGCAAAGTTCCATTTCCTCCACTTAATGTCCCTTTGCTACGATTCTCTGTGTCCAAAAAACTGTCTGACTGTTATATACGTAGTTGTTCCGCCTGAAACTGGCCATCTCCCTAACGACTTTCCTTCGAGAAACGTATCGCCAGGCATTTGTTTTACAGCAAAAAGAGAAACTGTTCCTCTGGGACCTTTTCACGTTTTTTATTCTTTCTTCTGATTTTTGATGGCGTGTCGCAATAAATAATGGCAGATGCTTTTCTTTCGCCTGGATACATTGGCCTCGTTCTATGTTTTGTTTGTGAGAGAAAGTTTTCGGATAGGGTTTGTAGAATTATTGTTGCTTCTGTTATACACGGTTAATTAAGATATTTAAGATATTTGGTTTTTGCGTTAAACATATCGAGTAGTAGTGAACAAATTGGTATCTCCAAATACTCGTACTTCCTCTTATTTTTCATCAGTTAAAAGGTCTACACACACGATTGCTTGATTTTATACAACGAAAGTAAATATATTCTTTCATATATTCCCATAATTTACGTAATTGCACCCTATATAAATTTGTAGAAGAGAAACATAAAGCACGAGCTTTTTGTTACATCGTTTTCCAGGATATCTTCTCGTTTATGAAAGTAGCTTGTTCAAAAAATTCCAGGATTCCATCATACTAATTAGTCGTTCTCTCTTTCGTTGCAAGGGACATTGCACGCACATGCACGTATCTATACTTTTTCAGAGAGAATTAATCACTCGCAGGAAGTTCGTAAAAATTTCATAGTTCGATTCATCCAATCTTGAGCAGCTTATTTTATTTTTATTTAATTTAGAAGACATTAAAGCGAAGTAGTGAGAAATATTTACGTAAAAATATTCATTACATGTATTCGATATGTTTCGCGTAAAAATATTTATCTAAAAATACGTATTTGGACGATGAAAGAGAATCTAAAAATTGAAAACGATATTCTGGAAATTGGAGCAGAGGCTAGAAATTATGTTTAAAAGGTAAAATAAACACGCTTATAGTAGGGGAAAGACATCAAACAGTGGAAGGAAAATCGTAGACGTCTGTTGGTAGTCGAATTCATGTCAGACTCGTCGTCGTCTTAGAGAACGAAATCCTATCGCTGAAGGCTGTTTGCTCCTTGTTTCCCCGCTGGATTCCCGCGTGAACCGTGAAATTCTCGGTCGTGGATCGCACCAATTTCGTCTTCACGCGTTTCGCCTTGTACGGAACGTTCTACGCTCGATTTCGTCACCGTTTCCCGCGTCCTCGTGGCACCAATTCTCGCGCTTCACGCCTTCGTGAAGCGGCAAACAGCGGTGAAATACGCGGCTGTCGCATCGATAGGCAGATTGGCACGTGTCATCGATTCCTGCACGTGCAACCCTTTAGTTCTGTTCAATTTGCCGATCGAAATGTTTTCAGCTACGAAATTTTGGTTAATTGGAAATTGAAGTTTAGGATCCTACTTTTACCAATTTTATTAACTATATAAATCTATCTATATAAAACATTATAAAAGATCTTTTATCTATATAAAACATTATAAAAAATTGCCTCTTAATTTTATTTTAATGTTTTTGTTCGTAAAGGACTTATTAAATTCGTTTAAGCTTAAAGCTAATATCGCGTTAGTTCTTTAATTGTATTATTCGATCCTTTGAATGTGCCGGGTTGTCGGATGCATTGGTGGCATATGCTTCGTTAAAGTCGCATGAATAACCACCGAAACACTTATCTTAATTGCGTTGCCGACAAAATAAATTGTTACCGGTATACGTATCAAGATCAGGTCCCTGCATCGATTTGTAGGAACCGTCAGACAGTCTCCGGGAGCTTGTTGTCGATGAAGAAACACCTGCTCTCGTACGTTAATGAAATTTCTCGTTTGTTCATTTGCCTCTATCTATTTTACTTCTGCTCTTCTGTTCCTTGCGAATTCTTCCGACAATATAGCAAATTTCGTAATTTCTGTTAAATGATTCTTCGTTGTTACCGTATGTATCTCATGGATGTTACAGTTGGAGACTTATGGAGAAAGGACACGATGCGTCACATTCTCTATTTTTCGTGTAAGAACAGTTCTAAGATACGATACTTTGTCAACCAGTCACGTATTACGAAAACTGTCTTCTTATAAAAGCAAGTTACGTGGCTCCTTTAAAAAATATTTGCATCAAAATTATTGATTCGTCGAATCTCTTAGAAAATACCGATTTCAAAAGCGTTCATCATCGTATTTTACATGACAGGTATGTTGTTAGTCTCTTCATAAAACTTCGCCCATTTGTCATCTATATCTAGCAGGTTCACGTATCTTTCACTCGAATTAGTTGCTCCTCTTTTTAGCTGCATTATACGTACGTATATTAGAGTACATCAGTCTAACCACCAAACAACATAAAAATCAGAGAATCAACAAAATTGTACTCGTCACATTTTACCGCCGTAATCTTCGATCGAAACGATCGATGTAATCCATGGGTTCGCGAACAACGTAGCGATTATTTGCTTTTTCCCCCGCGAACTTCTTCTCGTCAAGCGTTTCTTCTTCGTATTATGAGTATACGTTTGCATTTTTAGGCCGAAATTTTCATCAGACGGGAACCCTTCCTCTGCATTTTCCCTACCCTTCGGCAATTATTACCGGGATTCAGGATTCACGCAAATCTCGTCTTTCTCTCTTTCTCGTTTTATCTTTCGTTCGGGGGCGGAAGCTTCTGGAGAGTCATTGGATAAGGGGGAAACAGTGCTGCGGTAGGAATCGCTGGCTGCAGTATTGACTATACTTCACGGCCAGCTCTTTCGTAGAATACTAGAATGTATTTTCTACAACGTTATCGCCCTTCATGCTATGCCACGTCGCTTCCGCCTCTGACGCAACCGCTGCCTCGCTGCTCCCGAGCCTCCTCGAATTTCGATGGGGCGAATGCGCAGGAATGGCAAACGCCTAATTGCGTTTTTCGCTGGTTTGCTGTTTGATACAGAGACGTCAGAATCGCAATCCGTTTCCTTGTCGAGTGATCGAGTTTTCTCGAGGGTTTAATCTGCATTTCATACGTCGTATGCATAGTTGCACAGGATGTGTATTTTTCTGAACAATTAGTATACTTTTGTTGATTAATCTTTCGATTTCGGTAATGGAAGGTGTAATGTGATGTGGATTGGTTTTATTAACTTAATTTTCCTTTATATGAAAAGGCAAGCGAGATAGATTTCGAAGTTGCAACTGTTATTGTCCGGATAAAACGAAGAATACGTGAAATAAATCTATTATTTGAAGAATAATGAAACGATAAGAACATTATTTGTTATACAAAATTCTCCGTCTTAATAATAATAATAATCATCCACTTTTTCAATCGTACAAACTGAAAATTAGATATACATACGATTAGATATATTTCAGGCTGCGACTTTTTCAATGAATTCTCTTTCAACGTACGATACCTTACGACATAAAACAATCGCGCACTGGATAAGGAAAGAAACATATTGTAATTTCGTTAACGCTCAATAACGGCTTCTAAACAACTCTCTCCGAATAATACCTTTCTTCTCGACGAGATATTCGTTTCCAAAGAAAATGTACATCCTTGGCTGAAGTAACCCGTGCCTTTGACCGAACCTTGCCGCTAGTTAATAGAATAGGTTATCAAAGCAGTGCCACGTTCTCATACCTATTGAACACAACCGAGAGCAGCAGGGCCTTTAATTGAATCGGCGAAATAATTCAGTTACTAGCTACACAGCGTAATGCACTAATGCAGTTTTCTGTCTGAGAGAAAAACAACGGTAATTTGAACGTAGGAATAGCCGCCTGGAGAATCACCCCCATTATCGTTCACGCGAATGTTTTTGCTCTTGAAAATGTGATTTTTGCCGGATAACTGCGTTTCAGCTAGTTTTAACAACTTTGTGGAATATTAAAAAAATCTTTCTGCTGACTAAGTTTATTCGTGAATTCTCGAAAATTAGAAGTAATTCTTTGAAAGATTTTGACGTTGTCGACAATTATTGTATGATATATATATTAGGAAGTTATCGAAGCTTAAAGTTCTCTGAATTATTTCAGTCTTGCAATGGAACAAAACATGGGTACTCCGGAACACTTGTCGAGAGACTGAAATAATTCAGAGAACTTTTAGCTTCGTAATGAATAAGTTTAGGGCATAAGTATGTTAGTATTTTTATGTAGAGCGCAAGGAACTGCATCGATTGATGCAGTCAAAAATATAGGTTTCCGTTTTTAAAGAAAGTGCTGTTGTATCTTTCTGATGCACCGATGCACAAAAGTGCATAAAATTAGTTGCATATTATGCGCCGCCTGATACCATTTAACTTTCACTTATGATATCTTCTTCTATCCTAACCGTTTTGGAGATGTACAGCCTGTTCCAGTTGCGTGGTACACCCTGTATATATATGTACACATTGCTTTTTACAACGTCAATAGATATTTCGTAAAGGATGTTAGACTATTGGTATCGCGGTTGAAAATGCGGTATTTGTAGATTTTACATTATTGCGATGCATGTGTGTTGTGCTCGTACAAGATCAAAGCAGAATTCATCATCTATGTATGTATAATTCGATCGATGGCCAATATAACCACTTATTATCGACGACATAAAAATGCACTTTGTCATTGTCAGCAGCGCAATAAGCAATTGCCCGTCACAATCATTCCCGCGTCAATTTCGCGTATTTTTCGCGATCATTCGCAATGGAATGTATCTTGGCCGAAGTGAAGGCTATAAAACAGCCATATAACTCCAACGAAACGCCAATTCCGCTCTCAAGAAACGCTTCTAATGCCATTACAACGGAGCCCGGTTTTCACGATCTTATTGTGCGCGACAGAACCGTCAACTCCGATAGTCGACGTTAATTGGATCTTTGATACATTTTCCAAGAATCATCAACCGAGAACACTCGGCATTGTCTTCTTCCACGAACACCATATCTGAAATTTTCTGCTCCAACCTACTTCATTCTCAATTTTCAATTCTCCAACTACCCTTAACGCTCCTCTCAACTACTGCTTCAGTCAAAGGGGTGACTTTTCAACGATTCGAGCAAAGGAACAAAAACCAACTAAAAATCGATCAAAATCAAATAACTTTTAGAGACTGTAAGCTGTAAATTCGTAATGACGAACTTCTCCATCTTTTTGAAGTGTGAACATCACACGAAAAATTGCTTGCGATAAGTACAATTTTGTTAATTGTTTTAGAAGAATTCGTTTGACCCAACCAAAGCTATTATTGTGAATACGAACGATATTTTAATACCTTCGATCTTTTAACGTCTTTCGATATCTTAATATAGTATAAGCATTGGAAAATACATTACTTGTTGCCTCAAAATTGAACATAAGTGATACAATGTTGATAACACCAGATTAATTGACTTAAATTATTGAATTTTAAAGCCTGTAAAAAACAGATAATGAGACTTATCGTGTTGTCCTACAATCTTCGTACGAAACCTATACTTTTCTCTACCAACAAATATAATTTAAGCTTTATTACCACGGGTCCTCAATTACCAAAACGAAAAAAAAGAAGAGATCCATACAACGCAACGCGTCTCGTCTGCAGGCCAGAATCGGTGACATAATACGCGTCGCCATAAGAGTACCGCCGAATTACTCGCCCGCGCACACACTATCATATATACATACTACATACACGTACACACAGATGAAGTAGTACGTATACGAACGCCGGCTGGCTAGCGCGAAATCAGCGCCGGTGTTACGCGCTCGCATACCAGCTCGCGGAACCCGCGCCGCTGTTGTGCGCGTGCGCCGTGTAAACTGCGTGTGCGCTGCAGCGCGCACTCACCCCCCGCCACCCCGTGTGCACACGCCCGTGTTGCAGCGCGTCGCGCAAGCGTGCGCGTGTGCGTGCGCGTATCGAGGCATTGTGTGCGTGTCCAGGGGCGCGCGTGCGGCCCCGCAGCGACCTTGAGCCTCCTCGGTCCTCCTGTAAGCCTCTCCCTCTATCCACCTCCAATCCCCCACCCCACGCACTATATCTCCCTCCCCTATCACCGTTGCCGCAATTTCTCTCTCTCTCTCTCTCTCTCTTTTTCTCTCTTTCACCTACGCTCGCTCACTCCCACCCCCTCCCTTTCGCTTTCCTTTGCTCCGAGCGCCACGCAGTTAGCGATGGACTCGAGACACGTTCGGAATTGATTGACCGAGTCCGTCGAGTTTTTCTGGTTACTTTGAGAAGAGTTCGATATTGCTAGGAGAATTTTGTGTGGTTTCGGAGTTTGAGCTTGTTTGATGAGGTTAGGCTTGTATCGAAGGTTCGGGGTAGGTGGAGGTTTAATGTATTGTAGAAATATGATTGGGCAAGTTTTCGGTGGTCTGGACCCTCTTGCACGATTAAACTAATATTGTTAGCGAAATTTTACGAGTCGCAAGTTACAAGTTAACGGTCGCAAGCAGAGTCTTTCGTATTACAGTGACAGATTCGATAATGAATTTTAGAAATGAGTTTGACGATCGACCAGTCGTCCGATTGTTACGTGTGAAATTACAAAATTATAGAATAATCGGCTGTAACCTATAACTTGTAACTCAATAGAATCTGTTGCTTTTCAATCGCGTCATTGAAATACAGAAACGATATACAGCTTTCATCCATTCAGCATGTTATATGAACCGTTCAGAAGCCACATCAGGTCAACTTCATAAATTATGAAATACTATTACACTGGTCTTTCAAGCTTATCTTAGAACTTAACATTCTTTACGCGATCTTCTCGCCATGAATGAACTTATGCAAATACGTAATATTAATCTTCACTTAATAAAAGCACTGATCTCACGTGACAAATATTATAATTGTATATAAACTTGCGCCTCAATTTATCAAAATTAAATTTCCCTTCTTTCACCATTTTCAAGCTGGAACAACGTTCCGAACAGCCCCGATATTCGTATAGGGAAATTGTTTGGAAACTCGTGGCAGAAAACTCGATGGCCATCGCTAAGCGCCACGCAGCAATGCCTCGAGCGGCTGAATTTCCATCTACCTTCTCTCTCGCTCGCCCTTTCCCCACTCGTTTTCATACCCCTTCCTTTCATTACTCTCTGCTGTTACGTCCGCCTCTGTCCCTCTCGATGGCTCTATGACAGTTTCTCTCTCTTGTCTCCCCACGACTCCTACGCTTTTTCCCCCCTTTACCCTTCTATCCTCTCACGAGGCTCGACGCCTCTTGCACGCACGCAATGCCAGAGCAGGGAGTGCACACTAAATTTTGGCGGACCAGGAACGTATATAGCCTCGCTCCGCGATGGTGTCATCCTATGGGCGTGGGTTTCATAAATTATCCCCTCGGTGGTGTTTTGACGAACGATGGTAGATAAGAATCTTTGACGTTCTTTATGAGGTTTTGTCACTCCCCTGAATGAAAACCTCGAAACTAGCTGTATACGATTCATTTTCACGCCAACGTTAAAATATTAGCTGTGTTCTATCTTGAAGATACTTGAATAATTGAAAATTTTCCAAACGTTTCGCTCATAAACGTCTGACCATATATCCGTCTGAGCAATATCGGTCCATTCTACTTAAACGTTCCTTCGTAATACGGAAATTTTCTTCGTCAGTTTAGTAATCTTGCGTTCTCGTGGTGTATATACGTTAGTCGATGAATTGGACACATGAATGAATTGACACAGTACGAAGAGTGGATTCGCGCAATAAAGCTAATAACAAAATTCCTCATCGAAAGGCGTGATAGCAATAACGATAAAGCAATGAAGACGTTTCGAGTCTACGATTCGCGGCTTGTTTTCGTCTAACTGACTCGTATCATCGGAAGGGTTATTGTCAGACCAGAGAATGACGTGAGACGGTCATTTCGTTCCGATTCACTCAACCGCTCGTAAATTCTCTTCGTGACCTCGACTCGAACGCGTTCGTATGGTTGCGCGACTCAGCCGACGAATATACCACGGGGCGTAACTGCAATTTCAAGAACCGTGAACACCTTACGCCTTCTTTTGACGTTTCTCCTTCGTGAATCTTCTTTTAAGAAATCAGCCTCGTTACATAAGGCGTGGCACGCGTGTGCGTTGAAGAATGTCGTGTGCACACTTGTTCATCGAACTCTTTACGTAGCCGCTTCTGTTTGCCTTTCAAGTTTCGGCAGAGCCAAAGATAAATACTCATGGTCCTCGATGCTCGGTTTGGCGGTTCGAGCATTCGATAAATTAATGGACAGTTTGTTACACCGCTCCAATCTCTGACTTCGAATAATTCGCCATGACGAGCTTGAAACGAAGGCTCTCCGATGCTTGTGTCAGGTGTGAAAGTAGCAAATTCTACACCTTGAAAATCGGATTCGTTGCGCTTCATTTTCGTAAACAGACGAATTCTGCTGAGTAACGCGGTCGTTTCGTAACCTAACCGTGCTAACGCGCCATTCAGATATCTTTAGGGACGTTAGATTCTTTTGTAGAATTCGCTGGATAGTAAGAAATATCGCTTAGAAACTTGTGATATTGGCCTACGATCGAAGAACTTGGAATCAAGCGATAATTTCGGAAGATAGTCACTTTTTCCCCTTTGATTTCTCCATTTTCAAGTTGTACGAGAGTTAACAGATATTTATTTGGAATTTTCCTGCCATTCTGTTATTATATGATAAATAAGCGACTAATGTGAATATTTTGGCATTTAGAATTGCGAAAGATCGTTATCGGGATTGTTGTTTTATATAAATTTTGTAATATTCTGCTCATATTTACATTCTGTTCCGTAACTTGGAATATATCGTAACACGATCGCTGTGAAAACAAATGGGTTGAATTAGAAACATTTAGTAATGATCTTAGCCATAGACATAATTTTCAACTAACGTCTACCAATACTTTTGAATATAAAGCTTGATAAAAAATCGCATCGTTCGATCAGATCGTCAGATTAATTAGATCGGAAGATTAAAATCGATCCTTCGAAGCGATCCTTCCCTCCAAAGCAGTCAAGGGAGAAGAAAAATCGAAAAGGCGTGGAGGATGCATCCGCGGCCGGTTCTGCATAGTTCACAGCCGATTAAACTTTCCGTGGGACAGTGACGTAATAGCGTGGCCGTGGTAACGAAGGCGACCGTGCAACCGTGATCCCTTCCACGCTCGCGGCGTTCTTGCCGAGTGGCGCCACGTTTCCGCGTTTCGTCCCTGGCACGTGTTAGATTAGAAAGTGGCGGGGATGCGTGATACCTTAGAAGCGTTAAAGGGGGATATATGGGATCGTAGTGGAACGACAAAGAGACAATGACAGGGAACGAGACGAAACCCTTTGAACGAGAAAGACAGCGATAGAAGGTGGCAAGGGGAATCCGGCGAAGATCAACCATGAACAAGCAGAAGAGAGAAACAGATAAATACTGAAAGAGATAGAAACTAGAAATGACAGAGAGAGCGAGAGAGAGAGAGAGAGAGAAAGAGAGAGAGAGAGAAAGAGGTACCACGCGAATTGAAGTTCTACTAGCCTTAAGCAATCTCTCCCCACCCCTCTTCGAAAAAGTCGAATCTTACTTCCCCTACTCCTGGACGTTTCTCCTTCGGTTCCTCTCCTCCCACCTACGCGACCTTCCCTCTTCTTCCACTCGTGCCTACCGCCACCCGGCCCCCCGAAAGTACACCGAACTCACACTATTTCGTCTAACCGCATTTGCATCGGCACCGATGACCCATATTCACGTTCTTTCCTCCGCGACACCACACCATCGACGTCTTCGATTCTCCTTCTCTCTTCTGCCACCGGTTCCATCTACTACTCGTACACACGTCGATCGCGTACGATCCTCCCGCGCGCGTACGTCGTCGTCGTCGTCGTCGTCGTCGTCGTTGTCGTCGTCGTCGGGGTCCTCACCGTCGTCGCGGCTATCTGTTCCTCTACCGCTCGCTACCAGTGAGTAGAAAGAAGATAGAGAAACGAGCACGCGTGCACGAGTAACGGAGAACGAGTCAGTGAGAGCGTACTTCACGGTGAAGGAGAGAAAGAGACACGCGACGACGGACAGTTACGCGTGATTCGTTCCTGCGAGTCGCGACGATGCGCGATGCAAGTCGGTGACTCGATTTCGGCCGGCTAAGACCAAGTTAACTCGGCCCAGTGTATACGCGACCAGTGTTCCGATACACTACGAGAGCATCACGCGGAGGGAACACGCGACTTTCGTTTCAGTTTCATCTTTCACTGCTTTGCCTGTCTCTTTGTTTTTTCTTCGTTCGCTCGTTCGTTATTCAAACGTACGCTTTGTAAATCAAAGTTATCCGGTTGCGTTTCGTAACGTTTCGTTGTACTGTGTTCGTGGCTCGAAACAGGGAGCATCAAGTAGAATCAGTGTGATCGAGGAACACTTCTGGAGGATCATGTGCCGCGTGAACACGTGTACGCGAGACCGGTGCGCAGAGTACTGCTGTCGCTCTGTTCAGTGAGTTCGAGCCAGCTCGTGACTCGTAAATCGGCAAAAGTGATTCGTACAATCGAGATACGAGCGTGTATCGTGTGATCCCGAAGTGGGTGTCGCAGATATTCGAAACGCGTACGGATTATCGCGAATGGTGCGCGATCATCGATGCATCGGTGTCCCTGTTGAGGCTGTATCGAGCGGATGGTAATACGGTCCTGAGCATCGGTAGGTTTCGCTCCGGCTTTTATCGCTCGTATCACGGAAATCCGGTTAGAACGTTCCATGACACGGTGTAGAGTACGAGCAACTCGCGGTTAGCCAACTGATTCGATTCGATGATTCGCATCCCCGGTTTGCTCCATCGATCTCTCGAGCTGGTGAATTACCCGTTGCCTTGACGATCGCTGGGTTACAGACTCGTCTATGGATCGTAATATTTCGTCGATAACACGATTGCTCTCGGATGGATATTGCGACTCGTATCGTGACACCGTGAACATTTCAAAGATTTGACGCGTATTCAATAGAGCTGTTATCGTAGACGACGGTTACGCTTTAAGATACTGCTGTAAATGTTTTGATACGTAGTGTTTTATACGCTGCTTTTATATGTATGAATTGTTGATGGTTTATAAAGGAAGATTGCTTTCTGTATAGTTGGACGAACTGTTGGGCACGAGCGCGATCAAGAAGGAAAATACCTACTTGAAGGTGGCAGAAACAGGGGTGGAGAAGGTCACGGGGTCGGGCCTAGGGGTGGCATCATGGACTCTCATCAGCAATTCTGTCTCAAGTGGAATAGTTTCGGTAGCAACCTAGCGACAGCGTTCTCGAATTTGTTCAAAAGCGAGAGTCTTACCGATGTCACCCTATTCTGCGAGGGTAAGTTCCACTCGTATATTACTTACAATTAACATGTTTATACTTGAGCGGGTATCTTAAAGATTCGGCAATTTCATCTACGTTATATATTATCACGATATCTCGTTATGTATAAAAGAGAATCTCGAGGATCCATAAAAACATGTCGCAACGACGATGCACGTACAATCGTCTTCGAAATCTTATACCTTCTTAAATCAAAGTTGTCACTGCACGCTTCGATAAATCGAGTATTAACTGTCAGTCGGTGTCGTTGAATCGTAAACGGCGCGTAATGGTATCAGTAAAGTTACATAATTTCAGAATACATAGACTACACTTTTGTTTTAACCCATATCCCGTATTCCAAGCGATAAGAACCATCAACGAAATCTCTCGCGTAAAATACAAAGCAAAGATGGAAATTAAATAACCGGGTCTAAATCTAATTCGACTTTGCGATCATCCGTAAACCAACCGAGAGCTAAACGCGACTTCCACCAATCCATTTATCAATGTCGAGCCATTGCAGTGACGACGCGATATTCGAACAGCAATCACGTTTCCCTGGTTTATCAGTCAACAACAAAATCTAAAGATTGCTGAAAGAAACAATAGTTTTCGCACGTGGCCGGAAGCCTTTCGTACCTCCAATGTCTGACCAAAGCGACGCCATCACTCCTTGCGCGCGAACACGCTCTCACCTGCCGACCTCTGTGCAAACGTATGCAGGCGGTCACATGATTCGCGAGCCGGTGCACGTGTGCGGCTGCAGGCGAAGTGCAGCGGCGGCAGATTGGCCCGCCTCCTACCCCTGTTTCACCCAATCACGCGGGGCGAGTCACCACTCGCGCAGAGTCAGTCGGCGTGCATGCGAATCTCTGCCAGCCTTGCACATCGTTCTATGTATACACCGTATATACGTATACGTATCGTAGCAAGCGGATACACGCGCGTGCAGCGTGCTACTGGTGCGCGCGATTTCCCCCAGTGCGAATGCAACATTCTTACAGATTCGTCGCGCGAAACCGCAGTTCGCGGTGAGCCGCGGTGCAATCCACTCACGCTTGCATTGCGTCGTTCCTCGTGCGTGTCGTACTCGTATCGTACTCGTATCGATCGCTACGATGCATCCGACTGATTGTTCGTGAATCTCGCCGAGAGTTTCTTCAAAAATTTCTACAGAATTTATGAAGAATTCGTCGGGGCGATTCGTAGAGAGTCTGCTTAGAAGTTCGCATGGGATTTGCAAAGAATTCGTGTAATTATGGGTATAATTCGTGGGAAAATATCGTGGAAGTTGTATAAAGAATTCATCGATTCGTAATCATAAAAATTCATGAAACCGGTAATTCCTAAAGAATCGATTAAAGAATTCGTATAAAACGGAGAAAATGAAGAATTCGTGGAATTATAGTTAAAAGATATATTCATAGAATGATCGATAAAGAATTTATAAAGAATTCGTTAAAAAGTCCGCTGGGTCGAAATAGGTATTTTATCTGTGCCTGGGGAATGAACGTTTCGATCGAGTGGATTGTTTTAATTTATCGCCACGCGTGTCCCGTTTATGCAGCCACAACAGAGTGGTTACCGGTCCTAAAATAACAGACGCGGATATACATCTTAATTGATAATGAATCGCGTTGATGCAACGATATTTCGTCACTGTTCGCTGGTTTTGCTTCGAGCAGAATTCGTTTTGGAGTTTCTGTGATGCCTTGTCGTCGTAGCCTAATACGATCGTCACATGATTGTTTAATGTGAATCGTGCAGGAAAAGTTATCGGTGTCTGATTTCGGTGATGCGTTAAATAAACACGTGTCTCGTGTGACGTAAATATTTGACACGACTGGATTAACATAATCGTTTAGAGTTCACTGCAACGATTTCCTCTATCTATATTACGTGTTATAAATTTAAGTATCGCGCTACGTTCTACGTATTGTATTCTATGCATCGAGCAAAAGAAGATAATAATATGGCTCCTGTTTAATTTGAATACCATTTGACTTCCTAAGTAATGCAGCCTATGCATCGAACAAAAGAAGACAATGAAATACTCGATGATACCTGCATACTTACACAGTTCGTATGTCAAATAGAAATGCGTCACGAGGGCAATCGTTATTGCACGATCTTGTTCATATTTACACTGCTAAAAATTGGCTCACCGTGTGCAACGAGTTACACGCGGAGCGAAGACTATCGAGGCTTCGCGATTGCGACGTCAATAAATTTCGGCATAACTTATCAGCCACAATGATAACGCTGCTATAAGCCAACATACGAAACTGGATATTTCTTTCGTTATCAACTCTGCTGGATAAAAAAGAATGTGCAACTTTCGAGACTCGTGCTCGAGTTTCTTCTAATCTCCGATGTCATGCCCTCGTAAACATATTGATCAAGCAATTTATATGTACATACATTGAAATGATCCGAATTATCGGAATCTTGCGTGCATAACGTGTCACGCTGCATCGACGCTGCAGTACCGTTATAAATTCTATTGTCGAATACAAAAGTATGAGTGAGTGGATATTGGTGTCACACCGACTCAGACGCGGCTAACGGCGTTCTGTTAAATGCAGCACGTAGAGAAAGTTGTGAGTTGACTAGATCGACCGATTAATCACTATCGCTCGCGAAGACCGCAGAACCGCTCGCTTAATTGGTTAGTTAGCCCACCAAGTGCCATCGTGCTGCTTTTTCCCCATGATGATCGTAAGAGCTATGTGGATCGATCGAAACGAGACTAGCTGCGCCTGGTCTTCTTTTATTTCTAGTGGTAACATAATCGATCGACTGTTGTGTGCTGGAAATTCTAATAGCGTGATATCACCCATAGATACTTGGTTTTCCAGGATTTCGTTTCAACGATCAGGAATTTGAGAAAGACTCTTTAGGAAAGTTGAAATTCTAAGAAAATTTGTATATATCCTCTATCGGATGTCATTAATTAGACGGATTTTTCTAATATTTCCTAATAGTTCACTATTTTCGTGAAATTAATGGATAGAATTGTTTGCTTTTGATTATCGATATTGACATCTTTGTGTGAAAAATGTCACTTATAGAAATTTTGTTGTACTCGTTAAGATTGTTTCGCTAAACGAATATCAGCGAAAGACGAGGCAAAAAGTGTAGTGGAAATAATAACACAGATCGTAATTAGTGGACATGCAGTGACCGATGAAATGGACAGTCTTCGTAAGAATCGCAGTTACCCAATTACGTATCTTCTGACATATCGAACATGTAATCGAAATCGTTCCACCAATATCAATCTTCTTTGCTTCCCTCTGAACATCTCTACAAATTCATCTACATTTAGGCTATTTTTTCGCGACGAATTCTCAACATGCAACTCGCGTCAATGTCGACGTCGGACAGCTAAAGTCCAACCGCGCGATTCGCGATAACCTTCGCTGGCCCCGAAACGGGTGGACACTTCCGAAACGGACGTTTTTTACATTTGTACGCGACGCGATATGAATTTTTGTTCGCGCGTGCAACGATCTACCCGACTGTCCCTATTCCCCTTACGGTCTCGTTTCCTCCGACGAACGCTCGATTCTCCTTTTCTAACGCTTTCTCTCTAGTCCACACGCGCGCGTCCTGATTTCACGAAAACAGCCTCTAACGCGCTCTGCCTAGTGGAACAGTTTCTTTGAAACGAAGGGAAAGGAGAAGTTTCCTTTCCAGTCTCTCCCGTAGAGTTCTAACGAAGGTCGTAGGATCTGCTCGCCTCGTTGGGAAGGTGGACGAAAGTCGACGAAAATCCGTAGTCGCTCGTTCCTCCACTTCGATGGGGAGAAACAGGGAGGAGTAACTCGATGCTTTGTCGCCTGGAGTGTGGTCTTTCTGCTCGTGAAGCTAGAGAGGGTGAGAACCTAAAAGGGAGGTCGGTAGATGGGAAGGGTTCAAGGACGACGAAGTTTGCTGTCGAGGAAAAGGGAGGTAAGAACGTAGTAGCGTGCTCCAAAGATGAGATCGTGTGGTTGAGCAATGCGTATGCTCGTCTGGTTTAGATGTGTGCGCATGTACAAATGTGTGTTCGTATGTATACGTAAGTACATGTATGTATATATGCATATATGAATGTATGTTAGTATACATACACATATATGTGTTTGAAAAACTCGTAAGGAGATTTGCTTTACTTTTAGTATTTTACGTTATAAGACACGTATAATACGGTTGAAATAATAGATAAATAATAAAAATGCTTAGAAAATAAAAGCTGCGAGAAGCATATGATTTATATAATATACTAAATGCTAACGTCGGCTGGTAATACTTATGGCTGACAGTGTATGTAAGAATATGTATGCGTATGTATGCCGATGCATATGTATACATATATACGTACCAGACTATGCGCACAGATGTATGTAATCGCTGGAAGGTCCAAAGGAAGACGAAAGTAGGTCTGGGTTACAGTTAGATCTAACAGTCTTCTTCACGGTCTTCTTCAACCGTATAGGCGATGCACACTGTTTCAAACGTATCGGCACGTGGTATACGCACTGGCACGCAGCACACGTATATTCGTATTTCTATATGTATAAATGCGTGGGACGTTGCGTATCTTTCGAGCTTGCAAGTAACTTGTGGTAGAATTTCTGATCGAAGTTAGAACATTGAACATAGGGATGGATTAGACGTGGAGTTAAGATAGCAGAATTAAGATTGTTATTCGCTTCGTTTTCTGATCCATTGTTATTATACTTTATACATTTGCTTTGCTTTATAACGTTGTTTGTTTTCTTTTCGATATAGCCTGTTTTAATAATGGGATTATTAATTGTTGTTTAGAAAATTAGTAAGTATGTAAACACTTGATACATCGAGTTTAGTTCACAAGCCACATTGATCTATCCCATAAATCGAAAAACAAAGAACGATGATAACGTAAGAGACATTATTTTTTAGATGTACTGTGAAATCTCGTATTACTTGTGTCATCTTCTCGCAATAAATGAACTCGTGGAAGTAGATACCTAATCTATTTCCAGAATAGTGAATGTTAATCGCGTACATATTTAATGAAATTGAGAAACTGACTAGAGGTGAAGTTTGGTTTCTGGGAGGCTCGAATCAATATTGTAGAATCGAAAATAAATGTAGCGCATAAACGTATGGTTTATATTAGTATTGATTCAGCGTTGGAAGTTGCATAACATATCAAGGCGAAAGATAAGACTCGAGTACATAAATCTTTCGCCGTAAGAAATGTGTCAAGCACGAAGTAGGAACACGTGTATCTGCGATATGAAAATATTCGGGCAAAAATCGAGAAGAAAAGGAAAAAAAAAAGACGAATTACATACAAATCGAAATTTACAAGCGTTATCAACGAAACGCGAGAAAGTATGCTTGTGAGCTGTGTGCGCGCCCGCGCGATCAATCGCTTCTGTATATGTGTGTAACGTTACAAGATTATACGGAGTGTGCAAGCGACACGTGGAACGTTAGACCAGAAACATTCATATACCGTTTGTTAGTGTCCGAGCGGAACTATCCCGGACGCTGTCCTTAGATGCGAAAGACGGTTTCTTATGCGGCCATCGCGACCAAAATTCATTTGAATATGACCCAAATAATTGCATCTATTTGCATGTGATACGTGTGGCTTCTTAGAGTAAACGTTTAATAATTTTTCGTATTATTAGAAAACTAAGGAGGTTTCTTATATTGAGCAAAAGCTGCTTGTTTTAGCGACAGAATCTTCTCTTTTTTTTTTTACGCGATTATTCCTGGTAAAGATATCAATATTAAGCGAAGTCGTTTTAGCGCCGTCGAATATTTTCGCTCTGTTCGTTGCTTTTTACGTGTTGTGAACCGTATAATATAAGGTCATGGCATAGTTTTATGTAAATATGCCATTACTGCTCCTCTTACGTTATTGTTACACGCAACGAACAAACAAGCCTTCTTTCGTTGTTATATATCTCAAAAAATATTATATTATTAAACATATATATAACGTTACCTACCCCCGCCCCCCCCCCCCAAAAAAAGAGAAGCGAATCTAAAAATCTGAAAAATATTCGATTTCAATCGTTTCTCGAGTGTAAGAAGCAAAAAGAATTCGAGTTAAATTTTTTCCAAATCATGATTTTAACAAATTTATAACATCTATAAAGCAAACCAGTCATAATTTCATAATTATAAACCTCCTTCCACATCGTAAATCCATTAAAAACCTAAAATCCAGCAATCTTAGTCATTCTGAATATTCATAACACAATAATTTCCAACAGAGGAAATACATTAGCCGCGTATCGTTATTACGCGACACGAAATCTTTCCGCCAGATTATATTTCGGGCGTAGAGAGCGTGATTTGACCAAATCCACGACGCGACGTAGTCGCCGCGATACGAGCCGTTGTGGACGATTATCTTTCGAGATCAATCGTTGTTATTGGGTCACTGTGTTTAGTGCAACGCGATAACGCGTGGGCAGACACAGTTCCGAGCGGCAGCACGGTATCTGGGTGAAGCAAAAGGGTCGGCCATAAGCAGGAAATTAGGCCGTGTCGTTGGTTCGCCGCTGTATGTTGCAACCAGAACTCGAAGTGACGCACGCGGAAACACGCACAGATGCGTAGCCACCGTGCGTGGCTGCATGTGGACACGTCGTGAGAACGCGACACATCCTCTGTCCTATGAAATCCATATGTTTTACAAATTTTTATCCGCTATGAAATATCGCTTTTTGTTACTATACTGCGTTTTAGGCCTGGAAATGTTTGTTCCAGCGTGAAGCACGAGCTATATCAGCTTTTATTATTAGTGGATTCGACTTTATCGATAAATTTGCCGTTAGAAAGAGACAAAGTAGATTTATGTAATACTGTTTACGAATTGTAGCTATTCATGCGATGGTGATAATTGTTGTACGTATGTACGATTATGACAATCGCACGAACTAACCATTTCTCTGTTCCATAGAGTTTGCTAATGTTTGATCATGGAATTTCTTGGATGGTAGACAATTTTCGATTCTCTTGTAACGTGCTTATAATTTTTCTGAATATATTATAATTAGTTAGTCATCATCTTAAAGAAGGAAGTAATGTTCTAGGATGACTAATTCAGTAAACGGTATTTACGTGCATAACATTACATTATCGTCAAGGTAAATTTCATTAATGTCGAACAGTTCCAGAGTTATACTTACATATTTATATAATTTATTTTAAAAGAAATATGGAAGACTGTTTGCAATATGGTGTTAAATTAACGACAAGCTATACGAGTCTTTGGTAATTCGCATCTAATCGTCACTATTCAGGTTCTTCAGAATTCACGTTCATTGATCGCGTACGATACACGCACGCCTTCTAACCGTGCACAAAAATAAAATCAAACGCGCGTTATCTAGTCGATAAGGCTGTTCGAACGCAGGTACACTTCCGCTATTTGAATTTCGAACGGTGATTCAAAAATATAAAGAATTCTCGGTTGAACGTAACACGCTGTTGCTATTTTTATTCGCGAACATAAAGGGGTCTGTGTCCGGATTCTACGGTCCAAGCCGATTTTCTTCAGGAAAATCGTAGAGAATCGTCTAAATAAATACTTCCTATTATTCTGCGGGAAATATTCAAAATTTGCAGATATTTTTTAACCAAACAAGAAATATATTTTGTTAATTGTATCATTAAATTGCTTTCATTAATCCTGCTATATATTACGTTATCAATCTTGTCACATCTATTGGATCATTTTCTATCTCTAATTGTGTTTTTATTGTTGAAACATTTCTCAGCTTTGAAGAAAGTACAAAGCAATCGTTGTTTTAATTATAATTTGATTCCAGATACGGAGAATACATATTTACTGTAAATTTTTAGCACTTTAGTGAAATTTATAGTATCCCACAACTATATTTGACAGTTTACTTGAGTCTTTAGTGGTTCATTGTCAAAGAGTCGAAATATTCAAAATCCTTTTCTTTGTTGAAACGAAACACATAAAGTTCATGTATTTATGTATTAAGTACTTAGCTTACTTAAGTATATAACTGTATTAGTTTAAAAAATATAAAAAATATGAGAAATATTGGTTATCCGAGCGAAAAATAGAAATATGGAACGTAGTTTAGGAACAATCGCAAATCACGTATAGTCGAGTACAAAGAAGGTTTCAGAAACTCGATGTACGACCAATATAAAGGGGACAACCGAGAAATGGGGAGTGAACGTACTTGACTCGTAAACTCGAGAACTCAGTGAAGCAAAATATACTTCTTAGAGTCAAGGTTAGCTCTGATGCAACAGGATGCCGGCCATTGACATCGTACTCCGTCCTCTCATCAATTCCTACTCGTACACGCGCTAGTAATTCGCAAACTTTTCTGCGTCTTATTTATCTTTCCACGTTATTACGCACTAATTGAAAAGTCTTTTGACTATCAATGAATTGTAATATTTTAAACTTTCACGACGACACTACCTTTGGTACCTTTCACATTTGGATGAAGCCTTGTCTTCAAAATATTTTCTATAATTTCTATGTAGTTTTCGTGAAACTAATCACGAAATATGTAATCATTTTTTTAATGTAATTCTTTCTATTTTACTCGACAAAGAATATCATTTTTTCTATCAGGTAGACATACCTACGTTAGAGGTATAACTTCACCTGACTCCGTTTAATTTTATCTTTGACTCAAAATAATCCAAAGCCATTCGACTTCTTATCAAATATCAAAAATACTCAATCTTCAACGTTTTACGTATACTTAATCATATATCTCTTATTTATTTCAAATTGTATCACATTCCTTTCATGTTTATTATATCCAAAAATCGTATGTCCGATCACTTAATGAGAGTAACAGAATATCAACTCGCTTAAGCAATAAGACGACGTATCAATTTGATGAAATACAACTGTAGTTCAGCTTTCAAACGCGACCAAATCGTTCGTCGGTGGTTCAAATATTTTGTCGTTGCTTTCACAACATCTCGTTCCTCTCGTCTGGTTCTCCTCGTGCAGTCATAGTGATTAATTGAGTTGGCCCATCTAATAGATGAAATGCTAAAGTCCGATACCTTACTTCGAGATTGCTCGTTAATCCATTCTCTGTTTGTCAATCCTGTTGCGTGGCTCTTCTCTTGCCGATTTGCTGCTTCTATTAGAAACGTGACGACCATAACCGCCAGCGTTCACCTATTTCGCAGTATGGAAGTTTCGAAGGTAAGAATTCCTGGAATATTATAGCCGAGCATAAAAGTACCGTAATCATACAATTGCTCGCGGAACCAGTATAACCTTTCTCTTAAAACGACGATGGACGTTAGGAGCGAAATGCAAAGTATATGATTTGCAGGATTCACGTTGGTCTCGATCTTACCTGGTTTGCGTTCAAAGAAAAAAATATAAGATTGATAGTTCTGTTCGTGTGCTCCAGAAAGGCGTTCTTAGAAATCTATTTTCTTTATCATTTTTATGCAGGTTAACGTACTTGAAATTATCGCCTCGAACTATGGTTAAAGATACAAGTTCTGTATCGAGTTGTTTCGAATAGAAGTTTCATGATTTTATGTAGCAACATCCTGTTCTTATATGCAACTATGGTAGTCTACATTCGCTTCTTTTTTTGTTTCGTAGAAGGATTGAAATAAAATTTCATGTCGTTCAGTACTTTCTCTTTTTTTCGTATAAAGAAACCTCTTTCGAGAAACTGCTACAATCATCGATTCTAAATGTAATATTATTTTTGATTAAATATAACATTTTTCTTATTTAAAAATTCAATTACTTCAATTTTTATGGGAAGGAAAATATAAAGCACCAACCGCAGAATTCAGCAAGAGAAAGAATATTTTTTTTAGAAGTGATTGTCATAGCCTACGTTTCGTGAACAATCGCAATCGTTCGAGCATCGAGACTGGAAAACTGAGTATGGAACGCGTGGAACTATAGGTGATTTCAAGGCCTTTGGCATTTGTTAGTATTACAAGGCAAACGCAGAGTTGCGAAACTTCACGTTGTTGATAGCGTTGCTGCTGTTATCAGATTACTACGATATTAAATACCATGTGGTCACAAACGTAGATCGATAACATTATGCGCCCATCTCTTTCGAAAACTTCGTAATAAAATGAAAAAAAAACACACACACAGATAAAATATGAAATATTCGTGCACTTTCGAACGATATTCGAGCGTGAAACTCAACTAAATGCAGGTGCCCAGGTACTGATAATTTTCTCTAGAATCGAGAATTAATCATCCGCCTACTAAGTAGGTCAATGACACAATTACACAACCCGCTCGCTTAGCGGACTCGTGCGTGCATTTATGGCCTTTGTTGAAACAAACGCAACGCGTATAAATATAACCGTAAATTTGCGATATCTTCTGTCTTTTGCCACGTCGAAGAAACATGGGAATTTTTTGGTTTTATTTCTTATTTTCTCTTTTTTTGAAAACTTGTATCTTTGTTTATTAATTCTTCTTCTTATACTTCACACATTTCTCTTTATATTAATATTTTTGCTCTTATTAATGCTTTTGATCATTCGTTGATTCGAATTATTTGGAATTGTTTAATTCATTTTATCGGTAATTTTATGTTGATAAAAACGTTATAGGGAGGAGGAAAAAAAACATGACGAATCTTACAATAGTTAGATATAAGTTCTCAAATCGGTCGTTTAGATTAAACTGCAGTTTTTTTCTTACGATAATGTAAATTATCTGTTCGCTTATATTCGCTGCTCGTATTATGAAAGCGTAGGATTACTAGAAATTACATACATGAAAACATTTTATCATTTCGTTACATTCGTAAAGATGCTCTATGTGTGTGAATTATACAATTTCTTTTATCGCCAAGTTAGGGGAAATAATATGAAATGACTGATCAAGATAAAGTACATTATCAGAAAAAACTTTCCTCGCTCCGAATGAATGATTTACAAATTTATGCTGACTTAGGATATCTTATATTCATTCAGTAAGTACTTATTTCAACTTAATTAAACTAATTAATTTCAACCTGTTGTCACTACTTTTGTTTTCATCCTTTATATATGGTTCCGCGGTAAATGAAACAATTTTTCCAATCCACATGTGAAGGTTTATCGATCATAAAGCTTTTGAGAATTCGGATTTGACGATATATTTAAAATCTGTAGAATGTCATCCCTTAAATTTTACATTCGATCATACAGTGATGCGTTTTCACACATTTTTCGAAAAATGTTAATTTTATAAAAAATAGCTGATTCGCTCACACCACTATGATACTCAGCTCTTCGTATAAAGCTACCGCATTGAGGATATCTATCACCGACATGGAGCAAAATCTCCATATTCTCTGCTTACCACGATTACATTGGCAATGCATATTTCAGCACGAATATCAAATAACAAAAGTTCATGAAAAATCGTTACATGTTATATATTCGCCTAATGCAAAGCATCCGCATGCAGCCACGTGGGGTTGCACGGTATACGTGGTCGCGGCTGCCGATTTTTGGGTTGCGCGACGAAGTTTCAAAGCTCACGGCCATCCCCACCACCCGTCGATTTTCGCGCGCCCAATTCTTCGTTCCCTTTCGTGTATATTCGTGCCCCCTCCCCTGCATCCGCGCGTATCGTCGCGATCGTGCAGCGAGCGGTGTGAGTACTTGGCTATAATAAGCGAAGGGAACATGTGTGAACACCGCGACCTTGGTCCCACGCGGCCATTGGCCGGAACCAAAGGAAGCCGACCGTCGTGATTGGCCGGCTCGTTCGAAACCAGATGCGACACCCGGTGCTCTGCATGTGTACGATCATACGCGTGTACCGCGGAATCTGGCGGCAAAATTCAGACACAGAGGGGAACTAGCTTGTGCGTTCTGCATTCGCGACCTTGTCAGGCCATTGACCGTCGTTTTCGCCCCTTGGCTCTGCCTTTCTTTGTCGCTGTACAACCAGCAGCCTGTCGCGTTCCCAGCGAATCAACCTCTTTATCTTTTCGCTCGTCTTCCAATCGGACCACGAAATACTGCGTGCTACTCATGTTATGTATGTATGGATGTACGTTCGATGAGGTATGTTGAGTAACGTGCACGCGATCCACGTGGCTGGGATGTTATCGCTATATAGGGCTACGGCGAAAGAGATTCTTTTCGTTAGTTTTTGGAATAGTTTTATAGATATATTTTATAGATGTAGCGTATAGATATGTTTATAGATAATTGTAGGCTTACAAGATTAACTTACCCCTTAGGTTTGTAAAAGCAGTTACATAGAAGTCAAAGTGATCTCACCGAGGTAAATTGTTTGATTTCCGAAAGATCGAATGTTGAATACTTAAGCTGGTATTAAGAAATTTGTAACCAAATTCAGTTGGTTGGTTTGGTTTCTAAATAGCGATGAATATTCATTTAAATGTGAAATGAGAGGTAATTGAGTGGAAGACATATTTTTGTTCCAACTGTATGTAGTTTTACTTCTCGATGATCTCACATTAACGCTACGTAATTCCATGTATACTCGAGTAGCGACGCTTTCCGAGATCGATTTTTCATTATTTTTAACTGTATCATTTGATTTTATCATTGCGTTACCGTCGATTGATTATTACGGAAAGCAAGGAAACGAAACTTTTCTATACGTTCAGACATTAGATTCGCATCATTACATTTACACGTAATTTCTCTGTATTTATCGCACGTGTCAAAGTGACGCAGGAGTCGAACTAGGGTTAATTCGTTTGATTTATGATTTCTACGAATCACGAGGTAGGACACACTATAAATCGCCGCACGATACCAACTAATCTCATACGTTGTATTCTCCGCTACAATTTTATTTTTAAGAAACTAACATTTTTTCAAAGTACACAAGTAACTCGTACAGAATCCAGATTGCTATCGTCAGTAGCATTTTTCAAGTGTAACATATTCACATGTTTGTATCGTAGATTCCATCGCGGAACGAATCAGAGGTTTGAACAAAATCCGCGTTATTTTCTATGAAACAGCAACGCTGACATTTAATTTATGGCGCTTCCGGGTTCTCCGTACAGTATGTTAGACGTGCACAGAGTAATAGAATTAAGGTGTGCGATGGTAGAGGGAACGATGACCATGGTAGGAAACTGAAAACCCTAGCCCATAAAACTTCTTAGCAGCTGGCCTTGAAGTATGAATAGATTGCCCGTGAAGAGTGCATTGCTCCGTTGCGTAACTGAGCGCGTGTTATTTGCAAGTTTCTTCTCGACGTAGAGCCTGTGGACGTAGTGAATTAATATCTCGTTCTTAAGCTAATGGGATTCGTTTAACATGATCCTACCACTGATTGTTTGGTTATAGTGAACAGTGATGTTCATTGGCTTGCTTCGAAGTTTCGATCTTCGTTTCATTATATAAACAAAATTTAAGAAATTTTATTCATTCCAAATTAAACTTCTTTCTAATAAGCTGTTTGGCTATAGTTGTAACGATGTAACGACGAAGTCACGATGAATATATAATTTTGAAAGAGACAGGCGTCTTTCTGTTGAGAATCTTGATTTAAAAAGCTCGAGAGACGGAAATCTCGAGTGAAATGGTTTATCCACGTGTTGCAATGTATCTAACATTGCTATCGCATAATTTGGGTACGCTATTTTCGAGATTAAAAATTTTAGAAACTTTAGAAGTTAGAAGAAACTCTAAAAGTTTAGAAACTTACTCGTTCAACGACTGAGATCGACATATAATCATAGACTTACTGTTAAGATGCGTACTTGATTACACGTGTATTTTTTTACATGTCTCGTTCTCTAACTACTATAAAGAGTATTTTATTCTAGATATTTTATACATTTTTACATGTTTTCTACGTTCACATTTTTAAATATTTAAATTTTCCATTAGTGTATAAACATTCACATAGCATTTCGACAAAAAGTATACGTTGCATCGGCGTTTCTAAATAAGATAATAAGTATGTTTAAAAATAGATGACAAGTAACGTCCTGGACCTAAATTTTACTGAACCACGGTGTTTAATGTTTGTTATAGTAATATCTGAGTCATATACGCCAATAGTAATACATTTTTAAAAAAGATTGTATACTTTATTGAGCGCCAAAGTTATTCATTCCATGGCGTGTGAGTCAGCAGTGACCCACGATAGTTACAAAAGCTAGATGAACGAGAATATTCTTATGTATATTACTGAAGCAAGATAGGTCTAAAAGAAAGTAAAAGTGCAAACAATTCTTTCAATATGCTATTTACTTTTAATTTAACTAAAATACGAATTATCTTTCTGACAAAAATCTTTATGTAGTACAAATAGTAACCATTGATACAATATTAATTTCAGTATAGCGTTTAATTTTCTTGCACAATCCTTTCAAATCTGTTGAGAAACATCACGATTGAAGTCCTGTTTCTTCGACATAATCGTATTTTCGTTCCTTTCTTCTCTCACAGAAACTATTCTTTTGATGCAAGATCGAACTTTCCAAAATTAAAAATCTGCTAAACGAAAAAAGGAAGACCGCGATCGCGATAAAGTTAAACAAAAATTGTAATTACGCAATATACGTAGAAAGTACGTAAGATAGAGACATAAGATAGAGAACAAAAGAATTGTAACTCTTTAAAATGCACCACTATATCTCGAGAAAGAAGATATCATACGCAAAAAGAGTATTATCGTATTATTGCGCCGTTCGTAGATCGTAGGAGTGTCTGAAAGATTCCAAGCTGAAACACATCCGCGTCTTATTTTCGCTGCGTCGATCCACACAAAGGATGCGGGAATGCCAGGCACATGTTTCCGGGTCCTGGTTACGAGCCGCTGGCATAAGCTACGAACACGCTACGCAAAACGCCCACACACGCACACGCGACTCGGTCGTTGGCCCCTGCACACCACACATCTAGGATATATATTTGGCTTGGATACCTGTAACGATACACAGCTTGCTATATTTGGCAGGTTGCAAATATTGTAATCTTTGCGTTTCTATACTTGATACAACACAGCCGATTATTCCACCATCTGCAATCGTATTTAACACTATTTAATGGTACTTTTTGATCAAAATCACTATGATATTGTTCGTTGAAGAAAAATGTTTATCGTTTTTATCGTTCACAGTGAAAATGAAAGTATATTTTGATATCGAAGCTGACGAATTTGATCAAGAGATTCCTTTCATTCGTTCTTTTTCTTTCTTTATGCTAAAGGATCGTAATATTTGTCGATCTATTATTCCAAGATTTCTTAATATTTTTATTGCAATTTCTTATCAAACTTATTTCTTACAAAATATGCGATATATTTTTATTGCAAAATACGCGAAAATGTAATAAAACTTAAATTTGAACGCTTAATTGAATATGCTTGAACTTGTAGATTATAATTATTATTATTGTCAACCTAATTGAATGTTTATAACGTTCAGGTTGTGGGATGATCCAGAACACACCAAATATGGCAAATTTTTCAGTATCGCTCTACTTCAAAATCACAGCATATATTCAGTTTGAGGATTCCTATGATTTTAGTTTCTATCGATGGTTACAGACTCATAAAAAAATAGGAGCTAGTTAAATAATAATGGAATTTCGGTGTCATTTGCATACACGTGGAGTATAAGAAGCAGCTCTCGAAGGGGTTCGGAATTTGTTCTTTTTTTCAACCAATCTTCGAATGTCAAGGAGTCTCAAAGAACTTGATACGCTTTAGTTAGGTGAACCATTCCGAAAGGCAGGTGGTTTCGGCCACCTGGTCGGCCGTTCTTGCGTCTTTTTTTCCTTCTTGATTTCCTTATTCCTAGGATATCGTGTTATTGCGTCTCCTCTCATCTTCCTCGGTTCCTGCATAACCATCCTTCCACAAGGTTTTCGAGGAGTTCATCAGGTGATTATATCACAGACGGAAACAAGTTTGTACAAGGCTAATCGAACATTGTTGATTGTCTCTTCATTACGCTGTACATAATTTCATTCGTACTTCTGTTGCATAAAAATTGTGATTAAAACAAAAGCATATAGATACATATGTATAGCATTGACGACGAGTAAGGAATATCTTGAACGTTTCATATTAGTAGAATGTTCAACTAGTTTTCAACAGTAAGATTTCAGAATTTTACCGAGTTTCGCTAGACTCTGTAAATTTCATATAACCGCTATACCATTTTCTGAAATAAACAAATTTCGTATCGATATTTCTATACCCAGCACGTATTGTTTTTAGCCCCAAAAATTTGAATTATTCTCTAAATCGTCCAAAAAATTCGTTTCTTTACGTCTCAATTAGTTTTAATATCATCTCGATCAACTTAACCAACCTTCCGGCGTAAAAAGTGAATTCATTGAAACTTACAACGCGGATGGTTGAAAAGCGATAACGCATCGCATAACATCACGAAACATTTATGTACCAAAAAAATTCTCAATTTCGTTCTCCTTTCCTTTTCTGAATTCAAGATAGACCGTACCCTATCTGACCTAAACTAACGACAATCTGGAGGATGAAAATATATGTACCTCACGGATTTGTCGTTACAACCTATGCGGCGCCATATTCGTTGAACGCGCACCGATATCGTATTACGCGCACGTTACACTTGCGCACGTGAATTGTAAATTACGGAAGATCGTGTCCAAGGATGACCTACATAACCAACGGGCTGCAAGAAAGGGCATCGGCGTCAAGCTGGCGCTGCCTCCTCGGTTCCTTTATGCTCGCTCGCGAAGGGAAATACAGAGCGAGAGGAAAAAAAGGGTTTGACAGTCATCACATCCTTTGCACGCCAAAATTCCCGCGGTCCTGCGGCTGTGCTATGAAAACCGTGAGAAAAAGAAAGAAAAGAATAGTACAGAATAGAAACACACGGCTAACGAAAATCGAATAGTTCTTGAAAAACACGCGTAATTCAGTCCTATGCAAAGCGATCGTCTTTTGTCGCTCACGCGGTATTATCTTACCAGATACAACGGTCGTGTGGTTTAAATTATCGAAATTTAGAAATTGTACAGTGCGTTTAAAAAATTGGTGCGGTATAAATTGGAAATTTACGAAGGCATGCTATGAATGTTTAGGGTTTATTAATGGAGAATTATCTGAAACTGCCTGTAGAGTTCTATCATTTTGGTTTACTATGTCGTTACTATATAGTTTCTAATATAAATGAATCTTAGATTTCAATAAATCTAAAAATTTCAAGATTACGAATAATCTTCTGATCTCGTGTAACGATAGCATGAAAAGTCGCCCGATACAAAATATATTTCATTTGTTATACTGTACAGTTTTTTCCTAATCTAATTCTTTATGTAAAAAAATTCAGATTAAACACTTTTATGCAAGACAGTCATTATCATCACATTGCTATTGAAACGAACGAACTTTCCAAAAGGGAGGAACCTTAAACTTCGAAGTAGGTAGCTTAAACGAATTTCCGAAGCACGCCACGTATCTCGAGTATAATATTATGAAGAAAGTTGTCTAACGAATCTGTATTGTTGCGTGTGTTTCAGGAGTAACGTTCAAGGCACACAGGTTAATCCTCGCAGCATGCAGCAAACACTTTCAAGAGCTCTTCGAAGGAATGCCTCCTTCTCCCGCGGGACTGATCGTTATTCTCGACGGGACGAGTGCCCACAATATGGCGTCCCTTCTCGAATTCATGTACCGTGGAGAGGTCCACGTGTCCCAGGAATCCCTCAGCTCTTTCCTCAAAGCAGCCGAATGCCTTCAAGTATGCGACTTATTTCATCTCTTTTGAAATAACTGCCCTAAATAGCAGTCATGTGTTTGAAGCGCGAACGCGCACCTTGCATACTTTCGGGGACCGTCTTTTTATTTTTGGCCGCGATTAATGGCCAAGAGTTCCTGTTTTCGAAGCGAGAACACGAAGCTAGACTATGTCGATTTTCGTTGGAGCAATTTAGTAGATTGTGATATCAATATATTATCGTCGATTATAGCATCGTTCGAGATATTTCTTGTAAAAATATCTTTGTTCTATAATAATATGTACAACTGTTTTCCGTTTCTATTATTTTGACATGTTAAGATTTTCTTATCGAAAGATTTGTAAGTTGGTAGAATTATCCTACAATTTTATCTTCTACTTCGATCATGATATTCTACTGTAGTTTAATTATTGCTCGTTGAAAACTTCAAAGCGATTGATAGGCTATCTAGATTTTTTGTAGCGCATAAAAGAAAACGGTCTCCTTACAAAAAAGGACGATTATACCTCGTCTGCAAACTTCTAGTTTATACCTTATAATTGAGCTGTTAACAATGACAAAAATTGAGTTCAGAAAACTGGGATAAATGGCCACGTCTATGTAGAACACATGTACGATTTTACCTGTGGCTAGATCAATTGCCGACCTTGCTTAACGCTTTCGTCGAAGATCGTAAATTCTAATCTTTAACTGATTTTACAACCTTGCTATATCGCATCTGTTAACCGTAAAATCGTTAAATCGTCAATCTTGTTGAAATTACAGGTAAAGGGTCTGTCTATCGAGCACGAGAAATTGGCAGTAGCGCAGAGGCACGCTGCGGAGAACAATAGCTCATCGACGGACGCCGGGGATGGCGGAGGTGGTAGCAATGGCGGTGGTAGCAGCGGTAGCGGAGACAACGGAAGCGGGAACGTGAGCGGAAGCGTCAGTGGAAATGGTAACGCAGCTGGTGGTGCCAGCGGCGTCGGTGGAGGAGTTGGCGAAGTGAGCGATATGAGCGAAGCGGGTGAGGCAACCATGGTGAGAAACACCATGAAGAGGACCCCCACACCGGTACCTTCGCCCGCTCCTGCTTACACCGTGCCCAGCCTCTATTCCACTACCTCTCACTATTACGAAAGTCCGCCGAAAAGGCTGATGAGGTAAGCCCTTTTACCGCACCGCGAAGGACTCGCACGCATGAAATTTTCAAACAGAATTGCCATGACCTTCCTACCACGTCTAACGACTAAGATATCAAGAATCATGCCTCGCATTCCGTTGTATCTGCGATTAATCGTTGTGCCGTACGGCTTACTCTTTGATGAAATGTAATAGACAGCCATTATATCGAAGAATGTATGGATGTACTTACATTAGGAAAGAATTGTTGAATTAGGTGTTAGGTAACACGCAGAGTGGTTTAGGATGTTTCGATGTAGCTTTTTCCAAAGTGGCCATTTTGTTAGATTTCGTTGAGCTACTACTAATATGGTATCGTTAATTAAATTAACTCATAACTGGAATCGTTAATCTTGTTTTCGTTTTGTTCTCGTTTCCTACGTATCTCTTTACAATTTCATTTCTGTGTCAACGATAAATTATATCACATATCATGCGTAAGAACTGGAATTAGGTAAACTGAAATTGATTGTCAATCTCATAATTATAGAAGCTTATAATCAAGGAATGATCCAGTTAAAATATTAGATAGCGAAAGGAAAATTATATTCTTCTAAAAATGAAGTTTGGTTGTTTTTCCAGTTGGATAAATCCTTCTTTAAAGTTCGTAAGATATGGAAAATGATTATCGAGGGATCAAAGTCTGATATAATTCGTCGCTATAGATTGCCTAAACTTTGTGAAATTGTTAAGCATACTTTCACACGATATCGAACGTTTTTTGGGGATATTTTTAGATCGCCCAGCGACGTCGATACCTTGGGAAGGGCGAGCGTGTTGCGCGATGGCACTGCCTTCCGGCCCGCATCAGCGCCACATCCGCTTCTCCTGGAGAACCACTTCTACCAGCCGTTCATCTACCCTTCAGAAACGCCCGCACATCCCCACACCGCACCTCACACACCGACAGAATTGGAACAAGAATTGGAACGAGCGAGGTCCGAGGAACGTAGCAATTGCGATCTCAAAGAAAGCGTAGCCGAAGGTTGGCCATTTTTTAAATAATTCATCTATCTATGCGTATTTCCATGCGTTTACAAAATTTTTATTTCAATTTTTGTTTATATTCCGTTTCGTTTCACAAATATAATATTACGATATTATAATAATATAATAAACAATATGACGATATTATAACGTAATATAAATTAGATTGAGAAAAGTTTTTAGGTATTGAGAATTCAAAGATTATTTTGTCATAATCGATCATATTCGTTATTTTATTGTATAATTTGTGTGTTCATAAAACTTTAACAAATTGTTTGGTCTTGTGTGCGTAGATCTTCGAATAAAGCAAGAACCAGTGGCGATGACCGATCGGGAAAGGGCAGAAAAATTGGCAGAGAGATTGTCAGGTGAGGTTTATTCCGGTGGAAGGGGGTTCGATGGTGGTCATTACGGTTCAAATTCGGACCACATTCAACACGGGGGACAAGTTGGCCACGCCATAGTTCCCCTGCCGCCCGCTCATCCGCCAACTCCTGATCTCAGTCCTGCACCCACCACTCCTGCTATGTGGAATACGAAAATTAACAAGGCTGGCACTGTTTCCACTCCGGATGGTAAGTCTGAGTTTATTCATTCCTTAGTCTTGATATAGTCAGAACATTTTGTGCAAAACTCAAGCAGAAAATGAAATACAGGAGAACATCGACGAATAGATATTTTAAACAGATAAAAATAGAAATGGTCATAATAATTAACTAGAAAAAAGTACAACTGCCGATTATTAGTTAATAATCCGATGCTTGAAATTAAAGATTTTCGCGGAAAGAATATGCCAGTGTAGACTCTGAACAGCGGATCGTGTGTAACAGTTTGAGTTATTGTTTCGAGCGATCGTCGACTACAGAAGTTTACCAAACTTTACGTAAACGTACCACGTGGCTTTCGATTCACAACCAGCGCGAATAACACTCTTGTGTAAACGATTACGCGAACCCGTTTCGTATAAGAATATTTCTTCCAAAAGCAAAGATCTCATTCAGCTAAACAGGAATGTACAGAGATGTAAGATATTCCGAGCCAATCGATGATACACGTAATTAAATGTACATAATTAAAAAAAGAGAATAAATAAGATCCAAATTTTACTTTAAATATTTTCGGCTCGAATATTATAAGTTTTATATCATGTGTCGTAGTATGCGTCTGTATCGTATTAGAATTTCTAACTTCACGTTGGGTGTGCTAAGGGTTAACGAAGGCGAAACCTTCTATCTGGGCCAATGCGTTGCCAGAAGGCAAGGCCTTTCAAATCTAATGTTACAAAATGCACGGTTAATCGTTGCATCATCGGTTGCACGTGGAGCTTTCTTGATGTTGCAACTCGTGCCTCTCGTCGCCCCCTTCCAATACCATACTTCGTCTGTCACGAGGCGATTTGGACGATGGTTTGAGTAATAAGACGAACAAAGTTACTATCTCGGGGCATCCTTGAAATCGAAATTCTCAGATTTATGAATTTATTAGATTGTACTAAAGAACTTCTTCGTACATGAAATACCTGTTCTTAAGTATTGCAAAAATAAATGAAAGATTCTTCAAACGATACCTGAAACGAATGTAAAGTAAACGGAAGGAAGTATCATTCTCATCAACATCTCGAATAATCGCACTTCATTCTTTACACTCACTGACCAAAATCTCCCAGAAATTCATAACGAAAGCCGACTCCTTAATAACATCCCGAATGCCTCGAAAAGAACGAAAGAGCCTTTACAGTTGCGAAGGCTCTGTTCGATCGAACCTTCTCGCGTGAACCCCCGGTCGCTGGCTGGAAGGCTAAAAAATTATTTTCAGAAACTCGACAGTCGAGTCGCTCTTAAATGTCACCGCGACGTCAGCGTGGTGCTGTCGCGATGTCGTATCGACGTCGGCCCTCGGCGCAACAGCGATACCACATCATCGTCCTCGAAAATTTCGCTCCCTCGCTCCCTTCCACTCTCTTTCTCGCTTGGCCAGTGGTATTTTTTACCTCGGAGATGATCCTCCGCTGGACGGTGGGGTCTAACGCGCAAAAAGAGAGCAACGACAACATCGGCGACGACGAGAACCGTCGTTAGGCAGGATTTACGTATGCCGATGGACGCCCACCCGACTGACGGAACATATTCTACCTTAGAACGAGACCGGTTGCCTCGCCTTCACGGTGTGAACAAAGTGTACAAAGAGGATGCAGGCGACGGTGCAGCCACTGGGAACATCTTTTGCTCCGGCGAGCAAATCACCAGGCGTATGACGCCACGACACGACACGGCCAACGTAAAACGGGTAGAGTCGTTTAGTAGATCGTGTAGGGTGGCTCGCAACCCTACACGTACGTACGATCACTATGATCGACGCTGGAGGTCCAGGATCGTTCGATTTCGCGGATCACGCTTTAACCATTTTTAATCGCTGTTAGATGAGCGGACAGGCCGCGACGGTAAAGAAAGAAGCGAACCGTCAACTAATGCAACGGTTATTGACATTAACCGTGCTCGAGCAAGCCGCGCTTTCCTCTCACGAGAAAAGAAGACGAGGAGAAAGGGATCGAGTTCGTTCAGCTGTGTCTACGGAAGAGGAAAAGAGCAAGGAAGGAGCCGAGGAGCGAAAAGAGAAAGGCCTTTTTCGTCCGCTTTCTGGCCGTTTCGTAACGCGAATAGACGTTAGAGCGTCGATTAGACGTTCGGTGGAATTGTCGCGGCACCAACCAGCGGAATGAGCGGAACCGTGAGGAAACGAAACGGTTATGGGATTGTTGAGACATTCTATTAAATGTACAGTTATGCTAGCTTTAACTTCGTCGTTAGATGTTAGCTTTTTGTTAGAGGTTCTTGGTACTTTCTCTCTTTCTTTATCCTTATCTTTCATACGTACGATTCGTTGCGTTTCAAGATTGCACAAGATTTCTACGATGGAGCGTAAAATACGGTTTGAATACGGTGTTTTCTTATGAATTTATGTAGCCTTTTCTTTCTTTCTTTCTTTTTTTTTTTTTTTTTTGTGATAAGATTCGATGCTTGATCGATAATTTCAGGGGTTTCTAAAACATGCGTGACTGTAATTACGTCATTGCTTGGTTCTTTCTTCTAAGAACGTGTTGACTTTCTCTCGTCGTTCTCGGCCATTCTATTATACTCTCGTCGTCCTTCCTTCGCGCGTCCTTCTTTCCAGGCCATGGACCATCTAATTTCGATGTCATTTCGATCTCTTGCCGAGAATTGAAAGAGCCATTAGAACCATTAGTAAGTTTGGGTGTCAGCCACATTTATTTATCCACCAATCGAATATCGGTAAAAGGTTGAGCAGTTAATTCGCTTACGACGTCCTCAGTTTTGTCACATATTTCCCAAATGTATCTTTTCTTCCTTAAATATTCTTTACGTATTTTGAAATTAAAAGCGTTAAAATTTCGGAAAACTGTTATAAAGGCAAGAAGTAAAAAAATGATTTCTTACGAAATAGTATTACTCTTTAAATTATTGCACAATGTGCACATCTGAAAATAATCTTTCTACTCGTACCTTGACATAATCGCAAACTTTACCCAGGAGCAAATATGAAAAGATGTCTCTTCGCGCCGAGACCTCTTTCGTCATTCGAATTATCATCATATTTCTTTCGTTATAACACGAAAGTTCCGTGTTCAAAAGGACAGTGCGCGTCGCGACGCTGAATTATAGATGAACAGGACAGAAACCGTTGCCACGTCTGTTCGAATCGATGCACCGCGACCGCATCTACTTCGTCTGTCTTCTTCGCGCTGTTCCATTCTACTTATTCTACCTTCAGTTGACTGCAATTTCGTGCACGTGCCTCGTAAAACTTTCATCTAGATGTGCACGCGCTCAACCACGCCAGAAATTTCCCAGTACACGAGTACCATGCGCCTTTTTGAAACATTAATTCGTCGTTTCCGACTATTAATTCCGTATGCGGAAGCGCCGCGACGTCTGCACGACGCTTTCGTGCTCGTCCAATCATGGGAATCACTTCGCGAAACTGTCCTTTGTCGGTGTATCTAGTTTTGTGTACGGTTCCCGTTTAATAATTTAAATAATTTTCGCAATTATCGTGCAGAGGTGGTTCAACGAAATTAAATATTCTGCTTTAAAGGGGATTTCCAGAAGGAAGAATTTAGGGAACACAATCTGTCTGCACCTGGTACTATTTGAATATTTACATTTACTAATATTGCCCTTTTAGAATTTTTATTTTCATTTTCTGTTGATGAAAGAAGTTTAACGATTATTGTTTATTGATTCAGACGTGGCAAAGAAAAGGAGTCGAAGTATTATAGATAATTTGTTTTTGGTGATTTTATAAATGAAGAAAATTGATGTTATGTGGTTAAACATTTACCTATTCATTGAAATTTCACATTCCCCTCTGTTAGATATCTATGACGATATTGTAAAATATAATAATTGAATGTATAACGTTGACAGTGATTTTATTTCATATAAAGATTCATGAAATCAAATCTCTAATGTGGATTTTATTCCAAAATTCTAATATTCAGATTGTGGTAAAGTATACTTTTTCGGTAGATTACAAAATCTTGAAATTCGATAAAAAATCATATTCTCAATTTGAATATGTTCAAATTATGTGTATTATGTCATGAAAAAAATATCAAAGTTCATCATATTACGTTGCTCATTATACACACTTTCTAGAATTCAAAATGAAAATATAACTGTACCACAAGTCTAACTCGTGTTTCTCATATCCAAGTCATTATTAGGTACCATAAGTGTGACTAGAGGTAAAGAGGTTAAAGAAAATGTGAGTTTCTAAATCATATTTTATGAGTCGTTAGCGTTTATTTGGGCTTGTTGTTTCTTTAAGTTCACGGGGATTTCGTCGGTGTTTGATGTATCACGCGTAAACATGCTCGAATCGGGTTTAAGAATACCTATCGTCAGCCGATTTAGGCCACGGGTTCTTAGAAACGATTAGTCCTTCTCGGTTCTCGCAATGCGCGAGCCTCGAATCCGGGTTTAACCTCCAACCGTTGAGAATCATTGCACAATGCAGCAACACCGCGAAATCATTCCTTGACCCATGGTATCTTAAGGATTGGTTGAGCTAACGATATTCTATTGTTGGATGAAATTTTATGCAACTCTCTGTGATTTTATATTCATATCATATATTATTATTCACGATTGGTAATCGAGAAATAGCGAAGACTAGTTCATAGTATATTGCATTATATTGAATTAGTTAAGCACTGGTTATTTCAATAACTTTATCTACGAAGAATATCATTAATTTCGTATTGGTGTAAATTAAGTGCTCTATAAAATACTACTTATATATTACTTTCTTCAGATTAGTTTGGATTTGTATTGTTTATAATTTCTGAATTTCTTTCGTCTCTTTGAAGCATAACAAAATGTTATCATATCAAAGTGCAGTACAAGCATAGAACGTTTTCTCGGTTTAATTCGGCAAATTTTTCTCAGTATTTTAAAAACACGATTAGGCAGTAATTAGAGAATTATTTCGAATATATATATAATTATTTATCCGAATCTGTTCTGAATTTATCAGAAATCTGTTCATCGCAATAGTATAAAACTTATTATCATTATCATTCATAACGTAAAATCGAAACTATTTAGGTTACGAAAGTAGCTTCTAATGCAACTACGAACTATATAATTACACAAGATCCAGCCGTTGAGCGAAGTTTCTAGCCTACTTGTTCAACGAAGGGTAAAATGGAATTGCCAACTTATTTTCGCGTAGATCACGTGATTGTTTCAAACTGAATGTCACGAATCAGAAGTAGCAAAATTAAAATACATTTGATAATCGTATCTCCATGAAGTAATCCTGTATTTTTTGCAAAGATACGAGGGAAAAATGCGTAGAAGATAGAACGTAAGAGGCTTTGAATGAATTATGGGTATAGACCGTTGGATGTTTTTTTAAGAGAGGATGCGAAAGGCTGGTTCCTATGTGTGTCATGGCCAAAGCGGCCCTGGTGTGTTTTAGAAACTGTTAGAAAAGTTTGGTTGACTCTCGGTTCCCGTGCTGCAAATTATCGTTAGACGAGAGAAGATTTGTTTGACCCACGTTTCATAACTTCCTGAAACTGTTGAATCTTTTGCAGATTTGTGAAACTTTCCGCTGTAATTCGATTTTGCTGTGCCCTTAATATCACAAAGAAATTCGCTCTTTGATTACATTTGTTCAACTGTAATAGACATTTAAAATTGAAAAATTAATTCAGGAATTAATTGATATTTACGATCTATTCTGTATTTGTATTTATATCATTCTATATTTATGCTTTTCTTCTCTCTTTCTGTCTTCTAATCTTTGTCTATTTTTGAATGTATCGCCTGTCTAATTGAATTAAAATGTGAACGTTGATTTTGTCAGAAGTACGACTGAAATTCGACATGACAGATATTCCCAGAACTTGTATTGATCGGCAGAACGTGGAGGAGAATCGTAGTAACTCGAATTAGAGTGTATCCTTAGCTCGAAATAATTGAATTGGCTCGTAGTTGCACAAAATCGCTATCTATTTTTCTAGAAACGATCGAAAATGATAAAAACGCGACTATTACACGAACATTCACGCATGATAGCAGACGCGTTGTATCATTATTATTCAATGGAGGATTCATCCATTGAATTACATTTTTGTTACGAGAACGTACGAAGTATCAATCATTTGCATTTCAATTCATTTACTCGTTGAATGCATAAAACAAAAAAAAAAAAAAACTGCGCCATAATCTAGAACTGTTGCAGAAAAACATTACATTTATCTTATATTCTGATAACATCTTGTTCGATCGATATTCGAAACGTATCGAAACAAAACCAAAATAAAAAACTCAAGATTCTGCAGCACTTCCTAAACGCTCTTCAACAATTCCTTCCTCGAAACATCAAATAATTTCCTTTATCAAATCTTATTTTTCACAATCTTCAGCATTTTGAAAATGACGAAAAATAAATGAGTAAACGAAAATAACATACTATATCGATCGAAAGTAAGAACCTATATCTGGACCAATACCAAAACCGAATGAGCTCGGGCCAAGTGAATCAACGATCGAGCTGCAAACAAGACACGTGTACTATCAGGATCGCACAGATTGCAGTGATTGCACGTACTAGCTATCATACTTTAAGATCAGTTTAATGGTGCTGGTTATCACCCGATTGGTCAGTGATAACACGTAATCTTTCAGTTGGCCATTTTTAAGCAACCATTGAGAGCAACCACGTTGCAAATTACCGAGCGTTTCTGTTTCTTTCTTTTTCTTTTTTTTTTATTCCTTCTCCTTCCGTTTTTCTTTCTATTCGTGCGTGTAATCATGGTGCACGTATTGTATGGACGCACGCACCGCCACTCACGCAACACGCTCGCACAATTCACCATTAGACGTTGCTGATAGGGTGGTAAGCGGGTGTCGTGCAATTCCGAAATTCGGGTCACGAAATATTTCATGATAACGCCATCAGAGGACCTGTCGCACGAACTAGTCTGATAAACGAGGTATATCTGACAAAAACGACACGCAAATTTACGCGTTCCCTTTGTCCAATTGGATGGCTGTACTACTAATGTGCATATCTCAGGGGAACGTTGAGTTATTGGTATTTAGATCGAGGCTGAGATTTTTAGACGTGCGATTGTAGATGAAACGAAGGTAAAAAGAAGTCGATGATGATTTATGCGTATGATCGTAACAGTATTGATTAGAATGTGGTTTTCTCGAGTTGATAGTATGAAGAGTGTAATTAGTGTTATATCGGTGTTATTGAAACGCTGATTAGATAGATATCATTAAATGTTAGTTGAAGGAATATTGGATAACAGAAAAGCGTTCAAGATTGAAGTATCCATGTAATATATAATTGGTTAGTTCGCTACTTAGAGGACTTCTTTGTATTTATACGCATTATATATTAACCCGGAAAATCATTTTTAGTTTCACATATATCAATGAAACAAATGGAACCTATGAATTAAAGGTATTCGATCTACATGTAACTCAAGAGTATATGAATTATATATATTTCTCATTCTCAAAGTCGAGTAGCAATTATTTTTTACTGAAGCATATCTCAAATATCCTAAAATCACACTGTATGTCGATAAACACTCACCCTGACCTCTGCAAACATTAATTTATATTATTGCGATATAAATACCAATACAAGTAAAATACATAATTAATTTAATACAAATATCAAATATCCGTTTACAAAATTTCGATCATTTACAAAAAAATTTTGTTACGGTCGTAACCTTGGAAATACGATCGGGACTTACATAAATCCGAGCCTCAATATTCGTCTTCACATAAGAAAACGTTTACTCCAGCAAATCCATGATTGTACAAGGAACAGCTTTAATTTTTGTCATTCGCCAGCTAAGACGACTATGATAAAACGAGGACGGTATGTCCCGACCCTTCTGCAAGCTTTATTACTATGCTTCTCGGTCTGACAAGTAGAAATAAAACAACGGACTGCCGCGCTAGCCTGGCGCTACCCTCCTACGCACAATGAGTAACCCTATCTTCGTTGGAATATCCTCAACCCTTATTCCCATCCATTCCTCCTGTACTGCTTTGCTGCCCTCCTTCAATGTCATTTCCCTTCCTGTATCTATCTCTTTTACACGTTCTTCTTCGTTCCTGACCCACGATATCTACCTACGTGTAGATGAACGCGCAGTGATATCAGTCGCACCGCCGACAAAATTTCGACAAGATTTTAATAGAGCTTAGAAAGATGTTTAACGAAATTTCTTAATAATTTCAATCTGTGAGTGTTGGTATTAATTGATTTTATCGTTGGTATAATTAATATTACTCTGGCGAGTTAGAAAATCTTCGTTCTTTTAATTTTTGAAAATTCGAATTTATTTCTGATATGATCGACAATGGTTGAATAATGCAAGGATTAAAAGTTTCCAGGAACCTGAACATCGTCGCAAATGTTCAACGATAACTACAATTGAATCGTTATTTTCAGTACTGGCCCTCTATTATTTCATTTCTTTGTATAATCCCAGCTGCTATTTTCAAAGTTCCCTCTCTTATGCAAATTTCCAACTTCCAAAGTAAGAAATTATTTCTCATCTTTCCAGCCAAAATCCTAATGTTTCCATAAACTACCTCCTACTCCTTAAATATTCTAACTTCCCCTACAAATTTTACCAACGGTCCAATAAAACCTACCAATTATATTCAATCAAAAGTCGTACATCAAACCACACGATATAAACCTGAAAACAATAAAACACAGGTAGTTCGTGTCTGCCCTCGCCTCGATCGCATCGAGCGTTGGAAAAACCGTACGTTGCGCTTCCGCGCAACGTGCGTCAATTACATGCGTGCGGCATTGCGTGAACTTCGGCCGGTGGCCGCTAGATAGCGGCGGCTACTCGCGCGCGCCACGCTCGTATATTTTTGGGCCGCGTGGTGGGGGTAGACCTGGTGGAATTGGGCGACAGCCAGGCGTGGGTGCAAATTTACTGCAGCACTCGCGATTCCGCAATGTCGGTCGAATTCGACGTATTTCATGCGACCGGCCGCTAGGCTCGTAGACTGGGCGGGAGGGACAGGGAGAGATACACGAGCAGCTCGAAAATTATCTGTAACAGAATGCCGCGTTATCGGTTCTCGTTCCGCGAGGGATCCAAACCAACTCATTAATTACATAGTATGTAATTCGCGCCGAGTTCGATAATCAAAAACCAACGCGATTTCGTTCTCGATTCCCGGACGATATATCAACGTTGTTATTATGATTTGTGCTCGTCGCCGGGTTTATCCTGCCTCTTTTTCTCATCGTAGGCTTCTTTCTATTTTTACTTTTATCGTTTGCCGTGTTTACAGTGTCACTAAGTTGCCGTTTTCTTCTTTTTCACCTTTACAGCGGCCGATGATTAATTTTGGTGTCTGAATGGCTTCTCCTGTTGTACGCAGACGATTTCAGTTGCGGAACGAGTCAATTTTCTATTGCATATTTTTAGCAAGCTTTGGTTTAAGGACGCATTTAACTCGAATGGGTTTTATTCGTTTGTTCTGGAAGGGAATTATTCCGTAAGGAAATAGATTGAATTATGTGTAAGATCGTGCTATCGGTCTTCGAATTCATGCTCTCCAGGAAGCAGAGTGAACCTGTAATTTTGACTCGTTCCGCAAAAATTTCAGTGAGTATCTGATTCGTAAAATAACTAGGCATTACCAAGACGAACTTTTGCTAGGTCCTTGTTGGAATATAATTTGATTTGTTATCCCTGTTATTTATATTAATGGTTATTTGCATCAAGTCAGAGATTCAAGAATTATCCATGATTATATACGTTTCTTTTAAATTAACTACGTACATAACAAGATGTATAGAATTATTGCGTAAAAATTTGCAAAATATATCTAATTTTTCAAATACCATCTACAACTCAACTGAAACTACACATTCAAATTATTATCAATTTGTTATTAATATTCCATAAACGTGATTCACATCTTCTAACAAGTTACCATTCAATTTGTAACAAAAATTCATTATTTAGACGAGAGTCTTGAGAAATTTTTACAAATATCAATCACAAAAAGCATATTACCCATGAACTTTCAATTGACAATAAATTTTGACAAAGAATATTCCTACGACTTTAGACAAATATGTATGTAGCTCTACTAACTAATAACTTAACCCATTAAGGATCAAACAAAAGAGTCGAGTCAGAACGTTATAAATACATCAATTTTCTTTTGAATTTTTGAATCTTTGCATTTTCCTTTCTTAGCTAAGATATTGGACAAGATGAAGGATAAAATTTCGGATAATGTACTAAATCAATTAAAAAGAGAATTGCAATTAAAATGTTACGTCATCGCGATGTTCGCACTTAATAGGTTAGGTACTCGACACTTCAACTTCACAGACAAATTTGAACGAATAACTTTACCAACAAAATTCCAATACAATAAACAATAAAGTACTAGAATGCCAATATTTTCTGGATTGTGGAAAACTGTGAAACTTGTTCTAGAATTTGGGTAGCGTCCAGTTTGAATGCACTCGCGAAAGTATAGAGGGACGCGTAGCGGGGCGCTGAAATTCGTAGAGCCGAGCCTACCGCGGCACGCACCAATCAATAAACGAATGCGTGCGTGCACGGACAGAGGCGATCGCGTGTGTGTGCAGCCGCCCGGCTTGCTCTGTGTGAGTGCACGTGCCGCCAAAAGTTCGTGAACGCGCAAGGTTTGCGTGCTCCCCGGCCGTTTGTGTGCACAACTACGCGGCAAGGGCCGAGCGTACGCGGCGCGTGCACGTATATATGCGCCGCGATGTGTGCTTCGCGGGAGAGAGGCTAGCCTTTGACGAGTTCGTGCCTCGCACCGCAACTCATATTTTTTTCTTTCTTCCTCCTCTCTTTTTCATTTTGTTTGTCCCATTTGGACGGGGAATACTTTGGATTGCAGTAAAGAAGAGGCTAATGAATTTTCGAAGTTCTGCCATAGTGCAAGGTTACCTCTAGATGTTGCTGTGGAGGGGATGTCGAACAAATTATCATTTGTTTTGTGCGTAGTTTTGGTGCGTTATCGATAAGTTTAGATATATTAGCGAGCGGAATTTTTGATGTTTTTGTTTTTCAATTCAATACGATCTATAGAAGGTATTTTATGACACTTTGATATTGTAAGTACGGAAATTTCAGATTTCAAATTTGTTATTTTGCAATTAGCGAAAGCACGTAAGTGTCCTTGGCTAAAATAATTTTTTGTTTGTTTATTTTTATTATAGCGATTTAATTATAATTGTATGTGTGTAATATATGTATGATAGGCAGTTGCATCGTTAAGAGCTCGATAAATCCTTAAGAATTTTGTCAAAACGAAGCTTCGTTTCCTATTATGCTGCTTTATTATATAAATATTTATGATATCGAAGGCTATTTTTTGAGAAACGCTTCTATTTTTATACTTGTGATAAGAGGTTGAACATAGCTGCATAATTTTACTGAAATGGATTTTTAAATTTTTACGCGAAATACGTAATCACGGTGGCGAATCCTAAGGAGTTAATTTTTCTTTCCGATGGATAACATAATTTAAACATAAGTGGTTCATAAAATATTTTAGTGAAGCACAATCTTGTTTTCCACAGAAGTCACTTATCTATGTTGTTACGTGATGAAATGATTGACATTGTGCTGACGCGTTTAATGAATTATCGCTTACTGAATTAGAATAATTTAGGGTTGATTTTAATCGTGAATACACGTGCAGTGTTAATTTCTTCTAATCCATGTTGCTGTAAATAGTTGAAAACTTTAATGTTATTGTTATTTTCGTAATGATAAGATCATACTTACTTCTTATTAATCAATCTGAAAGTTTTTGCTCTTAAAGTGCAGCATGGTACTTTAAGACCAATCTCTTTTCACCTCTTTTCACTTACAATATATGAATGATCGAATATTATACTTTTTGCCAATATATGTTAGTCTAATTAGTTAAAATTATTTCAAATACTTTCTATACATCATACAGAATATTTCATGTGTTTCTTCATTAAACTACAAAATGTTATAAGAAGTTCCTATCGTTTTAAATCGATTAAAATCAGGACGAAAACACATTGTGCGAGATCCACGACAATTTTATCAAACATACTTGAAATAATAATTCTCTATTATTCTATTGATATAGCTCCTACAATTTAGCTATCGCGTTAATTCTTGTAATAATAAAGAAAGTCTTTTTGGTACTTATCCATTACACATCGGTACACACGACTCTTAAGACGTCATGATAACAATCTTTTCATGTGTATGCATTATCAAACGATACATATCTGGTTCATTGTACGATTCTTGCCTAAAATCCGCAAAGCTACTTTTCTCCGAACTAACGTTATCTTCGTATTCGTTATATAATTCTTACTGCTCTTTATACTTCTATGAAACGATCTGCAGAATCATTGAAACTCTTCGACAGTGTAAAATTCGAAATGAACGCTTTACAAACTAATTATTTCTTGAGCAGACTATAATTTGTTTTTCTAATTTTCTTTCCCGGTGCAGTAGAATCATTTTTAAAAGATAATTCGACGGAAACGCTGTGATCCCGTGTTCCATATCGAAACTCTCGATCGCCGTAAATAATTCAAGCCGTGGTAACGGCGGGCAGGTCGTCTTTAAGCGTCGCCCATGAAACCGAGAGTGAAGAGTCAAAACACGAGGCGGGAACGCGAGAAATCATGTCACCACGGAAGTGGTCGGGCCAGGAGGGAGAGCTCGATAGTTATATTCCGATTCAGCGAGGTCTCGAAAGTGGACCGTTGTGCGGGTTATGGTTTTCTCTTGGTCTCCGACCGGGCTACACAGGAGGGTTGGCATCCCTTGCAACGACTACGGCAGCACCGGGATCGACCAGGCTTCCTCTCTTTTCAAGGAGAAAGAGGAGGGTTGCTCGGCCGGGCTCCTTTGATTTCACCTTGCAACGCATGTTGCCTGACATTGATTTTCCTTTCCCTCTTACTCGTCATTCCACCACTTTCCTTTTCTGCTGCTCCTCGCTCAACGCAACTTCTACGGAATATTAATGTTGATCCTGTGTTAATACGTACCTCATTGAATGAAAACGAACAATTTTCGTAGAGCTTTTGGAATGAAAAAGAAAAAAAAATGATAAAACTGCTGTTTAATTAAAAAGATAGCGATTAACGGTGGATAATAACGATTTCTCTACAAATTTGTTGTTAACGATTCAATGGTCGTAAGTTTGGAATCTGCATTTTAGATAGATATTCGTGTTTTTAAACGTGTTTTTTTAAACAGCAAGTTGAAAAAATATATCTGTTCGCTGGATTCTGGTAAACACATTCGTTAACGAATATTCGCCAATTTTTACGAATATTCATGTACCAATATTCGTTAAATATAGTCTCTGTACATTCATTGCCCGACGTTGATATTCATTATTCATATTCTCTATACAAAAAATGAAATATCCATTTACAAATGTTACGCGAGAAATGGTTGGTAATTGTTTGAAGTGGTTAAAAAACTATCTCTGCTGCATTATGCAATATTTTTTACATAGTTTTTTTAGACATTCGTTTATTCGTCGATCTCGATACAATATTCGTAAGTTGGCGTAAATAATGTTCGAATAATAGAAAAAGCTTTAATCGTGCACCATCGGTGACATACCCGATCGAAAATATATTAACTTCACTCTTCCTATTTTCGTTTATAATAAATTTTTCCTTATCGTGATTGGAACGACTCTGTTCCCTTTTTCGTCCCTTCGTATCCGTTCCTTTTGTACCGTTCCCTCCGTTTAGTTGCGACCGATCAGCCACAGGCTGCCGCCCAGTCGACGACGACCAATTTGGCGCCACCGAACGAAATGTGTCAAGGACTGACCGATCCTACCACGCTCCTACCATCCGTCGAACTTCTTCTCTCCCTCCGGTTCGATCACGAATTCTCGCGCAGAAGAACGTGTTTCCTCCGTTTTGAGCGTATTCCATCGAGCTATCTCTCTCTATCTCTCTCTATCTCTCTCTCTCTCTTTCTCTCTCTCGATCGAGAGACTCGCCAGAGATTTGTAGATTTCCCACGAGACCAAGCGGAGACTCTTTCTATCCGTGGCCGCACGTGTGCCCGCGGAAAGCGCCTCTTTATTTTGGCTTTCGGAAGAGTTATGTCATCGACGCACAAACGCGTGTATAAGACGGAGAAAGAAAAAGCTTCGGGACCTTGTTCTTAGATCGGTTCTACCTGGGTGGCTGTTTGTTTCGACGTTTACGATGATGCAGTATAGAATGTTGAAATTGCCGTGTTTTTGCTAGTGATATCGCACTAGCAAAATTTTTTCTTTTTTTCTTTTTTAATTGCAGTTTAATGTCTCATTAACTGCAAGGTTATCGATAGACCGACGATTTGTAGGTGATTATAGGAAATTCAAAAGCGCAAAAATTCACAGAATGCACGCGATATTCGTTAATATAATTTGTTAGTCGCAATTCAATGTTCCCTCGTTTATTCTTGCGTGTTTTTTGTTTCTTTCTTCGGCTTAATTTTGTTAATGTGTGAAGTTTATTAGCCTGGGATGTTTAGGATCTTATTTATTGCCTGAAATACTGCGCGAGGTAGCGACGAAGCAGAATTTCGAATCTGACATGAAATTAAAGAGGACGAAAAGAATATACTTAGAAAAGTATCTATTTGTAGAAAGAGGAATAAAATTATTATGGTTATTATTATTTGTCTGCTTTATTTGTGCATAATGCTGTATACTCTTCATACGACTTTCTTTATGTTATTTTTTCTTGTGTATATATATATATATATATATATATATATATATATATATATATATATATATATCAAGGAACAATATAATTAGCGATAACCATAAAATTGGTAATAAAACTGTTATGATCCTATAAGAAACGCAATAAAATATATTAAAGAATCGTTCGTATCTTCCACAAACTCTTTAAGAATAATTAAACTAATTAAGAATAATTACTCATCGGTTTGTTAATTAATCTAACAATGTTTAACATTGTAAAATCTATTGCAATGACATTATTATCCGCCTCGTGTTGCCATTTAATGCTGTCTCGGATAATATTTATATCGGGAATTATATCACCGAGAATAAAACGAACGATAACGAGGCAACTAATCTGAATAAAAATTGCGAACATATACAATGTATCTAAATTTGAGAATTGCGCCGGATTAATTCGTAATCTAATCTATTCATTTGCATCGTTCTACTCGACGGTTGCAAGCTATGCATCTCTTTTTAATTTCAGATTATTTATCTTCTGTTTTCAAATTTATTCGTAAGAAATAATTTTTTATTTGAAGAGTATACTCTTCTTTTAAAGATTCTACAGAAAGGATCGCAATACTTCTTTTTCAATAATTGTTCGAGGATCTCAACGTTATTGAGATTTAACAATTAACCCGTACGTTGCATATGTTCTATTATCTTCTTTATTATTATGCGAGTCCTACTCGTCGTTTTAAATTTGTCCGTTTCCATATTTCATTGAATATGTGTATCAAAATAAATATTATTATTTAAAATGAAGATCTGTTTGACAAAAGATATGAGGAAGAGTTTTAGCCACATGTTAATAGCAGCGAAGGCATTAATTAGCTTATTCGTCAATGTTGTAGTCTTCTTATCACATCCCTGTCTTTTGATAACAACGATATGTGCAAATATTATACTTTCTATAGCCGTTCTTACATCCATCGATTATTATTATTATTATTCATTAAAAAGCGAATAATCGTAAAAAATAATATGTACCTCGATTCTGCTAATGCACCGCTAAAGAAAAACAACGTAGCAAGAAATTAACGAAAGTTTCACACATATGATACGTATTTCCTTCAACTCTAATTATTTAACTTTAAAACCGGTCCATGTGCGAATGAAAACGTTCTGGTAGATGAGTCCAGGATAAAAATTCCGGCGATAAGATTGCCGATATCCAGCAATGCGGTCGATCGATCGTAAGAAGCCGTCGTGAGTTGTGGTAGGGCTGTATCTTTCTTTCTGTTATTCGTTTCTTCGTCCGCTCGATCCATTCAGCTGAAAAGGGAGGAAAAGGGTCAGGCCAGCGGCGATGGGTGGGCAAGACCTTGGAGGCTGCTGCGTCTTCGTAACCGAACCTTTCCATTTTCCCCTCTCCGAGAATTCGAGCGGACTGTTGCGGGATTTCCTCACCTTCTAGACCCTTCGAGCACGCGCGGCCAATCGAAGGTCAAATCAGGAACATCGTATTTTCCGTCAACTCCGCGTCGATGCTCTCAGGGTCCCCGTGTTTTGAGAAATCGACAGAAACTCGAACTTCTATCGGTCGGTCTCGTGGCAGATGTGATCTTTCGGTGTGTTTGTATCTTACATCGAGTGACGTGGATCTGGAGCGAGATTAGGGATTAAAAGATTTCGAGATCGAGTGTGGGGCACGATAAGATGATGTTAAGTCGTGTTTCGAAACGGTGTTCCATAGTTTTTGGAACGATGGAAAGTTTAATTCGAGGTCTTACCGCGATTAAATCGAGTTTTTATTCAGATCGTTAAACATCGCTGTAATATAACATAGGTTTATGATTTTTGCTTAATACAGATCTAATGTAAATTAATTTTTAGAACGAGTTGCATTTGTTTGTTTCGTTTTAGAGGGAAAGGAAGATAGGAATTATTCAATGGAAAATTGTCTAGTTTTATGATTGTTATTTTTTAAGATACTGGTAAATTATATTTTTATCTAAGTTTATATTTGTTTCTTTTTTTTTTTTTTTACACGGTTATGCAATATCATGCATAGAAAATGTTCGAATTACCGAAAACAAGAATCACTGTTCTTGGGTTTGAAGAGCTCATAATTATTTAATTTAACGAGACTGACCTCGATTACGAAAAATATGATTATTTATTAGCGTGCATCGTATCTTTACATGCGGCTCGGTATCATCGCGTTACAGTATTATTATTCTGCAAGCACGTGTCAGGGTCACCTTCTGCGAAGTTTCCTACACGCACGTGTAGTCGAGCTTCACGCTCAAAATAATTTTTCCCGAAAATTACAGCATCGAGGAGAAAGGACGTTTTCTGCATTCTTTGCATGTCTTTTCGTTCCACGTGCAATCGCTCTGTTATAGCCTTCGAATCTATTTCAACCTAACCATATTTTCATTTCGTTGAAAAATGATCTGTCGTGATATTTTGATTCTTTCTTAAAGACTTTCGATGTTTATCAAAAGTGTTTCCACTTTATCGTCGTGTCTCCTATTTTTGCAACCAATTCTTCATTGCCCTCTTGGTATAATTTATGTCGAGTAGTTTCACTAATTATACAATTTTCCAATTATAAATTATCCTAATACGTAAGATACTTCGCCTCTTAAGCAGAAATGGAATAAAGCCCAACGAATAGAATCAATTTTTTTTATAATATTCTCACGTTTCAGCTATATAAAATTAAGTACGACAGCATATTGAAATTCGAATTCTCAAATCATTTTTAAGTAGATAGAAACTGATAATCGTAATCTAATCTCCTTGCGTTTTTGCCAGTTTCCTTATATTTTTGTTGCAACATTGAAATATTATTAAGAAACAAGAATGCAAAGAGTCGAAATGGAAGAAAAGAAAACTTTTTGAAAATTGTAAACGGTGCTAATAAAGATAATCATGCTGGAAACGAATGCATCGAAAACGCGTTGCCGTTGATCGAGATGGTACGAAGTAACGTTATGTAATATAAATATACTGCGCGTCGAGCGCATGCCAGTTCTTTTTTCGTTTGCAGCTACTCACGACTTTCTTGATGGCTGATTATCGCCACGCACTGGCGAGCGAATTATTTGTCTTCCAGACTGGCCAGAAATAACGCCTCTTGTTTTATACTACTTCGCGTCTTACGCATTGTCTGTAACTACTGCAATCGCTGCACGTGAATCGTTGCGTGGGAAAACTGTTGCGCTCTGTCTATGATCGTCTTAGTGTAACAAATCAGAACATTAACAAATCAAATATAAAATGAAATGTTCGAAATGGTATTCAAGTTATGAAATACTAAATTCGATAAGAATTTAAGTTGATAACTCCTAGTGTCACATTGTAGAGATGCAAAAATACCGATTGTGTATCACGAGAAAAATGGATTACACGTTATGAGAGAATAGAGCTCAATTTCTTTTTACGTTTCATTTCTGTTCGATATTATTCATCACCTTAAACAGCATATATTTTCGATAAAAAATCTGAATGTACGCGCCAAAGCTATTTTCTACGATCTCTACGATCTAGTGAAACAGTTAACACAAATAGCACAAGCTCTTATGTTTTCAACAATCCAGAACGAACAAAGAATAATATTGACTACTCAGAGAAGCTCATTAACACAGAACAGTCTAACCACTAACATCGATGTAAAAACTTCCACCGATATCGCAATCCCCACGACTGAATCAACAGAATCCAATCGATAGATATTCAACTGAACGACTGGACGATGATTTGAAAAAACTTTTCGATCGCCTCACTTTCACCTAGCGATTTTACATAATAGAAAATGCAACCGTTTTACACAACCCATTACAATCTTGGCACGTAACAGAGTCGAAGGGAGGCGAACGAAACGAGACGAAACGACGTCTCGATCGAAAACTTTTTAAGTAACTCTTGGTCGAGCGTGAAATCCTTCGGGAAGGAGATACGAGAAAAAGACGAAGGAGACGTTAAAACGCGGTTTCGAAATGCGCAGCTGTGGCACGAGAGATCTGTCAACTGCAAGCAACAGTACTTATTCTATCTGGATTCTCTGCAATTTGATCGGTCGGCTAAGCACGAAAACACGCCAGGAGGTCCTGTTTGCCGGCAGGTTAAACGCTGTAGGATCCATCTCGATCAATTTTCGAGGGTGGAGGAACCGAACCAGAGGATGTCCTGTAATAATCGTCGATACACGCGAAATCCGCAAATTTCCAGGCAAGGCAGATGGCGTAGCCTTTCGCGGAAGCGATCGTTCTCGCTTCTTAAACACCGGCATCGCCGTTTTTCGTTTCTGCGTGTCTCAGGGGCGTATTTACCCCGCGGGCTCTTCCTCTATACATATACCTGCCTCTTATTTCACCTTTCTCTTTTTCTCCTCTTTTCTTTTGTCTTCCGTTTCCACGTCGTCTTCTTACCTTTTAATTTTTGCTCGTCTCTATCGCTCCCTTCAGTCATCTTCTGCCAACTACGTTTAGGTACTTTCGTCTTGTTTTCTACCCATTTTAGATTTTTATTTTTTATCTCTGTTCTCTGGCTGTGGAATTTTCATGTTGCAATTTTAATGGTTTGGTTTCAGATTAAAAGGCTTAACATTTTGAGAAGAAAGATTATGATAAGATATTTGAAAATATATCGTTGCTGCTGATATATGAAGCTACACGCGTAACATTTACTGCCACGATTAATGTCATAATTTCTTTCTAAAGAAATTATTACGAGGACAAGATCCACTAAATTAAATTTTCTGATGTTTCTTTCATAGCTTCCTCAAATTTAAGTTTTATTTATTATTTATTTAAGTTTATTTATTTATATATAAAAATGGTCTTTTTTTTAACATATGCTACAGATTAATATTTTGCATCAAAATATATAAATCAATGGAAATATATGACCAAAGATGCATTATAAATGATAAAAAATAAAACTATAATTAAACGTAAACTAGTCACGACAAAATATCGGATGTGAGTCAGAAAACTCAGAAATGCTTAACAAATCTTTTAATAGACAAACACGATTGTATCTAAAATAGTCCAAAAGACGGATTAAATTCTTCTTCTTCGTTCTTTCTGCAGCTATCTTTCAGGATCTTCTTTGCTACTCTTACGTTCTCTTCTCTGTCAGTCAAAGGACCGTTCACCCTTCTTTTTTAACACCATTGGCTTCTGTCCTCGGTCCGCACGCATTTTTCTAATCCCCACTCGTAGTCAATTCCACGCGGAGAACGTTTGGTTCGCCTTTGTCTTCGGGCAGCGATCCTTCGTGAATTTCATAGTCAGCTGCACGAAGATCGAGGCCCGCGGCCCCGTTTACTTTTTCTAGGATGGCCCGTCACTATTTTTAACCTGCTATCCGCCGAAAAGAAGAACGAGCCACGCTACTAGACGCGTGCACGCGCCGCCACTCGCGATGAACGCGCGCGTGCACTTCGACCGGGGACATTTTTTACGGTTCGCGATGCTTCTGGGAATGGAAAGTTTTTGCGAAATTTCCGTATTTCTTTATTTCGAAATTTCGATGTCAAAAAAAGTAAGATTGTTTGGGAAAAATTGAAATTGTTCGTGCAAGCATTATTTTACGTCACTAGGAATATTTCCTGTTGGCATTTTACTTTTCGTGGGGTTAAGTGGGGGGTTTACGTATGACATTTTCTTACTGTACAATTTATAGAATGCATATATGAATGACTTTTAGATTTTGTAAAACCGAAGGATTTGAGCGTATTATGAGAAGCTCTGTTTCATGAATTATTCATAGATTTATATATTATTTATACATAAGAAACATTTGCTTTACGAATTGTTTGCTACAACGTGGACAAATATTTTGGAATCTGTAAAGAGTGTAAATGCGTACGAAATTTTACATTATATTGCACTTCGACAAAGAAACTGTCTTTTATTGGTCGATATAAGTAAGAAGTTGAAGTATAAGTAAACGCATTTTATTATGATTTTTCTCATGAAATCTTAAAAACACGAGGTTCGATACAAACCGGGTTTAATCTAATCTACTTTGCGTTATTAGACATACATTGAGTCATTATTATTTAATAAGACGATAATATAAGCGAAAAATAGCAGTTCAAGGGTAGGTAAGTAGACAATGCTACATTATACGAGGACTGTTGCGACTGTGATGAATGCAATGAATTCCATGAATGCTAATTAAAGATTGCTCGTTAAGAAGATACTCGTTAAAGATCTCCTTGCAATATTTATATAAAGAAATTTTCTATATTAAAGAAGTGCAATATTCTTCTCAAAAAATATGTCTTCTAAGAAAAATACTTGCTGCCAAAAATCTCAGCCACCGTTCTACATGCGCATCTACCAAATTAGATGGTCAGAATAAACCGGAAATTATTCAGATTCCATAAAAGTAGGCCTCGAGGAACGTTTAAAACCATAGTTCTTCCACTTAGATCGGCTACTATTCATTCTACAAAATTCTGTTCTGGGAATACTCTGAATAATTGTAAATATATGGTTGTTACTAACGATAATTCATTTCTTCACATGATTCCGTCGGAAGAGACATAATCGATAGGCTTTTATGAACACAAAATTCTCAAGGAAACGGAATAGCACGGAAATAAAAGCACGGAATATTCGTGTTCACGGTAGTTTCTAGTATTTAACGACTGGTTTCACATAGCCTAGGGAAAATGGTAAGGTCTGTAGATGTTGCCCTCAATTCGATCGTGACGAATGGGAATCTTCACGCGTTCCTCGGCATCTTTGCCGATGGAAGTTAAATTTTATTTGCTGTAATCTCCGCAAAACAAATAAAACGATTGAAACTGAAAAAGTGATAAATTTAAAAATAAAATTTATCCTTACGAAAAATATAACAAAAATGATAGACCCATTCAAACAATTGCCACAGGGTTAAATAAAACATAGACATACGAGCTCGTCATGAGTTTAAAAAACCGCCCAAATATCTTTCCTCAGATTAACTCATTAATACTGCAAACGATAATACCAGAAAATGAAAGAATTGCTGAAAGAAATACAGAAATGGGTTAGATAAATTTCCTCGTCCGAGTCAACTTACGCTACAATCAACCAATAACGAATAACAAAACTACTAAATTAATTTAACGAAATTAAGTAGAAGTAAAAACTACCAAATAACAGTACCTATTTCCCTTGTATCAATCAAGAAGCTGATGTTTTCACTATATGATAAAAGAATTGTTTAAAAAAATACGTTTTCTCAAATGAACGCACTAATAACACTATCAATATCCGTGATTGCAGGGAAGAAACTAAAGTGTCCATACTGTGAGAAGCTGTACGGCTACGAGACGAATCTGCGAGCCCACATACGGCAGCGTCACCAGGGTATCAGGGTGCCGTGTCCGTTCTGCTCGCGAACGTTCACGCGGAACAATACCGTCAGACGGCACATCGCACGGGAGCACAAGGCCGAACTGAATCTGAAGGCCTTTCAACAAACAAACCACTCAATGTCAGACACGGTGCCGCAGTAACGGCGTCCTCGTTGTCATCGTCGTCATCGTCGTCGTCGTCTTCGTCGTTGTCATCGTGGTTGTCGCTGTCATCGTCGCGATGACATCGAAGACAGCCCTGTGGCTACTCGAGTTACCTGCGAGTGGCACGAAACGGAAATACCACGAATGCTGGAACGAGGAAGAAGCAACGAGGGTGAAGGTCTGTCCACCTTTTCCCTCGACCAACGTCGGTCAACGCCATCCCCATCCCATGTAGCATCCGAGTGGCGCTCGGGACTAAACATTTCCTCCGCGAAATCGCCACGCTGCGATTGACAGCGTTGCGCCGGAAGTCAACCGACGCTTTGACAGCGAGGTCGACAAAGGAACTGTCCCGCTGTGTCTCGTCTCGGCGATTCTAATAGTTGTCAATTACACCAGTCGTGTTTTCGGCTGAGCGATTCACCGGCCGAAAGCGTCCCGAGAGCGTCACTACGAAAGAGCAACCGCCGGAACACAGAGAATCGAGCTGAAGAATTATATAAATTTACCGCTTATGCAGATGATTAGACGTGGCGTTCGACTTATTCGATCGTATCAAACGATCACTGACACATACTCGAAGACTCGATGGATGCTGGATTTTCAAAAGATTCTTCGTGTTTTGGATTACCGCTACTTTGAAGATTCACGTTGCTCTAACGATTGCACGCTCTTGGCACGCTTGGTACGCTTGGTACGCTTTTGCGGATACGAATTGCGTTTCCTGGGATAAATTGTGGAGGATGGACGTGGCGTGAGCTTGGATGCGACAGAGGTTGTTGACCAGATGTAGTAGAAAAAATTGTCGCACTAATCGGATCATAAAGGAGGTTAGCATTGGAAGAGAGGGAAGATGAAAGAAGGCAAAGGAAGATACAGGAAGATAGAAGAAGGTAGAAGAGTGAAGCTTGGAAAAACGTCGACGTCCGATTGCTCGCGTAGCTCGCACAAAGGTACGAGTGGGATGATTAGGGGTGGGATTGAGGGAGATGAAAGCTCGTCGCGCCTCGGACACGCTCGCGAAATAACGCTGGATAATCACAAAACTAGTCAATAAAAGTGCAACGTCGAGTAAGAGTTATTAACTATAAAAGAGAAAGCTGAAGAAAAACAGTTTTTAAAAGAGCGCGATAAAAGATAGGGAAGTTAGAGACAAGCGTAACGCCGAAAGATCGAAACCGAAGAAAAGACGCGAATAGTTGAAAGCATGTTGAAACGCAGATTCACAATGTCAAGAGAGATTAAGCGAGTAGATTACGAGGAAAGTGAAGAAAAAAAAAAAAAAAAGACGCATATCTCAGGTGAATCGTACTACCGTAAGCCAGTAGTTCTCGATTTATTTTATTATCTTTCTCGCCCTTCTGCTTTGTGGTTTACATATACATATATATGTATTTATACAATTCTTCACCATATTTTTTCGACGACTCCTCGCGTGAACGATCAGGATCGTTTTAAGGAGTCGTACGAATACCGATTAATATATATAGTATAAATATAAATATACCGAACATATAAATGAAAACGGTGCAAGCGCTGTTACGAGAAATAGGTTTAAATGAATGAAGCGTCTACTTACTGCCGCTACTTTATTTTATTCGATAGTTACGATCATGTTACCGATGGATTATTAAGAATTATCGAACTGATTACCAGATCACAATGCATTGAAACGCTGTTATATATTGATACTTTTACCGATTCTACCGCGGAGAAATAACACTGGTACTATTATTGCTGTTGATGTCGAGAGCCTAGGGTCAAGACACGGGTGATATCCGAACATAATTCAACACTTTACAACTTAAACACGTACGCGTTAGTGCCAAACAAACTGAGAACACAAAGAAAGGAAACATAAAAATTAAATCGCATTTTCTCGATCGTACATTTTTCTACTCAGGATAGGTAATCGAATTTCTATTATTTTTTTACGCATCTCCACACACGAGACGGTAACATAGAGACGACGGACGACATACACTTCATCCGTGAAAAAAGTACACATATCCGGAAAAGAGAGATAGAGTGATGCAGATTTTTCTTGTAAAACCGACACTGACGCATACCATCTTCTCCACTTTTACGTTTTTCTTCTCTTCTTTTTATATAGATATACCGTCGTTTTATAAAGAATTTATGAGATTATTAACTACAATGATAAAGAATGGACAGGTTGTCGAGTTACCATATTATTAAATATATCATGTAGGCCACGTGTGTAGATTCTTCTTGGTGAATGCGTGCAAAGCGGAGGTTCGTATCGCGCGAGAAAATAAGCAATAATCGTTAAGATACATAGAGAAGAATTGATCTTTCCTTTTTGTAAGAACGTTGTTTTTTTATATCTCTCTAAACGCACTGTATATATAACCAAGGGACGCCTGTTCTTAATCGTTATTATACACGAACAGGAGTTTCCTGGTGAAAGATCAGGGCGTTCCACGTGCTACGTATTATAATACGAGATCCAAGATTTTTTAGCGAGTACGTTTATATTTACCTGATCGATGAAGAATCACGAAGCAATCGCATTCGCTTAGAAAGATCTCAAACGTGACGCGTTGTACGTCACGAAGAACAATCACTACCACTTTGTTACCTGTTTACAATGTTTAAATAGCGGACTTTTGTCCGAAGCAATAGTCGAGGATAATATATAATAGGTGATATAATTATGAAACCAATAGACCAGGACGAACAAGAAAGCATAGGGAATAATTGCTTAGATACCGGTTGTATAGAATGTGATCAATGCAATAGTTTATTATTAACGATTTAACCTATAAATAGATATATAGATACTCCTAGTCAGGATAGCACCACAATATTACTTGTTGCAGTATTTCACACGTTTATATTACAGACTTCTATCTTCTCTCTTTTTATTCTTTCTCCACTATTACAAACTCCCAGCCGTTTTTTTTTCTCCTTTTTTATTATTATTATTATTATTCGTTTATCATCGTTTTCTTCATATCCGTCAGTATCTTGTCTTTTCTCTCGCTCGTCTCTTTTCCTCCTATTTTTATTTGTTTGTTACGTTACAGAGGAAAATCAGAGTTTAACGAGAGTTATCTCACAACGATACGCCTATCTTCTTAAGATATCAAAGACAATAGTTAATAGGGGATTATTTAGTATTTAAATGGTCGTAAAAGATTTAGAATATATTAGTAAAAGGAAACTATTTGTTTCGTTTCCGTTTTCGTTGTCTCGTTCTTTCCCGTATTTTCTTGTTCGCGTTGCATGTGTTCTTTTTACGTTTCTACATTCTCCGCATAATTCTCTCTCTTTTTTTTTTTTTTTTTTTTTGTTACGTTTTTCTTATTTTCTTAAATACGATATCAAATCGCGAACCGGATCGTTCGCGTATTCTGCCAAATGACGATACGTATGACAGTACTACCTCATCGTTTTTTATAAGAATGCATACAAAACACAGGGAACACTGAGAGACCACTGATAGAATAACATCTGTACATTCCGTACAGCCGCCACTACTCGTCCGGTTAATGTCGGGATTATTCTCCTGCTGTTATACCCTGAGATACAGGGTACGAGCGTGAATCTTGAAGCTCTTCATCGAAATTCCATGCAATATTAATATTTATTTTCCAAACTTGCTGTCATTCAACACATACGAAGAATATGATGAGTTATATTTTCTGTTTTTCAACGAAACAATTTTCTGATAACTAATCTCAATATTGTCGAAATTGTTGTTTATATTTGCTTTTACGAATTCAATATGTATCATTATATCATGATATTTGAAAAAACAGCGTTCAGTGCTGCAACATTAGTTGTACATTTGGTTTCATAGAAAAGGATTTATTACTTACCTTAGAAAGATTATATTCATTTACAATTATATCATCAGAGAAAATACTTTGCGAAACAGAAACTTGAAAGGACGAACTTATCACATTTTCTTCGCGCGATCTTCGCGTTGTAATCGTTCGTAGAATTTGTGGAAGATCGTTTTCGTTCTACCATTTACAGATCGTACAAACGACGTCTCCTTCGAACTTTCAAACAATTTCATTTTATAGACATTAGTTTAACGCAAGTGCCGTATTAGCAGAGGAATTTCTGATAGACGAAAAGCTTCAAGGATCGCAAGCACACGTGATATATAAGCTCTACATACGATTATATAGTAGATCCGTTTTTTTACGAAGTTGCATTATCGCATACGTACACAACTGTATATGTAATAACTTACCATTATCTAATAACTTTCCACTATATAAGCACAGTGAGACACGTGAATGTGAGTACGCGCGTGTGTGTGCGTGCGTGAGCGCGAGAGACTGCGTGACAATTTACAAATAAAGAAACGCGGCGATTTCATCGTTTGGCAAGCGAAGTCTGGTTCCTCGGACCGATCACGATTTTTCAGTCAGAGAAATACGAAAAAGAAAAAGAAAGAAGAACGGAATCAGGTGAGAAACAAAGGAAACAAACGAAAGTATTGTTTCATCATGAACAAAACGAAAAATATGTGAACTGAAAAAAGATATCGCGAGTGTGCAGTGCACAGGTTTAATTGGCGAGAGCGAAGAGGTTTTCAACAAATGGGTCTAAAATGGAGAAAATCCAAGTGAAAATATCAAATCAGCGAAAAGTGTTTCGAGTGAACGCGTGCTTGTTTCGTCGACGAATTTCGCGGATCATGTTTTCCGATCATCTCGAAGGGGTTGATAACAAAAAAAAAAAAAAAAAAATAAAAAAATAAAAAAAATGGACGAAGAACATTCTAAGAAAGAAGCTCGAAAGCCGACGAATGAAAGGAACAAAAATGGGGATTGAAAAGGAAAAACCATACGAGACGTTTTTAGGAGGGCAAATTATTTAGATCCGGACGCGAGGGTGATAACCGATGTTCTTTTAGGGCTGACTAAAGGGTGAATTTCTCGAGGATGGGGCTATAAAAACATTTTAGACGACGTGAAAATTAGTCATAGAGGGTGGACGAGAGGGCCTGAAAACAAAAAGCAAAAAAACGAAGACGCTGCGGGAAGGGGTATTATTCAAAAGTGTTATGTGTCGTTTACGTATGTGATAGGAACATACACACACGCGCACACACATCTACACTGCACGTACATACACGTTTATGTACGAAACAGAAAAACACACAGAACGTACACGGGATACGTCGCAAAACGATCGATTTGCATATATGATCACGAGTGTAAATAATTTTGCTACGCATACGTACTTTGGTTAAATTTTATTTCCTTTGTCTCTTCTTTTGTTTTCTTTTAAATTAAGCCGAAAAAAATGTATACACGTTTTCTTTTCTTTTCCTCGTCTTCTTTTTCTTTTTTTTTTCATTTTTTTTTTTTTTTTTAACTTTTCTCGGCTACTCTGCCAAGCAGAAACGAACGAAACGAAAGATCGGGAGTAATGTTAAGATCGTACAAACTTTAGTATTAAGTTTACACTTTTCTTAAGCGTTTCCTTTCATTTTTATTTCATCTAATATCGTTCCTTATTATTTTTCTTTTGTTTTCGTTCTCTTTTAGGTAATTTTGGGGTGACGTTCATAACGAAAATTCGGGCGCTTAGGATAATGCGTTTACGTTCACAGTTGCGAATGTTTAAGAGGTTTGGGGCTAAAAAGCCATGTTCTTTTTAGTTGCTTCGTCGTTAGCTGTTACGAATTTGCATACGTAAAAACACGCGTGTACAATGTATATACAGGTGTATATATACGAAGTTGATGAATCGAGTAACGAGTGACGAGCAATCGATCGTGTTTGGGCAGGGGATGGAAACGAAAGTGAAAGATCGCTGGATCTGAAACCAGACTAAACTTACACTCGCGTTTTGCTATTCGTCGAATTATGAATCGCGTACAATTCTTTTCCATATCCACAATTCTCCTGTGTTCGAATTGCTTTTTCTTTTCCGTTTCGTACTCGATCTCTTTGCAAATGTCCTTTGTCATAATTTCTTTCATAAGTAAAACACTTTTCAATCTCAAGGAAAAAGAAACGAGATTCAAAAGTCGCATATTTTCAAATTTATTTTTACACGTGTTTTTTTCCTCTCTAATATTATTTTCGATAACGAAGTTTCTCGATCGTTTCGAAGATCACGAAATTATATTGGAAATGTTACTTGAAATCAACTCACGATTCGCAAGAGTAGTTTTCAACGTCCCGTTTTTCCGCGTAAAGTTCCGCGCTGCCTGACCGTATCCCAGTGTGATTGGAAACACATACACACGCACACACGAACACGTGTATACAAGCACAAACACACATAGGCACACGCATATAGGAGGGGCGCGGTATCGTGCGTACGCCTAGCGTGCATATATCCACGTTGCGAAGCCACGCGCCAGCGTACGCACACGTATGTACCATTATTGTATCACGGCGTAGGATAAAATGTTGCATGTTGTTTCTATAATATGTGTTTTACGGATTGAAAATCCTTTAATAGATGTCGTGTGTGACACAGCTTGGCGAGGCGAGCTTTACACCGCGGGTCGACCGAATCGTTTCGAATTTCCCGCGTGAATCACGGGCGTTGCGGAGAAGGAAGAAAGAGAAATTAGAAAAACAAGGATAGTGACTTAAAAAGGGGTAGAAAGACGTTAGACAGCGGAGAGTTCGATGAAAGACTCTTGACTTTCAAGGAAGGACAGAAAATTAGGATGATAGTCGGTAGGGGTCGCTAAAAAATCGGTACGAAATCGGCGAAAAGTAAATGAACTAGGAATAAACCGCGTTTAAAGGACGCTCGACACCCGCGACCGAGACTCGCGGTGTAAACGGGCTTTCCACGATTTAAAAAACGTAAAATGAAAAAAATATATGAATAAGAAAAGAGATGGTAATCCTTCGTCACTGATGTTTGGCAACTGAGATCGTGTGGGTGGGTAGGTACAGTTGTCGGGGGTAGAATAAGAACATTGGCAGAAGCGAACGAAAAACAAGGGTTGGGGGAATGAAAGGGTGACGACGGAGAGGCTGTCGCCGTGGAAAATAATTAAGGATCGGCGGAGATTGTTGCATGCTCGCGGTGAAAAACGAAGGAGGATAAGGGTCGATGTTGTCGCTGCACCTGGACTGCGCGTGCACTGTCTACTTATACTATACCGTTTGATCGTTGTATAGTATAGAAAAGAAAAAAGGAAAAAAAATACAGTAATAGTACTATACCATAGTTGATAATGATTGCATAGTACATGTATCACGCACGCATAAGCATATTTAAACGTGACGAAAAAGTATAAAAAAAAAAAAGCATAACATTAATAAGAACGTAAGGAACGTACATTACGTAACGAACCTACATCTTCTTTTTCTTTTGGCGGCAGGATCGAATTAATCGATTGACGATTATTACGATTACGATTATAATATTGTAAAACTGTAGGGCTTATATTGTCGCGCAGCGGGGCTTCGATTTCGGTGGCGTGCGATCCTCGAACGGGGATAAACGTTTGAGCGGTCGCGACTTATAGTACAAAGTAAACTATAATGCGTTAAGGGGTATAAATGAAGTAATCGATGGAAAAACGCGATGATGAAACAGATGACGATCGCAGATTTTTGTAAACTTACTATACACGATGTATTAAAAGAAACGATCACAATTACGATACTGATCGACGATGACGACGACGATAAAGATGATGATGATGTTGATGATGATGATGATGATGATGATGATGATGATGATGATGGGTTTTATATAATATAGTTGAATTTGAACGGCTAGAGAGATGGGCATCGGTAGAACGATCAAGGGTTCGATGAACGCGATTTAATTAAGCCGATAACACTGCATTTCTCGATCTCGCCGTTTATTATGCTGAATGTTGTATACAGATTGGATGAGGAGGCGTATAATCCTGTTCGATGGATCGTGGTTGATCGTTGATCGATAAAAGTCGTCGATATACAGCTTTTAACATTTCATCTTTCTTCGAGATCTGGTGAAACTGAGCGAAGCAACGTCATTGCGATTTTCAAGCAATGCTATACGATTCGTCAGGTTTTTATTTCTGAATGATGCAATAGACCGACTGTCTCTGCCCTGCTATTATAAGAATATAAAACTACCGTATTTTTTCTTTTTCTTTTTTTGCATCGCTATTATATTAAAAAATCGCAACGACGTCATCTGGCTCGTTTGCACTAAATCTAATAATAATGAAACATCATGTTACACGATAGCTATGTTACAAGAAGAATCGACGAAGTTTAATCTATGCAACGAGACGCATTATCCACTCGACGAGATATCGATATTTCTGTGATACGCAGGAAAGGAAGGAGGACACGTTTACTTTAAGCAGCGAACGTGCCGGAAGTTTAAATACCCATTACATATCAGTTTCAGGGAGATCGATCGCCCATTACTTTAACTATACTTGTCCCGTTTCATGTGATCCTCGTGAATCCTCTTTCCTTTATCTGGAATTACAGAAGAACTGATTGTTCACCGACTGTTCCATGTGATCGTACTTTATACCAAATAGCTCGCAATAGTTGATATTATAGTTACAGAGTTGTTGAGATTGTTTTACTACAGACTGCTGTGTTTGCAGCCGACTTTATATGTTTCTTAATCGTTCAGATATGATATAAGAACGACTTAAACGCAGAGAATAGATAAGAACGATATAAATGCAAATATTTACAAATGATACGTAGGAAATAGGACCGAATGCTTGTTATGTACGAGTGTTAATAGCAGAAAGGATGAAAAGACTGGTGAAACTCGTCACTGCCACTAAGTAATCGAATCCTTCCGTGATCGGTTCGCCGATGCAAGTTCTGCCGTTCATCACAGTAACGGAACACAATACTTCGTCATACACACTAGTACAAATGCTACCTCACACAAGCTATACAGGGTGCAGAAGAAAGCAAAAGAGAGAGAAAAAAAAAAGAAATGAATAGAAGCTTAAAATAAATCTCTGTACATAAAAGATGACACAATTTAAAAGGAAAAAGAAAACGGTATTTTGCGATAGAATCAAACGTCCCAGAGGTGTCGATGATCGGCATACGGTCCGACGTATTCTAAAGAAAACGACGATGGCAAGAAAAGAAAAGAAACAAATTGTAGTAAAAAAAAAAAAAAAAAAAAAATAAGAAAGATGGGAAAACACAGACGATAGTTAAACAGAGATCAGAATTAAAAAAAAATTCGAAACGGGTTCGGTGTCGTTGATCGAGACGACGCAACTCGTACTCCACGGTGTCCTTTTCTCAGGAATAATGAAAACCAAGTACAAACTACAAAGTATAATAGTCGATAAGATTAACATAAATCAATAATCAAGCGATGCAATAGTCGAGTGTATAGTAGGGATCGATCCGGTGTAACTTGTACGCCGTTTCTCTTTGTCTCTTTCTCGCTCGTCCCTCCTTGCTATCTCATTTTTCCCCTTTTCTCTCTGTCTTTCGTCAGAAAGAAACTAACTTGTTGTTAACGATAACCGCCGCCGCGAATCATTAAAATATGAAACGTGTTTCGCGCACGACGACGCTACGTTACTTATGGCACCGTGTGTTAATTACGCATACAAAAGATTAATTAAGTGCTCGAACGACCAGTTTCCTCTTCATTCTCACGTATCTTGCTCGTTCTTTCTCCTCTCTGTTAAATAGCGGCCATGCTCGTTAGAGTGGTTTTCGCTTCCGTTCGCCGTTTCATTCATTATAGGCGAACAAAGAGCAGAAAGAGCGCTTTATGGTAGCGATATCGTTGCGCTAACAAAGAGGAAGATACGTTTGTGGGAGAGGAAGCAAGTGTCGCTTAAATAATGAGCCAATTAACGCGGGAATTATGTATCGTAACGACGATTCCGCGTTAAAGGAACGACGAACGTTGCTTGTTCGCCGCGTACTTCTTTCGATTCACGAATTTGTTAATTGTTTTAGTCTCTTTATCCTTATCGAGCGCTGCTGAACAATTTCCTTCGATGATCCATCTCCATCCAACACTTCTCATCGCGATGCAATCACTCGTCTAAGGTTAGGTTCATCGGACGCGTCAGACTTTATTCCTTAACCTTTTTTGAATTTCGCGCCACGGCACATTCCACCGTGGTTATAAGTGTTCTTGTTAAGATGTGTTCGTTCTTTGTTGACCGTTTTGTTACGTGGTGTTTCTCTGCCGGTCGGATGTTCCCTTATCGAACATTTTTTTTTTTTTTTCATTTTCGGTGTCTTTTCTTTCTCTTTGTCTATTTTAAGGAAGCGGAACGTACATTTCGTACGAACTTTCTACGATAACGCACGATAACGAAACATTTCTTCTTTTATTCCGTTCCAATCTTCATCTCACTAGACATTCAGTTTAAGCGTTCTGCTTGCCACTTCGTATGGAAATCTCCTATTTTTTCTTTTTTTTTTTTTTTCATCTTTACAAGATCTTTTCGAAAAAATTTTAAATAGGATTCTATTCCTAAGTTTTATATTTTGCTTACGACTTTATCGTTCTTCGTCTTTTCGCAAACATCTTTCCTCCTCTTCTGTATAATAAAGAAGAAGTAAAAGATCGATTATACACGTAAACAAATGCGAACATTCGTCCGGTTGCATTTTATTCTCAAACGCTATTGTCCACGACATGGTTCAATTTCGTTCCTCAATGAAATCTCTTTTTACTTTCCACTTCCCATCATCGTCCTCCTAATATCTTCTTCACCACGAAGTAATACACCTGCCCCTTTCGTCCTACGTTGGGAATTTCGTTATACTCGGAAGAAACGGACAAACCATCATCTCAATTCTCGTGCATCTATGACATAATCTTTCTACTGATAATAATAATAGTAATAGTAATAATAGTAGGTGTATACGAAACCGTTTCTACCTCAATGAAACAAACGTACACGTATACATAGCTAACACGTACACGCATAAGCTCGTACATACAGACGCATATACACTCGCACAATGTGCACATACACTTGCACATACACTTGCACACACACACATACACACACACAAAATACATTTACGGTACGCATAGACGATCACGTTAATTACAAATGACGTTCGTACAATTGTGTGTCGCTTACGGTTCCTTCTCGGTTTTTCTTTCTCATGTGTCCCAATGATTGTGAGAAGTATTATTTTTCTACGCGACGCTCGGCGTAATACCGTGCGTTTCATTTTTTTTGTACCATACAGAGGAAATGAAAAGTGAAAAACAAATATGGAAGAGCGTGTAAAAGAAAACAAAATCAGAAAACCGCAACAAAATCGGATATACGTAAAAGTAATAATTATATTGTATGATATAAGAGAGATTTAACGATTACGACGACGATGATGATGATGATGATGATGATGATGATGATGATGATGATGATGATGATGATAATGATGATGATGACGACGAAGAAGAACTATAGCTGCCGCGAATAAATATATCGGATAATAGCACTGTCCTCCGTTCTTCCACCTTTTCTCCACCCCTTTTCTCCTTTTCGAAACTGCCTCCTCAAACATACGATCCTCCTGCCCCGCCCCCCATCAACTCCCCAAACCTAATCTAACCTAATCTTTCCATCCTATCCTCCCTTCAGACGACCGAGTTTATGTAAATAACATCCGTTCATATTTATTTATTTATGTTTCTATGCGCTGGACGCGTCTAAGTTACACGCAATTTCAAATTAATCGATAACTATTCCTATTGATAGAACGAAAGAGAGTACACTGATTTTTTCAATATAAATATAAAATGGTATATATATATAAATATATAAATATATAAATAGATAGAGTATATTATATGTAATATTAAGAAGGTACTTGTTTAGATCATAAGCGTGCCCCGAACTCGTCGCCCCGCGATGCGACATTGCAAGTCGAACGACAAAAGATGAAAAATATAAATTAAAAATGGAATATTATATATTATATATATATAAATATACATACATACACGGACACACACGGACACATATAGAGACAGACAGACAGGAACATAGGAGCGTACACAGACACGCATATACGAAGAAGAGGACGAAAAAAAAGAAGATGCGAAGAAACGACGAAAGAATTAATAGAATAAACGCGATTTGTAAATCGCTGAATCACGCGGTGCACGCCATATTCCAGTTTCTCCTCTTCTTGTTCGCGAGCGAAATTTCGACTTAACGTCGACTAGTTTAAGGGATAAACGAGGATCGACGATGTCGAGGGGATGTACCCTGGGCATTTCCGCTTTAAGAACGCTAGAGAATGTAAAACTCGAAGATAAGAAGCGTCGGGAAATTATTTGAAGGTTCGATCGATAGCCAGTTATTTTATTTCGCATTAGTGTTTCGCAGTATTGTCTATATATTTCAGTTTCCTTTTTAACGAAAATTCGATTGATCGATCGTTCCTTTGGAAAGAAAACGGAAACAGTGATGCTTTGTTTCAAATTTTTTTGTTTATACATATGATTTTACGGAAGAGTTCAAAGGAGCAGCGTATGGAACGACGCTTCTATCGCAGAAGTTTTACGTTCCTCGATGAAGATGAAAATTCTCGTCGTCTCGACATCGATCGCGTATTCAATATACGTAATCGTCGGTCCGCGTGTTCTCTTCGTCGGCATCGATTCGGCAGAAACGACCGTTCTTGTTGTGCATTTTATCTCGAAAGAATAGAGAAAGATCGTGGCTTGCACCGCAGATCGTACACGGTGGTTACCAATTTTGTTTTTAAGTTGAAAGATTAAGTTTTGCGTTACGATTATGAGAGAAATGAGAGGAAGGTGCGTGGTGGATACGAGAAGGAACGCGAAGAATACGTAATGAAAGAGTGTACGAGCGGAGGCGGCAAAATGGCAGATGCCTCCAGCGTGAACGGAGCGCGCAAACCGTAGTTGCGTTTTTCGTGTATGCAAAATCTATACTTTTGCATTCTATTTACAGAATTATTTTATTTATACGGGAAACAGTGCGCCTGTGTGCGAGTGCGTGCATGACGACGCGCGAATGTGCTTCGGGACGTGTTAAAAATTCATTTCTAGCATAATCCGAATATTCGAAATATTTTCGAAATTGATCCTTGTGAAACTCGTTCGAAATGCATTTTTAATACGTTGAAGACGACTAGGTACGCCTTGATACGAATGTTAGGGATAGTATGCGAGTGAAATGATTGTTTGAGGATGCGTGAACGGGAGAGAGAAAAGAAAAGGAAAAAAGGCGATGAGAGAGAGAGAGAGAGAGAGAGAGAGAGAGAGAGAAGAGGCATGGAAGTGGAATAGAAACGAAGAACGAGTCGAAACTCTGCCATCTTCAACGATCCCGGACAGGAACTGGGTTGAAATGATGATGATTATAATCATGATTCATTACGTGTTATGATAAATTACTTTGGATAGGTAAGCGTGGAGGGGAAATAAAAAGTGAAATGAAATGACGAATGAAAACGCGAAGTATGGCGTTACGATACATTTTTCTTTTTATTTTTCTTTTTTCTCCGAGCGCGAACAGGGTGGCAGGGGTTTGTGCTACGCCGAGTTGAGTGTAACTCATCCTCTTTTTTGTTTGTATAAAAATTAATCGAAATTTAATTAGACTATTAATAACTGTTTAATTACTGTGAAACAAGAAAACATTAATTATAAATTACAAAAAATCTGACCAGGCATCTTTTCTTCCCCTGTCCTTTTCCCACTTGATTGTTACTTTGTATCTCCTTCGCTAATATTCTTCAAACTTTATATACATAATATAAAGTTTGTATAAATCGACAATTGAAAGCATTGATAATATGTACAATAATATAATATATCGTTATATACTATAAGAATAACAAAATAATATTCTATATATCGTAAGGTATAAGTTCAGGCTTTAATTAATCGCATTCTACTTATTCTTACGGATGATATATTTATTTGTTATTTTAACGCAGTAGAATAAATACATTTTACTAATTGAATGTGCGACCGAGAATTAAATCGCTTGCTCGTTCCGCAATGGCAATTACGACGGAATTTGGATTACCGGAAATGGGAGACGGTAATATACTGGCATCGACTATTCTCAGTCTTTTGACACCTCTCACTCTGTAACAGAAGGATTTACGCTCACCTAAATCTGTTCCCCATATCACGATATCGTTATTAATGAGTCAAATAATTCACAATAAAACATTATGTATACAGGGTGGTTGGTAACTGGTGGTACAAGCTGAAAGGGGGCGATTCTACGCGAAAAAAGAAGTCGAAAATATAGAATAACAATTTTTCGTTCGAGGCTTTGTTTTCGAGAAAATCGACTTTGAATTTTCGCTGGGTACGCGTGCGGTACGTTATAACGGATCTCACTGTAGATCGTTGTCTCGATGGAAGAATTTAAAAAAAAAAATTTTTATTCTATATTTTCGACTTCTTTTTTCGCGTAGAATCACCCCCTTTCCGCTTGTACCGCCAACTACCAACCACCCTGTATATTCAATACGATATTTCAAATCTGCTTAAAAGAATTATCTCAAATGTATTGTAAGAAAGCAAATAACAAAATTATTACTTTCTGGACTCTACTTTCACTTAAAAAATATCGTACGTTATAAAAATAGAAAATTAGCAATTTAGTACGCTCCAGAACGAAGCTCAACTTTCTTACTGTAATTTCTCATCGACGACTGCACGATCATCGGTGCCCATCCTGCAGGAGCCACACACGTGATAACTGGTGAGAGCACCGACTCTCAGCACGCATTCCGTGTATTCGATATCCCGGTAGTCTTGTGGCAAATGTCGACACTCTTCTAAATCGGGATGATGAACGTTCGCGCCATACTCACGAAACTTGGGCGTCTCGAGCGTCTGAAGAGCGAAGTTTATTGCTGGAAAATTCGCTTTCATCATGCAAAGTGCGATGGAAAAAGAAATACGCGGTAAAGAAAGATGATGTGTCGCGATAAAGAAGATTTGCGTACCTCCGTAAGTGCACAGAACGTCGTCGTAGTGCTGAAGGTAAGCAGGATCGATTTTTGGATGATGGCGAATATTGTTAGACCTCAGTGAAATGCTACCACGACTTTTTGGTTGTAAACAGTAGGATAGAAATAGGAATCCTTCGCGACTGTTGTTGTCGTAGGATGGATACATCGACCTGTAAGGCTACGTATTATCGTTTAGTTAGAATCATGAAGAAGAGAGTATGGTTTTTATAGAATAAAATTTTCTATGCTACTCCGGACGAAATATCTTTTAATTTTAATCAAATTGTAACAATTTATATAATTTTGCATTATGTTTGGATATTCACAATTTTATTTTTTCGTAGAAAACGATTTCAAATATTCATAAACTTGCTTCAGTTATTCAACTTCGATCGATCTATGTTGTTTTCAAAATCTTGTACAAATTCTTATTCAAATTCTTATAAAAAATCATACACGAACATTTGAGAATTTTATTAGTATTCTAATGAGATACGACCGTTACGATTACATTGGTCAAATTTCATCGATTATGTTATATCAAACTATAAAATATATAGGAAGTAATAACAAATGATAATTTGTTAAAAAATTGATCTCAAAACAATCCTCTTCGAACGACAGTAAATGCTAAGCGACGTAGGATGTGCATGAAATAAACGCACGAATGTCGAATTAGAAATTTAGTATGGCGTTCTGCTTACCTCTATTTTGTAATTAGACAAACTCCTTAATATTTTTTCATCGGTTGAACCCATACCAAAAAGCATAACTCCGCTATCATTGGCACGACCCATCGCCATTATACCATTAGTCGCGTACCATCCTTAACAGTAACAAAAAAAAAAAAAAAAAAAAAAGAAAAAAAAAGATTAAAATTTCAGACAATATATCGTAAAACGTAAAAGAACAACGTTAAGATAATTTGATACCTCTTCCAAAGACGAAATAATTTAGTACCTCAGGAAGCGTTTGTAACTTGTACAGAGTTATGCTTACTCTTGCCTGTAGATTAACATAGAGCGGAAGAAGAAGATGGTCAAACAGATTTTTGCCCACTTCCGGAACATTGCTCACCACTGGTATCTAAAAATATCTTTACTCTCTGATTGCACGTAACCATATTCGTAAGAAATATTCGTACAAAATGATTACGATATCACATTTCGGAGATTCAGTTTGGAGAAAGATCAAATGATTCATCACCTGAAATTTGTCAAGCTCTTCGGCTGACCCGATTCCCGAAAGCAAAAGCAATTGAGGGCTATTGATAACACCAGCACAAAGGATCACCTCTTTTCTCGCAGCGATATTTCCCACCGATCCATCTTTGTAAATCACCTTGATCCCATCTGCGTTCAAATTCTCTTTGAAAAGTACCTGGAAATTTACGAACGATGTATTCGAACGTTTGATTCACACGTTGATATATTTTATCATCGAGAATGATATTCAGGGGATTATTTAAGTTTAACTCTTGTTAAAAATCACCATCGTTTACTCTGGTTCCATCGTTTACTCTGTTGTGTTTAATAATCGTATATAAATACGACATAGATCGAATATTACATTCAAATTTAATCTTCGCAACCAATTAAACTGTACAGATCTAAAACCTACAGTGGTTACAAAAGATGCTTTTAGACCATCGTATTTATTATAGTATTTATTTTCTGATCAGTCAAGCCCAGATATATTAAATTTCATATCATTCGATGTTACATTAAAACAATTTTAATATTACGATAATGAAGCCTGGTAGATGGTAAAAATATTGGAAAATAAGATTTTTCCAAAGATACCTTTTATAGCCACCGTATAATAAAATACCTGTAATAATCTACAGGGTGGTTGGTAACTGGTGGTACAAACGGAAAGGGAGTGATTCTACTCGAAAAAAGAAGTCGAAAATATAGAATAAAAATTTTGTTTTCTTTTTTTTTAAATTTTTTTATCGAGACAACGATCTACAGTGAGATCCGTTATAACGAGACGTGATAAAGTGCACGCGTACCGAGCAAAAATTCAAAGTTGATTTTCTCGAAATCAAAGCCTCAAACGAAAAATTTTTTCGACTTCTTATTTCGCATAAAATCACCCCCTTTCCGCTTGTACCACCAGTTACCAACCACCCTGTATAATAAAAATGCCAGAAATAAAATTTAGATAAACGCAGTTCTATCGTACGATGCTTTTAAAAGAAAAGACGGAAGAAGAAATAAAATCTCACTTTGGAAACCAACGTGTTTATCAAAATATGCAAGTTCTTTCTATTCCAGGCATTTTGCAAATGCGCGTTAAACGTGCTCCAACGGGAACCTCTTTTCGTCGTGTACATCCCCTTTTGAAGAGTCACATTATTCAACTTCAACGATTCTTCCGCCATGAGAAAAGCTTGCGCCAGATATTCTTCCTCCGGGCTGGACATTACGTTCATGATATCGGACACCTTTTTAAAGTACGGAAGTAGATCGGCGTGTGACCATCCTCTCGGCCAGGCTTTGTAATCTTCCGGCTTTCCGAAGGAGTGAACCAAGTGATTTATCTGGCCGCTGCCGCCCAACCCTTTACCTCTTGGTATCTTTTGTATCTACGATAAAATCCAATCTTTCTCAATCAATCGAACTTGATACTACGTGGACTTTAAACGGTACATTTTATAAAATCAAGTTTTTCTCGTAACGAATGAAATATATTTTAAGAATTATTCTTTAAGAATTAAGAATTATTAAGAAGAATTTTTTAAGAATCAGCGAATTTTTGTTAATTTTAAATTCATCCAGCTACATATTGAGGAAAATTTATAGAATTGAAACGATGCTATTCGCGAAAAATATCGTTTATTTCGGGTTTCGTTTTAACTGTACCAGCCTTTGTATTTTTTAAATGTATCGAAAAATATGAGTGCACGTTGTATTGTTTCACATTTTTCAATGACAATTAAAATATTAATTTTTTAACCGATTCAAGATGTTATAATCAAGGGATATTATGGAATTATTGGGGTCCAAAGTTCAGCTTTAAAATGAAAAATGAAAAATTTTAACTATTTTATAGTATAAATTATAAAATCTTGATTCATAAAAATGGAAGATCTGTGTTTGTATAAGGTTTCTTATGGTGATCTGAAGATGTTCAATTTTCCTTTACGTGATTCCAAAATCCTTTGGAAGAGAACCTTTGCGGTTCCGTGGAATAGGACCAGTCGACGTCAGTCTTTTGCATAATTGGTGCCAAAATTGGAACGGACGATATCCATCCGAAATGTCCTCCTGCTTCGACCAACAAAACCGACACGTTCGAAATTTCGGAAAGCCGTGACGCCAGCACGCATCCTGCTGTTCCAGCACCAACTTCGTAAGTAAAAATTCAATTGTCAATATATCATCATCCTTGCTGTACATGAGGAAGAAAAGTTACAACGTTACCACAGAAAATATACGTCAAATATAAATGCCAAATTACATATATAGTATAATAGAAATATAATTTTGTTACAAATTTGTAAACACCAATGTTCCATTGTATTTATGAACTTAGAGAAAATATTAGTTTTATGTTAAGATTAATATTTTGTAATATGCGATAAAAGGAATTTATCATATGTAGTAAATATGTGCAAATTAATTATTCAAACTTTACACAATCTTACTTTTAAAAACAATATATTACATGGATTCTATATCATTACATAATACCTACGATATTAAAATTAATTAATAAACCATATTTCTCAATGTTGCCCCCTATATCACTTGACACTTCTTTATCGATTTAAAACATCAATTTAACATCATTTAAATTTTCACAATTCTCCAAAAAAACCAGCTTCCACGTACAAGAACGAGAAATAACAAATTATATCCATATACAGCCGCAATCACAATACTAGATTGTATCATGAAAATTTATTTCGTAATTCAATTTACCATGTTACCTTCAGTTACACGTTAAAGTCAATTCACGTCGATCATGCATCTACATCGATCGATTAAAAGCCCGGATCAAGAGATTAATTAGTTACATTCCGTGTACCCGCTTCCTTCGGATAAAAGTTAAAACTCGAACGGTATCGCAGTCACCGACATTGTCCGGTGAAAAATTCACCACTTACCGATTATGTAATCGTAATGCGTATTAGGAAGCTCGATAATGCTGGTTGGACCGTTGAAATAACAGTGATACAGTAATGACGCGAATAAGACGAGGGTCGAGATTAGCACGTAGTTCCACATCGTTGTTAAGATATTCACGGTCCGTTCGCGATCAGTGTCACTGACAGTACTGTGATGGACTAACAACGATCGGGCTGCACAGTAATTCCAATATTAAATTAGCATTTCCGTTCGCAATCGATACCCGCTTATAGTAACCAAACTAGACTGTCACAACAGAAACATAATGGCAACAAAATATGAATTGCCGTCTAAATAGAATTACATACTTATAATAGAAATAAGAGAATTTAGGGGCGGTTAATATGAATGGATGCAATGTGAGTAGCTCCGCATTATTACTTGTACATCAATAATTGCCTGATATTTCGCTGAACTATGTTTTGGTATAGACCGAATTTCTATCGTCTTTTCGTAACGTGTGATTTTTGACGAGTGGAATTCGAACTAATACTAGTTTTAAAGCGTTAAAAAGATCGTTATTTTAAATATTTTGCGCGTGTAAAGTTTATGGATATTGTACATTATTTATGTGCATTGTCAATTAGCGAAATGAGATGATATTGATTTGCGTTAAGTTTAACTTAATATTATTAAGAAACACGTTGTCGTCAAATGTAATTGGCGCTCTGCGATAGACTGGATACGTAGGAAAGGTCGGTATCGTGATTACGACTTTACCAACTAAGGTCTAATAATTTGTTTTCATTCGAGCGTCTTGAAATGCATTTTTAAATAGTAGAATTTAGATTATACGAGGAAAAGAGACTATGAATATTTAAAGATCGCGAGTTTACTTTTATGGATATTTTATCGTATGCTGTTATCTGACGGCCAGAAGTCGAAATATAATATAGAGAAAGGTGCTCAATAGATATCTTATCGTGCATCGGTAATCCATTTATTTGTGATGATATTATTTGTGATGTTATTAGATGGTCGTTGAAATTTTTTAAATATTCTTTTAAGATATTATAACATAAAATAAGATAAAATATGACGTATGTATAATATTGTATGTATAAAGACAAGGAAAAACGCGGAGGATTTAGCTGGATCTAAATGTTATAAAAAATATACGTTGTCATTTAAAAGTCTCAAAAACCGGTTGGTCTTCGGCAGAACTGGAAGTCTGAGTGCATCTACTTATCTTTTCTAATCATCTCTTTGGCAAATATTTATTATTAGTTCAACGGCTAGTCTGTTGCAATCAAGAATCATCTCGCGTCGATCAACAATTTACCATAGCAAATTAGTCGAGTGCCGCATCGGACCGAGTGCGAATCGCTCGTACGGAACAAACGTGTGGTCAGATGTTCGTCTTAATTCTACGCAAATATAAACAAACAACAGACGAGCAAGTCACAGTTGCGCGCGTTTCCTTGTAACGCCAAATAAAATCAAGCAAGAAATATGACTAGAACAAACGAATCTTTTGCAGATAATCAAAAAAGGTGGCTGATATTGGAGAATATAAGGAAGCTTTGGCACCAAGTGGAGTGGAACAAATACAAGAAAATGTTCGCAAATGAAATATGTGAATCATTTCAACAATCGACAAGAAGCTTTCAGAGAACTAAAAATATTAAGTTAGAAGACTGTTACATGTGTGCATTGCTCGTAGTGAGTGTTGCATGCAATGTAGCAGTACTATACGTCATTTATCATTTATATCGCCATATTTATTATGAAATGGATTTAGAATTGGAAATTACATGTGGAGAACTCTCAGACATGTACTTTTGTTACGGTGCAGCAAGCTGCAATAGCACTAAAGCGCAATGTTTATATGACGCAAAATATCCTAATAGGACTATACCCAGCACAAAGATATTTCGCAAAATAGTACAACGATCGCGGGATACAGGTACACTAAAACCTGTGAAATCTGGCAGCGGAATTCAGCACGACGATCCGGATCTGGAAGACAGGATACTGTATTCAAGAAAATTTCAGATTAACTACGAAGATTGTTGCTGCTGAAAAATGTGGCAGTAATAGCATTGTATATTGAAGGAAAAATATCTGCATACATAGCTTTCGAAAAGTTCAGTAATTAAAAATAGAAAATTTTCTCAGATGAAAAAATTTTTGCAAAGGGATCTCGCCACTTGTTCCACGTTTTGTTCACGGACACCAGACCCTTTCCTTTTTAAAATCGAGAAGGTTTGGAATTGTTTAGATTGCTTAAAATAAAAAAAGTAACTTATTTATACTATTATTACATTCATTATAAAAATAAACGAAATTGTGTGCTTATTTTTTAAATAAGTTTTTTGTTAACAGTAGAGTATCGGAGACGAGACTCGATGATAGTACAACATTGACCACAAAACGCTTTTATTCCTAGTGTCCATTTTTTTGGCAGAATGTCATCCATAAGTATTAGCGATATCCCTATTTATCTCTGTTAGAAACGCTTTGAACTGGCTTAGCCGTGTTGCCAACTGAAGGACTTGGGAAAGTGAAACAGCCGAACATGGCGGTCGCAACGAATTCTTTCGATACTTGGCTCAGCAAGAAATTACAAGCTCTAAATACTGATGAAGGTGTATTTGGATCATACATCAAAGGAATTTTAGAAGGTGATGAGACGGAGGATGAGAAGACCGAAGCCCTTGAAGTCATACTCGCGGGCATAACGGTGAGGAGCACACGGATTGTGAGGTTAGAATATGCTTGCTGTTCGTAGCCGTGTATTAGCCGGTCAAAAATAACAACAGGATTATTATTATTTTCTCCCTTGTTAACTCGCATGTGTTTCGTCGAATTCGACACACTGTGCATTTCTTTTCCATGCATGATTGCTTGAATATGATTGAGATATTCGCTATATTCTTGAACATCCTAATAATTCGATGATATGCAATGAGCAATTAAGTGATGTTACACAAGTAATACTCTTCATTTGTAAGATAGAAATATTTCTATATCTTGTTTATGTTCCAGGACGATAACATTAGCAAACTTGTGACTGAAATTTTAAAAGCTTGGGCTGAGTGTCTACCTGTTGAAGAAGTTAGTGCTCCAAAAGTACCAGTAGAAGATGTGGATGTCAGATTAGCAAGAATGTTGGAATCTCAGTCTCTTCCAACTACGACACAAAGAAGTTACACAGAAGAGGAGAGGAGAATAAGAGAAGCTATTCTTGCACAGTACAGTCAAATGTCAGAAGAAGAGAACAGCGAAGGAGATGGAGAAGAGGATGGTGCAAGTGGTGGAGACTGTGGAATCGAAAAGAATACAAATACAGCTGCTATAATTCAACAGGAGAGAGAAAAGAGGGAAAAAGCTAAGTTGGAGAGTCAGAGGAAAAAAGAGAAAGACAAAGAAGATCGGTATGTTTTCGATAAATTGCCCTTTTTATATAAAACTATAATATGTTATTATTAATAAATATGTTACCCTTATTTAGAGAGAAACAGAAACAGTTAAGAGAAGAGAAGAAGGAGAAACGAAAAACACAAAAAGGAGAACGGAGAAGGTAGCATTGGGACAAGAGGATATTAAGTTATACTTCCAAATATGAAATAATCAAATGCAAATCGGCGTACATAAATATCTATGTTTATTCTTGTGCATGCAATGTTCTTCGACAATTACTTAAATTATTTAGTAATTCTTTGCTAGAAATTTGTGTGTGTAGAATGCATATCCTAAATGAACACGATATGAGACAAGCATCAAAATATACGCGTTTTGCAAAAAATGTTAATTCTATGTAATAATGTTAACTATATCATATGTATATGTATGTAAAACATTGCATCCTGTGCCTTCTGTCTGTTGAAAATTTCTGTAAAATGACGTAATTTTCTTTAAAATGATTTTGTACTCATTCTTTTTTATTTTCTTTTGTAAAATTCGAACTGATCGTATTCTCTATCATTTGTATTTATATCGCTTTAAGTCAATTTGAAACATCGACGTGGAACTACATTATAATCAATGTAAAACAGTGATAATCCGAATACAGATAAATGATTTGTACTTATTATGCTTAGTAGTGTATATATATATATGTTCCTTTTTCTCATTATATAAATTATGTATTTAAGACTAGTGCATTAAATAAACCATTTAAACATTCATTCAAACTATATCCGAATAAATTAGACTATTACAATTATTGCCCTGCACTTTACAAACTTTTTGCTAATGGGATAATAAAAAAATAACACAGTTTTATGTTTGTATTTTTTATTAGTATATATTTACACACAAGATATCGTGTCGAAACCGAGTCATCTTGGTATTGCATTAATAATGAAAGACAAACGCAGTAAGATAAAAACAAACGAACAAATGATACAAAAGATGATGATGCTTCAGTATTGTATCGTTACATATACTAATGTCATTATCATAATCATTTTTTTTTTTTATTATTAGCAATTCTTCTCTTCGTTCACTATAATTAAGTTGGGCAGAAATTGACGAACTCACACTTGCACAGTATAACAAGATCTTTCCTGCTGTTCAATGTCGAGTTACAATTGTTACAGATCATCGTTATCAATTCCTGCTCTCTCACTCTCATTCTCTCTCTTCCTCTCATTTCCTCCTATATTTCATCTATTCTCTGTGAATATCCTTTCCCCCTCCCGATATTATATCTCGTTTTTCTTTCTTATTTTGCAAAGCTCATCTCGTTACACGTCGAATCAGAATTCTCGCACATATATTTATGTATATACGTTTAATTGGTATAACAACCGAAAAGTAACATACGCTAATACATCAGCTAAAGAAGATCACGATTGGAATTTACGCTATATCAATCTCTGTTTCAAACATGCGAAAAATCTGTGTCTCGTTACCAAAGATATATTTTATTATTATATTTTGTACATGCTTTTACTTCGAGGAATATGTTCTATGTTATAACCACATGAAATCTAATCATATCAAGAGAACTCGACAATGACGGAAACGTACGGCGCAATGCGGAGGAAATTTACAAATCCCGTTGTAGTCTCTCTTTCGATCGGCAACAGCGCACAGAATCCTCAAGAACAATGGTACAGATTTCGATGAAAAAGAGAACAATAAACTCGCTATCTGAAGTTCCATACACGTTTAACTACGAGAATTTGACACTAACACAAAATTTGTTATTAATGATTGTCCTATTGGGATACACTGAGTAAGAACAATAAATCGTCACAACGACAAATTTCATGAATTAATTGAACGTCCAGAAAGGGAGGGGGAAAAGGGACGGTCGCGGCGATGGCGATGATCTCGCCATATATGCACACAGTAACTATCTAATTGAATTCGATAGATCTAATCACGTCGTTAACTCGATAATTAGTTACACGCTGATCCTAACAGACATACGCTAAGAGCATTCCACGCTGAAGCCTGAAAGAGAGTCTTCCCTTTTTATTCTCTAGTAAGAGTTTAGACCTTTTTAGATCATCCCCCCATCTTTTTTTTTTTTTTTTCTTGTAACACATTTTCGGACTAGAAAGCGACTGCCTTGTATGTCCACGTCATTCTGGCTATCAGAAACCTGAATGACAAGATGATCCTTTCCCAATCCAATCGAATTTGACATAAGAAATTCCATTTTAGAGAATACATCGATTGATTATTCAAGCTCAAACACCTCTTTGTCTTATATCATCTTTTTCTTCTTTCCTCTTTTTTTTTTTTCATTTTCTTATTTACCTTCTTACTTCTTTTTTATCTCTAAAGGAAGTATATTTTAATATTTTTTGTTTACTTTTGTTTACGCTTTTTAGGCATATCTCGCCTCACGGGATACGCGTGCGAGCGCGCATACTTCAACGTGAGACGATCAGTTTTTACATAGATTAGTCGATTCTAACGCATGTAATTTGATCCCACTGTATACAATATAGTGAACACAACTAAAAACTCAGGGACTGTACAATCGACGTGAACGACTCTGTAAGAATGAAGAAGCATGTCGAAAGATAGAAATACTTATCAAATCGATCTTATGTTTTTCGTCCTTGCAGATTTGTCGCGTCAAATGCTATTCGATTAAATCGTTTATCTTAGAAACCGATACGACAAGTATAATGTTTTGGCATGCTTCTCGATCGAATGATTGGTAACTGTTTATTTAAGCACTTAATTCCTTTGCTTCTACTGCACATTGGACACTGAACGTATGCTCTTGCGGGTGAAATAGCGGCAGTCATGCCGTGTAATTATATTCATCGGACACATATATGCATTCACCGCACTCGATAAACGATGTTCGATGAAATAAGTTCATCGAACATAGACGATCGGATGTCATCGTTGTAACATGTAGAAGATTCGAAGGAAGATTATCAGTGGAAAAAGATAATCCTTCCCCTGAATTGAAAATTTGACAAACGATTTAATCGATGCAATTGTAGACGACCGAACAGTGCCGGGGGAAGAGTAAAGGGGAATAGAGGACTCCATGTACTGGAGCTACGTTGTTTGAACGGTCTTCTCTATTTATTTTCTAACTGGATATCCTATATTTAACTCGTTTTTTTCGCTTCCGCGTGGGTTACTTAACACGTAAAATTGTATATGTATATATGTATATGCGATAATGTAACGCATTCTCGCTGGACGCATTCTCTCCGTAACACGTAACTTCCCTGCTTCTTTTTCTTTTCTTGCATCTCTGTGCTTTCTTTCTTTTTTTTTTTTTTTTTTTTTCGTTCGTTCTCACGCACATATGCATACGGACGCACACGCGTTATTTTTTTTCTTTTCTCTAATGTTAGTTATTATACACAATTTGATATTTCTTGTTTTGCTATAAATCTGTCTGTGTGTTTGTTCCGTGTGTGTGTCTGAACGTATGTGTGCTGTGTAAATGTGGCTTAGATACTACGGTCGTTAAATGTTGGACTCGCTGCTCTGACTATAGTCGAACAAAGTGCTTCTGTGGGCAGCTCTCTCTCTTTTTCTCGTTCCGGTGACGCCTGCGAATTTAGAACCGTTCGTTACGCACTTTGAATCAACCAATTCGATTTTTAGAAGATTTACAAACCCGCGAGATATTTAAAATATATTCTCCACATGGTAAACGTGTTAAAAAATTAACGCTATCTTACATATCGGCTATTAAGTAATGCGAGTTCGTCTTTTGTTCTTATAGGATAAGGTATGTAAAAAATATTTGAATATCTTTCTAAATTTTTCCGAACGATTTTTAAAACTTTCAATTGTATCCTAATATACTACTATAACAAACTTATAATTCAAGTCTGTTCCAGGATTTCTACCTTTGAATCAATCTGATTTGATCAGCTTCCTAAGAATTATTCTATATTAGAAGAGAACAAAGATATCCACACATGTTTCGAATACCTTATCCTACATTCTTCTCTTTAGCATCTTCCATAATATATCTATTTATCTTTCATATAATGTAAGTTGTCTTCCATTACGCCATGTCCAAGATTTCGTCTCAAACAAACCAAACGAATGCTTAGGAAAGATGCGTTTAATTAAAAACGTTAATCAGAGGTATTTGAACGAATCAGTCATAGTTTTAAAATCATAATGTCCAAACACGCAAAAGTCAGAAGAAACATGCAGTTTAAAAACGGAACACAGCCGTCATGCTACGGTCAAGTTGCATCTTCCTCCTTACACTCTTCAGGATGCAAGATAAACGTGAGAAAGATAAGAAAAATGCATTACAGGCTGTGGTCGTTTAATCGACAAAAGTAGATAGGTACTTATACGATAAAAATGTATCTTGTTATTATTATAAATGATCGAGGTTGATGTCTTTAAATAAAATTTCTGTTTATTACTTCAGTCTTTGTTATGCGAATATACTTCTCGTTTCTCTTCCGTTCTTTTCCCTGCCATCCTGTACATGCGTTTTAATATTTTCACACACGGCTTTGGCTGTCGGAATCATCATGGCCTCTCGAGGCTCAGCGACGAAATGCTCGAAGACAACTTACGCTTACATCCTTATAAGAAGCGATTTTTGTTATCTAATTATATTACCAGTCGAAACGCAAAAAATAACGCTCGGCAAAATATGTGTCGAAGATTACTAATAACGAACAATTACAAGTATACGGATAACGCTAATGATATTTATCGTAACTACGAGTATATCTTTTTCCTCGTTTAGTTGAACTTTCATTGTGATTTTTTGAACACCGAGCGGAAACACTGTTTCTTCTTCTCTTTCCCGCGCGCGCGCGCGCGCGTATATTATGTGTGTATATGTGTGTGTGTGTCGAGGCAATATATATTACACGATACAGAGGTTTATTTCCCTTCAAATCCTTCGCATTTACGCTAAAAGATAACACGAATCTTCGATCTTAATCTTTAATAGTCGATCGATGAGCGAAGAGATGCGATTTCTAAAAAGATTGGCTAACTTAACAGTGAAAATACAATGAGAAATAGTGAGAAGTTGAGGCGGTTAATAGAACAGAAAAAGAACACGATGCTGATATCTCGTTTGGGCCGAGAAATCATACCGTAATATACCAGTAAGTGTGATAAAAAATTATGCTAAGAACAATGTGGTGAAGAAATTTCATGCGACTCTTTTCTAAAACATACCTTCTATTGTAGGAAAATCAAAGTACAAAAAGAAAGAATGAAAGTTAAAGAAGAAGCGAATGCGTGCTGTGAATTGTTGGGTTTTGAAGGCTTAATTATGTCTGTACAATCCTTATAGTAATAACAATAATAATAATTAATAATAATAATGATAATAATAATGTTATCTTTCTGTGTTATTATTCATTGAATAACTTCGTTAATATCGTAATTATGTAATCTTGCGATAATAGCGAGAGCGATAAATCAATATTAAGAAAATAATGATTGATAGTTAAGAATGAAAAAAGATAATCATTAATTATAGCGATCATTTACTTCTTAATATCAGAGATCTACGTAAAAGACAGTGGTAGATTAATATCACAATAAGACTACTCAGGCCTCGTTGAAACTGGGGCACATGTTTCATTTCCAGGAGTTTCGCCTCTTTCTTTCTCTCTTTCTCTCTCTCTCTCTCTCACACACACACACGCACTCTCTCCCTTTCTCACCGAGGTTTGCCTTGACGTTTCATTATTAATCGGTACGACCCTGTTGTCACGGGGTTTCAGACGACTCAGGTTCTACTTATCTTCTTTCTTTTTTTTCTTTTAAACTTCTTTCTCCACGTTTTAACCGCGATTCGATGCTGCATAATGCTCTATGAGAAAATTTCGCGTTGCGCGGTAATCTCGTTGTTAAAAACGCATTCACCCTTTTCTCGCTGCGTTTCTCATACATATTTCTTCGTATACATACAGTATACATATGTATATATTTATATATAGTAACCATAACATTAATTTGCGCTCGTCGATTGCGAATCGAATTTTTCTTACAATGTTACTAATCGCGACGATCGTTTGCGCCTATAGAATTATATATATGTTTTTTTTTTTTATATGCATCATTGGAAATACAGGGCCAACTGTGCGAATGAGAGGTGCGTCGTTCATGTTGATGGTCTCTCTCTATTCCTCTCGATGAACGACGCGCCGATGTGACCGTTATCGTTGGAAAAATTATGCACACGGCAAACAATCCTCTCTTGCTCGACTCGCGGTTTGCAAAAAAAGAGAAAAAAAATAAAAAAATAAAAATAAGAAACACGTATCGTCTCGGCTACAGTAGCAAAATTCTCGCTAAACACTTGGAGGATAAGGGATGAACGTTTTGGATAGGGAGTGAGGGAACGAAACTCTACTTCCGACCGACTTCTACGATATCGGTGCACGCGCGTCGTTTACGATATTACCTGAGTGACATTGGGGCCGCTGGGATCAGATTTCATTTATTCTCCTCTTTTTTTCTTTTCTTTAATTCCTTTTTTTCGTCAGTCGCGACTGAACGAACCGAAACGACCGCGTTCTCCGTTTCTACTATAATTAAAAATCATGCTGCTCGTTGTTCGCATCGCGCGCGCGCCTCGTCGTATTGTTTTGGCCTCATACACGTCAATACAACGCCGAGAGACTAGCGAGAAATCACTAGACTAGTCTTTTGGCATCGATAACGATCCGGGGCCAGATCCACAGCCAGCCAATTCTACGTGCCTCGATGTCATGTATCATTCCCAAGGGTTTTTCTTCTCTCACTCTTCGAGTACACCGGATATCGAAACTCGCTACTCGTGAATTATCCATCTTCACAAGAATGCCATCATCGTAATTGATAAATTCATGAATTGCGGATTATTTTGGTCTTAACCGGTCGTACGACGGCCGTGCGTTTGTGTATGTGTACGTGGCTTGCTTTTTATTGTCGTGACTAAATCAGTCATCCAACCTGTTACTTGTTCCAACTAACAAAAAAAGTGACCAACATACGCCTGTCATTTTCTTACAACAATTAGTGTATAAAACAATCTTTTCATATATCATCTCGGTGTATGTCGGAGAGCGAGTGTTGTTCGATCGTGACACGTGAAAGCATCTAGAAGTGGGTAGCGCAAAACCGATTTCACAATATCGGAGGTAAAAACGTACCGGAATCGTCGAGATTTGGATCCAGACTCGCGACGATATCGCCGGTCGAAGCGTGCCTCGAGGTAGTGGTCTGCGTGCTACTCGCGAGCGCGTGGCTGCTCGCGCTTCCGTTCAGCTTGCTTTTCACTACGAGACCTGCGTTGTCGGTGGTTTCGGTCGTACTGATCCTCTGCACGTACTTACGTCCCTTGCACAGACGATACATCGAGTACGGAGGATCTTCGACGGTGGTCGCCCGTTGCCTCGGCGCGCTTACCGTCACGCTCACCGTCTGAGCGTGGGCGGACTGCGACGAGGTTTCCATGCTCGTTGTGTTCGCATTCGCATTCGTGTTCGCGTTTACCGTCGACGCGGCTATCGTCGACGTCGAGGAGCTGACGTGAAAGGAAGAAGAGTTCAACCACTCGTGACGCATTGCCTCGTCGGGGGTCATGCGCTTCTGTGGATCCCACCTGTCGGAAAAGAGGAATACACTTTCGTTAGAAACGTTTCTCTGCAGCGCGATGACGATGTTTGAATGGGTTAATGACCGTGCTTTATGTGTCTTTCAAGCCAGATGACTTCGTGTCGATTCTTTGGAATAGGACTTGTTATTTTTAGTCTTGAGGGAGCCAAATGTATTACAAGTATTATCCCATAAATAACGCGAATGTTCTTTTGTGTTCAATAAAATGCTCTATTTCATTTGAAGATCCATTTCTTAATTTCTCGTTTAATGTATTTTCTCGCTTTCTTATTAACTGTTTAGAGTAATCGCATCACCTGCGAGATAGCGGTTAAATGTCCCCATTTTATATTGGATAAGAAATTATAAATTACGTATAATGAAAACGTACTGTATAAGTCATATAACAACCAAAATTTCTCCAAAACGAACACGCGATAAATAATCTTTCGCGATTCTCTTCTTTTTTTCAAGACGGCAAGAACGTAATCAAAAATTATCAGAAGAAACTTACTCGAGGCATCTGCGAACGAAGTCAACGAAAAGTGTGTCAGTGCAACGGAGAGCTATAGCAAGATTCCTGCTACCAGCCCACCTTTTCTTGCCCTTGCTGTTTGTCACGCATCGAGGACTTCCCTTCGGATCTGAAACGGATCCTTTCGATTTTAGCTATACAATTACGTACCACCCCTGCCCAATATCCTTAATAAAAGATCCTTCCCTCTTCTACCACTATAATTTATCAACTTCTCAATGATACAGTACGCATAATAAGAATATCCCCACTTCGCGTTTCTACTCACCGAAGAAAAGCCTGCGACGAGTCGCGAGATCGATAATATGTTCCGGTGGAAGTCCAAGAACTTCCATGATGCAAGCAAGCTGTTCGATCTCATCCTCGCCGGGGAATAACGGGCAACCGGTGTAAAGTTCGGCCAAAATGCAGCCTAAACTCCACATATCGATTGGCGTACCATATTGAATACCCAGAATCACTTCTGGACTTCGATAAAACCTGGACTGAAGGTATGTATATACACGCTGGTGACTGTAACACGAGGATCCGAAATCTATCACCTTAATCGAGCTGCATCCCCGCTGTTTCAGAAGCACGTTTTCCTGCAACGAACAAGAACGACGGATTAGAAAATGGCGTTAACCACAGGGAGAGACCTCGCTCCCATTAACCCCTTGCATTCTTTGCTCTTTACATCACTATTTACTTTGAACACGGTCTGCTCATTAACGCGTCAACTACCGAGAACTTGGAACCTTTATCAACTGAGCAGAGATATTTTCTTCGATTTTGTGAAAAAATTGATCGGGACAAAGGAAATATAGAAACTCTAACGAGGTTTTAATTCTAGGAGAAGAAAAAAAAAAACTAGAACTGAAAGTTCACAGTTTTTACAATAGTTAAGAAGTTTAGCTTTTGAATTTCATGAATGAGACTGTAACTTGAGATCAAACATGGTATACTTACGGGTTTCAAATCGCAATGAATGATATTCTCTCGATACAGCAGTCTCAGGCAGCTAACTAACGAGTTGGCGAATCGTCGTATTAGGCTCAGGCTAAATCCCTTATAGTTATTCTTTTTGATTAGCTCGTACAAATTCAAACTGTAAGAAGAAACACGATCTATGTGAGTAATTTTCTACAAGAAATTTTCCACGGTTATAACGGTGCATTTTCAGAGATTCGAAAGATTTGTTTGCAAAATATATGGACAAAATCTTGTTTCTCTCTCTATGTTATATATGTATCTTTTCATATACCTTTCAGAGTGATTTCTTTGGTACAAGTTTTTCACTTTAGTCATCGGTACACTTCTATTGTTGGAACGCTATCAAATGCATGTTTTCCCAAAAGAGGAGAGCGAAGATTAAAGAAAAAACTAAAACGAAGACGAAGCATATTTCGTACCTCATTAACTCAAAGGTGATGCACAAATGGTTCCTAAAGTAGAAGTATTCTAGCATGTGTATCACATTGTGCGACGCGTTCGCCTCCAAATCCTTCTTCCTGAGGTGGTCCAAGATCTTCACTTCGACGAGCGCCTGATGATGGAATCTCTTTTTGTTCCTGTAAAGAAGTACGTTGTATGATATGTCGCTTTAGGATCGAACAAAGCCGGATAGGTACGCGTGAAAGGAAACGGAGGATGAGCAACGATAAAAACGAGCCGCGATCGTAAACGTGAATCTGTATGGTAAAATAAACTGATTCATCGAAGAGACATCAGGGATCGTTAAGACGTTTGCTCACCTGATGATCTTGATGGCGATGTACTGTCCCGTCTTGTGATCCAACGCTCTGATCACTTGTCCGAAGCTTCCTTTCCCGATCACCTCCAATATCTCGTATCTGTACAGAAAATGACGAGTTTTTAGTGCTACGAACATTTTTTTAGAATAGAAATTTAAGATCTTCGGAATATTTTTCTGGATTTTGTTTCTTATTATGTGTTTGGTATCTTCATGTCGTACTATTTATGGTTATATTTGTATGATCGCAACTGCTTTTTAAATTACATCGCAAGGTAGGTTCTTTTCTATATTTCGATTTGGAGAGTATGAAAAGTTTCGAAGAATCGTTTGTCATTGAGCAAGACACTGATAATAATACTATTGAAATTATTAAAAATGATCTTAATCCTCGTAACTTAGAAGTTATACATTTCGATGTATTCATACGTTCTAATGTGTTCTTTTATTATTAAATTGGAGATTTCTAATCGATCACAATTCTTATTATTGCGTATAAAGAATCCGTCGATTATAGAGACTTCAATTTACAAGAATTCTGACTCTTTTCATTAAAATATTATGTTATGTCTGACGTATTAAATAAAAAAAGACGTAACTTATAGGCCTGATTTTTCCACAGTTATCAAAATTGAGATTTTTTGTAAATCGTGTTAATTTATAAAAGGTATTCCGTAAGGGTTGCAGCTAGTTGTTCTAAGAAAGTTTTGATGACGAGTGTAGTACCGACTCGTAAATGTCGCAAATATCTAATTTCCAAGTTATAACGAAATACATTGAAACGTACTTTAGATCGAAGAATCGTAGATTCAGTTTTCATAGGACATTCCCACGATAGATAGTGCGTTTGTTCTGCTTACAAAATGATCGAAGCCTGTAAACTTGTTTCTTTCAAGCAGCGTATCTCGTTTCGCGTAGAATGATTGCTCCTCGATACTCTACTTCTGATTTAAGTAACAACAGGGCAAAAGAAACGTGGACGCGATTGCGTGCTACGAACATGACTTGGAAGGCGATATTTACCGTTTCAGTTGCATCGTCTTAAGCTTTTCTCTTCGCTTTGAAGTATTATCTTGCAATTTATAACATAAAGCTGATTGTGTAACCTTGAACGTACACAAAGATTAAGTGGCAGATTTATTTATACAAACATTTATTTCCTTAATTTCTATCCAACGTGAACGAGCTACGATGGAAAATTTGAGTAATCTGATTAATCGGAAGACAAATTTTCCGTGAGAAACGATTTATAGATAAAAATACAGAGCATCATTTATTAGGCGAATAAAACGAGAGAAAGATTAAAAAGCTGCTTTAGGAATATAAAAATCACGACAATTACGTTTTATTTCTCCGGTTTAATCGACGAATAGAATGCGTAACCTATTAAATCGTTTATTGCTCTTAACCGCGGTCGAAACGCGTGGATAATAGGAAACCGTAAAATCGACTCGCGAATAAAACGTTCATTCGAATGTTAAGCTATTAAAACGAAAGTTTCTTAGAGAAAGAGGCAACGACGAAAGGTAAATAAAACAAAAAGGAAACACTCACCTGTACGAGATATGATCGTGGAAGACCTTGTTGTAGCTACCGTCTTCGTCATCGTATCCACCATTTTGGGCTGCGCCGTCTTTGCCACGGATTTTCGTGGCTGACAGTCCGAGATACCAAATCTCCGAGTATTTTTGAATTTCGGCGAGCTCGAAATCGGTGAGCCTCGAACCATAATACTTGCGAGCTATCGCAGGTGTCATTGGCAATCTCCCAGCTGTTTTATTTTTTAAATAATATATAGATCATGAGAATATATAAGATATAGCATGAAATATAGAACAAATATAATTTGATATTAACGAATTTTTGTTTATAATTTACGTCTCTTATCGTGTTTTATTTCTTTAGGATAAATTAATATTACGAACAGATTAGCACAAGTCAGTATTCCATTGAAATGTTTGTGATTCTAGAGCGTGACGATGCTTCTTGAATTTAAAATTATTGACGAAGTTAGTGGAAGTTATTTATCGAAATTGAAATCAAAATTATAAGTGAACAAAATGTAAAACACGAACTTGTATCTTTTATGTTCGCTACCGTGAACAATTTATATTAAATGAAAATTTGAAAATCACTTTCAGCTCGTAAAAACAGGCAAATGAAATTTCTTAGAACACAATCTAATCGTTTCTTATCGCTTTCTTCCTCGAATATGATTTTCTATCATAACTGTTACAATTTGGGGTGCCTGAAAGTGAACGTGAAAATATATTCCTTGAAAACTGCACGAATACAAACGTCATTAAAAACGATGTCAAGGTTTTCAAAAGGAAAAAAGAAAAGGTATTAATTCGCGTAAATCACGTAATCCCATATATTCACGTGCATACTCGGTTGACTTTATCGATACAATACACAGAGTATCATTTTGATATTCGCAAGAACAACAGAGAATAGCGTTCGAGAATCGTTTATTATTCCCTTGCAGGCACCCTGTGGTTAAGTGATATAGTACCACTTCAATTTTATGCAAATGCATAATTGTACGTACGATATACGTCGTGAGATGTGGCATTGATAGGTTCGTGTATCGGCATGTTGTTATGAATGTTGTTAGTTGTGGAATTGGTCGTATTGTTGTTGTCCGACTTGTCCACTCGTGTTGATTTGGGATGAAAGAATGACAATAATTTCTGAAACAAAGAACCATAAAGTTTTATAGGTAAATATAACCATAAAGTATTATATAATTATCGTCATATATCGTTTTATAAAATAGGCATTTGATACAAATATGAATAAAACATAACGATACGAGGAAATGTTATAAGCTTTGCTATTTGGTAATATAAAATATGTTTTTATGTTATTAATAAACGCAGAGATTTATTTTATAAACACAAAGACAAAAGTTTTATGGGTCGAATAGGATAGTTTTTAATAGAATTTTATAAATGATAAACAAAGCACTGAGATAAGAAAAAGATATTTTACATCGCATATCTGCATTTTCCTAAAATTTAACGAATTCTTAAAAGACTAATAACTTCTCAAGATACCTAGATACATATATTTAAATGTATGTAAACTAAATAAAAACTAAATGTATGTAACTTAACAACATATAGATAACAAGTTATATTATATTTTTTATATTTTAGGTATAGAATTCATAAAAATTTCGCGTCGAAATACATTTTTTAACGATGATAACGACTATAATTTATACCGTAGAACTGTTCTAGCGGGGTCAAAACTTTTCCATTATCACGTTAGAGATGCGAAGAAAAAATATCACGTTTTTTCACACCGATGCATTCCCAACTTTCAAATTTATTTATCCAGGCTGGGACAAAGAAAGCCGCGTTTTCGTTGCAGTATTTTACAATCACCGAGTTTCTCGAGGGAAAGTGGGGTAACGGGGTGGCTGCAATAAATTCCACCGGTGGACGTTGTCGACAACGAGAATCACGTCGCCGATTACGTTCCCGTGATCGTAATACAATATACGCACGCGAACTCGTTGTGTCTTGGGATATTACTCAGTGAAATCATTGAAAAACTTTTTCAAAGAAAATCTAGGTTATCCACCAATACAGAAAGAAACTACCCTCTCATGAATTATTATTGCTCTCGGTGAAATATTTAGGAGTCTTTGCGTTTGACGTCTACGAAAATAAAATATTCAGCTGACTTGCTCCATTTGAAGTTAAAAATGTGGAAGAAATGTTGAAATCAAAGATGCAGAATAAAAATAAAATACACGCATACTCCCTAGCTAAGAGATTTTCAAAGAGAGGCAATAATTTAAAAAAAAATTTCATCATAAGTCGTGATTAAGATCTTGCAAGAAGAAAGATTAGATTTTTCTTTGTATTTTTATTATTTCTTTACATTGACATGTACAAAATGAGATTTTGTTTGATTGCATATTTTTTCTAAATTTCTCTTTATTCCTTTTCCATATGGATAGACTGAATACTATTAGAAATTTTTCCTTTTGCTTACAGTCTACACGGAAAGTTAAGGATAAAATAAACACATGTACATTCACAATGCACGAAACGAAATTTCTCTGTCGTAAAACGAAATCATTTCCTCTATTCGATCTAAACCATAAACTACGTACCAAACATTTAACGATCACTAAATCTCGCACATGTCACATAAAAAAGTGAGAAAAGGCAGCTTCTCTCTATTTTCCTCTCTAGTCAAACACCATCAATCAACCAGCCGACTTCAAATCTCAAAATGATAAAGAACCATCTTTTATACCGACCGAGATAAAAAAGATAAGGAAGAAGGAAGAATAGGAGGAACAGGAAAACCCATGGAACAGGATTAACCCATTTGATTTCTTCGAACTTTATAAAATTGATCTATATGAAAGGAGAGACAATAATGACGAAATCTTAAAGAAATCGTTAAAAATTAATCGATACAATATTAAAAAATAAGGCTCAAGTACGTAAATTGCCTGGGAAAAGAATTTTAGGAAGAACTTCTTAGAATTTTGGCCTTTAACGATAATAAAAAAAAAAAAAAAGGAAAAAAAGGAAAAGAGTAGATCTCTGAGATAATCTCCTCAAAAATAGAACAAACAAGAATGCCAGTTAGACGCCAGAGAATGTTGGATTATTGACCCTCGACAGTAGCTTAACGAGTTTAACGACACCAGGAGAAGCGGAGCCGACAATTATGTCTCCTCTTTCAGGCATTAAAGCGTTTCGTTTGCGAAGCGTCGCCTTTCCGTGTGGCCAAGGGCAGTCACCGGTCGCTTGTGCCGTTTGAATGACAATCAGGCTGTCTTTGTCTCGTTTCTTCTTCGCCGTAGCGAATGGTGGGGGTTGAACAATCACACGACGACCGTCCGTTAATTTTCTTCGCGCGTTTTCTTCGCGAGTCGCGGATTTCGCGATTTACCTCGAGCAATCCAATGGAACTCTGCTCTAGAACTGCTCTGCTTAAATTAAGCTACAGTAGATAAGATTTCTGTCGAATTGACGTTCTGACGAGTAGTACGTCGAAATATAGATCAATATATATCTTTTTATATAAAGATAATTTGATCTTCAAATCATTGATTGTCTGAACTAACAAATATATATTTACTTATCTCAAGTAAATATTCAATAGCGAATATTCTTGGAAATATTCTTGCGAAAGTAGTTTTGCATGCAGTTCGTTCTTCAGGTGTTTCATTTGTCAAAATGCCAGTTCCTCGGGACATGCATCAACTATAACCGTAACTTTTAAGGAATGCGTAAAACACGATCGATCGGCACAAACCTGGAAACCGACAGAATTCGTTCGTCTACGAGCTCTTTACAAGTAAAGATACGCTGTCGAGATCTTGCTTCACGAGGAAACGTAGGATTCACGAGATTTTATAATCTTGGATGGTTGATTTGTGAGATTGAAAGCTTTGATGGATCGTTGGATCGTGCTATCGAAGGTGTTGGCAAGAAATGAATGAACGAAGGCCGAGTGGTGTGGGATTCAGAATTTGGAGAGCTTGGATGATGATTCGTTTTGATTTCCTTACACGTCAAGCATCGATATCGAAGATTAATCGACGCTTTCCATGTATGTTATTTTCGCGCCTGAATGAACTTATTTCGTAAAATTCGTCCGCCACAGGAGGAATTAATATTCCGGAAGAGTCAAACATCGAAACGCTAATTACTTCCTTCTGAAGGTGGTAATTATCAAGGCTTTCGCGGACTTACAAGGTTTGGCTCGAGGTTATCATTTATATTGGCAAACGATATACCGCGAACCAGTAGAGTGTTTTTGCATTTCTACTATTTATTTCAGACCGTGATAAAATTTCCTTATTTTTATACCAAGAAGCACTCTCTTTTCGATTATCCCGTAAATTACTCTCTATCTTCTACGTAGATGCAAACACACGGTGTATAATTAACTATAAATGTAATCGCTACGTTTCAATTTTTAGATAAATGAAAGTAAAGAAATAAAAAGCGAGAGCCAAGCGCGTTAATCACATGCGATTAAAATAACAGTCGGTTATGTTGTTATACTTTCAGCTGGATAATTGAAAACAAGATACAGAAAGGTTCAAAAGTGCATCGTTTTTCATAAATCATAAGAACACTCTGGATATATTTATGCAATTTTATCTTTTTATAAACATAATTATAGGAATGAAATCTAAACAGAGATATGCTTCGCCTATTAAATATTACAATGAGTTCTTTATATACAGTGGCTCACAAAAATATTTCAACACTTATCGTAGATTCCTAGAAGTATTCGAATACATTCGAGAGTGACTGTATATATATTTTGGAACATTATATGGATCTCAATAGATATTTATCTGCGTCATAAATTCATGAACATCCGCGATTTAACCACAAGTTATATTAGAGGAATATTCTACCATATTTTATCAGAGGAATGTTCTATTGGAAGATGTTAGAATAGAAGAAAATGAAAAATTGTCTCATCCGTAGCGTTGATTGTATCTCAGAATCTTCTGTTGCTCCCAGGTAGTTCATCGGCGTAACGCGTAATCCTAGGATCTTGTGTTCATTTGCGTTGAGAACTATAGAGTAGCAATTAAGTGGAAGTAAAGTGAAGTCGGTTGGAAGATAATATCGAAATGTCTTTTCTGACCATTAACTAGCCCGATAGGAAGCGATGAATGAAGCATAAATCAAAGTGAAAGGAGAAGTAGATCATCGGAAGTTGAAGATTGAGACTTCTATGGATCTTCTATTCATAGAAGAACAAGCAGCTTCTTCTTCGTTTACAATATCGCTCGTAGAATCGAGTCTCGTTAGTATAACTTGCGAGCAATTTATCGTAACGACGTGTGGATTACGGATATCGTATTCATTTCTAATACTATGTTAATGCAAATGAGCTACGTTAAGTGAAATAATTTTCCATTGAATGGCGTAATCGAAGAGTTTTTGTATTAAACGTACATTGGCTAGGTAACCTGATTGATTAGAATATTCAGAATAAATCGTGTCTCTAAATATATTGCACTCTATTTAAGTAGAATTAAGATCTTTAACTTTATTTATAATGGGAGAATGTAAACTGATAGAAGTCCTGGTAATGACAATCTCATATAATAGAATATTTCTGAAACTAACGTCCGATTTTATATTGATCGTCGAAAAAAGAAATAATATATTTCAGAAAAAAATAAGCATCCAGTTTCGTAACCCCGTAGAGAGAAGAAGATTTACGTATCTACGTAAGTATGAGATTGCTGATCTTAAATATCAAATATTTGTCTCAAAAAGAAAATACACTCTTCAAACGTTTATAAAAAACGAATAAACTTCTCACCTTTATTTCTAAGAATTATAATAATTATACTGTAGACTTTTATGAAAATTTACATCTTTATAAAGACGACTGAAGAAATAGAATTTAAGCAGATATTTATTTTTAACACTTCACTTTGGATATTTTATATATTTTTCCATATTACATACATTCTGTGCAACTTTAAATTTCACAGCTTATAAATGCATAAAAATCTACAATGTAATAATAATCGTATCCAAGCGAACAAAATCAAGTAAAGCCAAGCAAAATGGTAAATTTATAAATTGACAAGATTCCGATGTCGATGAGGTTTTCTAAAGAACATTCTTGGAAACAGGAAAATCCCCTCTTCGTTCACCCGAGATCTATAAATATTTCTTAGCTCCTAAATAATTCACTATAGCTCGCGTAACGTATAATCTTTAGAATCGAGCTTGCTCGCGATCACGCGAACATCGATGGAAACGTGGAAATTATCGAGTTCGTTCACGTTATATCGAACCAGACCGTCAAAGAGACGATAGTTTCTAGTCTCAATGGACAGTTCGTTGGTTAATCGAGCGTATACTCGCGTTCAGCTCGACAAAATGATTCGCCGCCAATTGATTAAACTGAACGACGATTAAGACCAGACGAATGTTGACATAAATTTCTATTAAGGGGTCACGGGACCGTGTGTAACTGCCATCGTCAAGGAGCATCCCTGTTGCACCAAATTCATTCGCTTTAGGATTTCACGCAATGGTTCTTTTTATAGTACTTTATGGTGCTGTGTGGTTTGGTGAGATGGTCGGTCGGTCGAATACTTGGACAGTATAATTTCAATTTCTAGGGTGTTTCGAGTAATTTAAAGGAATACATGCAGCTCAATTAGACTTGTCCATGTTTCCTCGTTTGCGTTAATGGGAAGCGGCTACTGCTGGTCATTGGCCTAAGAGTCGCTTGTTTAGGTAAGTTGCAAGCTGTGGCTGACAACCGTAACTTCCGAATAAAACATTCCTCTAATTAATAAAAAAAAGAAAGTGGTTGTTAAGTGACATAAAGAAAATAAGGACGATAATTTGAAAATTTAAGAAAGAAGATTTAATTACACCAGACGAATTGATTTCATTACAAGTATTTCTTCGATCTTCTTTCATAAAGTGTCGTATAATATCGTGTTTATATGAATGACTCGTACTTTGGGTTTGTTTATATACGTAGTGGGCTCGTTTTGTGTGCATTAGGGGTTTGCTTATTTACCTTTGAAGATCGTTTTCTTTATGTTTGTCCATAGTGTGTTAACGATATTATACAAAAATTACTCTATAAATCTGTGTCTATTAAAAATTCTGAAGAATCTCAGTGAAAAATTCAATGCGTATCACCAATAATAATTAGTAATAATAAAGACCACGTCCTACTTGCTGACCAATTATTTAATCGAACTTTAACTTACATACGAGACCAAAATAAAAATTCATATCTAATAAACGAACAAACGTAGCAGATCTATGTCCCAAATTAAAATCGTGGAAATCTAAGAGAAGTTTCTCATAAATGAGAGCTTCCAACGTTTCACAGGGGCAGTATCGGACAAAGAAAAACAGTTGACATCGAACTCGGGGTTTCTCGCGTTTCACAACACAGTGCTTCGCTCGATCGACCTCGTGTAATGAAAAATTATTATCGGTCGGCGATCGCATGACTCGCGTCGCTACATCGGCATAAATAAAAAGCAGACGTGCGGAATAACCGAGAGAGACGAAGCTTCTCCCGCTCGTCGCTCCTATAAATTGTAATCGTGCACTCTCCTCTTCGTCTTCCACGTCCTCTTGTTCCTTTTATTCTCTTTTCGTTTTCTCCTCGTTGCCGGGCCTTTACCAGACGGCAGCAAACCGCTCGAAAAGCATAAATAAAACGCGAGGATTCACGGGTGGCCAACATTCGCGCGGCAACCGATACCGCAAGCCAAAGCCGCTTGACCCTCGACACTCGAAAATTAAAGTACATATCGAGTGGACCTTGTTTTCGCCCGACGAGTAAAAACGTCCGATCTTAAAAGCCCAGCTTTAAATAGATTTTCGGGATTTTCGAGAGAAGCATTCTTGGCGAAAGGTTTATGGTTATGGAGATTCTTTGTTCTGGTAGTCATTTTGGTTCTTTGCAATCTGAAGATCCTCCTCGGATGTTTGTACTGTGTCGTAATGGAGAATTTCAAGGTGCAAAAGTCTACGGAATCCTTAGAAAATGTCCAAGGTAAAAAGCTCGTTATAATATTTAGCACGAACAGCAGAACTGTATTTAGATCCTGTTGCTGTTATTATTTTTATGAAATCGGTAATTGGAAATTCCTAGTTATATGTGTATCGATAATTATGCTATATTTATAAGTATTGGACCATTTACTTATAAATGTGCAAAGAAGATACAAAAGTAGTTCAACTAAATTCTGAATAGATCTAACAGAAAAGCTTTCTGAACTATTTATTTCAACTCGTTACTATTATCTAATAACTGTAATTTATATCAATCTTTTTTCGAAAGAACAAAGCAATTTAAGACTCGAAATGCTCCACGTACAAATACGAAAGAGAAACGAGCCAAGTAGAAAGAACGAAACGCAAGGGAAGAAAAGATACGTTTGCAAGAGCGGATTTTTCCCAAGGACGATAGAACGTTCCAAGTCGGAATGATGCCGGTGTGCTTCGATCTTCGAGAGATAGGTAGTTACATACGTACAATAATTCCCTATATCCAAGTTATGCATGCGGTTTACCTTGTGACATCTCTTGGCTGCAGCCACGCACCTTTCTAACGCGATACCTCGAACGCGACGCAACTGCTACGACCTATCACCTACGGGGTGTTCCAAACGTTTTCCTAGTTTCCCATTTTTTTACAGTAATTAATCATTCATGAACATTGCTTAATGCAATGTATATGCGTGCCGTCTGGAAATATACATAACTTTTCTGAACTTGAACATTTAATTTTCTACCATTGTCTTTATCGAAGAGTTATTTTTGAATTCACAAAATTGAAGTAATTGTTTGGGGAAGCTTTTAGCATCGTAGCAGTACAAGAGTTATATTTTTCAGTTTAAAAATGAAAATAGTTGCAGATGTGAAAGTTTGACGGAGGGAAAAATCTCTCCTTTTCTGTACTCAAATCTGTGATCTATTAATTGATACTATATATAAATCATCGATTTTTTTAAGGCTGCTTGTAGCAGAAACAGTTATCAATTAATATGTGTAATATACTGTATATATAGTTATATATAATTATTTCAGCTTACTTATTTTAACAAAACCTTATCTGTTATAATAAACTTACTTGTACTGTTACTCCAACAGTCAATATCGAATACTTCGTAAATTCTACTTTCACGAATTACCAGCTAATTTATAACTCGTAATAAAGCTGAAATAACACAGCTCGTAAGCTTGATTCAAGCTTATAAATTCTCCTCAGTATACAAATCCAAGAAAAAAAAGGTCACTATCTGTTCAATTTCTGATAAAAGTATACCATCGCAAGATATCCTGATCCCCAACCGTGTAAGATTAATATATTCAGGTATCCTTTCACATACGTCAATAAGTGAAACACGGAAATCTTCGTTGGGGAAAAATCTTTGCGAGGAAAGTGTCAGGAAACCTAAGCGTTAACGGTATCTTTCCTTAGGGGAAACTTATACCATAAAACATTCCACCGTGGAACCCTTCACGGTCCAAATACGGACAATAAACTTTCTTTGAATCTTTGAACTTCTGCACTTCGTGAAACTATGCTAATTATGGAATTATTCATAGATATGAATCATGTAGTCATGTAGCCGGTTAAATAAGCAAATTAGCTATAGATTTGATATAGGCCGCTTTCACCCTTGTTTGCCTAGTGCAACGTCTGTGAAATTTCCTTCCTTTCCTTTTTTGATGAAAACAAAGCGTTAATATCAGAATACTGTTCATACCGATCATTGATACATATTTTTATTAACATTAACCAGACAGTTGTTTTTGACGAGCATACTCGTCATGAACAAATGGCAATATTTTGTGTCATAAATTATAATAAAATAATAAAATTAAAAAATGAAACAGTCATTTCAGTACAATTTAATCTTATGTTGTAACAGCCACACATACTCTGTGTTTGACGAGTATACTCGTCATCGCTTACTTTCTGCGACACGTTTTAGGTATATACTTCCCAGTTTTCAAAGAGATCGCAACAGCTAACTGGTTAAAAGCATTGATATTTTTATTTAGTCTTCCTATCAATATTCTTCTATATAAAATACGTATATTAAAAACAATTAATTAATTAAAAACAATTCCTATATAAATAGTAAAAAGATCCGAATTAAAAAGAACTCGAGCTTTTCTTAAATAAAAATGTCTAGCGTGTCTTTTACGTAAACAGGTGGATTTGTAAATATGTTAGCTTCATTATATATAATTTTGAATTGACTTGCATTTTTAATCTTAATTCGATGCAGCATAACAACAACCATGGGAACAGGTTTTTATCCGTAGACTTTACCAAAAGTTAATCAAATTCCCACAGAATTCACAATGCTATGATATTAAAATAAATCTATGAAAAATGGTAAATTGGTGATTTCAAGTACTTTTAACATGTTACATATATCCCTAACGTTACATCAACGATATAAAAGTATGCAGTTTGGTCAATGACACAAACTTTTTCCATTGAATTTATTCACCTCGTGAAAGTGAAAGAGCAAAAGGGAAAAAATGTTACTTATGGAACACCGGATAGGTGCGTGTACCCACGTACTTACGTGGGATTGGAGACACGTGGGCGTGCAAGGTATCTCGGAAGCGCATTAGAAACGTCACCGAGCTGAGAACAGGGGCTCATTAACCTGCGTGTGCCGCACGCTCGGCCAGGTGGGACGGCTTGCAGTAATTATAAAAGTAACACGATTACACGCATGATCGTTGATCCGCCATATTGTTGGACCAACCCTATCATGCTTTCATCAGGTAAACTTTCAAAGCCTTTCGTCTCTTGTATAACACTGCACAGTTTCAGAGAAACATAAGGTATATAGTATTAAAAGTCACAAAGACTCTTCATGTAACATAATAAGTTATTCTGTATGAAAATATACAGAATTTGTAAATGCAGCGTTATATCATCGAGAGATCCCAGAGAGATGTTAATTGATATTTGATATCTCTTCGAGTAGTTTGATTTCAATTTTCGAGCTTCACGCGTGCAAATGTTTGTTACTTTTTATTGAAGGTTAATATTTAACGAACGTAATATCAATTATATATTTGAAAGCAATGTAAATGTATGAAACAAATGTAAATTGGGATTTAATAGCGCGTTAAGTATTTATGATTTCTTATAAAACTGTAGTTGTTCGTAATTTAAATAAAAAAGAAACTTAAAAAATTGGGACAATGTTTCAAAAAGTATTCAAACATTTTATGACTAATTTTAGTATCATCTAATAGCTTTAATATTTACGCGAGTACAAATAAATGAAAATCGAAATTAATTTTGTCGAAAGAATTTGCACGTCTATAGCAAACTGCAAAGCAAAAAAAAAAAAAAAAAAGCAAATACGCAAAACCTTGTAACATTAACAAACGAGGCAAACGAACAAGCTTCGTGTGTAACGAACGGGTTTTATATTTTCATCCTTGCTTTCTCTCTGCTATTCCCTCTCTCTCATTCCCGCGAATATTCCCTTGACAATTTCGCAGACAATCCATGCTCCTTCGACTTTAAACCGCTTTCAAAATTCTTCACGCGAAGGGACAGCATCTTTTAGTAGGCTGCCACGCTTCCAGGCTCCCTGGATACGAGTTAATTTAATTTCCTTCGCCGACCGGCTGGCGAATCAAAATTGCATTATTCATACTGGACCGGCGTGGCGCTCATAACATTGACGTAACAACGCATGGAATTGCGCTCCTGTAGGTAATTGTCCGACAAGTCCATCTTCAACTTCGAAATCAAGGAACGCTAGCGATCGGCGCTAATCAATTTTCAGCAGCAGACCTTTGTGCACACGGTATAGTGACTAGCTTTGTTAGGCTTGGATGCAAAGGTCGAACAACAGTTGCCAGAGTTTGTTGCTTGAAGAAATGAAAGATGGATGAGAAGGATTCATCTGAATGAATTATTACGGTACTGTGTTGCGATGGGTTTGTTGCACTTCCTCCAGGGCAAAGGGATTTTGTTTCGTACGGTAGATTGATGATAAATAATGTATTTTTAAATATACTTGAATATCTTATATATTATTCTTTAATATGTATTTTAATATATTACAAGTATTAATATATTTTACGTAAATATTTTTCAAATAATAAATTCAAGTCTTTGTTATTAAATAAATATTAAAGGGAAATTCTTCATTCTTTGACGTTAGTAATTATTCTGCTCTTTTTTTATTTCATAATATCTACTTTTAAAATCACCTCAAGGGATACTGTCACTATTGTTATTAGTATGCAAAATTTCTACATTTTTTTTTTATTCAACATTGTACTAAAAAATTTTTTTTAGTACTTTCAGTCTCATCTAAAGTTAAGAATTTTTCTAAAATTAAAAAAGTATGACAGAAGCTCACCAAGACCGAAGTTGCCATCCTGAAAACCACGTACAGCGAAAATACCAGACATTCTGAGGCATCTACACGCACAAAGCGTGCTCGAGTAATTTCGTTAGCAAAAAGTTAAAATTAAGCCAGAGCAATTGGACGACAGGCTCGAGGTGACTTCGGGTTAACGCTAAAATAAAGCTGAAAATAGGCCACAAAAGGGTAGCAGCTTATCAAGCACCGGCCAACGGCAGAATTATTTAAACCGCAATGCACAAAGTATGATCAAGTACGTTGGACCTTAGTTTGGCCGTGTATCAACTCAGCGGCAGTTTGATTAATCGCTCTGCAACGTTAGTTAGGGCCATTAGGACCCTCGAGAATGCTTGTTTTAAGAACACCTTGAAATCCTTCTTCTTTCAACCTTGTATAAGTAATTTTGTATCACGACTTTAACGCATTATATATATATTGCAATTTGGAATTGTTATCAATTGCAATCGTAAAATTTCGTAGCACAGAATAGAAACATAAAATCGAACGATTGCAGACATAAAGACTCAATAAAAAATTTCGATAAAAAGTTGAAGAAAATTAGGAAAGTTTAGGAGAATTAGATTTTCAGAATCAGATTTCATTCAATAAGTGTGTATGTATACAATTTTCTTCAACTGACTACATACAGTCTCATAGCAAATTGAACCAATTTACCGTCGATACCTTAATTAACATTACTTACGTTGGCATAATTCGCGAACGCCGTAAGGAATCAATTCTAATCGGTAAAATGATCAAAGATATGTAATCGTCAATTACACGGCGAGCTCTTTAACTGTAGCACAGAATTGAGCGAGGCTTAATAGAAACGGGAGCTTCATTTCACACCAAGTTATCGATATTTGATTCAATGCGTCTCACGAATCGGTAACGCCGGGTGTATCGTAATTGAAAGGAAGTATTCCGTGATGAGTTTGCGGTAATAGAAAGCGCAGCCTATTGAATGAGGAAATAGTTACAGAGAAGATTGAGGTAAAGTGCTTCCATGCACTACTTGGTGCGTGACCATTAGAAAAATAGTGTGAAATTGCTTTCAAACAATGCACGTTTTTGAGTTTCCAGAACGATTTTCCGTATTATCTTACGCTTCATGCATTAACTGCTAATTTGCGACCTGCTCCAACGACGAAAACGTGACATAACGGTATAACATTGGTCTGAAAATATGTATTTCCTGTTTCTACCAGCGACGAGGATAGTGGTTTTCCTGGAAATATTCTGAACCCGAGGAAAATCAATAAACGTTTTACGTGTGATTATAGCTGATTTGATAGTTCTAGCAGTAAAAGGGATCATACATTTTTAAATGCAAATTCATGAATGTATACGTGATCAGAGATTTTTGTGATCAAAGATATCTGCAGATGTGGATTAGTTAAATACATTTCCTGATTTCTTCGCTACTTCCAATTAGAAGTATCTTACATATAAAAAAAATATCCAAAATCTTTTGTGATCAATATTCTCCTAAGAAATTTCAATGCTGATTAAGGAAACTCCTTTCTATTTAATTCTTTTATCAGTATATTATTTTTTACATTAACACATGTACTATTGAGTCCAGATAATTGTTAAAAAATGCTCAAGTTATTCGAAGGAGAAATTTTTCATCTATATCCAAATTAAAGAGAACTAATTATAGTAAATCTCCTTATCTCATAAAATATGGATATATGTTATCCTATAAAAAATATATTATCACAAATTTGTATTATCTTACAAAATAGTTATCTTATACTTTTGTACTATACTGTAAATGTAGTAAAATATAGGCACAGAAAAGAAAAAGAGCGACGCGAAGGATATAACAAGATAATAGAGAGAATGAAGCACAGGTGCGATACAATGAGATAAGAGTTTCTACGTAGAATGAGTTATACAAATGCATAAGATGTAAATAGACGGGCTGAAGTACTCGAAAGAGAGGGGAGAAAAGAGGACGCCAAAATTTATTAGCCAGAGCGAGATGCGGAAATTTGGAAGAAGATAGTAACTTCTAAAGAGAAGAGAAAGATAAGCTATGCAGCATATGTGAATCGGAGATAGATTCAGTGAAACATCTGGTGGAAGATTGAGTGTACATGGATAGGCCTGAGCCAGAAGAAATCCTACACTGGAAGAAATCTTAGGAAACGAAATGTTACAGGCCGTGATACATTGACTGAGAAAAGCAGTACAATTCAAGAAAATTAAAAATAGGAAACTAAGAACGATACCAGAGAAAGTTACGATGATAACGCCGTTGCCGTAACGCCGCAGATTCTTCTGTCCTCTTTAGTTGCAGTTACAGGTTTAAATGGCACGAAGTTTAGATGTAAATACGCATGAGGACATTAAAATGTGGGATGAGTAAGTGTGAGCACATTAGACATATTAAACAGGTATATCGTATAACTAAATCTAATCTAAGTCTAAGTAAACTAAGTCTATTTCCCGAGGAATTTTTCCCGGGATCAAACTTAACCAAGCACAAAATACTTATACTCATCTCTAGACCAAATATGATCTTCGAACATGAAATAACCTTTTTTCGCCTGATCGTCGGAGAAAATTCAAGATTATTGGACGCAATGTGCCTTCGTTGCGGTAGGTTACACAAAACGTGTTTCGATTTTCGTTGTTCGAAGAATGCTATCCGAGAAAAGGCAAACGCAACGCATAACTTTCGATTGTTGCGAGAACTAAGCCGTGAACGAGTATATATACTACTGCTTTTCGCCTTTGTGGCTTTGGCAACAACTAGGTCAATGATAACGTTCAGACTTTGATACCAAACGGTCTCGTCTGCATCTGCATCGATATCGCGCACCTTTTATCCATCGGACCGAAGAAAAATTCAATGAAACATGAGCGATTCTCGTTTTTTCTGATTACGTCAATCGTTGATGAAATGGAATTGGTTGATTTTTACGCCCGATAGAGTCGATTTTTGTTCGCTTCTTTCCGTGGAAACCAATTTTTTGGATGTTCGATGTTCGATGATGCGACGGTTTTTGTTAGAAAAACTCTGCTACACTGTATGCATTGATACTGATAGTATAGGGATCACAGGTGAACGACATTAAACCTTCCAGTGACCCTATTAAACTAAGTAAAATTATGTATAAACTTTTTATAGAAAACTAAGCTAAATCTTCGAAGCATCAAAAACGTAAAAAAATAAGGATCTGAATAATATAATTTTCGTGATTCATGATAAACTGTTAATCAAATACTTAAATTTAACAGCGAGAAACGCAATTAAAAATAATAGACATATATTAACATATATGGCATATATTATTTGCCCATGAATTTTTCACAAGAAAATCAAATTATATTATTTTCCGAAGCGTGAGAAATATAAAAACAGAAAACAAGTAGGTATAACTATATTTTATACACTGAGAATTCTCATGCATTTATGAACAATTTAAAGGTGCAAAAGTACATAAAATATCCAAAATATAGTACTCTTTATAATATTTATCGAAACAAAATAATTGTCTACACCTAGGTTCCATGTTTTAAATTATATACATAAAAATGCGAATTTGCATAAATAATCGTAGTCTAAGCATGTACGTCTAACCATGTCATGTAACACGTTAACATTCTATCGTCGCGTAACACGCGTTGAACGACCCGGTAACCTGCACCTATCTAAACGAACTGCGCAAAACAGCAATTGAAACGAACTGAACGAGTGGACGAGGCACTCGAGACATACGAGAGTAGCAAAGAGCAACAAGCGCGTGAAATTGTTACGTAGGAACGACGACGAGCGTGATCGACCAGCCAGACAGACAGGCGGCTCATCCTGTCGTACCTTAATCTTGCATTGTTGCTCGCTCTGTTTGCCAACGGTCTGGTAAATTATGCAGATTGTTCAACGGTTGAACGACGCGACAGAAACGGTTTTCCTGCGTCCAGCGCACTGCGTGGGGAACGAAACCACACGCATCGGCCATGAAGAAGCACTCTGTGCTCGAAGGATTCGAGACGAAAATAGTGGTGCGTGCCGGCACACGTTAAATATTAAACAGTCGCGATGCAAAAACGGAACTGGCTCGCATGCGTCAATCGAACGGTCGCCTCCTTTTTTAACCTCTTACCTGGTAAAGACGAGTTAATTCGTCATTCAGCTTACTAATATCATCAGCTTGACAATTTGTTATTAAAGGATACTGAGGGATGTTTTTAAGGATATGACCACCGTTGATGCGTGTTCTGGCGAACACACGCGTTAAGAACAATCGAAATGTGTATGATGCTTAAGAGTATATTCATTTCCATCTCCAGACGTTTCATTTGTCAGAAGGAGAATTGATCGCAACACACATTTGACGTAACCGTAGCTTAATATGTTATCGTTACGTCATTTCTTTACGTGTACATAGATTATATCATATCTACACCTGTAATAGATGTAATTAAGGTTAATTGGATGTCGTTAGCAATTTTGAATTTCCCGCTAGGATTAAGGAACGATGCGGTTAATAGCTGTTAGTTGTATAGTTGGTAGATATTAATGAAATCGTAAGGTCGGTCTTAAGGTTGTAAAATCCCGATTAGTTGATATGCTTTGAAGTTTGAAATAAATAATTTGAAATTTTAGGAGACGCAAGGATGGAATCCTGAGGGCTGTGTAATATTAATTTAGAATTGCTTTTTACTCTTTTCCTTCTAAAAACATACGTATCAATGTTTAACCGTAGAAGGATTTTCTTAACACAGTAATAGAAGGTCTTCTTAACCAAAGTTTGATAAAGTACCTGACTTAATGACACATCGCCATTTAACGTCTTCATCTACGATCTTACTGAGTTATTGGTGTCAATAACTCTGTATGGTGTCAGTAAATAACTGTACACTGAGCAGGCTGTAGCGCATCGTAAATTTCGACTTAAATCTCAAATTCCATCGCCAATAAATCAATTTTCCACGAATCACCAAACCTCACCGAACCAAACTGCATTTTCAGAAATGTGCAAGAAAAATCTAGCAAAAATTGATCCTCGCGCAGCGAATAACCGTCAACGTCGAAATTTCCAAAACTCAAACAACAAGAACAAACTCATCAGCCGAAAGCAATGTTCATCGACGAATACATCACACGATTGGTAGCCGACAAAAGCGCGATTCGTATTATCTGTCGTGGCCTGGCCTCGAATAAAACCCGGTAGAAAATACGCTGGCTCGGCCGGTTTCTTTCTCCGGCTGAGCCTCGTGCGCAGGACTAACCCACGTTTCGAATAATAAACTGGTTTCGGAGTTCCGGTTTTCCGTCTTTCTTCGTTCCGATAGCCGGTCGAACCAGAGGATCGCGGGTACGCAAACCTTAATAAGGCAATGAAACCTTTATGCTCATACATGGCGAGACTAGGCGACCGGTGTTTCTTTCTCTGTCTGCCTTTCTGCCAGTCTATGGATTCGAACGGGAAGGAAGCATCCTCTTCTCCTTTTCTAGTATGCGGTTGATCGATCGAGAGACCTGTCCGATGACAGCGACAGCAATCGGTAGAAAACTTATGGATTGAAGGCGCACCGTGTCGATAAATGTTGGCTAAATCTTTAAACTCGACCTCTCTTGGGTCAATGTAGAATTTATATGTAAGGCTGAGAGTGTTTTGTACATATGTAGCACTTGCAGTATAAGATTTGCTATCGTATGTTATTTGCTAAATTTTTAATGTTTCGTTACATGTCAAACGTTGTGTATTCGTATTTATACTTTTTATAGAATTTGAGATTATTTTAATTTTTTAGTAACAGAATATTTGTAGGTCCATGAAGTTTCCATCGAGTTTGTTAAAGCGAAAGTTTGATATTTCCTTCCTTTGCGGATTATTTGTATGTTTTTGTTGGAAAAATTGGGAGTGGATGTTATTTTGACTACTTGCATCTAATGGAAAAATTTGATTTAAAGGTCAAATAGTGGAGGTATTTTTTTGATTTTTTTCTAGATATCTGACGCGAAGATTTGATTAAAGGTCAAATACTGATGACGTTTTCCAATTATTTGCAGTATTTGAGAAATTTATATTTTTGATGAAATTTCGTTCTATCTTTGCTTGTTTGTAATAGAATATTTATAGGTCCATGAAATCATAGACAGGTTGTTTGCTATTACGAAAATTGGAAATGTTTCATGGTTGCAGGAAAGGTTGCAGGATCTGTTCGTTATTGGTAACAGAGATTACTATTGTGATGTAAGGGGAAAGATCAATTTGCGATAAATTCTCGGTGAGTAATAAACTCCAAGACCATAAGAATGCTTCGGCTAGTAAACCTTGAACCTTGAAGTAATTGCGAGTTAACATCCTTTACGCAATATTAATTTGACTGTATTGCAGTGTTGATCATTACTGTAACCTATGGAACGCCACTAAAAGAGTTTGAAGGTTACAACGCAGATTTTTATACAGACATATGCAGGTTTTTCCAAGGTAATTAGGAAATAATAAAGTAAAGATCTTTTCCTCCTTTTTATATCAGGATTTATCTTGTTTCCGTTGCTTAAGATATACAAAAAAACATACTCTCATAGATACAAAAACAAAAACATAATCTCTCAAGGATACAATCGACATTCTTGCGATTTCCTCAGGAAACTTAATATTTACAAACTACTAATATTTATCATCTTAACCCTAACGAATCTGGAAACAAAAAAAATCAATAATTCTGAACAATTAGCGCCACCGTATCGACCTAAGAACATATGTATAAAACGTATTCAAATGTCTACGTATTTTCCCTTGTCTGTATCATGTAACAGCAAACTACGGTTCCCATCGAATCCGCTAAAACCCTACCTTCTAAACGTCAATCTTATCAAAACGTATGTCCCGTTGACGCATTAAAATTCCGTTACACGTTTCCCCATCATACGCGGTGACCTCATACAACAAAGAATCAAACCTCATAGAAAGAAGACGATTATAGAATCAAAGGGAGAAAGACAGGAAGCAAGAAAAATCTTCGTCGCGATACTTCTGCCTGTAAACGTTACTCGATCAAAGACAATGGAAACCGTGAAGACAATCGAACGTCAAGCCCGTGGAAGCCTTTCATTGCTCAACGTACAAACACACAACACGTGCGCCTTGTTACATGCTCACATACACAACTTATATACAGAATTCTGCGTATTGAAATTCAATCGTGCTGCTGCATCTTGGATGCCTTTGTCGTTCACGTCGTAGGCCGCTGTCGACACAATTTCCGTTTCGTCGACGGCAATTCGAATACCGAGTTTCCCGCCCGTTTCCACGATCCAGTGACTGGAGAACACGCGCAAATCACCGGAGCCAGACCAATTATGTATATCGTATTCATACCCTGTGCCACAGAGTTATGTACCATTGACTCTTCTCGCGTTGCTCAGTGTTTTCGTAGCACCATGAAAAATCACTGTTCTCACAGTGCATTGCGCAAACAATGTTGGGAGATCGTTTTCGAAACGATTCTAAGGTCCATCGAACCACGATCGATCATCTCTACCGTGAGAATGGATTTTTTAATTGCTTCGTTAGCTGTTGAGATTTCGTTAAAGATCATCCGTTTATTCTTTTACCTATTTTCTTCTTTTTTCTTTTCCTTTTTTTTTTTGGTTTTAATTTTTCGTTGTTCACGATTTATCTTACTTCACGTTCTTTTTAGTTTTGATCGATGTACGACGAAATGTGCAGGGTTATAGGAAAGAAGGCATATGCAGTACAGACATGAATGGTGCAATCTAGTTTCTCGGCGAACAAAGAAACGATCACACGCTAGATTATCCGGGTTTCGCTTGTCTCGTGCATTATGAACGTTCGGGGACGTAACGATGGTGTGACGAAAGGTTTAATTGTGAATAATACGGCTGTCTATCTGCGGTTCTAGAGAAGTAAATATGACTGTGTTAACCGTCGTATGCTAATTTTGTGTTATTAATTTCATATGCTTTCGAAATCTTCTAAATGAATGTTTAAATTGATTCTCCTAATAAGCGATTTCGTTATTTTGTAAACCTTACATATTCGTGCAAAATATTAATTTCCTTTCTTTTAATTAATAAAGGTTATTAATTTGCTTTCATAGAGCTTATTAAGGAACGACGATATTTCATCAGCTTTTTAATCAATTATATTCCATTGTTTCTTCCTACTATACAAAATAATCTTTCCTTTTGTTCTATATATATTGTAATAAATTCTATTATATTTATTACACCTATTAATCCTTTTTAAAACACTTCCATAGAAATAAGAAACGTCTCTTTGATCATAGATATCTAGATAAATCCTTCTTTTTACCGTAACGTAGGAAAAAAGGCGGAGAACGGTTCAATTAAACGAACTAACGATTCCGAACATATTACTCGATCTTCAAACGTGAGCAAATAACCAATTATTAACGAAAGCAATTACCGAGTGAATCACAATTATCGGCCATTCGTCTAAAGGAATTTGTAACTTTCACTTGATCGCCTTTAACTGGTAATCGAATCGCAGTGAATTGTTCTAAATGCTTTGCACACTTTCGGCGCATCAAAGGAATAAGCGAAACGCGTGATAAATTCGATGGGATCAGAGAACGAGATTGCGTTCCGCATCAATCTTTTCTCCCCTTCGTAATCGATTTCCGTTAATTACTCATTAATTTCCGTCGTCTTTATACTCCGCTGTTGTCGAGTGAACATTTTCAGGAAACGAGATTGAAGAGTCTTGACGTTCACGTAGAAAAATAGTTACATCTACGTTTACACATTTACTTTTATTATTTTCATACTAGAAATAATCTTAAATTCTGATTGCATGTGAAATTTACTATTAAATAACGTTAAGATTTAATCACAAGTGAGATTTATTGTTAGCAACAGACGATAGATTTTATAACATCGAATACAATGAATAGTTCCTCGAAATAATTTCCTTTAAGAATACGAGTTCCTGTTATTATAAAACGTACTGTATATGTGCAACGTTCATTAGCTAGAAAGTTTTTCCTGTTTGCAAGACAGCATTATCCCCGGAGCAAAATGTTTTCTGAAACATCTCAGCGATATATGTATGCATCCACAATCAGCTTCCTTCTCAAGTGTGACCCTTCAAAATTTTACAACGGCCTTCTCGAATAACGGTACGAGTCCCACCAGTACGAGTATTCTCATTACCCGGCGAATACGTTTGCAAATATCTGGAACATTCCGATTCGAGAGAGGCATCAAGGTATTATGGCCAATTTACGGCGATCTCGTAAATTGGCAACTTCCGTAAACAGAACTTTCGCGAATTATCCAAAAAAAGAATCTAGTTCGAAAGAAAAAAACAAACCGACGAATACTTTTGCGAGACCGAAATATCAGCTTGTCCTAAAGTTTTCTTTCGTTTTCTAAGGAAATAATAGATGCACACTATTTTTTGTTTTGTATTATTTTATTGAATTATGTATGATCCATTTTGGATCCTAATCCAAATTCCAATGGAATCTAATATTTTCGGGAATATTCTATATTTCGAATTTTGATGTATGAAATTATTTTACGCCATCGAGTGCTGTTGCCTTGCACAATTGAAATTGCTATTTACGAGAGTTTATATACATTTGTTTATGCAAAACGTATATAAAGATACGTGTTACCATGTTTTAGTCCCGTACTTTTTGTATCATACTTCCGCGTACATTACTGTTTTCAGCGATATCGTTAAGGAAACTCTAAAAACTTCTTCTTGCATCACGTACATACTATAAACCAACAGTACGATAAAACCTGTTCTTATTTAATATCTTCTACCAAAAACTTCAACAGCAAAGTATACCGCTACAATTAACCAAACACTAAATCACTATATATTATTAAGCATACAATGAACAACAAACAGTAACAATTTATATCTTTCTTTTTACTTCATACGATCAACGTCATAAATAATATTACGCGATACTTTATTCGAATCGGTCCATAGAAAAATTCTATTGCAAACGCGAACGCCATAATCACAGATCATAATTTCCCCTTTACCATCATCCCTCGTTCAAAGATCATACACCGGCGCCACGTGTCTCGCCCTACTACCGCAAACTTCCCACGAATTCCTCGTCCCAACCAAACAAAGCGAAAAAAAAAACATAAAAATTTTATAATCTCCAACATACTCTACTCGTAAAAATTGCAGACAATGTCTGTAACCATGCAGCAGCCCTTTCATTTGGATTTCGAATAGCACTGATTTTGAGTGGTATCCGGATGCGTTCTCGCGAAGGAAAAGTTGCACGCGTCCTCGTTGTATGAGCCTCAAAGCTTGCACGTGCCTGTTAACACGTGTTACGTTGTAGCTGCGCGTGTTCCTCACCGTTGACACGTGTAACAATAGCCGGACCATCGCGTTGAACCTCCAGTGGCCTTCCTCTCGCTCTTACTGTAATTTCCGGTAGAGCGAAACTTCTATCGAGATTAAAGGGCGAAAGAGAATTTTTGGAACGCATCCAGATGTTCACGAAAGAAAAATAAAGAAAACGTGCAGTGTTTGAACCACAAGATCTCTTTCTTTTTTCCCCCGCTGTTGCTAACTTGAAACTGCTATCACTGCATTTATCACTGAATGAATTGTCGTTTTGATTTGACTCGATCGAACGTTATCTGAAGCAATTTTTAATGGTGGTAGTATATGTATGTTGCGTAGATGTATCCTATTTATTCTTTGAAACAGATTTTAAATGTGTCAAGTAGTTTGATAGGTTTCATGGATATTAATTTTATGAACATGTCCCGTAATTTTATGAGCGTGCTCCTATTTTGAAAGTTATTTTATGAATTGTTAATTTCATAGAGTTTATGGATACTAATTTTATGAGTGCGTTTTAAGTGTGTTTTTACTTTGGTAGTTACTTTACGTATTGTTAATTGTATAGATTTTATGGATATTAATTTTATGTGATTTAAGTATGTTTCTATTTTTGCAATTATATAATTTATATTTTTGCAATTATATAATTTATATATTTGCAATTATATAATTTTGTGACTGTCGATTTTATAGATTTCACAAATACTAATTTTGTAAGTAAGATTTTTCCGTGTTTAATTTATAATTTTCATGCATTTTAAGCGCTCAACATTTCAAGCTTGAAAATGATAAACATGGCATATGCACCGCGTTTAAAATCTTCCATATCAAAATATTTAAACAACTTCGGAATACTTTAAACAACGCATTTATACGATAAGAAACTTGATACTTGATTTAACGCAAAACATAATTGCATAATTCATCATATCATAATTCCTCAGTCTATAAAATGTTCTGCAGGATGTGACAATCGTTGCTGCAACCTATAACCTTAGAATCGGCGACAATACAATCGGCAAATAGCGATAAGAAATTCGCTGACCGACCTACTTGCGTTTAGCACGATGCAGCAGAAAGCATTTTGGGACACGGCGCGGCGTGTCTTCGTCGTTGTCGCGAAACGCTGACTCGCCGATTTTCGAGAAAAAGTACAGAACCAAGGCCGATCACCTTGACACATAAGAAGATATTTGCTTTTGGAAGCCGGAAAACGTTAATCGCTGTCTCGCGTTGTTGCTTTGACTTCGCCTGGTCTTTGTACTCATTTATGTCACGATTGTCCTCATTCGTAGCATGATTTACCTTTTAAAGGCTGAGTAATAAAAAGATGTATAACATTAGGGAAAAACGCAGAAAACCAACATATAACTAACGTATAATTTCTCTAAGGTACAAAGAATACGACAGAATAATTGAAACTTTATAAAAGCCCATTTTTACAAACTCGAAATTCCAACAATATCTTTGTGGTTTAGAAAAAAGTGGCAATTCATCATAGAGTAATAAATACTTCAATTTGTTGAAATTTCATAGAATTATAGGACTCGGATCAAAGGAGAAACAGAGACGAAAAAGATATTTGAAAAATCCTTAAAACGCAAATATTAGGAAATAGGATCACAATGGTAGAAAACATGTTACTACGATTAGAATGGTAGAAAGTTGAATGGAATAGCCTAATTGGAATAAAAATAATGGCAACATTTGATTTAATATTAGATACTGCGTGTTAGAGTTTCATTTGCGACGACAGACAGACTCTAGAAAAAAGTGATATTTCTTCAATTTTTCTTGATGATGAAAAGAGAAAACGAAGAAGCGGAAAATACATATAACGTCAAAGAGGAAAAGTACGATTTGCTCTATTAAATTAGATTACCCGATGATAAAACACGGTTGGTTAACTTCTCCGACGCTGTTAATTACCGCGTAGATATTTCAAGGAACGTAAATTACGAATAAAATTAGCGGAGGTTTGATCGCGATGATTATCGCGTCGTTTACTTTTCGCTTCTTGCTCGTCGATAATTGAACGATAAAATTAAAGCAACATAGAGTTCGTCAAATCATCAAACCGTTTCGAAAGCAAGGCGTCGTTAAATCTAATTAACGATGTTATAATATGGTGCACGACAAGTTCGTAACGCGTTGAGTTCGTTTGAAATTTTTACGTCAGCGTAAACCGACTGTTCGTACATAGTTAATATATTTTATCGCCAACCACATTAGTGAGATAGCGAATTAGTTTTTAAACAGGTTGCATTCCGTTTCTCGTTTACATTTCAATTCGACAGAAGCCCGTCTCTGGCAGAGCGGAAGGCAATTAGAGAACGATAATCATCGCGATCTGTATGTTTTTGTAAGTCTCTTGATTCCGCGTCCGTCGGAATTCTATGTAATAATTTCGTGTCGAAAAATTATACGAATTAAAGTTTCTCTAGACGTAACAGTATATTCTCTGACAATTTAAAATATTAATTTATGAATAATACAACGAGCATAAACGTTATATTAAATGAATAACGTTATATTAATTTCTATGATCAATTACACGTTCATCACCGTAGAAATTTATGAACAAAATTAAAACAAGTCAAATGAAAGAGCGAGGAAACTTAAATACCAGCCACGAACAATTTTCAGCAAATAAGAATATCCTTAAAAATTTAAAAATCTATGAAAATATCCGATACACAAACAGAAGCGAAAAATCCGGTTTATTTGCAAAAAGATATCTGGTAACCGAAACAGCATGCTACAGTTGCGCAATCGATAAAACCGCTTTTTTCATCGATATTCATCGGTGGAACGTCGAAATTACAACGATGTTTTCATCCCATCGAACGCAAACACGATCGTCGACGTGGCCAGTCCGTAAACACATCTTTCGTATGCACCGAGATACGCGTATGGAAATGCGCATTGTTTGCCGTGTAAACGCGCGAACGAGCCGACGGAAGTCACGTGACGGCCTTTCTTTCTTTCTTTCTTTCTCTGTTATAAGCTACCGGAAGCGAAGTCGATACGAACAAACGTTGGCGCAGTCCTCAAGCGCCATTATGTAAGAGACAGAAGCGTCGTCGATTTCTCAAAAACAGGAGAGATTCGATCTATTGGAATTCCGATGCTCAATGCAATAAAAGAGTAGATAAAACTATGTTTCCTTTTAGTTCGTTATTTTTTGTTCCCTTTTCTTTGTTTTTCTTCCTAGAAATTGTCGAATTAGTTCTACGTATCTCGTTCACGCTTCGATAAATGTACGCTAATTAAAATTTCGTTCCAACAGATAGAGTTAAATAACACGTCAATATGATATAGAAAATGCTTTTTTACTTTAAATATTCCGAGCTTTCTAGTATACGTCGTATTAAAAAACAAACGAAACTAATCTTCATAGAATTTCACTACTTTACGGTTAAAAGTGTTTACAAAAATCTGCTTCACGGCATATACATATTACAATATATGCATAACACCAAAGTAATTCGAAATTCGATACCTGACACGGTATACCAAACATAACACCATCCCGCACAGTTGCCCGTAAGATCTCAAATCGAAGTCTCAAGGCAACTTCCTCATACCTAAAGATCGTGTAAATGAAACAAATGCTTACTTCTTTTACACGCGAAACAGCAAAAGGGTTAATCGAGTGTTTCGACGCTTATCTAACTGCAGGATCGTGAATCGACGAATCGTCGGAACGGTTCTATTAACCCTGTGAACCAATGGCGACTAACGGGATCTACGCGTGGCCCTTGCAGCAACGTCTTTGATCTAGGTGGGGCGAAATTAATACAGGATCGGCCTCGTCGTTGTATCATAGATAGCAAAATCGCGTGTTGCCTGTTCCCGGCCATCACAAAAGAAGAACACAGCTGGTTACATTGCCTTTCTCGGCCAAGGTTCGCGCAAAAACCGTAATTATCGAGACGTATAACGACGAGAGCCGAAGCAACGTTCGAACTCCACGTGATTTATGTTCAAAGTTTTAATAACGACACGGAAGAGCTGTAGAGAAGGGGTCTAGGACGCGGAAGATGCAATTTCGTGGGGCGTTCAACCGTATCGGCCGATAGACAGCGTCGCGTAGGCCAGAGTCCTCTTCGTCTTTAATTAGCGAACCACTCTCTCGGACTCTGAACCACTTGACCCGGTGCAGGCACGTGAACGAGAATCGATGTCACTTATTCGAGCACTTGTCGTTCATTAAATGCGAAAACCTAGGGGGGTTTCTTTGACGTTTTTCTTTTTCTTGTTGTTTCTTTTGTCGATTTTATTTGCTAGAGTTAGCCGGAAAGGAAGAGGTAAACGCTCGTGCAACGTTTCTAAACGAAGGCGGATTTTTCCCTTTGTTCCGAATGATCGATTATGTAACACGAATATTTCAATATAGAGATGCTTTTATATTCAATTCGTTAGTTCTTTGTGGTGTAACTAGCTTGAAGGAATAAGATGATTTGCGGTATATCCTGCACTTGAGTAGATGAAATATCGTTTGGCGAGGAAAATTATGTCTGTTAAAAGAAGAAATTGTTCTATATCGTAAATAGCGTATTTTGAAAGTGAATATTTAAATAATTTTCGTAAATATACTGTAAGCTTACAGTCTCTCCCATTGTACTGCCCATTGTCCTTTACATCTTCAACGATTCATCAGTTAATCACGAATTAATTCGCACCATAGTACAAACGTGTTTCATCGATACTCGGCACGATAACAATACAACAAACGATGATAAACAAAAATAATCTTAAAAGCGACTTCTATAGCTTGAAACCTAAATCAAATTGTACGTCTCAAATATAATACTTTTTCACAATTTTGTTCCATAAAAAACGGTATTAGAAAATGTAAGAAATTGCCTCGTCCTTCGCGCGTTAGAAATTTCCGGTGGCACGCGTGAAGTTCGAAGACCCTGAATAAAATTACGCGAAACACGGATACCAACAGGGATAATTTCGTTGATAACCAAAACTGGTTATCTCGGTACACCGGACGGCTACGGAGCTACTAACACGGTTCATTGTCCTTTTGTCAGTTAGACCACACATGCCTGCCGCCACTTACCGGCATCAAGCGACGTTTACAAAGGCGTAATTGTGATTTGTATCTACGTATCCCGCATGACGTCCATCGCGTGCGGAATTACAAGGAACGCAGCCTCGTCGTGATTGCACTTCCTGATAAACGTCTCTATCGAATTAGTAATTTTCGATCGTCCGTTGCGATTATTAATGGCGATATGCTCGCGGTGGAAACGCAACCCGTCCGAACATCCTCGGGTAATCTCGCGATGCACGCGTTTTTCGTGCACACTGTTGCGAAGCAATTATAAGTAGGCGTGTTCTGCGATCAGCATTGTTAGACACTAGACACGTTTCTTGCTCGTTGCTTGTCCTGTTTTTTTATTACTGTAATGTGATATACTGTTTAGTTAGCTGCGGTTACCGGCGTTGTTACTAGGAAGTTCCTATGGATGAAAGTGGTACAACTAGAACATTTTACGTTAGAAATACGTACATGTATAGGTATGTATTTCAAGTATATGTATTTTTATATTTTACTTCGTATCGGGCATCGTGGATTTCGATTAATTGATTGTTCTTTGTGTGATCGTCTTATTATTGAAAGTTAGTTAATTTTATTTACTGTTGTTTTAAGAATCGAGATTAAATCTTTTCGGTAACTACTTTCAATGATACGAATGTTAATAGTTTTGTGGAATACTTCTCATCCGGTGTATAATTATAATTATACTGTAGATGTTTATGGAAATTTTTATTTCTAGAAATACAAGTAGAGAAACTTATTAAATATTAAACATTTAGACACTTATTACCGTGCTGCGATTAAAATTGTGTCACAATCGATACCCGAGTTGATCACAAATGAATAAAACATTAACAGAGAAAGGAATTTTATACATCCGATCCGATGGTACCTTGTTTCTCTAATTTATTCAAGCTCGGCCATTAGACAATCGGAAACATCCTCCTACTAGGCGTTACAGACATTTCAGTAGACAATTCTCTATTTAAAGCGACGCGCTTCGGTAGAATGACGACTTCATTATCATTCACGCGAGCATATTCACGGAGATAACAAGAAATCTATTGAAACGTAAACTGAAAGGCATCAGTGAAAAGAAGGACATAAATCGAATCAACATAATGCATATTTAAGCGGAGTCAATGATAGCTTAGCCACAAATCAACTTTCGACGACCTTTCGAAACCAATTTCCGCCTAAATGAATCACAAACGACGTGATACTGCTGATACACGTCTGCTTCGTATGAGCATAACTTTCTGACTATCGTACATGCCATGGTTAGCTCGAATTTCCTTCTGACTGTAGTTTTCCTTTCTTCGTGGAATTGGAGAAAATTTCGTTACTAGTGAAACGTGTATGATTATCGGTTGGTTGGAAATTATTAGTGAAATCGACTCGGTATTGGATTTCTGGAACGATCGCGTCATTTTATTTATAAATTTTTCAATCGAATTACATTATCGGATTCTGTTTTCTAGCTATTAAAGACAGTTCCAAGGATTCGCTTTATACTTTTTTCGCTGATATTTCTTCTACGTTCAAAGAACTGATTCGTAGTTGCTTAAATTTCATAAAATTATAGGATCCATGTGGAGGAAATAACAGCAAAAAGAATATTAAGCGAATAAAAACATTGTGAATGATATGTTGCGTTGACACAACATTGACGCCTAATAGATTAAAGAAATTCAACGGTGTGTAGCGTAATTCAATGATATATTTATAACATAGAGAAGCTATTACATGGTTCGTAGTGGGTTAATGACGAAACCCAATTGTATATTTTTACTGTCAATGGTTTTCAAAGAGATGTTTATCGACGGGGAGTCGTCGAAGAGGCTTGTCAAATTGATTCTCGACTACTTTACGCTTCATCCGAGTTTTAAATTGACACTAAGGAGATTAATATTTAGTTACTAAGCCGCGAAGTTTAACAACGGATTTCCTGTACACTGTTGTATAACAGGTAATTCTGTTTCGCATATTTCTGTCGGCAATCTGCAGGGCTTCCCTGTTGCCATGCGCTCAAGGATCATATTCAAGGCCTGGCAATCTGGCAAACTTCGTGATCGAAATCAACGGTTAATTTTAGTAACTCGGTTTTATTTTCACAATTCCATCTCCTACTCAATCCGAATTTATTTATTCAAAATTCGCATATCGGATTTAATCGGCTCTCCCCTCCCCCCTCTCCCCTCTTCTCTCTGTAATTTACTTTCAAATCTGAGGATTCGAAACGATTGCTCAACTCGCTAAAAATCGTATATGATCGCATAATACCAGATGATAAGAGTAGCTAGGCAGAAATTGATTAGCTCGAGGAAAGCTTCTTCCTCGATTTGTCGTTGCTACACGTGAACAGCCGACGCTTGACTAAGCGTCAAATAAAGTAAAGGAAACCGCAAACGATGCAGCCGATCCATGTAAGTATAGCCGACAACGAGCCTAAGGCTACTTCCACAGGAAGATGCATGATGAGATACGCAATCAGAAGTATATATTGTAAAACACAGGAAGATACTCGTGCAATGCAGTATCCAGTTAATAAGGCGGTTGACAACGAGCGTTGATCACTTGTTTGTTTCTTAATTAATCTGATAACCGAATCATCCTTTAATCAGAAACTTCTACGTCCATGAAATTAGAAATTGACGAAAGTGAATGAATTTCAGATAGGTGAATTTTAATTTATTCCTAGCTATAAAATTTTGTTTCGTATAGGACCACGTTCTGGAGAAAATCGAATTAGAATATTTGCCGAGCGTGTATCAATTTTTGCCCAAGCATATTGAAACTCCATTCTCTTCAAAACAATGTCTTTTAAGCCAATGAAAATTTCAATCTACGTTTCTTACTTATTTTCACACGCGTAATAATCCCCCGTCAATTGTCCATTCCTGCGTAGTTAAAATTTCCATATAAATTCGCAGCTGTTCAATTCTGATTTTCTCGAGGTTGAAGGCCTCCACGCAACTTCGTCATTCTCGATTTTTGCCTTACTTTGAACCGTAGAACATCGCTGACCTCGATTGTACCACGAACTGAAAACCGTTGCGTACATCGTCGATATCTATCATGCGTTCATCGTCGATACCTATCATACGTACATCGTTACACGCGTATCTTCACGCGTACAAATAGCCATAGAGTGTCTTCAACGAAGAAGCCGAGAAACGTGGTGTCGTGGGCTTTCGCCCGACGACGCTGTATACTCGGCCTTATAATCGCCTGGACAAATGGATATCTCCATTAGCATAGCTATAAGCGCACCCGAGAGACCCACATATGCACGGGCGCATAAAGTCAAAGTGCGTATGAGGATAACGGTATAATGGCGTGGCACGGCCGTGTACACGGAGACACCGAGACACACATTGTGCAGAGTGTAGGCGATGGTGAAAACGTCTGTGTGCGTTATGCGTTTCCAAGGACCTCGGAATTCGACGAACAGACACGGCGAAACGGCTAATCAACGCAACGGTTGGCCGTGATTTTCAAACGTTGCCGCAGGCAATGTCTATCGGTCAGGCTCACGCTTCACTACGTATTGGTTCCGCCTGTAATTTACTTACTCGTTGAACCTCATTGCCTGAAACACAATTGGTCGTATCGACGGCACGAAAACGAGCTTGCAACGTGTCTATCGCTGGACATTAAGTTTGAAAGCTTGCACGATTCTAACGCGCGATATATGTATTATAAGTAGAAGAGATATGGCGTGGTCGGAAAGTGGATTCTCCATCAACGATGGCATCGATGAATGTTATAGCATTCAGGGTCGTTGCAACGTTTTATAGTTCTATTATGCTTCATATGTTGTTGATTAAAGTTTACGGCACTTGTTGCTTCGATTCTCAGATTGATCGTGGCGATAGATTCACTTGAAAGTATTAATTGATATAACAATTCGATTGTACCGTGGCGTTTTCAATTAAAAATTTCGACGCCTGTAGGACTTGCGATTAAATTGTGGAATTTGCAGCAATAAGGCAACTTCAATTTAAATTGTATTTATTGGAATGGAAAGGTAGGTACAGGTTTCGTGTTCAAAAGTGCGAAAGTTTATTAAAATACGAATGTTAATCGACTACGAATGTCTGGAAAAATAATTTCATTTTCAGTTGGTTTTTACTGATTGATATTCAAATTACTATCCTTGTTGCGGCAACTGTTTCAGTTATTACAAAGTCGCCCATCTTTCATTGTAAATTGCGTAGTAAGAATTGAAAAATAAAATTTCATATTAATTAAATGTATGTATTCAATATTGTTTTTTATTTATAAGGCACAATTTGTTTTTCAAATCTTCGTGTTACGCGTGCAATCAATTACGAACGATCAACTAATTAAGAAACATGAGACGAAATATCCTAATATCATTGTTCCTTGTTCCCAAGTAAACAGAAATCAGACATCAAAGACGGAAGGAAACGCGATTCATAATCCCTAACCTTGGGATCCTCGAGACAAAGAGGAAAAGTTAGGAAAACGATTAAACAGCCGTGTTGAGCGCTTTCTATGTCAAAATTATACTTTCATATGGGCAATTGCAATGCAGTTTTTTACGCGCGGCCCTACGATTTTTAACGCACTACTTGACGAGCTCGTTTGCTTCGTGAGAGCAAAAAAAAAAAAAAAAAGAACGAGTATTGCAAAATTTTTAAACGAGCCGTGACTTGTACGAGTCTATTTAACTTCGTGATTAATGCGCGTGCGATATCCACAGCACGGAGGATTAATTGCGAGACGTTTCTCTTCGCACAATTTCATGTAACGTGTCTTCAACGTATCGCAAACTATGATTACACGCGTTACAAACCTCGTCCAATGAATAATACCACGAGTTTTAGCTTATGCTCACACGAGAAACCTTTTGTTTTGCCGCGAAAAGTGTGTCGTTGTATCTTTTCTGCGAGTACGTGGCAACGACGTAGTATTTAACTCGACGATTATATCAATGATTCTGAAGTTATGCACTATTTTAGAGTTTAGGTGGAAATCCGACCGGAGCGCAACGTAAATTATTGGCCAACGATTTTCGTAATCGTCTCTCGTGTCAGTCACTAGCTACCGTAACTTGTTTACACAAAAGCGAGCTTCGAGTTTGGAAACGCGTTACCGGAACAGTGAGACGTACTAAGTTAATTCGCGATTAAAATTTATTCTCGTTATATCATATTAATCGACCAGCTCTCTAGAAAATAGACGCGCAAGGGAAAATGGCAAATCGGATAAATTGCAATGGGGAATTTTAGTTCCGATCATTTAACGTTACCTATGTTTGAATTGATCTGGTTTCTAGGCTTATGGTTTTTAATGGTTTCTAATAATGACTCGCGAAGAACTTTGCCTTTTTATATTCATGAAACAGATAGAAATCTTGTAATAGCTCAACTATTTGACTAGAAAATACACTTGCCAGGTGTATGAATATTTATCAGAGACCTATAGGTTCTTCTTCATTTTAGAAAGTTTCTCAAATGAGCTTTCTAGTACTTGACGTATTTTGTGTTTAAAATTATACTTAAACTTTATTATAATAGAAAGTCGCAAAGAGCTATTACATGTCGTGTGATACACTTTATTTTATATTTTTTTCATTTTAATGAACAAACAAAGAAGACAACTCGATGTACCCAGCATGTACTTTGTTACCACTTTTTGTATAACGAAGAAAGATTAATGCGACTCCATGGGGATTTTTTTTCTAAAGAAATAAACAACAGAAAGTTTTCTAATGTCATCAAAGTTTTTAGTTCTAAGTTGCTTTCATCTTTATTCATGATACTCTAATAACCTCTGCACTTTAACAACCTAACTTTCAACACTGCCCGCTGACTAATGGACACCTCGTACCTCGTACTAATTGCCTTTTTTTCTACAATTTGACGTCGCTAAATTGTTCTTAAACTTCGTTAACTGCTTTCCAAGTCATAAACTTAATCGTTTAGTAACAACAAAACTATTTCGTTCTATGGAAATTTGCTTATTTGTGCCCATAATGTACTTAAAAGTACCGCGTTATTATTAATAGTATTTTATGGTATTAGTAATATCGCGTGATTCAAAATAACTCACGATTCAATATAGAATATAATTTTACAATAAACCCGCTATTTGAAAATAACTCTTTCATCGTTTGTTACTACGTGTACGTTGTTAACACGTCGTCGTGTGAATCAACTCAACTTGAATTTTACTAATTCACAAAGAAATTCTATATGAAAAGATTATTTAACTTTACTACGATGCAACTGCAATAAAATTGTTTCAAAATTCAGAAATCTTATATCGAAATTTTTCCAAGATTTAATACGATATTGCTATAGCAAAAAAGAAAGACGCATAAAACGATCGTCATTTGAAAATATCTTTCCATCGTCTATCAATATTCATTCGTATTGCTTTTACGTAACACTGCGTAAGTTAAAACAACTGGGAAACCGCGGTGCAAAGGTTAAACGAGACGATGGGCATCGTTGTCGAAAAATTTCCGTCGCAGTTAGGATTTACCGGTGCGCTGAATTGGCCGGCATTATGTTACTTTTCCTTAGGATCGTTAACATCGGGCCCGCTCCGCAGGTAGCATATTTATGCTATCGCGAAATCCGAGATACAATGCCAGCCGATCGAGTTACACCGCCTGCGCCACCACGTTTATGGTTTATGCAAAGCCTTCTTATGCTTGCATGACGCTCATGACACACTGCGTAAAACACAAGTCTATTAAGGCGACGTCTCTCCAGTGTACATATTTCACCGTGTACTTACATTCCTTGTTAGCGTACAATAAAAAGTTTCACCGTGGTAAAAACGTTTAGTGACTCTGTATCGATGGTAGGATTAGAAGAGAAAGAAACATTTCGTTCGATGATCCTGTCATTTCTACCCACTATGGTAAATGGGCAAGGTGACTTGGTGAATGTAAAAAAATGAAATCGTCTGGTTTTTGTGCAATTGTTCAGCAGTTTGTGAAAGTAAATATTCGAGTAAGTTTTTGCGTATTGCTGACACAAATATTATTATGGTAGTACGTATTTCAATCGTGTCTTTTGTTATTATTCGTTTTATTTCGGTAAAATATCCTTTTGCAATGAACAACACAGATGTCTTTTAACACATCCTAATGTAATAAATTATGAAATCGAGTAGATAATCTATAATTATATATCAGAGATGGTATCAATTATTCATAAATAGTGTTTTGAGTAAAGATACCTTGTATGATAAGAGGTTTAAGATTGGAAGGTTCTTAGAACTTTTGTTAATATCTTAGATTCTAGTCAAGAGATTTTCTTAAATATTCTACTGTCTAACGAATTTGTTTTCTATTTGCATAAGGGTATTTCGCATACCTTTTCTTGCGAAAGGTAGTGGTTAGAGCAAAATTATTAAGCTAATTTAGCAATTATACCAATTTACCTTCAATTCAGTGGACATTCGAAGTCAAGAATGAGATACCTCGTAATCTAGCCTCGGCGTTCTATTTACTAAGCATATTATATCTTATGATAAATATGTACCTAGAATTGAAAGAGAAGCTGTAATCTGCAACTTTCATTTCAAAATTATTCCAACGTAGATCCAAAGCCAATTAGACGAATTAACAAATATTCACATTTTTTTTCACACGATATACCGTACTATTGGGTTGGCAACTAAATGATTGCGGATTTTGTCAACACCTGCCTAATGAAAAAATCCGCAATTACTTAGTTGCCAATCCAATATAAACCTCTTAATAATCTTGACAACAATCTTGAAATATCAAAAATTCAACAAAATAGATATATAGCTACACCATTATCCAATAATATCAAGTCAGTTAAGATTAGCTATACTCACATAAACTACTAGAAATAATCTATTAGAACATCCTTGATTAAATGTCGCTGTTTGCACAAGAACGTTAATCAGATTCAGCATCGTTAAAAAAAATTACTTCTATCGATTCTATCGAGACGATTAATTTCCCTTGCCTTGACATCGATATTTCATCGAATCTCTATCAGGAATCAAGCTCTATCAATTATACCATTCGTTGGAAAAAGCAAGATATAAATTCAGCTGTTTCGATCGACGTCGGAGTATTAACTTTTATCATCGGTGACGTATTCTTTATTTGGGGACAGTCATTTCTTCTTGTTTATGTTTCATTATCGTTTAAACGTTACCGATATAAAAATTATCCGGTGTTACACGTAATAGCGGCAATAACATCCGATATTCCAGGGATTGCAAGCGACACTCGCGAAACAATCGTTCGCTGACACGCCGAATAAGCCATTCGTCATTGCATAATACGCTCCTTGTCGCTGAGAATGAGCGCCGATGCACTTCTACAGCTGGTTGACGGATTTCGAAACCCGGATAAAAATTCTTCAATGACTCATTGATTCAAGCTAATCGCGCATTAAACCACGATTCACCGTGCTCCTTACTTCTTTCATTAAGTAAGAAACGTTAAACCTCTATAACGATATATAACTTGCAAGTTACGTAATCACGTACCTACGTATTATACTTTAAATCTCTTGATTTACGTAGTTACGATAGTGACGTACCATTATCTTTTAGAACAATACAGTACTTGTCAAAGTTTACCATACTTTAAATAATAATGCCTTGACTTATCATTGAATGAAAATGAAACGGTTTTATAAAAGCTTTGGTCACGAGGTTACAACTTCCTGATTTAATTGGGCATGACCTTTCTGCATATAATTACTGGTACGCTTATGGGAATTATGTAAGATGATGTATATTTTGTTTAAAAATATTGAAGATAAAAGAAGCTAAAGTATCCTTTCGCTTGACCAAAGAAAGGGACGTTTTTGTCCTAAGCTTCTCCATTTTATGACTATACGATTGAATATGAAAAGTATATACACGCGATAGAGATTCATTGCGTTGAAATGAACCAAGTAAAAAAAGAAAAGAAATCTGTTTTTTAATTCATAGCACCACGGTCCATGCTTCGCAAAACATCAAACTGTGTCCATCTAACTGCACTCAGTGGTACGTAGAAAGTGCATAAATATGTATGTCAATTCCGCTTACAAAACTGCTGATCCTTGACCAACGTGGTTCTGTCGGTAAAAGCGGAGTTCCCTTGAAAAATGCAGCTTTTCCTAATTGGTACAACCTTACGGAGAACGTGCAAACCAACTGCAAATACTCTTACGAACGTAAGTAACCTGTTATTTTACCTCGAGAAACAAAATATCTTTGCTCGTTTACATAAGTACGATCTAACTACACGGTCACGAATAGACAAAAGAGAATCGCATGACGGATCAGTCCGACATCTCAAGGAGACAACTTTCCGATTAGTCCCTCTCCATCGTCTACGTAATCTGCTCAATCTGCGGTGGGCAACGTGCGGTCTTATCATCGTTACGCCACGCAGTTCTCCGTGCTAAGGAAAATTGTACGTGAATGACACGATGGATTTCGAGGAAAAAGCAAATACGCTACTAATGACTCGACTAGATATACTCGTTGATCGAGAAATCATAATTTCACTCGACCGATAATACGATTATTAAGCGTATGGATTTTCTTCGCTATAGTTTTCTGTGTGTATATCGCGATTGTTTATTTTAATTAATGTCTTATGTGTACTTTTTCTAATATTTTGCGCGTGATGTATAGGCATTAATTTCGTTACCTGTTACTATATGGTATGCTCGTTTTCTTGGAAAAATAATAAAGGTAAAAAGTTTAACATCTTCAGTCTTCGTGGATACAAATATGTAATATGATCAAATATATATACATTTACTATATATTACACACTAGGGAAAATAAACTAATCAACGGGAAAACTTAAAATAATAATCGGAATGGATGTACCGTTATGCTCTTATTCACGCGAGTATCAATTCACGACTGCTTAAAATTTAGTAATCCTTATCTTATACATACCAATATACTTGATGTATGTTTGTCTTATTACCCATATACTTAATTGTTCTATGGATTTAAAGCGAATAAAATATGTACATATAAACTACAAAGGAAAGATTCTTATTTTATTCTAATTCCAAGAAATTTTTATTTAACGTAGATACAGTTTTCTAAAATTTTGTGAATTCCAAACTTCGATAAACTGTACTAATAATTATTAGTACTTATTATATTACTAATGAATTTTTAGCGTAATAACGGTAATAAATCAGAAACAAGCCGCAGTTACCTAATCCACCAACATCCTATTCCAATACGTTCCTTATTAATTTTTCTGTTACGAATCAGTTTCTCTATTTCTCTTTATGCTCGAAAAAGACAAAGAGAGGAAAAGTGGAAGAGGGAAGCAATATATACACGGAACACTAAGGCTTTCGCGTAGCAGTTGCGCAAGCCGCGAAACAATTAGATGTAAATCCCGGCAATGGACTTTCTAAATTCACGTATGAATTAGTCCGAGGGCCTCGATTAAACCGCACACTGCGAGTTCCCTGGCTGGATGTTTACCTACGTAACATATGCAACTCTCTCTCTGCGTCTTACTTCGTTTGTTTAATTTAAACAGACAATTGAAATAGGCAAAGGAAAGCAAGAAAATTTTTGAAATTAGAAACGATTGAATTAATTGCAATTAATTAAGCCGTGTCTTACGATACAATTAAACGTACCAATTTCTAATTTCTAATTTGAATTTCTGATTAATTAAAAATTGATTTCATTATGATTCATTATGGAGTAAAATCTTCGTGATCGAAACGTATTATAAAGTATCAAAGCATGAAGATTTTGTACGTGATTATCTATTAACGATTCCTTTTACCCGAATTTAGACGTAGAATTCAGACTCTAGATAACCGATAACCGATACATTATTAACGTTTTATCGAGCTAAGTTATTTTGTATCTAGATAACCGATTTTCTACTGTACGTATGAAATACGTGTTATTTCTGATAAACATTGCAACATCTAACAAAGTGATCGAGATAAAGCAGACAATGCAGGTGTAATACAAATAACTCGAAATATTAATCCGAAAATATAATAACAGGATTATCGAAGTAGATACGCGTAACGCCACCTTGTTCGTATCACGATGGAAACGACACAGTGAGGTCGCGAATTAAAGTATTAAAACAGTGATATCGTTTGATGTAGCCGCGGACCACGTTGAGTCTCGAATTGTGAAAATTCGATCGTGAATTGCTATTTGAAATTTTACACTACAACAGACATGTGTTTTGTACGATCATATGTTTTTCCAAGCCTTCCAAATTATCAGTCAGTTTCCTAAATTGTATAATCCAGAAAGAAATTTGTTAAACGTACTACATATACGGAAAGAAGCACACATAATTTAAATAGATTCGATATCGTCGGTCCTAAACCATACTCGAGAGCTTTCTTATCTTCTCTACGTGTTTCAAATTAGTGCGCCGGGTTTTCGAAACATGATAAACTTCAACGCCTGACTGATTTTATGACCCTGAGATATCCCGATGCTTTCTTCCTGTTAGAATCTGCTTCTATTTTTAAGCAGCTACGTATCCCAACTGTAATACGATAAACGCCATGTATTTACACAATTGTAAGGTCATGGCGAATTAATAAAAAAACGAAAGTCGAGAAACATTCGCAAAAACACTTTACTATTCACAAGCAGTGTAACACTAAACCAGTGAAAGCACTAGACCGCAAAAAACAAAAAGCAACGGAACTTAATAAAGCGTAAGAACGAAGAAGAAAGAGAAGAAGAGAAAGAAAGAAAGTAAAAAGAGGGAGATAAATCGAAGAAACATGATAATACTGAGTGAGACGGAGGTAGAGAGTTGCAAGTGGCAAACGACGGTGTCGCATGTGCCTCTGCAGATAAGAGTCTGCAGTCGTCGGACTGGCGTTGTCTCTGCGCTTAAAAATTATGCTGCGCGATAGGAGGCGGCAGCGTGCGTCGCGTCAGCTTCGGTTGCGCAACTTGCGCCACGCAACGAAATTCGATCATCTTTGCCGCATAACGCCGCGGCGGACAGAGACAAAAAAGAGAAGGGGAAGAGGGATGAAGACACAGAAAAGCAGAGGGAGAGAGGCAGAACATTAAAGGTGACAAATGGCGGTGACATGGCGCAATTGAAGCGACGCCGGAGATGCTGGAAACCATAGCTCTCCACGCGAGGTCACCAGAAGAAGTAATCGCTAGAGACGCGCGACCTGGAGGAGGATTAGCCGATCGAACCGAATGAAATATCGCGAGGAAGTAGGCTGATTCAGAAAACGATCGAGGATGCACGTGAATTACAGAGCTTGACAAGAACTACGTACTTTTGCTATTAACCCTTTCACACTCGATATTTTAACAAGTTATTGATTGACTAAATAATAAATATTTTTTTTACTTCTTTTAAAAGCTACCCAAGGAGATGTGTTTCCGAGGTTAATGATTAATAAATATTTTTAGAAAATTGGCCATAGACTTTAGTGCGTTATGTGTTCCTTGAAAAACCATCCAACAAGAAACCTGCTTCTATCGTTCACAATCGATAAGGAGCAATTTTTCTCGCGGGCTAAAATAGAGTTCGATCTTGAGAGGGTTGGACTCGTTTCAATCTTTCATTCTTGTCATTCCTTCTAGCATGTAAGCGTGAAAATAACTGCAAATGCTACTTAATTACAAAACGTGGCCGTCGACATAAGGAGTTTAAGCCCCGTTTCGGCATCGATGTTGAAACTGACGTTATTAATAAGATGAGATCGATCGAAAGTTGTCGAACTTCTGGTTCGTTCCAGTTTTTTACGTCGGACGGTCGAAGTCAAGGCGAGTTACTCGATTTCGTGCATGGCAACGAAGGGTAATTATTTTTATACGCGTCACCTTGTGCCACCGAATATTGTTGAATGGCTGAATGCAAAAGGCGGGACTTTTAAGAAGAAACTGTGTCATGAAAAAAAAAAAAGCTATTTAGAACGAAATTCGTGCGACGATTTCGAGTGATTCTTCTATTATCGGATTGTTCAGAAAATTCGCAGCGAAATTTAACATCAGAAATACCAGTTTCTGATTCTTCGCCTAATAATTTCGTAAATTTACGTCGGTATATTTTGGGAATTTTGGGTGATTCTTTATAAAGTGTACGGATAAAAGTTGACTTCTGAACATTAATAACAAGTAGTTGAGATCAGAGACTAGTCGAGTCCCTACATCTGATTCAATCACAGATGTACTAAAATATGATGACACAAAAATATTGCCGCATCTTTCGACTAAATATTAGTTGATCTGTTGACTTACCTCTTGAGATACGGGATTATTCTTGTTCTGGCTGGTGTTGGATGCATTATTAATGGAGGAGAGCGAAGTGAGGGTTGCAGTGCCGACACCGCCGACCGTCTTTCCGCTGACCTTGGTACCAGCACCACCGACATCTTTGTGCAGCGTTCCAGGACTCTGAAATGAAATATCGACGCGCGTTAGAACAATGCTTGGGGCAAACGTATTTTTCTCTCTCTTTTTTTTCTGTTGGTTCTCTATGATAATGAGGTTGGAACCCGTCGACGTTGCATCTCTGATAAAATACGAGGTCGAGGAAAAATTAACGAGCGCCGCTCTTTGGAGAAAAAGCGTTACTTATTTTGAAACGATACTTCAGCAGAGTTCTTCTTTCGTATATTTTCTGCGCGTTGGATAAGAACTAAACAGTTTATTCATCTGAATGTTTCATCAAATTTGTTGTTATTCTTTATATGTATATAATAAAATGGTAAAAACTATAAGCATATATATTTAATAAAATAGAAATATAATGATAATCTAACTTTGTCTCTTTGAAATGTAACTCTTACTTTCATCTTTATACGACTTTCCTGTGACAACTTTCGACTCTTCAACGATTCACACTGGCTTCTCTCTCTTCTTAATTATCTACGCGCGTATATAGCGATCATAACAAATTCTTACCACGTGCACGCTATATTCTCCTAATCACTCATCACTCGCTACCGATTATTACTCTGGCATAAACATTCGCGCGGTTCTCAACCATTTATTATTCACATGAATTCTTGTTCTCATCGTAATAGCCACAATGGAAGATCTCGAAAGATTGAAAATTTTTGCCGGGCTATTCGAATTTAAATTATATTTTCGATACCAGTACATACAAGAAATCTATATAGTATACATAGAATGCATAAATAGAACAATTTTGCAAACTTGCACACTCCTTTTAGGTCTACCATTGAAATCATAAAATCGACGTACAGATAATTAAAAAAAGGTACCAATATCCGTATACTCAATTTTAACAATCTTCACTACGATGTTTTATACCAATATATTACAACATTGAAAAATATCTTGCCAGAATATACATATAAATACCATTAACTCTAGAATTACCGACAGTTAAGACAAAAATATTTCTACCAAAATCAGACAAAATGACTGGTCTTCAAAAAAATACGTAATATCTTTTATTAAAAAATTATTATTCAAAATATAGAATATCTTTATATTTATTGATTTATTATCTTCTTACATTTTGACTGGTGTGGTAGTTCTAGTGTTAAGTAGAAAATATTATTAAGTTCTACACACGAAATTTATTCAATGTATAAAATTTTGTGTAAAATGCGTGTGCTCACTCAGGTTCGTCAAATCTTCTGCATCCTCATCTGCATTTTATTCTACCCAATTACTCCGTGAGGAGTTTCAAACCGTTCCTTTCCTACACCTCGAAGTCTTCATCGTTTCATTTTTGATTTTTTACCGTATGCGAAACGGTTTCATTCGCTAGATGAAAACTCGCCGTGACATTTACATTAATTCTCACAGCGAGGAGAGATCCACGTTCGCTCTCTGTCAATTAACGCGCACGTATTTCATGTGAACGTTGTTGCTGGGCCGGTCGAGCGGGCTTATTTCTGTTAATTAAGGGCCCGCAGCTACTTCTAATTTATGTATCGCTTCATTTGAACCTTGTCACGGTATACCAAACCGATTTAGCAATAGGAGACAAAGAGATGACGTGGATGTACGTTCGAAACGTACTGGAAACGTGATTCTCTGTTATCTTGGTACGACTCTTAGATGGAAGGTTGATAGAACGACGATAAGCATGGAATAATACAAACAGGACGATAGAAGGCCAGCTAACTACTGTTACCATCCCAGACTAATGTTATCGTTTAATTGTTTACCATTGAAACGATTATCCATGAAAGGAGACTCTGCCTCGGACTTGGTGCATGGTCTGATGAAAGAGCGAATCGATCGTTGATTAGATATTTCTTATCTTTTTCTCGGTGAGTAGGAAATACTACACTACCACGCTATGAAGGAAGGAAATATCCATTCCTAATCTTTAAATAAATGGTTTGTTAATCGTCTTTTTTCATAAATCTTTTACTCTTCACAAATAATCAAAACCTAGATGAGAACTTTATGCCTAGGAAAGTTATTCCAATTGTGAATCATCTGAATCAAAATTTGAGTTTTTTAACAAAATATCATATTTTATTGGTATTTTGCAGTAGATCAAGGGCAAATTAAATAGAGAGAAGATTATAGCGGTAAAGGCAAGGAAATGGAACGTTTCAATGAAGTATTGTTTCCACGGTGACTGAGCCAGCTTTCCACGCGGCGTTTCGCTAAACGAACTTAGGCGCGTCCGGAAGTAACGGAGCAGTGACATTAGTTCGATGTACCTGCGTTTCATTATCAATGTCGAATCGTGTAGTGACCTTGTGGTACTCGAGTGTACGGGTCAACGCACGTTACAAGAGGATGTGTATATTTACTATGACAAATGGCATTGTTGTTCGCGTATTTTTTTAAAGCTATGCGTGAGCTGGAACAACGTATATCCTATCCTATCGTTGTTTTCACAACTTCCAGTTCCATTGACAGCGAAAATTTTCTGTATTGTTTTTCTAGAAACTTATCTATATATTCTAATAGATTGGTTATAATATTGTCTCATTGGTGTCTCTGTGACAATTCAACTCTCTAAAAACATCATTTCATATATCCGAAACTAATAAAACAATGTATGTACATACATACAATGAAGCATCAAATCTGACTGAAAACGAAACGTAACCAAAAATGTAACCAACGTTCACGCCAAATATGTAGCCTCTTTTCGCTCCTCGCTACTGGCAAACGTAAAGACAAAAAAAAAAAAAAGAGGAAAAAGAAATGGGATATCGAAAACAAAGAAACGATTTGAGGGAGATAGTTCTGCGACGATGAACGGAGACATTACTCGACCGATGACTGCACCCGATGAAAGTCATCAAGAGTCCCCTTTAATGACCTCCAATCGATGTTCCTGCTCAGACAAACCTTCGTGAATCGCTTTCACGAGCCATTGTTTCTCGGACCAGCCCGTGATTATGCTCTTCAATTAAAAAAGAAAAAAGAAAGAAAAAGAACATTTTACTCGATGTCTCGGCCCTCCTAACTGTACTGTCTTAATTATGGAAGGAATAACGAGTCGCGTTTGTTTTCTGCGACGCATCCGAGCGACGTCAACCGATTCAGACACGTTTTATGTAAACCGCAAGGCTACGCGCGTTGACCTTTCTTCAGGATGGCATTATGCAACGCGTGAGACACTAATTTGCATTTTTCCATTATTACGTCGATACCACCTGCTGCAGCTATTAACAACCATACTACAGGATGTACATTTTTCTTCTTCTTTTTTCTTGTTCCTTTTGCCTCTTGTTGTGAAGGATCGAGCGTTTCTTTCGTTTCGTAATATATATTTTATTCTCATAGTTATGGGCTGTGAAGTATGGTTTCTAATTGCCTTTGGAGTGCGTCGATGATTTACTCTCCCAAAGCTTTAGATATAATGACAGTTACATAGTGTGAGAATTTGGTATTTGGAGGAATTTTTATAATTGAAAAACATTTTTCATTGACGTCATAATATTTCTCAGAAATATTAATGGATGTATGCAAGAGTGATGCAACGAGGAGATTATTTTAGGTAACATCAAGAGAGATCATGTGTGATATTAGATCGAAGTGAATTTAAATTCGTCGCCAACTGGTTTTAAATTAGATGCGGGTAAGCTTTGTTCTTTTATTTGCATTATTATTCGGTTGAATTATATTCTATCAAGCAAATTGAAGGTTTCATTGCATTAAGAATAATATCATGTAAAAATCTGGCAAAAGCAAGAAACCATTGAGAGAAATTTAATCGAATCATCGTAGGTAGCATTGAAGTAAATTGAACCACGTTGTGAGAGAATCAAGCTGAGTTTGAATGAATCACAAAGCAATCGCCGCAGATCTGATTATCACTTCAAACAACTGAATCAAATGCAGTGAAATCTCGAAAAATATCAAGCGGCGATTGATCCAATTCTGCACACGTCAAAAGTCGAATTTAACATTCGAAATCGAATTCGTATACCAACTACTGACAAGATGAACGGTTAAGTAAAAGAGAAATCGCGAGATTATTACTGAAAAGATGAAATATAACTTCCTCAATCAGGCACAAACATTTTTTAAATAGGAATATACCTATATATTATTTGTTCGTTCGTAGAAATTCTGATTTTTCTTCTTCTAAATGAACAAAATTTGGGTTAGAAGAAGCCAACGAACAATCAAAGAGAAATTTTTTCAGCTACACGGCTTGTTTCTTCACGGGATGAAAAACAACTTTCTCACACGGTTTTCGTTCGTAACCTATGCGTCCGATCGAAAGCAATAATTTCTTTGTGTCGTGAAACCGCTAGAAGCTGCAAGTAGACCATAAAGGAATTCAATCTCTTCAAGAGATCCTTTCAAGCAGATGAGCGTATACGCTGGTCAGTCGTTGAACGGAGGCGAAAGAGTCGCAACGCAAGATACACGATGTGTATATATAGTGAAAACTGGACCGAAAAGAAAGGGAAGAAAAGAGAAAGAGAGAAAGAAGAAAAAAAAATAAAAAAAAAAGGGTAGGATGCTAAAACCGTGGCTGGCGCTACCTTGCAACCCTATCATTAGCTCGGAGAAGGGTCGTACCTTAATCTCCGATGGCTCTCACGTTTTTTCATTTTTCTTGGGACACCTGGCCGCACGCGCAACGCGCGATAGCAGGTGATCAGATTCGCCTTGTTGGTATACAAGGTGCGCTCTGAAACTTTCCAGGTTTCTCACAATCGTGAATATGTTGCTTTCGAGCCAATGATCCAGAAAAGAACCGTACCATGTGATTTGGCAAACGTTTCTTTTTAGCAAAGGATTCTTTGTTGCACCTGGAGTATTGATTCTTTAAAATCAAAAGGCTCCTTTGTGCGAATGTTAAGGCTGTATTATCGAAATGAAAGATCCCATTATACGTAAAGAATTTTGTTTCAATCCAAAGTCGTTTAAATTGTAGGAATAGTAGGAATATATTTTATTACACTTAAAGATCTAATCGATATTAATTCGCAGTTCAACCTGACCGAATTGATATTTATTGCTCTCTAGCGTTGTTCGAAATTTGCTAAACGCGAATTTAATTTCATCAAAACATCAGAGAAGGCATCGTTCAAAATCAATTGACCATTAAACGCGTTAGGAAGGAGAAAATAATGCTACTACTGCGCAATATTCTCTGGAAATATATCATTTTTATATACCTGTACAATCCTCTGAACCAATTTTATAATACCATATTATAATAGTATAGTTTATAACACTATAAACGTTTACAAAAAACTTTCATCCAGAACTCGTATACACTTCGTTTAAACCGTGCATTTAAGCTCATAAAAAACACGTAATCTCACCTAAAGAAAACATTAATCCTTCCTTTCTCCCATTAATTCGAACCGAATCTGTGGTTCCACATTTTACCATATTACCCGCCGACACACGCCGAGAGTATCTTCTCAAATAAGTGAACGTGGCGTATCAAATAAACGTACGATAATAAATTTATCAAACGGTGCGCGGCTAGGTGATTTAAATCGTGGAATTTTTTCGGCACACCATGTACGGTGTTCCGATCGAGAGCACACCGGTTCCACAGCTTTTGCACGCATACAGGTTACGCACACATGAACTCGGTTCCGAAGAAGAGAATCCAGAGAGAGAAAGAGAGAGAGAGAGAACATGCAGAGAGCAAGAATCCTTTCGAGACACGTGCAAGATAGCAGATGTATCTCGTCTCAACACCTGCCAACTCGCACAGTTACAAAGACTAGAGGTTTAGGACAGCTGCAGCTGGCCTCTCCACGTTGTTCTCGTAAAGAAAAACGACGTTTTCCGAGATAAAAATTCTTCCTCGCTAAAAAGAGCCATTATTTTCGTTGCGGAACCGTGCGCATTACGTAGGTGGACCGATAAAACGAAGTCCAAAACTGCTTTCCTCTTAATTGAAACGAACTGGCTACCATTTTCTCACTTTTTCAAGATACGCACGTATGTTGGAAATCTTCGAGTTTCTTACCTTTTAATCCCGTTGTGTGTCTATGTGATCCGAAGTGAAAATTTTATTCCGGTCGATATTATTAAAATATACAAAGTGTTTAAATATTCAGTTTTATCCTATTGAATATCTATGTGACCCGAGATGAATACTGTATTTCGATGGATAAAAAAATATTCCATATTTGATGGTATTCAAATATTCCATTTTAGTATTCAATATATTAGATTTCCCAAAAATAAAATCTTTCAAAATTTGGAAAGAAAGAAACGTCTCTGTGAAGGGTTACAAAGAAAAATCTAAAATCACCGATAAACGTGAACATCGAACACGATGACTAAATCTTCTAAGAAACTAACGGACGGAATCTGACGATTCGATATTAAAATCGAAGATAAGATTATTGAACGATTGAGTAGATCGATGGGCTTAAATGTTCAGGTCATCGGAAACATAGCTTCCACGAAATGAAGAGACTCTACTTCTCACACCATCACCAGATGGGTAAACGAAAGAGGAGCTTTAATAACCTGGATGTATCGTGAATTTATGAAGAAAGTAATTTGCATTGGTTGCTATGTGGTCGAGTGTTCATGTGGCTGTAAACGACCCTCGTCACGATCTTTTTAAGACATTTTTTCATAAATTCATTTTTTATTTTGTCAAAATTATTCTGCTGATGAACAAACAAAATTGTGATTTTGATATAACCATTACAGTATCAAATTGATAATGTATCTGATTAATAATTTTAGATAAATTACATAGTTAATTAATTTCATTTCCGCGCACAGATAAATGAACATAAAAATACAGCTAAGAGAAAGCACGATACACTTTTTGCATAAGGAGAATACTCTTGAAGAAGTCAGATATTAAATAAATCGACATAAAACAAAATAATTAAACGAAAACTAAGGACGTGTATAAGTAGACTGCAGGCTTCTTCTGTAATTTTAAAGGTGCAAAAATTTACGCAATATGTAACAATATACAAAATTATAATACAAGATATAAATTCTAACTAGAATGCATTTTCGAATTGTATCTATAAAAATATAAATTTACTTGAATATCCTCAGTCTGTATACAAGATTTATGAGAATCTAACAGGTTTTGATCACCATCGCAACGAGGTATATAAACGACATTTCGTTAACTCAAACGTTAAAATTCATTCTAATTCCACAAGCCGGTTAGCCAGTCACTGCGATGGAATTCTCGCTGTATTTTTATATTCTCCACACTCTCGCGCTTTTAACCAGCACAGCGTGCATTGGAAATTGCTATGTAAGTATCAAAGAATACACTTGGACTCGAACACGACGAACGCTTGGTAAACGACGTATCTGGAGAAGATTCCGCTTTCAGATCTGTCTGTGCGAATCTATCGAAGGAAATGTATGTATGAAATATGTATGTATGTAGTAAGTTGCCGATAGCATATGTAAAAACAGGTGTTTTTCATCCGAGTAAAAGCGACTCGTAATCTTGTGCACATGAAGATACCCCCCGTGGTCAATGTATTATATCGTTTCGCGGAACACAGGATATTACAAGAAGTAATTCCGCCTTTCTCGGCGGAATTAATTGTGATAAGGTTGAAACTCCCAAGGCAAGCTATGACTATCGATTAGAACGAAATCGAGGATACTTGTCATGGAATGTAAATTAGGAAGGATATTTCGCATATTCTATTATTTGTATTTGTAGAATGGGAAGATTTTCTTTTAATCCTAGAACCACATATGTTTTCCGACCTTTAAATATCCCTCCAAATATGTTACAACAATTACTTAAAATAGAACAATATAACAACAAAGTAAATAAATATACGTAATCGTATTTAACTGTCAATAGAGACGAACATTAACATTGCCAAAAACATTTGCATACTTTTAATAATCGTAAAAATTATTAGAACTCTGAAATCAATTACACATAAACAATACTACCAACTATTATGAAATTACAGTGTGCATGTACAAGAACAGAACAATCTTGCAATCATCCATCTGGGATATGGCAATTACGAATTCAAGTTTCTCATTAATAATTTCCCTCAATAATAATGTAATGTGATTTCTAAAATTACAGTACGCGTAAGAATTATCTTACAATCAGCCATTTGGAATATAAAAATTACGAATATAAGTTTCTAATGTGTTAACAAGGCGATGAGTTGCTTGAAACAGCGAGGATCGTGCTTTCCTCTTGTTGACCTCCGTGAGACCGACTTATCATCAACTATTGCCTTACTTTTACTGGTGGGAAAGGCGCCAGGGCCCACCCGTAGGCCTGAGAAGCGCGTAAGTTATTGTCTCGTGGCTCTTAAAATGTTTATCCGCGCGTTCGTTTATGTCTCGCGCAAAAATACACCTTATAGCTATGTACATATGTACCTTAAAAGCTGGTTTATTGGATCGTTAAAGTGTTAAAGGATAGGTGTTGCTTGTATGGCGGATGGGAATGAAGCTGTGAAATTGGATGGAAAAGAGTTTCGGAGAAGTTGGGTCGAAACGAATCGTGTTATGAGGAAATATAGTCGGTTGAATCGAATCGCGAGGAAACTGGGTTAAGGTACTCGAGTTGAAAACAATTTAAATTGAACAAAATAGAATAGGCGTAACGGGACTATTTATAGGGAAAATAATCGTGCTTAGTTAAAAAGACCGTAACATTGCGTTGTGCATTGAATCAATTATGACTTTCCTGCTGCTTTGTGATTTTTCATAATTGATTTTTGTTAAAACGATTATAAAATTGGTTCTGATTGAATCCGTGACGAAGCAGTTAAGTATCGTTGAAATAAATCAGAAGGATGAAAAATATTTCTACAGAAATAAATTGAGTTTATGTCGACAAGAGCAAGATTGCGTCTGGTTGGCTCAATAATAGAGTAATTGAACGTCGGTGAGATAAAGTAGAATGAAAACCATTCTGGACACGGATGTCAAAAATGTTGCATCTATTCAAGTTGGACCTATATAGAGGACGTAGATCCAAATTTAGTGATTCAGGTCGTCGAGACATCCGGTTGGAGCTTTAGAACGAATCGAGTTAAGAAGAAATGAATCGGAACGAATTTAGATCCTGAAGATGTATGGCTATATATGCGTGCTTTGTATTCATAGTTTTAGGTACCTGGTTCGTGATGGAATCTATCATTCATGTAGCAGACTTTCAGAATTTCAAACTGGACTCGATAAAAACAACCGACATTATTCGAACCGTTGATTTTCCATTATACAAACTCCCTTCTTCATTTGTAACTTTTTTTACGCCTTTATAGTTCATAAAGGGGAATCATAAATTCAAAATCGAAGTGTCCTTCTTAAAAAGTTTTCCTTCGTCGTTATTACAATATCAATGTTAATTTCAAACAATTACATTCAATGCCAATTTTTTGTAAAACTACTACACTAAAGGAAACTAGCCATTTTATAAATAATAAATATTTATTTTGAAATTATTCAAATTTTTCTCAACTTTGTCTCAACAACTATTATGCATAACGTCCATTTTTTACAATAATGCTACACGAAAGAAGACTACAAATTTTACATATGATGAATATATTTGCTTCTAAATTATTTCAATTTGTTTATCTTTCCGAAGATTTGTCTGTAAAATTGCTTTTTTCGACGTATATTTTTCTACTCGAGGTTTTTACGGAATCGAGACACGATTCACCGAGTATATCATAAGTGGTCCGTGAAATAGATGTACACTAGACTCTGGAACGCAAGAAAGAATCGTAACTTCTCGGATCGAGGCCAGCAGTTGTCAATTGTCTTGCTGGCCGACGCACCAGAATGCAGAACGCGCGCAACTCGACTAATGACAACGGTGATACGCACATCATTAATTATACATACGTCCGGTTAACACGCAACATCTTCCAACGATTCAGCAGAAATCTTAATTATTCTTACTAAATCGGCAAGTAATGTTTTAGAATGGTAGACATACCATCAGCAAACAACTAACGATGATTCAGATCAAATTTTTCTGATGACTAATATTGAACCGATTCAAGCTATTATCATTTTTTAAAGGTACGTTATCATCTATTGTTAGTTGGCCGTAAACAGTTCAAAGAATTCCTTACACTACAATCAAAAAATAAGTTAGGAATTCGACATACTGTAATCGTACATTTATTATCAAACCTGTAAAATACAATAATATGCAATAATACAATCTCTGATTATAAAATATATAAGATTCGATTGTCGGAAACATCATAACTTATCGAATTACTTTGTAATATTTTACATAAGAAATATTATGTAAAAAGGACTTTGAAAAATAAATTAATAAAATAGAATGATAGCATGATCTAGCAGATTACTATATAAAATTTTATATCGAACAAGCTTTATACAAAACAAGAAAATCTCTCGAGAATAAACGAATAAAATTTGTATGTTAACCAAACACACGCTGAAATTAATCTCTACACATTGGTGGATTATCAATTTCTTGAAAGCGAGTAAAAGTTCTTCGCATCCTTTACGTTTGTGGTTTTCTAGCAGCACATTCGCCAGACACTGACGCAAGTGCACGACGAAGGATTTCCTAGTCGGGACGTTTTCACAAGTATCAATTAGCCGGTGGTCATTGATCGGTGAAACCGCTTCTGGTATTAGCAACAGACGGTTAAATCTTAACCCATTTCAAAGCGTTGCAACACGGTATGGCTCGTCCGGTTGCTGCGAAAAATTCTTCACATTTTTTCTGGGGCCAGCACACGTGACCAATTAGCGCTCGAGAAACGTGTACGTGCTTCGATTCGGTAACTGATTCGGAAAGGTCGATGAGGAAAGAAGGAGAATTTATCGATCGAGTTTGATTGATGACGAACTTTGTTCAAGTAAACCGATTTTATGCAGTCTAGTAGATCCAAATGCAAAAATTAGAAAGTTTCCTAACGTTTATTTTATTTATCATAAATAAAATAGATAATTCGGTAAAATGATAATAGAACAAGTATTAAATTTGAATATAAATTTTTTAATTTCACTGTCAATTTCGTTCACGTCGTCGTTTGATTTTTTGATTTAATAATCAACGATGAGAAACAGAGCGTTGTACAGAGTAGCACAGGGTACGGAGTAGCACTTTAAGTTTCAAAAGGCCCTGGGCTCTTGGCGTACAAGAAACTTGTTGAAATACTCTCATCTCTGTAACAGGGTGGTAAAAGTGATATATTATCATCTAAAACACACATATACCTTTTTCTATTACGTTCAAATGACTGCAGTATACCCGATACATATATCTTTTTTATTATCTCTATTGTCAAATAAATGATTTCCATATGAGATATTTCATAACACACAGCATCATCGTTCATAGAACAAGATATCGAGAACTATCGAATTTCTTGCTGGCAATTTCGTAGAATCCAAACCAGAATACCTGATCAAGAAGTCGCAAAACCGCTACCTTCTTGGATCTTTCAAACCGGCCACTAAAAACCTTCACGAAGAAACCTACCTAAACTCAGTAAGGAAACTACTTACACGGTATCGAAGTGCTTAAAACCATTTCACTGGAGGATCGACCAGCTTTCAAATAAAAAAGAAGAAAACACGGGAGAAAAAAGGAAAAAAGAAAACGGAAGTGGAGCACGATTCGTCTCGGTCGAAAAACAGGAGCTCGTTTATCTGTTCTTCAGTAACACGCAGGAAAGAAGATGGTGGACGAGTATTTTCGCAATATGCCAGCGCCCTCTTCGCAAAAAGCGTCAACCGGTATTACCTTTTTGCTCGGGCGGCCGCGATTTTTGCGTAAGTTAATTGCACGCCGTGCACGCGGCACGCAACGATGCTCCTCTCTTTCGTTCCGTTGAAACTGGTCTCCGAAAGAGAGAGGATCGACCGACAATGGTATCGATGGAGCGTGACCGATTAAAGAGAAGAACAGTTTTTGACCGCGTACCCAATGGAGGCGATGTGCAAAAGGACACTTCAGTTCGATTATTCGTTTAGTCAACTTTTATCGTACGTAGACTGCAGAAAGAGCATCAGTTTGTACGCGTGAAAATTATACATTTTTGCAAACATTCTCTGGGATTAAGTACATTCTATGTTCTTATATACGAGGATCTGAGAAATCAAATTGATCAACTTCATTTTTTGTAAATTTCTAATTGCAGTAGCCAAGCAGACGATTAATGTTGATTTTTCGAGAAACAGACGATTTCATACATTTCTCTGACGATATCAACACTTCCACGTCCAGTGGCAACGACGTGTTGCTAGTGCAAGTCGGCTCTCTTCAAGTACAGTGTGCGAACTTGAAATTTTCCTATCAAAAGACGCAGGTTGCTGGTTAAACTTATTAGTAAATTTATGCGGACAGCAAAGTGTTAAAATATTGAAAAATGCAAAATATCGCACGTTTTAACAGTTTGACATCCTTTGGCTCCTGACCAAAAGTTACGACTACAGTTAGACCATACAATAATATAAATATCGTTATTTCAGGTATTTTATACGTATCGTTGCTTAAGATAAATTTATATAGCGACGCGAAAGTAAAGAAATCACCAAAAATACGCTTATCGTGTAATTCTCCTGTAATCTTAAATTACAAGAAAAATTCGAACACGAGGCGCAGGAGGCTGGAGGAGTGCACGCTGGATTCAGGCGAAAAAGGGAACGTGGAAGGGCTTGTCCTTCGTCTCTGGCGAGGGTAACGCGGCGAGAACGCGTAGTACATAGATGATAAGTATACAGTAGTATGCACGCAGAGAGAACATAGCGCGTCGTTTGGCCGCTTTGACTGGCGAGCGCACGCACCAGAAGGAAAAAAAGGGGCTGTGCTGAAGAGGCGACGTCTGTTGCGGCCAAAGGACAGGGAGGAGTAGTCAAGTGTTTGCTTGCCAGGCGAATTATTTTATTGCTGACTGGTGAAAGGCTATGTCGAACCGACTTTAAACCCCTTTTGCCTTTCGTCGAGTGCCACATTTGTTTCGTGCCGAGAAAAGCAGCGACTGGACTGCGAGAAATCCTATCAGTGAAGCGTATGTACTGTGACAAGAGACGTTTGCGAGGTTTGGGTATGTTTTGTAATGTTCTTACAAATTTGTCTGGTTATTTTGAGCGTATAAGGACAATGAGAATTTCATCTACAATCTGGCAGTATTTTTGGTCACAGAATATTACATCTGGCTATTATTAAACGACGATGGACATCAATTAGCATGTAGCGGGATGTTCTAATGCTATTTCTAATACGAATATAATGGGAACATAAACAATTTGTAAACGCGATGGAAACGTAAACGATTTGTTTAAGAAAAACATCTATAAAAAATGAAATAAATAGGTAGATTTATGGGAAACAAGTTATTTCAATACGAGAAGATATACATAATGATATTATTATACTACTTTTCCTGTATTAGGATGCAAAATAATCGGAAGTTAGCGTCTGACTAATACTCATTCTATATTATACGTAAGAGCCAGTCAAGTCATTACTTCACGTGAAAAACGTCAAACGTATCACATTCATAAAAAAACAATACCCCTTTTGAATCACTCGAAGCACGAACGAGACTATTAACTTATTATCAATTGCAACACCAATAGCCGTTTCAAGAAGTACGATTCACGCTACTGTAACCGAACATTTAATAGACGTCTCTTGCTGTTTCCAATTCGCGTGCGTTTCGCTCGCATGTACATAACCATACACTATAGACGTTTCGAGGGGCGAAGAAAAATACGGTATATCATACAAATCACACGAACATTATAGAATTAAATAATTAAGTTGCATAAACGGTCAATGCGAAATATGAACGCAACGAAACGTATTAGGCGCACGAATGGCATTCTCATGAAAGTGTTTGCGAGATGATCCGATTTGTCGCCCAAAGCGAAGAGAAACCTGCTCTGCTGGCTGTTATTGATCGGAAATTATGTATTTCATTTGTTCGACGTTTATTGGCCTGTTAATAAATAGCAGTCTGATAACATTCGTTGTTATCAATCGTGAAACCCATAATTCGATACTTTAATACTACGAGGTTACTTGCTTTTCATCATATGATCATTCACAGTAACATATTATCGTTTGAAATAACTTCATCGTATCCCTGGGTGCGTAGGCTCTCTCATTTCCGAAAATTATGACCAGTAAAACTTTATCACCGCCGTGAATGTCGTCATCAAGTATTACACGCGTGAAATCGAAACGCATTTCGTCTGTGAATTCAGACACTCGACCAACCCTCTGATGGCGAGATGGAGTATTATTTGGCACGTGAGTCGAGCACGGAAAACAATGAAATCTAGTATGGGGACGACGATATTGAAATAAGGGGATGGGATTTCCCTTTTAAAATTTACTCCAGTTTGAATCTGAAGCATCTCCAAGATGTATGAGTAATGTGCTACTCGTGCCCCTTGTTCCGTGTTGATTAAAAAAGAAAAATCAACGCAGTTCAATCGTACGATTTGAAATTACTTCGTTCGAGATAATTAAATATCTCGCTATTCACAACATACAAAACTACGCATTACGATATTATAATAGCGCAAGCAATATGCAATAAGGAAACAATCTAATTTCCAGATCGACTTTTCCTCCCCTATATAAAAGAAAACCGTAACACTTCGTGGCGTACCGGTTGACATTGTTATCATTACCGCTTGTGCGTAAATGGAAGTTGAGATCGAGCTCTCTAATCAAGTATACAGTGTGAGAAGAAAAAAAATCAAGAAAGCGCGTAACAGATTGGAAAACCGGACGAGTGATGCTCAATAGACGAGCAACGAGTTTGAAAAGATCCGTCATTGCTTTCGAAAATTTCTCCCTTTTTCCTCGAGGCGACTAGCGGAGACCCCTTTTACAATTATCCAAGTCTCAGGGAAGCTACGAGAGACGGCCCTGATGGCCTGTAAACACACAAGTGAAACAGAACTTTCACGGCCACGGGCTCGACCTGGTCACTTCGTTTCAGGTGTACACAGACTACATACATATATAGTACATACGAGGTCGAGCAAAAAATGAAGCAGAAACAGCTACAGTTGTCCCGGCCTGGTCTCCGTGAGAGCGGAATCGACGGACAAAAAGGGAACAGGTTATCGAATTAAAGCGATGCTGATCCCGAGACAGGTAATTTCTATCCCCAGGCCATAGCAGGATCATATATTCGGAACCAACGGTACACGCCCCGAGCAAACGTTCGTCTCTTCGATACCTTCTATTTTCGATCTACCATGGATTCCGATCGAAGCTATATATATTCTAAACACATAGTGAACGTCTCTATTCGTGATAAAAAAAAAATAGCGGATATTATTTGTTTACAGACGCGTCTTCCTACTATAGTACGTATGCCCGGGAGAAGAAAAATGCTGTACTACGCAATAAGATCGTTTTCGTTTACTCGCGAACTCGGATGGATCACGTTACACTCTACGCTTTACAAACGTTACGGTTTCGAAGATGTTCGCGATAGCATCCAGGCCGCGCGACGAGTGCTCACTTTTTTTAACACACTCGAATGGTTTTCCAGTTAGATAATAAAAAACAACACGAGTTTATCGATTTACGGGAAACGTTGTTCAACCAGGAACAATGTATCATGATTGTTCACAAAATTGCACGATTATGGGTTACGGTGAAATAAGTTCAAAGAAATATGGCAATAAAACGTGTAAAGTGATTCCACATCGTTGCTTCCCCGTTTCTTTTAACCCATACGTGTATTTTGTACGAGGATCTTATCGCGCGTCACTCAGTGTGTGCAATTACAACACAATGACTGTATTCTATGCAATATCGAGTAGTTATCGTGCTTTCCGTCGTGGATCAATTTATTTATCTGCCGGTGGGAAATAGCGATGGAGAACTCTCGAGATTGCAGATGAAAGAAACCGCCTGAGGCATATCTGTGTAGACTCTGCACGTGCACGCACGTGTATCCCCGCGGTCGTTGAATTTTTCGTCACTTTCGAGTTTATCGTGCTTCTATTTCCCACATACACGAACCGTGTCTCTTTCTCCTTTCCCTCCTGCAGCAGTGACAGTGAATTAAAAGCAACGCTTCGCACGCTGGTGTCCGCTTATATTTAGAGCGTGGATGCACGAGAAAACGCGAGAGGCTACTTCTAGGAACGGAGTCACGTTGCTTACACCGTTACACGATATCAATAGTCGTGCTGTTATCCGATAATGAAAGTTATTACTCCTGCGTATAGATAAAGATGACTTACTACTCTTACACTTTTGCTTCAAACGATAGTGTAAGTAATTAATATGTAAAACGAACACCTGTTTTCTCGGTAGAAATATTTTTTGCCTGTGAAAATCAGGTGTACATTTTTGAGAATAAGAAACGAAGACAATCGGCTTTGTCTGCTCTACGGAAAGGCATCGAACGATATCGTACCTGTAGATACGACATAAAGACGTACCTCGAGTATTTGTAAATAAATAGGTATTTCAGAGAATAATTAATGTCACGTCTGGTGACCCTCTACATAAACCGGAATCCATCCTTCAGTCAAGGCGGCACTAGCTGTGCAAATATAATTTGTCGGACCGCTATAATCCTAAGAAACTGTCGTAAAACTAAGCATTTTATTTTACTGCTAAGCCCCTTAATTACTACAAAACGTCATTTAAGTTGAGACGTTTCTTATTATTCAATCAGGTATTATTCAGGTAAGAAATGGGAAAAGCAGGTTTTTCTTATGTTCAACGGTCATTTCCACCCATCAATAGATCGTCACCGAACATCACTGGTTTTTCATCCTTAGATCAGTCACCATCTCTTGACTGGTTTTCCATTCACTGATCAGTCATCGGTTTAACTTATTACTTACACTTCGTTGAGAATACATCTACATACATCACGCGTAACTAAATACCTATATCTACAAAGTTGTTGGAATAAAGTGTATATTGTATATTGGCGCGTTTCTTCGCGATCGCGTCTCCCCGCGAAACGGTCGAACAATTAAATTCGATGTGGTTACTTTTTATAAGAGGTAATAATTTGTCAGTCTTCACAGTAAACGATAATACTTGGCACGATTAAAATTTCCAATAATTACAACAAACTACGATAATAATTTTAAGCATCTTCTTTATAACGTGTTTCTTCTCGTATCCCTTTCAGTACTCTCTTGCATGTTAGTCTACAGTACACTGTTAAGGTGTACTTTATCGAAGTATGACAAACAACACGGTTGACACTTTTCCCGGTACGGCAACGTGTTTTGCGCCGTAAACGCGCGACCATTGTCCGTTTGTCAATACGAGGTACCGTATGTGCACCAGTGCGATCAGCCTGCGCTTTCGTTATACAAATGTGTGCACTGGCGAACGTATATGGTTGCCTTCTCGCGACTTGCATATAATACAATCACACAATACGACAATGCCGACCGAAGATTCATTTTCTTCTAACAGATAGAAAATTCATATGACCATACGTTTTAACATATCAATTGTTTTTCGTTCAATCTCTTCCTAAGAATAAACGCCTCTCGTAACCAAAAATAATTTAGACCTTCACGCCTCTGAAAACATTACAATGATGCACTGTGTGCATCATCAGCGGAACTGTGTTCGTCGCGATACGCCTAGCTTGTGCCGTTTACACACACATATTTATGGATACTCGGACGTGCGCATGTATTATAAGTAGACAAGCGTGAGACTCCTGGACAGACGCCTCCCAGCTCGTGTATACATCTGCATTCGCGTCGAATGAGGTTAACGTTAATGAGGCACAAACATCTCCAGACACCGTAGTCAGACCTTCCCTTTTATTCACCCTGTCATGTGCCCTCGCGGCTATACCACGCGTGCAGCACACCACCAGGGAGTCGATTTTTTTTTCAGGCCGACCATTCGTTCGTTCCACTCGATCAACGAACTACAGTGTGGTCAACGCACGCGACTTTACGAGGAAACAGCCGGTTCCGATACACAAAGAATTTCAGGAGATTCTAGAAACATACTTTACGGTTTTACATAGATTGGTACACGAAAATGTTTGAACAATTAGCATAGAAAACTTTTTTGCACATATTTTATATATAAATTTTATTTATATCGTATTGTGGAATATGAAAGTTATAATTATATTGGTAAAATCTATGAGAAATCTATGAGAAAATGTATATAGAAGTTACAAAATATTTACTTCATTGAATCCCATTGAACATTAAGGTTTATTAATGTAATGGATATTGGACTGTTATCAAACACTTTCGTCAGCTACTATGTGTTGAAAATATTCCTATTGTTTTCGTTAAGAGTATCATCGGAATAGCGAATGATAAGAATCATCCTAACCTCCAAATATAAATATCCTTCCGTGTAAAAAACATTCTAATCGAAGATCGAAAGCTATCATATCGAATGCAAGATATAATAAATCATTGTGTAGGGATAATTAATATTACTTCAAAAGCTTTCACTATATAGCGAAGAGAAATTGAGAGAAGATTCGCGGGAGATTCGAAAGGATACATTAAACTTCATGAGATGAACAAAAGCGCCTCCTACCATGCCGTCGAAACAAAAGGCGGTAAAAAACATTCGATGTATACATATATGGATGCGGTTTATTAAGATAAAAAAATAATTTTTTAGGAAATTTGTATTACAAAATTTGCAGTAAAAGGTCACTAATTATTCGACTATACAACAACGGAAGTACTTGATTTCTTTTACAATGTAGATTGTAGGTTAATGTCCTACTTTCAATTGTCATTTCATATTGATCCCGTCAAATAACGTACTTTTGTTGGGTAATTATGACATTTACGTTCTAGTGAGCCATCCATTGCTAAATTTAAATTTTGAAAATATCTCAAAAGTTTCGTTTCACTCCTTTAGAAAACCGATGATATGCTACATTTTAGTGCATATACATACATACACACACTAGGTAAAAATCTTTTGAATCGCATCTTCCTTCCGAAGGTCATATATCATCGTCTTGGGTCACCAACAAACACACGATATACACCGCATGCCCGCGTACCGTTATGTTCGTTCTAGAGGTTGGTCCTTATCAAACGCACGCTATTGCACAACGAGACGTACTTAAACTACAGAGACCAGATGTGATATCGAGAAGTACTTACTCTGTACAAGGACTTCAGCTTCACGTGATTAAGGGCGGGCACGTCCACCATGGAACACTTTAGAAGAATAGTGGTAGTTTGACTAGGCATCTTCCTGCAAGCGTCTGTTCACTTGTCACGTGTAACAAAACTGGCGGCACGACACTACCGTGGGAACGTCCATTGGTGTCCGCGACTACGATCTATCGATATCGTCTTACACAAGCTTTAAAATGCAAACTGGTAGACACAGTGAGAGAAAAAAAAAACAGTACAACGAACAATATCGGTTGTTACCGAGCGATGTTGCGATAACAAGCACACGAGGTTATAAAGATTCACAAAATGGAATAATCAAAATAAATGCTGTAGAGGAACACAACAACGAACATTCGACGAGTAGATATAAAAATTCGAATTCACGTTTTCTTGGCAGTGGACCAATGGCAGTGGACCGTTACAGAATTCCGATCGAGTCGAACTTAATATGGCGACGTTCTTCGTTTTTTTTCAACGGACTAACAACGTATTCGATCGTAACGATCCATAATCACGCGTCGATCATACAAGAATCGTTCAAGGGTGCCCGTAACAGAGCTCCCGTACCGATCATGCTCTTGCCTGCTCGCCTGACTGACTGACTGACTGGTTTTCACTCACTCACTCACAACGCGAAACCGAGTGGAATTGTAGCCACATCTCTCCCCACCGCGCGGCGTTTCCTTATCCCCTCCATCGCTACTAAGGCCAATCGGTGACGCGAAGACGTACATGCGTGTACGTACACACGCATGAAACTATTCCCATGTGAGAATACGTGTCGGTGCATTGGACCCTGATGCACACACGCTAAATTTTCGTGTAAAGTGTATACGTATACAAGCACGTTTTACTTCGAGCAAACATATAGAATGACACGGTGTCTACGAAAAGAAATTGTCAGGATTGATTTCGTTAAAAAATGATGGTTTTAAAATGAAATAGATAAGGCGTGACGTGAACAGCATCTGCTTGCGGGACTTAGGCGAAGATAATAACAGGTTCTTCGTGACGTTGTCATTTCACGATAAAAAGTGAATGTATTTGTGGAACACTTTGATTCCAAATCTTTTCACCGTAGAATTAGATTCCTATGTATAAATTGTATTATCTATGTATATATGTATGTATTGCTTTAAAATAACATCAATCCAATTATAAACAAACTAACTAAACAAACTTTAAGCAGATTATTAAAAACAATTTACTGCACACTTTATTCTTGTCTTTATGCAAACGTTCTCTGGCAAAAGAGAAAATAAATTAATAGAAGTCAATTGTAGCGTTATGTGCGCGTACGCACAGTATTATATAACATTGAGCATAAGTAAATAATGCACTTTCACTGTCATCTACCGTTTCTGATTACATGATGTAAAATAGGAAATAAAGCAAATTCCGGATCTGATTAACGATATTTGTTCACCTCCTACACAATTTGCGTTAGGAAAAGTCTTTTGAAATTACTAATACATACTCGTCAACATTGCACAGTGAATTGATGACGCGACTTGAGATTTCTCACATTGACGATCCCACTTTAATTTCCGGCAGCATAAATAACGAGATTCAGTCGCGTATTTTGGTTCACAGAACGTGTGACTCATTTGCTCGATCATAAGAAATCACCAATTGATAATTTTTCTCCGATGAATCGTGTTTAGTATCAAACGATCTTGGGAATTTCACAAGGCAAAATATACAATTCCGTAGAAATTGTACTAAAATAGAAATGTTAGAATAGAAATTATACTCTCATGTCAATAAATAGATCGATATAATACATACTTTGAGACTCTTTCGATTTGTAATCTTCAGTTTCAATCTCTGTGCTTTAATCTCGTGAAAACATAACAGTGACAATAAGCTTAAACAGAAAATCTTGAAAATTGTTCCCATTTCGTTCTTAACTCTAAATACGAATATAATTCACTCGCAATAGAAACGGTAACTAAGCTGTCGAACATTTAGCAGCACACTTTAAAATAACTTATCATAGATAAGTAACATAACAATCAATATAGATATGCTTATGATATGTAATTATTTGTAACGTGTAAGATACATTATGATAAGATAAATAATCTCTTGTTTCAAAAACTTTGTTAAAGAACAGGAATAACAATATTTGGAGACCTAAAATTATAAAAATGCTATAAAAATGAAACTAGCTGCTGCAGAAAGAGTTCGCAACTGCATCGATACTTAAACAATCTATAATACTATTTATGTAGTATCTAATGATAACACAATACGTGTATATATATGCAACGGATGTAGTTTGATATTTCCAATGACGCGAAACTCACGGAACATCCGCGATAAAGAGGGAAGTAACGCATCAAAGGACAACTAATTTTTTACCTAACGATCAACGGAAGAGTCGAAAGTCACGACCAACAGCGTTCTTTGTCATGCTATTCGCGATAACGCGTATAGTGCGCGATTCGCATTGGACAAGCGGCACACGCGCCTTCTGTAACGCATGAAACAGGAAGAACGACGGTGGATATTTTTCTTTGGATCGAGCGTGACCGCATGTTACGCCGTTTCGCCACGTTTTATCGGCTTAAGATCAATGTGTCAAAGTTATGCCACGCATTAGTATCCGAAGGTGATTCGAGCTGGACGTTATCCAACGACCGCACAGAGAGGGAAAACCGCAGACAACTCGATAGACCGGCAGATTCTAGTTACGCGACAGGTAACAAAGTTTTCCTTCTCTCCACGAGAGCGTTTTGTGGACGCCAGCTTTTCGACAGGACACGCATCCCATTTGCAATCAATTGATGTAAGCTCTTGTCGTTTCTTGATTGATTTGGTGTTAGTCGTGTTCCTCTGAGAAATTTAATAATAGAACTGAGGATGTGGTTTCGTGAATGTTTTCATATTTCTTATTTCTTCCTTGTTATTTTGGTAGCTTTAGGCTGGGCATTTTTACATTTAGTAAGTTTGTATATGTTTGTTGAAATATTTTGTATGTTGAATTTTGTAGCCTTATTTGGTATATATCTGAGAAATTATAGTCTGATTGCGTGTAAATTTTAATCTGTGTAATATGGTAACAAAAAGCAGTTGATTGGTTATGAAATTTTTATTAAAAGCGTATACGAAATAACAAAATTCTTGATTACTTTAAAAATTTGTAATGTCGAGAATATTAGGGATTTTGAGCCCTCTAACTTATTGAAGAAATTGTGTTTTTATTACTCGAATATATTACACTTTGCAATTTTAATAAGTTACATGCTGCTGTTGATGCTAGAATAGAATGTCTGTCAATAAACAGAAGAAAGAAATTTTCCTATGAATACTGCGCATACCTGGATGCTTGAAATAACAACTTTCAAGCAGTAAAAACAACAGTATGTATTAACTTTGTCATTAATGTCTTTTACTATCATAAACACTTGAAATATTACACTTTCGAATGTTGGCATTTAATTATTCGAAGTTAATCCAATAAATATTATAATCATGTGTCGATAAAAACTCGAGAAACCTGTATCAACTGGTCGAGAAATATTGGATTATTTGATATTTTAGTCACTCGGGTAATTTAAAGGTGGATCATAAGCAATTCCACGCTTAAATTATAATCGTAATAATTTAGAGTCAACAAACAGTACCTAACTTCGAATTACATTATCGAAACTAATAGATCTAACAACGATGTCGTAAACGACACGTCTAATTACAGAATGCTCTGAATGGTTAATTGAGATGCTCCAGGCTTAATTACAATTACTAATCAGCTCGAGCAGATAACGACTTGTGTATATCATACAATACCATTGCAACCGTTTAATTTTCGCACATAAATAGTTCATTTAATTATGTAATTATATTCCTATTCGACAGCATCATCTACTCCGTCACAGATCAAAGATCATCGAAATATGACCAAAAGATTTGACAAAAAAGAGAAAACGTAAAGTCTAATTTCCAACCTTTTATTTTTCAACTCGTTTCAGGTAATTATACTCCTATTACTCTATCATGAGTAAAGAATCATCAAAGTATCAGCAACAGATCTTTGCTAAAAATAGTGTCACAGAAATCTGATTTCCAAACTTTCTATCTTCCGACTTATTTCAAATAAGAGATAACATCGAATCTGACCAATTTCATACAGGTAATTAATTCCCTCATAAACAGCGATACAACTAAATTAACAGCGAATCTCGCGTGAATGTGGCGATAAAACGGTAGTCGTCGAATTTTACCACATTCTTCGATATCGTTTGAGACTGCGAAAAATTAGGACTACACGGTCCGTTACTTTCCCGTCAGCCAAATATTTATCGACGTTTCTATCTGTTTTACGAGCATGCAGTTTCAGCTTGTCCAAACTGACACGAATTTTTGCCGTACGATTTCAGCGTTTCACCGCGATAACAATTTTACAAATGTTTACGAAGCCCTGGCGCCAGTGGTTATAGTATAACTATGTGGTCACACGATTGTTGGCGAGATCGACTTTCTGCAGTATTGTGCACACGATCGGGGCTCGAGCAAATTCTCAAATACATGTCTCCGGTCACGTAATAGCACCGGTTCATAGCGGACGCAAGCTCAACGTTTCGCACATGCGTTAGCAGGCGATTGAAGAAAAAAGAAAAGTGAATGTTTTGGCAGACTGTTAAATCCGAGAGGAAAAGTCGCATTAGAATATCTAATACGTTGAGTGTTTTACATATACAGTGGTCATTGGTGACTTAAAGTGGCGCCATGATGACTATCGGCGACTTGGCACGTTGGAATCGGTTAAGGTATTTGAATGAAATAGAAAACTCTTAAGTTTACAGTGTAACAATGTGAGATTATTAAGTGCGTTATGAAACACTAAAAAAGCATTTCGCTCTAACGAATACACGCGTTAATGATTATTTGCATTTTTTCACAAGTATTTGGAGTAGATTATTTGTCGAATAATTTCTGCATATCTGTCGTCTAATATGGAAAATCGCAGTTTCTTCGTCTCTAAAATCCTCATGATACAAAGGAACAAAGTATATACATGTAATGTTGTATTCATATATCTTGAACGTGAATTGAGTTATTGGCCCCAGGTAAAATAATATCTATTATTCAGCAGAGAGCTATAGAATATACGAATGCTTATATGGTATGGGAATATAAATCATGTAACCATCTTATACCAAATATCGAATATTCGTACGGTAATGTTCGATACGTGAAATGAAAACAAAGTTTAAACAGCAGACTCGCATGTCTTATCGGCGAAGGCTGCTAACGCAAATGAAATAAATCTCGTTATCGTTGAAACTAAAATTAAATTGATATCTGCAAAACCTTTCCTGTACGAACGAAGAAATTGGAAAGTTGATGCTAAAATTGATCTTCACACTTTCTAAGATCGTCACTTTGTCGCATATTATTCACTCGTAATTCGTTTACAATTTACAGTACGTGTATTCGAACCGCATTTGTGTAGTTCAAAAGAAAAGCTGAATCATCAAATTTACATACGTACTAAAGATAGATTCACGCGTTTCATTCAGAAATTCTGTAATTTAATGGATACAGTGACCGTTATCTTAGCGCGATATCCGAGGTAATTCACTGAAATTTTATTTGTAATTCAGGTATTGAGAAACATAACATCATTATTGTGAGTCAGAAACCGACAAGGAAATAATTCATCAAACCAAGATATTATCTTGTTCTTTTATAGACGTTATCAACTTTCGACATTCGTCTTAAATGATTTATACTTAACCCCTTAACCTACGATTTACGTTCGAGAATTTACGTTTGATATAGAATTCTGGTCGAGAATTTTGGTTTGGCCCGATCATCGTACTACGGGCTATGCCCGTAGTTGTAGGTTAAGGGGTTAATTATTTGCAATGCTTCGTATATCTTCACAATCGATATGCCGATATATTTACATTAAATTAAATTGTACAAATGCTGTTAAAAAAACATGGACGATATCTATGAGTATCACTCATTGAAAATCCACGTACAAAAATGTAGTTCGAAGCTAAGTTTTCAAGATATAAACAACTTAATTTTATACTAGAAATACACTGTCATAGATCAATTAATTTGCCGATGAACTTCTATTTTACTCGCATTTCCTGTTTGTCGCTTCAAAAATACAATCGAGTAAAGTAGAACATCGTGTCGAATTTATCGTAAAACTGGAAATAATGAATTTCCGATTTAATCGTTCCCAACGACAACATCATAATTCCTGTCAAACGAGTACACGAAAAATTGAATCGTCTCTTGAATTTTTTCCTTGCAACACGCTTTCAACCGAAAGACTGTGACCGTAAGTGGACAATAAGGATGCCGCGGATCCTATTATGCCGGCGTTCACGGTGTAGCAACGCGTGGGCGTTTGCGACGTGCGTGCACGAGTTTCGAGCGCCTTCGTCGACGTGCTCGTTCTGAAAAAAAAACCGAAAAGAGCGCAACAGCAAGAAGGAAGAGAGGAAAAAACTGAGGTGCACTCCCCTTCAGTCAGACAGCTGTCTGACCTGATTCCACAGAAGGGTTTCCGATCATGATGACAAGGTGGGCGAAGGTTTCAAAGAACGAGTCACTGGCCAAATGCGTTGTGAGAAACGCGACTATGTTCTATTTCGGAAGAAAAAAGTAGTCTAGTGTTCGTAGGGGTGAAAAACCTGGGAACCAAGCTCCATGTGGTATTTTCAATCTCAGTGGGTTAGTGTGTATTTAGATATTTTCAGAGGGGTTTCATGGTTTTCATATGGCTCCGTGTCATGTAGAATCCTGTGATACGTTTGACAAATGAAGGGTTCGGTGGAAAAGTGGCAGGAGCGTTGGAGGAGGATGCGTTGAACTATGTCAGGAGGAAAAAGATTTCGGAAAGCGTTCGAAGGTAGAAAACTACTTATTTGCTTATTCCTCCCAAACAATGTTTCAGGTATTTGAAAACCGAATGTCATCTTAGGATTTTAAAAACAATAAATTATACATAACGGTGCGGTACAGTTTCAATGAAACTGGAATCTGTTTATAAGAATATCACAGACAAATAGCAAATATCATAAAACGGATAGAACCCGAAAGCATAATGTAAATCCATAAAACAGGATCTCAACTACGGATGAGAAGTACCATGAATCAGGCATATTATTTCCTTACAATCTTCAGAACGTTCTGCAAGTTCTCGGTACACGTGTAATACGTAGAAACAGATTTCTACATCCTTTTCCCACTCGTTTCCACATTCACGTGGATATTTTCCTTAGAAATACATGTAGCTTTTATTCTCACATCGACTACACGTTACCTCGTGCAATAGTCTTATTTGTTACAGCAGCGCATTATAACGAGAATTCAGCAAGGTCGACCGATAAAAACGAAATTTTATTTAGTTGCAAATATTTACGTCGAATTAACGATCGTATTAACGAAGATTAAACGCGAAGAATTTCCAAGAGATCGAAGAAACGTAACGTTAGGAGGAGAACGTCTAGGAAGAAAAAGACAGACAACCGTGATTTCACCTGAGTTCTACACGTGACCGACTATTAATGACTCACAATCGGATATCCGTATGAGTGTGCAGGCCCGTAACAAATCTCCGCAACATGTTGACTAATTAAATTACCACACTCGTATGAGAGAAACATTTTTACATTGAATAAGACATTTCTCTTCCGATATCTCGTGCTAAGCTGAGATAAAAGCTCAACGAACGTAAGATAAAACGAATAATACGCCAGTGTGCTTGTTGTCGGTTGAAAATGGAACGCAGTTAACACGGTTTGGAGCATCGCGAAACGAGGGGTGATTCATCCGTGATTTCTCGCGCGTCGAAAAAGAAAGGAAGCCGTGGTTGGAACCGCTCTTACAGCCGATGCAACGCGACATAATTGTGTTGCTCGAAAAAGAAACCTTTCTCCGCTCTGGATGCCGCTAAACGTAATAAAACTCGGCCGTGCTTCCGTGTTTCGAGAACTGTCTTTCCTCAATTAAGATAATCCGACCTTTTCAAAAGTTTCGGAGAAAATGCTTTTCCTCCTCGGACGGCAAATGGAACGGACGTTGTCCACAAATGAACGACCAGTTTCGTAGACATACGGAACAATGGATCGATGCAGAGGATCTTGGTAGGCGATAGCTTTTATGGTTAACTTTTATGAGTGAGTATTCTATCGACAGGAAGCAAGAAAAGGGAAGTTGGTTTTACAAGGATTACGAAGGGTATACATCTTTGTATCATGTAGAGAATACGTATATATTTAGAGACATTTACTATATTTCATTTACCATTTTTCATTCTCAATGCGAGAATGAATTGTAAATTTTAATAAATAAATAAAAGAAAAATTTACCATTTCTTTCTTTTCACTTGTATTTTTAATCCTATTATGGTTTACGAAGCTTCTTATGCGCAGGTTATATTTAATTGTATGCGTGTACCATTATATTTTTATTTATTATTTCTGTTTCTGTGTTCGAATTAAATTTCATTTTATTTGTTCGATTAATTAATATTCAAAAATGAACAGAGATCGTTCGATCGAACCTTCTAATACGAAAAACCATATACCAGCATCCAATACACATTTTGCAGACCGATAAAAACTCTCAGCACCAGAAACAATTCACCGTTATCCCTGCCAGAAATACACATCGAACGAGGATAAAGATGAAAAAGAAAGAAGAAATAAAACAGATGTCAGATCTGTTCGAAAAGAAGAAAGAAACGCACATCGCTTTCACCCGTGATTTATTTACGTTTTACGCATTACTTTCGCGCGCGACTCGTATTTTCATGCATTACCATTCACCGAGTGTGCATCAGGCTGAGAATGCGTTTAGAAATGGCATACTCTACAGTTGACCACGAGTTACTTGCACTTATTGCATTTGAAACCATCGGTGCGCAACAGTCGTGCTATACAGATGACACGTTGTTCAGGTCCATAAATCGAAAAATACAAAAGATCGACGACGTTATGGAAGCTTTTAATTTAATCTTATATTTACTAAATTTAACTTTAATTTAGGAAATTTGCTAAAATCTTCAAATTGTAAGAGGTTTGGGCTATCAAGGTTCAACTATATTTATATCATGTTGTTTAGATAAATTAACTTATGGAAGTCAGTCATTCGTTTCTTGGCAATTGGACATTAACCATATACTCGTGTAGTGAAATTGAAAAGTTAGACTTGATCTTTAAAGATAATATTTCAATAATTAGAAATGATAGAGTAAAGAGAGATTCATTTCGTATATCGTTGACTATCTCTGGAATAATTTCACTATTTCAGGTTAGTTCACTTATCCAGCTATTTCAATGTAGCAACTCGTGTAATAGTTATTATTCTGATTAACAGGCTGATTGCTGGCTGGTTTAAGAGTCTGGTTAATAATTACAAGGTGTAAGTACGCGTTGCCAGTTGTGATTTTCGAGCGGCCAGAACGAGTGCAAACAGACGTGTATAATCATCGAAATGATAGTCTACATCGGTACGATGCGATGGCTATTTTCACTGAAACGCAGACGAAGCGGAACGATAGGTGCAAAAATTATATAATCTGACGAAGGAGAAATCTTTAAAAACACTTGCGTTAAATAAGAATTACTTTCACCCCTATGTGTAATTTTAATGTTATCATTTGGAAATTGAAACAGCAATTATAGCGAATCGATAAAAGCAATGATGCACTTAGACATTCTTAAATTTAATGCGGATCGATGCGATAATTCTTTGTTCTACCTTGTATTTTACAGTTTGTTGAACAATTTTTATATTATACTTATAGTAGCATCATCATTACGTAGTGAACTGAGAATTATAATGGTGAAAATCAGGCCATTGTTATTTCTGACAAAAATAAATTTACTAGGAATATCATGGAAATATCTTTATGCGTTTATCAAGGCACGGAGATATGACACGAAACAAAGCGAAGTTAGATTTGAATATGAAATCGAATTGAAGATTAAAAATAATCACCTACGATACTACAAGGCAATTTTACAGATTTTAAGAAATATCATTTTTGTTTCGCTGTTTGCTGTTTTGTTTCACGCCAAATCGCCACCACTTTCGTCATGAGCATTCTTCCTCGATTCGAGTATTCTTTCTCGAGCTAAAAAGTCGAAAGAGAAACGATAGGTACGAAAATTGCTTTCTGGCTGTAGGTAGCGGAAATTTTCTGACTCACAGAAAACTATGATTCCACGAGAGGTATTTGGTATACGAGATGCTTGGCACACTTTATGCTTCCACGAATTCGCATAAAATAGTAATGACTGAAATTTCATCATTATTAGGCGTGCAATGCTTGCGTGGTGTTGCTGTCGTTTATAGTGTTCCAATAGGGAAACAATCCGAAACCAGCCCACAGCATTCTACAATTTCGTGTTTAAATTCCATTGTGATTGTAACGAGATGATCTATTAGTGAATGCAACCATTATTTTCGTTAATTGCGTATAAATCACACAATTATTTCAAGATCGGTAGGATTACCATTCAATGACGACTTTCTATTATTTTCATAATCTGTTACGCGAGAAAAATTGTGAAATTGTGAAACATTATGTATCACTTGTTCGTAAGTATAATTTGTCGAATAACATTTTTCTATTGTGAAACTTTGAAGTTTCTCGTCAATGGTAAAGTTCAAGCAAATACGTGAATACCTATAATAGTCCTTTACAGTGTAATTTGCACATTTATGTCAGTAAGAATACTAGTAAAATACTTGTAAATCGTATCGTTATTTCCTTTGATTATGCTATTGCTTCGAAGAGATTACGTCGCATAACTGGGCAATTTATTGAAATGAGAGAACATAAATATAGAAATTAATGGTATCATATCAATGGCAATATCATACAAGAAAAGAACGTGGAAGATCAAAGAGAATTCTACATATAACTAGTATCTCATTTCCTGCTAATCTATTCGATATGCAGTTCCAAGAAATTTAAAATCATTCCGTTTAGTTCCATGTACTTTCTATTTACTTGCATATATCTACAATTTATTTAAATCTCATTTACCTCTGTCCCTTCACTTTTACTAACATACCTCACAAATTTCTCTCCAACAAATATCAAAAATATCAAAAAGCATCGTTTTCCAATTTTTGCTAATCTATTTACATTTCCACTTAAATCTCTTGAAACAACCATGCGCTGATTTTCTCGGAAAAGATGATGGCCAAAATGTTAGCATCTATACTTCTCGAGCACCGTGTTTCCCAAGGTAAAAGATAAATCCAGAGTCGAGCAGACTCTAGAAACGATAAGGTCTTCTAAACGTGCAGATCTCGTCTTTTTTTTTTTTTTAAGCCACGTAGTTGAAGCGTGTTCAGTAGCGCGCGTATTCTCGTAGGCAGTTTATCGGCCGAAGGAGTGCAGTTTAGAAATAGAAGTAGCCGTCGATACGCGTAAGAAATTGTTCGAAGCGTAAAAACATCGGATGTAAAGGAACAGAAACGAGCCGTGCAAATGAAAGGCCCACGAGCACAGAGCGAAATGGAGCAAAGCAGGAGAACTCATCGGCCACGCTTCGTCACGGTGTCGTGCAACCGACCAGCTAACAATGGGACATGGAAAAATACGCATTTTTGTTCCGTTTAGTAGTAACTCGACGGTGTCCGACATGAAATACCATTTACTCAACGCAACGTTTACCATTCTACAGAGTTCCTTCATTAGGGATGTGTGTTGATTTCTTTTAACTCTTTATAATCAAAATTTTTATTCTATAATCAAATTTTCTTTTTTACTTCATAATTAGAAAGGAGGAATATCTTTATTCTAAATCTAATATTTATAAAATGAAAAGTAACGAAATTGTATAATTTTACGAATAAAATATATATTTTTTAGTTATAGAAAACCTTCTTCACGTGTCAATTTTTTATTTCCATTATAACTAGAACAATATCTCTCAGAAAAATATAAATTACGAAAATATAACTCGAACACTCACTGATCTTCATTTCCAATGTATTTCCTATTTTTAATCACCGATAATTTAATCCGATGACAAATACAAGTAACTGTTTTCTCGCGAACGATATTTTCTACACGCATGAAATGCCAACGTACCGTACCTCGAATTTCTCAACTTTTCCCAATCAGAGTTCTAGACATGCAGTCTGACTTATTAGCAGCCGACATTTCTCAACAGATTCTTTTTCTCAGGAGCAACCAGCTGTTCCATTTTCCCCAAACAAGTCCTGCCATGGTCGAACAGTTAATATCCTCGTGGAATTCGCAACGTTCGCGACGTTTCGCAAATACGAAACAACGACGAACACAGGATATTACAAATTTACTGACAATGGTCGGGTATCGATACTTCTCTTCTCTATTGTCCCAGTTTACGTAGAAGAACGAGTTCCATCGTTAATACGGTCGATAGCCTCGAGAAATTAGATTCTGCCAACTTACTATATAAAGTTTCATAAATACGAGTCTGCTGCGAAATATAAAAGAAAACCGGATGTTGCAAAGCGCAACGTACGTCATATCGGCTCCCACAATGTAATACAATGTAATGTCAGGCGGATAATTGTCCTACGTTCCAGTCAAGATTCCCTGGAAATTGGCTAGCGAAGAACGAAGAAATACAGAGGAATCGCCGACAAGTCACCTTTCATTTTTCAATTCAGTCATTCATTGACACAGATTTAGCTTGTCAAGGCGAAGATGAGTTAACTCGTAGTTTAGAATCGTTTCTTCAATGGACGAGGTTAAGTAACTTGGAAGAAAAAAAAGTTCATAATTATACTTGTATAGAGAGAATTCATGTGTCGTACATTTTTCACTTTCGTTGCGGAAAAACGTACCTCTCGCTAGATCTTTTAACTTTCTTTTATTTGCATTTCTCAAGATGTCTTAATTGAGAATGTGATTAATATTGCTTATATTGGAACGATAATTACTTTCAATTTTATTTAGTTATTATATGGGAATTTTTCTGTTTATTAAATATAAATAATTACAATTTTTCAGCATTTATATTTTTGTCTTATTTCCTACATTATTATTCGTACAATGATATATCCTGACTATATTTGCCTTACAAATAATTCGAACAAATCAACAATGCCTTTTGTATTATATCCCATTCGTTCGTACTCTTATCGATTATCCACCTTCTGGAAAAGTATCAAATCATCTCTACTAATTTATCATCATCTATATTCAGGTTTTCAAGTCGAAATGTTACCGACAGTTGTTCATAACATTCACAGTATATGTACCTTAATATTCACAAGTCTCCTTTCGTTTAATTATCATTATTGTCAAAATACGTACATAATTATAATATATTCTACCAGTGTACCATTGTTCGAATCTATTTGTAACAATCCACTGTTATTTGCGAAGTCTATCTACACCTATTGTTCTTTATCTTTTCTGAAACAATAAGGAGCTATAATTAACCTTAATCTTTGCTTCCATAAGCGAAAGAGCATCCAATCAACACATTTCTAAACTATAAATAATAGGTAAATAAATTATGCAAATGGAAAAGTTGCACGTTTCATCATCCATATGTAATTTTTCATCCACGTGACTTTCGGAGAAAAATGTAAGTATCGCCAAGACAGATAAGCGTTCGTGGACGCGAGAGATAAGAATTGAAACGTAGGTAGCGGTTTCAAACGTCATCGGAATTTGTCAAGGAAATGCACAAGATCACGTATACTACATTAGTAAGAAATGACTGGTTCGTTTGTTTGACGACTAGACCTCCATTGTGCATTAGCTGCTCAAGCTAGAACCCAAGTGAATCAGGTTTAATGCAGTTTGACCATTAACGGTCGAACTTTGACGACCGAACTTAACTGGCAGGTAAGTGGTTGCACATTTCGGGGTAAGAGGAGTCGACTCTCGTGAAAATAAGTCTATACAAAGGAAACATAAGATAATAGAAGGTTATTGTTTGGTGAAGTCACGTAGGAATGTTTGTAAAGGAGAAATTGGAATTTTGTTGAATTATAGTATGCCATAAAAATTTGTTTTACCGTGAGAATGTGAAGGAAAGACGTACCTAAGTATGGAAAAGAGTAATTACTTATTGACTGTAATTCTAAGGGTATTTTGTCTATGAAAAAATGCGTTTATGTGCAGCAATTTATTAAAACAAAAAAAAAAAAGACATATCGAATTTCGCTGTCTCAATTTTGATATTGACAGTGAATTTAGAAATATAGTTAATTCTAGCAGAGGTATAACGAGGTATATACATGATTGCCAGTTATCACATGGCTTATCGTAAAATGGTGACTTTTAATTCGTTTACTTTAACAATTATTACCTCGTTATTCTCATACTTACGAATGTATATATATATATTCAGAAAAAATATCCGCTACTTGTAGAGTGGTTTTAATTACACGCTAATTAGCTACAGGATCGGCAATTAAATTCTTTAATTTCATTCCCTGGTTAATTTGTAATTTGTACAGTATAACGTTGTTCAACTTAATTAAATACTAGGATTATGGAAAATATGATATAAAATATTCATACAACGTGCCGTTAATAATTATGAGCCTGTTAAAGTTTCGTAAATTCGAAGCTGTTAAGAGTATAATTTCCAATAACTTTCAGTTATCCAAAATTCCTGAAAATTACCGTTAATAGCGCACACGCCATTATAACAGCTTAAATGGAGTTTCTAGCAGCCAATGGAACATTCGGCAAAAAAGTTTTAAAATGCGTTTCTAGATTTTCTACTCTTTCTCTCTCTCTCTCTCTCTTTCTCTCTCTCGATGATTATTAAATTCAATAATACTATCCGCCGTTACTTCGCATATAACCAAATAAATCTGTGAATCTTTCCAACTAATCGCACGGTAAAATCGTCACGTCTTACTGTGCACCGCGTCAAACGCTTACGTAACACGTGCCGATAGTATTTGCGCGGCTCTCTGACGATAATCCAGGCTTCTTGTTGACAAAACGTCTTTCATCCGCGACTATTTTATAGCACTATTACACAGTGACTCACATACCAAGGAAATCTCCGTCGGCGTGCGTGCGTAATACGCGGTCCTCGTTATGAATGAAAATACACGTCGTCATGACGACCAGGTGAGAGGAGTCCGCGTACTTCAGGAAGTTCCGCTTTTATGAATGAACCAACCGTGAATACATGCACATAAACACATACGCGCGCGTTTACACGTACGTTCGTACGGTATACTCGTGTTCGAGCGTCGGCGGGTCCCGTTGGCACGTGTTGAAGAACGTTTGCCGCGTGAACGCGAATGCTTCTTTCACCAAAGGGAGATTGAACGTCGTGCAACGACCGTAGGGGACGGTCAAAGTTCGCGCGATCATGCTCCTGCACACATACGCAATTGCAACTGTCTTCTTTGTTCATGGGATAGGCGACACGTGATGATGTCGCGTGAGAACGGGTTATGATATGTGATATACATATAGAAGAGTTTGCATATAGTTGAATGGTAGTTGAAACCAAACAGACATTTTGGTTCTTATGATTTATGGAACATAGTTCTAGGGTACTGAATTAACACGTAATGTACATATATGATTCTTTACAAATAGTAAATTTAATATATATGTACGCATCGCGTTTCAGAATTAGAAAACCAGTTAGCGCGTTCATCGCCACGTTGCACATATGTATGGTAACGTATGGTGACGCTCTTCTTGTTCGAGTTAATTAAATATACAATATTATATATAGTTTATACAACATAAAAATATTAAAAACACATTGTACCATACTTTTTATTAATTTATTAATAAATTATTAATTTTAAATTAATAATTAATTAATATTAATTTTATTAATTACAATATTACATTATGCTATATCTCATGGTATTCGTTAAAACATTCCAAACACATTTGGGGTGATTTTGGACACTTCGAATCACACCTACGATCCACCTCTTATGTCGAGTTTGACCGGTCACTTCATGTTGGTGTAATTTTTGCTCTGCATATCTATTAGTCTCTGTGACTAAAAGGCTTATCACTTTTTCATTAACGAATAATGAAAACACTTCACTTGCGCTAATGTCAGACGGCAAATCCATCAGAAGTCCGCTTTTTCCGGTGAACGGAAATGTCTGTTGCCTGTTAGCGAATTCATTCCATTCAATATCGTTCAACGAATTATCAATAGAGTCGAATTTCTCTTCTTCGTTTATAGCAAGTTCCTCCAACATGTCTTTGAGGTTTTCGCTTGCACATGCTTCCTTAATATTCGAACTCGATGAAATTCTATTTATAATTTTTTTTCTAAAATTCACTACTTCGTCATCACTCCTCACTTTCAAATATATTTTCACGCTGTTTACTGAACATTTTGAGGATGAAAAAATCACTAATGTACGTCTCACAAGTATGATTCTCGACTAAATCAAAGATCTGACATATCTGCCATGAGATCCCTCGGAATACTCTAGCTGGAAAGTTTATCGCTTTCTCCATTTCAGAACTAAATATATTCTTTACAATGAATCGAAGACAATAAACAATGAATCGAAGGCGATAAACAATGAATTACCGCTTGTCGCTCTATTTACGTTCTGCGTACCGGCGGTCGGATTTGGGTCCCGCAGGAAACTTAGCCGAATCACGCTGGGCGACGAACGTGTTAGTGAGGCAAGGAAAGGAGCGTGACACGTCATTAAGTGAAATCATATTGAGAAACGATTTATTCTCTTGTTTCCTAAAAAGGATAGATTATATTCGTTGAAAAATGAAAGATATTTATTGCTTAAAGTATTATTCTTTGAAAATCGAACTGAGAATCTAATAGAATAAAATTGTAAGAATAGGTTCAATTGTCTAATTTTGAGACCTCCGATATTATATCTTATATGTCGGGTTATCATTAGGATTTAAGGCGCGTAACGATTCTTCGTTTGAGTTAGCCATCGTTTTACGAGACAGAGATTATATTTACGCGAATATACAAGATTTTACAAGATATTATGAATATTGAGTTTAATGAATGATAAGATTAACAGACGATAAGTTTAACTAATAATTAGATTAAAGAATAATAAGTTTAACGAACATTAAGAGGTACGAATAATATGTCTTACGAATAATAAATTTAACGAATAATGAGATTAACGATTGATAGGTTTAACGAATAATGAATTTAATTAACGCTATTAACAATGTTTCCGGGGTTCAAACGAATCCACGGTCAACGGGATAACTCTTTGCTATGCGTAGAATAATTTTAAACACAAAAATACGATTGCTGAGACACTCGGTAAATTGCTCGATGTATCACTTTCTAAGGCGATCACACGAATGAATATCCGATGAAAATCTTTTTCGCTATACGACTGCATTTGTTTGTTATATGCTCGCTGGAGACATCGAGAAGGTTCCAATCGTTGTTGCTAGGCAATTTCTGTCAAAAGTTTGTTGTATACTCTTTGGAAACATCGAGAAAGATCCAAACGCCGTTACTAGACAGTTTCTGTCTGGAGATTGATTCCTAATACAACGTGTGTCCCATTATATCGACATCTCTAAAGTACAATTCTATGTGATTTCTAGGGGGAACAATACAACCGATCCACACCTTCGTCAGGCAAAACGTTTATCCCGTGACCGTGGCTACGTTCGGCGACCAGTTGTCACCTCGAACCCACTTTCGCTTTCACAAATGTCAAACAATTACAAATGACAATTGCTTAATTACAGTTATGATAAAATCTAGGCTAAAGCGTTAGAAGGCTTCCTCAAAATTGCAAAGGAAAGGCTCCGGTTTTCCTTTCATCTCCGACATATAAATGTACGAATATATACAGAAATATAATATATGGAGGAAGAATTTTGTTCCAATTATTCGATATAATAATTGCTCAATTATAACAATCAAATTATCGTAATTTATGGGAAAGTATTATAATTGATGAGATTATATTAATACGAATCTCTCCGTGCAGTATCTTTCTACATTATACGCGAACATGTATATGTAAATTTCTTTTTTTAATCGAGAGAATGATCGGACCAATTCAACGTAAAAATATCCTAGGAAGTATTAATAAGTCCACGGTGACCTTTCTATAGTCGACACGAGCTGCCATTGAAAAAGACGTCAGAATGTAAAGGACGAACCTGTAAGTCTAAAAGGTCTCCGAGGTATTAAATGATAGCATTAGGGAAAAGATATGAAACGGGCGTCGCGTCGTTTGCAAGAAGTTCGTTCTCGTTTCGCTGTAATTTTTCGAAGGTCTCGCTAGAGGGATTTTCTCGTGAAACTTGAACTTTCAAAGAAGCACAGCACGCTTTCCACCGTTTTATTAGCGTTTAATTTAACCTTGAGATATTTTATCATACAACGTGGTATAGCGCCAGTGGAATTCCGCTATGATTTATCGACCACTGAGTCGCATCCTCGTAGTATGTAATAAACTATAAAACATTCTAAACATGTACAGTTGCTTTAAATAATCTATGGACTAAGAAGTAATGCGCCAACACGTCATTTGAATCAGCGATGATTCAAGCTAAGTGAAACGTGCCAATTCATCGATATGATTAGATCGTTCAGCGGATAATTATCTATATAGATAGTTCTTTTGTATGTCAGTTGATAGATTAACAATTAGGTAGATAAGAAAGCTTGGATAAATAAAAAATGCGGTCGTTCTACCCTTTGGTAGTATTATACAGGATGGTTGGTAACTGGTGGTACAAGCGGAAAGGGGGTGATTCTACGCGAAAAAAGAAGTCGAAAATTTAGAATAAACATTTTTCGTTTGAAGCTTTGTTTTCGAGAAAATCGACTTTGAATTTTCGCTCGGTACGCGTGCACTTTATCACGTCTTGTTATAACGGATCTCACTATAGATCGTTGTCTCGATGGAAGAATTTAAAAAAAAATAAAAAAAAATTTATATTCTACATTTTCGACTTCTTTTTTCGCGTAGAATCACCCCCTTTCCGCTTGTACCACCAGTTACCAACCACCCTGTATATTGGGCAGTACACAAAGAATATAATTATCGTTTGAATATGACTATCGTGTGATTTAGATGTGGATAGAATATTCGTAAAATACACTGAGATATTTTCTTAGAATAAAAAATTACCAATCTATAAAAATGACCAAATTTTTAGTATTAGAGAATATCAAGGAATATTTAGATGCTTAGAGATCTTTGCAACTTCATATAATTTCTGATTTTTTGAAATGCGTATAAAAACGCAGTAATCCTGTAAAAGCACTATACGAACACTATATGGAAAGCGAACGGTATATTCTCCTGGCTGCTGCAATATTCTTTGATAAAATTATTTAAGAGGTCAGTTTCTAATTTCTACCACTACGTTGCTCCCATCAGCACCAACCGCCTCGAAACCTCCTCAAAGATACACAAGAATATCGAACCTGTATAAAAATACACTGCTCGTATGTGAATCACGGTTTATGTTTGATAAGCAAGATTACAGAGTCGATTACTTGGCGACCAGGTGGAGATACGACTGTATGCAAATGACGCTAAGAACCTAAGCGAGAAACGAAAGTCTCATTTTATCGTATCGAAGAATAGTCGCCACGAAGCAGGCGTTTATGGACTTTGTGAGTACCTACTCTCCTATCCGTGTGAATCTCGGATCGTTGCATCTTGTAAGTAAACATGTTTAGCGCCCACTCGAGAATCTCGCCGTGGTTCTCAAACTCGAATCACTTGCCTCAACTTGGTTATTTCTGAATGTGTGTCCCTGCGACCACCAGGGACGCGTGATCCTTTGGCATTGTTATCGTGGTCGCCGATAAGCGGAACCGATAGCGAATCTGTTGTACCGTATCGAGAGATATGTATCGCTCGGGTCAGTCTACTTTCTGCGACCAATAGTCTCAACTACTTCCGGTTGCATTGCGAGTCGTAAATTGAACTGATATTATTCATGGCTGGTTTTGAGTTTAATTTGAAAAATATTTATTACGAGATTAATAAACATGTTCAGTGCGAAATCGATGCACGTATCGAGGAGGATGGAGTTCAGTGACGACGTCGATACATGTCTCCACATTATCTTTTCGTTAAATATTTTTCAACAATTTTTACGCGTGCTCTACTTATTCCTTTAAGGAAAATTAAGTAAAAAATATTTTTTTCAATTATTCTTGCCACGAAAGGTAGGAATCGTAGGAGTTCTCTCACATGGAATACGTTAATATGTTGTTTCTTTTTTTTTTTTTTTTTGTAAATTCTATTTATGCTTTAAGTTAAATGGATATCTTGGAAAGGGAATAAAAAGGAGTTGAAATTGGAAAAAGAAGAAGACGAGAGAAACGCTGTAATATTCATGGCTAATAGACTTCACGGGTTAACGTCTAATGCGGCAAAATTCTCATTTACGAGCGATTAATATTGCATCCACGCACAACGCCCACGTGTATTAGATTTGCGAATCTTCACAGCCCACGCCTGGCATTGTATCATAATACAACGATTCAGAGACCTTGTCTACTGCACACGAGAGATTCTCGTGATTCATCGATACCTCGAGAACTGCCTTCTATTCGTTTCTTCACCCTCCGACGACTGGTTCAATTCTGATTCCCAGACAAACTTTCTTTCGATTATTTCCTTTGCTCGTGGAAAGCAGAAGCCTCTTAGTTTCTACGAAATTAAATAATTTCATAGTATATGTAAATCGACATAAATATAAAACTTTAATTTCAAGCATATTCAAAAAAGACGAATCCAGGCAAAAAATAATAAAATTTACTTACATTATAATTTAAATAACTTCTGAATTATACCGAATCATTGAAACATATGAAACAGAACGAAACTATAGTGAGACGATGAAACGAAATAGGTAAATTTTGTCGTGAAGAAATTGATAACCGAAGATGTGAATTATTTCTAACGGGGCATCCAAGGGAGCTATTTTTGTTTCTGGCCCATCAGCTTGAACTTGTAAATTCCATTAACGTCAAGGCTCCGAAAACCCGGTGGGACACGCGTCCAATCAACGCGAATTCGCAGCTAACTAGCGAATTTATATGAACGAGTAGCTGTGCAATTTGCTATTAACGATCTCCCGTAATCGAGCATTCGCTACAATTACTGATTCACGAACGTCGCAAAATTTCCAATCAAATAACTCTTCGAATATTAAAATGTTTAATTGCGATCAATACATTTAAAGCCGTAAATATACGTTCAAGTTTCGCCCTTTAAAGAATTCAATTTAGAGTTTAACATTGAGTTGGAAATATTATCCATTAAACCTTCGTCGGAAAAAGGTGACAGATTTTGAAATGACGAGGAAAATTTCGTTCCAACGTGGAGTGGAAAACAAAGTTTCCGACAACGATACGAATCGACAGCAAGATAACGTATGGCTCCGTAAAAACGATGGAAATAGTTTTTCTCATTGCAAGCCGTGACTCTGGCCGCATACTTTCCAACATCGTGATATTTATCGTCGTGGCGCGAGCTTTCAAACAACACACTACTCCTACCTGGTCGAGTTGTTAACGTCAAGCTGGTAATTTCTGATCTAGGCCAGCGATGACGTCGCCAGAGGTCGTTGCAAAATATCAAAATTCATGTTATCAAACTATCCAATCAATGGCTGAAGATCAACTCCAACTTTTAAATGTCATTTCGAAACTTCACATGTTACACACGCTTTTACTGGATTATACGACAGCAGGTATTGAATTTTTCAGCAAAGTATTCAAGTTTTTGATTAATCGGTATAGCAATAATTTGGATCCATATCGACGCTATTAAATGTTGTGAAGAACTAACAAATTTTATATTCCATAGTTTTTATATCGACGATCGGAAATCAATCTTAATTCTCTTCAAACGTCACCGCAAAATGGCTTTCTGTAATTTGACTGTAGCAGTCGTAATTAACAACTAAACTTCGAATTGCATTTATAGGAAAAATGCATTTACAGGATATTTAAAAGTACAAAATTCCACAGAATATAAAATATGAAATATAATATGTATACAGAGTGTATTTATTATTTTTATGATTATATTGCTATGTATTATACTTTTACAATCATCTTTGAGTTCTGAAAAATATGAATTTGCATAAAAATTCGCAGTCTACTAACAATACATCTATTTCTCAGAAACGATCGAATTAAAAACGACTAAACTTTGATACAACAAATCTATTTTACGTTCGCTAAAAGAGAACGAAAACAGAGGCTAATTCTACTTAGGACCGCAAAGCGTTAAACTTTACCGCAAAAATCCAAATTTCCAACATCCGCTGCACCTAAGCTCCTAATCAAGGACCATCATCTGCCCATTCATCACTTTAAACACCGCTCGTTAGACGTCTTTGCCAAATTAGGCGGCGACGTTCTTCCTGTTCGACCGCTAATTAATTCGCGGGACGGGCATGCGACGACCCATTTCAGTGAACGAAACGGTTCCGCTTTAGCGGTGGTTCTGTCGAACCTCTCGAGCCTCTCGAACAATCACGACCCGCCAGAGAAAGTTACAGGACACGGGTGTTAATTAATAGGTTGACACCGGGAATAATTGACATGGAATCAAGCCGGCACACCTTCTTTTCACACGATCGATCGCCGTCTAGTTGTTGTAACCAAATGGGAGATGGAGCACCCGAGAAATCGTAAAGCATCGAACCGCAATTATATATCAAGAAACGAAAGAGGTTCTCGATAGATGTATTAACGAGACTGCAGTTGGGTTGCCTTACGTTTCAGGAAATTGAATAGTATCGAATAGAAATTTGAATATGCGTGTATCGGAAGGCGATTAGGTTCGATTCAGGTTTCACTTTGCCGGATTTATTAAACGTTCTTACTATCGGAATGTTGATGTAGTTTCTTCGAGTCGAAGTAGAAAGCAGCGTTTAGCTGTACAGCGAATTAGCGGCGGTTTAGGGAGACGTTGGTAATTACGGTATAATTGTTGAACAAAATGAAATCGTGATTTGGATTCGAGCGAGAAAAGCCTCCTTCGGCAAGGAAATATTTTGTATGACTGGCGATGTAAACTTTTTATCTTTTCATTAGTTACCACCATATAAACACGAATTTGCATAAATATCCGCAATGTAGTTATCACGTACGATTTATTATGGGCAATAAATATTTTTTAATACACATATTGCTAATTGAATTGTTTTTTTAAATTTAAATTATTCAAAAGACGACTGACGTCGTTCGAATAATCAAAGGTAGTATGCGTATGCGTACGATTATTTTGCAAATCGACGTCTTTTTATTTATCGACAACTGTAAGAAACGCGATCTTCGATATCCTTGCGTTGCTACTGTCACTTTCCTCGTTGCTTGTTCAAATAGTAAACATTTGTATTCGCTACCGTTCGATAGGCGTGAGAATAAGCGAGGGAATGCATCAGCCTAGCAAAGATATTGTCAGCGTCGCGTCGATACCTTAATCAGACACGCTCATTATTGCTCTTTAAAAACAATCGATTAAACACGGAGTTCCGCTGCCACTAACTCACCGTCGTGTCAGTTATTTACAAACGATATCGATCGCGGATAAAACCGTGATTTCGATTGGTAACAGTCTCCTTTTACAGGCAACTGCAATAGCGATTGCTACGATTCTTGGCACATCCTGTTTTATATTTATTGCTTGAAGTATGTCAAACAACTGTTAGAATGTTATGTACACCTGTTATTGATTTTTTGAAAGGTATGTAAATCGGAAAAACGTGATGAGAATTAAAGTTTAATATCTCGATAATATATCTAAGAATAAGTTTATATTTTCGAAGACTCGTACAAATTCGAATTTTTTCATTTTCGGATTTGCAATGTGTTCAAAACATTTATTTCGTGTTTAATATTGATCAATGTGTTTAAAGAGATAAAGACAACCTTTTAATAAATTTTGCTTTATTTAACTAGTTTTTAGAAATGTAAGTTTGTAAATTTGTGTTGTTCGTTGAAAAAAGCAAAGTACATGTAAACATGTAGGTAACACGCGAACGCCGCATTAGAGTTCGTCGTTTTAAATTAATTATGTAAGTGGTAGAAGCAGCATACGACTACTACACATCGGATATAGAATATCTTTAATCGATACACATTTGCTAATTATACAACGTAATATTAATAATTCGTTCGCGATCATTTATTACGTATAGAAACACTGAGTTTGTAAGTTCATGAGACAAACGATACATGAGACTATTCTTTAAAAAAATTAAACAGCTACTGTGTGGGTTATCAGTTACATCAAACATCCACGGAAAATAAATAGCTCCGTTGATAGTAAAAATAAATTATAAAAATAAACACGACACGCTACGTTTAATATTACAACGAAATATTTAAGATGGTTGTAAACTATGTAGGATTCATAAATCGCACTAGATCAGTGCGAGAGATATCGTGACTCTGAAACCATCCGCTTTAAAATAGAATGCAATCCTCTGAATTTTAATATCCGCATTTTTTAAGAAAAGTATTATCATAATACCAAGTAAATGAAAATATTAAATCGCGAGAATGTTTCGTTTACATCGACAATTTCCATAAAAAAATCCAGACATGCTTTCATGTTGCATACTTGTAATTATGTCGTTATCTTCCTAACGACGTATTGTAGAACGATTGCACTGTAATATCCAATTTCTAAGCGAACTTTATGTTCACAATGAACTTGTATGCTTCCTTGAATTTCATTACTACAGTAGCGAATAATAACTAACTTCCGTTCATTTTCAAGCGTCCTTAAATTCTTACGACACGATGTTGACAAATATCTCTTTTATCTTTAAAGTAATCTTAAACTCTTGCAATATAATCTTCATGGACCAGCACAACTTTCAATATAACTTACATTTTTCATGACCTCGACGATCTTCTTTAAGCTTTAAATGACCTCGATCTTTTACCCCAAAATTTCGATGACCTGGATGACCTTCAACCGTTCTCATTCCTTTTCGGCGTGACCCGGCCATCTTCTTTTAATCTTTGAATGACCTTGTCCTAAATTTGTCATGACCTCGATAATCTGAAAATGTCCTTGATTTCCTATGATAAGACCATAATCGATCTCATAACCGCAATCTTTAATCACACAACTCGTTATTGACCTCTCATCAATGATCAATCGATTTCCTCGTAAACTTTAAGTAACTTTGACTTCTCGTGACAAGACACCCATGGCCACTATATTTGCCGCATCAAACAATACTTGATGCATCAACTATACTATACGAGTAAATAGAGCTTCGTTTATCCGAACTCTATTTATAGGGAAGGTACTTCATAATAATTGGAACCGATTACGTCCGTGATCGTGAATTCTTATTAGTTTTACTCTATAGTAAAAAAATTCAATCAAACGAACTCTTTCAATGAACCAAACTCAGATAGATACATAAGATTGAATAAAATTTCGATCAGATCTCTTAAACAATTTTATTCGAAATCACCGTTCAATCAAATTTTCGATAATTATTTTCGTAGCCCGAATTTTACATCGTACAACGCGAGGAAGATTTTCCATTAAACATAACAACTCATCGTAACGCCATATAAAATTGAGTAAAATTTTTAATCAAACTACCTACACACATTACCTCTAAATTACGGTAATTACCCCTATAAATTGAATTATACTGGTTATTATATGTCGATTATACGAGTGAAACGCGCGAAAGATATTTCGTTAAGCGCAATGACACGATCCAAGCTCAGCTAAAATTGAATAAAACTGAATAAAATTTTCCTACGTACTTTTCCTCTAAATCACGCTAAATTACACAAACTATAAACCGAATAGATTATACACGATGAAACGTGCGGAAGGTTCTTCCGTTAAGTGGCGAGCTTGGCTACGAACCAAAGGAAAACACGATTGGTATCGGCTACCTGGTTTTTTATCTTTCGCATATTTCGAGCGTAGACAAGAAAACCACCGACAGGAAACAAAGATAAGCGTGTGACAGAATTTATCGTAACTGTAAAAACAGGAAGTATCCTTCGCTAAAGAGCGATATATTCTCCGTTGGAAAATCCTGAAACGCCTTTATCACGATGATTCACAGCGCGACATGCAATGTAGTAAAATCGAAATAATCATTGTTCGATTTTGATCTTATTATCCGATGATATTATAAGTCTATAAACAAGTAATATAAATGTAAAGAATAATTTCCTCAAAAATCGATAGAGGATTACTAAAAATCGTTTATACATGAAAATCTCATCACTTGAAAATTAGCTCGCTCATCCATTATACATTCTTGTTTGTCAAATCTTGTTAAACAGTGTTACACATTGAATATAGAGAATCTGAACGAAGATATGTATAAATTTAATTTCCAATTTAAAAATTTCGTTGTTTCTTTAAAGTACAATAAAAAAAAAGCGTTTCAAATTATCCTGTAATTTTGTTTGTTTTATGTCAAGAAGGTATTTTATTACATTGTTGTGTAATTTTTTCCTGCTACAAACTATTATACTGAATATTGTTTATTTCTTTAGCGAAATCTATCAGTAATCGTAACTTGATCGAAGAGTGTATTTCTAATTACACTTATTCCAAGAAAATCTTAAAAGTTATACAAAAACTCTGTTCTTCGCTAAATTTTACCACAGTATCTGACGAAATGGAAGGGAGAGTAAATGATTTCTGCATGACACGTATGAAAATATGGCGAGATTGTTCCTGGCATCTGTACTATTTATTTAAAAGTAACCGTGTGTGTGGTTAGAGAAACAAAGAAATAATAAAGATATTTAAACTGAGCCAGGCAACATGGAAAATACTAATAAAGATTTGAAAAACTGATTTTTACTCGCGTCGGATCTTCTAATATAAAGTTTCAGAGAAACTTCACATTGTATGCATTTTTTACCTTTAGCCTGAATTCTCATTCAAATGCCGCACTGTGGAACATGAGAACGTGCAAACTTGCGGACGTTGTCTGCGAACGTTTGGACGTTGCCTGCGAACGTTTGGACGTTGCCTGCGACCGCGCGGACGTTGCCTGCGAATGCGCGGACGTTGCCTGCGAACGCGCGGACGTTGCCTGCGAACGCGCGGACGTTGTATGCGAACGTTTGGACGTTGCCTGCGAACGTTTGGACGTTGCCTGCGAACGTTTGGACGTTGCCTGCGACCGCGCGGACGTTGTTTGCGAACGTTTGGACGTTGCCTGCGAACGTTTGGACGTTGCCTGCGAACGCGCGGACGTTGCCTGCGAACGCGCGGACGTTGCCTGCGAACGTTTGGACGTTGCCTGCGAACGCGCGGACGTTGCCTGCGAACGTTTGGACGTTGCCTGCGAACGTTTGGACGCTGCCTGCGAACGTTTGGACGTTGCCTGCGAACGTGCGGACGTTGTCTAAGTACTTGGCCCGCGAATTTTGATTTTTGTCTTGAATCCTCATTCAAATGCCGCACTGTGCGGTCGCTCAAAACTCTGAGAAACTTTCAACTCGATTATTTTCGCGTTACTGTAGTCGGTTTATCGATACCGATGATTTATGCAAGGAATGGTCTTGCTGCCAATAGTCTTGAATTAATTATCGATGCAAGTTTCACAAGGAGAACTTTGACAAAGGTGCCCAAGGGTTCGATTCATTTCCATTCCTTTGCGAATACGATTATTGTAAGACAATAAAATGCTTTCACATGGAAATCAGGCGGATGCATATTTCTAACTGGAGACATTAAGCTTCTGTAAATATGAAAAATATATACATAAATGGACCGGGCTGATTATCGACAAAGTCCGAAGTAATGCAAATTATCATTATCTTTATCATTTCTCGTCGTGTCATTCTGTTTCCGTGGTGGCAACATAAAAATTGTTAATGCAGTTGACTATTCGAACTTCTTACGACATATGTTGTTCGAATAGTCGAACAATCTCGTTTCTATGTCAAAGGAGATGATTTATTTTAAACTACTATATAAATATTAATATCAAAGAAAAATAAAAAACCCTCGAATAAAAATGAGCCATTCTCAAAGTTTCCCGTAATTGACATTCTGATAAACCAATCGTTCCGCTAATCACTGTTCTAATATAAAAATTACAAATAAAATCGTGAAACTATATTATTCTAGTATCTATCATTTTTTCTCTTATTCCCATTAAATTCACATCCTTTCCCACAAAAAAATAAATTTTCTTTTTTGATACTTACAGCACATGACATTTCAATTTCTCGATCTGTTAAACCTTACACATTTTTGCCTTCTTTCTTTTACCTCTCTTTTATCTCTACACATCTATATCCCTCAGGTTCATCTCGCTCGCATATAGAATGAAAGAATATCTCTATACCATTACCAAACCCTTTCTCTTCACGTATCTTGGGTCACCCATATATTAGCACAAGTCGTGTCAAAAATAGACCAGCAGAAAACGAACAGTCGTACCAATAAAACAAATCGAAGCTCGCCTTTCGTGGAAAGACATTCAGAGGCACTTGAAGGGGACGAGGTTCAAGGAATCGAATCATTTAGTTTCGCGGGCAGAGTATCAAGGATCCAGTTACTTGCACGATCACGGCCGTCTCTGTGTACTCACAATCCCACGGGCGAAATTGACCGTGAACTTTTCTGACCCAGTTGCTTACATAATTGATTCGTCTTCGTTAGCGCGACTCTCGTTCCGCCGCCGGAGTAATGCAACGAAATTACGTGACTGCCATAAACACGAGCCGTGATCCACGGCAAGTTACGCGAGACGATTTTAAAATTCACCCAAGCCCATTCGAGTTCAATCGGACAATCGTTCGAGATGCACTTCTTCGTCTGCTTGATCATTTAAAAGCGAACGACTCGGTCGAGAGAACGATTTACGTACGGAAGGCGCATTTCCCAGGAGAGCAGCCAAGTGAACTTCTATTTTTTGACAATGACACTTTTCCTCTTTTCTCCTTCTTTTATTTCCTCTTCGCGACTTTCTTTATTTGAGTAGTTGGCGCGTGATCAGAATTTTCCTCGAAAGTGGGAGAAATTTAATCTTCTATATTGCCATGTGACTTTAAGTTATAAATACAGGTATATACTTGGACTATGTATACAGGATAATTCCTAAATTTTATTCTATTTGCCGTAGATCTGGATAATTCAATTTGTTGAACTTTTTACTAACGTTATAGCGAAGTCAAACGACCTCTCCCGTTATAACGATTATTAGTTTCTAGATTACGGATTAAAGTGACAAATTGTATCAAATTACACGTAATCTCTACATAATCTTTCTCTCTCATAAATAAACAAAATTCCTGTTATAGATTGTTAATCTAATCTAATCTAATTAAATTTCATTTAATTATTCCATTATTCCATATTTTTCTAGGAATATAATAAAATATAAAGCCAGTAAGAAATAAGAAGTATTGTTAAATTACTTCAGAACGTCAATCTTAATCTATTCAAACTAAAATAGAAGAAAAAGAAAAACTGAAATAAAGAAAAGAACAATACGGAAATTATTGGAAGGTTCATCAGACCGCGTAACTACTCGAAATACTCGTTTCTCTTCCACAAGTAAAACGATACCGATTCTGTTCGCCTCATTACATCGTAACATATTCAATAAAACGAAACGCATAATTTAAATTGTTCTCTGTTCTCTAATTGAAACGTTACCCCTTCCAATTCCCCTTAACGTCTCTCCCAAAAATTAAGTACTATCAACGAAACCTATTTACTATGTGTCTGTAGTTCACTGTAAAAAGAAAGAAAAAAAAAAGAAAAATGAAAGTAGAAGGGAGACACGACGCAATTAATCCAGCAACGTATTCCTATTTATATTCAATTTCACCCTGTACAATACGAACACGATGTTTCGATAAACGTTTCGTCGCATCCGTGAACGGATACGTGTCGAACGAACACGAAGGTATTATTAAAAAGCCCTTCCTGTCCCATGTAACGCAACATGCATGATAATCAAACAGGCTTGTATCGACATTTTCCTACGTAGGTGGAACACATTGTGTACGTACGCGTATGTCAGCGGAAAGATAGTGGTTCTCAAATGTACAAGATACTCGAGATCTTTGAAAACTATTTTGCATGGAAACACAACGAGCGAAGAAATTCATTCGGTGAAATTTCTTGAGTATAATTTATCGATGTTAGACTCGTATTCTTTTCGCTATAGTATGTCGATGTAATATGTAAAGTATATGGAAACAAGTAATAGTCTATTTAACCGTTACTGATTAATTAGATATTGTTATAACGTTATTACATAATTACATACAGATATACGTAATTGTACAATTGATCTTCGATAAGAATTTTGGCTGATGTGATGGAATTATCGAGAAATTAATATCTTGATAATTTAAGCTCGACAAAGTTTTAGTTCTTCTTTCGTGTTTAAAAAGTCTTGATATTTTGATCAATTCATCGATGCTTTTGAAATCATAGGAGAAAAAAATAATGAATAAAGAGATTATTCTCTTGAAATCTAAAATTACACAGAGATAAGGAATCGACGGATCAAATTATTAAAAATTGCAATTATTAAATTATTAAAAAACAAATTATTAAAAAATACAATTGAAAATTGTAATATAGACTTTGTAATTGTTGGATGATTTAAATTGATTAAGTAAATTAAAGAAAATGGCTGATTCTTTTCCTCCAAATTGTATAATGTGGAGGTAGAACGATAAAGTTAAGTTATGTCACTATAGTTTCAACTCAAGTTAACTCACCCTCCCTGTCTCTTGGTAGAGAGATGCACGTTCTTGGGAGCGCCTACTCACCTGAAACAAAGAGAATAAAACCATTAATCGATTGATCAATTGCTCTATTGTGAATTAAATAATTTCGTAACAGTACGATCATTAGCTGCATGTAAATATAACTTTTGTGTAATGTTAGAAGCATTCGTGAGAAATAAAACATAGTACAGTAAAAAGAGTGATATAACAAGAAAGAAAAAAAAAACGAATTTCAGCTACGTAATAAAAGAGCGAAAAGTTACGAAGTACATTTGTCACGTGGAATGAAATTTATTACCGAGTGACATTCTACGCAGTCAAACAAACTTTCTACATCAAAAAATGACAAATTTATGGAGTAAACGTTTACGTTGCAAATTCACAACTTCATTCATACTTGTTATTTAACACACGAGTAAGTAAATAGAATTGAAATTCCTACGTTACTTAGAAATACGTATCTTTCACTGTTATGCAAACGAATTCTCATGATATTTATTTACTTTCATTCAATTTTCCTAATTTTCATTCGGTTTTTATTTCGAAAATTCTGTTTCATCGACCACTCTAACAAGTCTAAATCATCAGGAAATCAATTGAGATCATAAATTGAGCTTTATAACTTTCCGAAAACATTGATTTGTTCAACAAAATTTCAATTTACTTTACATATACCATATTACTGTATCGTTTAACAAACAGTAAGGAACTCGGTTTACAATTATTTTCCTTGCATTTTCGCTTAATCCTCTACACACACGTTGATCCGCCCACGTGCACAACCTCATTTTATTATTATTTTACTAATAAATATCTACCATCTATGTATCTATCTAACTATTAATTACTAACTTTGTCGTTAACAAAACACCTGACCTAAGACCTAAGACGAGGTTCAGTTGATAACAAAGAAAACAAAGTATCTTTGGTTCCATTTTATAGGCTGTAGCATATGGATGCTACACATGGGTTGGTTACTGGTTTTGATGGCCACGAAACTTTTCCACGGCTGTTTTATTGGCTACGTTCCAGTCGGATAATTTTCATAGAGAAGACCACGGTGCAACGACTGACAAATTGCATCGACGTGTCACTGCACTCCACACCGTGCACGCTTGATAAAGTTCATTGGGTCTTTGTCGTTTCCCGCGCGCTCTTTGAGCCTCTGCCACCGAAGAATAATGGATGTCTCGATAAAACCTTCGCCACGAAACAAATTGACGGAGAATACGAGCGGAACCGACTCCGACAGGCCTCATCTTCTTTAACTCTCTTGCCTTGCGATTTGTTTTATGACCGAGCTCAATCAATTTCAACCATATGCTTTCAAAACATTCTGACTGATATGAAAATCATCCTACCATACTATATTTGACTTTCATCCTATTTAAACCAATTTCATGAGCTCGAACGAAGTTTGCAATTAATAACAGAAATATCGTGTACATATACAGAATATCAGAAATATGAACAGTTTTTTTTTTTTTTTCAAGATCAGAGATACGAATCGCGAATTTTCCAAATGATATTGATCGTACAGCAGATAATATTTCACCGTGTAATTTGCTTTTTCATTTTAATTCTATGCTTAATATAGAGCATAAATCATAATGTCAATCAATAAATAAATAAAATCAATATTCTAATAAAAAGTATGCATATACAGATATTTCTTTCGAAGAATTTTCAAAGTGTAAAACTATGTTCTAAGAGTATAGAATCGAATGTGTATATATGTCCATCGTTAAAAACAAGCTTCGTCCAAGTATAGATTCGTGAATAATCAGCGTAACAAAGAATGAACTTCTCACTAACAATGAACGATTTTAAGATGCTGAAATTACTCGTGACGAACGGTTTCGACCAAAAGGTCACGTAAGCGATAACTTCCCTGAATAATTGGCTTGTGCAATGAAACATCAGAAACACATACGTATCGGAGTTTGATCGATCAGGCATTACGGAAAAATATCTCCTTCCTCGTTTACGAAAGCCACACGCACGCCGAACGCGAATATTATATTAGCTCGAAGCGAAAGCTTAACGAGCGTCTCATGATCTTTTTTGCCGATCACCGCTCGTTTGTTTGCAAATTGACAGCCGATTAACGATAGATTCTCGCCAAGTAAACGCAGATTCTCGCAAGTCATCTCGACAATCGGCCGATTAAAACGCCTCAGCCATGGTTCATCGCGATCGCGAGATTTTCCTTCTTCCTTTATCGCTCGCGAAGTCTGTAGTCATTTTATAGCTTTTAAAAATGAATGAGAATTTTTCACTCGTGATGGCTCGACCGTGGCGCGATTGGTGAAAGGGGCTGGTTTCGTATAATGATCTTGTTCGAGCGAGGATTAAATAAACGTCGTCCCAGTGGGCGATTGAATCGGAAAACCAACGTCTCATTCGATTGGTGAAAACTGTTATCGTGAATGCTACGAGCTTGGCGAACTGGATAATTAACGACGATTGGATTATTAGCGCTTTCACAGCTGACGTACGACTACGTACACAGGCTTACGAAAGTATTCGAATGCTTGTACACACCTTTTACGAGTACACCGTGCATGTTATAGGAAATGTTCTGAAATTTTATTACCACTGTCATGAGACGAGACTACGTTACATAGCAACACGTTATGGTTGCAGTTGACGTAGTATTTTGCCGTTCATAAGTCATTAACATTCCAATACGTCATTGGCTAGTCATCGTCCAATATAGTGTATCTTAACATACATTTTACTATATTTTTTTCGCATATAATTGACGTAACGATGTATTAGATTCTGGTTAATACACGTTTTTTTTTCATAGACCATCAGGATAGTAATATATTAATTATCGTATTAATTATTGCACGTAGTCTATAAACCACTGATGTAACAATATGCTGTTTTCTAAACTTGTAACACACTTGGGCTCTCCTGCACAATTGAACTAATATTATTAGCGACATTTTACAAATCGTTAATTACAAAGTATCAGTAAGAAGGAATGAAATTCTGCAAACAAAATTTACCCTGTGTAACACAGAAATTGCAAAATTGTACGAGAGAAATCTCAAACCTGCAACTTGTTACTCATCGATTATCAATATCGCCAATCGGTAAATTATTAAGCAAAAGAGTTCTAGTAATTATATATACCATCATCAAATCGACATCGAAGTAGCTGAAACTACGCAATTCGATATTTCCTATCCGCTCTGAATTTTCCATAAACAGTAACTCCCCTACTGAGAGAAAGAAAAATCATACAACAACGTATTCTTCTTTATGGTAAAACTTCTCGAGCAGTAAAACGTCGATCTACGCCATAAATCAGGCGAATGATTAACAGCAATTAGTAGCAATCTTCGATTATTCGTAAACATTTTCTAACACTGCTTTTACCACACATCTGCGCGCTTTTATGTGTGAACAATTTCTTGACCCTGATAAATCGTTTACAAAACGATTATCGTTTGCAAAATGAAACTGGGCAAGGAGAGGGTTTGAATGGTGGTGCGATGCGATAAACGAGATAAGAGAAACGCGTGCCCTTCGCGGTGCTAACTTCGTCGACAATAATGCCATTCTTTCATGGAAACGTCGGAAAGGTCGTGGCGTATTGCGGGTGCGCCATTATCGGTCGCCTCCTCTTGCGCGGCTAATTATCGATAACGTCGGCCTGTCAACGATCTTTTTAATAAAATTCGAATCTCCTTTGCGTCGTTTCTTCTTGCTGCTTTATTAGGGTTCGCGATAACACCGCCACGAAAGTCGAGAGAAACATGTTCAACTCGATATCTCTTGGTAAGGTATCCTTGAAACTTTTCTGCAGCTACTAAGACAGTTCGTCGTATCGAGGAGATAACGCTTTCACTGGTTTTTGGAAAGCGAATTAATTAATAAAACGCTCGAAGAATAAGACAGGTTGTATGAATGGTGTTTCATTTTGTTATATGACAGGTAAAATTGTAGCATGATAATATCGTGCGGTGAAAAAAATTGGAAGATAGTTTTTACTTGAATAAATAGTAGGTAATAATGGGTTTCAAATACTTTAGCTACATATTGATTTAACTGTTTTCTCTACGATCTGCTGGTGACAGTGTTATTTACGATGCATAGGAGTCAAACATTCCTTTTAACTAAATATATACAGAATATTTGCACGAACGTTTGATTAGAAAGTTGAAGTATACTAGCAGGTACTTCGAAACAATCTCTCAAACTGGACAAAATGAACTTCGTTAAATATTCATAGCTAATTTATTTCATACAATTACCAATTTTTCTATAACCGAATTTCTATTGTCTTTTTCGACGATCGGTGAATCTACTCTAAATACTAACCGTTGCATAAAATTCAAGTATTAACAAGCTCTTTTGTAATTATCAGCCATGCCATTTTATTCTACGATGCGTGCAATGCGAATAAATCAACTACGAATGCATTTGATAGGTTACAGAAGTATTCGCAGCTTCTCGAATAAAAATTTTACACAATTAATAATCATCGATTATGTTTGATAATCGGAATAATTTACGAAGAGCACTAACAGTATAACAAATAACAAGAATCGTTATTCTATCAGATGAAATTAATTTATCTGAAAAGAACCGTATCAGCGCTAATATAGCGATTACGACAGCAATAGTTTCAAGAGGTGCGAATATTTCAATCAAAAAATCAGAGCAAGTATAATAAATCACGAAACAATCGCGTTGATCCGACACACTGTGCCAACAACTCACAACTTGAACGCTAAAGTGTAGCCTACAGTTTCATCTGCAGTTGAAGCCTCACCGTGGAAAACTTGACGGTTAGGAAGTCGTAGTATTTCACCAGGAACTTCATTATGCGTCCGGTGCGGATTGGCTTCGGTCATACAACGTGCGTTTCCTACTTGTTTGTTGTGTCGGGGATGGCTTTCGTGGTAAACAACTAATTACGTACTATTCTCCTCATCGATCTTTACCGAACGAAGATTCGTTTAAACATATCGAATGATTTATTCATTTCGTTTTGTAGAATGGTATCAGTACCAATAATCAAATATGTTATTTTCTTGTCTCGATTAAAAGATTCAACTAGATCGTAAATACGACGATCAAATAAAATAAATAAATAAAATAAATGATCAGGATATGAAATTGAATCTGAAAAAGAGAGCATGAATATGAAATTTTCCCATCATAAAGTAAAAATAATTCGATAAACACTTTAGTAGATCAGCTTACTATTTTTCTCCATTTTTATGCTTTTTGACCCAAAATCATGCTAACGATTACCAGGACTCTCTTGCACGATTAAACTAATTAAGCACATTTATAACTCTATTAATGAAATTTTACAAGACATTAATAACGATCGATTCTCTTACGGCGTATGACAGTAACAAGTTTTGTTAATAAAACAGTTGAAACTTTATACGTAAATCTGACCAATTGTAATTCAAAGTAATTGTAATTCTTATTCAAAGCAAGCTATCCAGTCAATGCTAAAATATAAATAAACTTTCTTATTTCACACAAGTACAACAAATTCGACATAAAATTCCAAAATTGTACAATCAAAGTCTATAACCTACAAACTCGTGGCATATCGCTTTACCAATATTATTAATTATACAGTAAACTATTGTGCAAGAGAGTCCAGACAGTCTTTCGAAATGCAACTCGTATCAATCGAGAGCCGTATACGAATATCCGAGCGAAAAGCGCGAACAGTTTTCCCGGTATGTTCCGAGTGTCATCGATGCTGAACGAGCATTGAACGTGTACAATGAGCCGATATATCACCTACGTGCGTAAACAGATCTTGATTCGTCGAAGAAGCGAGAGAAATCAGGAGAAACGTTCGTTCGCCAAACCTGTTATCGTTCGACTGTTCAACGTTGGTCGCTCGTACAGGTACACACCGCGTAATTCGCCGAATTATCGATAATCGTTCAACGAACAAACTCTGTATGCGGTGAACTCGCTTTTGTTTACAGCATCGTTTTCGATTACAGATTCTCATAGTGATATCACGTGGCGATCTCGCTTTTCTCTTGAATTGAAACGTACTTACGTGTTGAATCGCCCATTCTTTTACCGTTTAATATGAACTGGAAGAATTTCTTCATGGTATTGCGAGATTTTTATTTGTCCCAGCGCCGGATTAACAGTCTAGCAGCTTGTTGTGAAAAGATGCTTAAATTTATGGTGGTGATCATCTTTTAGTAGAATTATCGTTTTGATTTTCTTCGTTAAAGCGATTGGATATAGAAATTAATAATCGTAGTAACGAGCGTAATACCGTTGCCAACAAAGTATCACAAATTCTAGGCACTTCTCAGTTCATAGTTTCCTCGGAAAACTGTAAGATGGAGTTACAAAGTAGTATAGTATCGGAATCTCGAAACATCAAATCTTACACTGACACTGTGATTTTAACAAAAACGCTGAAACAAGAATATTGAAAAGTACTTGAGATATCGGTAGAAGACTGAAATAAAAGCAGATAATCTTCCACTTTTTGCAATTTTGCACGTATTAGCTATTATTTCTGATAACGCGTGACTAACTAAAGAAAACTAATTTACGAATACTTTATCGTATAAGAAGAGAACACAGTCTACCTAACGCATTTTCATTTTCGCATTTCATTAACGCATTTTCAATAGGAAATTACCAAAAGATCTTACTAATTCTCAAGATGGAAGAATTAAAATCTACCTTTCGACATTTTCCTAAGATCGAACAACGATTACGAGAAACCGAAGGCGAGAATTTTACAAGAAATTAATCACCGTTTCTTTCGCAGTTACAGTGTCAAATGTAACAAGCTGACAACATAAATCCGGTGCTCCGTAAAACGGTGAAAACAATACTCTCTAAAAAACGGTTCCGCGAAATCTAAATCAAATGACGTCAAATCGTTAAAATAAATTCCCAAGTTATTCACTTCGAAGGGCGACCGAGAGTCTTTCGATCCACACGGAGCATGAACGCTGATTTACGAGTGGAAAACATGCGGGTTGGTTGGACAAAATCTCGCATTAATCTGCCGGGCAAATAATTAAAACGAACAGCCGATTAATCATCCGCGGCCCCGTGACGCAGTGGCCGATTACAGTCGAGCGTGGCGAGCCTCGTTCACGCTTGTAAAACCAAAACGAACTGTAATTTACATTCATTGAATCAGAGATAATCGTTTCTCCCGTTTTCTCGGGCGTCGCACGTGCAGATACAAAGATCACTGTACTGCTCGACCAATTGCGCTGCTGCAGGCCGCGCACAACGCTTATCATTCAACGGGAAAATCATGTCTTCTGTTCATTTTATTATCGATTTTTTCCTTACATTCCTCGCTCGGTTACGAAATTGCACGTTTATCGCGGGAATTACGTAGTTTGGTTTGCGATTAGTCGCGTCGACGTTGCAGTTTCATTTTAAATGGCAGAGCGTTCTAAATTCTAGCGTTTCAGTGTTACGAGTATCGGTTTAAGTGGATGTGTGTAATTGTTGTTTATATCGTTGGAAATTTGAAGTTGCGATTGGTTTATAGTGGCTGCGAAAAACATTTGCAGATCGTTGAATTTATCGCAGTATATTTACACACTGATTGATTAAATCGAAATAAATATTAAATTTCGTATTACTTAGTAGAAAATTTTCATACTATGGAAATTAAACGTAAAATCTGATTAAAAGATACTTCGTTAGAAAATAGATACCTTTTGTAGCCACTAGAATATGGAAGGTTAATGCTGTTTCAATGGTAACTTGAACTTCTGTTATAGAAGCACCGATATATTAGGTTGTCCGAAAAGTTTCTTTCGTTTCATAAGAAAGATAATAAACGAACAACAATTTCTGTTTTATATTATTTTATTGAATTAGGTATGATCCATTTCGTTATATGTCTCGTGCATAATTCAGTAAATTAATATAAAACAAAAAAACATTGCGCGTCTATTATTTCCTTATAAAACGAAAGAAACTTTTGAACAAACTAATATTACGATCATTGTACAGAATGAACTAAACGGGGAAAAATGTTTTTGTCTAATATTTGTCAATCGAGAAGGAATGTAAATATAATCTTAGCTAAGAGCTTCTTTACTTCTACTTCGTAAATTGAACTTTACGAGTGTCGTTATTATTTCAAAGTACCAACGTTTATTTATAACTTCGCTATGTCTCACTGATATAAGTAAAGTAGAAGTGGGTGTACATCTACTAAAAAGTAAATTTAAAATCGTCTTGTATAAACGTTTCTTAAGAAGTGAGAAATTTAACAATAAATTTCCCTCGAAAATTGAATAACCATTAAAACTTCTCTTCGTATTTTCAATAATTCAAGAGTTTCTAACCGATTCTCAACCATTACCAGAAAAAAAATTAAGAATCGCAGATCTTTTTATCGACGAACATCTTAATTACGTCAATTACAACAGTTTTTGCTCCTATTTTCTCGTTTCCGCTGTAGAATTTCTCAATCATGCCTCGCAGGCAAGTCACTTTCAGGCAAACAGTTTAACGTCGTTCATCCAAATGCGTACGCGATTATAGCGAAAGCGTCGGCCAACGGTTTTTCCTGGCGGATTTTCGCACGGTCTATTCTCATACAGGCGGCATAATAGCGTCACGCACCAATAATCGACGAATCATTCTTTACTCGATACCAGACTCGGGAATTACACACCTGGTGAATCGTATATAGCGAGACCATGCTCGATCGTGCTACTTCAACCGCAATTCTTCTATCACAGTTTGATCGAAGTGTGTCTCGGATAGGAAAAAATTGATTGACTTTTGACTCTTGACCGATATCGAAACATGGAACGTATTTCCTTTTCCCTTTGAATTCGCGAGAAAGAAATTTTGTTTCTGGTTGATGGTTGCATTTGCAAAATTTGTTAATAGAACAGCCATTTTTAGATGGAAAAAGAGAGATTCAAAGTTCTAGAAAGATAATGATATTCGTTGTTTTTGTGTACAGATTTGTGTATTCTCGAATAATCATTTATAGATTTATAACGTTTATTTATATTGTATCGTGTATTGGAAAATAAAAAAAATCACCTATAGATTTCTCTGTACATTACAAAGAAGTCTTCGATAAAGAAACACAAGATTAGCACACGATAGAAAATTCCAAGATTCACATTCCTTACAACGAAAATTTTAACAGAAGCACAATTTCCAAGGAAAAGAACAATCACTGCTAGATAATAGATTCACATACCAAGAACGACATACGATACCGAGATCAGAGAAACATAAATTTTTGAAACCGAAGTTATTCTTTATTTAAAATTCCATCTTTCACAAGTGGGAAAATTTCTCATACGAGAAACATCACAGTTTCCAAACTACAACATTGCTGGCAATTCACAGATTCACTATGAAGAAATCTTCACCGAAACGAAGTCTCGTTGTTTTAAAGAGAAAATAAACGATTCTCGATCGATAAAATCGCGCATGAATTGCAAAATATACGAAAAATAGATTAGAACAGCTGATCGACTGCGGGGCATTGAATGATTACGTAATAAGCGTGGTTTCGTGCGCGATGACTCGGTTCCGCCGACGAGGAACCGTACGAATATCTGCACACATTCGAGTGCGTACGGTACAACGACGCACGCTTACGCAATCCGCCGTGTCTTGTGGGGGCCGCGTGTTTATTTGCAGCTCGTCGACCTGTTAAGTGTTCCTTTCATCAACCCGCGAAAGTAAACTCCTCTCGTCGTGAAAATCGTAATATCAAAGTGTTCTCGATAAACTCGATAAACGAAGGAACAACAACAATAAATCTAATCGAACATGATAAATTATCTTGAACAAACTGACGTTGGACAGGTATCTGTCATTAGTCGTTAAATGGTCTAAAAAACGTGCCAAACAATGGTTTGAAAATTGTTGCTCGAATGTAACCAAGGTAATGATAAAAACGATTACTCCAATGTGACGATTTTTTAAAAATTAATCACGGTGAACCTTAGCGTCGTTGAAAAATGTTTCTTAAAATATACATGACCATAGAAAACAAAATATTACAAGATAGAAACTATTGAGAGTGTAATACAGGGTGGTTGGTAACTGGTGGTACAAGCGGAAAGGGGGTGATTCTACGCGAAAAAAGAAGTCGAAAATATAGAATAACAATTTTTCGTTTGAGGCTTTGTTTTCGAGAAAATCGACTTTGAATTTTCGCTCGGTACGCGTGCACTTTATCACGTCTTGTTATAACGGATCTCACTGTAGATCGTTGTCTCGATGGAAAAATTAAAAAAAAAAAAATTTTTTTTTAATTTTTATTCTATATTTTTGACTTCTTTTTTCGCGTAGAATCACCCCCTTTCCGCTTGTATCACCAGTTACCAATCACCCTGTACATGTATTTTATAATTTATACCGCTTGTACCAATTACTATCGAGACAAGTATTTCCTCAAGCATTTTGCATTCCTTCCATATGTAAAATTCATAGGATAAGACCACCGTGAAGCTTCGTCCCAAGACTGGCATAAAACGCGAGGACAGAAAACAGAGAGAGGAAAGTAAAGGCGCGCGTTTCGTCGTGACCCAATCTTGTCTCATTTAGACTGAGTGGAGTGGACTCATCCAATTTGGACTACTCAGCGAACCTGAATTTCGCTACGAACGTCGAAACTCTGACGGCAAGCGATGCTCCTCTCGTCTACACGTATCGTGACACAAATCCTTCTTAAGAAAATCATCATTCAATTTGCTTAAATCCTAACACACACACACACACACACTTATATATACACACGTGCTTACTTTTGCTTACTTTTTTTTATAAAAGCATGTTAACTTTTGTTAACAATATAATCTCGTCTTCGCCTTATCCGGTAGATACAATTTGCATGCTAATTATTTGGAACAATGGCTCGCTTATGATCGAGAATTAATTCTGGAAGAAAGTTCCCGGCGTAATAAAATTCTACTATTAAAAAGGCAGAATCGAGGGAGTCGGACGAGCGAGCGCGATAAAACGTGTTCGCGCGATTAATTGAGAGAAAAGTGAAGTACGAGAAGAAAGCGGCCGAGAAAAGAGAAAACAAGAGGTTAGATGTAGATGCCCGATTCTCCGTCGATCGATTGTTAACATAATGTTAGTTGCTATTCTGGAGAAGAATTTTAATTTGTTAATTGGAGAGGATAAATTAATATCTTCGCTTACGGATTCAATTTTAATTATCTTAAATGTTATATGTTAACGAATAACTAATAATTAACAAATAATTTTCATTGTTATATGTTAACAAATTATTATAAAAGTATCTTCTCACGAGCTTCTGCCTTTTCGCTCGTGTTTTACATTTTTGCATATAAATTTGATCATATTTATATAATATCGAGAAAGATCAAGAGTTACAAGAGAGTGAAAATTGGTCATTCTGATGGGCCAGGGTAGCGGATGTTCGAGACTGTGTCCTCAGGTTGCATAATGCAGTCGTAAAGGTATTTCAATGTAGGCCTGAGCAACGTGCCAAAAACGAAAATACCTCGAGGAACAGGGAACTGAATATCACGACGAATCTTTTCGACGACGCAACGGTTCAAAATCAGGAGCGTTTCGATCGCGGAACACATTGCACGGATACGTTTACCTCGTTGTTATTTTACTATTATTATATTGGACTTAAAATTTCTTTCGTAGCTCAGTTGCTATTATTACCTAAGATCTATCTTTAGATCTATCTTTTAGATTATTTCTTTATATAACAGGATAATATTGAATATTCCTGTCAAAGCACGTGAGTAGAAATTTAAAATATTCATAGTCGCGTATGTTTGGTATTCCTAATGAACCACGTAGATTCTACGGATCGTAGAGCAAGTAAACTTACATTTCCACTGTTCGAGGTGAAAATATATTCCTCACACGTACGTCAAACAAAGCTGCGTACCTCTTTTCATACTTATTTAAATCGATTATACGATTTGATTAAATCATCTGTCCTTGTTTGCTATTGATACCATACATTCGAGTAATACTTCTAATTTAATTACTTCCGTACAAACAGATAGAGGTCAGTGAATATATAAGTTCGAATTATTTTAGCCCTTCCTAGAACCAATTCTCCTTTAGCCTACGAAAAGAATATTTTCTTTTATTAATTTTCAATAGTACGAACACATATTTTCGCACGATTTCGTAAAGAACATACAGTGCGCTAAAAATTTAGACCAGTTTTACCGAGAACAAATATATTTCGTATTTAGTTAATTAATGAAATATTAAAACAGAATCGCCCATAAAAGAGAATATTTGCTTATTTTGTGTTACGTAAAAGTCGATGTCAAAGGATAAATACATGAATATCGTGATCGTTCAATATTCGAATATAAATATTTCATCGTAAACGAAAAGCGTCGATGTATCGAATAAATGACAATCCATTAACACAAGTTCACAACATTACGATCGTATATGGACGAATGATCTTTGCTAAAATATGGGGTCCGATGCAACGTTACGTGAGATTCTCACACGCGACAGAAGGTGTTTCCTCGTTACGGTGACAACGAGAGAGAATGTTCGAGGAAAAGGAAAGTTCGAGGGGTTAGATGCTTTAAAATAAATGGAACGAACTACACATAAAGGCTTTCACTGGTTTCTGGAAATGTTTCTTTGTACGCTTTTAGTAAGGATAAATTAAATCTCAGGGTATTATCCTACCAGTAATCAAGTAGGAAGAAATGGTTGGCTGATGCGAGCAAGTTCCTGAAATGCGTATGTTAAGAATGTCTGAATGTAATTACTTTCTGATTACGTTTCTCACACATTACGTAAGAATGTTTGTTATCGTGCGTTACCGAGTAAATATTGCCGTACAATGTTATATAGATTACGTTCATTTATAATAGATTTTTATCATTTAGTAGTTATACGATGGAATTTTAAAGTGAAATATGACTTGAAGAAACAGCTGGTTGAAGAATAATTCAACGAAACTTTCTCATTTACGATAATAAAAAATACGTAAAAAAATATTTTATGAATCAACGTAATCGTTTACATCCAACTATTTTTATAACTCCCGTATGACTGAGAATCGTAATGGTATATCTTAGTTCACTGCTATTCTTTTCACAAGATATGAGGTGTGCTGCATTCACTATTATAAGAAATCCATCATGTTTTTCAAGTCGAACAACCTTCCATAGCAAAGAGTAACGTTGTAATTTAACGAAGTATGAAGCTGAAGGAACGATGTTTGCGATAAGCGAAGCTAATTCAAATTGTCAAAATCTTAACTTACATCATCACGATCAAAGAAACATCTTGTGCACGCCTCGATTAAACTACTCCATCATCGAAATATACTGAACCCGACCCTCGTTTACTTTCCCAACTCTCCAAAACTAATTAATCCATTACCTTGCAATGTGAACCTTAAACCAGTATCTCGATAATTAAGGGACACAGTGCACCCAAGAAACCTAATCTCCAAACCCCTATTAACCCATTTAGCCGCTATCAAAGCCGACGATCTTGATTGGTGAACGCAAAAAAAAAAGACAATCCAACCCCGTGTTCCCACGTCAGTCGATCGTGCAATTGGCCGAACGAAAAAGTCGGGCCGAGCCGAAAATTCCTTTGGTACGAAGGGGAAACGCGTATGCCACGAAGTGTAACGGCGTGGTCGGTCGATAAAAGTAGAATAAAGTGCATGCGCAGCCGCGTCTCGCCGCGACAGATTCGAAGCTTTCCGCCCCAGACACGATTTTGCTATACCGTTCGTAAGCGTGTAATGGAATTAACCGCGAAACAGCCTCGGTTGGTATCTTGGAAGGCCTCCGGTTTGCATCCAGAGGCCGGTTTGACACGGATCTAATGGTTTTAACCGCGAAACCGTACGCACCGCGGGACACGTGTTACCGGCTACGAAATAACAAACGGTGGAACGCGATCGAATCCCATTGTACCGATCCCGAACTCACTTACGCAAGTGCTGCTCGATTACGTGTCCTTACGCCGGATCTGATAAACATCTCGCGATTGCGTACGCGAGATCGCTATGCGCTCCAGGGGGAGGAGAATGGACGAAAGGAATTGCATACGCGGCGTTTAAGTTACGTGGGATATCCGGCAAAGACGGTGTACGAAATATTAAGAGAAAATTTCCGATTTATAAAAATATTATAGCAACGCGTTTACTGATTCGAGTTGGTTAAAAGAAAACAAGGAGAATGATATATGGGACGCGCAGGTTACGTAGTTTATGTAGGTTGGAGAAAAAAGTATTCTAAATATTATGGTTATGGTCGCGTTAATAGTTGGCAGCGTTTTTCTCGTAAACGGTAAGTGCGAGGGAAAAATAAAAAAGGAAAAATATGAGTGGATCAAAGTGAACTACATATTCAAGATAATATCTTTTTCGCGAGTGCAAAGAGGCACGTGCATTTTGCAGTGGCACCATTCTTTTTAATGACAACCTTTCTTTTCTTTTCGCGCACGTCCAATCCTCTCGTTGTTCTACGCAAAAAGATATTAAGGTAATATCGTGGAAAATTGGTTAGTCCGAATTGGTTAGCTCTAATTCTGTAGAATCTCGTACGAAGAACAAGGAAAGGCGCAATGTAGTACTCTTGTACCTATTTATGTTTTCTTTCCCTTGCATATGATAAATTCTACAAGATTAAACTTACAATATCTTTGAAATCAATCAGTTCTCGATCTTGTTGCCCTAATATGTACTTTTTTTTGTAGAATGACGAGAGGATTCGTACGTGGCGGGCATATAATTAGAGAAATTTCGTTTTTGACGAGATTGCGAAAACTCATATTGATTGGTCAAGAGAGCAATGGTCACAAGTTATTTTTACCGATGAATCAAAATTTAATCGTTCCGATTCTGATGAAAGATCGTACGTTCGTCAGCAAATTGGAGAAGAATTTAATGATATTGCATAAAATTTACCATTAAAGGAAGTGGTGACTTCGTAATGGTTTGAGGAGAAATGACCATAAACGGACTTGGCCCAATTTGTCGCATTGATTGGATTATGAATCAACATTTATATCGATATTTTAAATAATTTCTTATTGCCTTAAGCAATGGGAATTGGATTTTTCAGGCTGTCAATGATCCTAAACACACTTTTCGGAAAGCGAAAACTTGTTTACAACAGCCATAATGTCAATGTTATGCAATGGCCAGCTCAATCGCTGGATCTAAATCCGATTAATGCATTGATGGAATGATGTGAAAAAAGAATTAAGGGAATAATCTATCGAATTTGAATATATTACATGACATTGTCGAAAAAGTATAAAAAAAGATCAACAAATCTGTGTGTAACATTAAGAGATTCTATTGCACTCAGATGTGGCAAAGTTATTAAAATCAAAGATGAACGAGTAAAACATTGAAAATTTGATGTAAAATATTAAAGTTTATTATTTTCAAGCATTATGTTATTAATAATATATGCGAAAACTGACGAAGAAACGTTTTCCCTATTTATACGATCGCAAAAAACATTCACCGCTTCTGTATATTTGGATATACACACATATATAAGAAACTATATATCAAAATGAATAAAAATTACACGTTACGTGATGCTTAACAAATGTAGTTTCACGTAGTATTCCATTAGAACAAATTCACATTAAAATCTCTACCATCACATTAACGTAAATCGAGAACTTCGCGTTACCCTATTTATATGCTCGCCACTGTACGCAATGAAAGGAAGGTTTCCATCTAAAAAATAATAGTGCAACGGAAAAATGCACATCTGCGCACTTGCGAAGAACATGTGTACATCGTGAATATGTAGTTCACTGTGAACAATTCATCTTTCCCCTTTTTCATCTTTTCTCCGTATTTAACGTTTACGAGAGAAACGCTGCAAATAATTATTGAAATAATGTAATGCAAAATAATGTCTTTACGAAAATTTAAATTTCTACAGTAAAAAAACAATAAGCTACGCTTTCACTGATTAGAATCTTTTAAATGAAAAGGACCAGGAAAATATATGCAGCGTATACGTATGTAGGTCATGTAGGGTGTTCGAAGAAGATACATATTCATAATTATGGAAATAAGATTTTTTTTAAGAGAAGAAGAATTATATATGAGGAATGTAAGGTATGTAAAGTGGTGATCATGAAAGGGCGATATATCAAACATTTAAGATTATATTCGATATTATTAAGTAAGCAACATTTTTACTGAGTCAAGCTTTTTTAACGAAAAGCAAGAGGACAACATACTTCTGTAAACTATATTAACTACATGTTTTTAAAGTTTGATGCAACATTTTTTCAAGCAACCTGTATATGGATTGCGCGCAATATCGCAGAATTTTTTCACGCGTGCCACTACAACCGTTTCCATTATTTATTTTCCTATTTTCCGCGAGTGAGTTAGAAAGTAGATCGTGTGTCCGCGAATCGCTGGTAATCGTGGATACCTGGAGGCGTTTCACGATAGAAATGTGCGATTACGTGGAGTTAGAGTTATTAAACTCACGATGACACAGAGTATAATGAAGTTTCTTGCACAAGCCATGGGACCAAAGAAAAGAATACCATGCTGTTTGCTTGTTTAATTTGTTCGTGTTTCTAGTTCTGTTTCAGAAGATGTATTATTTCCTTAAAAATTCAGACGTGGATACGTGAAATTATCGGTGGATGTCAAAGGTAATTTCTCAAAATGGTTGACGAATAAAGAGGACGTATACGTTCAGGTTCAAAAGCCTAGAGGCGGTGTGTTTCACTGTACCGACTAATTAGCGGTTAATTGGGGTTTAAGAACTTAATTTGACAAACTTTAATCAGACTGACCTTTCCTGATCTTGAATTACCATCCTTAGTAACTGTACTTAGAAACTCAGATTCCAAGACAAGATAAATTATAAAAGATTAATAAAATAATAATATTTATATATTTTACGTAAGTAGTATAATACTTTATAACTATGAGATTGTTCAGAAAATTGACAGTCAAATCGAAAAAAAATTCGTGGCCAGTGTATTTTTAAAAAATTTTCATTGAATAATATATATCTTGTTTACATGCATTTAGCTTCACGTGATTTTCTTCTAAAATATTTCTTCTCTTGAACAGCAATTTAGTTCTTCGAACCGTTTCTATAAATATTTGAATATTCAATTCTCACCATTAAAGAATTTCGTAAAAATCAGAATAAACGATAATGACAGCGCTAAAAATGATATTATATCCGGTACACAATAAGAATGAAGTTGAATATTCATTAAAATCCACTTTTTGCCAATTTTTCGATACAAATGAGTGGAACATTATCTTATTGACAAACGAAATCCATTCCTCCTAATTTCCACGTTTAATGTTTAACTAAGAGCAATATACGGGCAATGTTTGTCCAAATCGAACGTTTAATTACTCGACAGAGGTTCATACTATTCATAATATGTAATCCTCCTCCAATTTCACGAAACTCAATCCAAATACAAAGCGAAATTCGATATCGATTATCAGAAATGCTACGAATTGACCGAACAACACAATATCATTCGCATACTGTTTGCTATCGGCTCAAGCTGAACATTATTATAATATAGGTTCTGCCAGAGAAACAAATTAATCGTAATAATAATGAAAATAACGTAAATTGGACGTCTAACCTGCTCTGTTTTCGTTTTCACAAGCTCTAGATGCTTTTGGTGTCTGATTTCCTTTCTTAGAAAAAGCGTCGTTAGGAATTTTAAACTGACATTGCTGTTACTGAGAGGACAGATTAAAATGATTTATTAAGCGTTATGAAAGTGCTCTAGGTAGCTAGGAAGATGTAACAGTACACGAGACTCGAGGATATTCGCTATAACGATTCAAGTAGAAAGAGCTAGATATTAGTAGCAGTATCATTTAGAATGTAAAAAGGAATTGTAATTAATCTCGTCATGTAGAAGTACTAATTTTATAATTTCTATATTTTTCAGTTTCAATTTCTGTAAACATCTTAAGAGACGTGATGTATACTTATTCGGTAGGTCTCTGTGGAAAAAGAAAGATTAATCGATCAGGTCGTTGAAAGCCTTGATCTTTACTTCTTAAGCGACTGCTCTAATTAATTAACCTATCCAGACCATTAACTAATTTTTTTTCTGGCTGTGATTAATGTTCTTCCTGTCTGACGCCTACAGTTCGATCAGTACGACAAGGCCGTCCTCTATGATCCACGAAATTCTAATTTCAAATTATACAAAAGAGAAATTTGTAAAACGAGGAGAATAATCTTTTTATGTTTCAAATAGAACAAAATTGAAATGGCCAAGCGAGATTCAAACAAACATTTATCACTTCATAGAATAAGTAGCCACTTTTCGCCATAGAAGTAGCTATACTTTCTGTTTTCGAGTTAACAATCGAGTTAACTGGAATTCTTAAATTTCTGAAATTTCTAATTTTCAACGAAGGTCATCATATAATTGATTAATTTCACTTCAATTTTGCTACGCCTACTAATCTTCCGGAATTCTAGAAAACCTCGTTCACTTCCATTCACACGTTTTCGTTCCAAAACACCGCGAACAAATTCCACCTACGAAACTACAGGATTCAACTAAGTAACCTAAACTCGAATCGAAAAATTCAAAATAAGTACATTACTATTTAAATTCTCCAATTCTCACACCTTAACGATTAAAAGATACAAAATTCATTTACACACTTGGTACACCATGGTACAGAACGATTAACGCCCAGTAGAATCTCTCGGATCTCGCTATTTTCATGAATCGTGGTCGTCCTCATCGAATGAAACCCAATCAACGTGTGACGTTAATGACTAGTGTTGAACAGAATTGATAATGTTAGAGATAGCAAGGCCGCGACGTCAGGTGGTGTTAATGGTAAAGACATTCTCTTTAAGCAAGCAACTATTTTCAACCTACGCTCAACGAGCACTTACGCTGCGAACCTTGTGATCTTCACGCAAAATGTGCCGCGCTATCTTAACTCTTGTATGCACGTGTGCTTCGTGGCAATTTACTTGAGGGGTAAACGATAAGTAGCTTGGAATTTTTCGTTCAACTTCGTCGACTTTTAGCGAGAACTTCCGTTAATGACGTTGTCTTAACTGGTTACTTCCGATCGAAATGTAGTCGCGAGGACAATATAAGTCTTTGGTCGATAACTCCTGGTAATTGACGGAAGGACGAAACAGCTTTTAACGCGTTCCTTTAAGTCATAGAGACTATTATATGATTGTTAGTGATTGGAATAATTTTGTTGAATTAATAGGATTAATGGGAATTTTTTGAATCGATGTTTGAGAATGATCGGTGAAAGAGATTTGAAAACTAATTGAGAATGATTGAGACTAAAAAGAGTTCTCCCTTTAACATTAGTGAATAATTGATAAAAGAAATTAGGAAATAGTTAGGAATAGCGAGATTTTCTGTTGAAGAAATTTGGTTGAAAATAATTGTTAAAAAGGACTGTTGAATAATAAGCAGTTATGAACACGCGCGTTTCCACGGTTGTTATATAACAGATTGGAACAATTTTATCGAATGTGCACATGAACAGTGTACTAGTGTACCTAGAGTGACTAACATAAAAAGAGAAACGATATAGCAACAAAATAGAATTTTATATCGACAGTTAAAAAAAAAGGAGGTGACAAATGACAAGGTAACTACTAATTTGAAATTTAAATTAAAAATTACGTCCAAGTTACACGTCTTATAAAATATGCAAATGCGACTTCGATCCTTACAAAAATTTATTTTTCATTTCTCTACGAAGAATTCTAATGTAAATCTCTAGTCTGGTTTCAGACTTTTATCATGTTAAATTTTCTCATTGTACGAAATATCTGAACTATTTTGCAATTATTTCGAATTGTATAGTTTTTAATGATTATATAAAGAGAAGGTTAAAACAAGTTAATTGTGCAGTTTAATAAAGTATAGCCAAGATTTATTGTAAAAAAGATTCAATGAATACATTCATTAGTCACTCTTGTATTATTCAATGGGCATTTAATATATGATCATATTTACTTTTAGTAACGAAAGCATTGCTATCTTGTTTAATCCTCTCAATGAATAACTTCTCGATTTCTACTCAAGAAATTTCTATTTCTACCTTTACTTTCTCCTCACGGTTAAACAATTTTCGTTAATATATTTCATCGAACTTGAACAAAGAAGCTGAAGAACGTAGCTTGTTGCATTTATTCAGCACATTATTAATGATAAATGTATTTTAGCAGTAAACTTCTTACTGCAAGAAAGTGTAGAATAAAATTTAGTAGCCAACGCGACTCGAGAAATTGCTATTGCTATAAATTATATACCACTGACGTAAAACTTTGACTATCGCAATTTACATACTGTACAAATTGCAGTATATTCTATTGCGTAAATTATCTTGTATTCTACTACAAGATTTTTTTATGTTTTTCGTTTAATTGTTAACAGTAATAAACTAAACATTTTTTTTATAACAGGAAAATAAAACAAATTTGATTCGCACCTTCTGTTGATTATACAGAATTTTATAGAGAATTGAAAGCTGATGGTTTCCCGACATATTCGTCGATCAAAACATTATTCCCCATCAAAACATTTTTTCCATCAATTTACGATAATAGTTGTGTGATAAATATAAAATACACGATAAATAAAAATATTAAAACGAATTGAATTTTAAACTGCATTTAAATGTAACCATAAAACAGTCACCTTAAATTATTATTTAAAACAAAACATTGAAATCTCTTTTGTCCCATCTTTTTAAATTGTCAAGATGTCAACTGGAAAAGGATGGATAACTTCAATCAGGAAACTTCGTCGAAAAGCAGCAATATTTCATGTATACGTGAAAAAAGAACCAACATAATAAATTGCCAACGATATCGAGTAGGGCGCGCGCTTCAATGAAAAGCTCGCCATATTTTCGCCCAGGAACTTTCATAAATCGCAACATCAATTACGTGGAAGTTTTCGTTGTAGAGAACAATGAGGATCGTGCACCACTTCTCATACCGTTGGCTGTTCGAGAGATCGATGTTATTTCGTCAGATTGCGCGCGTTAAATTTGAACATTGTTGAAACTGAATTACGTCTATAACAGGCCGCTCTTCATGAAATCCATCCATTTACATATCGCTGGATACGACGAAATTCGATCGAATTTTCGACGTTCGCGCTCTCAGAATCCAATGAGTTGAACTTTCTATCCACAAAAATATATGCTGTTGACGCGTTGTTTTTTTCTTTTTAGAGATCGACTATTGTTTTATCAACTAGAGAATCACTGTTTTCATTGGAAATATTTCCTTTCCTTATTTTTTATTAGAATTTGATATGTTGTTTTATTGATTTAATAAATTGAATACCTTCTCACGTTGGAAATATTTGCATTCGAAAAAAGCTTTTCAATCACACTGATTTGATTGAATACAGTTACGTTTCATATCTTTTAAAATATCAAGCACATAAAAGAAAAATAATTGTTCTCAGGTGAAAAGAGCCGGGTCTCTTGACCGAACAGAATAGCAAATTGAATCTTTTGTTATCTGGAAATTTGGTTCACCTAATTGAATTTCATGTTTAACATCGTTACGTTTTAGGTTTATTCATTATAATGTTGGGAACATATTAAAACTATAACGCAACCATTCGAAGTAGTCAAAAGGTTAGCAAACTTGAAGATTCAAATTGTAGGGAGTTTAAGGTAAATGAAGGTGAACATGGAATTTAATGATAATTAATATTTATGAAAAGAAAAGACTATCCAAATCAGAGCCAAATTCTTTTTTCCTAAAGTCAATTGTTAGAATACTTCTCTCCTTAGTCTAAAGTTTTCAAATTAAAGAACAACTTACTTAATGGATTATGTTTATAATTAGGGGGTTAAATCCACAGTACGAGGATGAAATAATGATTGATATTTACCAAAATGTCTTGGAGCGATACCGGCATCAGCGAGCACGTCGACATGTCTACTAGATGCACCTCAGAATTTCACACCACCGAATCTGTCTTCAAGTCAACTCTCTATTTTAACACTTTTGAACGCAACAATAACTGTTACCAATCTGAACGAACAATCAAACACAGTCTAACATTCGAAGTCGATATGGTTTCTATAAAACATTATATTGTAGGAAGTTTGTAATTAACGATTGACAAAACTATGATCATTTAAAATCCAAATCGTCGAACCACTTAAACCGACAATTCTCTGCAACCATCGACAACTATTTCGAAATCATCCGCAGGACTTTTAACTGACAAATTTTCTCATCGAAGTAACTCGATTTACAACTGTGCACGATTTTTGAACGACAAATTTTTCAATGAAAACAACTGAATACTAATTTATGGAATTAATTCGACGATACTTTTATACTTTTCCTACGACACAAACCGATGGAATTGCATATTGTTAATATTTAATTGAAGAATACCGATAGAATTAATATAGCGAAGGAAAGATCGCTTGAAACGGTCACTGGTCGAGAAAGTGAGCGTGAAACACGATTCGAAGAACACGAACAGCGATCGCAACGTGTCCGATTCGCGGAGACGAAAGAACCGATCTCCTCGCAATCGGAAGGCTGACTCGACACTGGCACGTCCTGATTCCGCGGAAGACTCTCTCACGCCTATATTAAATTAAACCACACTTCCAACCGGTACAGTCATCGCGATGCCATAATCCAATATTTCGAGGCTAATCCAAGCACGACGATGCGACCAATATGCGAAAATTCGGATAACATGTCGTACAGAATCGAGACCAGATTAAATGGAATTTTCCAAGTCGTTGTGGTATTAATTAGAAGACCGTGGAATTTCCACATGCGTTAATCAGCTGGCTGAATTGTGGTATAATCGATTGCGTAAAAAGATTGGATTAAAAGAGGTCAGATAAATTTTTGGAAATTGAAGTTTTTCAACAGGCGAATTGAAGATTGTGATTGTAATAAAAAACGAATCGATTGTAGATATGATAATTTTCGGACATACAAAGTGAATCCTAACGAGTTACTGATAATGGAAAGAAGAGATAGATTAAAAAATTTGAAGTAATGATTTATCGATTTGATTCGACGTATCTTTTGTATCTAGGAGGAATTTAATCATTCGAATATTTGAAAAATGAATATTATGAAAGAAATACTAAAAAGTTATATCATAAATATTTTTACATCGGAGAAAAATTGATACAGTGGATTAAGAGAAACTTATGTAAAACAAAAAATAATCTAGATACGACAAAAATAATTGCTTAGAAATTTGAACATTTTGCACGACCTTTTTACCTTAGAGAACAAAATAAAATTACTGTTTCACTTCGAAAACGTAAATGAAGAAAAAGATCACACGAATGTAACGAATTTGCCAAAGTTTAATAAACTCTCCGATGGATATAGATTAGAAGCATACGATATATCTTCGAAGTAATTAAGATATCAAGTGGAAAGATCGCATAGCAAAAGTCAAAAGAAAGAAAAATAACAGATGTTAAAAAAATTATGAAATGCGATGTCATTGAAATTAAATATCAGATCCTAAGCTTGTTTCGTTGAAAAAAACGAGACTAGCTACGAAAGTTCTCAAATGACGTAGCGAATCTGCGTTTTATTCTTGTACAGCATGATTCGCACAGGTGAAATCATGGAATTACAAGCGACCAGAGTTTCAATTTGATCCGTGCAACATCGGCACGGGCACTTCGTTTTACCTTGCGAGCCATTAACTACGAGTAACTAGCCTGATTTAGGATCGGCCGTGAAGATCGCCTGTTCGTGCGAAGGAAACCCCACGGTTTAACCATCGCGTGCTAATGAACGAAAAATAAAACGAGTTGATTCCCTTTGAGGTTCCAACCGGTTTCACGCGGAAAAAATATCTTTTAAATTCTCTTTTTCACTGAGACCAGAGCGTTGTAGTCTTCGGTTAGATGGCGGTCGAATCACGTTCGTTATTAACGATGTTGTCTGGTGATTGTGAAATAGAAGAAGATGGCGTTAAAAAGGGGAATTTTTTTAATACTGAACAAAATTGAATGTTTAAGAATTAAACAAAATGAGAAAACGATCGAAAATGAGATAAGAAATATTTCTTTGTTTCTTCTTTTTATAAAATATATTCATTTCGTAAGCTCCAAAATTTGAGTTCATATGTAACTAATTAATATATGATTAAAAAATCGCTAAATTTAAAAAAATACTTATATAATAATTCGTATAAAGTAGATACCTATTTATGCAAATATGGAAATAGATTTTGTATGAGAATTATTTTCTGATATTTGGTATAAGACAATGAACGTGTTCTATAATTAGATAATTGAGCTCCGTTAAACAAAGAATTATTAAAAAAAAGTTTAAACTTCCATGGCGATTTTGACTCATTTGCATTCACATAATCTATTCTATTGTCTCTATTTGAAATTAGATACGAACTCATATGGGCAGTTATTAACAAATTAACGCAAACACCAGTGTCCACAGACATAACGTCGGTTTGCCTTAGGTTATACAAGCTGTTCAAATACTACGCATTTAATTCTTTATTCTCACTGGACAAGCGAGTGTGTGTGGTGTCTTTCTTTGCTCAAAAGAATCACGAAGCGTTTCGTTGAGTGACCACAAAGTACTACGTAAATATTTGTAATTTATTCTCTTTGGTACTGTGGATTACTTATTTCTATGCCTAATAGAATACTAAATCAAAATACACTAATAACAAATACCGCGTTTCAAGGAAGCTAAAATGCAAAGAAGGAGAAAAATGTAACGACAAAGCGTAATCACATCGATCGAACCACTCAAATGACTTCATCCGACTATGAACGACCACCAACTGATCCATCTATCTCGTTGAGCGAACATTACATGCCCGGTTGTCTCGACCAGGAGGAACACCCTTCTGGCCTCACGCACAACTCTATAAATAGCAATTCACCTTATCGCGTTTCGATATTCCGCGAATAAACCCGCTGCTCGCCGCCCAAAGCCCATTTACTAGTCACAAACTAAAAAAACTCAATAAATTATACTAGTGAAACCATCTAGAAAAACCAATATCTCGTTTGTACCGTGGAAATGCGAATTTACACGAATTTGTACGAATGTAAACGAATATCGGCGAATAATTGCCGAAAATTGAGAAGTGTTACATATATCGTCACTCGAAGTCCATTCACACGTAAACAAACGAAAACAAACCGATAATTTACATCAAAAATTCATTTATTAAAATTAATATCACTCAATAACATTTTAGCGCCAATTTTGTACTGTTCTATACGAATGTTCTACGATTCTACATTAACGTTGTACTAGTTTACACGAGCGAGGGACGAATATTCACGATGACAGACGAAATGAACGCAAACTAATTTACACAGAATTGATCAACAATTCTACGATAGCACCTATGCGAATTATGCGATACGAATATTCACGAAGGGATATGAAATGAAAACAACCCGATCGCTTCCAAAATCCATTCACACAGACCAACATCATTCGATGTTTTAGCATGAAGTTTTATAGATCTGCACGAATACTGTACGATTTCGAGAATTTACACGAATGTGATAGAGATATTCACGGAGAGAGACAAAATGAAAACAACCCAATTAGCATAAAAATTCATACGCAGATCAACGTCACTTGATGTTTTAGCGCGAACTTTTTACGAATCTACACGACTGCTCTACTATTCTACGAACTTACACGAATGTGACACGAATATTCACGAAGGGAGACGATAGGAGCCGAGAGTGGCGACGATGTTTTCGCGAGACACAAGGACCCGCGTGTTTCGGGACAGATGGTCGGCCGGCCACTGATCGCGAACCTGAGTCGCGTGTTCAGGCATTCTGAGGTGTTCACGCGTGTTCGTGCATGTGCGTGGCCCTCCCTGCACGAATATCGCGTGCTCATCCGGCCGCTGTCTCGCGCCATAGAACCCAACCTGCGCACATTATAATTTCTAGCCAAGTCGCGTCGCTGGAATGCTATTGTTTCGCGGCTTCCGACTTTCCGCCGTAACTTCACCACCCTCGGTTACGCTCGATAACCACGACTGCATTGCTTCGTTGTCCAGATTTTTATTTTTGTTTCTTTTGTCGCATAATTGGTAATGATTAGTATGCTCGTCGGAGCCAGCTTGTAATTTTATGCGAGATTACAAATGACTAATTTTGATGGGGTATGATAATATTTTTAAGTGTTGAGGGCGCAATATGTTGTGCTTTTTATGGATTGAATATAATCGTGTTTGTATAAATGAAGATTATAGCTTTTTAATATTACTTGTATCGTGTGTAACAATATCTTTGTAACATTATATTTCTGTAACACTATCTGTATTGTGTATAAGAATATTCCAAACTCAACTTATATTAAAATATAATTCCGAACTTTTAAAATATATAAAACATAGTTGTACAACTCTTTGAAAACATATAGATCCAATTTCCTAATGTTTTTAAGTATACTTTTAAATTTTACAAATATAGAAAACAAGATATAGTTAAAAATTTCTTTTTACAGCTAGTTGGAATTCTCTTTCACTTCTCAATTACGTAATTACTAACAATAAAAAGAAAGAAAAAGATTCGATATCCTTCTTAACAGAAATATTACTTCGTTAATCGTTTCGAAGAAAGTAAGAGATCTAGTCTTTATCTAAATAGAAATTGTACGATTCGATACTTTCGAGATATTTACGTTTAATAAATTGCTAATTGCTAGAAAACTTGTGGTAAATGCGTTAATGACTTCCTGAATGTTGACTGTGTCACAGCTCGGAATACAGTCCCGAGCTACCTATTATAAGATACCAGGTAGCTACCTCTTTCCCACTTAAAGCATTTAATAAGTGATACTCTAGCTCAATTTAACCAGCAACCAGGTTAAATTGCTCTAACAAGCATTCTTTTTTCTTCTTTCGTAATATCCGATGCAGATCTCTTGTCGCTGATAGCTTTTATACGCGTACAAAATCAAATCGTGACGGAATTTTTTCTCGATACGGGGTCAAGTGCATACTCCTTCCTCGGCATTATTCGTCTAGCATTATTCGTATCGAGCTATACAGTTTCAATTCCGCACTGTGCTCACTCTATTAAAATAAAACGAAGAAGATATGTAAACGAAGATGTTAATTTTTAAACCGACTACGATATCAATAAATATTCTATATTTTACTTTTCAATTTTCCATTTTCGTCAACTTTACCACGAAGCAAATGTAGAAAATAAATTATATATTTATATCAATCACAGCATAAATTCATCATATTACGAGCCTCTCAGAAGCTAAATTGGTCAATTCCAGGTTTCATAAAGTTATAAATTATACAATATACGCAATTAGTATTCGACATTTCGGAAAAGAAATCTTCTTTTCATAAATTTATTTCACAAGGAGATAAATAATGGTAAAATACCAAGGAGAATTTAAATGAATAATATTTGCGATTGTTACTTTTCTATGCATCTTAATTTTAATCAGTGGCTTCTGAGCGACTCGTATGCCTACCACGTACAATATTTTCCAATCTTTCTGAGCAAATATTCTCCAAGGATTTCACCGAAAGCTTCGTCCATTCACGAAAGTACCATTTTTTGTTCATTTCGACCTTCCACTTTATTTATCCAGTTATATTTGCTCCTCTACATACACGAGATCATTCTTTAAATATTAAAAAGAAAGACGAGAGGGCGAGGCGGAAATACCTGTTGAAAAGAATCTTGAAAACAGGCACCTTGAGATTATTCCGACCGCATTTTTCCAGGTTCGACCGCTTTCCTAAGCTTATTCCTCGTCGTTCAGGCTGCTGAATACGGATCACGGAACGGATGAGTATTTTGCATGGAAATGCGGACACAGAGCTGTCGTGCGGATTTAAATAGCGAACGAAATAAACGTCCAAAACACGGACACGAGAGCTCCGTCTGCGCAGTATCTTTATCTGCGACCAAGTCCGGAAGAACGTCGTTCAAGAACGCCCGCACAGTATCAATGTTCAACGTTGCAGCCGACTTATTGTACATTTCGATGGATATAAGACAGATCCGTATCCGCTTTGTTACTACGGTGCTTTTATAAAATATAGCTTTAGTATCACGAGTATCAAATTCGTGGAATTGTTAACACGATCGAGGTCGTTCTTGTTTGATTTTCATGTTCATGTTATAGTTATGGTGGTGGTTTGCGAGTACACCTCCGTATATCTGTGACATACACTTCTGATCATGAGTCATTGGGCACGTACTAATCTTTAACATATGATTTATGATATATTGTAAGATATCCAAGAGCGTATTTTTTAAAATATCAAAATGTGAAATATAGTAGAAACACGTGTAACGCAACAGGAAAACTGCGACTCACAGGAAGCGATAACGTGTTAGATAAATTAAACATTTTATACTCACAACATATATGAAAGCAAACGTCGCTAAATACCAAAGACTCTACATCAGGGGTTTATTACATTATATTTTCAGACGTTTAGATTATAAAGAAGATCCTTCACTGTTTCGTCCCTGAAGTATACATAAACATTCTGTTTTATCAAAAGCTGCACGTGACTATTTTTGTATAACGGACTACATTTATATTCTTGAAATGAGTATTTTATAAATGAAGAAAGGAATAAATATAAAAAGCAACTAACGTGAATCGTATATTAGTCTTAAACAGCTGCAAGTGCAAAGATTAGGAATATGGAAATCTTATTTATCAATTATACAGTAGCGACTTTTTGTATCTTACTACTTGTAAGAAATTCGATTTGTTTTAACGTAGAAGCACTTGTGAGATTTTCAAAACTTGCAACATTTCCGTATGCAACTAGTCCGTACGTATCGAATACTTTGCAAGTATAATGAACGAATCATTATTTCTTCTTGGATCCGTGTGAAGTGAAAAATGATATCTCATGAGAACTGATTTTTACTCGATCGATCATATAATAAGAGATTTATATAATAGTACTTACAATTTCGAAGTATTTGCGCAATTTGTTTCTAAGACAGTTTTAAGAAGCAAATGTTATGTAAACGAATGATCCAAAATTTGTAGTTCAAACTGTATAAATGGATTTATGGGTTCGTAAAGCAAAGAAAAAGAAACGTTCCGAATTAGTCAAGGTCCAGCAAAATCAATTTCAACCATGTAAACACAATTAAATGTATGGTACATAAACTGCAGCGTATCCATATTGATAGCTTTTTACCTTGGCCATAGTTCCAGAAGCATTTGTATTCTTACCACGACCTTGACTAATAGAGATCACCATTTTTATCTTTTTTTAAAATCATACCATCTGAGTAGAATAATAAGTATATATAGCATAATTTACAAAGTACATATTTTAGAATTACTTATTGCGTAATATATTACGTGATAATGTTCTGTATAAAATCTTTTTTCCTTCAGGCAAATATTAATTGCAAATTTTCTTATTTATATTCTTAAACGTTTTCAGGATAATTCCGTAAGTAGATTGAGTGAAACCTTTACGCGTACGTACTTACTTCTGACGTCTGTCAATAGCGGAAAAAACATCATACTCTATATTTTTACGTTTACAGATTAAATAATCCAGCGCAAACACGTGGCAAGTAGATGACACACGCGTGAGATCAAACGTGCGTGTTAACGACACTGTCTTACTAACTCAAGAAACCTTACAGATCCGCTGATTGAATAGCTTGACTGACATGGATGTAATAACCCGTGTTCAAGTTATTATTCCAACATTTCTACATCGCTGTACTTAAAACCTTTTTGCCAATTACTCATTCAAATATTCTTAAATTTATTCTCCACTTATTAAGCTCGTATCTCAACCCCTATCATTTTATTATATAAAACACAGAACAGCAAACTATACTGAAGTATACTAAACTAAAACACAATTAAGAATCATATCTACATCAATTTTCATTTATACTGACACATTAGCCGTTGTATGTGATTTATGTAAAAGTCTTCTTGCTCAAGCCAAATATTTTCGTAATAGAATCTGGCACAAAGAAGTGAAGAAGAAGTTGTGAGACAACAACTATAGTTTAAGTATCGCAAACCTTTGTCTTTTGACGTTATGTGAATGTTAGATATTTCTCTTGCCAACAATGATGTTTCAAATATTCCAGGACATCTAATCTTAAGACCAACAAGACAGATAAATAAATCAAATAGTTTCGATACCATGGGACATGTATAACCCATACGACAAATATCGATATTGCGAAAAACGTGTTGAAATGCACGTTTCATGAATTTCAGCAATATAAAGTTATTAAAAAAAACATATATATGTACATATATTGAATATTTGTAAAAAGAAATTCATGCGTCACTTAAAATATTCAAGTGTTCGTTGAAGTAAGCGTACTTCGGGTTTATCACAAAGATATAAACAAGTTCATATATCAGAATACAGAAGCAGAAATACACAGAAATTCCGTATATATCCGCATCATATTTCAATTAGTAAACCTTTCGGAGATCCGAATAAAATTTTATACCAGACCACCGGAAATGAAGCTTTCAGAACAGCCGTTATTTCCACTGGTCAGTGCAATAAATGCTTCACGTATACTCCTCGATCCGTAAAGTTAAAACGTGAAGGCCAAGCGAGTGCCATTTTCAATGTTGTCATTCGCAACGAAACGTCTATAAATTATATCCACGAGTTCTCTCATAATTGCTAATATTTTGATAAATATATAAAAGTAGAATTTTCTTGTTATTAAATCGTAATATGTTTTTAACATTTGAAAATTTAAGATCTACAAGATGTAGAATATAAAGTGAGCTATCTACTCTAGAATAGCAATAAAATTACCCAAATACATATGTATTTATTATTCAACAAGTATAGTGTCACAATTGACAACATAGCTATTTTGACCCGTTTTTATGATAGTAAGTAATACAGATACAGATTATTAGGATTCCTCAAAAATTAGCTAATCGTAAATAAACAAGTTTTCATTATCCACTTCTATTCTGATCCTTCAAACCAATAATTCTCAAAAATTGATTTTCCTTACCATCATAATTGTCACTCTTCTCTACCAAGTAAACGATATATTTGAAAAAGGAATAAGCTTTAACATGTACGTGCTAAGAAAAAAAATCTTAGGATATCCTACTGAGAAGAATATTGAAGAAGACGAACAAACGATTCCAAACTTTTGAACAATGGCGTATTCATTCCAGTGTGGTCTCGCAATAAAATCGCGAAGTTCTCAATTTGCGTACGGAACCGCAACACGTGGTCCGTTCAGGCTTCGTGCAACCCTGTTTGCTTAATCTTCTTTATGCATTCGATATAAAGGTATCGAGGTGCGTGCGTGGGCTGATCGAAGGATGATCGTGTGTTGTTGGAAACGTTGCTTTATGCCTTATACCATAATCTAAATCACTTTCTTGAATTAGCGTGTACGCCTGGTAATTTGCTTGATACGCACGACGTTCTTAGTACGCCACAGGGTATCACGAGTATTATCGAAGAAAATAGCACACAATCAAATAAATATTGTTATAAGACGACTCGATGTCTCGGGTAAATAATACGAAATGATAAAACACGTACAAGTGCGAGCACATCGACCTCTTCAATTTTATTTTTCAATCTTTAATTTCATTTTTTACCATTTTTCGATGAACTGAGTTAATCGAGAATTACTCGCGATTTAAATATCTGGCTGTAGTCTTTGTCATAGAAATTAATGGATGATGTTTTTAAAAAGATGTTTATGTATTTGAAAAGCGAGACGATTTTTCTCTCGTGGGAAGTATCTTTCGTGAATGGGGATGAAAAATGGTACGCGCGATCATTATTTCTAAAGAAAGATCAATTTGTAATTTACAGAACTGTGGCTACCACTTTTACTCTGCTCCAATTTTAATACACTTAGCAGTTGAGTGCCTTCAGCGACAGGTGACAAATTGTTTTTTCTCATTCACGACAGTTGCAAACAAATTACACTGATATTACTCATTCGCAAAGTTACGTACACTGGATTGATATTTTACCCTGGCCTCAAAATTGAAATATTTACGAGAAGTGTAACTAAAACAACATCATCTCCCATTAAATCCAAATACGTGCCTCTTCGTGTCACTCTTTTAAGGCACGGGAAGATTCGCATATAAACGTAATAAAAAAGCAAAACAAGACAGACATATACTCGCAATGAACTAATTGTAATCAATCAAATAAAAGGGTAAAACTATCACGAAGACGCAAGAAAGTACAAAATGTTTGTTAAAAAAAAAAATCGGCATCGTTCCAACCGATCGGCTCCAACACTGCTTTCAACATTTCTCGAGCGTCTCATTAAATGTCGAACGGTTCTCGTAAAAGACAAATTACGACGATGTATACACATCAAGCGTGAAGATGTATGCGTGTGTATGTGTCACGAAGGTATAATTAATATTCATTAGTGACTACCTTAATAAGGGTCGGATACTCGATCCCTCTGTGTCGGATGGCTCTCACGAATGCCTTGGAAAATGACGAGAGACCTGAAATTAATCGAAGTCTACGAGAACGCAGGCTATCTATTAATACCAATTTCTCTTCGAAGGCTGGCTATGCTCTTCGAATAAATATGACCATCGATGCAGAACTCGGTGGTCAAGGTCCCTGGTACTGTTTTTTTACCCTTCTCAATCGTCAGAGTATGCGCGCGTGAAACGTTATCAAGCATTTCCTTTCCTTTGAAATTTGCTGTTCGTGCGTCCAGGGGACGAAATTGCGCTGGGAAATTATCGTTCGATTCATCATCAGGTGTTTCAAGGGTCTCGAATTCGTGTCAGCATCACGTGCACATTCTGTGACGATTGTACGAGACGGATGTGGAAATTTATAGTGAATGAGAATCTTGAAAATGGAACGAAGTTGGATGGAAGTTGCTTTCGTAATGATTCATTGATGGTTCTGCCAGTGATCTTTCGTACGTTTTTTTGGTGCATTTTTATACGAGGAAGGTTTAAAATTGTTTGGTGGATTGATACAAATTTGTCAGAGAATTATACAGTAAATGACATTTCTTCGAGCTTATAGCGATATTCTTTCGTTAAATTACTCTTCCAATTATTGCATTAAATTACTCTTCGTATTTATTCTTACGTTTTATTTTTTGTGAAAGTTTGACAAATTACATTCAAATGTTATTAAACTTGTGTGTTAGAGTTTAGGTTTGTAGTTTAATACGTTTAAGAAAAAACGCAATGGCGAACTACTATCGTGGACTAAAATTAAATTACCTACGTAATTTAAATAGACTTTGATTGTAATTTAATGTCTGATAAAGTTAATTGTGTATATATACATTTTTATATTACTATATAAACTTCTTTTGTACGATATGTATTACATAGGAAAACAAAGAACTGCGCACAGTAAATTGTATTTTCTGTATTTTCCTCGCACGTACCACACTTTGGTTTTTTATTCTCACGCTGTTCTAAAAATATCGAGTCGTTTCTTCACTGTAACATGATAAAGTACGACATGAAAAGATACAAAATGCAAATATAAATATTTAAACTGCATCGCTGAATCTGATTCAGTTCGACAGCAGATAGATTTATTCGACCTACAATACAATCGTCTTAACACAGCGGATAGATCCGCTCTCCATACTAAACGAGATAGATCCTATATCAATCAGATTATATTCTGAATTTTTCTCTCTTAAATATCGCTTAGAGAACAAATGTACTCTTGTTACACATCCTATACGTATGCTGCACATTACAATTATTTTCCAATGGGAAATAAGAACGTCGTATTCATAAAAGAAATTGGCATTTTTGATTGTAAAATCACGATTATTCGTAAATTCACTTATTCATTAAATCCATTAATAATAGGACGACAAAGCAGGCAATTATCACGGAGTATATTCGTGATATAAATATTTGCTATATTGCGGCATGAAACTAACATTCAGAGCCGATAATCCACAGATCGAGCTACGACATCCCCCTTAATCCCCTCACCCAATTTCCAGGGGGAAAACCTCAGAACCGAACGTAAGTCGATTGATCCGTATTCGATAACATACAATGTCGTATATGGCGCTGAAGGTAGTAACATTTGAAACAAATAACTTTTTCGTTGAATAATGTGAATGGAATTTTTATGTATAGTAGGAAAGATAATGGCTCGTTTTTTTAAGAGATAAAGGAAAGTATTTCTGCTACCCTTTTTGGTGCCGCGTTGAACGCGTGATATCAAATATTTGGAATTTGCCCAATAAAAATAAAAATTCCAAAAGCGAAGGTTTCATATATTTCTATATTATATTGATAAAGATTTTTAACATATTTGTATGTAATCCGTATAAACGTGAAACAATAAAAAATTCCTTCCAAACGGTGCATAGAAGAATTAAAACATTTAATTAAATATTTTCAACAATTACTATCGTTATAATCCTAAATCGAAATTACGCGTGGTTAAAATTTAATTCGTGAAAACGACATTTCATATGCAGCAAGCCAACACATTAAGCTACAATAGAATGTAGTGACCAGCAACAGAAGCTCTTAAGCAGATATCCATCTCCGTCTGAGGATCTGACTAAAATCATCGTCTGGTGTATAAGCATGGGTATAACCTGTATTTCTGCCGGTCTTTTTCAGCTTCGTTAAGCCGTCGAGCGCTGATTGAAAGAGTGACCTTGTCGGTGGCCCTTTACGACGAAGGGTTCTACCGAAAACAAGGGTGCTGGACCAGCCAGGGGTCGCTTTAGCAACCGGTTTAACGATAATGAAGAGGGTAAAGTAAGTACACAGACTGGCAAACGAAACGTGTGCGTAAGTGGCATATAAATCACCGCCAGAAACTCTGAGACGTCTTATTTATAGGAAAATTTTAATACTTTGGTGCTGAGGGTTGGTTTGATGGCAATCGAGATTGAAGGTAATAAAATCGCGTTGACACGATGAATAGATGAAAAAAAGAAAAAGAAATGAAATTATGGAGATTTTTGGAAAAATAGACGTGAAATAAAATGGTGAGTCGAGTAAATCGCGTCGCAAATATAATAGTTTATTCTACTTTTTCAGACCTTTTGGTCTTTTAGTTTTTCAATTTCATATTTCATATTTAGTTTTTTTTTTACTTTTCTTGGGTTTTTTTTTTTTTTTAGTTCCAATTTGATAATATCAGCTACGTTTCTGAAGCAATAATAGTAATGGTACTTAAAGAGAAAGTTAAAATGGTAAAAGTGGCTGATAGCATGAGTGTCATTAATGAAATTGAAGTACAATTATCTACATAGTTGAAGTGACTATTGAAGCAGTGAAATGTAAATGGTAGAAGTGGCGGTGTAGGGAATCATTGTTGATGAAGTGAAGAGTATAATTATTTCAATTGTATGGTATTCATTTAAACGATTAATTGTGTAACAAAAACACGATAATGCAAGCATAAAAGTGAAAGACAGTTATAGAAATAGCTGAATGTATGAAGGACCGAAGGAAGTATTTAGTATTTGAATTATAAATTTGTGCAAAGTTAATTACGATAAACTCTACATGAAGATTTTACGAAGAATAGTCATCGATATCCATCATTTCCTGTTTCGATCGTATATTAAAAATTTATTTAAATTATTGAAGATCTTTTTCTCGATCGAAGCTAAAGTGACATTAAGACGTAAAAGAATTAAAAAAGCACAACAAGTACGCACAAAATTCATAAAAGTATTGATTCAATTCCCAATAAAATAAACAAATTTCACTCTCTTCCTAAATTCTTCGACTCTCGTCTACGAAATTTCTTTTTAATTCGACTGGTGTTCGAGAAAAAATTCGATTATAGGACAAAATGAGTCATTCTGCGGTAAATAGTCGCATCTGAGTGATAAAATACCAGTTGTTTGGTCGCTATTTTTAAGTTCGGCATCGAAGGATGAGGTTTCAAGCCCGTGACGACATGTTCGCATATGCACGCGGCCACAAAATCGCGAAAGTAATGCGAACGCGCGAATCCCTTGAAATTTATGTGCCGCTGCGTTTGCATGCGTATATCGCGACGATATAGCACCCCTGGTGAAACGAAATTACATGAAAACGTGACAAGGGTGGTCGACGAGGTAACGTTGCACGAGGATGGGAAATGAAGAACGATAGATAAAGGGTTTATAAAAGAACCCATGAATGATGTACAATAATAATATGGACATGGTTTGGGTAACACATATCCAACGTGTCGTCTATTTTATAAATAGACTACGGATGTTTATGCAAATATATACATTGATTAACATAACTGAGGAAGCGAAATTTAAATAGCAATTTGTTTCAGCTACTAAATATTATAACTAGTATAAGTCATTTTGTATATGTACTTGATGTATATTATATGAATTTCATATATTCTTACGTCATAAAAAATTTTTCGCATGAAATATTGACCGTCTCTAATCATAATATCGATAGTCTGTTCATATGAAGGAGCAGGCGCAGCAAATTTATTAGGAATCTAATATGTATGATTTTTCAACCATCTTCATCTTTCAAGCAATTTAAGTTGAGCTTTGTTTCATCTATTAAACGCGATATGCAACTTTTCTTGTCTTCGGATATTCTACATATTTTCGTACATTTGCACAAATTTCAAATTCCTTAGAATTATAATAAAAATTAGTAAACGAGAAGATCACGAAATACAAAGCAAATTGCATTGTTTCTTTGTTTCCTACGCTGTTTTGAAGTCTCGTAGTACGGTATTCTTTCGGTAAAAAGTATACAAATTGTGGCGTTCCAAGTAAAAAACTCCGAGTATGATAAAAAGCCATAGGAAAACAAGATGCTTGTCCGCGAGGGAAACTGGAATAAAAGTGTGTGTATACAACGTACGTGAGTGAATAGGAAAATCAGAGGGAAGTGCTCTGAAGAAATGTTCGTAACAATTGTAGCATTCTAGTACAGAAAGAAGTATGTCTGTTGCAAAGAAAAAGAGTATGTCCGTTGTAAAGAAAGAAGTTCTGTTGAAGTTGCAGATTGTTTGTCCCGAGTAACTTAACTCTTCGCTGTCACTAACCCTTTTGACTACGATTATCCAACATACATATACACTATGCATAGAGCACAAAAATCTGATAAGTTTGTAAAACCAACAGAAAGGAAGGAAGTTATATTTATACAACTAGCTTATTTATAGAAAATAACGAGATCCGGTTTACGACTGTTCCTTATTGAAGACATAATCAAGACAAGATCAAAATCTATATACTACGATAGAATTCCATTTACTTTTAGAACGAAACTTTTGTTTGCGTTTAATTAAATGAACTCCTGCTCATTGACTTCATTTATCAGGACGTGAACTTTTATTCTATGAAAGAAAAGTCAAGATAGTGAGGAGAATGGATGACTTGCCATTATATCAGCTCCAGTTTCATACATCAAATATTTTCCTCTTAATAGGTTCAGATTAATGAACTTTCACTATATGTATGTATTTGTTTTCCTCGTAATAAGCTTTCCATAACGAGACACGTATAGTACACAGATATACGCGACACATGTAACCAGTGTTTACTTAAAAAGTGAAATAACGAATTCTTTTGTCATTTACGATTAATATCTTATCCTTATGTATTTCCTTATTACAAATTATTTTAATAGAAATCTGTTTGATCTTGCATCTAGGTCCGCGTTTGAAGTAGTTACATCGACAAGAACAATGAAGAGAACCAACCGAACTAACAATACCGACCATTGTTTTACGAAATGCAATTAAGAGAAATAATTACAAGCTCACCCAATAGTCAATAACACAACTGCGCCATCAGCATCAGCCGGATGCCGCGAAATTCGTAAGCACACACGCTCGCACGTTTAAGACGAGCACTTGCCGCGTATATCGTGGGGAACAAATGACATACAGAGAGACGGACTCTGCACTCGGAATACAAACTTGTTAAAAGTTCGTGAGCTCGTTGACACGCGTGACCCGCATGAAACGCGGAAAAACCAGCGCGATTCTCATCCATACTCGTGGAATCTCGAAAACTGTTCGCGCGTTAACGCGGAAACAGCCTTGCTCCTCCATAATACGATGACCTGTCCTTTAATCGTGTTTTCGTCGAACTGGATAATTCGGAGAATTTGATAATGCGATGACTCGTTTTCCAAGTAATTTTCACAAATTACCGTAGTTAATCAATCGGCTCATTTTTGTCCTTTTAATCATTCCACGGAGCAAATCGAATGGAAATTTACAGCGGTAAAATTGCAGAGAAATTCTGGCCTAGTGTTTTTAGAATTTCTACGTAGTCTTTTTAATCAGTGCAGTCAACGAAGATGAATTTCGTACGAACTGAAATTGTGAGATTTACCAACGAAATACATTACGTAATTGGACTAATTGAATGATTAGCGTTATTTAATCCTTGAAATGCTGCATCCTCCAAGATCGATCGTTAGAGGAACTAACTAAACTTCAGGTGTGTCCACAGTCGAGCCGGAATTGAGTTTATTAGCAAATACCACCAAGGAAATTCAAAGCTCCGCAATCGAAGCTAGATTTCCGGAATTAGTTTGCACACATATTAAAGTAAACTTCTCCAATCGATAGTTTTCTTACCATATCTAAACTCTGTAAAAATTTAATAAAAATAAAAACCTACAACTTAAGACATAAGTAACGCTTTCTTCATTTCTCTAGCTCCTTATTTTGGTGGCCTATTTAATCTTTCTTTTGCAAACATCCCTGACAGAGAACGATGTCATGACATTATTATACGAAACATATGCCGTATGCAGTCACAATTACCTAAATGTTCACATGTATGTATACTTTTATAAAATAATCTTTTAAAATTGATTAATTATGATCAAGCGAGTAATTATGTGACATTTCTAGAAATCATCTCAAAAAATACATATGTATGTATCTATAATGCGTAATCATAGTATTTCATTCGAATTTCATGCACGCAATTAAATTTCGATTAAACTATCGATCGAGCCAAGTACCGAATTTAACTGTAGCGTGAAAAAGTCACGTTTAAATTCCAAATTTCAATTATCTACTTAATATCATTAATACCTACGATCGCTTAAGTACGTAATATCGGAAGACAGGTAGCAGATCGTGTCAATCAGAGCCAAGATAAGACGCATCTGTCCTTAGTTTGTTGTCTTATCACGTACGAGACTCGTTCTCTCGATCGAACACGTTAGACCTTATATCGCAAACAATGCACGACCAAACGACAGGAGGAATGGAAGCAACGCGTGTGTGCATACGATTATAAACTCGGTACACGCATTTGCCGGTAGCAGATGTACTGAGAGAAAACGCTAATTTGCATTCTCTAGAGACTGTAAAGATAAAGGAGATACAGACACTTGTAGTGTGCTGAAAGAGACATAAGACGAGCAGAAAGTTCCACTGAACGTTCAATTTCCAGTATCTATACGTTACTTATTCTTTTCAACATGATCGTCAACCTCTAGTCTACAAGCATTAACGTAGTTAATTATTACTTTACGAATATTTAGTTTTCCAACTCTAGCTGCGGTAGGATGATGTATTTCCTTAGTCGTTTCTATTAGAACTATTTCGAATAGAAAAGGAGGTGGTAGGCATTTGTTATTTACAGTGATGAGTAACACTGTTGGCAGGAATCAGCTTTCCTTGGAAAATCCTGTATAAGTTTGTAGAAGACACTGTCTTTTCTCTTTAATTCTCTTGAAATACATAGCTTCTGAATTTCAAGCTTAAACAAATACATTGTGTAGAATTTGGTTTTTAAAGCAGATACGTAGAATTTTGATCATAAAATCGAAAAAAAAAATATTTGAACTTGGTGTAAATTGTTAAATTATTACTCTAATTTAAATTATATTTCTCATTCTATATCAACTTTAGAACAATTATAGAATCAATTCTAAAGTCTGAAAAGTGTCTCATTTAAATAAAAGATAATTTGTGTCAAGCTTGTATTTAATATTTTACGATAAGTTGGCAAAGTGGCAATAGGTTGCGACCTTCCTCGATAGAACATTATTTATTTTAACATTTATTAGTAATTAGAACATTATTGATACGCTTGTTTATATTTAATGCTTCCATATTTAAACATTTAATACTTAATTAATAATATCCAATTTACAGAGCATGACTAGCCTTCCGCCACTCCTATATTTACTCTGTCCTGATTATGATATTAATAATGGATTAATAATTAATCTAATAAGAGATTCTCAACATCGCGTCTGGAGAATGGTTTCGTGTATCGATAGAAGGGCGGCGATGGTAGGGGTGGCCGAGTTACAGGGTCCTCGCTATCGATTTGTCCAGGCTGCACAAGGGGAAATGTGTAGCAATGTGAACGTATTGTCTCTCCGTGTACTACACGTGCTTCCAGACACGACAAGCTTGATCCAATTCTTGACTGGCAATTTTCGATCGATTTAAGCACCGTGTGCTCGTTTGCAGACGTTGATAGGGATCAGGGTTGAATTGCTTTTCGTGCGGTGTATGCGATCGTTACCAGATTTACAGGTGTCCCGTATTAATGAAAGACCACGCTCATGTCAATTTTACATAGAATTTGTCCTGAATCACTGTCATCCCTGTTCGTACATCGGATCATTGTGGCACATAAACGATGCTAATTTTATCTTCGATAGCATCTATTTATCACTGGGATAACAAATCCATTCTGTTAAATTTGATGGAAACGAGTGCAACATGATTCGATTTCTTGGACTCGATCCATCATTTTTGTAGGTAATTTGATGTAATGGAATTACTGAGCCATTCTGGTCGCTCCTTTTTTCTTCCTCCGTGTAACCTTAACGTGATTTTATTTGTTGTACGTGAAGATTTATACCGTAGAATTTTGTTTTTCGATTTAAACGATACTTGTATCTTTTGTAGAATTATTCGAACACGTATTCTTTTTTTTCAGTATAATTGATAATAAGTAGAGAGAAATATCGAATCGACCATTCTGTGACAGAATAGTTAAAAGACAATTCAGCGAACGCTAAATATTTCCTCGTATATCAGCGATAAATATCATCCTCTTATGTTCAACAGGCCGAAAAACAATTTCACATGAATCCCCCTAATGTGGACATACTATGTAGACTATTTAAACACGCACGTGGAAACACAAACGATCGATTATCCCAACTTGTTTGAAAATTCAGTGCTTCTCGACGGATTACAATGTTCTATAAATAGGAAAGCGATTAATGAGACACAGCAAATGCGAAAGCTGCATACACGTATAAGTTTTAAGTTACTTAACCGCAGCTCGTCGTCAAGCGAATAATCCTTAATGTTTTAAACTTGTTTATTGAAAACCTAAATGAAGAGGTCATTATGTAAGAGGATTGGAAAAATAATTTCATACGATTATAAAAATTATATATTCATTCCGGAAAGAAATCCTAAAGGCTTCATTAAGAAACAAGCCTCGTTGAAAAAACGTGAAACATCTGCAAATATTTCCTGTAAGCGGAATAACATTGGAACCAGAAGTAATTCTGTTTTCTGCATGGTTTATGCAGGTTGGGAGCTACACCCGGAATAAGAGTATAACGTTTCGCCAATGGCTCAATGTCGAGCAGATATGAATCACGTCTGACGTTGCCGCAACGAAGGCTTAACGGTGCCGCTTGTCAAAAGCGAATGCAACAATATTTGCGACCTAACAGAACTGGGTTTCGATTTCAGGCAAACCGGCGTTCGCGCAACAAAACTGATACGCGTTTCGCGTGATAGCCGATCGTCTAGTCCGTGTCCCTCTTTTTTCCCAACCACTGGTATGATCTCGTCGATATATCGTGCTGCGTGTATTTCTCCTGATCTCTCTGGTTTATGATCGTTGAAATATTTACTAGGTACATTCGAGATTCGTCGAATATTTGGTTTGTATTGAATTTATCGTTTCGTGTGAAACAAAAAATGGTGAAATGTATGGTGAAATTTTATTATGAAATTGTATTATTAATCTACGTATAGTTAACGAAAATGGGTGCAAAACTAATACTTTTAATTGACGGAGAAAAATAAAGTTATAGTAGATATCGTAATAAAGAAAGCTGGAAGTCTGTAATTAAATTGCTAAATTGTATATCGTTCAACATGATATATGTACTATACTGTTTCTAACGAATGACTTGATTTATGTACGCATACAAAAGGTTTGTTTAATAGATTTGTAGAATAGAGAAGCTTCCAGGTAATGAGTTTTCTAACGTCACTAGTCAGATGCGGTTGAAGTTCATTTGTTACTCAACCTTCGTGCTGAATTAACTGAAGATTCAGTTAGGGTAACTTCCATTCGTGAACAGAGTGACCGAATGTTATAAGACCACTATATGCGTCCTACATAGTTTTACATCTTCAAATGACGATAATCGATCATTGACCAAAGAATCTAACATTCAAGATCAGTCGTTAGGTCGTCCGAAACGTTTCTTTCGTTTCATAAGGAAATAATGGATGCACAACATTTTTCGTTTTATATTATTTTATCGAATTACGTATGATCCATTTTGTTCTATCAAGATAAAGATCACAACATTTGACAGATTAGCTTTCATGTTTGTATAAAGATGCGTTGTTGTAAAAAACGTGTCCGTAAAAGAAAGACACTTTTCGGACAACCTAATACAATCAGGAGATATTAGCTTCATAGAAACTGTCCGATAAACGAAGATTACCAAAATCCCCAATGAAATTACCAATATTGCAGAATATTAACCATTAACGACAGATTAGACATCGATTACAGCGAATTAAATTAGTACGAAATTTCCACTGTCAACAATAAAGAAATAATCCGAGCAATCAAAAGAAAGATCGTCCAGTAATTACTATTCCTTTATATGGTTGCACGAATGCAATTGAATGCGGTTTCAGCGATGTACTTGTCAATAGTTTCCTCTGAACTGAAATAGGTCTTAAATGGGTTATGCCCCTGTTCTTGAACTGTAACAAGTCTACGTGAACGATCACCCTTCGAACTGGTGCCCTTAAAGAAATTCAGGTCACAGTGCACGGCCATTCTATCTCGTCTCATTTACGTTAGCCAACCTCGTGTCCCGGAAATACGTCCATTAATGCTCATACCGCGGCTAGCATCGGTGATAGTCCGACGCTAGAACAGCTAAGTGACTCGCGATAGGCCCATTACGTGTTGCTTTTCTCGCGAGTAATTGTCACTCGAAGAAATCTAACGACGTCTCAAATTTGAGTAACACCAGAGACTGACGCAGAGATACTTAGACGGCGTTCTGTTTTTCAAAGGAACTTTTAGTATCGTATTTTCTTGCGTCATGACGAACATTTTTTCATTACCGATTGAGCCACTTAAACGACAAGTTGATTAACTCCATCGAAGTTGATCGTTTGATCCTTGAGAAATTAAACGTTAGACGTTTATTGTATAGTACTAACGTTGCAGCTACGCTGATATTACGACACTTTCAAAAATCGAATTGATCATGAAAGGGGAAGTACTGAATCAAAGGGGTGAAATTATTTAAAGGTAAGATTATTTGCGACAACCTTGACTCAGATTTTGAGTGCTTATTCTCTGGAGATTCCCTCAATTCAATCGTTAAGGTGCACGATATATAAAGTTTGACACTTGACCGATATTACCAACTCGCTAGAAATGTCTTTCAATAAATATACGCGGATGTTACTTGCGAGTTGCTATATTCATCACGAAGTAGCAAACTTCGTCATCACTTTTCTGAACAATTCATCAATCTGGATAGATGATAACGTAGTATCTGTTGGAGATGAATCTTCTGTTCGCAAGACGGTGTTGGATTTCTACGACTATTTTCGAGCGAGATCTTTTCGTTCGCTTTGTAATGAAATTTTCCAATCGAATAGCGTTGATGTACGCATTAAAAAATGCGTGAACGTAAATAAGAGGTCAGTAATAATAAGAAGATATACGAGAAGAATATATGATTCATAAACGAGAGATCGGTCTTAAAATACTTCAATTTCCGTCTCCATTTATAAACTTCAGAAATTCTTTTCATTCTATTGCTATCGCTATATTGTACATAAAACATATACACGACATATATACTGATGTGAGAATGTAATTTTTCTTTGGTCACGTTTTAATGTAACGAACTTTACGTAACAGAAACGGACATGGCTGAAACGTTAATGGACGCTAATGACAAAGAACACTTTTTCCATCAATGATATTACAGAGCCCATAATCCAGGCTAGTGATTTTGTGTGCTTAAAATCATTTATCTACTTATGAAACACGGTCCTTTAATTTCTCAACCTTTGTCGAATCATACGAACGGTATTTTATACTTTAACCTATTTACTCTGATTAGCCTACATTTTTCATTTAAAAATTTTTCACCTTGAACTGTACTCCAATAAGATAGAATTTTAAGAATTAAGAATTTTAAGATGAAATAAGATAGAATTTTATGAAATGCAGAAAAGAAGCATGACGATGTAGCTAAAGGAAAATTATTAACGATTAGATGTTGTAATGACGACTAAAATGTTTGGCTTTCGCTATAATAACAGTACCGCGAAGTAAAAGCAGTTGAATGCTTAACCATATGATTTCACTACACGATGAACAACATGCATGCCCTAGTAACACATAATCCATCTACATAGACATAAATACATGAATCGAAAAATAATTATACTATAGTGTAACATTGACATGTTTAAACAACCAGTCGGAACAACGATTCCAATTGTACTAAAATCCTTCGTCGATAATTTTGTAATTTACACAATGAGTTCGTAGAAAACCTAACATAAAAGAAAGAACTTAACCCTGTTACGCTTTTTAAAATTCTTTTGACCCAATTGCGTTTTCCTTCTCTCAAACTTTTCGAATTTTGCAAAATAAAATCGCTTGAATTCCTTTCTTGAATGTTGCGTCAACGATCCGTTTCTTTTTGGATTGGAAAATTCTCTAACCAAACGCTATTGGATAAAAAGAAAACGAACATTTTTACTACTGTACAAATATAAGAAAACTTTCCGGTCAAACGAAAAATAGAAAAAAAGAAAAAGAAAATTTTTTCAATTAAACGACAGCAGTATCGAATATAGGTGATACAGAATTAATTTAATCGTAAATAACGTTTAAATAAAAAAAATTCCAAAGACTATAGAAGAGTTACGAAAACAGAGGAAATACAGAAACAGACATTTTCTACCAAACAATAGACACAAACATGGACAGTTCGCAATTGAGAAAACGAAAAAGAAGAAACCTGCCCAATGTATAGTAAAACAACGTACGATCACGCACGAATAGAACGCACTGACTCACCACATGAGATCTGTGATGCTGATGATGCATTGTATGATGATGATGATGTCTCATCTCCTTAGCGTGATGCTTAGCATGATACTTGCTGCCCCTGTGCGGTGGATAAGTGTGATAAAAGATAAGGTCGTAGCCAGGCTGGCGTCACCTGACCTCCGCCATTTCGCACTTGGACACCGCTATCTGCCGGTTGTTAGGATGATTCTGATGGCCTGGTACGGTCAGCTGGGCCGAGCAATTGTTGTGAAGCTTTCTAGAGGCGTTGTTCGTCTGCATAGCCATGTTGTTCGATTTCTCGTCGTTTTGCGTCGCGTTTTCCAACGTTATATCGTTCTCGTCCAAATCGACCGTGAACGCGATACGATGATGAGCCGGCAGCATTTTCACGTTCGAGCCGATCGGCGTCACCGTGGTGGCTGGATCCAGCTTCACCAGGGCTGCTTGCAATTGCAAGGCATCCATGTCTCACAATCCAGCCTCGCGATCTTTCAAACGACCGAAAAACCAAGGGAAAATAGACGAATCGATCGATCTCGGGGGGACAATCCGACGAGACGGCTCTCGCGGTCGTTCAGTTGGCTGACTTATCGTCCAGATATCGGATGACGTTGATCGGATGAAAACGCTAGTTCTTCCATTTGAAGCAATCGACGTCGAGTTTCTCAACCTTTATCTTTCACGTGGTCGTTCTTTAAAAGAACCGCTACGCCCGCGATCGTTCCTTCTTCCCTCCTTTTCACGTGGATATTTCGAGAAACGGGACGGAATCATAAAACAGCAACTTGACCCTTGAATTCTCTTCCGTCGTACATCGAATCATCACACAAATATGCCCGTGCCTATTTTTACGCTTCTGGAACGCCTTTCGATTCTCTCGCCACTCGTTCAACCAGACTACGAAGAAATTCCACGAACAAATCCAACAGATTTGCGTGCTTTTTAGACTTTCACTTAATTACGCGACTTTCCGTTCACTCTCGATCTTCTCGAAGTACAGATTAATTTAGGAGGCTCTCGTGTTTATTCATCTTTCGAGATATACACTCTGCAAGGAAATATAAACGGCGTTTCAGACTTGCAAAGGCTTCTCTAGATTCACAGACAATCTGTCTTGTAGACGTAGTCTCTTGTGTTCCACTTCGACGGAAGACAAAAGACTTGCCAATATTGACTGTCCGTGGACACGTGTCCGCGGATAATTGTCTGGAAATCTGGACAAGCCTTAAACCTATCAGGATTACGAAACCACGAAGCCTAATACGTCTCGAAGCAACGTTTTGTAAGACTGCTGGGTTGTTACAGGCTTTCTGACATATCTGAGACTTCTTGAAATTATCATTGAAACTTTAAAACTTTAAAATACCTCAAACTTTTTCGATAGAGACACAAATTCAAAGAGAAATTCAAAGGTAGGTATTCAATGTTTAAAATCTTTCAATCAATGAAATCTAAAGATGAAATGCCACTTAGGTGGTTCCACGAAGATTTTACCTAATTTTTCCAAATTTTAGTACATTATAATCGATATTATCGTATCGTGTGTTTATTTGTTCATTTTTAATTGCTATTAATCAGTTCATTATTTAAAGAATCTCTCTTGAAATGATTAAGGTAAACAAACCAGCCAGTTTTACGAACATAATATCTAAAAATTGTTCCTCGAGTTCATACGTCATCGATCATCAATAATTTCGCGAACGTCGGTTGGATTAAATAGTTTCTAGGTGCTCGTCGCAGGCTGCACGCGACTTCCACGCACCCTGAACAATAGGAACCCGAGTGGCCATCAGAGATCCGCCTCGTCATCGCGATTATGATTCCGGACAGCGCGAGATCCCGTGAAACTGCTTCGTTACGTGTCGTTGAACGATCCTCGAGATTTAACGGAGGGACCCTGTCGTATTTCATTGCTCCACCAATATTTTAGATACGCGTGAACGTTGCATTAAAATGAGCAAGTTCATTCTCGCTATGAAGATAAGACGCTGTTGGCACGAAATAGGAAGCTACCTATTTGGTACGCGTTTAGATTTCAAAGATTGGTCGAGTGGAACACGATTGTTCGAAGCGTTGTAGATATCTCGAAGAGAGTTTTTAGAAACTAGTTGAGAAATTTTTTACTATTTCATTTAAATCTTTTATTCAACATATTGAAGTAATATCAAGAGGACAAAATTATTGTTGTTATATCTATATTTAGAGGTAGGATCGCGTTAGTTATTACTTTATTATTCGGATGAAAAACACTTCTCGGAGCCGAAAAACCTACACGAAGGGACAAGAACGAATGAATGAAAAGGAAGTCTTAAACTATCGATCTGGTCTATCGACCGTGTCTAGTAATATCTTCTAGTTACTCCTCTTTGTAACTAACTGTCAGCATATAGATGGCGAGCGAGAACTCACGTTGTCATTTTCAACAATTATACCGCACGATTATTGTATATTTTACTCGTGGTAATTCAGGCTTATTTCAAACACTATTATATTATGTGTTGATATATGTACGAGCATATAGAGATCTTTAGTTGTATTAACGCTAGAACTACCGGCGGTAATAATACAAAATTTATACCAAATTAAAATAAGGATATGTATATATTAATAAAATGAACGACTGTGTTATGATATTTGTTCACCGTTAGATCGATGGGATGAAGTTATATCGAGTGAACGTGACTGAAAGCTTCAACTGATGGAACTATGTATTTTTTACATGACTGATACAAGAAGCGATTTTACGTGATTATATGCGTGAAGATAAGAAGATAAGAATAAAATTTGGTTAATCAGGCAAGCAACAATATATACTTACTTTACGCTGATGTGAGTTGTAAACCGGGAAATTGATATAAAAGATAGTTGCAAGCAACTGATTCGAACTATTGGTTTTAATAATCTCATTGTATAGATTATTTGCTCTTTCTTTAAATCGAATATTTCAAATTGTAAGTATATAATATATTGAAAATTCCATTGGAAAAATAGTAAATGGTACCAAGCACAAAGTCGATTTATCGTAAGATTCGACGATTGAAATTATTTTACGACGTCCTATTTTTAGCAAGAGCAGCAAAAGAGTTTGGCTGCGATCTAATTGTTATACAACTATGCAACTTGAGTAACCAAGGCTATTACGTCTGCCAAGGTGATAATTAAGATTGTGGAACAAGTTTGTCAAGGCGATAATTAGGATATTCAAACTTTAAAAAGTTCCTAATTGTACTATTATAAAAATATAAAGGAGAATTAAGACCAGCGTAACGCGTAGTATTCATAAGCTTTGAGGATAAAAATTAATAAAAAGCCCCTTAAGCTTTTGAGACAAGGTGAAAAAATTTAAATTGCAATAAAAATTCTCCATCGATATAGACCACTTTGACACTTTTAATTTTCCTAAGAAATAACGTGATTTTATTTCTTCTGCAATATTTCGTTTCGAAATAAATTTAAACAAACTATCGGAATTATCCTCCGCTTGCAATTATCTACGTTTATTAATTATTTATTCCGCTATGATAATATAACCTGCAAACTGAAGACAAACCAAAAGTCCGAAAGAAATTCACATGTTTTATTCGAACGCCGCATCGGATGTATTTCCGGCTTGCAACTGGAGACGTTAACATGATTCATATCCCAGACGCTGGTCGGCACAGACAGAAGGTAGAAAATTTGCATATAACATGCTAGAGACGAGGCAGACGTCGCTGCATCTCTAACGATTCTTTTTTTATTCCACATACTGGAGATCGACTGAAACTCGAGACTTCTTTCGTCGAACGTGGGTGGATTCAGCTTATATAGCGTCGCAGAAATCGCTCAGTGTCCAGAACAATCGATAAACAACGAGTTCGTGAACCTACCAATCTTACACGATCCGTAAATATCATTAAGTTTTACGATTCCTGATTTAGCGATGGTTGGAAGCGTTTGCCGCGGGTCACAATATTGGAAAGTGCTAGTTTTCTCTTTAATTGGCTTTCTTCGTCTCTCAATCTGTAAAATTAGTTTGTTTGATAAACATGTATAGATAAAAGTGATCAGTGAAAAAATGAAGTTCAATGACAAAGCAGCGAACTGTAATGAAATTTCTCGCAATTAAGAAGAAGTTCGTAAAACTATTCTTAGCACCTATGTGTTTTCATATTTTCCTCCTTACATCTTTGAATTTGCAACCGTTTAATTGCACTCGAGAAAACCTCTCTGACTTTCAACGATTGTTAGTTAGATAAACGTAATACTACGTTTTTCCAATGGAGCTAAATGTAAGACGTTGACTGTTTAGTTTCAGAGATTTCTTGTTAGCGGTTATCACGAAACTCACTAGCCGGATAACACGACAGCAAAAATTACATTACCTCACGATAAGCAAACTTTCTGTATACGATTATCACGCGACACATAAAAACGAGATATTTCACGATCCACTGCCAACGTTCAATTGCCCCAACCACATGTTAATTGTAATACGTATATGTAAGTATATTTCTGCAAAACCCACGCAGTAACGAAAACTCTACAAAAAAGGAATTCTCCGGACTATCGGTGAACCGAGTAGAAACCCCTATCTGATTCGAGTTAATGTTCGAGAAGCAGTCGAAGTAAACGTACGGATGAATAAACTGAGTAGGTTTAAAGGCCCGCTTGCTCGTTCCCTATGGGGATGTTCACCGTTGTCCTTGGAAGCGAGCGGCAATTAAAAACGCCTATTCCACGGATTACCTATTCGCAAACGAGTCAGAGGCAGACGAATTTTATACCCGCTTTATAGAGCTTTACCTTGCTTTATGTTCGGTGCAGAAAGACGGCGCAGGTATTCGTGAAAGGAATTCCAAGGGCAACGGTGTCTGGGCCTCGAAAGGACGGTCAACGCACCACAGTTTCCTTTGTGCGATTCAGCCGCGTTTCTAAATCGTTTTCACAAACTGTTGAGAGAGCTGGAACGCCTAGAACGCCCACGGGAATCAGCCGTTTCTACCTTCGCCGGGGAGACATTGTACGCGTCTGGTGGAACACGTTTTTATACTACTCGAATCGATTTCTCTCGCTCTTAGATAGGTTGAGAGGGAATACGGCTGGGGTTACAAGATTTTTTGATCGCGCCAGGTTAAGTTTGATAAATTTAATGGTAACGAGGAAATAATTGAAACTGTACTAGAAATAGGCTAGCATTCACAATACCGTGATATTGTGAAATAGAAAGCTACTCAAATTACTGCAAACCCCTTAAATAGCAAGATCGAATATATCCTCTTAGATTGCAGAAATATACCTATCAACTGTCTAGCTAAATGTATTCCGTAATGATGCAAAATCATCTCTAAAGATCATAGTTCTCTAACGACTACCAACTACCAATTTGGAGCATCCCGCGACAACTAGAGATCAGTTGTCTTCATCTTCCCTTGATTCAACTCGTTAAGCAGAATGTAAAAACGTGGTTAACCTAAGGTACAGATAAATACACCCTAGCCTACCTTCAGACAAATTAACCTATCTGGTCGCTAACGAGTGAAGAAAAAGCCAAGCATCAATCTCTCCGTTAACGCCCAAAGATGGATCACGCCCGTGTATCTGTCATTCGAGCGTGGTTACCGACCGGGAAAGAGAATCGCAGGATGTCCCCGATGACGAAGCCGAGTTGGTCGTTAAAGGTGGACACAGGCCCGGTTGAGTGGCCCGAACAAAGGATCTCGAACTGGACAATGGCTTTTTCTTGGCGTTTCTGACGACCTTTGCCGCGAGAGAGGAGAGAACAGAATGTGGCAAGGGACCACACAACACTATAGACGGCTCTTTAGCAGCCGTAATGACAACTTCTCTCGGTGTGGCGCGACTAGTCGTGGTGCGGCGGTAATTAAAGGGCGTGGAAACTAGGTAGCTCGGCGCTCGGCTACCAGGGCCACTTTTCTTTCGGCACAGATACGATGAAAAGTGAACTGTTCCACGCTCCGCTACGCTGAAAAGAACACCACGATGTGTACAATACCAGCTGGTAAGCACGAAAAATTTTCACTCAATAGTGAGAAACTTGGTGCCGCGAAAGGATAAGCTTTGTCTCTAGAAATAATAACGCCCCGGACGTTTGATACACCAGATTAATTAATAGGGAAACGCGCCGGTTATCGTTTTCATCGTCGTGCCTTTGTTCCACGTACGTGTTCCATATATGTTGTTATTCAATACATTGGAGATTGTGAAATTGTGTTAACGCAATATGTATGTCATTTGCAACTATTTTTCCATCAATTTACGATATCGATCTCTAGCTTTTTAATATTCTAGCCGTGAAACGGAGCACCAAGGATTTGCTTAAACTGTTGGTTTGGGACAATGTTCAGCTGTTATAACATTTGCGATTTTTCTCCTCCGTATCTTTCCTGGAATTTCCGACTGCGTTACTCAGGATCAACATTAAATGTAATCTAATTACAATTTTAATTAAATGAAAACGCTAAATAATAATTAAACGCCGTCCTTCTGTAGAAACAGGTTTAATATCTCTGCATATTCAATTACGTTATTTTTCAATTTTCATTTATATATTCTTCTCAAAGGGAATTTTATATTTGCTACTATCAATATATTACAGCGATATCATTCGTGTCAGCCTTCTAAGGTTCACAGTGACACCCGGTAACGATACTTGAGAATTAATCTCAGCCCCTAAGACACACAAAGCAACCAAACCAAGCCACACAAGATTCCTGTCAACATAATCTACCTCCTGTAACCTAATCAGCTAATTCGCAAACGTTTCCTCCCGACGCCAACCAAGTATCTATAACCTGGATTCGAGCATCCGAAATATCTCCGACCTTCCACCTTATCCACAAATATCAGCCTTCCACCTTCCCTCCGCAAGTTTCTATTTCTTCATTTCTTCCGCAAGAAACTACGAGCACACGTGGAGCCGCTATCTGTCCCGATATCACCATCGATAAATCGAAATGGGAACGAAGGTCCAGGATTTTCTATTAAGCCGACTGTTCGCTAGCTGCCAAACGTCAAGAAGCAGAGTTACAATTATCGAGGCCATTCGTTCGTTACGAGACGCTGGATACCTTCGTTTTTTCCAATTCTTTTGCCTTCTCCGATGCCTTTACTGACTGAACTGACCAGAGCTACTCTCCGCGTGGACTTTAAGTGGGGTTACCGGATGGGGGTCAGCTGTTATTGGCGTGTACCGTTCGCCACGTAAGTGCTAAGTGCGAGAGCTGCGAGGTTACCGACGAGATTACCCCTGCAACACCAATAATCGAGTAATAACGAAGTCGACCGGCTCCGCTTCCTCTTGTACCTACCTATCTCGGAAGCGACGCAGATTCCACGGCAGATCGGTATCAGAGGCCATGGTTCGGACCACACTGGCTATAATCTGGCATATATGTGCTTCGAAATTACTCGTTACATACATATAATACTTTGAAGAGATACTCGATGAATGGACTTCGTGGAATTGTTTAAACGTTTCTGGGGATGGTTTTAAAGAGGTGAGTAATTTGGGGGTGTTGGTGCGCTGTTACTGTTAGTGCTGTAACTTGTTGTTCGAAGCTAAGATATGAGCCATGTAAGAGTTACGTAATACGTATATTATTGTTAAATGTATGCGGTATATTATGTATAACACTGTGTAATGTGTAATATACTGTATAATATAATACGCAGACTGGTTAATACCTGGTTTTGATAGAGAATTTCAACACTATATAGAACTTCGAATTAACTGCTACGGTGATACGAGCTTCTCAGAAATAAAACTGATCAAGTCACTTTCCATGAGTTCCACAATTTTATCTTCGTATGTGATTAGTATCGAGCTTCTCAGAAACGAGTTATCCACTTGCACGAGTTTATGTGTTTCAAGAAAATGGTATATACATGCGATAATTTCAAGAAAATTGTAAAAAAAATTCTGACATTCAATATAATGTCTCTGAGCAGTTCCAATAAAATACAACGATACCTTGATAAAGAAATAAAGATACACAACAACAACTAATATAATAAGTACCATTACTTTTTTATTCAGATAATCTTACGCTTCGATTAGATATTCGTTAAAAATATTATATTACTGTATGTCGTAACGAATGTTATAATATCACGAAAGAAACTATACGACGTGCCTCGAATCTAAAGTTAATCGTGCGCGACGTATCGAATCACGATCGATTCACCTGACGACGCGGAGCGTTTTAACTGTAACGTCACCGGTGAACTTTCATTGTTTGTCGCCGGTTACCTCCGCAATTTGTAATTTAATAATCCCTATTAATCAGCGTCAGGAGTTCGCTGTCGTGTTTCGCCGCCTCGCGGAGGCCAACCAACGGGAAAATAGCGTCGCAGCCCGTGAAGATAAAGTTGGACGCGATTCGGACACGCTGATAAGGGGTGAAACGAGCGTGGCTGTGGAAATGACGGCTCAGACGGCGATTAGCCTTCTCGAGTAGGTCGAGGGAAAGAAATTGCACAATGGGGCAGAAACGACGTAGAAACGACACGAAAAACCACTATTCTTGATAACAAACAATGGCCTTTGTTTTACTTTCTACGATGCGATTACGTTAACTGATATTTTGATGTTGTCACTGTTTGCCGGTATTAGAGGCAAGTATTTTTTACAGATCGAAACGATATTGGATAATAAAGGCAATCTATATTGGTATTAAAGGACATTTTATCACGCGAGATGGATAGCTGTTTTTTTATGTAAGTTAAATTATAGGATCGTAATGTAACGTAAAACCATGGGAACAATGAAATGTATTGAATTGAAAAAATATATTGTGAAAATGAATTGTATTGAAGGTTTGACGCAACAAGTCGGAGGAAGGTGATTATTTAGGGAATAAAATTATAATACTATGCGTAGAAGCAGATTTGGGGATAGAATATTTTTATGTTTACGAACAAAAGGATTTATATCCACCAGTAATACTGAATTGTATATAGATATAGATCTAGTAAAAATATTCGAACAATAAGATTTAAGAAATTATCCAAGAATACAAAAGCAATAATACTCATCGTTCCGAACTAGTCATTTCTCGAGACACTTTCTAAAATCCCAATCGTTCAAATAAATCCTATATAGCGCTACGTATCGTACTACACGACGTCTTAAAATGAAAATCACGAAAACAACTATCCATATATTCAAGGATAAAAATAAAAATTTCTTTAAAGAATAATACAACCCCATAAGAACTTTCTTCCACTCGAACAACATTCCATTCCAATAATCAACTTAAGCGTCTCTTCTATATATATATATATATATATATATACATATATCCTATCCGAGTCTCATTCCGAAGTCCTGTTAAATCCAAGCTAAGCTGAATAGCCATTACGCGAATGCTTCCGTGTTTCGTGTTCAAACGGAATGATTCCAGAAGTGCGTACGATAAAGTTATCCGGTGCTTTGCTGCTTGGCGAAATTATCGGAGATACGATGTCGTCGTCGTTGTAGACGCGTACGTGATCGTAAATCGCGCGCAACATAACCGTGTGTTTTACTCGCGACGACGACAACGATGGTCTCTACGACACGAACTTCGAGCAATACCTGCGTCAAGACATTTTCCTTGGAAAACCATGGAGAGATAGCTGCAGGGGTTGAGTGGGAAAAATGAAGAGATAAAGAGACGTACGTTCCATAAGTTACGAGACCGATGGTTTTCAATATAAAGTTTAATAAAACATGTTCGTAATAAGACCCTCGAGGTATAAATTTATGTTGCGAATTATTTTAATGTGTACTCTACTCTGGTTTTAGTTGTAATTAGACTGTGAATTTTTATGCGAATTCGTATTATTAAGAGAACGATTAAAGAAATGTAACCTAAATAGAGTACAGCTTCTACCCTGAATTTTTGTTTCATATGTTTCTGCGTCTTATGTACATTTTTTAACCAGTTATTTATAATACACGCAAATTGACGAGTATCGTTTTCTTTTGATAATGACGACATCCATTCGCCTATTTCAAGTGTACTGATAATAAACGTCCCGTGATTTACTGATGGTAATGTTGGAAAGAGAAAGAACGAATGGAAGGAGAAAGAACAGGCGAATAAAAAGAGAGACAAAGGAAACGAAGGCGAGTGAAAGAAAGGAAAAAGGCAAAGTAAAAGAAAAGGGAACAAGGACAGAGAAAGAGATGGAATGGAGATTGAGAGTTGAAATAGGGGGGAAAAAAGAGAAATAATGGACCAACCGAGAAGTAAGTGGCAGTGTAAGAAAAAAAGAGTAGAAAAATCAGAAAGAAAAATCAGAAGCTGGAGAAAAAAATGATGAAAAAAGAGGAAAAAAATGAAGGAAACGACAGCGACAGAGAGAAAACAGAGGAAAAAGCGAAGGCGACGAATCGTCAATTTCGTTTAGGTACATAGGTGGACGTGTGACGGAGGCGAATCGTGGCACGGACAGAGGGAAACGATGAAAAATCGTTGGACGGTAGAGCGTCACGAACGAACGCAAGAGAAAATTGTAGCATTTGCGGCACGTGAGAGGATTGCATGCAGTCCGCGTAAAAGCTGCAAGAATCACTGACTGTGTATGTGTCTATACACGGTGAGTCACCGGATACAGGAGATCAAATAGAGTAGTGTTGGATTTCAGGGCGCAAAGAAACACGTATAAGATAATTTAAATGAAATTGTAGAGAAATTATGGTGTATATATGTAGTGAATATATATAGATGTTACGTGTAGATATTTTTGCGCGTAAATGGTACGGATAGTTTGCTGATTATAATAATTGGGAGAGGGTGCAAGAGATGAAATGTAAATGGTTCAAAGAGAACTCTTTCTGTAAATATAACAATACATTATGCAGTTGTATAATTCTTTTAGATAGAACCGTGTAGTTACTTCCTCGTAAATTACTGCAATTTATTATTCTATGTAAAAAGGTAATGAAACCTTGAATTATTGAAAAAATAATTAGTTCGTGAGATATCTTAATTACTCTATGAATAAATAAATTCTTTTTTATTCTCGCTAGATGTAACCATTTACAATCCTCATACTCATCCTTCTTTGTTTCCTATGCTGTAAAAAATATTTTCTATTAACTCGAATAAAATAGATTATTGGACAAATGATATATTAACAAAGGAAATAATACAATATATATAATAATTACAAATGGAACTAGTATCTAAGACAAAAAATAAGGGAAAAAAAGGAGAACCACGTTTCTTTCTTCAGATATCCAGATCTTCAAATTATATTTTATGTTCCTTCAGATCCAAAGTTAATTAAGTTCCACGTTTCTCGTAACTCACTTCGTATATGTGCAAACCTGTATCGAAATAAAGCACGAAGGTACTTCCTTCAGTCATGGCTGACGTACCGCAAGAGATATTAAGCTCGCGTAACGAACATCGCAACGTAAAAGTAAGAAACGCTTTCTAAAATCCTGCTAGAAGATATTCGAATCGGTCCACGAACATTCTGCGTTACGTTCTGTGCTTTTCTACCTTTAGCCATCAGGCAAGGGAAAAGAGCCACGGAAGTATTGAGAAAAAAATGATTCGTCTCGTTAGAAGTCGAAATTACAGGAAAACGAGAAGCACGAAGAAACAAACAGGAAGGAAAAAAGGTTAGGTCGTTGACCAAGAAAAAAATCTCCTTTTACCATCTTTTCCTGCCATCACTTTGAGCATCTTCAAAGCAGCTACTACCCTTAATTTGGGAAAACATCGACTTTCATTTTGTTTCCATGAAACTAGTCTTTTCATAGGATTAATGCGTTTAGTGATCAACTTGGTGTCTAATGATTTTCAGATTATCCTTAAATTACTAAAATCTATTTACTTATCATTTAATAAGTATGTAGTATCTATAAATCTGAAGTATTAAGTTAAATCAAACATTAAAAAATTTAAGAAAAAAGTTAATACACTAGTGCAAAAAGAAAAAGATCATAAAGTGAAAAAGATATTAAAAAAATAAAAAAAGACCTAGTTCTGATATAGAAAGAAAAATAGCATGAAGTCAAACTAAAGTTAAAAGATTCAATAGCAATACATAGAAACAGCGGGATGATTCAATGAGATATTCCAACTTTTTCTATGAACTTCCAACAGTTCTTGACTCAACCTGCGATAAAGAGCTACTTAATAAAATTACTTTTCTATCAAATTCCTTATCGAACTTCCATATACCGATACCTTACGCTTTCACTATACCCTTGTCCGCTAACATATGTCCGCAGAGGATCAGATAATAATCAGCCAAAGCAACATTGCTATTCGCAAATACAAATTAGCTGACCTGTGAACTTGATTTCTTATCACGTCCAGCGCAACTATTTCGAACACGGTCGCATGCATATAAATCTAAAACCTTATCAACCTTACACACACCCAGCTACATATAGCTGTACGTACACAAGTATTCCAACACTTGCTTATTTCCCACGGGATTCGATTTAATGATATTGATTAATTCCCTCTGTATAATTGTTTTATACATCGTAGAAATTCATTCAACCAACGAATACTTATCACAGGGCTAATTAAAATTTATCGATAACTTGAAATCCTTAAAATTTATAGCCTACAACGTAGATAGACATTGTAGAATCAACGAGAATGTAAACATTATAGCTTCCATGTAGCTACTTGTAATTAACTTGTTCAATTTCTTTCTCTCATTCTCATACAACTAGTATACCCATAAAATTAATTCACGTATATATTACAAATTCAACCAGCATGTTTGAATACCCATCAGTAGATTGCGTACGTTTATGCAAATTCATATTTTCATAAACACAATCAAAGGAGCGAAACATAAGAAACTCGTTTCATCTGCCAAATATCATAATAAGCGCTTTACGCTGAATATTTTACATATTTTTGCATATTACACGCATTCTGCATATCTTTAACATCTTTTAATTCCCCACACACGCATAAACATTCTTGGTTCATTTACGAAGTACGAAGTGTATACGTACGAACATACACACGTATTATGAACACAATCAGAAAAAGAGAAAGCAGCGTCACACATTCCGCAAGCCTGTGATAGGAACGCGAACTATCCGCCACCCCATTTTGCAAAAATCGCTTTATTGCGCGGAAAAGAGGTGGTATCGCGTGCACTTTATCGTGGACGCTCGTCAAGGGTGAATAGAGATAGCCTGGAAGTGTTCCCCTCTGTGGACAGAACCTCGATATTGGACAGCAGGTTGGCCTGATTTACATTGCGCAACCTGTAGAGCGCCCGGTGGGAAAAATCGAAACGAGATCCGTCGAAAAACTGACCATTTTCGAGGAAACTAAATAGAACGCCAGCCACATCGAAAGAAATTTTCAGAAACTTTGCACTCCTGAATTTTATGTGACGACAATTTTTCAGCAACTTCTCACTATCGACTTTTATGCGACAAAGATAATCTTTTCTAGTAAAATTTCAATCCTGATTTTTATACAACGGCAGTATCGATTTTTCATATTATAAAGACAATTTTCAGAAAACTGTCACTTTTGATTGGTATACGATAAAAAATTTGTTCGATAAGAATAAATGGCGATTCCATCGTGAATCGTGAAATATCACGAACATGTGCATGTGATACGACTTATTTCGATATTAGTTTATATGCTAATTTTTTCCATCGACCGTCAATTTAATGACAGTGGATGGAATATCGCGTTTGCTGCATTCAACGAGATTATTGCCGATTCGTGGAAGTTTCTTTTTAAGGAACTGCATTTCTCTTTTTTCCTTTTTGTTTTACCTATTACGTAGTTATAGTATCCGTGGAATCTTTATTTGGAAGTTTCCTTTTACACGTGTCGATTAGGTTTTATTTGAAAAATTGCAACGTGACAAATTGTTTTTATCTTTTCTGTCGAGATAACCGATGTCTCTGTTGAAAAACTGGTATTAGTGACGAAAAGCTTTTTTGCGATAGATAGTTTTTCAGTGTCAATTTTGTGTAAGCTTTAGGTAGAATTTCTTGTACCGGCCGACAAACTTTTTTATCGATATCTTATATAAGTTTTATATTAGATCGATGATACTGCGATGGCGTAATCGTGAAATTTAAATATTTTAGACAATGTGCGCAACCGATTTCGGAAATAGTTAATTTTTATTCACGATATTATCAAACATTTCTTCCATGAATTTATTACGGTTATTAGTGAAATTAAATTCTATCTTTTTCTCTGGAAAATTAAACGCGACGAAACTTTGCCACTGTTTCGTGATCACTCTGTATATCAATATGCCCTATCTTTTAGTGACATTTGTGAAGGATTACGTTAAAGTACAACATTATTGGTATATGTACGAATGGATTTACGAGTTTTATAGTTATATTTACCTACGATAGATAAATCCCAAGCTCTCGTGCCATGAATAGTAATTTCTCAAAGTTAGAGGATTATATTCAATTCTGCGTTTGCGTGTAAATATATATACGTCTGTATTAAATATATTATTCATATCTTTTAAGACAAATTGCTATAAACGTAACTCGTACAAGTAATGTAGCATTAAATCAAAACTTTTCCTTCCCCTGCATTAACTATATGCTATTACACGTATATCAATTACAGTGATTACGATGATTGGAAAAGAAGCAGAATAAAACGTAATGTGTTTCAAAACGCATGTAATTATATTACGATTTTAAAGACGAACTTAGAAACGTGGAAATATGAAAAATTTAATGCCCGTAATTATACCGTAGTTTCTGAGACGATCGTAAAAACGAGGCAATAGAAAAAGAATGTAAAAATATTAGAAAACGGAAAAAATTGCGTAAGCAACGTATTAACATACAAAAGTATATTTATTATTATTTGTTGCCTCTGTTACGTAAAACTTGATTTATTGTCATTGATAAAGCGTAAAAATCACGCGACAAATGTTTAATCACGACATTATTGATTCCTAGAAGCGGTAAGGCCGATCGCAAGGCCTGTTGGTCCCGATTCGCGAGTCACGATCGATCGATCGACGATTGAGATCAGGCCCAAGCATAAATTCACCGGCAGCCAGAGATTTGCTCGTGCATAGCCAATAAACACGCCCGGTTAATGATTTATCGCGATCTCACGACTGACGCACATATGTAGCTATATACGTACATATACATATCCGTTTTCTATCGGTGCATTCAGATCAAACTTTTGTCCACGCATTGCCCGTAACGAATCGTTAGAGAGAGAAAGATAGAAAACGCTTTCTTTCGCCAGAGAGAATTCTGAGTCATAGTTATGCATTCGAGTGCACCAGAAACCGAACTCACCAGCTGTGCATATCCGGAGGACCGACTGCAAGGACTGAGTTTTCGATCATTCATGCGTCCACGTAGTTCGAATGTTATGTTGCACATTGTAGATCAGAACAGAAGTTTGTTTCAAATGGTTTTAGGGTGTGTTAAATACTGAAATGTTGATACCTTTGTGAGCCATGTTGGGAAATATTTAGATATTTCTGTTTGTAATAAATTATGTTAACAAACAGTGAAATGTCGATTCTTTCCTAATAAATTGCGTTTAATAAATGCAATACTTGGTTTGTAAGAAATTCTGAAGGAGCCTGCTTTTTTCTAATAACTTGTGCGAACAATGTTCAATGATGCGAAGAATTGAAATAAACGAAAGAAATGAAAAAAGAACTGTGAAATTGTCTCCTTATCTCGGTAATCTTATGCTGCTGAACTATTGGAATTTGTCCGTAGAACATATGCCAAGATCAAATATGCGATCAACCATAAAACAGATCCTAATCATCGAGTCGTTTTAGAGAATAGCGGAGCTTTGGCCGACCAATGGTAATTACTATTAATCATTTTCGCGCTGCCTGATGTGTGGTAATTAATACCAGCCGCGAGAAAGTTGCACGTTTCGCTGTCTACTGCGAACGAACACGAAGAAGACGACGAAGACGACGATGACGACGACGATAATGATGATGATAATGACGATGGTGCACCTCCTTGACTCTTCCTGGGTTGAAGGCTCGTTTTTGTTTTCCAACCTGCGGACTATCCTGACCTATGACCAGAATCGTTTCTCCGCGTGAATATCCTATGTGTTAAATGCAAATAGACAATTTTGTCTATAATTAGTAATATATTTTGCCCCATTTTTTATCATCCTTTCTCATCACTAAACCTTAACTTTTGCATTTCCATTTTATAAGATTAACGTAGCAACGAATTTAGATTTTCAAGGAACCGCGCTACTTATGGTACGACCTCATCCGAGGCAGAAGTTTCTGAAATACTACCGTTAGCTATAGATTCCTTATGTAAGATTTCAAGCCATAAAGAACCACTTTTTCTGTTCATAAACTAAAAAAAAAGTTGTACATCGTATTACATCGAAGAAACAGTAAAACAATAAATCCCGTGTAGGGCGGAAAATCAGGTTGGCGAAAATATCCTGTGCGAATTTCAAAGAAGAGGACTGCGAAGGAATACAACCTGATTCCTCGCAGAAACCAGTTGACTTTGAACCAGTGAAACGAGAATTGTTTGCGCTCGAGGTTTCAAAGCAGCAGGATCTGCCTTACACCAACACAATAGTTTCGATTGAAACGGTTTGACCGAGCAAACTCCGTGTCTACAAAAGCTTCTGAAACTACTCTATAGCACGACACAGAATTTTGAGTTTCAATAAGTCGATATAACCGCTAGTTAATGGGAAATAATGTAGCGCTGGAGGTAACAAGTTTTGCCAACATACGAAGTTCAAAAGGGGTCGAGAGATCATTAGAATTTCATAAAAGAGGATCAGTAGATGGAGAAACGAAGGACGCTTTAATATTACACGTCTCGTTATCTTCTCCTCCTTTGGTTTTTAACGCGCGAGTTCAATACGAATTCCTTTAATTTTATTTTAATCCCTTCACAGACGAATTTTGTTAAAATCGAAAAAAGATTATTCTCTATTTTTCTCAAAATAATGAGCTCACGCGTATATGACGATTGAGCGTTAAAATTGATTATTCGTAGTCGTTAATGATTCGGTACACTCAGAGATATTTTATCGCAATAATCTTCGTCGTATCTTTTCGAATCCGGTTCCCCCGTATCCCTCGAAAAGCTAAATTATATTTTATTTCGTTTGGTTTTTTGAAAAACTTTCGTTCCAATATTTATATTACACGTATTACGTGCAAAACTATATATTTTTATATAAAATTCTCGTACTTCTGAGTTACGTGACCCGCGCGGAATATGTTAAAGCGTAATATACCATCTACTGATGCAAATGTTTATTTACAACTATTTCATCGGAGTTTATACCGAGCTGTCGCGATAAACTCATTCGAGTTGCGTTCAGTAGTTTCCAGCAGACATTTTAAGTTTCAGATATATGTTTGATGCTCGCTTACGTGCGATCTGTTGCTATACGAATATTTATGAGACTACGCGAATTCAAAGCGTATTCTCCGATTAGCGAACATTTACGCGAAACTAAGATCATACTTTCCTGATAAACATATTCTGCAGCTGCAGTGAGTAACATAGCAATATCTCTAAAGAACATTATCTTAATTTTTTTTCCACCCATCCTATTTTGTACGATACTATAAATTTCCCTGTGAAGCACCTTCTTTGGTTCAGTTATGCTACTCACTCTACGTATCACGTTGCATTGAAAGTGAGAATATTACTCTCGACGGTAAAAGCGAGCGATTATATTGCTGTGACGATGAAGTTTACGCGGTCAACGAAACAACCTGAACCATCTGATACACTGTTAGCATTATCCAGTATTATGGATCGTTAAATCGAACCTATATCTTTCTACGAATCGTATGGAAGTTTCCCTGTCGGTCCATTAGACCGCCATTGTGACGATCTCGCAGCCATTTAATGGACTTTGACGCAAAAGAAAACTTTATCAACCCCATAGCGCTAAATATTCCGGACAGAAGAAAAGAACGGAGGTACATTTCGCGATAACGGCAGACTTCCAGTTCTTGTTAACAATCTTCCACGAGCAGACGTATCTACATAGAATGGTCGTTTCACTGCTGTGCAACCGGACTAAACTTGTAGAATAAAACGAAACGTGGAAGCGAAATAAATTTCGTTATTTTATCCATAGTCAATTTTCTGTTTAGCTTCTTCGCAGCTCGGAATATTTTTAACATACTCTCATTGATGATTGAATTTTTAGTCATTTTCTATATTATTTCTTCATAAGCAAAAAGGAACTATTATTAATTACAGACTTTGTTATTCTTGTTGTTAATAAAATAGACACCCGATTCGATGATTAATACTTGCGAGTAACTAGTATGTAACGTGTATTTAAACGTATTTTACATAGATAACGATAATTAAAGTACGATGAGAATAAAAATTAACTACTCAACTCTACTGCAAGCAATATTTTTAGTGATTGCTAGTCGCAGTATTCGATGAATTATAGATAATAGTATTATTCCAAAGAAGAATAAAAGAAAAGGTTGGAACAACGTCTCTCGACATAAACGTCGCTTCAAAGAGTTCAGATAAAGAATATCTGATTACGAAATTGTCTGCGGTAAACAATTTACGAAAGTATATATAATCAAGGTGTTTTGTACAAGGAATCGATGAACCGTGACAAAATCGCATATTCCATGTAGAATGCATAGTAACACGTAGGCGTACTGAATTCAGGACGCAAAACGAGCGAGAAAAGTTCGCGTAAATATACGTTCTACTTTGTTACAGATCAAAGTTGCACGATGTGCTCGTTGTTTTTCGAAAACTATGCCTAAATAACACCTTTCTGTTTCGCGATCAGATAAAAGCTTCCAAGTATTTTATCGAAAGCTTTCTATCTATTCAGTTGGCCGAACATTGTTATCGAACATTATTAAATCAAATATTAGCGTTTATTAGTACACGAATTCCATTACACTAACTTAATTAATCGTTTCGAACTAAAATCCGAATGTAGTTGTATTGATTCTTCAAGCGTATATTTTATTTTTCTACGAGTGTCTGAATATTTATGGACGATATAATCTATAATATAATATAATCTATAATAATCTATATTGTCTACATATTATATCAAGAAAAGGAAATTATCTTTTTTATAGCTGCAAGTCTTTCGTTTACAGTCAACAAATTTTATCGGACCAAGTCTATCTATGTATATTACTTGGAAGCCCCTTTTCCAAACTAGTATTATCCACACACATCGATACACCTATCGAAAGGAACACACTTTTCCTCGGCTGCCTGAAGCAATCACCCCTCTGTCGACCAATAGGTAACACACTTTTCCAATCCAAAAACCTTTTGCACACGACGTTCCCATCAATCCTACGATCCAATAGCTCTACCCTCTAAAAGCACGTGAAACGAGTTCTCAAGACTCTCGAGAGCTCCTCTAATTTCCACAAACTCATATCCAACGATCTAATCCCATACCCCGATGCACAATTTTCCCTAACAAGCGCAATGTGACTGAAAGATGCAATTCAGTCAAGACCGTACTCCATACTTATTGCAACCTATCGACATCTCCATCGTTTTCTTTCGATCGACAAACTGATCGACCAGCAAACAACGGACACATTTTACACACACGGTCGGACCTTATTTCCATCGAGGTGTTTTCCATTCGACGAAGATCAGACGATCAGACGATCAGACGATGTTGAACGAGATTTCAAAAATTTCTAGGCCCGATCACGTTCGCCGAATACGAACCTTTACGTAGCCAAATTAACCAACTGCATTTTTCGAATTGGTTTCTTTGACTAATATAATTATGACAGTAGTGTCTTATCAAAGCGCCAATGAAACTTCAAGATGTTTCACGCTATGTGATATATCTACAAAATTTTTTTTTCGTGAGTATTGTGATCAGTATACCTCATAAAAAACCGAAAAAACATCACAAAATGCAAAATAAATCTTTTCAAGTGACATTTGTAATCCTGTCTTTCCACTACGTTTCAATTCATGGAGTTGATAACACGGTTCCTGGGAGGTTTCATATCTGTCCGCGATATCTCTGTATTATTATCTTCGGCGGTGGAAAAACGAAAAACGCGCCCGCATATTTCCCAGCAGCGACGCTGCGACGCCGTCGACGTCCACGGCGCGACGCCAAGGGAGACGCCTGGAGAACGGTCGCGGTGGGATCGTCGACACGCGGAGAGGCCACGCGAGCCAGGTTCTCACACGCGAGAGCCAGGTCGTCGCGTACGGTCACGGCATGCATACGTGAAAACGCGTGGAGGACCAACGAACGTATACACAACCAGACGATGCAGATCGAACGAGTTAAACGACGACGTGAGCGACGACATTAGTAAGTACACTAGCAACGTACACGAATAACGTACAGAAATAACGTTCACGAGTATGCACGAACGACATATACAATAAGTAACGTACAATAGCCGAGGAATGTATGTGATATATACGAGTACCGAACATGAAATGGACGAGAAGACGCGTTAGCTTGCAGCCTGCAGCGGAAACGAGCAAACGAAAATTCTCTTTGCGATAGCGTCTCGGAGCAAATTTGTTTTTTCGAGACTGTTGGACAACGCACTTTCCACCGATCAAAGGAACACGTCAGAGCTATTCGATTTGATCGATCAGCTGCCGATGATCCGTTTTATCATTTTACAATGCCGCAGTCAATGGTGCGTAAGAACGGAGAAAGTGCGCGACTAATGAGATAGAGATATCTCACGTGATCCTTTGTTTTATTCCCCGGCCGATCAGAGATCGAATCCGAATCCCGATCCGACGGCTAGATCACCTCTCGACGATTGCTGTCGAGCAAGCCCGAAAAACCACAGGCCACTACTCTCTCTCTCTCTTTCTCAGTTCACACCTTCTTCCTTGCAGATCCAATTCACGCGTCTCTTCTTCTCCCGTTTCTTCCTCGATATTCTCCACCGCCGGAAATTCCACCAGTTTACATCCTTCCGGAACGAAGACTCGATCACTGTCACCCAAAGAGGATCGATGACGCGGAGACACCGGAGGAGCGAGAATCACGAAGGTCGACGAGTAGGGTGTCGCGAGTACCGCATCGACAATCTAGCACCACGTCGCCAACTTACTGGCTCTCTCTCGTCGAATCATCGCACGACCACGTTCAGAGATATAGCGCAACGAGGATCGACCCGATCACCAACGACGGACCAACGTTCACGACACCAATTGATAATCACGAGACGCATAAATATACATCGGTAACTCGATAATCGCGATATTCAAAACGTAAAATTGAACGAAACGTTACATGTACCGTGAGGGCCAACTATTCTTCCGTTACGTGAACGCGTTCTCAACGCTCGAAACAGCACACGACTTTTCGCGCTGGACCACCCGGAGCCTCGCGTTCCTCTGATTCTCTTCGCCGTCCTCTCCCTCGTACTGTGTATACGCCGATAAACCACCCACCTCCTACCCTTACGGCACCCTCCTACCCCGCCAACCCTCTCTTCTCTTCAACCCTCTAGCCTAGTAGTAGTAGGATGCGGGGAGTTACTGGGGTGGGATCAATATGAGGTTGAGCGAACGCGGGAAATTCGCGCGCAGGTCCTTCTCCACCCTCCACCCTCCCCTCCCTCCACACGATACTACTCTCTCTTACCCCCTACTCTTGGCTAACCCCTCTGTCCCTCGTCTCTGTCCTCTGCCCGCACCCTCTGTCTATCCTTTTTTAACCGATGTAAAGAGAGTACCTCGTACTGACGTCTATCTCGTCTCGCTCTACCACAACCCTTCTACGTCCGTCTCTCACCGATTTTCCCGCTCCTTTTTCGTTGCCTCGTCGTCCCGACGTCTCCCGTTCGGCTCGTTTCTCGGCCAACCTTCGCGGCGGAGAGCCCACCCTTCGCCTCGAACCTTCCACCAGCTGCCCTGTTTCTATGCCTCACCTGATTGTACACGCATCTAGGTGTATACGGTGACCAGTCGAACGGGGCTGTACTAGATTCGACAGATTTGGCGGTGTATTAACAAACAGGTTCGTTTGGTACCGATCGGTATACGTTCTATTGTTTTCACCTTGTCGTAGTTCTCACAGTTTCTAGGAATCGATCTTACAGTCTGCTTTCAATCGAGAACAGGAGTCTTCATGCTTGCAAAGAACAATCAACGTTGGATTGAAACTGCAAGTCGCAGAATTGTAAAAATTCTTTGGAAGGTAACCCAGGCAGCAGGATTAATTATTTGAACACTAATTGCTCGACCCTCGGTAATAATTAAAAACGCAAACCAAAGTGAACGACGAGGTTCGGTTAAACGTTATAACATTTTCTAACGAGAGAGAATGCAGCTCCTAGGAAAAGTAGCCATATTTTAATAAAAGGACGAGAATGCTTGTTTCGAACCTTTTCTATGTTGTCCCTTGGTGATGATTTTCTGGATTAGGATGTTAGGTCAACTTTGACAGTTCGTTCTTTTCATAGGATTACATACATATGCCTGGATGGAGGTTTGTGAGATTCAGTTATAGATTACTCAGGGTCGTTCCTGTCTGATTTAAACGACTGACTTTGTAATCTTTAAACTGATCGATTTCCTGGGTGCAGGAACCAGCGTCAAAGATGATCTTTTTATGGCGACCTTTTAAGTTATTTTATTGCGAATGAATTCTACTTGTTGCTTGTTTATTACAGCGGAGTGTCGTTTCGAAGGTATTCTAAAGGGCTTGAGTTTTGTGTAGGGCGTGAAAGGGTAAGGATCTGAGACTTTGAGAGGTCACAGTACTCATTAACAAGAATAGAAAATTCTTAATGAATACGACTTCTAAAATTATACGTAATATTTCTGGCAGAAAATATAACTTTTTATCTCTTTGTGGATGCATTCGTCTATAAAAAGGAATGTAGGGAATGAATGAAATGTTTAAAAATACGATAATTTTCTCATTTCTTTTAATTGATGTATCTAGAAAAGGATGTTTAATAAAAAGTTTTATATATTACCGTACATTTTATTCAGAAGTAAAATTGATTTTAACTTTTATGTTCTCTATTTATTATTTATTCTGAATGAACGATATCGTGAAACAGCAATTTATCATGGAATTAAATAACTCGGAGGGATAATGTTTAACAAGAGAGACCACATTAAAATTCAAGAAATTGATATCCGCGATTCTGTTTGACTCTGATACCCGGCGATTTTTATGCAACGTTCCTTCACGATGCAAATGCGATTTCGAGGAAAAAGTGTCCGATTCCTATGCGTTGCTTCCGTCGTGGATTTCCGCGGCACGTTGTTAAATTTGCAAGAAACATGTACTACGTTGCCAACGGTGAACCCGTATAAAATTCCGTTTCTAAGCAACGAACTCGAAAATTATTAATTCTCCAGCCATGCTATTGTATGCGTTTCATATTTCCAGGGAATCGAGCTATTTCCAAAAAATAAACTCTTCAAATTGAAAATAAAGTTATGCTACAATGAGAAAGATCGAAGATATACATTCGTGATACTGCAAAATAAAGAATAAAGTACGTATAATAGACTGAAAACGTAAAGGAAAAAATTAAAGATTAAATTACGAGAAGACTTTGAAGAGACATGCACGTGACATCTAGAAAACAAGAAGAAAGAATAAACTAGAAATAGATTAAAAATTAAATTACGAGAAGCATTCGAAGAGGCATACATCTGACGTTAAAAGAAGAGGATAAAACAAAAGATAAAAGATTGAAAATTGGATTGCATTAAAAAAGCAATTGCACGAGTGACGAGAAATAGACATGACGGAATTATAAAGAAGAAGCAAGTATTCGATTCAAAAGAAATGGTAAAACCGACTTGTAACTTCACATAGTCGCATAACGTTCCCTGAACCAAATGATATTAATGTGAACTTTGGACTTCACGCAACGGCCCACCAACGAGTTCTTTTCTCTTCGAGCATCGCTGCAACCAGAGCCGATCGAGTGAAGTTGAATTGCGTTTACGCCATTACAACCCACGCCCCTCTGGTACGAGCCACAGTTCGAAAATACCCGTTAAACGTGAAAGGTAACGGTCAAATACCAACTTGAAGCGTCGACTTGCAACTTACTTTTCGTATAATGTTTGAACAGCTTTCGCAGTTTGAAAAAAGCCTCTTGCTTCGCGCCGGCACGTTCCACGAATTAAATCGAGTTTCGCTGGAATTTCGTACACTTTCTTACATATCTCTCATTGATCGATTCCAATGGTAGAATTATTTGTCAAAAAATTAATTCTTTCCCCAATCCTGGATACTTTAACGTTTTTTTCAATCTTTCCACGCTTGATCTAATTTTATGAAATTTATTATTTATCGATATGACAAGCTAAGCAATAGATTTGAAATAAATCAAACAAAATCTCTCTATGATAAATAAATATTTTCCAATAATAATTTTCATATAATGGACAAATATTTCACGTAATATAATGGTTTCTCTCGAAGCTTGGCATGTTAACGGTTGAACGATCACTCGGCATAGTCGAGTTGGTTTTTTCCAAACTGGAAGGCTTTCTCCCGTCAAGTACTCTTCTCGAAGGATAAATGAGCCCTTCCGGACCGCGAACGATGCCGGCGACGCAGCGACGATGAGATTCGAGGCGGTGAATTGGAATCCGGCCAGAAGAACGCAAATTAATGACGTCATCTCTGTGGCCACCGCCATAACCGTCGTAATTATGATCGCAAACAGGAGTAGGCCGTGGCACGATCGAACCCCGTACGAATTCCACCGACCACCACCGATGAATTTACATGGTCCGATAGATTGTTACCAATTTAACTATCGATAAACAGGTTGCGGAGAAACAATGTGCCGTCTCTCGCTGCTGTTGCATGTTACCACGGTGAAAAAGAAGAACGTGAATTCAAACGATAGAAATTAAGAGACTGCGCGATCTTATACAATTCGATGTCAACCGTTGTGTTGTATCCACAACATGTTTCATGCTACGAATCTTATTATATCGGAGAAACGTTTAGTCTTCTATTGCAATTTATTCAATGTTAATCCTTGCGTTTTATCGTGTTGTTTCGCGTTTAACAAATTTTGACGCACAAGTGTTCGGAGTATTGTTTGAAGTATTGGATAGCTAATACCTGTAGCTATATAGTTTAATATACAATAATAATATAACAATAACTAATAGATATATAGTTTATACTCGGCTGTCAGGAAAGGAATGAAGTTTTCATAGGCTCTATCGATTGTCAAAAACATTATGCGCATCTGAAGGCAAACAGGATTGTTATGTCCGATTGTAGTTACGAAACATTCGGTTAATATCTCACTCTATTGTTCGTAAAACTATTTAGATCGAAATGGAAAAAAGAACGAAAAGGCTGCGGCTGAAGAAATAAACAATCCGTTATTCGATATACTCCACGTTCCAAACCACAACTTCCTAGAAACAATAAAAAATTGTTGCTCTGTAATCAACATTTTTCCATCGGAGAAAATTAACCAAAGAATGATTACTTGTCAGAAATCTATCGTCGTTCTTAACCCACGTTACAATTTCCTTCTTTAACTGTCACCTTCAACCGAAGTGAACAATCGTACAATGATGTACGTATGGAAACTCAGAGAGACACGTTGTATCCGCGAACCTAACTGGATAATAGCAGCGTTAATTAAGAACTCATTCGCGGGGTGCATCGAACGTCTATCAAAGGATACAACGCCCACCCTAAACGCACACCTACGCGCAAATTCGCACATATATACGCACACACAATAGAATGGAGAATGCGAACCAGACGATACATTACGCAATGTAGCTCGCTACCCGAACCTACCACAATCTAGGGGATGAATCGAACTATCGTAGGAGAGATAGCAGCGTTTCCGAGCCAGATCATCCCGAAAATTGCGTCATTTGGGCTTCGTCTAAAATACATAATAAGCTAGGTCAGGCTTTCTCGACGAAACAGCAATTTCCTTTGTCCCACCGTCAAACGTAGACTCTACTTTGGAGGTATCCATCTGTCCTGGCGAAATGTCAGACGAAATGATCCATCTCAATATTAACAGGGAACAGCTGAACCGAGGGAGTATTATTCTTGGATGAATCGAAACGTCTAACAGGTAACCGTAATGATATTGAGCGATTTAGCGTGTTGTATTGTTGAAGTTTGAAGGAGATAGCCGCCCTTTGATCGTTTATTACGAGTAATTTGTAGTGGCAGTAAATGCAAATTCCATTACGGTAGCTGTGTGCTACAATTTAGATATAGTTCCGGGCATAGAAATGTAGGTTGCGTGTATTTTGATTAATATTTACAATATTCCTTGACTTTAACGGTGTTAATTATTTACTGTGTTTAACATATCTGGTAATTAATATATTTATTTGATAGAAAAAGTACGACAGACCGTCTAATGCGAATCGTGTATTTAATTTAAAATGTTAATCGATAATTGCTTTCGTATGATTTCGTATGTTTGTAATTTTTTTTCGTCCTATCGTCATCATCAAGATAAATGTAATAATGTTGATTTTACATGACTTTAAATTATATAATCTCTTTAGGTAATCGCTTTTTTTCTACCTTCAATGGCAGCATGCTAGATATCTACACGCGTCTACGATTACCACAAAAACGTAATCTTGTCGCGTCAATGATAATCTTTAAACTGGAAAAATTAATAACATCTTTTATTTTATCATTTCTGTTTTATTCCTGATACCTTATCTTTTACATTATTAGGAGTGAAACTTGATCCTTTTAAAATTATTATAATCGTTTTTGTATTGTACATCTTAGACTAAAATTAAGATAATGTGAATATATGTATATATATTCTAGTGTAGATAAATTTAATCTAAACTTTGAACTTGCGGAAATGTACATACAGGTGTCTGATAAGTAAGAGAGGGACAAAGATGTTAGCACAGGATAAACGTAATGCTGTGTCTCTGTCGTAGAGCCACAGTTCAGATCATAATATCGAATGTGATAGGGCGTCTAATACAAGCAGCGCGCCAAATATCGTCTTGCGCTATAGTTCGAGATTCTATATTGCACCTGTCGAGGATAGTACATCTAATGGTACACTAACAATGGTTTAACGTGTACCAAGTTAATAATCAACCATGGAAACAAATTGTAGAATAACCATACTTAGGAAAACTATAATTATTAATTTTATTGTTATTGTATTTCGAGAAATAAACTTAAAAAAATAAAAATTATATACCGACTAAATGATTAAGAATTTGGGATGCATTGTTTAATTTGTATAATAAAATTGAAAATCAAATGCATCGTAGAAGAATTTATATTTCAATGGAAAACTTTTTCATAAATTCGTTAATATTTCGTTTATAAATGTTTAATATTTACTCGAATTTTAGTAGCAACGCGAATTCCTATAAAATAAACTGTCAATAATACACTGACATTTACAAATCCAAAGAGCAGAGGAAAATAAAATTACACACTTGAGACTGAATTTCAAATTAAATTGTCTGCTACACCTATGCACGATTTGTGCCAACCTACGCACGAAAAATCCTGTTGATTTATGACCATCACGGTGCATTTTTTCGCGCTCCCGTAAGAGGATTATCAGAAAGCGGCGAATAAAAAAGGAGAAATGAAAAGCCAAGATAAAACTGCCTCCAGTTGAATCGCATTATTACGATAATCCAACGATATTAGTCGTTCACGTAGTTATGCGTTTATCCGACAAATCTCGTTCATCGTCTTTCTAACTTCTAACGGGTTACTTTATACGCTAGTTTAATTCTCGTTTCATAATTATCGGAAAATAATTCACGAATAATTTTCATATCTTTGCAGCAATTAATTCATTTCAATGTCTATAGCGTGTTCGTAACTACGATAAATAAAATAATGAATTTATTAATCTGTTATACCGTTTCAAAGAGTACCTTTGATAAATAATATAAAAGTCATTAATCGATGCTTTCTTCGCATCAAACATTGGTAATGGAAGTTATCGACAAAAGAAATTATCTTTGATTTTAAATATCAATATTTCACATGTTCCGTGTATCGTTGATAAAATATTTATTTAATGATATTTTCTAACTAGTCGCACTATCTTTATATTTCTCCCGAGCTATCACCAATTGTCACTAATTTTTTGTAACCATTAATCACACTATGGTGATCGAATTTAATCTTTTCAACTACATTTAAAAATTTTATGGAAATAAAGTCTTATAGAAAAACTTCCAACCTGCTATTTTCGAAACTTCGCAGTTGATTTCTACTCGTCAATTACGACAATTTAAGCTCAGTAGCGTCCAAAACGAGCCGGTGTCGAAGCTAACCTCTGCACGTCAGTCAATACTCGTTCCGTAGAGCACATCGACCGCGATCGTGATTAATGGAGGAATCGGCTTGCACCGCACAAAACGAAACGGGATGCAGAAGATTGAAACACGTTATCGCGACGATTGCGATCACAATGATTTCAATATACATAAATTGCAATTTATTTCAACCAATTGTAGTTTATCGGTGCAGCAGACACGCGGCAAAACTTCGAAGCTTGGTTCAATCAAAGTTCGTTTCGTTACGCGTGAACGTATTCGCGATTGGGTTCGACTTTCCGCGCGAAATTTGAAATCGGGGTTAAGCGTTGCGTGGCCCATTTCTCGTTTGTATCTTGTTGTAGATGAACGGGTGTTTTAATTTGTGGAGACCTCGCGAGTGGGCTGTAACGACGTAATATGAGGCAGTAAAATATAACGTCCGATAAGACAGACTGGGTCGGAAGTATTAGCATGGTTATGATTGCTAGAAGATAGGATGAATAATGGGCGTCCTTTGCAGCTGTGTGAACTATTTCCTCGTGAAAAAAGTGTGATAACATGGTTCTATGTAATTATTAATTATCGCACATTTTATATAATCGTTACCTTTGTGATTGTACTAACAAGTACAGTCCTGAAACTAGTATTAGATATTTCCACAATATTTATATTTTTATAAAAGTCGGTAACAAAATGAAAATTAAATCAAAATAGAGATTTGTTTTACTTATTAAATATTGTAACCGGTGCTTCGCTTACGATATTTCATATGTCTTGGAATATTACGTGCGTCCTGTAAATTTTTTCATTTTTGAACACTCTATTCGCCAAAACCTAGTTCATTGCTTGTTTTCCAAAATAAACTATTATACTTAGATTTACGATAGGTTAATAGCAAGCATTAGAAGCTTTGAATGGGAACAAAAATTGATTTGATATGTCAATAGTTTATTTATAGATGAGCACATAGTGGGAAGACGGTAGGATAGATATGGAAATGGGAATCCAAAGAAAAAGTTTAGACGCGAAAGTAAGGATTGAAAAGATTTAGAAGGCGGTTTGCTAGAAGTAGGTCATCTTAATATCTTCTGTGGCGCTACAGAAAAAAGCACGAACGTGGAATAGGTGGTTTCAAGGGATCAGAATGATATGGCAAAAAGTTTTCTTTCAGGTAGTTTTCTTTTTTTTAAAGTATCAAGGTCAATGGCATTTGTTTCCGAATAAAGTCGAAAGTTAACACGGGAATAGCGTAAAACACTTCGAAACTAGTTGCCATTCCTCTTATTAAATTATTAATACAATTTGAAAGATATTACTCACGAAAAAATATCTAATTACATCTTTCAATATCTAAAAAACAATAGTCGAATAAATGTGATACGAAGAAAATCCAATAAAGCCTGATAAAGGAAACGTTTCCTTTGAAAGATAATACTATGCGCAAATATTTTTCGCAGCCACTGTAGATTCAAGTGTATTCCATACGCCTGGAAAAATTTGAAACTACGAAAATTGAACGCAAACAGTGATAACACAACGTTTTATTGAGAAATAAGTTGAAATGATTTAAAATAAATAAATAAATAAGAATACAAAAATAAAAAAGGATTATAGCCACTGTGTACATGCGACTTTATCGAAATGAGCGGACGCAGTGAACAGTGATCGATCCACCCACGTTCCATCTCGTTCGTGAAATTAACGCGAACGCGTACACCGACGCGACTAAAGACAGAACGTTCCACGAATTTATAACTGGCCGCGAACAATATCCGCGCCTACATCGGGGATTTCCATTACGGTTAATCCAGCCGTGGCTTCACGCAGTATGTTCAGCACACGTTAAGGGGTGAAGAGAGGTGGGGATTTAGGGTGAGACACACAACAGCAAATTGCAGCCGGAATCTAAATCTCACCGTGGTACCCACATACTCACCTGAGGAACTGCGTACTTGTACCCGCATTCCCGATACAAATGGATAGACTGACACGGTGATTAAGTGGCACGGCATCTCGTATTCACGTGTACACTCGTGTGGACCGAGAGTGTGCGTGCCACGCACTGTACGTGGCAGGTATAGCGTATGGCGATTAAAGGCTGTTTCACAATGCAGCTTGGGTCAAGAGAATCGAACTATAGCTGGAGTCTGAGAGCTTGCGCTTTCAAAGACGCTTCCCCTACCACCCATCAAATATTTCGTTTGTTTGATGGAGTACTATATCTTGCGTTGAAATGTATTATACGAGATTTATGTGGAAGAAAGAAATTAATCTCTTCGAGTCATTAGATCTAGTCAATTAAAAAATTCCCAATATTTCATTTGAATCACACTATTCGATTAGTAGATTATAGAATATATATATTTTCCATTAGCAAACTGATAGCGGATTAACAATAGATTAGCTATCTGCAAAGGGAATAATGTCTGCGAATGTGTGTGGAAACGTCGAGGAAGTTAAATATTTAATCGATTGTTTCCCAATCTTACGAAAGATTTGTAGCCATTAATGTAATTTATCAAGTTACTCTCTTCTCACCGGAGATTTGTCTTAGAACGTGTGCATGAGAGCAATATTCGTGATGTCTCGGATAACGATCTTTTTCTCTAAGATGTTTCCTGATTGGATGCAACGTCCGACATAGGATGAAACCCTGCGTGAAATGGATTTTTGGGTTTGGAGAAGCCTCTGTTGCTAGGTAAATAAATTCGTGCAGCTGGTCAGTATGCTCTTTCGATCAATGTTTACTCGAAAAAACTTATGATACATTAGTTTTACATTTTTTTATGGAAATATTTTATACGGAACAATTTTTGTGTCATACGATCAGCTCTTTTTAAGAGTCGTGTCGAAATTAAGATAAATATTGACATGTATTTCTTTTCTCACTTAAATTGATTTCTGGAACATTTCACGATGCATTTGAGATATTTCGAATGGAGCAAGCAATCGTCTAAATAGAAAAATTAAATTTCATGAATTTTTAGAATCCCGAATGATTTTTTTCCATTCAAAAAATACAAGAAAAAGATCTCAAATCCTAAGATTTAATTTAGTAATATAAATTATCGCGATTTACAAAGGAATGTACCAAAATCTAAATTTTAATGGAATAGCGTATAATAGAGCTAAGAAGCCTGAATGATATCATAAATAACGATAAAGCTTAAAAATAAATCGATAAAAAATAATAAATAAAATAAATTATCGCAATTCGATATATTTCGTTGTTGACGAAACAGGAAATTCGACCGCGGCTATGTATCTCGTTAAATCTTCGAAACTTTAAATCGACTCGCTAAATCGAATCAAAAGATCGATTCCCTAAAACTGTTAGTAACTAAGCTCGTGGCGCAAATGTTTCCTTTCGTTAATTGGAATCTTGGAAATGAATCGTCCGATAAAGTAGACGCGGTTACCAACTGAACATCTTAATTAAATTGAATTCGCGTCGCGCGACCTGAAAGCTTGCATAAAGGCTTCACGTGTACTGCTCTAGCTAGTTTAAATCGGCCAATAGGGTGCAATAAGGAACGACAGAGGCAAAATTGAAAAGACACATACGATCGATGCCTGTATATTCCAGATGCAATATTTTCTCAATAACAACGTTACAAGGACTTGTTACTTTTTATCAAATTTTAGGGTCTTTTCTATCAAATCCTATTTTTCTATCGTTAGAATATTTTTTAAATTTGCGGAAAACATAAAAGAATTGCCTTTTAAATTGAAGGTATTTTTCTTGATTGCGATCGGGGAGAGATGGAGACAAAGAGCTTGAGCGCCATAACCTCAATTAATGGTTAACTCACAATTAATATCATTTAGTCGTAGATCACAATCCGCAAAAGCTTGGATCGACTTATTTAATTGTATAATACTTTAATTTGCGTTCTGTGTTTTACCCGATAAAGACTGTAAATCGCGTAGATATCACGTAAGATATAAAATACAAATTACATAATCTAACTCAAATGTAATTCGAACTTACTTTCCTACTTATAACACGATCGTAATACGGGTTGTGCATTAAAGAACCTTCAACTTATAGCAAATGTTTCAAAAAAATAATATACGCGTATCACACGAGCACGATCGTAATTAAGATACCGCTATTGCGAATTGGCTGTGATCGTAGACCGTCGATTTACATAAATACACTGCGCGAGGCATTATTTTCATCGGGCAAACAAAGCATCTTTCTCCCAACATCCGAGCACGTGCGAGGAATTCTGCAAACATGCGGGCGAGAATAATCCGTGCATTGTTTGCATGTTTTCGCACGATTTCCATTTAGATAAGTGCTTATGATCTGTGCGTTCGATTTTTTACGCCGCAATGTGGGCACCGATTTTCTTCAAGGAAACAAAGAAAAAATTCAAGGTTATGACGACTTACGGTACAATAAAATCGATGATGATTTTTCTGACGGGAGAAGTTACTTCTTGCGTATTGGGGAAGAAAAATAGAACGATTGATTTTAATAGAATATTTTGAGAGATGAAATACAATGTACATGGAAAAAAATGAATTATAGGGGTTCGATCGCTTTGTTATTGGACTTGTTTAATCTGACTATCTGGAAAAAATTAATTTGGTAGTGTCATCTTATCGGATCAAGAAGCAAACTGCATGGGACGTAGGTAATGCAGAAATCTGTTGGTCGGTACTAAAGTGAATTACAGGGATCTGCTACACCTGTAGTTGCAAAAAGAAAGTGGATAAGGTTGGCAAGTGTTGGAGAAAGGCCAATAATTCAGATATTCATAATGTCATTGTCCTTTCAGATGAAACTGTATAATACACCGCAACCTAGTATAATATACAATTCATTGACGTTAGATACTTAAAACTAAAGTCCATCTACGTTAAAAAGAAACTTGCAAACATTAATTTTCATGAAACGAGCACATCCTTTTTGTCTTCATTTTCTTGAATAAACATATGATGTATCGTCAATGTAAATATAATGAGATTCGTCAGAGGATGATCACAAAGCAGGTTCTTAGAAAGATGGTACCGAAAAATGAAAAAAGAAAAGGAAAATAAAAAGAGATTTTGGGTGGACGGCGCATTAACAACACGCCTAATAAGGTTTTCTCGTCTAACCACAAGTTTCGACCACTCGTGTAAATTTTCGCGGCAAGTTTAAACACGTCTGGACAAGTTGTAGCACGACTCGTGCCTTCTTCTCTGCCAAACTCGTTTCTTCTTATCCTTTTTTCTGCCGCGATCCTGCTGTCTAACAAGGACGACACTGGTTTTGCGGTTTAACAAGTAGAACTTTGGCCAGTCTCGTTTATCAGATGATTAACGCACTGACCGCAATTTAAAAAAGTCTTAAAAGGATATTTCCCTCGCATGGTTTGCCGACCGAACAACTGCTCACACGAGCGTGTAAATTTCGCTCCTTCTGCGCACGAAAGTCCGACTTTCGTTGCAATTAAAAATTTAGACATCCGTTTTAAATTAAAACTTTTAATTCTATACAGTGATGTTATCACCACTGTTACTGTAAATAGGGCCTTCGCGTTCATTCTAAACTACCATGGAATTTAATTCATTATCCTCCGTCGATGCTCATCCCTTATATTTTACATTTTATATTTACTTTCTGCCTAATTCGCACAGTCGATAATTGTTGCCTAACGAACGTATGCGCCACATAATTCATAAAAAGAAATTCACAGTAAAATCCATATAATATCTAAAGACACACGAAACATAACATCAATTCAATTCAGTATCACATAAATACAGTACACTTTTTCCATCTTAATTCTAAAAAGTTTCCAAGGAATGTTTACCGTAGTTGTTACGTGCATCGAACAAAGTCTTCTTTACCGATATTTTTCATACAAGGCAATTCTTCGAACGAAATTAATTTCTATAAATGAACAAATATATTTATTTTTACAATATTCCCGCTGTTCAATTCGATCGCTAGCCGCAGCGAAAAAATTGGTTATTTGATAAACGGCAGATCTGTACACATACCGTGCTATTTGTCAGCTGCAAGAATCATTTTCCAAAAATATCCGCTATCCTGTTGCAGGCAAGCAACCTCGCCAATATCTCTGTCGGTATGCAAGTTCACGCTTTACCGCGATTTTCATGCACGAGCATTCAAACTTTTACACAGTGCCACCACGCTCTCATTATCCTACAGAGGATTTTATGTTTCGTAAACTTGAGGCATCTTAACGAAAATCTCTTAAACAGTTTCGTGTTATAATCGCGAGGAGGAAACTTTTAAACGCGTCATTGTTTAATATCGATCAAACTTTCTAGACGTGTCTAATACCTTAATATTCATTAGGGAATATTTTTCATTTCAGATTACGTATTTCTTTTCATTATTATTATTATTCGAAATCGCAACGATAAATCCGTTTTTATTCCTATGAGATTTTTATGCTATACTAACACCGTTTCTGCGAAAAAAAAAAAAAAAAAAACTAATTGACGAAATGCTACTAGGAACGATTACTATGATCGAGACATACCGAACGTATTAACGATATAAAAGGTAATAGATTCGAAATCGCAAATATAATTTCTTGCTTAATGAAGTGTATAAAGCTGATATTTGCGGTTTGTTCGCGAAACGAAGCGAAATGTGCGTTCCAGCACGTTATTTACTTGTAGCGGAACATTACCACGTGCTCGAGATCCGGTTTGAGCAAAATTGAATTCATGGTTAAGCACCATCTGTCTGGCCGGGGAAAAAAATTTACGATCCGTGCGATCGAAATTTATGCCTCGCCTTAGAAGAGCGCAACTTCTTTCTCTACTCGTGGAAAATATCGTCGCATCGTACTAAATTATACTAATACTATGATATTTCACGTATAAATTTGAAGAATTTAGGAAAACATATACACCGTAAGACCTAGGCAAATTCTATCTTTTCAGTATAATTATTTAAATCTGTTACTCTTTGGTAAAATGTAATTCGTAATTTATATACGGGGTGGTTGATAACTGGTGGTACAAGCGGAGAGGGGGTGATTCTACGCGAAAAAAGAAGTCGAAAATATAGCCAAAAATAACAATTCTGTTTTAATTTTTTTTTTTTTTAATTTTTCCATCGAGACAACGATCTACAGTGAGATCCGTTATAACGAGACGTGACAAAGTGCACGCGTACCGAGCCAAAATTCAAAGTCGATTTTCTCGAAAACAAAGCCTCATACGAAAAATTTTTATTCTACATTCTCGACTTCTTTTTTCACGTAGAATTACCCCCCTTTCCGCTTGTACCACCAGTTACCAACCACCCTGTATAATATATTAACTACAATATTCTCAGACGGTAGCGATATAACGTGCTCTAAATGTACTCAATTTCTTCGAAAGATAACGTACCAAAGCCTATTCTCTATAGCCTTTTGAATTCTAAACAAACAGGATGATCACGAACGAACAGAAACGTAAGAAACTACGAGACGACTCAAATTTCGAGTGATTCAAACGAAACAATGAAAGGGTCGCCCGAGTAAATAGAAAATAGAAAATAATAATGAAAAGCGAAACGCACAAAGACGACTTTCGAATCACGAGCCTTTCAGATGGAAAACCGTGGTGTACGCGGTGCAAGAGCATAGAATGGACAGCGATGGCTTTAAATGGTCCGTATTTCAATAATGATAAATCACCCTGGTTCGACGCAACGACAGACATGGCCGGTTTGAAGATCTCACCGCGAGATATCGCCGTCAGGGGTCTATCTTGTGCCTTTTATCTTATACGGTCCTGTCTCCTTTGGTCTGCCCTACAGCACGTTTCAAAACCCATCGGGAGTCTCGAACGTGAAGGAATCCCTTTCAGATGCGTTCTCGGAAACACGTTTCCCTCGATCTGGAGGACTAAACCTTCCATACCTTCCAATTGTCCCGTTTAACATCTCCTGACACGATCATGCTTTCCTTTCTTCCTTTTTGGAATATGTATCGCGCCAGCAGTTCGTACGAGTCACATTATCGGGCACATAATTTAGGATGAAGTTTTTGAGGTCGCGTAATTTTAAGGTTGCGCGCTTACGTTGACTCGATACGGGCAGATTTTTCATATTATAATTTTGCCATTTGAGATTATTAGATTCAAATGTGTAACAGTCGCGTGTAGAAGGTGAAACTTCTTCTAATACACGGTCTTACTATTCTACATAGTATTCAAGGTGGATGTAGCAATAATTCATGCGTGACTGATGAATATAGGTACTTTTATTTGAATATCAATGCCTCAATTTAACAGTCGGTTAGACGTTTTATGATAGTTTTTGCAATGAATTTGATTAATACCTGCGTGGAGGGAATTTATAAGGATGATGATAAAACCGAATATTATTTGTACGAGTTGAATATGCGATGTAATACTTTCTCGATTGATAAATGAAGATGGAGCAAAGTATCGCTTTGTTGATTAATTTCGACCTATTTTCATTGTTTCAGTCATTTATCTAACGTTACGAAATTTTTTAATATAAAGTTTCATAATCGGTTTCTTCGTTTTTAATAATATAGGATGGCGTAACTATTTTTTACCATTGTTACATCAACGATTTATAAAAGAAGACAACGTCTATCTACTCGATGCAGCAACGAACATCCATAAGAGAATCTCAATTCATCAGAGGATACGCAATGAGACAAAAGCTATCAATCGCATCACAATAGAGCATCGCCAAAGAAAAAAGATCTTCGTCGTTTACGGTAAATTCCAACATCCATAATTCAAAACAGAACGCTAACAAATAAGGAGACATGTGTCATCATATCAAATCCATCGTCGTATTCGTATCACAGATCGAAACATTTTCACGTTGATTCAACGTTATGCCATCTAACTTGTCTCGACTCGATCAGAAATACCTTAATAAAATGAATGATATTCATAGGGGAATTTAAATACAATTATAGCACACGTATAAACTACAACAAAACGCTAATAGAAAAAGATACATATTTATCATCTATATCGAAACTCGAGAAGAGAATATTCACTTCTACGTTGATCCAACATCGCGTCACTTAATATTCTTTCTTTGCATCGAAAACATCTCGATAAGATAGATGACGATTACTGTCTACGAGGAAATTCCACTATCGTTTAACAAAATTGAACGTCACTAAAACTACGATACATTTCTAAAAATAAGAAAGTATTTACGAGAAGAATTCTATACGATGCACGCGTCAAAAGTCGTATCAAACGTCAACTCGAAAACCGGATCGACATTTCGATGTTTCGATCTGCAGCTAAACCAACAGAACGCCTATATGCGTGTTCTTTAAAAGAATCCTTTTTATTTATCGTCCATAAGTCTCTTATTGCACGCGCGCCTAAGAATTGCCCCTAATAATTTCCCAGGAACATCCAACTGCATACCAACGTGTCCATATTCCCATGCAACGTTACGTGCTCCTGCAACACGAGGAAGAAGAAATCGCCACGAGATAACTCCTACATGAAGATATTATGCTTTGATATATGTACGCTCGAACGAGTAGAGAATTGTTTAGCGACGAAGCCAGAAATATACAAGAATATACGAGATCGTTTGAGAAGGCTTATTGCTCGCGCGATGTCCGAACACGATGTTCCCTTTCGTGTAAATTCGCAGAAATTTTTCCCAGGGACAACGGAACGTCAACGGAATGCGTTATCGCTATAAGACACGTGACGATCCCGATTATGCACGTGTATCTCAACGACGAATGGAATTTCGGTGGGCAGGCAGCACTGTTTACCGAACGACGCGTGGTTCGATGCTGAGTCGATTTCGACGCGACGATGATGCGTGATTGGTTTCAGCGATGAGAATCTGCTGGTGAATCGTTTCTACCGTTAGGCGGGTGAGAAGGAAGCAACGATGTTTGGCGAAGTAATTTGATGAGATTGAGAGTTAGGTAGAGGTTTCTTTTCTTAGATCTTTCAGAGATAAACCTATATTTCCTTTACGACTATATTTTAGCAGATGTTAGTACGAGTTCGATAAACTGGATATTTAATTTTTAACGAAAAAGTTAATTTGTAAAGAAGCTGAAGATGACTTGGTAAACGTTGGACCGAGAGAACCGATACAGATGAAGTTTGCAATGAGCTTGAACATGCCTTCGGATTATATTTCTTAATAAAAAATTCAGTTGGCCAACTGATTTAAAGTAATCAAGTTACATAATTCACTTTGTGTATAATAATATTTAATACTTGCAAGTTGGAAATCGCATGACGCGATAGAGGGTCAAGCAGATTAAAATAACGTCCTTTCTCCGCTCTTTCAACTTCAATCCCGCGAATGTTTTCGATACGCGACTGCCGCATACCTGAACGCGTTTCTGCACTCGCAAACGTCTCTTCGAGTTCGGTTGTCGCGAGCTTTTGCACGTCATCGTGACTCAGCCAAGCGGGATCGTCAAACGTGGTGCTTCAAACGTATCGTCGTCGACCCATCCAAATAAAAGGTTTTCTTTTTAGTTGTTCGTACGAGGGCATCGACTCAGACAGCCTGAATTTCCGTTTATTTTCTTTCGCTTATTATTGCTTTTCCTTCTCATTTCATTTTTTCCTCGCTTCCCCCTCTTAGATTAAATCTCCGTTCTTTTTACTTTCTTCGATTTTCTCCTTTTTTTCAACCTTAGTTGATCCTGTTCACGCGGCCAATTTAAAAATAACGCGTTGTATCGGTGGTGCATAAAAATATACCAATCGAGGGAGAACGATCGTTTGGTGAAAGAGAAGTCGGCGATAATACGACGCAGATGGGGATGTTTTTCGAGTGAAATGCGCGAGATTTTGCTGGAAGAGGATAAAGAGTACTTTATAAAAAGAAATATATATAAATGATATATCAAGAGCAACGTAAGATTTATATACGTGGAATAAAGTCCCCTGTTTGTAGAAGCTATGAGCTTCCCAGTGACCTACTAAAACCCAGCTCTATGTAATTTGGTAGATCCAGTTACGTCCATGTTCCCTCGTATCAAATTCAAGTTCGCTTCAATCTAGCGTACAACTGGCTTGCATCATTTTCCAAATCTTCGTTTCCCTCGTCTCTCACTAATTTCCCAGAAATTTATTTGCCTCGAAAAAATAACACCAGGGTCCACAAATTCCTTCGGATTTCTATCCTCTTGAATTTATCATATAATTTCAAAAATAAGAAAGAATAAAAATTGTCTACTTACAGCACTTGTAGAATGAGCAGACAAAATCGCAAGTTGTCCTTTAGGTTTCACGGCAGAATTCCTTGGAATCTCGAAGGGAGAGAAAATCAAGGACACGACGCGATTGACGGCAATTCGCAGGCGTACGTATCCCGAATCCGTACAGCGTGTACACGCGTGCAACTTGGAATCACGCGAATTTAACGCCACATTCTCGCCGGCAAGGAAAAATTGAAGAAACGCCAGTAATTCAACGTGGCGGACGCTGAATTATTGTAGTAGCATTGGTCTACGCCTTTCGTCGGCTGCAAGTGGCTTGGTCTCCACCGGATGTGTAGGTTACGCGTCCCTGACCTAGCCTGTCTTCATATTATACAGAGGAAAAATAGCGAAGAAAAAAATAAGAGAGAACGAAGGAAAAAGGAAGAGCGACGGGATAAACGAGTGCAGACGAGGAACGAAGGGCGTTCGTGGTTACGCATGGCCGCTGAAATCGTCACGAACAAAGAGCACGGACAAAAGTAAAGAACAAAAGAGTCCGGAAAAATGATATTTATTAGAAATTTCCTTTCCTAGATTTCGAAGATATATGCCGGATCGTTGCGTGCAAACAGCAAGGAACTCTCGAATGTTGTTAACCTCAGGATTTGTGCGTAGCTGTATTTTTATTTTCTTCTTGAAGAAGGACCAAGTCCACTGTAGATTTTTACTATTGAATCCAGGCAATAGAAGATTGTCGATGAATATTTGGAATATTTTTGTGGTTATATTTTTTAAAAAATTTCTTTCTTAGAAGTTTGTATAGAACTAGTCGGATTATAGTTTATCGATGTATACATATTGAATGAATGTATTAGGTTGTCCGAAAAGTTTCTTTGGTTCTATAAGGAAATAACAGGAGCACGATGTTTTTTGTTTTATATTAGTTTATTGAATTATGCACGAGCATAATAATGGAAATAGAAGGAAATAGATCATACCTAATTCAATAAAATAATATAAAACAGAAATTGTGAAATTGTTGCTCATCTATTATCACCTTATGAAACGAAAGAAACGTTTTGGACAACGTAATAGATGAATCAATCGTTTTTATCAATCCGGAACGCGTATTTTAAACACCAACGCTGGTTCTAACGATGAATCGAAATGTATAATCGATCACAAAATGTATAAGCGACATTAGACATGTTGCTTATCCTTAGTTTCAGAAAAATCAGGAAGAAAAATGAGTAAGAGAAACTCAATTTCTAGTTGCTGAAGGACAATCATAAACGCCCGTCCGAAGAGAACTACAGGGCTACTTTATCTCAACAGATAACATAAACCAATCTCTACTCGGCACTTTGTCAAACTACTTAACAAATTCGCTAAACAGATACTAAATCTTCCCGCTAGCGTCTTCTTCCACCTCTAAACAGCGTCTTTCTCTAACACTGTAATGATCGATCTTCGTGGTAAATCTATCTCTGTGCCAAAAAAATATTGCGTGGGACGTTTCGAATCGCGTTGCAAACATCGTTCGCCAGACTGTCGGATACGTACGCGTGTTGCGCGTATCTGCTATCGTCGAATTTACCTAGCCGTAAAGTTTCGCCAGGTAAATTCGCGCCAGAGTTTGATGCACCGATGCAAAAATTGCTCCGCCGCACGGCTACGTGATGAAAATCCGCAATAAGGCTTAGAAAACACACTTGAAGGGGAAAAAGAGAGAGAGAGAGAAACAGGAACGAACACGGTTACACGAGAGTCGGCAGCCGCTAGGATGCGGCAGTGTTTTAAAATCGAACGGAAATCCAGTCGAGCCGCGTCCACCGCCATTGCAGCGGTTGCTAATAATAGAGTAGATACTGGAAGGATAGAAATACGACTTCCTCCGTCACTCTGTACCCTGCTGCGTCCCAAGAATAACGGGCTCTCGTTCGATACGAGACTAGCGAAAATAGGGGGTCAGGGGCGGCAGCCTAATTCAAACACTCGATACAGCCAAGAAGAGAAGCCACGCGATCGCACGTGATACAGATCTGACTTTCTTTTTAAGGCAGATATACTTCGTTCAACGTGCAAATGAATTTTTTTTTACCGGAGATTTTGCCGGGTTTTTTCTTTTTTTTTTTTTTCTTTACTTTAACTGTACCAGTTGGATCATTTTTCGGATTTTTTGGCGAGAATAAATTGGAACGGTTAACGATGTCGAGGAGGTTTACTGGTTAAAGGGCACTTCAGATGGTATTCGTGCAATTTCGTTGACATTTTTTTGGGCAGGAAGTGGCGAAATGTTTTTATTTTACTGCAGCAACTAAATCGGAATGCTGGAAGTTAATGAAGATTTTTCTTGATCGTTGCTTTTTGGGTATATCACGTGGGTCGGTTCAGCTGGAATTTCGAAGCTAAAATGGACGATTTATTTTTTTATGGGTCTCGTAGAAACCATACCGATCAACTCCATAAATTGAAACGCAGAGAAAGAGAGAAGGCTACAAACGTTATTTTCTATAATTTAGTTGAAATTTACGGTCAATTATGACAACTGTGAGCGACAAATAAATTTATGAAAGACAGTCCCCCGTTTTTTTGAAGGTTTTGAATGTTAATTACGTACTTAGTTCGTAAATTATATGACATGTAAAAATTTGTTTTAAATATTATTTTTGCATCCCTTCTTATTCTTCTGTATTTTATCATTCTTGATTCTTAGAAAAAAAATCTAAAGGGTTTAAATAATTTAAAAAAATTGATTTATAATTTGTTGTTATTATGTGTTTTATTTATTTCTTTTTTTTACAGATTCTATCTGTAGTGTGATTTATAAGGGAAAATTTACTTGTTTACACTTTCGCAGAAAACTCATCCATTGAATCACGATGATAATATTATTCGAGTGACTGTGAAAGCGTATCCTAAACGCAAGGGATCACCTTAAAAGGCTCGATATCAAAGATACCTAGCTAACTAGTTGAGATTCCATGCTCCATGCGTAAACTGAAACAGTCCACTTTCACACAATAGAATTTCAGAGAGAAAACATTCTCTAGATTGAGTAACTTCCAAACTTGAAGCAATACTAAACATCCATTCAGTTTGTAGTTAAACTCACTTAGTTAACAACTTCCAGCCATTTTCAATAATAGATAATCGCGAATCTTTGAAACCGCGCGTAATCCAGAATTTATTTCGCGTTTCTTGTTTAACACGTCTCATTAGCTGCATGAGATATAATTTAATTAATCGTAAGTTTGAAATTCAAATGGAAATAGATTACATTAGAATATCGAATTCCCAGAAAAACAACAGTCGTGCCAAATTCATGGTACTTTAATCTTCTCTCGCATTTATTCAACCCGATCAACTTCAGCAAAGATATTTAATTCTCTGTTTTATTTATTTTACTTGATCGATTTGGCATAGATGTTCGATATTCTCTTGCATTTATTTCACTAGATTAATTCAACAAATCAATTAAAACTCACATTTCTACGTTCATTGGTCGCTATAATTGTTTTAAACTTCTGTTTACTTGATATACGTGCCCTAATTATTTCTTGTTACAGTAATTATTGAAAGGGTTACATCTTTCGTCGTCCCACGCGGCGTCGTACCAATTCGATTTGTAACTGTGCTTTCTGCTGCCTCTAAATTGAGTTACAGAACATTAGCGGTGAATCGACCCTGCCACCAGACAGCACGTGTCCCTTATCTCGTCCAATAAGTGAACCGACGCGACGATATCTGTCGACCCAGGAAGCGTGTGAACTCGTAAAATCAGTGATCCTAAACTCCATATCACGTATCATCGATGCTCGGCCGTTAAATCGCGTACAGTTCCCGTTCGCGCTGTTCATAATTGAAAACACGAAATATTAAGGACTTCGATACCGTGGAGTCTGAGGTCCGATAATTAAGCAGCAAGAGTCTAGACAGGTGGTGTTTTATTAACGATGTGATTGTGAAGGGAATAGCGATTTTTAGCGAAAGAGATTGTGAAGCGAATTTAAACCCATCACGAGAGAGATAAAAAAATAGATCAAAGGATAAGTTTAAGACAGAGGAATGATAGTTTTCAAAGGAGAGCGTAATAATTTCTGAAACGAACGATTTATACGAAGAGAAATGTTTGAAGTACAGGGGAATAAGGAAATGATAATTTCAAAATAGAGGAATAAGAAGATAATAATCCAAAGATGGAAAAAATGATAGTTTAGAAGTAAAATAAGCGACGTAATAATTTGAGATTAATATTTAATATTTTTACGCGAAAATGAAATTTTTGATAAATCGATGTATCAGAAATAGTAGTATAGAATAAAATTCAAAATGATCCGAGTTCATTAACGAAACTAAATTTTCCTACTGCTTTTTACATTCTTCTTATATCAAAAAGCTTAAGTCGAAGATACGTTGAACGATATGTTTGAATAATACTATTGCATTAGATATGTAATTCCTAGAAAGGAAACATACGTTAAATTATTGAATAATACACGTTACCATACGTTAAATGTAAGTGTACGTTAAATGTAAGTTAAATGTAAGTGATTGAAATTTGCAGAATTTGACGTAGATATAGAAAGAAGAAGTGTCTCGTTTTAGCTTTATCGACCCGTTTCAGAAACAGTTTTACAGATGTTCCTCGGCCATAAGTTGAAAAGCCTGGGTTAAATCGATATCTAGATGCGCCTACTATTTGAATATTCACGATTACGCTATTGAGTACTTCAATACCTTTTTGCATTGCTATACTTGGTGAATAAGAACTTTTTTATCAATGTTTATAACTGTTACTTTTAAAGTGAAAATTTTAAAAGAATCATGCTACTGCTTTTAAGGTATAAATTTTAATAGAGATGGAAACAAAGTGATGGAGACATGAATATGTTTTTAACTGAAAAATAAATAATTCGGAAGAATTCTTTGATCAAAATCAATAAATCTAATCTATGTACCAACAGAGAAACGAATGAACGATAAAAGCATGAAAACTCGATGAATGAAGAAAATTATTTTAGTATGAAATATAAGTATAATAATTTTAGATACAAATATTTGAAATTGTTCGTTTTCTACATTTTCTAATTCAATTGCAACGATATCCACGAACGATAACAATCAACTTAATGAAATTTAAAAGCAGCAACGAAATCGATAAGCCATGATATCAATTATGTAAATGCAACGTGGCGATCGAAACATAGGAAAGTGAGTTCGTTGGCCGACGAAAAATTGAAAAGCAAAAGCACGCGTCGCTTGATTTATCGATTCTACATTCCTAGCTGACTGAAAATATTTCCTCGGAGAAATTTCCTCTCAGAGTATCTATGTCGACTCATGCTATTGGTTGCGTTTCAATATTTTCGCTCTCGTGGATTTCGTATCAACCAGCATCTTTGATACAAACTCTTTCATGAAATAACAACGAGGTATGTATATAGTTTTTATACTACTAAAAACCCGTTATTTTAACAATGTAACAATACCATAGCAATAAGTAGCAAATCCTAGGCGACTGTATATTGCCATAAAACAAAACAAATACGTATACATAATACATAACTCACGATATTCAATTCCTATTTTATCTCAGACCATTAAACTTTTTGCTTCAACTTTCAAACAAAGTATCTCCGAATTATAGAACTCCCAGATCAAAAATAAACAGATCATCGGATTTTTGAAACTTCGATTCCCATAGCGAACACGCGTATGATCATCCTAATTTCCATGGAGAATCAAGTAATCCTCGATTCCAATTCCCAGAAAAGTAACCTCTCGATATCGAAGTACCTTTTAATAATACCAGAAGAACACGCGAGAATAATACGCGAAAATACGAAGAAAACACGTTGAAACGTATGGAGATAAAAAGCGGGGGACACGATGTCACGCGTTATTCCGATCAAGTGAAACGCGGTCGCTCCTCTCCCCCGAGGACTTACCTCTTCTACGAAAGATCTCTGCTGCATATTGGTCCAGCACATTTTGCACTGGCACACGTCCTTCTCTTTGAAATTCTCAGCCCTTTCTCTGTCTCGGCTGGCGGTAACCTGAGGTGGCGGAGGCGGCACAGGCGGCGGGAGCGGACTAGTCGCGACCTCCAGGCTATCCGAGCTAGAGTTATGACGTCGCGGTGGTGTGATGTTCGTCACGTTCCCTTGCGAGACCTGCTGTTTCACATCGGCTGATCTTCCCGCCGAGTGATCGTTACCATTGCCAGACGACTTTGAGTGTGATGGTGACAGGTAAACGTTCAGCATGCACTTGCTGTTATTCTGCTGCGGCTGAGGCCGTAAGAAATCATCCAGAAGATAAAAGCTCTGCGCCCGGTTGGATCTTGTAGTAGACGTAGTTGCACGCGAATCGTTGCCAATGGACTGCTGTTCCGCTTTACAGATACTCTCGCGATTTGTTCGACCTCGACACTCGTCATCGAATTGATGTCTAGCGGTCACGTGTCTCTCGTCCACGTCTCTATCCGCGCAATCCGCGGTTTCTTGATACAACCTACGGCTAACCTTCGACCTTCCAGCCTGACCGAATTCTCCGTTCTCTCTGTAGATGTCCCGGCTCACACGGGACACACGGGCCGAGTAGGACGTGGGCTGCTGGTAACGCGTCGACTTGCAATTCGACCCACGTAAATCCTCCCGGAAGTGCTCGCCCTCGATCATCGAGACGCTCATGTTATGCGACAGCGAATGTTGAACAGCGTGTGAACTGGTGCCATTCGGAGCCCTTAACAGGGCACCGAGAGACCGCCACTTCCTGTCCTGCTGTCCCGTCGAATTCGACGAGACGGACGATCTGGTCCATTTCCTCTCGTTCCCTGGCGATGTTAGAGCGTTGTTGTTGCCTACCGACCACTTCCGGTCGTTCGTAGGCGAAGTCACCACCGATGGCCACTTTCGTTCGTTCGACGGAGACGCCATCGAGGTGCTCGACCACTTTCGCTCGGACGAGGTCAACACAGCGCCGGTGGCGGAGGTCAACGAGCGATCCGTAGATGAACTGTTCAGTTGATCCTCGCGTTGCTTGGCTTTCCACCAAGATGACGTGGAAGTAAAAAGTATCAGTGCTCCTCGCAGTGGATTCGGATTCTTCGAGGCTCCTTTTGGCGAATATTCTCTATCCTTGATCTTCAAAGAACAATCTTTGTAATTGGTGTCGCATTCGCGATCGCTGAACGCTGACGCGTCACGATCCCAAAGAGCGTTTTTCTGAGCGGCCAATTCCTCCTCATAGTGTAACGTGGCGTTAGTGCTACGTAGACGTGGTCGAATTTTCACGAAACCGTAATCGTTGCTGTCTTGAACGGCCTCTAATGCCTCGATGCGATGTTGAACGGTTCCGGTCGACTGCTGCAACAGAGAAGTCTGACCGGACGAGTATTGATGATGGCTGTTGCTCAGCTGCAAGCTCGGCTGCTGTAAAAGCGTCGAGGTCCTCGCCCTGTGTCCCTCGCTGGCGGTACCGCGTTGCAAACAAGAGAAACTCGCGGAGTGTCGCAGGCTCGAGGGTGGATTTCCCGGTTGACTCACTCCCAACATCTTGCCTCTCTTTGATATTCAGTCTTTTTGATCTCGAGTAGCGAAGAAAGAGAATTTTGTTTCGAACACAAGCGATATTCCTTTCTATCTCCCCCCTTCGTTTTTATGTTTCTTTGTTTCTCCTCTGTATCGTTCCTCTCTGTCAAATTGGACGGAAGTTGGGACGAAACGACACTTTTCTAACTGAGTATTATTACTCTGGCAGTGATTCTTGCTCTCGATATCCCGGTTTTCTCTGATAACGCGTGAACAATCGACTGGCCTGCAAACGACTTCTTGTTTCGTATACCTTGTTCGTTCGTGTACATCCTCTCGATAAGATTCTCGTGAACTGGCAGCCGCCAGACGGCTACGTCATCCTCGTCGCTCTCGGTGCCTTTCGTACCGTACAACGACGGTTCGTACGAAATCTGAAACAGAAAGTAGGAACAGGATAGGGGCTAGCAACTCAAAAGAAAAAAAACGGCTACAACAAATCGAAGCGTCGTGAAGCAACGGTTGTGAAAAATGAAATGACGAGGAGGATGAGTCGGAGGAAGGGTGAACGAGATTCTAGAGAACGATGGAAAGACGGGGTGGTGCGAGACGTTCTCTTCCGTTGTGAAATACATGAATGGCATACGGTACGGATAGCCTGTTCGCGTGGCTTCGAAACAGCCAAAGGAAAGAAAAGGAAGAGAGTGAGAGGCAACGACTGTATGAAAAAGAACGGAGAGAGGGACACGAGGCGATTTGATGGAGATCGGCGAAGGATGAAGGTCGTTCTGTGGCCGATGCCTAAGGCCAGGCATCGAGATGTCTACCGATGTGCCCTTCGAAAATTTAATTTTCCTTCCGAGGAAGAACGAACGCGAATTATTAACGTTCATGCAGACTACAATTTTTTTGTACTTTTGAAACAAGCAATATTTTATTATAATTTCTGAAGTTCGGAGATCTTTTTAATTTCAATTCAGAAATTGTAAAAATTTGAAAGCTCGGGCTTTGAAATTTAAATTTTCTTATTTGGAAGGAATTGCAAATTGGTAGACATCCGTAACTTAAAGTACGCCCGATGAATCGTCGATGACAGATATGAGCGAAGTATGTACGTCGTAAAGTATACGTTTACAGCGACATGCTCATCAACTAAAAGTCCGATGCAGCTGCGTTAAAAAGAAGCACTGGAGATACAAGAAAATAACGTAACAAATTCGTGAATAATCATAGGGTAACGGGAACTGACTCAACAAGAAAAATAAAATTCAGGGGCGTCTACGGTGGTTGCTGAATTGGTTTGTAACATTAATCTACACATATAATCGTTTCCTATTTAACCAAGTCTGGACCATAATTAACGTAATTAGCATTAGCTTCAGGATCGTGTCTGGTAACCGCTTAAAGGTCCGATATATAATTTAACTCATTGACTCACGTTTTCGTTCATTAGCTATGTATTCAACCAGACTAAAATATTCACTTTTGAAATCTTATTATTCTGTAACGAATAAAAATTATTAAAATGATAAGTGTAAGTTACAATTTATCTTACATTCGATAGCTTCTAATTTAGTTTGAATATTTGTAACAGCAACACACGTGTTTTCGTTGCATGCGATTTTTAATTTTTCACAATTTAGTACGACTGAACGTCGTAAAACAAGCAGTTAACGATACAACGAATTATGTTATCGTCTAACGAGCGTTTATTTAAAAAACAAAAAAGACGAACGACATGATTTTTTAAGGTTTCCAACATTTTCGTAGATTTTAGTTCAATCCCACTAGAAGGAGAAACGTGGTCATTAAGTTCTCGTGGTTCGGTACACAGGTGCATCTGCAGTGCCATTCTCGATTCTAAGCGAGTCTATATTGCGATACAACACCTACGAGGGACAATTCGACTCGATAAATTGGCGGTAACATACCAATTATCGATCGTGCGGACAAAACTTTGAAATACACGAATAGGGCGTTAAAACGCGGTGAATTTTATTAAACACGATAAAAATGAAATAATACGAAAGTACCTTCGTGAAATATAGTATCCCATAATATCCTTCGAAGAAAATTGCTAGTAAAATGCTCCTGTGGATCCCACCGTACTATCTACGTAACAAAATTATCATTCTCTTGTATTTTTGCAGCAAACGTTATAAATGTTAAGCTCGATAAATTTCTTCGTTTTCAAATTCGAGAGATTCGCGTGTAAATCTTAGAATTCGACAGATTCACACTTTCAGATTCTTTCATCTAAAAGTAATTCCACTTCCAAACGTATAAATTTTCGAACTTCCAAATTTAAGCTTTCGTACTTCGAAAATTCGAACTTCTAAATAGAAGATTTTCTACATTTTTAAACATCAATTAAAATTTTGTTCTCAAGATGACAAAATTTTGCCAGGAGCGGTGAATTCGAAGTTTCGGAGGGAGGCGCAATGTTCAACTACGAAACCGAATTCTTTGACTTTAAGGCAGCGGCACGCGGGCTGTCTACCGTGTGTCTATGTAGGTGCAAAACAGTGAAAGGTTTTTCAAGGCAGGAAAGTAAGTGACACCCACACGTGGCCGTTGTCGATGTAAAAAGGCAAGGCCGTTCGCGCGTAGAAAAGTTCACTGCATTATTGCGAAACTGATCGCCCGTTGCAGAAACAATGACGCCTAATGGAATAAAGGATGTATGCGACGGAAACTTATTCTAATTCAACAGCACGAGGTCAATCAAACGTTGATAATAAATACGCGAAGAATCGCTTTCTACGCTGTCGCCATTTGAATGAAACACAGCTGCGACGTATTATTCGGAAACTTTTAATCCCACCACGCACAGTAAAGAACAAAATGATGTTTGCACAGAAAGTGCAACCAACTCTATCTGCTTCGACTATCATCGTTGTTTCAAGTATTGAGAGACAAAGATGCTTAGAAAAATCGATACGTTTCTTGAAAGAATTAGATTGTTATTACGAACGAATCTGTTGCAAATAAAATAGATGAGTTTATTTATATAGATTTGATACGTTAGTTGCATATACGACATTGTAATAAAAATTGATTTTAAATTACATAATAATTAAGAAGATACGAAACACGCTAAGCGTATTTCTTATATTACTCAAGTACATATTAACTTTTGTTTCAATTGCATATCAGACGAACGTAATATCCACGTCGGTATTTACTACACCGTACTACATTTTTATAATTTATTTATATAATTATATATAATTTATATAATTCAGCGAAACTTTATCAAAAACTAAAACATAATACCATCGCGTTTCATAATCCCTCTCACGGCAACCACATCTGTTTCTTCATCTAAAGAGAAATTTCTTCGTTTAAAGCTTCGTTCGAAACTTCATATTATTCACGATTTTCATGATTATTAAAGTAATTACAATCGACAGCAAGTATAATTATCATCTTGTTGCAATGCATTCTCTCACATTCCGAAGATTTCAACACTCGCAGGAACGAGCAATCTTTTCGTCCTTACGTATGATATTCATGATAAACTGTGCTGGACGCGCAATCGTATCTTTTTAAAAGCAACAAAAAAGCAGAAAAGATATTAACGAAAGTGTGCGTCAACGCGGTACACAGGAACGCGAGAAATTTTCCTTCGTTCCCCGACAACTCTGCGTGCAACGAGGCGAACACGCGTGACTTTCTGCGGCTTAATTCCGACATCCGCTACCTTCGAGACCGCGTCTCGCTTGCAATTCTAATGCAGTCGTTAACTGGCATCGTTTAAGTGGGAAAGCCTTCCTCTCGCTCTCTTTCTCTCTGCCGCTTACACATACGAAAAAAAAAAAAGAGAAGGAAAAGAAATCTGTATTCTCATTACACAACCTAACCCCAACCTCGGTTAAACGTAAAGCCGCGTCTAATTAATCCGTCGACGACTTGACCGAATTTTTTCAGTGGCGCGATGCGGATCATCCTAGAAACCGCAGAACCGTATAGCATTTAGTGCGTGAAAGAGAAGCAGGTAGCTGTAATGCGTCAAACGTCGTCGAAACGAATCCTCGCTCGTGTTCTCGTAGGAAAATTCTAGATACGCGATCGAAAATCGAAGCAGTCGTTGGAACGTGTAAACAAGAGAGAAAGAGGAAAAACGGTGGAGAAAAATGGAAGGGAAACGACGGTTGCATACATTGTAGAACAGAGTTCATGCATATACAAGACGATTCCTTTGTACAGGTAGTTTCAGAGTTGCAGATCTGTAGAGGATGACGAAGAAGAGCATGTACGTTTGAATTTTCATGGATTAAGCTTAATAAAGTAAGGACAAAGAAGAACGTCTGAATTGTCGACTTGCAATGTACACCTAAGTTTGTAAGAATATAGTAAGCGATAATTCAAATACAATTAAAACTTCACTAGGAACAAGAACAAGGAAATAGTTTGACTTTCATACGAAGGAAAAAAAATATATATATATGTACTTGTGCGTACAATTTCTAATTAAAACTCTACCGCGCATTTTACAATAACTTGCTGATCATATTAAATATTTATGCATTTATGAAACATTTATAGGTACGAGATATATAGAATGCAATATAATTATCATAAGTAAAGTATCCGTCGTAATATCTAATGGGAAAATTTGCATAAAGAGCCTAAGTCTACGTATATAAAATAAAACCTTACACCTTACAATATGTAGTAGTCGAAAGAAATCTCTATTCCGGTTTCCTTCCTTTACTCGTGTTCATGAAAAATTTAATTTCCATAAACATCCGCATTCTATCTACATCAACCGTTCCAAACTTTTGCTTCTAAACGTCTTAAGTTACACATTTCGAGTGAATGAAATAAACCAACATCGAACGTTTAACAAACGTAACACGTTCCTCTGGCCATCCGTCCCTACAGCTGCCAATTTAATCTTTATTTATGAAACGATTCACAGACGCGTTTCTCGAAACTCTTAGCTGGCATCGTTCGATCAGTTCGAACGCGACAGTCAAAGAAACAACGATTCCGCGACGATACGCAAAACCTAACCGTCGTATTCGCGCTCTGGATATATCCCGTCAACCCGGTTAACGTAATTGGCCAGAATCTTTGGCCGTGACTAATTACGAACGTAAGTACGAACAGTGTGCACATAAGCGATACGCGATATAGAGGAGAGGTTCTCTTGTCCGTTCTGGCGTTTCTCACCGCCCGCTTGCTCAACACCCTGATTACGAAAGAAATTTGAAAGCTCTTCCTCCGCGGTCAGGGGAGACTGATTAATTTTGAAAGGCGACGAGTTACGTGAACGCGGTCGAGGAAAATGCAAAGGCGATGAGGTTCCCGCGCAACCGACGTTACACCACTTAACACACTAGCGTCACCACCACTTATTTCCTCTTACTTTCACAGCCAGTAGACACACTATGTTTCTCACAATTGTGTGGAAAAGTAGCCAAAATCTACCAACTTCTATATGTACGTAGGTACGAAGTGCTTTAGAAATATTAAATTTAGAATAAAAAAAAAAAAAAAGAAACGAAGAGCAGGATATGTAATTAGAAGGAAAAATGAAAAGCGGAGATAGAAGATTGCGGCAGCAAGATACAGACGTGGAAATGGAACTGAATAGAAAGAATATCGGAAGGAGAACGAGGCACGTGCTGCAACAACGTGAAAAGACAAAAACGCAAGAAGATGTAGACGGTGGAAATGGTATTAGGGGCAATAAGACAGAGAATAGAAATCCTTGGGAAAGCAGAGAGGCTAAGGCGGTAAACAAGGAAAGAGACGGAAAAAAATAAAGACGTTAAGGGCAATAGTAAGGAACAGAAACCAAAGAGGGAATACAATATTGAACACCGGGAAAGAATCGAATAGGAGGAAGAACAGTAGGTCCTATCGATAGGATGAAGGAGCAAAGAAAGGATTTCAGTAGTAGGATAGATGTTATGTTATACGCAAATGTTGAAATTTTAAAATAGTTTATAAACGGAATGCATACGATATGGATGAAGGTGCAGGTGCAGAACGAAGAGTAAACATAGGAAATAAAGGAAAAATGTACAGCCGGAAATTGGTTCTAAGTTGATAAGCGAGGATATAAATAATAATATATACTATATATACTATAGATTGTAGACTGCAAAACTAATACAGACTATATATAATAAATATATGATAAATAATAATTAAGTTAGTCAAATGGAGACAACATGTTTCTCGCTTTTGGTTGGAGTCGAAACGATCTTAAAATGTATTCAAAATGGGACAGAATGATTAGCTCTTCGTGTAACGTTAGATTATAATCTGTGACCAAATTTACTTATTTCTAACTTTTGAACGGCGTTGTAGTCGGACTGCAGTATTCAGACTGCCAATAGGCTGCCTATTTTAACGATTCCTGTGCCGCAATGCTTTTGCAGCGATCATCTACACGCAGACGTTCGAGACCCCTTTTACTTCTTTCTCTATTTAAAAACGTCAGGACGACGATGACTAAGAATTCGTTTGTTTTATTTTATTTCACTTCTGCGAATACTAAACGCTCTTTTGCTTCAACAAACAGCATGAAATTGAAACAAGGAATGGCATACATTAATAACATTTATTCGAATTATCGAAAATGCTTTTACAAATATACTTTATGACCATAAAAGATGAGCACAACTCATCGACAAGTAATTTCGCTACCTTTTTTCCACCCTTTAAAGCCGAATCGCTTTTGAAGCGCCCTAAAAGTCCTTTTAACGAACGAGCACACGTTTCGCGCGATAATTAGAAACGCAGAGTTTCCCTGCAACAATACAACGAAGAGGACAGAACCATCCCTGCTTGCTTAATTTCATCAAGCCTGTCGGAGCCATATTGAGAAACTCAATTTTCTACTCCGATGTTCAGACTCCATTCGATCCCATTCAAACCTACCCATCGTTTTAAAACTTCAAAATAACGACGCTATGCACTTTTTTCCTTTGAAAGTTTCGTCAAGCATTAAATTAAACCTCGAAAGCTTCACAAAGATGGATATGACTGAACAAATAACTACGCGCAGCTAGCACACGTCTGTTCGCGAAACTAACTCACTTCAATCGATATGTGTACTTACAGGGTATTCCAGAGTATCGACTGAACAAATTTTCCTCCAAATATTTTGTAGGTTACTGGTAATTAGTATGATCAGATACAATACCTGGCCTTGGTTCATTTCTTGTCGTAGATCTTCGAACGTTTATACTTAGAAATATTAATTATCACAAATTCCTGATCGAAGTACTCACGAAAGATTCGAATATATTTTATTAAAACGTGTTGCACTTGAAAGTATAATCCAAATTTTTCAAAGCACCAACCTATCTCTACTTATTTGAAAATACGAATGAAACGTTCGAAGCTTCACGGTCAGACTCGAATCGAAGTTAATTTCGTCCCTAGGTGTAGTAAATGTGGTAGGTGTAGCACAGGTGTAGTAGACGTACGTGTAAGTATATGTATTCACGAATTGAATAAAACCAAGGAAATCATGATTATAAGTTTGGCATAGCGTTTCACACTTTCGTTTCGAGCAAACTGCAAACAGGGGATTTCCAACTCGTCGAGCCGTGTCGTCGAGGATCCCCTGGAAAGCGGATCGGACGATGAGCACACGCAAGAACCAAGCCGTTCCATGCTCGTCGATGGTACAAACCATATTTTTCCCTTTCTTAATGAAATAGCAACGTCGACCGACTAAAACCGGCATATTACCAACTGTAAGAGCGGTCGTGCCATGCGAATATCCCGTGTGCTATATGCTCGGATTCGACTGGAAACTTGGAAACGATAATTGGTCGAGGTAATTAGAAACCATAAAGATAAGTAGCGTAACGAGCAATGGCGGATAGCCGCGAGTTGCGAGACGATTCAGACAGACGTGATAGTTCTGTCAATGAGGAATATTAATCCCTCGAGATTCGTGCTTCCCCTTATCTAATTGGCAAAAGATGATCGATCCTCTTTTCACTTTCTTTGCTCGAATGGAATTGTTTTTTAGTTATATGATAACACGTTATGATATATAATTGTGTATTGTTATATTGCACGTTTTTAATACAATAGATGTAACAAATTTAATATAATATCTACGAAAGACAATTCTTTGTTAGTATAAAGCTAGCTAATAGTTTAATTACGTATAATGAATGTTACAAAGTATAATCTAATGCACGTAATTCGCGATGTTACAGCTTTTCTAAATGATATTTTGCCTTTTTAAATATACATTATAAGCTAACCGTTCGATTTACTGGAAATATAATATTAACGTTTGCGATTTTCGAAATTATCATTAACATATACGATGGAAATTATTGAAAATCCAAAGTATAGATTTATCGTCTCAAAATACCACACACGTTGCTTGCTTTAATTATATCGAATGAAACTAGATTAAACGAACCGTAGATAAAAAATGATATACAATATGAAACAGGCTTAAGCATTAGGAATTAAAAAAGGGCTGTCGTTTGCAAAAGAGGCAGAGACATGTCTCGTTGCGACAGAGCTTGAACTTAGGTCACGCGATGCGAACCTCATGGAACTCGATTGATTATGTTGAACGCGTGACACCATATTGTCGCGCGCTTTCGAGGTAATTCCACGGCGGCCTCTGTGAATGTGTGATACGCGGCCTGATATGCAGACTTCCGATCGATATACCACTCCGTTAAACGACGAAAGCACCATACAATACATCTAAGAATGGCAACTTCGATCTTTTTAAATTCTCAAGACCGGCTACGTGCTTCTACTTTAATTTCAATTTTATCGATGGAAAATTTCTAGTAAGAATAATTTCTATTAGATTTTATCAAATCTAACGCTCATTTAACGCTTTCGTCTATCAATCTTTTCCACGTCTACCAAAGAAACGTTAGAAACTATAATTATGCAAATTTCTAAAATTATACTTGTAGAGCGACGTTTGTAGAAAATAAAAAGCATCAACGAGCATCAGCCTCGTTGTCGGTTAAAAGCGAAAACAGCTGAAAAACCCATTCACGTGTAATGCAGAGCTGAAAAGGAGACAAGAGGGGTATATGAGTACTCCGTTTGTCATTCCGGTTAATAATACTGCAGGGGATCTTTACCAGTCTGCATCATGCCGAGGTATCATGGCTTGTGATAACGCGCTTCATCTTCTGCAGTTTGCACGCGCCATCTCCACGGGTAAACTTCACGCGTAGATTCTGCACACGTGTGCTTCTATTATGCCGCTTTAATACACAACGAGAGACATGCTATCATTAGCTGCGTTCTATTTAAAAGACGAAACAGATCTTCATCTAGGATTGTCTTTCGATTCATAAAAATATTGAATTTGCATCAACATCCGCCGTCTAACAGTAAAGTATCATTTTCGGGGAATATTGTATTCTATCTTCGCCTACCATATTTCCTAAACTAAGCTACAGTCAAAAATACACATAAGATTGACACGGACCATTATTCCTTCTGCTCGTCTTCTTTCCAAACCCTGTGTTCTATTTACCAAGAACGTAGTCGTTGATGCCCAATCTATTTAATCTGTGATCACAGATCTAGGATACGATCGGCTCCAATCAAAGGCAAGCGGAGGCGGAGTCGCGTCGAGCAAATTACGCGTAGAAGAACAACAAATAAAGCGTGCCAAACGATCTTATCGACGGAAAGATCGTACGAAGTATAGATAATGGTTGCAGGGAATTCACCATTGTATCGGTTGTATTGTACGTGATAGGTTCGAGGAACGATCGAGACGAAGTCTCGTTGAATATTATTATCCCAGTTCTCGTTAATTCATCCATCTGAAAAACGAGTGTCTCGATCAACGTGAAGCAAGACAATGGTATAATAACAGTGTGGGAAAGGTCCTGCAGCAAAGTTGGCGCGTCGTCGACGATAAGTCGGCACACGTTTTATCCTAACGTGTGCAGTGTATCTGTTGAGAACAGCTAATTACAAACGACGAGGCGCGGTGAAACTTTTAATTCCCGAATTATGCACTCCCGACACCTGACTCTGAAACTCTATTCGGAATTACGCAGTGACTACGGTGTGCTTCTCGTTGGATTCCATGTAAACCCGCGATTCGACGTCAATCTGATACTATTTTTCTCTTTTTTGCTATCTTTCAGGAATTCTTCAATTGCGAAGGAAAGACGAAATTGTTATCGATTATACATAATTTTCCCTTTCCATATTTTCTTTCCTTCTTATTCGTGCTTTAAATAAAGAATTAGTATAGTGGATTATTCAGCTTCGTTCTTTACAATCATCTGAAAATTAGGAGATTAATAACTAGGGAAAGTTTGGGAACGAATATCACCAGGTTTCATATTGTTACTGGTCATAGTCTCGAAAGATTCATCCTGAAAGACTCGACATAAAGGCAGTTAGTAATTCGTCACGAATCATTTGGCTACTACTTTTTATATGCACTTTTACATTTTTATGAACATAACTAAAGAAATAGAATTTAAATAGAAATTTGTATATCATCTACCAAGTACAATATTATAATAAAATATTCCAATAAATTTTTCGCGTTACGTACATTTCGTTGCACTTTCAAATTTTCCATAAGTGTATAAAAATCCACAGTCTACTAATTATTCGAACGCGTTTACAGTCTGACTGCCTGTGTATCTTCTACTTAAACATTCGTGGTACATACAATAGAAAAATACTTGGCGATAAAGTGCACACAAAAATGCAGTTAATCTACGATCAGTCTGTGTCGTGCGAACCCATAGAATCCGTTAGAATCCCGCTAACGAATCGGGCGAGCACGTGATGTATACGAACATGCAGGTCGTAAGCCGGTATCGATTTCGCGGGTGGCAAATTATTTTCTTCTTTTGTCGAGGACGTTGGTCGCGAAAGGGATGAAACGGGTGAGGTGCGATGAAGGATAGAGACTGAGGTCAAAGTACGTTCGCGGTGAAAATCCATTAACGCGGCCAAGTAAAATGAAAAATATCCACGTTAGACGTCGATCCATGTAATTACGGCGTAATTACGTTATTACACCGCAGGATGTCCTCGGGGATGTCGAACTTGAACAGCGATACTCGTAATCGACGAGGTACAATAAAAGACGAACAAATTGTACGCACGATGTCAATTTGTTAGAAGATTTAAAAAACGATGTGTTGCGATAATAGTTCCGTGAGACTGGGAAAAAAGGTGTCTCAAGCGGATTTTGTGTAGCTTTTTATTTATCGGTTATTATGTGTTACTTGCGTGATTGATTTTAGAAGAGAAAGTGCATACTTAGATGGTTATAAGACTAATTTAGGGGCAGAATACGAAACGATACTTGTACGATACGTGTAGTATCTACTTAATAGAGTAAAGTAGATCACTCGTCTCTTGGTTAATGTTGGGAAATTTACAAGAAGTAGTATTATAAATTACACAGGTAGTCATTAAGTTATATAGGTATCGGCTAACAGTATAAAATTTCGAAACGCGTATTTTCCAAATTATCATGAAAATAAAGATTCCTAAGCTTTCACAGGCTCGATCTTACCGATTATGGGTTAAGAAGACGAGAGACTCGTATACTCACACAAGAGAGCACCGAATATATTAAGAAATATCGTATCTGGCTTGTGAATGGAACAATTTGCTCCTACGTTTCGTTCGAAAAGATCAAGAACCCAGGATACATAAAATCAGTATCTTGATATTTATCTCATGAGAATCACGCGTCATTACATACATATATGATACATCAGGATATACATACGGGTGGAAAGTTTAATCAGAAACTAAAAAGGTTTCGTTCCGATAAACAGAGTTCGGACAAATTGCACGAACACAAAATCGAATTACGTGAATTCAAGTAAAACTGACTAATCAGAGGTTTAACCAATTTTCATTGTTTGCAATCGAAGCACGGTGCATCGAATCCGGTTCGACGTCGGCGAAAGAACAGGATAGCGAGCTCGTCTTATCCAAAGTTTCTAAAATAACTGCACGATAAACGGCCCATAATGTTACGCTTCATGATCGGTAACCATCTAGAGCGCTATACCGCGCACGTATAACCGATCGTTAACCGAAAATTCGCGGTTGTAACCTACTCTAATTTTCAGGTTCGTTTTACACGTGTCCAACTCGAGCCTGAGCCGCTATCGCATACGAATGATCGGCGACGAACGCGCCGCAACGATTATTATGCGGGATCCTCGCGGCGCGGTCAGAATTTCCAGCGATGTATCCGCTAATCAATAACCTAGAGTACGCCGCATGAACCCTCCTATGCCGCCCGTGACCGAACTTGACCGATCCTGTTCGCCGGAAACCCGCCTCTGCGTATTCGCGTCAATGTGCGCGCTAGATCTCTCGTCGAGGTGAACGACTCGGATGACAGAATCGGGGACGGTCGAATTGCAAAATCTGTTTTCGCCAATAAAAATCTACGTTAAATCTACGTAAAAATCAAACGTCAAGTTAATCGCTCAACGCACATACTCCTGGCGCAAACACTTTTCAGTTTATGTAATTGTTTTAGCTATTGATCTTTATAAATTCAACATACAATGTGTTATTCGTTAATCTGTTAACTGGCGGACTTTAGTTTGAAACATACCTTACGGGGTGCGCAGTTAAAACGAAGCAATGACGAGTATACACGTCGAACACAGGGCAAATGTTACTATTATAAATTTTAGGAAGAAAGTAAAATAAAACGAGGAAGGATTCCATTTTTATCCGATAAAAAATTAACAATTCATCGTTGAAAAAGTATACAATTCGTAAAGAAGAAAAATTCAATAAAAAGGATTTAACAAGTTCAACCGATTTCAGTGTGGTATTTTTCAAAGTAAGCAAAAAAAGCAATTGTTTTATCATACAAAGTGGCACTTCGCAGGTCGAGCACCAGTAACGTGACTCCTTACGGATTTCATTTTTTGACCGGACGGCACATCTTCGAAGTGGCTTGCTTTTGATGGTATAGCTGGTATAAAGTTATACGAGCTGATATAAAACACAAAACAATTCGGGGAATAGCCGATATACGCAACAAAGTACACAAAACAATTCGGGGAATAACCGATGTACGCACCAAAGGGAATAATCAAATACTCAAACTTATTTTTATAAAATACATAATAGGTTTACTGGAAGTATAAAAGAAACATACTATTAAATGTCATATATATTACTTTTTATTAAAATTTTGAATTTTTAAGTAAGTGGTAATTTTTTATTTCACACGACGAATATACGCGTCAGCCGCACCGAAGTAAAGTTTTGGCTTGACGTGTATACACGTCGAACGCAGTTAACCGCTTGAATTATGTATATCCTTCGTAAAAAATTTTATTTATAGCTATTGTTTACTTTAAGAGAGAATTTATTCGACCCCTTCCTTTGATTTATTAACCGGTCGTACGTAAAACACGTACGTAAATAATTTTACGTGGTAGAATAATATGTAGGTATTTTATAATATGCTTCCTGTTCTCTAGACTTAAGACGGTAACTAATTATTTTTTCTACACGTAAATTGCATACCATCGGTCATAAAATGACATACTTTTGTTACACAGATTTCTAAAACAGAATGCAACGCGCGATAGTTAAATTTACGAGCGCGTTATATCATGGTACGTTTCATAGAATACGAATTACGAACCGAAATTCTCTGCCGGAGGAGGAAGCATTAACACAGAAACGACGATTCGTAGACACCAAACCACGATACGGTAGAAATCCCCGAGTAAGCAGAGCGTACATGTCAGTAGCCGTTAGAAGCTGAAAAATGAACGAGTGTCTCGAAGGAAGGGCGTATGTGTAGAGTTTGTTGCGGTGAAAACGTTATGGTTAACGTGGCACGCTTCTGGAGTTTAGGTTTCTCGAGTAGGGCACAATGCGTGCATATGCTCCTCACGTGAGTAACGTAAGACGAGTAATGCAGCTTGTGAAAAGCAGCTCGCAAAGCTGGAGGATTTGCGTTACATCTTTTTCTTTCATGCATTATGTTTGAGGCTCAAGGCTGTCTCTGACATCTTCATCGCGCAATTCTATATTCTACATGATTCGACATGTAGATGCGATGTTTTTTAACAATAACAAGTACTCGTGTACTGTACCATTACGTTCAATATTGGTTACTATCGAGCCGTGATCAGTCAGACTACCCATCAACTTTCTAACTCTGTACAGCAGATGCGACAGTTTCATCGATAACGAAAATACCTGTGATCTATCTTTGTAATTGTGTCACCGTACACGGACCTATTGCACCATAATCAATCAAATCTACCTACCAATCTGTCTACCCCTGGTACAGTGGATGCAAAATTTTGCCAATAACGAAACCGTGCGTTCTATCTTCGTGATTGCATCAGAGAAAGTGAACCTATTACAACATGATCCACTACGCTTACACTTTACTATGCCAGCTCTGCACAGCAGATACGACAATTTCGTTAATAACAAAAATTCATACGTTTTCGTTTTTGCCATCATATCGTAAAACGTAGGCCCATTATATTTATTATCAAACAGATCCGCATTCTTTCTACTCGCATATTCATTTATCTTTGCATAATACATATTGTACGGCGCTAGATAGAAGATCATCGAAGAGTATCTACCTTAATTTTATTTCTAAGAATAAAACTTTTAATGACAGAATATTTTCGACAGTCGACATAGTCACTCTATCCCTATCGGTCCAGAAGTTAATGCTTCGTCAAACATACTTGGAAAGGATACTCGATACGTCAGGTGGACATATCTATGTGTAATACAAAGGCATGAGATAACGGACAGGACCGACGGAGGATGTTTGTCTGATTGACGTGGACAACGAGATTCTTATCTCCATAGGAGGGCCATTGTTGCCCGTGATGTCGAACGGAGACGTCTATTTATCTAATTAATACAATAATATAATTAGATCTAATTGTTGTATATGAATATGAATAATCGTCAAACGTATATTTTTGTTATAAATACACGTGATAACCTATCACGGATAACCAATCAAATCTATATTTCTTCTAAAAATTCTCTTGCCAAATTTGTATGATAAGCACCGAGGAGTAAATGCGCCTACACCCGCGTGATAAACATAGAATTACACGAACGAAGGACACGCTTTCTTTTCTTATGGTACCCCTTCCCATCTTACGCTATCCGGTAGACTTAACCATGAATAGATCTTGATCGCGAAGAAGGAAGAAGAAGCTGCTGATGGTGGAAGGTATCTTCTCTGTAACGAGGCAAAGTCCTTCGGATGTCTCCGGTTACAGCGTGCTTCGCTATCTTCGAGTTAGATACGCAGCTGTTTACATATATTCCAAGGCTGGAAGGGTTGTATCAACTTTATCGCACACGGTAGTAACTACGACGCAACGAAACCGTCTCTTCCTGGTCAATCCGATGGTTCAGCTAAACGTTAAACCATCCGCCATCGGTAATGCTGTATTTATTTGAGAAGATGCCGCGAGGATAAGCCAACGAATAATTAGCCGCATCTGCGATATTTCGTTCCCGACGTTTGCAATATATTTACAATCCACGGAAATGAGCTACGCCTACACACAACCGTTATAGGGAAACAAGCTAGAAACATGCGCACCATGCATAAATGTAGGTAGACTTCTATAAATGAATTTCTCGGAAGCGAAACTGATCAACTGCGTGTTTTATTAATTTCTTGATTTCGTTACAGAAGTACACGATTGATATTCGATTACGAAGAAACAAGTAACTTACTTCCGCAAGTTCGCACGTCGTAAGAAGAACAGTTCAACGTAGATAAAATTGTAGATCAATAATGGATTATGTAACTTACAATTTTTCATTCGTCAATTAACTAATTATTATTATTTAGCTTCTAGTTATTAGCGTCTAGATAATCGTGGGAGAATTTTTCCTAAAAGAAATCACAAATATATAAGAAATTAAAAAATCAAAATTCCTTATAAAACGCGATTCAAAAATATAAAAATGCAGAACACTTCCGTTTTTTACCCTGCATTCTCTACCATCGTTGTCACAGCGCTACAACCGGATACATAATCTAAAAGTTTCTCCGTCAATTTTTCTAATCTATCCGCGATCTGAGAAGCTTCTGACACGATCCATCCTTTTACTTTATTTAAATAAGAATAAAAAAATATTGAAATAATTCTGCACGCTGTAGACAAAGATCTCGGATAAATGGTAATAAGAAAAGGGACCGTGAACGCGTTTCAACTGCGTGGCGATTCGCAATCTGGCACGAGATACGTTCAAAGGAATCGAGCGTGTATCGTGGATGCAGCATCTGCCTTTCTACCAGATAATGATGCCTCGTCGCGATATTCCGCGGGATGCTTTTAAAACGACGCTGCTGAACACGCAACCAAGTCCAAATACGCCGGCTGGTAAACGCGGTGAAGCCAATTATACGTACCGATTCATGGCGTGGCTACGGTGAAAAAGAAAGCAGAGGGAGTGGAACGTAGGGACGGCGCCGGGTGAACACAGAAAAGTGGAGCTTATTAAAGAGAAAAGGTCAACAAGGTGGAAAGGAAAAAAGGAGTAAACCAGAACTCCCTCGCACAATCGTTTACTAACTAACGATACTAATATTTAATGAATTGACGAGCGACAAGTTGTAGATTGTAAATTTCTCTTTTATAATTTCATCTATTTTATCATCGAACATTGTGTTTCGATTACGATATTGTCCAGAAACATTTGGACAGCTGATGCGATTCGATCAACAGGTTGATACTTTTCTTACATTCTATATCGTGCTCTATCTTTCACATATTTTATTTTCACCATTTTATATTGTTATATTATTCGTCTATCTTGAATTATCACTCGCTTTTAACCATTTCTTTTAGAAATATCTATTTACCGAATACAATTGCCTAAGACAAGCAATTTCAAAAGAGTCTCTTTCGAAATGTATTTGCAATAATCATTTTTAATTATTATGGACGATAGCGTACGCAAGAGAATCGTTCGGTATCGTTCATTTTTTCGGTAATAATATTAGCTCGATTGTGCGAGAGGACTGTGAGATGAGCGAAAAAGGGAGATACGAAAAGAGAAAGAAGAAATACGAAAAAGAAAAGACGCGTGCCAAAAATAAAGAAAGCGTAAACTTTTATATAATTAAGGACTTTACGAATTACGATCATTAATTACCAATACATCGTTAATGTAGCTTCGACGATCATTAGCTTGCGATGTGCGTGCACGCCGATCCTTTGTTACTGATTGGCGTGTTAATTATATCGCTGCTGATTCTGACATACGTGAGGTATAGAACGCATATGAGAGCCGTGACTGGCAACTTGGTGAAAATTGTCTATCAGTAGGAGGAAATTAAGATACGGAATAACGAAATAATTTATATTGTACCGCGTGGATGAAAGTACTGTTACGTATACTGTGTACGGAATAGCGTAAACCTAATCGACGATTCGAAACGATGGTCGTGCGTAATTAGTTAGGCCGATTGAATTTTTGTGGCATATTGTTTTTAAGATTTCAAATCATCCTCGATCAGATTATAGAAATTTTGTTCTACATATTTATACATTCAAATTATGAAATAATGAAATAACGTAGAAATCTAAGATTTTCTAAGTCGATGGCAAAAATCTATCTTATCATTGATTCGTTTCATAAACGCGAGAGATATTACAAACTAGGCAGCAACGTTGCGATTGTCACGAAGTTAGTTGCGTTTTAATAGCGTCATTCATCTTTCAAGATCTCTCAAGATGGTTACATTCGCTATTTTTCATTGCTTTACGTTCATAACCGATTGTACGTTCATAACCGTTTGTTAATGCGCGATAAGAACGATGGGATGACCATTCAAATTCACCACAGATAGTTAGAGGAAGCGCAATCTCTAGCTTGACGCGCTTCGACGCCAACAATCGTCTTTCCTATAAAAATATTCTCGTAATTTAACGCGATTTCAAGAAAAAAAAAATTCGATAAAATGGCTAGCGATTGAAATGCGATTTGGTATACAAGACGCGGTGAATCGTACATTTGAATATCGTCGAAGAAACCTTTTGTCGAACCCTTAATTGCGGCAAGGACACGTCGTGCGACGCCCATGAACTTAGAAAGCTTCTCATCTCAAGGCGATCTTTGAGTTTTATAACTGTATTGAATTTTGTGCGTCATGCTTCTGACTTTCTCTATTGTGAAGCGGAAGAATTGAAGGAAACGAGTTTGAGAACTTTAAGCATTCGAAGTTTTAGAAACTGAACGACAGAAAGTATTTAAATGCGCGAAGTAAATGAAATTTTAATTTTAATAGAAAAGTATAGGAAAAGTAGATAAATAGCACAGGAGAATAATTACGTAAATTAATAAAAGAATTTGAAGGAAAAATAAATGTTCAATCGTACAATCTTATATTTTACGATATTCTATCTGATTCAAACAGAAGAAACGCAAATATTTTCTTTCATTTTAATTATTAAATTTAAAAATTAGTGATTAAACAAGCGACAGTTGGACTCGTTTTCACACTCATTTTTTATTTTACGATGTCCACGATTAACATTGCGATATTTTAAAATTTGTCATTATCGAAGCATTTGACGTTCTCACAAATAAGAACGAAGAGTCTACCGAATTATTCTCGACGAACACGTGACTACATACCACGCATAACACGCCACTTATGCTATTACGCTTTTAACTATTCCACCATGGGAATAAACGTGTTACATTTCCTTGTGTCTCACAGCATTATAGCACGAATACAAGAATGCAACAAATTATCGTTCCAGGACTGGCGACCACGAATTACCAGCAACGGTTCTACAATTTGTTCCGGAAGATATCGAACCATAATCGAGTATGATGATCCACGGTAATCTGAGAATCGGAGCCACTAACAAGAACGAAACATTGACCTCAGTCCTCGTACGATCTTTATGTCACTTTCGTTTTGAATCATATTTTTCTATCGTTAAGAAATTTCTTAAATTCAAGCTTCAAACAGAAAAGTCTTTAATTTAAGGAACATACGAAGGAACGATCGTTCGTATGCCGAGTTCCTCATTTTTATTTTATGTTTCTTCAAACGTTATGAGTTGTTTTCTTGGTCGAAACGAAAGCGAGTCCGAGACATAGAAAATTCGAAGACCGTAATTAATAATTCATCGAACGAAAAGATACAACGGGACCCGTACACGCGATTTAATTTCAATGCGTAATAGATAATCTGTCGATTAGATAACCACGTTGTAATGCAGGATCATTGTATTCACCTAGCATGCCACCTACGTAAAAATAACCTAGTCCACGTGCCGCGACACCAAAATGACTTCACAAGTCGACCAGACCATTATCATACTACAATTACTGGTACAATACACGTTCAGAATTTTAATAATATCTGTTACGTTACTCTTAACATTTCAAGCGATATTGATAAGTGAATTGTAAGAGCGAGTGCTGTGAAAGCTTCGCAAATTTTATACGGAGAAATTTCTAAAGCAGTATACAAGGGAAATATTTTATATGAATGGGTAATATTGTATCGAGAGAAAATATCGCAGGTGTGCACCGATGAGATGCGTGGGCAGACCAGATACAGACAAGAATTCGCACATGTCTCTGCTACGCTGCTGCTTTCTTGTACCGTAAAGAAATATACCGAGACAAGATGTCGCAAAGTACAGGCGAATTCCGCCTGTGTATTTTTAGGCAGCCAAATTTGTATAAGTTAGTGGAAAATAATTTTCGCAGATGTAAGATACTGTTCCTATACGACGAGGGAAAACGTGCCAAAATATTATTCTTGCGATCCAGAAATTCTCTTTAACACCTAACTTGTATTCTAATTAGAACGATGTCAGTTCTACAATTAGAAGATTCATCCGAGTGAAACTTACTCGAATTAGTCGAAGGACCTATTACGTAATACATCAAATCAAGCCATCGTGTAGTGACTCACTCGTTTATGTTACCAACTAACAAATCATGAAAATAATTAACAGACCCAGTACCCTAGCCGGCGATAAAAATTCTAATTCAGAAAATACGTAATCGTCTCGCACAAATTGTCATCCAATTCGCATAAGTATTCCATAATTCAATAACATCAGATTCGGACACCATTTCCAGCAACGTTCTATTCAAAAGTTTTATCTTTCTGTCATCATCTTCCTTCTTCTTCTTTCGATTAAAAATATTTAGTCGTCATTTTGTAACAGCCTGTATAATATTTTTAGCTTTCATTTGAAAGATTAAAAAAGAAAGCACGAGTAATTTCAATCATTTCAACACATCTTGAAAAATGAAAAAATGCTAGATAGGACATTCTAAGCAAGAAGAGAGAGAAGAGAACAATTCTGTTCTGCAAATAGAAATGACATTGTCGCCTACTAATTCGGCGGAAAGAAACAAGTTAGAAAAGTTGACACAATCCTTTGCAACTTCGTGGTCCACGAGAGAGCGGAACAAGAATGGATTAGCTATTGTCTGACTGGCCTATCAGCCTACGCTCTCGCCACAGAAACAGCAACAGCGACACCAGCAACCAACGGTAGCTTCCATTCAGTGGCCGAGAAACGTTTAAGCGAGGTCGAAGGTTTCATCGACCTCGCTGGCGCAAATTACTCAGTTAAATTGTCCATGCTCTCGGCTAGTTCTCTCTTTTCTTTCCAACTTCTATGTATCTCTGCCTTTCTTTACGATAATCACAGATTTTGATCGATCAATTTTAATCTACGTCCACGAGACGTTGCTCTCATTTACGACACTCTAGAACCCATAGGATTGTTTCATCAATGCAATAAATGTTGCAGTTGCCGTAAATGTACATTACATGATGATGAAACAATAGGCTGAGGAACTATGAAAGGGAATGAAAGGAAAGTAAAGTGGAAAAGGGACGTTTTACATATGATAAAAATATGTCTGTACGATCATGGTATATTTTTTAGTATAGTTGCAGTATATTAATGGATAGTAAATTAGTTTTTGAAAAATTTTGAGTGTCTATAGCACAAGTGTCTATAGTAGCATAGTAGAAGGTTTTGCGAGATTTTGATAATAGTTTGGGTAAAAAATAGTTAGAAAGTTGTTTGATGTAAAGGCTATGCTATTTCATTATCGCATTAAAATTTTGAAACTGTTGAAAACTTTCTCTTTTTTATAACTTTGTTATTAATGAATATATATATATATAACATAGCAAATAATATTCCTTTCAAAATTCTTTAGTAAGTCATACATGTCTGACTAGTAATTTAGAAACACTTCATATAAACACACAAAACCGTTCTCCAAAGAAAGGAACCCACGTTACAGTACGTAAACGTTCCACGTTTGCTTTTGAAAACGTTTACGCCAGTTTAAGGACCCCTTTAAACGGCACCTTGGAGGTTCGATCATTGTTCTACGCATAATTACAACGGTTCCTTTTCGCTGAGAGAAGTGGCACGAGGACGCACGATGAATGAAAGCGAAACCGTGTAGGCAGACCGGGGAAGGACCACTCTGAAATGTAGGCCGAAATAAAGCTCTATTAGCGTTCCTTCGGTTAGTCATTGGACGAAATGTATTCTGATTTTATATTGATGTATTATCGCGTTCTGAATAGAGTTTCTAATGGGTTTGGATCGATGATACACTTTTGCTGGCCGATTTCCCTTGAACATCGGCGAACAATCAAGTACTCTGAATAATGGAAGCACATGTGGTCGTAACTATAGCACAAAGGATGATTTGAAAGTTTAGTGATCGAAAAATTGGACACGTTATTGTGTATTTGAAAATTAATTGCACAGCGATTGTTCCAATGAATACGCATAACTTTTTCTCTACATTTGTAACGAGTATATTTTTCTATTTAATAATTCATTTTTACTAATTCATTTTTCTAAACTGATCCTATCAGAAACCACGCATATATTCATGTGTATATTCGTATATTCTGATTTTTAATTGCATTTCTGATAAATGTGTTCTAATATACTCACTTTCTTAAGAACTTGAAACGTTACGAAATATAAGTTAATTAATTTAATGTTAAATGCTAACCAAGAGAATCGTGTACATACAAAATAATTTTCTGAATGAAGTTTTCCATCTCGTTTCAAAATTCTTGTAACCAAGCCAGAATGACTTAAAACGACCGAATCTAATCCAAATTCAAATCCAACCACTTTTACCGTGCTAGTTCCATTCACTTAACACTCGATCGATACCGATAAACATTTCTATCTTCAAAACGAAGAAAATTTGAAGAAAATCTACATTTTTGTTGAAACTTCTTTTTACCTTACTACTCCTGTACCCTACTCATGTATACGTAACAAATAAGAAAACGAAAACAGCTTCTAAAAAGACAGATCACGATAGTAAAAGTCACAAAACAAACGTTCAACCGAATTCGAGCTAAACAGAAAATAATTATCCCAAATTGGAAGCTGTCTAAAGCTGTCAGGTACCATTCTAAACACGTGTAATTAGTTGCATATTATATAAATTCACCAATCACGAATACCTTCAGATCCGAGCAATCTTATTCTTTGATCTGTCGCAGCGGTGTATTATACGAGTCATAAATCGAGATCAGTATCTAGTTGGCCTGACGACCCTAAGGTAGCGGTTCGTTTAGCTAGTCCTATAGGAGGAAACACGGTACGCCATTGGCTCCGTTAAATTGTAATTCATAACAGGACAAAGTTATAAGAAAACAGCTATAAACTCTGTGCTCTTTCCTTGGCCATTGGCAATTATCTTCCGTGACGTCACAACTTCGATCGTGATCGGAGATCATGTGCATCGGCGAACGAACAATGAGAATTTCTCGTCGATCGTTGTACCGCGAGGAAAGCACCGGTCCTTTCCTGATTATCGATCATGCACGTTCGCCTGGACCGAAAGAGATTAGCGTTTGTGATAAGCCATTTTGAAATCCGGTGACATTGGTCGTTTAGAATTCAATAAAAGTTCGTAGATGTTTAGGCAGTTGATAAGCAATATCAAATTCATTGTGAGAAGTAGACCGTAGATTTTGATGTATTTATGGGAAATTTATATATTCGAGAAGAATATGCAAAGACGTACAATCTTCAAAGTCAACTTCCCTAGTTACGATAAATATCGTATCATCTAAATATGATGAAACGGTAAATCCTTAATCTGTTGTGTATTAATATATATACTACCATGGATGATGATGATATACGTATTTATTTATTAAGGTCTTATACTATCGAAATAATGATCACTTCGCTACATTATATAATGACATAAGAATTTTCTTAGAGGCGAAAGGTCTGCAGTTAAATGTTAAATACGATGAAAGTAGTTTGCGAGCTATCAGAAAATAAAGATTGACAGTGACAAAAAAGAAAGCTATTAAGAAACCTATAAGTGGCGAGAGTTCGCCATAAAAGCTTTGCTTAACGACGGTACAGGAATTTGAAAAGTATATTGCCTTTTCAAACATCACCACATCAATTACGTTAAAAACTACTACATTTATCCTGGTCAAGAGCAAAATACCTAATAGGTTCCAGCTTCTATTTCTTATTGTTAGTGTAATTAAAATATTCCATTCGAGGGGTAATTTTCTTGTAATAGTATAAACGATATTTGCGAGATAGTATAGGCCGGTTAAAAAGGATTATTCTAACAGTTCTAGAATATAGTGGCTTTATAGCGGAACACGTCGCAACGTGACGGTTTAATCGAATGTAATTCGGAGAAGGCGGAAAGATGAAAGAAACGCAAGGCCAGTCCTGGGTCATTGCCGTCATGCGAGCTTCGTCCTCACATAAGACTCTCCGTGTCTGTACTGTGTACGTCCACATCTACTGTGTCCGACTATGTGTATTGAAGATCACTATACTTAGAACCCTGTCTATCCTTACGTACCGGGTGATCTAAACGTTATTTCGTAATCGGCCAAATGATGGATTTTTTTCTCTTTCCTTTATTCGTGAAATAACGTGAAGAAAACTAATTTCATTATTTTCATCTAAATAATTTACTGTTTGATATTCACTATAAATAATAATACGAGGACTCGGTATATGATATTTGCTACAAAACCAAAATAGTTTTGGTAGTTGCAATGAAAGATTTTTAATGAAAATGCAAATGAAAATTCCAAGAATAGGCCAATCTGAGATTTCTATAAGATAGAACGTACAAAGAATACAAAAGCTTTGTTCTATGTAGAAACAGTAAAGTCTATCCGGAATCAATTGACCGCTCAAGGCTATTGACGAGCAACCTCCCACCACCATTTATCCAGTCTGCTACTCTATGTCTTGTTCGTCCGCTTTCGACTATTCAGTAGAATCGTGCAATACACCGGCGAATCTTCTTACATCAAGGTACCAAACACCGTACCAGAATAAGACAAAGAAAATCTTCTAATCTTTGGATGCTCGAAGATCATTCTCGATGACCATTCACTGTGTCCATTTTAAAATTAAAAACATCGTGTCACTTTGTACAATCAGGACACCTAAATTAAGAAGGAAGACGCGTTATAAATTGAATATGCTTCGTAATCTCAAAACCTTGCCATATTTTTCAAACATTTACATATATAACGAAGCATTTTAATAGGCAAAAGTGAAACTAACAACGTGGATCGATATTAGAGAAATATTGGCTATTCTGAAATTCTCTTGAAATAAATTGTAACGCATCGAACAGAAACTGAAGATGTTAGAATATTCTTCTACATTCTATTCTTCTATAATTGTTATTGTTATTGTAACTGCTGTTTCAATTGAAAGCAGCAATTCCAACACAATCGAATTCTATCGATTTCCAAATAAAATATTCCCCAATAAACGGCATGTAATACACGGGATTCGAATTTCCGCGGCATAGATAGGAAATCTTGAAGGCACGCTACGTTCTACTATACCGTAGAATCTCTGGGGGATACATTAGCCCGCGCGAGAAAGAGAAAGAGGAAGAGAATGAGAAAGAGAAAGAAAGAGAGACAGAGAGAGAGAGTGCAGAATAGTTGCTGCATATGGCTCGGTGACTGAACTAAAGGCGTGGGTGTTAGCCGGTGTTCGAACCCGTACCTGTGCCGCACTAAGTGCACCACGAGTATTTGTATGTGAAATAGCGCCTTATACGCTATCTCGTTGGAAGGTGCGATATATTGTGAATCCGGTCTTGTCCACATTGTCGCGTAGGAGGAGTCTTTACCAGGTCCCGCCAGGGTGTATATGCTCCACCATTTTATTATTTCTCTCGCTCTTTCCTATTATCGCTGTTTCTTCTTCTCTCTTTCGCTCTAACTATCCTGTTTCTCCTTTTTTCTTCCTTCCACATCTTCGCCAGTACCGCTCTTTTCTACTTCAACTTCATTCTCTCTCTCTCTCTCTCGCGCGCGCGCGCGAGCGACGTCCCTTTCTCGTCTTCTCTTTTCCTTATTCCTGTTCGTTGCGCTCACCGCGATACGATCCCGGTACACTTGCCTGGTACAACCGCCCTTTTTCCATTCCGCATCCACATTACACTATAGATTTATACTACGCTTCGTATCTTTACCTACACGGCCGTGTATACTTTAATTTCGTATCGTGTTACATCGTTTTGTATTAATTGAACGATAAATACAGAGGACACACACGCACACACACATATGTATAGAATATCTATAACAGGTTGGAAAGTGATTTTATATACCCGATCATCAGAGCGATTTAATCGCGATTTTTAGGTTTAAGAGATTCCCTTTTGATCGAAACAAAAGTTTCTTTCTGAGGATAGCCCTTGATGATACATCCCCGGGGGCAACACCTGCTCGTGATACGCCACTTTCCACGTAGACTCGTACTTTCTGCTGCGTCTACGTGTATTATATAATACGAAACCAACTCCCATACCAGTCCTCCATGGCACGATGGTCATGGTGGTTATGCTGGTTACAGAGGTTATGAAGTCTTGTCTGGAATGGAAGAGTGGCGAGTATTATGGCGAGTATAGCCCGCCTAGGCAACCGACTCAAGGCTGGTCAACCGTGACCCGAGTTGCCCAGTGAAATTACTATACCTCACGTTTCCCGTAGAACAAAAAAAAAAAACTCCTTGGAAAAAAGATATTAAGCGAGAAAGGAAAGATTATGCAGCCATTTATGGGATGAAAAGAAACAACGAAGAGAATATCGTAAGATAGAAGAAGAGGCAACATAATCTTCTTTCCTAGGATATGCTCGCAATTTGTAAAATTAATCGCCGCTATCGAATGTCTGACTATTCTTGACACTGAAACGCAACACGTAATTAGGTTCTTCGAGTCCCACGCGATGCACGTGCTATTCAATTTACTTCCGATTTGATGGTTCATCTTATTGAATTACCAATATTACTGTAATAGACAGTAATAGTTCAAAGGGAATGTTAACACGGTGCACGCGCAAACGCACGGAAGATTCCTCTTTGACGAAACGATCAAGCGCGGGAAAAATTCGTTTTCCATTATTACTGAAAGCGCGTGCACAAACGCACAGGAGATTCTACTTTGGGGTGAAACGGTTAGCCTATTAAGAACCGATGTTGTGCTGGAACATCGTTTCATCTGCAACTTTCTTCAGACAATTTACATTAACAAATTCTGTTATCTAATATTGCATCTGTCAATCTTGGTTCTTAATGGGCTAACGGAGAAGAGATTCGTTTGCCATTATTACTGAAAACACGTTGTTAGGGAAATCTTCGTTGAACGATGTCGAAGACTTGCGTGACCGTGACACGTGGGTTACGAAGGAAAGGGGGAACACCATACCCCTATAACAGGATACCGGCGATGTTAAGCACTTCCGTAATGTATTGCGTGTCTTCTTTGTTTTCCAGCTATTCGCCTGCCTTCGAGGAGAATCTTAGGCGATTTTAGTATGCGTCTAAGAGTGAATACTAATTGCGGAACGTGGAAAGCGTAAAGCGAACGGTGATATACTGGCGAGTACGTAAATATGTTAACGACTGAGTTTGTAAAACAAATTAAGGACGATAGAGGAAGATGAATGTACCAACGAATATTCTTTCTATTTCATGGTATTTTAACGATTTTATCTTGTAAATTAGTTGCAGTAAGATTGTTTTCATGGAACATTTATTATGGCCATGACGTTGCTTTATTTGCCGTGAAATATTATTACTTACGATCGTTCTTGCCTTTCGTTACGTTGTTAAGAATGTTCACGTTGATTTTCAAATAAAAAAAAAAAATTATTCAATCCGGCGTGATTGCGCGAAAAAATGAATCAATTCGTTATTTGAGGATAGATGGTCTTTTTTATGAAGTTTATCAGTTCTTACGTATTTAAGTATTGATAATGGAAAATCGGAAAGAATTTTCTACGTAGATCAATGTCCTATTTCTAACGCTGTGCGAAGACGTGATTCGTTTTACGTATGATACAATATGACATAATATTTCACCATCGTAATAATAATTTCACACGAGTTCCACATAGTTCAGACAAGGATGAGCAATTTCCTTTCCCATAACATGTAGAGCGCCACCTAACATTTTCCCTCGATTCTTGTTTCTTTACGGAATTCCCACAAACAAAGACCATTTCAAGTTCAAGAATTTAAACCATCTTACTAATTGAACTACACACGATTTCGCTAACTCGTATTTCCTTTTTAACAAAATCTTAATATACATACGACACAAGACACACACATATACACGCAAAATAAGAAATTACGTATACCAACGACCGTTCTGAATTTCTCTGAAACTTAAGAAATTTGTTCACGTTAAAGAAACACGATTATGTCTAAAGTAATGCAAAGAACGCAGTGCTAACTAAGGTAACTGTAACTGAATTCTTTAATAAATAATCTAAATTTCCACCAAATTAAATTCAGATAAATTTACTTTAGTTTTACCGTAGTTAATTCGAATTTCTAGCAGGTCGAAGCCGTAGAAATCGTCGGTATCGGTGACAGAGGGGGGACGTTTGCGCGAGCGCTGAGGCGGAATCCAAAGAGGAGACACGCAGCGTGCTTATGCCGCATCTAACGAGCATACAGAACCGCGAATCTAGTATCAAGATCTTTCCCTCCAGCTTGGTCTTCGACTCTTTCTTGGCTTTTCCATGCGGAGAGCTCGTTACACAGACATCACGCTGATCCGTAACGAGATCGAAAATCGCTCTTGTTCACGCATCATGCCGGCAACGTTTCACCGAAGCCCAACATGAATCACGAAATCAGGTAAAAAACGTTATTAAAACCAACGGCACGTTTTTCTTCGCACTTTGAAAAATGCGCGAAAAGGATAAAAAGAAGAACGAGAGAGCGAGATGTAAGTAACGTTTCTCTTCTACCGAGGCTAATAACATTCGCTAAAAACGTATTCATGAATTTTCACGACTCCTTCTACGCAAGTTGAACACGTGTGATCGCATGCATATTTTACTTGTTTAAATCATTATCGTTGACTTTGAAAGTGGATGTTTATTTTATGCTTTCAAAGAACTTTACCGGAGTAATCGGTGGATTACAACAAGTAAAACAGAGCCAAAGTAAGAAGCATTATGATATTTTAATTAAATACAAAAGACCATTTAACTAAAGTTTATTGTAATGAAACGTAGCAGACCTTTCAGCTTTCTTCTATCGCGTCTTTCAATTTTAAACGTTCGTTATCCGTATCTCGGTTTCTGTTTCACGTGTATCAGAGAATATGCCGAGAGAATTTGATAGAGCTTCTCCCCTCTGGACCAGAAACTACTTCCGAGTTCGATTCCACCATATGGTTAGAAGCAATTATAACGAACGATCCTCGCTAAAATGCACGATAGCCGTGGCATCCGCTCTGCACGCAACAGTTCTCGTGTTTTACTTAGCGGACCATGCAGAAACCGACGTTTACGTCTTCAAGAGTAATTCTCGAAACTGTGGGTTATTGAGCGCTAGAGTGTTTTCAACCACGCATAGCGATCAAACGTACATACTTATACAGGTATCTTGAGCAAGATCTTCCGATGCTGTCGATATCAAAAGAAAAGTGAAACGAAGAAAGAAACGTAATATAAAGTTTGAAGATGAGCAAACATGGTAATTAGCTCGTGTATCCACTTAATTCTCTTAATCGATGTGTAAAAATAGCTTTTGCGCACATTTGAAAGTATAAACGTTTGAAAGCGTATTATCATTGGTAATAATCGTTTCTATTTTCTCCCCGCGATAAGCAGATTTACATCGTTGGAAGTTGAGTTCTACGTATCTTTTTTTTAACCTACCTATTCATTTCTTCGTTCGTTTAAGAACATGGTAGTTTAATTTCATATTCCATAGTTTCGCGCTTTATTCCACGAATAACGTGACCTTAGCGTTTCGAATTTAAAAAATAGAACGTAGGTTGCAATTCTCGATGCAACTGACCCGTTAAATTTTTATTTAACAATATCGTAAAATAAATTGATAACGTGTAATCGCTTTATCGAAATGTTAGAATCAAAATAAGAATACGAAATAAACTACCATGACATCTAATTTCCTTAATTGATCCTTTTCCTGTTGGATATTTAAATTTTCGTTTGCTTAACTAATGCGAAGAACCTTACACAACGATCGCTAACAACAAATCCATTCTCCCGATCGCAATAAATGCAATTTATTCCGCGTAATAAAAGGAAAAGAACAAAGGGAAACAGCGCGTCCACAGAAAAACCTGATTTGTTTTGAACTTTTTTTTATCGCTATTGAAAACGACCAGCATCCCATTACAAGCATGAAAAGGAAATTGAACGCATTATCGTCGGGAGATAAACTTGTTGCGCTTCGCGAAGATTTTCTGCTCGATGAATGTATTTTAAACGCTGGAACTTCCTGCTATATAGTGTAAACGCAAGTCGGCCTTAAAGGAGCGCACACGCCCACCGGTATTCAGATTCGTGACTAGGAATTGAGATTCACTGACCCATGACTGGCCGACAACAACTAGATAGGGTAGTAGACGTACATTGGTGCACGTTGCAGGACGACGCCCGTTCTCCCAACCACGACTCCCACGTCCTCGTGGCATCGGGGAGGAATTACTATATCAAACAGCAACGTGAGAGAAAGAAAAGGCCCCCTTCGACGTTAATGAAACTACGTTAGTCACGTCTGCACGTTTCATACTCTGTATCATTTCAAGCGCTCTTGCGAAACCCCGTTACGATGTTCAGACCGAAAGTGCTCAAGGAGGAAACCTGTAACGAAGATATTGACCTTACGTTTGTTGTTATTAGCGCGTTAGTTTTGTTTATCTATTACTGATATTGGTTCTAGCTATTGCTAATAGTTTGCTATTAGTTCCTTGATACTTAACAAAAGGAGAAGGTGGCATTTTGGTTTTTAAAGAGACAAAACAGTTTTCGATGGATCTTCGGTAGACTGTAAATTAAAAATCATTCTTCTTCTAAAAGTCATCGTTTCGTTGGTTGTGTCGTTGAATCGATAGGATCATCTGTAAGCGAGTCTTCTTGCAGCTCGGCGTGAAAATATTGTTTTCAAATGATCTCGTAGAATTACGTTATATGCGCTTTAGTTGCAACATTTAGGCAAAGGATAAGTCTAACGATAGAGTCTGATACTTTCGCAAAGTATAATGAAAATCTAATATCAAGAATACCAACGTATTAATACATTCCTACGATTATTAAACGAAATCCTTAAAAACATCCATCGTGTTTAGAAAAAAGTTTCCATTACGTTACGAAAGAACAGCTCGAAAACCACGCAGTACGTATCCATTGAAAACTACCGAATCATGCGTATAAACTCGAGCAGTCACGGTGTCATTATACTCTGAGAGCAGCTGCATTGTGAACCGACAAGGAAAGCCGATGACCAAGTAAGTACGCCGCCGGGCTATAAATAACGAAATTTCGTAAAAGCGCATCTACATTCCTCGCGGCGCGCAGAGGACGCGAGTGGAACGCGTCTAAAACAAGTTTGAACTATACCGCTTCGCGGCGCGCTTCTTTTAATTTTCCGGCCTGTACATCACTGTCGAGTTTCGTTAGGGTGGACGACACACGGCCGCTTTCCATTTGCTCGTCGCGGCCGTTAGCCCCTGATTAGTCAGATGCATTCGGCTATATCCTTTACGCGCCCTTTCCCCCACTCAACGATCATTTTCTCCCTTTCTTCTTGCTTCTTCTTCCAATATACGCGTGTTCTCCGTCTTTTACACGCCGCTCGTCTCCTTTTTTCCGTCTTCGTTCTACCGCGCATTTCTCATCTTCCCCCTGGCCCAACCTCAACATACAGCACACATTGGATGCTTATTTTTCTCCACATTTTGTTTCTCTGACCCGTCTTCTCGGTGTAACTCTATTTTTCACCCTATCGTCCCTCTTGCCCTTCCTTTTCCATCTCACATTCGTATTTCTCTCGTTCGTTCCTCCTCGTGACGCCTTGTTGCTGAGGCTGAAAATACGAGCGCTCCGAACTCCGATGGTGTATTCATTGTGTCGAAGGAACTCACGTGACTGCACGCGCACGCGCCGGGAATTCTTAAACGATCTTCCGAAGAAAGAGATCCACGGCGAAAAGCAGGGCCCGAATACAGGGTGTTTCAGAAAGTTGGCGTCAAACTATGCGAGCATGTAGTGCTCGATAAAATAAGCGAAAAGCTATTACTAATCGTAGGTGCAAATATAAACTGAATGACATTGGTATAATACGTCGTATCAACGTGTATTGGTTTACTGCGCTTGAGCTAACGATTTACTCGATAAGTAAATGCACACGCGATCAGGTTTCTTAGGCTGTTATATGATCATAATCGAGAATCACGCAGGAAAAACACAAGTTCGTTAATTTTCTGATATTTATGTCACTCGTTGGTTGAAAACAAGCGATACGATATATCGATAATGATAGTAGGAAGTTTGATACGATATAGTTGGAAAGGGGAATAACCTGACAGATTCGAGGACGCGAAACTTCTTGACAACTTGATGAATATTAGTTATGTAAATAATATTATTCGTGTTTTGGAAATGTTCAAAAGGTAGACAAAAGCACATATTTAATCTTAAAATCGTACGGGAAGATAATTCTGATGTAGAATCCACTGACAATATGTTGTACCTAATTGGCCTTCTACAAAAGACAGGAGATATAATCACGATGTTATCGCATATTTCTCGCCTGTAACATTCGATCGTGAGAACGTCTTGTAACTCCAAAATGAATCACCTTTGAATCCACGCGCGTTAAGATCCTTTTCTTCTTGTTTTCGTTTACCACGGGCTCCCGAAGTTTGACACCAAATTTTTGAAACAACTTGTAGATCAGAGAAGAAGCAAGAGGGATAAGGGGAATATGTACACGTACGCGTCGAAGAAAGAGAAGAAAGAACGTACAACTAGCCATTGCCAACGAGAGATCGCGTATCAGAGGAAAAAGCTTAAGGTCTCTTTGGGGCTTAATCGTTTCGCGATAAGATCGCGATATTTATCTCGATCGCACAATTAACCCCGCAGCTAACCAGCGTTGTATACTGGCGACGTAATTGCGGACTATCTCTTGAACGTCCGTGGCACGGCCACGTGTAGCGTGATTGCAAATTTGAGCGGCGATGGACGCGAGATTTCCCGTGGCGGATACTTTATGGATCGCGTGGACGGGATTTCGGAATGATTCTACGCTCGGTAAGATACGAAACGCGATGCAACCAGATAATAATACGGGTTGCAAATTGGAGGAAATATCCGCTCGCAAATGGACACGTTCGCCGGCGTGCGTGAGGATCCTGTTTGCCAGCGTTTCACTCTCGACACGTTAAATTGCACCTCCACTTCCGTTTCTTAACTCCTTCGCGTCTATGGACGAGTTACGAGACGCTCGGAAGACGACTTTATTGTAGAGAAATTTCTTAATCAAACATTTCTTCGTCTTTGGTATCAGAATGCAAAAGGTTCGATTTTTCCAGTGTCTTCTTTTTGTTGCGAGGTGATTTAAGTTTGAAAAGCACGCGAGTGTACGAGTTAGGAAACGCTCAGGGAACGAATCGATCGATTTTATTTTATAGGAATTTCTTAAGTGAACATTTTTCGAATTTGCTATTAGAGCGAACGTTTAATTCTTCGATGTTTGCTTTTTGTTAGGAGATAATTTAATATTGGAACAAATGTTAGTCTTTCTAGAATTAATCGTCAGAAAGTGCATTATTCTTGGTCGCGACAACGCTCGGTTACAAGTTAATTCCACGTTATGAAAACTAAGTGACCTCGAGGATGAAATTCTATCTAGACAGCCACCGCCATTTGTTCCAACGTTTAAACAATTTTCTAAAATAGTATGCTGCTTTTAATCAAAGAAAGTAGAGAAATCGCGTTTCTAAAGTTTATCAAGCAGAAGAGATCACAAGTTTGTGTAAGGAGGACTCAAAATTGCAGGAAAACTGATCGACGAATGTAACTAATAAACCAGTTTCAAATTGAGCTGTTTTCACTCGAAGAAAGATAGTTTCGATCGTGTTGCAAAATTTCAATCAACGATTCCGCATTAACGCTGAACTTCTAATTAGTCGATGAAAAAGTGAAAGAACCGATTAAAAACTTTGATATTATCTACTTTTGCTCGTTATACTGATCTTACAGCGAAAAAAACACTTTACTAATTAGAGATTTTCGAAACTTCCAAGCAATTAGATACGAAGAAAGTTACGATTTTTACTCTATAGTATTCGAAATAATCTGAAGCAAATCGACCGTCATCTTCGCGAAACTAACAAAAAACTAACAATCAAAATTTTAATAAAGATAAAAGCATCGTTGGCGAGTAAAAGATAAATCACGATGTTCGTTAAAAAAAATTTGATAAAGATCTAAATCGTTAAAAAATTGGCGATTGGAAGGAAAAAAAATAAAAACGTGTTCATACTTATGTATGAGACTGCCAATGATTCAACGCCGCCCAACGGTCTAATATACAGTCAATGAATGATTTATAGAACGGTATCTGTTTTTTATTGAGAGGATCCAGGTTGTCGAGCTCGGGGCACCAGTTGTGCCAAGAGTGGCCCCGCCGGAGGATGCGTCTCGTACCATGTAATTGCGGCCATAAACCTAAAGACTGTTTAATAATATTCATCGCCACAATAAGATACCATATTGCGAATCACTATACCGCGACTGCGCCGATTTCATTCGTTTAATCGGATAACAGTGTAGTATTCATAAGAAAGGAATTCATGGCGAAATATAACTTCGAGATATATACAGTATCATTGGCAAATGTCCCAATACGATAAACAGTGAATTTTAAATTCGGTTTTGACTTTATAAGTCGAGTGGACAGATGGAACTTCCATTTTTGATCTTGATTATATTCGTTATTTTTACAGATATAAACTAATGGTTTCTCCAATGATATATTATACTCCTTTTATTTTTAATAGTAGATATTTATATAATTTTAACGATTCGTAATTACAAGGTCACTCGACGTTAGATAAAAGAACAAGACAATGATTTCCGTATCGCGAAACGTACCGGGGGTATTGGATTTTTCGTAAGTAAATTTGGAATCATCGAATTGGTAAAGTTTAATTTTTGTAAGTAAATTTGTCTCGTATTCTAGAAGCATGAAATAATTAAGTCGATGAAGAAGCAAAATTATTGATTCACCCCATATATACTCGTCTAGATTTTACCGTCACTAGTACAGCACCTTCTGCTTTCCAGAAAAACCCAACTACGCGTATATAAACATTGCATCCATATGCCCACATGTATGGAAACAAGATTTCTCTCGAATGATAAAGATAACTTATCCATTTTAGCACCGTGCCATTTCGATGAAATTATTACCACTAAGTATATTTATCATGCTGGAGGATGAGCGTTTTACGATTCCCTGATACTAAACAGTAAAAAAAAAAAAAAACAGTCGTGCGTATACGAAGCATTAACCGAGCGTTCGAATAATTACGAGCGATATCGCATGCTAACCCTGTACCTGTTGCTCTCCCTGTGTGTGCACTTGCGAAAGGAAAATTTATAGAGAAGTTACACGCCACGAGGACACGTCGATACTTCGTTTTCGTGCAGTTCTCAACAGGAGCAGGCGTTCGTACAGTTGTGAAACCAGCTGCGAAATTACTTAACCCGAATTTCGATTTGGATAAACTGCCCTACTGATAAATTCGATTACGTAATTTTGTATATACAGGTTATGCAAGTGAACGCGGTTTTACGGTCAATTTTATATAAAGACGCAGTTGCAAAATGTACTACCTGCAAATAACGTCATCCGCTCCGAATTAGAATCGAACCGCGCCAATTTAAACGTACAGTGGTTCACGAAAGTATTTGGACACTTGGCATAAAGAACTATTATGTGCATATCGTATAAAATATTTTGAGATTTTATTAACACCGTAGTGAGACACGACTATCACGATCAGGTTGGTATAACTTGAAACCAATCTGTAAACGTATATAAAAGTTACGATACATTTCAGTAAGAAATTACCGCATGAATAGCCATCATAAACATCTAATAGGTAGCAAAAATGATCTCACACTGAATATAGAGGCTTGCTAATACAGTAGATAATTAACTATTAACAATATAAACTTGTGATTTCTACGAGATATGTACTTGCATTAAACATTTTATAGTATCCATGCACATTTCCAGATTTTTTTTCAAATTTTATATGTACTAACATAATTAGTTCATCATAAAATATAATGGTCCAGTTTCATTGCGATATTAGTGAAATTTCAAAATGTTTCGTATAATATACATAATAATATACGAGCAAAAAATTGTTACGAGCGTTTAAGTATTTTCGCGAGTCACGATCCAAGTATTATACAAATGAAATCTTTTTCTGTTGACATGATTCGTTAGAAGGGAACTCGGTCGATGATCCCGTTTAGACAATGTCTAAACTATACGCTGATCACCTATTAATAGGCGCACCTTGCGAAACGCAAGCAGATGAAAACAAACGCAGATAAACACGGATCAAGAGTTGTTAGCCAATGTACTTTGAATTATCTCGGATTTATAGTTGTCGGATTATTATTATAGCGGTACGATATCCTGTTTACCATTTGATAGCATTTTTTCTGCAATTGGCTGTGTTTTAACTTTTATTAGTACCTTTTGCTTCTTGACAGTCGGAAGTTGCTTTAAATATATAATTATATAGCCATAGCAGAGTTTAATCACTCGGAGGAAGATTGTCAAGAATGTTAAATAAAATTTTATGATATCTCTGGTAAAGGTGGTTTTATAGTTTTCTGGACGAATTAGAAAAATTAGAAGATTAAATTTAATTATTTTGTAATTTGGACATATTATAGTTGATTACCCCATCAAATGAATTGCAACGTGTATTCATAAAACGGTATATAATAATACAAAAAATCTTTCATAGATGCATCAGGATGCATAAAATAATGCATATTAAGTCTGTCTCGATGAAACTGAATTTTATATCGAAATAATAATACCGATGAACAACTTGTATAATTCATAAACAACTGATCCAAGAGTATTCTACGGCTATATAAAATATCAGAAAGTAGAGAAATTCCAAATACTGGATATATCTATATATTATTTGGTACATACATTTCCTCCATTTCCTCTTTCGTAGAATAAAACACACGAACTATAGCCTACATCGATATTACTCTATTGAAATATATCAAAAAGTAATATCATTCACATGGTACGAACTAACCACAAGACAGTTGGACTTCCAGACCAGCGAAATCACTTTACAAAATACGTACAAATCAAAGATCTAACTTAATAATTAAACGAGATACAAATTTCAATATTCCACGGTGTCGTCGCAAAGAAAAGAAGAAAGAAAACTGTCTATCACGCGATTAGTGGTTAGTGCACTAAATAGAGTGGAAAAATGATAGCCTAATAGCCGCAGGAAAATCTGATTTCCCTTCCGCGAGTAGCATTTCCGCGTCGAAGTATGTAACAGTTCCGTCGTGAGGAATGCCAAGATCGCGACCGGAAACCGTAATTACGCGTTAAAGTAAATACAAGATGAGGAACGATTATCGTGTTAGAAATTGTGTCAGCTTGAAATGCCATAGCAGTGTGTCTGGCGACCATAGAAAACGTACGTGTACCATAATAGAGCATATTACAGCAATTCATCTCTAATCTGCCAACAGCGTAGGTGAACTCGAAACGCACTCCATTAACATACTTGAGCATTAAGTGATCGCGCGTCTCTCGGCGCCGTGAATTACGCGCAGTGAATGCTGAACGAGCCTCAAACGGGCGCATACCAATGATCTAACCATTCTAACCGACTGACTGACTGATTGACTCACTAGGACTATTGGTCGGCTTGTGTATCCTCGTGTCACTGTGGCATCGTCTTTAAGAAGTTTACTGTTGCTGATGATGATACTTGAGTGCGAATAATCAAACGATGATACCAAAATTGTGCTTATAATCATTTTGTTATGTGTGTGTGTGTGTATATATATATTATATTCGAATGATACATCTTTTATTAATATTTTACTTCGGTCCAGTGTAAAAGCTAAGGAAGGGTTGTTTGCTATTTTGTTGACACATATGGGATCGTACAGACATTAGAATAGTGCGGCAGTTCTGTTAACGGACATGAAAATTGTAACGTAATTGTAACATAAAATTGTAATTTTACTAAAAATACGATTGAAATCTCATGGAAATAATTGACATATGACAGATTGTTCGATAACAGACGTTCAAAATTTCCATTTCTAAAGCTTCGTTAGTAAGAAATAAAAGGAATAGGACACGTGTTTGTTGGATGGAAAATATTCTTTCTACAATTCTCGTTTGTAATTTTAATTCTGGAACACTGTGCTCCACAATGAAAAAAAAGGAATTACCTCTCGTCCTAAGCTGGAGTTAAATTCGTGGGAGCGACGAACTCGGTTTCGTACTTTATCAAAATTCAAGGTTACCGTTTCCAACGTTCACGGATTCGTCATACCCAGTCACGGTGTCAACGGCTTTCCAACGATATTTTTAAACAACCGTCATTAAGGTTAGATATACTTTCTTTTCTAGCCGCGTTGAATCGCTACGACGATCGTTGATCATCGCTTGTACCGTCGCCCACGTTCTCTGCGTGACTATTTATCACCCTGGTGCCCGTCGTTCAATTTTCACGATCCCAGATTTCATCCTACTCGAAGCGAATTAATTTCATTTTACGTTGTCAAGGTAAAAAGAATACTCTTTAACGATACAGTTACCAAAGTCAAATATCAAAGTGTAAGAAATCTTCAAATTGTACCTTTGACAACCTAAAAATCTTTTCTTTAACGCTTTACCTAGACTACGGTTTCCATACGACAAACGTGTATCGTGTTTGTGACCAAGTTTAGTTTCAACAATTTATGTCCATTTATCTTCCTAATTTCGATCGTTCGTACACGATATACATATTTAGACACATGTCCACATTTGGTAATTCTAATGTTAGTTTCTGTGAAAATGTTGTACCACCAACTTCACTTTCATTTTCACAAAAACAGAACAGCCGTCAACAGTAGCTAAGCGGAGAAAATATAGGGTGCTAAACATAGCCACCCTTTTTTGAATTCCCGGCTCCACACAAAACTCGACTTCGCGAGCAGTCCCATTTTAGAACTTGTTTCGCTTCTTACGTCTCGTTGGGACAGGTTGAAACACGCGACTGATCCACGATGGAATAAGTACTTCACGACCTTATAAGGGCCATTAAGGAAGAGGGATCGAGATGGAGCATGGCACTTCAACTAAATTAAATATTAAATTATACACTGTCAAGAACATCGATCGTATATGGTTGCGAAAAGTAATGAAGCGGATCAAAAATATATCTCTTTTAATGCCGTATCAACTGTATAGTTACCAGCAGGGTGGACCTTGTTATGTTTTCGTTCTATCTTGCCAATTCTTCTGATTCCTTAAAATTTTAATTAAAAGTATTTAGAACACGTTCTATTTCAAATTTGATAAAATTTGAAATTTAAATTAATCAATATCATTTGAGAATTGGATTCACGTGGAGTATCTTCATCACGACTTGCCTATTAATTAAGTATGCTTTCTTGATGGGATCGCGTGCTCGACGCACATTCAACTAACGCGCGACATCTGATGCGAATGTGTCAATGACTGGTGAAAGGTATCAATGGCTTTTCTTCCACTGACCCACGACGTGATTCTACTTACATAATCGACTCAAATATTATTTGTCGTCATTTGAATTTTTGTATAGAATAATCTCATGAACTTCTTTCTTTCCTATATATAACAATATTTTCGATTAAATATAATATAAAAATTGAGGATAGCAGATTTAAAGTTCAAATAAGAACTTTATGAAGTTATTTTCAAGTTTGTTGTAATTGAACAGCGGTTAATATCTGTTAAATTGTAACAAAAATAAAATATCCTGCAAATACGTGATATTCATAGTTTTTGAGCCGCAGTAATATCTAAATATGGTTAGGGAAATTAGATTTCGCTGCCATTTGATCTAAGCCTGATACGCGTTTCGAGATTCGCCGCGGGCTCGCTTGTAATTTTCATTAATCAATAACGATTATGTGACAAAACGTAAGCGCGGCACGAAAACGAGCTCGAGTTACGATGTCCCGGCGCAAACTGGTTCGATGGAATAAATATACCGGCAGCCCGGACACCTCTTGACGCGTCTTCGTCGTGGCAACATCGTTAAGTCACTGGTAATTTGATTTCATTTCGAAATTACAGGCCACCGGTCATCGATCATCATTCTGACCATGGTGTTGCGCGCAATACTTCGCCATTCGATCCAGATTTACTGTTTAAAAAGCAGTCACTATTCGCGATAAGTTGGTTATATTATTCACACCATGGAGCATGAAACTACCGCAAATGAGACAACGATATTGTATTGAGATATTGAGAATATCGCGTACCATTAACAATCTGTACATACTTAGATAGAGTACAAACTATCAATTTTCCAAAAATGTTTTTATTCGAACGTACATATTTCTTCTGGAATTTCTTACCAAGTAATTACGTTAAAATTCCTTCAAATTATAGGATTACACCGTTTTAAGAGTCTAATTTGGGTTATACGTACGTATATGGACCACGGTTAAAATTAAGAAAGAAAGGATGTGAGTTTTTCTTGGAAGAGTATTTTTGGAAACGGTAACGAAAAATGTGACGTAAGAAATGTTCAACCGGTTTCACTGAGATCTTACATGAAACCTTTCGTAATATATCGTACGATTTGCTTAGTATGCACTCGTTACATTTTTTTATAGAAGAGTGCCTTTTTTCTGAAGAGTTTAGAGTGGAACTTTAAATGATCACTATGGTATAAAAAGTTCATGCATATTTTAAAAGCCCTACTACAATCTGCGCTTGGTATTACAAAATTCTATATTAGAAAACACGTCTTACAAAACAAGCGTGTTGATCACCTTGCATTTCACCACGTAGACGTCCCAGGATCGATTATATCGTACCCCTTGACGAATTATGTACTTGAATTTTATGAATGATATAATAACATCACACACGCGTAAATACAAGTTTTTACGATCTCAAGAGCATAGTTTCTTCGATATTGAATTCTCCCTTAAAGTATACAACGCCTGTTAGCTTTATATCCTCTGTATATAAATATAATAACAGATATAAAGATTTACACTATAGATTCTACGAGACACGATGTGACTATAAATTGATCAATTACGAACATCTGTGTATTCGAAAACCCAGACAAGCAAAAAAATTAATATTTAGTAAACGCTATGCATTTTACGCGACATAGACGACCGTCTGAATGTGATTATAAATTGGTCGATTATGGATAAGCGTGTATCCAAAAACTTAGACAAGTAAAAAAAAATAATACGTCACTCAGAGCCACAGGAACTGTACCATGACGATTTTAACTCTTTACTAGAAAGAGCTGAGATACGCAATCGTGGCTGCCATTGGCATCAATCGATGCCGCAGCTTCACGCTTTAATGAAAGACTTCGTCATATCAAGAAAATTGCTATACTACCAAAAACGTGAGAGAAACTTCAGAGAAAATTCAGGCTCCAACATCGCATCAGAGACCATAAAATAAATTTCTACGACATTACGTAGAATCGATCTCTTGGGACGCGTTTAATACGCCAGTATCTGCATTGTGTGTAACCGCAGACACACAGGTAACGCCGGCGGTTGCCTCAGCTCTAACAGAAGTTGACCTTCGTGAACGGTATAGTATAGCCTTTCCTTTGGCCTCAGACGGTTCATCCTTCGTGTTTCCAACCACTGTCCACAGTTATAGATCACGCTCACGCTACCATTGGGAAGCGGCCAGCCGACAATGGGTTACACTAATAATCCGAAAGGTTCATGCACTACAGCACGAAAATATCTGGACGCCTGATTATTTTTGATACGATGTATTTTAATCAGAAACTTATAGATAAATCGAATTCTAATAATTTTATTCTGTATTCTTCCGAAGTTTAATAGTTATTTTTACGAAGATTTTTTTATTATTTAAACTCTGAGTTCTGAGTAAGAAGTCAGATTAAAAGAAGTCTCTTAAATTTATAGAAAAATTTCGAACTTTAGATTTATAGACTAATATCTTCATAGGAAACGTAATAAGCCCTTCTAATTATTAATTTTCTATTAAATTATACACATAAGAAATTGTCCAGATATTTATGTGTGACCAGTAACGTTATTAGTTTCTCCTCAGCAATTTCGATTATACCTGGGGACGGACGAAAGTTCATTAGACTCGGATTAGCTTTGAAAATTCTATGAATTCTCCTCCAGAACGCGATAAAATCGATCACATGAAATTGCCTTCTCGATTTCTTGGTATTCATCGAGGTAATTATTCAAACGAACAGAAACGAAAAAAAAGGAACGTCGACATTTTTAAGGAATAGTTTAAGAACATGTTATTCTTTAATGAGCCGAAGGAATCGTTAAATTAGGATAATCAAGGGGTAGAAGAATTTTTCGATATTTTAAACACCATAAGAAACGACTGTCGGTCTTTCAAATCTTTTTCCTTATCTTTTAGTCTTATATAGCCTCCATTCACTTAAATGATCCATCGTTTCATCGTTCTTCAAGTTTTTCCAAGCGATGAAAAGACTAGATGACTGAAAAGTCTCCTCTGACTTTTCAGTAATATTTTTCTCTCCAATTTTCATGGAAACGAAAGGCAACAAATACCAAATGGAGCGCGTGAGTAATCGTAACTTTTTAAGATACATGACTTTTCTCATCTATTTGGTTTAGAATTAGGTTTTAAAAATAGTAATTATTACCGACCCTGATCCATTAATTAGTTTATACAAAACGTGTGCATACATTTCTTATATGTTATAGAATCCTGGCTAATATTGAGTATAAGAGCATGGCAGGTAAAAGAAATCGATACAACAAATAGATATTGCTGCATAGTTATAGAATGTTAGTTGAAATTCTTTAAAATATAGCTTCTGAAATGTAAGATAGAAAACTTATCTAGACGAAAATTTTTACAAACCAAGAAAGATTCCATTATGTTACATTAATTACACTAACGGATTATTATTATATCATTTTCACTTTCTATCATTATGTCGCATTATTCATGGTACAACGGGTATATGGGTTGCAACTTCCACGTAGAAAACAACGTGTCGGTTATTTACAACGTTACAACGTTCCCCTGATAATACGTAACCATATAGTGTTTCCCATATGTCAAGGTATGTAAGCCTTTTTTAAACAATTCGAGCAAGTCGTAATCTCCAATAGGCGTTACTAACACGAAATACTTAACGAAGATAAAAGAGATATGTAAAAAAAAGAAAAAAGAAAAGGAAACGAAAAAAGATGCAAGCAAATTGGTCGATCGGTGTGAAACAAGCCTAAAGAAAGCGGCCTGACGGAGAAAACCTCGGCAAATCCGGCCAGAAGCCTTTGTGTTGACTGCTCCTGGCTGAGTGAACGAGCTTGAAGGTAGAGAAGCCAGGATTCCCTTACCTGAAAACGTTTTAACCACCTGCTTCCGAAATTTGATCGCCGCTATTCTTGTATACATTTTCCATGGCCTTCCCCCGTGTTGACACACCGTGAGGATGGAGATGGAATTGAAGCTACGGGGTCTATAACAAGTTGTCAAGATGACAACGTGATAGGCAAAAAAAGTGAACTGCCTGTAAGTGCGGAAAAAAATGTTTTAGCATCTATTACAGATCGTTTGCCTTGAGGGAGAAGAGATTATTTATTGGAAGGGCAAATTAAGGTAAGCAAATTATTATTCGAAAAGGGAAAAATTAATTTCGACAAAGAGGTTGAGATTTATAATGATTCGAGAATTTATAAAAAGGGATAGTGTCTATGCGTGAATACGAATACACGAAATTTTCAATTACCAGATTGCTGATTTTTATGCATTTATGAGAAATTTGAAGGTACAATAATACACAGAATACACATATATGAAATCTTTGAAGATGAATGACATTTTAAAAATTTAGGAAATTAACTAAATCCCGGCTTGGGGCATTCCAGTTCGTTATGTTCGTAGAAATATAAATTCCTATAGACATCATCGATCTATTAATTATGTTTTGTCGCTCATATGCATCCTATTCGAACTCACTGAAAGCGAGATTTGCTATTTTTCCTGCCAATCTTCATTCATAACTTCCCATTTAACACTCATTGGAACGTTGAAGAGACAACGGAAAGAGGGTTGCATAAACTCGCTGAAAACGTAATCCTTTGCTTGGCAGTAACACGACTGGAATAATGAAAAAGAGAAGGAAAAAGGATGGGAAGAAAAGAGAACGGAAAAAAATGTGAAAGGGACGTGTTACCCCGCGGCGGATTTAGGCAAGAATTTCGTATGCGGGCTTAGTTAGCGTGGAAAGTTATTTCCGTCAGAGCAAAACCGTATTCCGCCAAGCGAACCTGAAGAAAAATCGCGATCGGTGAACCGTCTTAAAGCATCGTGAAAAATATCTCTGGCAACTCGTGATGTAGAACGAACGATCGGGACATTAGTTTTTGTTCAAAAAACACAAAAAATGGGACAATAGGAACACAAAATGGTGGGTGAATTACTAGGGGACAGCTTTAAAAACGCGAAGCATAATTGTTGTACAATGTGTCTTTGAAAAAATGTGCTCACGATAATATCAAACTTTTTGCTTCAATCTTTTCAATCTTTTTTGTTCTATATTTCATACACTACACTTTATACGAATTATAAAGATTGGATTGTAATAATACTGTAATAAATATAAATTGCAATGCCTAATTGCCCAGAATAAACAGACATGGAGTGTCTAAGAGAAAATTGGTTTGAAGAATAAAATAATATTTCGTGTAGAAGTGCAATGATATGTAATGTAAATTATAATGTGATAATACTTTTGTACTCTTGGTCGTACGTGTAATTACTGGAAACGAGACAAAATTGTCGAAGTGGATAATACAGTGCTTTCTCACCGTCATTATATCCAGCACACTGCCACACAGTTATCCGGCTTCTCGTTATTGAGGGAATCGTTGCAGTTGACGTACGAATTTCGAATATGTTTTCCATGAATTTTCGGATAAATCACTGTTGGTGATCAGTTATGACATCGTGACCAGTTACAAATGGCAATTATGAGACTCGCGCGGTAACCCACGGTAAGTCTACATTAACTATGGAAATTGACAATCAGGTATATTTTGGTTTATATTAAGAGCTTAATGATAATACACTAACCAAAGGAATTAAAAGATCATTACTACGAATGGTTCTATTGCACCGACTAAAAAGACAGTAGCGATGAAATGTCCTGTTATATAATTACATACAAGGGATTGTATGTGTACAAAATGTTAAGTATGTTATGTACAGGATTAAGGTTGAACCTTAAAATGTTACTTAAATAATCCTACTTTGCGCCATATGGAGTATGATCGAATACAAAGTTTACAAAAAGACAATTTGGTTTACAGATCATCAAGTTACGAAGCTATATACGTATAGATATACAGTGATCCGTTAACAGACATTACAGAATTTGTAAGAATATATTAGAGATACGCCATCCCTCAACTTCATATCACTTATTTTGAAACATCTAGAATACACATGCTACCCGATGTATCTTTCCATCAGACAATGATCATCGTTCGACGTTTCAATTCATCATTTTTTCCTACTACATCCTTCACTGATACGTTCAAAATAGAACAAAAACGATATTAATAATGTTACTATATCCCGCCAAAATTCCTGTCACTTAGGAACAGTACAGTGGCCTGCTTGGCTACGCATAATCGGAACGTTATTCTGAAATCGGTTCTCGCGTGTCAGTAGATGTTGCCAACGACGACCTTTTTCTCACGGATCATCCGGCTCAGGGCGAATGGCCTTTCCTTTGACGAAGACACAATGCCATTGGCCCACCTGACAATGCACCGTGTTCATCGAAGATTCGACAAAATCTTCAACGACCAAGAGAAAAGCCTCAAGAACCGGTTCTATAATTTTCAAATGAATAACCATATAGCATTCTCGTCACGGCTGTATAAAGTCTATAAACCGTCGACGACACGAAGGCAACGTAACGCATGTTTATGCGCCTCGGTCGTTTTCACCCCGCCGCATAATTGTATCTAATTAAGTCGATTACGAGGCTTAACCTTCGATTAACCCGACGGTCGAAAGACTTGATGAGAAATCGCAGACGGTTGCCATTCCCTTCGTTAACAATTCACACTTTCACCGAGATGTTTCATGTCTCTCAGAAACAATTCAGTTATGTATGGAAGTCTGTAGCGATAGGTCGTTAAACGTAGCAGTTATTAACTGATGTTCCATGTTCCATTAACCACCAATGACTGCCTATAATTGGTACAAGTAAGACTTTCATAGAAAAAAGATTTTTTGCTACACTGTTCAAATAAGAAAAGCAGAAGCAATTACATAACATATTTTGCTCTAATTGTTATTTCTGTCTGATGTCTTAACGTCTCGTCTATCAAACTCTGCAAATATCTGGCTTGTGTTAACCCCTTAACCTACAACTACGGGCATAGCCCATAGTAGATGAGCGGATCAAACGTAAATCGGCCCAAAATTCTTGAACGTAAATCATAGGTTAAGGTATTAATACATTTTTAACGATTAATCGCTATTGTATCGTTTTGTTGTGTCGTTGTTTGTGTCTTTGTTTCTTGTATTGTTACCGTTCATAGTATAATACACGATCTCCGAATGAGTGATATTTTCAATCACTACACTAGTGATTGAAAATATAGTTTGCATAATCCAAGAGGTTCATACTCCGCAATCTCTTACGTATCATAACATATTAGTTTCAAAATCTAACTCAAATCTCGTGATATCTCCGTAAATTACGTTTCGCGCTTAATATACATTTTGTACATCGAAATTTCTAATCTCGATTGGTCGTTTATGATATAAAATATTACAAGTACAACTCGGTGACTCGCAAGCAATTACATAAACGTTTGTTGATATCAGACTAAATTCAAAGCGCAATCTTTTATGCAGGATTTTCATAATCCAGAGTTAATCTCTCGCGTATCCTACAACCTTAAGCGTTATAACGAGGAAACAAGAGAAACATCTTCTACTGTGCAGCACAAAGTTCTTTCACAACGTCATATATTTAAGTCCGAAAGTTCGCAAAGTCAAAGACCCTGGTCCTGGAGACCAGAGGCTATTAGAGAGAGCCGAGTGGAATCCAGAGTATACCCGACGAGATTAAAGCCGAGTTGCGGGCCGACTACGACGCCAGTAACAGCGGCAGCCAGCCACTGGCATCGCCGTTGCTGGTGTTGGCTGCCTCTTCAAAGAATCTTTCCTCGATGGACCAGTTCCGGCAGTGCTGCCGCCGTGCAGCCGTTGGCGAATGGGAATAGACTTGGGAAGAGGATAGAAGAGATGCTGGGATGGCGAGAAGTAGAGAGCAAAGAACACGGGGCCGCGTGCACGGGTAGAGGATAAAACAGGAGCAAGGTTAGGAGAGGGACGACGAACGAAGGAAAAAGATGAGGGTCCATGTAAGAATAAGAATAAGAGGAACAGAGGCTGGAAAGGACGGGGAGCGTTCAGAGTGCCACAGCAATAGACGAGGATGGTTAGCGCGAAGAAAGAGACACAATCAGGGGAAAGAGGAACGGAAAGGAAAGGAGGATGGAAACGACTAGCTGGACAAGCAAAGAGAAAGGTAAAGAGAGAAAGATAAAGGAGCGGGAAGAAAGAAAGAGGCGGATGATGAGGTGGTTCGCGGACGTGGAAGAAAGAGAGAAACAAACCAGGAGAATAGGTATAAAGAGGAGGAGCGAATGAAAAAAGCAAGCAACATAGGAGGAAACAAAGTGAGGAGATACTCTGAAAGAGGCTAAAGGAGACAGCCGAGAGGCGTAAGAACTGACTAGACGCAACTAAATTTCAAGCAAGTGAGAGAGAATGCAACCGCCAGAGTAACGCGGTGGAACGACTTGAAAAATTACCGCCTGTAAATCCTCTAGCTCTCGACCTGTGCTGGTACCGTAGATCGAAGTGCATGGAATTCTTTTAAAATCGGTTACGCGCTTTCGCGCCCTTCTCGGAGCACCAGCATTTCTTCGGATACATAAATTCATAGGTTTTTATGAGTGCCGGTGTAAGTACAATATACCTATTTACTACTAAACAGCTACCTATCTACAGCTTATCGTAACATACGATCCTACTTAATAATAGTTCTCAAGCTTTTATGAAACATTCGAAGTACACATTACATTTCTTTTCATGAAAACCATTTTCCTCCATCAACCCTCCGTGCATTTTACAAGTACACACCACGGCAACTTTCCTCCCCCATTACGTTGTACGAGCACGTGCGTTCGCGTTATAGCGAGCACGCGCTCGCTTTATCGTCTGGCGAACTCCAATTTTCGTCGCTCGAAAATTGCTCGCGCCGCCACACCGAGTTAACTGCACCTTCTTGAGGGACGCGACGACGCGTCGAATTATCGGTAGCTGGAGGTTCAACCGCTTCTACCGTTCGGTCAACCAATCGATCCATAGACATTCTCTATCGAGAGATTAGTCTACCTAAGAGGAGAAGAACGGACACGACGGATTCGCCTGGTGAACACACGCTTCACCAAACGCATCCGTTTGAATATGCATCAACGATGGGGCGTTCGAGAGTCCAGTGGAACGTTGCCTGGATGCTGTCCGTCTGTCTTATTTCTCATTTTTGTCACCAGGGGCCGTAATGAACTTAATTCGCCACGCAGGACTCTCTCTGGCTATCTCCGTCGTTCTATCGGGAACCGGAGGCTGGTCAGGGAGAGAAAGGGAGGATACTTCTCGCGCGAACAGCGAACATCACATACGGCCGGTTGGCGTGCCGGGGCTATAATCGTCCTCGCGTGTAATGTACGATCGGTAGGAGGACAAGACCCAGTGGGTTTCTTCTTAGTGAGCGAGCGCGCCTCTGCCTCGTGGAAACTAGTGTGCGCCGTGTGATGTCAATGACACTGCAGCGCTGCAGCTGCTGCACACATAAGTCAAGCTCTGGCACAACACGTGCGAGCCGCAGGTACGTGCGTGCTCGGCCGAGCCACCATCATCAGAGAGCCAGCCTCCGGACCGGACAACCTGGTGTGAGTTCCAATACCTGTATTCCCGTGCAGGTATTTGTTCGTCCGTATGTTACGTGTTTGAGGGAGCCCACACGGTGAATATATCGCGAGCCAGAGGATTCTGCCCCCTATCGTTATCTCTCTCCATCTCGTGAAGTGTGCTCGCTCTTTCGCTGTCCGAGGGCAGAAGTCAAATATTTCCATTCCTCCTGTATGATGGAGCGGCTAGGTGGACCATAACGCGCGCAGTTTGATAGCAACTAAAGATGTTTATTTGCTTGTTTGTTTTAGCGTGTAGCTTGAACGATGGGCATTATGTCGTTAATAGTTGGGTCAGGTTGATGTGTAGTTGGTTTGAAGTTTTTGATTAAAATCGTTGGAATAAGATAACTCGTTATTTTGGAGATTTATAAAACCGTGGTTATAAAAGAATTGGCACGCTATTGTATTTACGATAGGAGCTACACGATAATTGATCAATTGCATTAAAGTATATTGTATATTAATGGGACTTTCGTGTAACTACAAAAATGTGATACCGTGAAAACAGAACGTAAAATCTGATAAAAAAAAACACTTCTTTGTAATGTAAGAGTATGTGTGATACCTTTAATAGTTATTGTACAATATCGATAATTTTAATGAGTCATTAATAACTGAATAGGATAGGTATTTTTTTGATATCATAATAATATTATGGATATACAAAAAACTTTACGATTGAGATACGGACAAAAATTGAAAGAGCATCGAGTCGCTCATTAATACTGATAATTGCTATATTCTCATTATATTCATAATTGCTATGCGATAATATATACATACACAAGCCATGAAGCTTAATATTACGTCAGCGATCGTTAGTACGTTAATATATTCAAGATTTAAAAACAAGATACGCCTTCATGCTTTATTTCAAAATATAGCAATATAAATATCTTATTAGCACAATCTTATTCATAGAATCAAGATATTTAGGCCTTTAAACTACCGTTACGAAATATTGTAATAAGGATAATTTTAGAAACATTTTAGAAGTTAGTGATAGGTAATATGAGCCGTCGTCGTAAAATGAGATTCTTCGAGGCGGCATCGCGGTAGGTCGAAATTTATGAACGTTTTGAGGAATGTCAGCCTATACAAACAGAGGTGAATTTTGGCGGCGCACAAGACTGAGTTCTGTAAACATCAAGTATCTGGCGCGCGTGCCCAAGCTGGAGGTAATTACAACCTGACAGAAACTTCTGACGGTGAATTAAGGACAATAACACCAGGTATCTTGATAACGCGTGTCATGTAATATTAATTTTCCAGGGGAGGCTATTTTGAGAATTTTAGTAACATATGGGCGCAACGACTTGCGAACATGTTTTTCGAGCCATGAATAACGCCTCTTTTATTAAGTTATTACTGTCATTTTGCATGTAATAACCTACACTTACTCGTCTCTTAAAACATTCTTCTATTCATATCGAGTCTCGAGTCACGTGTCAAACAGATGCTATAACATTAACAATTTCCAACGATAAATTTAAAAGAAACTTTAGAATGCAATCTTTTTCTTACTTCACATAACGAAGCTTACCTATTTCTGCGATAAAAAGTAAATATTTTTAAATGATGATTATTACTTATATGGCCACACATATTTCTGAGATCATGTTGTATCGATGAGGATACGGGAACATATAAAAAGATATAGAAATCCTTTCATCGTGGTAAATTGGTTTTAACTAGAGCAGCGTGTTCGAGAAGGGACCAAAATGGAGACTAGCATATAAGACACACAGAACCAGTTTCGTGAGAACGTTTCCCGTAGTGGACGCTGTGATCAAAGGCAGTGTAATCGACTGAACTGTGACCTGTGACTGGAATCTAAAGTAGGATGAATTAAAGCTACTTGCGGGAGAGTATAACGTACCCTCTGGAAGAAGCCCGTAAAATTAGCCACATTATCTATAAAAGAAATTTCCACACTGAGATCATCTATTGAAACTACTCATGTTCTTTGTTCATTTCAAATCGTTCAAAAAGGAAGTGGAGGATGAAAGAAAACGTTCTTCTTTCACGTATAAATGCAAACATAGTATAATGTTCCATACGTCTTTCAGAGGATAGTAATTGACTATCCCTTTCAAAGATATTTGAATTGGGATTCTCTTTGCTTATATATTAAAATTATTATAGAATTAATAACAAAATCCAGAATGCCTGTTCCATATTTGTATACAAACATTAAAAATACTTTTTACGAAAATTTCCTTTTCGTTTGTATCTAAGGATGTTAGCGAAATACCGAAACATAGAGTAGCTTTTTGATATTAGACTGTGGACGTGCTTTGCATTACACGAAGGTAAAGAGACTAACTCCGCTATCCGGAAGTTTTGAATAATTCCAGTGAGTTATGACTGAAACGTGACAGCCTAAAGACACGTAAAATCTTGTAAACTTGCGCATAACGTAGTAGTCAAACCACTTACGATGTAACTTGCAAAGTTAAAACAAACATCAATTATTTATCACGCCGCCCTATGAACCAGAAATACACAACAATATTTCGTAAAGCCATAAAACGAAAAAGGTATGGAGATCCTCCATTATGCAAATCACTTAAATTTCGTACGCTTTACATGGAATATGCATAACTAAAGCGTTACATAATAGGCCGCGAGGAGTTCTTGTAAAGCGCATAATACCTTGTGAAATAAAGAAATTATTCGCGCGTAATCCAAACACGATATTAATTAAACTGGTACATGCTTCGCGGCCAGGATGTCGTCCATCCAGCGACTACTTTTCTCTCCTCCTCTTCCTGCGCGATATATAGTGAAACGTAAAGCCGCGTATTCACTGACTTGAAAATATAGAATGTTTGCAAACCTTGCTTTCATTCACGATAAATATTTATCGTATACTAGACAAACAATAATAACGCGTCTGTTTATAGTACGATAAGAATAATAGACAAATAGAATAAGATAGAAAGTAAAAAGAAACAGAACATTTACTGCACTGTACCGGACTAACGACTAACTAGAATAAATACTCAACAAATTAAGTAATTCAAATCAAGTAATCAAAAGCATTAAATATTTAGTGTCATAATTGATTTCGTTATATTGCATAAGTCTGATTTCGAAAAAATGAATTTTTGTATCATTAACTTTTTCACCATTAATTGCCATATTTCGCTGATGGTACTACCAACTAGTGAAGACAATATCTACTGCGACCATATAATAATGCCATTCGATTTTGGAGAGAAACTTTAAATGTTCGCATGATGACGACATCCGGTGGCAAAGGGTTAATACATTTTATTGAAACGAATAGCGTAAACTCACATTTAGAGGAAATATGGCTCAGTACATTTTTCCTCTCCATGTTTCATATTGACTCTTGTGTAGCCAACCGGATACTCGAGTACTCGCTTCTATATCTCTTTTAAAAACGTATATTCTTAAAATTTTCAAAAATATCGAAGAATTTTAATCGATCTTTATATTACTTACATGATTATGTTCATGTGCATCATGTAAATTAGTATCGTTGAAGAGAAACGAATATTCGCAAGCCATGGTGAATACGCGGCTTAAAATTGCGCAGAAAGGAAACTGAAAGAATAATCGAAAGAATCGGTCGGGCAGAGGGGAAGAAAGATTTCTAACGAACGTACATTAATCAGCAGCATCTCTCGAGGTGAAGTGCACGATGCACGTGTTGCCGAACGCAACTCGTTCTCTCTCGTGCACACAAGAGTCGTGCAGCTTGTTCATTCCACGCATGCGTGGGCGGTTCGAGCTTTTGCCGCGCGCTTGCAATTATTATAAATTCCCTTTCGGCTCGCGGGAGCAAGCTTGCGCTTCCTCTTTCACCACGGTATCGTTATAAATCCATGAGGAAGATTCGCCAAACAGACGCCGCAAAAATTGTTTCCCGCGTATTAATAGTCCGACGATTTATTAGGGGTTTCCCGTTGCTAATATTTCTTTCTCTGCTGATGTTTGGTAAATGGCCAGCGGGATTTTATACAAAATAATTTATTTTAAGTTTTGTGTAATGAAATATCAGAGACGAGCGTTTCGTACGTTTAATTGATAAAGTTATCGAGATGTGTTTTGACGTATGTAAAGATTCTGGAGATGCTCCAGAGAGGAATTACGTTTATAATTCGATATTTAAAGTCTTTTTATTGTTGGCTGGGAAGATCAGATGCTTCATAGAATTACGTATTATTATACCTAATTTTATCTGAGAATATTATTAAGGGATATCAAACGAGTCGTATTATATTTCATTTAAGCTTTATTACAGTAACTGGTAAAACGAAACTTTTTTCATCTTGAAACACGATGCTTCCTACAAATTCCAAGAAAATTAATTACATATTTTTTTCAGACAGAGTATTCAATGTCATGAAATCATATCTCATGAAAAGACGATCTACTGGAAAATGAAGATAGTTCTAGTAAACGAGTTTTCGTCCTAATGGAACTTCATCAATCTTCAAGTAACGTTTGAGAAATTAATACTGATATTACAAAGTAGTAAAGAACATCTATCAGTACGAAAGAAACTATTTATGAACATATACAAATGTATCCTCGCTTTGTAACTTAAGAGAAAAAAGTATGTTATTAACTACTGAGCAACGACAATCACTAATTGATCACAGAGACGAAAATAATTTATGCACAATGAACGATAAATTTCATGACGCAACGGAGTAATGAATTTAACTTACAGTGTGCCTGTGGCTGAATACTCAACAGATCGTGCCATCTCAGCGTTTTGAAACTAACGTTGCCATAGTGAAAAGGTTAAATAACATTTAAACACAGGCAAAACAGTTCCGACATGTTTCGTGCCTCAGCAAACATCAAGAAGTGCAGAGATAAAAAAAGATAAAAGAAGTTCGTCATTAAAAAACATATATAATCTCCTGACCTTAGAATGAAACAGCGTAAGTTGCATCGACGAACATTACCGTTAATCGAACAACGTTGCATTGGCAATATATTCTCGACCATAGACGTCGCGACGCGCCGCACCGTTGAGACGAGTTTCCGCATGCGAAAGTGAAACGATTCTGTAATTTCCTTCGATTTCCTTCGTCTTCAGTCAGCATGACACGCAATATGTCACCGTAGTAACATCCTTCCTCCTTTTTTCTTCTTCTTTTCCTCTTCCATTCTCTTCATCTTTTTCTTACCTACTCATCTTAGTCCTTCTTTTCTTTATTTTATTCTCTCTTATTTCCTCTTGTAGCCCTTTCCCTTTTTCCTTCTCTTCCTCTTCTCTTCCCTTTTCCTTTTTCCTTCTCTTCCTCTTCTCTTCCTTTTTCTTTACCTTTTTCTTATTTTCTTTACTCTTTTGAACTCTACATTCATTTTATCTCTCTCCTCTTCTTTCCTTAACCCTTCTTCTTTTCCTTTCACTTATCTTCCCTTAAATCTTCCTTTCTTTTCCCTTAGCTTCTCTCTTTAATTCTTATTTTCTTTTCTCCTCCGTCGTTTGATACCCGAAGCCGAAGCGAGTACGAAGAGAGAATATTTTTACAGGGGATGACTGATTCATGGCGATCCATGTAATGGCTCATCAACCGCAACGACACGCGCTCAATTACTTCCACGAGCGTCTCACGTCCCACGCAATTTACTCCTCCAAAGTAGCCTGCAGCCGCCGTGACGATTGTCAATACAAGGCGTTATTCTTCCCCCTAATGACACGCACAACGGATGCAACCTGCGAGACGGCTTCCTCTCCGAGAAAGATTTTATGAACCATCGCGAGTTCTTGCAATTCTGCACGCAGAATTCTTAAGAGAAATCTCTTAAGAGAAAAATAACGAACAATAGATATTAATTTATGCTACTCGTTGATAGGAAATTATTTCAAGATTCTTTTATGAGATTTAACACATACGAATATTATCTGTTTTTGCAGAAAAATTGCTTTCAGAAGCGTTATCGAAAATTTATAATTATTCGAAAAAAGGAATTGGTTATATGATTTATTACAATCTTTATTTAAATTGGATATATCCTCTATAATATGCTAGCTAAACAAGATTGTTTCTAGCGATAAAAAAAAGTTAAAAAGATTTAGAGTACAACTTTTAAACTACTTATCCACTCTTTAAGCAGATATTTGCACTAAGCAAGTTAAACGTGCACCCAAGCGATATAACTCATGTTATACATGAGAGATTTGCTCTCTGTAAATACATTAAGCTTATCTTATTGTATTACAAAGATCAAGTATTAGGTTAAAGTGATAAGAATTACACAATCACTGAGATTATATAATGATTTTTAGGAAGCAGAACACTCGAAGATGAAACTCAATATAAAACATTTAAAATTAAAGCTCTATCTGATTTTTGATACTAAATCTCGTTTAATAAATTTCTTCCATTTTATTGCTAGGAAATTTAATTAAAATAGTGCAATGAGAATTACTGTCCCATTTGAAATATCTTTTTATTGCTTTGAGCGGAACTAATTTAAAGAAAGTCAACTGTTTCCAAGATTCAATCTCGGAAGAAGACTACTTCCTTCGGAGAATCTTATTGTTTTACCTAGTTGCATCTCGTGGCTAGAACGATTTTGGGAACAGAGTAACCAATTCAATTTGTAATTTAACCAGGTAAATTAATTCTATCTTAAAATTCAACAAGAAAAGGACAATATCGACTTCCCAAAATTCTTCTTTCGCGTGCTCGTAATGAGAGCGGCGAATTAAATTACCTGTAACTGTTGAAATATACAATTGTTTCTTAGCTAATTGTTCCAATAAATTTTACATCAAAGTCTAAGTAATAATATACTATTCTCTTTGTAACTTTATTTCTATCCACACAATGTTCTATGTATTGGAGGAAAATATCCAATTTGAATAAAACTTTTCTTCGAACAAATTAATAAAAGGAACAATTCAAAATAATTCTAAAATATTCAAATAATTCTAAATTTCATCATTCTGAAAATCTTACACGAGCGTACACGATTCCTCTATTAAAAAAATATAAAACTATCAAATTACATAGTGTTTCCTAAAGTCTGTGAAATCTTTCACACTATACATATCGACATCTATGTATATGCTCAAAGGGTTAACAAGTATTCGATCAAAGTTCAATCAATGCAAACATTCAAACGTGACGAAACAGTAACGAAGAACAAAACCCACTTCTAGCAAACCTACCAAAAATATACGTTCCAATTTACAGCAAGCAATTAACGTTCCAACTCCATCCAACGAATCAACGTTAAAAACAAATGATTTCATTGCGCTGTCAATCACAAACAGTTTTATTCGGCCCGGAGCCGATATTCTCCCTAATTCGGTTTTACCAGCCGGTCCGTAGGTTTGATTGATTCGTTCAGGTCCGCGCAATCGATTTAATTAACGGCGCGCAAATTAGTCGTGTCGCCGCCGCCGTGGCTCGTGTACGAAATGAAAAAAAAGGCAGGTCGACGTGCCAACGACGACGGCGGCGGCGGCGGCGGTTTACCGCGGAAAAGAATGTTTTCTCACGTGTTCACGGATACGACGTCATCAACGTTAAGAGTTAACGGTAACCAACGGAGGCTGCTTCAAGTGATTCACACCTCTTCTTTTCTACATCCTTTTCTTCTTTCGATAACACCGTGACTTCGAATCATTTGCGATTTATGGCCTTGATAATAGCAATGAAACAGACACTGTTATTGGGTCATCGGAGACGAAAGGATTGATTCTATCGTGAAATTGTTTTGGATAAAATTACATTACTCAGAATGTTTATAATCGAATTCAACATTAATACGACGATTAAAAAATTTATAATTAGACTTTGGATTTTTATATATTTATGAGAAATTTGAAGATCCAAAAATACACGTAATGCTCACGATATGTAAAAACATATAAAATATCTTTAATCTTACAGAAACATGAATTTTATAGTTGAAAATAATCACAACGAGTGTTAAAAGAATTAGATTTGAAATAATTAGAATTGAGAAACGTAGTTGAAAATGAAATTCAAAAAACAAAATAATCCTGTTTGTTTAAGTTTCTTTCGTTCAAGCTTCTCTTGTCTAATTTTACTCATATCTTCCAAAATAGATTAACTAGCGTAATAAGAAAACGATTTCTTGTGATTATTCAGTGAGTGGAGAAATTTTAATGAACAGTACGAACTATCGGTCTTAAGAAACACAATATCTAAAAAAAGCATCACCAGCTATATTTATCAACGTTTGTTATAAACCAATGTCTGCACGCGTTGATAGTGACTGTTTATTTATAAATTACTCTCCACTCAGTTTATTTTCAAAATCACCATTTCTGCAGTTGTATCACGAATTAAGCTTCATCTTCTACTTCCCTGTTATTCTACCGAACACGTACGGACGAAACGTACAGTCATTCGAGAAAACGAACAGGACTTGTTCGCTGTACGAATGACGCATTATAGTGGACGAAACACAGTCCTCAGTCAAACGAACAAAATTATCAAAACAAAGAAAAGAAACAAGAGATAACGTATGGCCAGCTTAAACGCTATTTAACCTGATGGAATCGAATTCGACACTTGAGTTGCTTCTCGCTCCTCTGGAAGCGAACCCTTGCACTTATTTGGCCTCCTCCTGGCTTTTCAGCTGGGAACAGAGATATCTGACAGAGGTGACACGGGAAATCGTGGGAAGTAAGTGATAACAATCGAAAATTCAACCGTAAAACGATACGACACTGTGCAACCAGATGTCTGGAATCGGAAAATACAAAAATACGTGTTATAAAATTGTATTGTACATGTATTGTACTTTTCTTCTGTTCGAAAACCTTTCTGTGAAAAGAGAGATTTTCGAAGAGGTAAAGAAGCAACGTCAATTACGGTTTTAATTTGTATATATGTAAACATTTTTTTTCATATGATAAGAATTAAGTGAACGGTAGAACTAGAGATAAGCAATTTGTATATCTGAAGTTTATAATGTAGTAAGAATTCGGAATTGATTTTCTCAATTAGCAATGATTTTTTGTTTATATATAATAATAGGAGTCTGAGGTGATTCTTATAAATGCGTCGTTTTAAGTCTAGAAAATTTCTATGAAAAATTACGAATTGGTCATTTCAGCCACTCTGATAGATCAAGTATTAGCTCGATGGAGAATCGAAGTCTCTCTAATTCCATGTAAGCAAGTCGAATGAATGAAAGTGCAGTCAGTGAAATCAATATTGCTCTTTCTCGGACCACACACTCGTGCAATATATGTACCTACTTTAGCACACTTTCATTGAACCTCGCGTAGCTCACGAGAAGAGGTTGATTAGAATAGCATCCACATTTGCTTAAAACCGCGTGAAACGCGTTTCATTAACCATTACGATCTCATCGTTAACCTCTTCCATAAACGATCAACATTATCTCTAGTAGACTCGCGAATAGGATCTCGATCTCGATGAATAGGAAGAAACGAATCTTTTATCGGTTTTCCATAGGAAAAAATTTTTAGAATTGAGATAGAGCTTGGTAATACTATTTATATATATAATTTTCCATCTAACGATTTTAACGAATCGATAAGTTACAAGATGTAAGCTATGGACTTCCTTTAACTTACGAACTTAATTTGTGGAAAATATAATATGCCACCATAGAATGACATAGAATTAAGTTCAATGATGAATTTATTATGTATTCGATGCTTGTGTACATTATTTAGAATGTTAATCAGTGGAAACAAATATTATGAAGATGCACGTTCATGAGAATTTGTGATGGGAATATATATGAGACACCTTGTTGATCTTTTCAATAAACAGTATGAACATCGCCGTAAGTAACTTTGCGTTACGCAAACGACTTGCACTTTCGTACTGCTTTTTTCTTCCCACATTTCTCGTATGAGTAAGTACCCACTAGTGTCTGTATGCTACTCCTTCCACTTGATCGCTATACAGTACATCTCTTGTCATTATTTTTCCACAAATCATCGTTTACGTTACTTATACCTACGCGAGAAGTTATTCTTGGCACGACTTTCTCAGTATTGATACGTATTATCAGTATCACAGTTAGTTGTACCGAATGTTTCAAAACCATAGGTACGTACTGCATTAGGTTTTAAGGGTTGCAAAGAATCTGCCAATGCCATAACAGGTAAATTATTCTAAATTCAATAATCGTTCTACATTTGTTTAATCTTGTCGCTATCCTGGAACTTTATGTTTTGATTTTTAACAAGAAAAGTTTATAACGTTTCACGAAGATGTTTAATATAAAATTAAAACGAAAAATCATGTATACCAATAAAACAAATTTCTAATATTTTGTCCAAACTTGAGATTACATTCAATGGTAGAAAAATATAATTGCATCGTAAATGACTCCACTTTGAAAATCCTTCCTGTATGTATGAAATTACATAAAATATTTCGTTTGTAGATGTTGTAGTATTTGTAGAATATCGTATTTCTACTATCTTGTTATAAATTAACAAAATCTTGTTACAAATCTTACTATAGCATCTATCAAACGTGACCCACTATCGTAATATTGGTAATACCTATATTAACCTAGAACCTCCACAATTGCAACACCCTCTACAAAGATATAATATCATCGTATTTATTAATAATTTGCGAACGTTTCGCAAAGGCTACCGATAGATATCCAGCAGCAATCGGTGGCCCTATTTCTCCAATGACGAATCGATCCATCTTGAAAGAAACATTTTCTCTCATTTCACGATCTGTTTGTTCGGAATTGAGACAAAGACGAGGCAAGATTGCAAATGAAACGAGTATTACGAACAGACCGCTCCGTACATCAGAGCCAATTTACCGGCCATTATACGTTTGCCTTTGCTAATAGTTTCTTCGTGTGATTTAGTTTATTGGCTAAACGCAAAAATATTCCACATAATTCGTCAACCTAAATATTCAGACGACGAAACAACGTAACAACAAAGTGTCGGTTAATTAAACAAATTAACGATACATCCGTCAAACCAATGGATTAATCTGATTTATAATCCGGCCTTATCCTGATTAAACCGCACGAGGCACGCTAACTCGATATTTAATGAACGATGCTATACTGTGCAACGTTAATCAGTCTGATTTTCTCAGGGTACGATGGAGGGGAATCTATAGTACAGAAGGCAGTATAATAAATCTCGATTAACGCAGATCGCAGTGACAATGAAAAGTGAAATTCCCCTTTGAATTTATGATATCGTTACAGCCACATGAGTGAAAGCGTATTTTCGTGTAAATCACCTTTGGTATTTTAAAGGGTTTCTGTAATAATAAATTTCAAATTTTCAGAATGATTTTTATCCAACATGAGCATCTTATTTTCTAAACATTGGATCTCTGATAATTTCCGTGGTTTCTCTTGTATTTTATGCGGGTACTTGTTTCGCTTAAACATTAATTACGAAAATCTGGTCGACTTTATCTCGATACCATAATCTGAAGTTCATTTCTTCGTCCTTCATGAATCTTCACAGAGAATTATCCATTTCTACTGATATTACTATTGCTGCTAACCAGTAATCTTTAATTACAGACGTACGTATTTCTGCAATTTCTCCATAAACATGTAATGTCATGGATTATATAGAATCTTACTGATTAAATCAGTATGTTATGAAACTAGAGGAGTAATCTTAAAAGGTAACTTCTACCCTAAAGAAATAACCAAAACGTCAGCAAACTCCGCAGCTGGTTCGCGTTCTAGTCAATTATCTCCGAATTTCACGTAAAGTAGTCGACGAAGGACTTCATAAACGAGACTTAAGAATCGATATAATTCCACTTTGAGCTCGATCAAGGCGAATGATATCAAGAAAAGAACATTTACAAGTGGTCGCAGTCGTTACAAGAGAGATTATGAAGAAGTCCAAGCAACTTTGTTGCTATAATCTGCCAAAAAGAAAGTGGTCGGAGCCTTAACGACCGGGCGTTCGATCGAACCATCGTCGTTTATATCCCTCATCGACAGTTTGACCGTGAAGCAACAAAGTTTTCTTCGCTGGAAGCCAAAGTGCACGGAAAGCAAAGTACAGTAGATGCGAACGATGTAGCGAGATCGAGAAATCGGTAAATGATCAAAGTTTACGATTTTGTGTGACTATAATGTTGGATCCGTACTGATCAGAATTACTGGGAATAAATTGCTCAGCATGAAAATTGAACCATGGAAAAAAAAAAGAAAATTCTTGAATGACACTTTCTCCAAAGAAACGCTATTGGTTACCTAATCGATTAATACCCATGCTCAACGCTTTATTTCGCGATCTCGCTATATCACGTCCACCTACTATGAACAGAGATCGAATCTGTCTCGTGTGGAATCACCCAGGCATAGTAGCTGGTTGGCCATTCGAAAGGAATGAGGATAGAAGGAACGGTTAGGCCAGGCCAGATATATTTAACCTCTTCGCTGTGCACTCCGTCCGCAAGGAGCAACACTTGCTCTCCGCGATTTAAATAAATGCACGCGCTCCGAATACCAACCATTGTTTCGTTCTGCAACGCGACCACTTATGAGAACACTTTTCTCAGCGGCAAACGTAACGACAACGTCGATGCCGTGATAAAAACACCGTGCAAAACGGTGTCCCTTTCTTTAGAATGTATACTGATGTTGCTATTTTTAGGTAGGTAGAGTATTGGGTTGATTGCGTTCCTGTGAAAGGATCAACGGTCGAGGTTGTTGCAGATATTGTTGTACAGATTGTCCCAGTTTTGTTTACGATAATCTACAGATAGGGTGGTCTTATAAAGTAAGGTTTTTAAAAAGATATATGCAATTAAGAATTTGGATTGGTTGTGATAGGAGAAGATAATAACGCTGTAAGATTTTGTTTATAATTAACTAAACATATGCAGGATTTTTTTATGAAGCGGATGGCTGATTATTATAATATTATAAGTCAATAGCTGTTAGGTTGAGTTGAATCTTTTACAGATTTTGTTCAGATATTCGTGCAAGGGTAGAGTATTTAAAACGATAGATCACATATATTTTTAATAAAATTATATTTTCATCTATGAGAAAATAGTGGAAACTTAAGCAGAGAAATTAGTTTATAGATATCGTAATAATTAATATTAATGTATTATTTATAGGAGCAAGAAATTTCAGAGCTGATTGTAATAATTTCATATAGAACATCTTGCGGCAGTTTGCAGACACGAAGCTTTACTTTGCATTAAAACTAGGGAAACTAGATAAGATTTAGACAGAAAAAATGGAGATAAGGCAGATAAGAGCAGAAACCAAACATTCTGCAAATTAAGCATTATCCTCAATTTGTATTTACCTCATTTAATTCAAGTCCATCTGTCCACTTTCATTTAACGAGAGGCCAATGTTTGAAAATTAATTAACGACAAAAAGATCTATATTTTATTGTGTACTTATCGTCAAGTGTCCCAATCGTCAAAATCGCCCTGTACATTGCAAAAATTCGCGATACAAAAAAAATAGCTTTTTCGTTCAGGAAACGATGCACGCACGAATAATTCAACGTTGCTTACTTTGGACAAGGATAAAAATATTTGTAGCCAGGAATCACGTTGCCGACGCGACATCTGTTCAAATACAAAATCAACGACATCCTGAAAACGCTCGAATAAATCGTGCCTTTCCTCATGGCGACCTCGCGTTTATACGTGGATCCGATTTGTTATAAACGAGAACACGCAGCGTCGCGTCACTGTCAAATCTGGACGTAGTCTTAGTGAGTCACTGACTCCAACAGCTGTACGATTTCTGATTCAGCAATTAAATACCGCATTGCGAAACACGATACTCTACAAAATACATATTTCATCTATACTTCCTTCTGTATTGCTTTCGCTGAAATATTTGTTCCTCTTACTTTTCTCTCCAGGTATCTCCTATTTTAGAAAAATCGCGAATAAAACGGGATATATCGAATAGATATTAAAACCAAAATCTACCTAAAAACTATCTATATTTTAATGATATTAATTAAAATATAACATCCATTTCGGGTTATTACAATTGAACAGCAAAGAAATTGGAGTAAAAATTGCACTTCTGCCACCTATTCTTTTATTTACCTTTCAAGCTAACAACAGTTGAACAAGCTCAAACAGTTGTAAAATATCTTAAAGAAATTGCATATGCATACTTTAAACAAATTTCCACTTTGAGGAAAGAAACTACGTCAAAGAGTTTCGAGAGACAATTCCAGCTCTTAATCCATAAACACGCCGGAACCATTGCAATTCAGAAATACCAAAGCCTATCTACTTGAAATACCAAAATAAAATCCAAAATCAAAAGAAATATGAGAATAAATATGAAATACACGCGCATACGTGAAAATGGGCACTGAGAAAGTTTCACGCCCTCATGAAGAACAACCAGCAGAAAGCAAAACGGTATCGAACCGACGATATACACACGGGGAGAGATCTCGATGATAAAAATAGATTCTGAAACGGGCGTGAGGACCCTTTCGTCGGGTCTAAGTGCGTAAGTGGCGTGTGGAGTGGTTGACCAGTTGGTCGGAAGTGCACACTCGCTGGATGGGACGTCAGCACGAATCGTGACGAAAGGATGCAACGCCGATTGGATGAGAGAGAGACAGAGAGAGAAACTTTAGCAAGCGAGCGAGAGCGAGATAGTCGACCGATATTACATAGAGGCCATGGAGGGCCAGAGGGAGGGGAGGTTTTCCTTTTTAAAAGAAACGGGACACGCCGTGATATAATCGCGTAATCGTTGCGTCGAGAGAAGTCAAAGGCACGAAGCGTGCACACGATCGTTTCGGCTCCGGTTCGGCTCGTGATTCCGGCTCTTCTTCCTTTCTTCTTCACTCCATACGTCCCAACGAGGGAAGAACGAAAGGAAGACAAAGATAGAAAAAGAATGTCTGTAAAGCACAGCCGTCGTATTGCTCCTTGCGAGTCGTGCCTCAACTTTCACTTTGATCTGTTACGCCTCGACAATATCCCGCTTCGTCTCCTCCCCTCCATTCTGTCCGTGCATTCCCACCTCTACACCTATCAAAGCGTCGCGTCGTCGTCGCGTCGTGTCGATCCTGTTCTGATTCCTACGTTGTGAGGATACAAGGTAACGAGACGTATAAACGCTGCACAACTGTACGGTCACCGATAGACGATAGGCCGATAGGGGGCTAACTGTCACTACTCCGCGATATGACGTCATGGACGTCGTGCAATCGATAGCAAAGACGAAAGGGATGCAGGTGTGCAGCGAGATGCACATTCAAGTGAGATATACCGCCGGTCGTAAATAGACCGGAGATATTCGCGTATTTATGGGAAACTTAGAGACACAAAAATATACAGAATGCAGATAATATGTGAAAGCACATAGTATATCCAGATAGATTATTGATCATAATACTTGGTAGTAGATGTTTCAGAATGATAGATAGGACATTGCGACCAGAGTAGCGCTGCATTAACCGGGCTAAGATTAGGATTTTGCTTCTTTACCTGATGACCATTGCTAGTCTCATAGCTTCTTGATATTACGGAATAGTTCATAGCGTTAAGTATATAAAATAAACAAATACGTCAGCAATTGTTATCTCATTCGTATTCGCCGAAGAAAGAGATACTTGGAGCATCGATAATTGGCTTGATAAGGTCTTATTCCATTTACGGGATCAATTAACGAAACACAACTATATTGGAGATTTGGCAAGAATCTTAACCAGGTTACTTGACGATTAACGAGAAACTGGGATAAATCATGGAAGATGGATGGTTTTGTATGCCATGGTGAAGTCATACGAAAAAGGAACTTTCTTACAAACTGACAATGATACACCGGTACTCGGAACTGATTCCACCGAAGCGAGAACAATGCCCCTCTTGTTTGCTGGCGGTTAAATAGACGCCGTTTCAGAATTTTTGGCACGGCTCCCTCTACCTTCTTCTCAATGGCAAACAGAGTGAGTTTTCTGCTATTTTTATTTCTTCCTTTCTTTTCTTTTTTTGTTTTCTTTTAACGACTAATCCAAAAAGATTATTGGTTATTATTGAGATTATTGGTTAATAATTAAAAGAAATTGCAATATTCGTATATTGTAATATTATTTATGTATTGATATGTATGATATTACGGTATTAGGTATACTACGAAGTAGTTGACTTCTATTAAATATGGGCTGATACAAACTTGAGATTGATAATTAAAATAAATTGCAATATTTATTTATTTAATGCAATATTTCAATATTACACTATAAAATAATTCGTATTTATTTACGTGCGTTTCTCTTTTACGCTGTTAAGTAGATTTAACGAATATTCTTACGTTATTAAAGACAAGAATAAGAAGAAAATATTAAAAATTCAGAAGAGGAGACAGCGCATTATATTCTTTTTAAGATACTTTTCTATCGATTTCCATTTGCAAAATTTCCAGCTGTTTCGCAGTTTATTAGAAGGTTGAGCATGCGTGGCGAGGCAGTCAATTTCACGATGAAGAAACAGAAACGCGTAGGGAATGAAAGAAAAAATTATCGCTGTGAACCAGCCTCGGCTCGGAGTTAAAAATATGGCCAATTAAAGACCCACACAAAGCTGAATGCAAGGGCCAACGTATTCTGGCTTGACAAATCCGAGATGAAACAGGCTCGTCGACTTTCCCCATTTGTTTCCTCTTGAATGCGAAATATCTCTGTAATTGCATTCAGCATTCTTTCCTTACAATTCTTTTTTTTTTTACTTTCTTCAAAAATTTACCAGATCATTGTTTGTACGCATGAATTTAAGATATCTTTACTTATATCATAAGCATGATATTATGATTTATATTATTAAGTCTATTAATTGGTGTAATAATTTATCGGATAATGAAATAGCGATGTCAGTTAGTAATCTCGAATTGTTTCAGCAGTTTTGAAAATATGGAATATTAACAAAATTTGAAATGAGCAAAATGAAGCCAAGAACGTTATAAAAATGGATGGTGAGTTATAAAAAAGAAAACTAAGTAAAGACTACATGAGAAAGTACTATAAAAGCAATATTAAAGTAATAAAAGTAATTATTATAGGAAAAATAAATATTTGTTAACACAATAACCTACTACGGCTTAATTTCTTCGCGTCCACACACATAGAAAACCAAAAGGAAACTTGCGGTTTCGTTTTTTCTCAAAGCACGTTAATTTGAATATCGCTAGGGTTTTCGTTTTTATACGGAATAAATTATTCAAAAAAACGAATTTTTCTACCTGGATGTCCGGCGACCGATCCTTTTTTTCACTGAAGCACCACTTTTCGTTCGTGTTCCAGGCCTCCGCGCACACAGACATGGAGGCATGTGGGACGATCAAGATTTAAGGCCGGTTCCGAAGATTTAAGATCTAGTCGCGTTGCGTTACGAACATTATTTATTTTTGTAAACTGTTGCAGGACTTGACACGAACCACCGTGAAAAAAAAAGAAAAGAATACACGCAACGCTTAAAAGTTGAAAAACAAGTCCATGGAAGAAGATAAACTTCTACTTGAAAAAAGGATATGTCTCGCGAATCGTCTTACTTCGATGTGTCTTTGAATTCGTGGCAATATTAAATTTTAATTGAAGAACATTGCCGAAAAGCAAAAAGTGGTTCGATTAAAACTGTCGATGTAAAATGTCGTATTAGGAATAACACGGGCTCAAAAGCAAAAAGAATGTAAGTTACAAAATCTTCGATCTGAGAAAAATGTAAATAAAATTAAATTTTAATGATTTAACCATTTTCATGCCAAATCTTCACTATTAATTTATCGATCTCTGACCGATACTTAAATATGTTACAGACCTGTCTTAATCAAATTCAAATTAAATTTTGTAAAAGAAAGTGAATTTTGTAAAAAAATCTCTACAAAGATTTTAATGTTACTAATAATTTAATAGAAAAGATCTGCATGCTTTGAAACATTAAAACACATTATGTGCAATCACAAAGACTTGAAAATTTATCACAAAATCCCCTAAATAAAACAGGTTATCTGATTTATCGTTTCCTATATTTATCTCCTTTGAATCAAAATTTAAAAAATTCGGATTACACGATCGAAGAATAAATAATGCACGAAATATTACAATATTCCAGGTAAAATATACCTTCCAGCATTTTCTTATCTGAATAACCACGATCGAACAAGGAAAATGTAATCACGATGGAGAGTCATTAGACGATGAGAAATTTTCGAAAGTTTCAATGGACTCGTGCTCAAGCAGGAGACTTATCAAAGGGGGAGACCTATGGTGGCTGTCTGATTCCTAGTCCTGCGAGTTTGAGGGTCAATCGATAACGAATCTAAATATTGGCTTCACCTTTTACTTTTATCAACGTGCACAATCCTTAAGTGCCCGGTCGATCGTAGTTCTCCTTGTATATTATGTATACAGGAAAAATCGTAAAACCAAGATGATGACGAAAAATGAGGTCATCGTTACAAGCAGTCACCCTCCTACGAGTCCTATGATGTAACAGAACTGGACACTTTAACAATTTGCAACGGCGAATAAATATCTGATGAACTTTTTTAACTTATTTATCTTCTTAAAATCGATTACTCTCATCGTCAAAGATATATCGAAGTACAAGCGGTTTAACGTACTCGATTTATTGTAGATTATCAATAAAATCTGCATTATGATCATTATGTACCGCTTAAAAGGATTTAGCAGATCGTATCTGAGAAAAGAGAAAAGAGTTTATGCTCTACAGAGGATGATTCATCCAGCTCGATCCAACGATTTTAAGTTATTCTTAAATTATTCTCTATATTAAAAAATTAGCGATACAACATCTTTATTAATTTATGGAAAATTTAGAGTGAAATTTTTTTACATACTACGAGCTTTTTTTGCACATTATTCCGAGAAATAAGAATATCATATTTAATAATATAATTTATATATGATTTATAAATTTTCTAAATTAAAGCATTCAACCATTGTCGACGAAATAGCCAAATGAACGAAGATTGTTTCAGAAGAGGACAAAAAGTACTAAATTGAACGCTGCAATATTACAAGATTCGATTTTTCGCTCAACTTCTTCCTTACTTATTCATCTTCACTAATCAATTGTAATTAATAACACCAATTATTCGTTTCCATCTCTATGTCGAACGATGTAGAAATTTACCGAGCCATCGAACGCGACAGGGAAGATTAACGAGACCTTAAAATGCGTTCGATATACACGTTTCCAACAGAGATCGATTGTCATACTGCGACACTAGTGTTGGAGAGTTGGCACAAACTCGGGGATTGCCTTTAACGGTCGGCCCTGAGATCAAACTCCAGATCAACCAAGATCTTCCGGAGATCCCCCTCGTTTCATCAAATTTAACCTCTTAAAAAATATTGGCACATGGTATATAGTTTTTCTCAATTTGTGCATGACTTCAAGAATTATAATGAAGATTAATGCGAGCAAATAACTCTGAGTGTATGAAATCGTTTTGTGAATAGTTAACTTTAATAGTAGTTCGCAAAAGTATTTGAACAATTAGTACAGAAAACTTTCATGTATATACTGTACATATTATATAGAAAACAGTTTGAAATCTCATTAGCTCTGTAACGAGTTTCATGATTATATTGGTCAACGAACGACTCGTATCTGCACTTCTTCACTCAAAAGGTGGATAAAAAGCTTTTTATAATATATTCCTATATTTTTACTTTATACTCGTATATATAGCCTTAGGTACAATATTGATTCATTATATCTGATCTATATATTGAAAGGAACAAACTGAATAATACACTCTCCCTAATACGAACTAAATAGCAAAGAGCTTAATTCTGATCAATATTCGAGGAAGAGTCTTTTGAATATAGATATAGGTGTACAGAAATTATCGAGGTTCTTTCAATCTGTTCATAGCTTTTTTCTATAGGGATATTTATTATTTTATTACGTTCTACAATATAATTATTTGTAGAAAAAAATATATTCAAATAATAACCACGAAAATATACACATTAAAATAAATAGTTAATACAGCTTTTTATCTACATCGTTTGTTTCTCTTTTCGAGCGATTTAAAGGTGAATTTATCGTCTGTACATAAGCACACTTGTTTGAACACGCAGTAAAACCAGAAATCGGTATAACGTTCAAGCAATCACGATAACGTCGCGCTAAAATAAAACCGAAAATGATTCGAAAAGTACTCGAAGCATCCTTAAACGTGTATTCTGTTCGATGTTTACGATCGTAGGTACACATGTATTACAAAGAGTTCTCAGGTCTGGAATAAAAATCGCCTTCACTAATGGCTCAATTTCAATAATCGTTGAAACCACTCTCTCTTTCTGTCTCTCGCTCTCTCTCTCTCTCTCTCCCTCAACCTCCCTCCCTCACTCTCTCTCTCTCTCCCTCACTCCCTCTCTCTCTGGGAGCTCTCGTTTCACGAAACGGAACTATGTCACAATAAATTGTGTTTACGTATTACGAAGTCATCGATAAAACGTCGAACCTTGATGGGAGAAAAAAAACGAGAAATAACGAGATTAAAACATTTCATTGAATACTTTAACTGGAGTAAATAAATAAAATCTTGCGAAGAATAGGTCTGTATTAAAGTGATATGTTCTTCGTTAAATAAATAATTAAATAAATAAAAAATAAATAATTATTTTCTTTAAACTGCACATCTTTTAAGCGATGAATTAACAATTACTTTAAAATAGAAATCTTGCTCAATATAATGGAAACTTTCTAGTAAATATATTGTCATACAAAATTCATAATATCTACTGTTTCTCTAATATTTTGTTTTTAAAATGTTTATTACATATGTATTTAAATTTTTAAACAAGATTTTAATCTTTTTAGATAGTAAGGAGAATTGTAATTAATTACAAATAGTAAGGAGGATTTTAATTAATTACAAAGAATAAAACCTTTTAATTTTTCCAAATAATGACTTGCAAAAAAGGTCCCATTTAAAAGGTATGCAATTATCCCATTATGAATGCTGTTTTCGAACAGATAAAAACTTAAAATACTGTTTATCGCTTTTTTTGATCGATTTTCGAATTTCTGCCACGACTTGAAAAAAAAGAAAAAACAAACAAACCGCGATAAAACTCGTTTCTCACGTCCAACGTATACAATTGTGTCTGTCCCGGTACACACCACTCGTTCTGTACGAGCACACTTATTGAAACGTTTTCTGTTCACTTGATTACGCTACGAAATTAGCAAGATACCGGTACGGAACATAATCGAATATAGTCATTTTAAATTCTCTACTAACGAGAATTGCTTCCTGAAAACTTGCCACAACCATCATTTTCTCCCGCGATAAAACGCGAAATAAATGAAGACATAAAACAACTGTCCATCGATAATCGTAGAAATCTCTCACCAATTTCAATAATAATTTTTGTAATTTAAAACTTTTCTAAAATAAATCTTAACTATTTTTATTACCATAATAGATACCTATTATTTTGATTCTTAGTTGATATTATCGATATAAAATTTATTTATCCTTTGTTATTCGGGTCCTTTTGCACGATTATATTAATACCTAGTCAATAACAATACGACATTATTACGCTTTGGTAGTTGAAATTACAACAATATGTAATATTATTCAAGCTTCGAATTATACCTCCGCTTTATATCCCTCGACACAAAAGATAGTATACTTTTTTTCTTTATAATTTTTGTCGAGTACAAAGAGAAATATGACTAAGCGAATGAAGAAACAGTAGCAGATACTCGTTGTATTTATAACGCACCACGAATACCACACCAAGTACTTTACGATTACATGGTATAATTACGTACAATTTCGTACTCTACGTTGCTGAAAGCACTACCAGTGTTATACACACAGGCAAGCGTACCAATTGTACGTTCGCCTCTCAAATATACATATGTACGTACGACAATATTCATACACGCATAAGAACAACAAAAACAGAATCCTTATTATTAAGTACGCACCTTAGTTTCAAACATCGTTTAGCATTTTAGCTTGTATCTCGTCTCATGAAGAGTGATTATGGGTATAATTTTTCTCTTTTACCTTTATCGTTAGTAAATTATATAGAATTACGGTTTAGTTAGCGTCCTTTTGGAGGCATGCTTTTAATTATTAGATTGAGGCACATGAAATGTTCTCTTAGTCTTAGTTAGGCAGACCAACATCGCCATATTAAAATAGAAATTTATTACAAATTACGCATTTCGAGTGTTAAAAAGATTTATGACAGAAATATCGAAACATTATTATTGGATCTCATGAATAATCAGGATATTTATGTGACTTTTTATACCAGATCGAATTTTGGAAAAGTGCAATGTAAGTTACTAGAAATATAAATTTATCAATCGAGAAATGCATAAATTATTCTAAAAGATATTCTAATCTTATTTCGATAATTTTTATATTCTACAGTTGATAATAATTCTTATAGATTTTAAATAATGAAGCTAGCTGAGGCTAGAATCAATATGGACGTTATTCTGATTATATGATGTTTCAATTTCAAACTGTGCGGTTATTTGGAAAAACATTTCATATACCCTAATCTAACATATACTCGAACCGCCTTTGATTTTATTTCTATAAAATATATTTTTATCTGTGTTTATCATAATCAACGAGCGATAAACAGAACAGAAAATGAAACAAAGAAAGTATTATACGATATCCTGTTTTTTAACAGTATGTTACTTCCGTTGGTTTTTGACGTGTGTCGCATTCTTGCGACAAATTCACGAAACCGGAAACACATGTGGCGGTTTCGCGGCGAAATGTTTTTCAACCACAGAAACGAAAACCTAACCTACCTCGCGTTCATCTATCTTCCTCTTCATTACATCACTTCACCGTATCTCGAAGCTACATACATTTTACATTGCATACACGTGTGAAAACCTTGCCCAATGTTTGTTCTCTTTCTTTCGAACAAGTTCGTTAGTAGCATCTTAACTAAATTAGATTGTCTAACGAAATATCCTTCCGCGGAACGACAAGAAAGAATTGCAGGCAAGGACCATAGTGCCTCTCTTATGCCAATTATGAATATGTCATTTCGACAGATTATAGAAATTCACAATCGAATGTACAATTCTTTAATGCTTAAAATCACAAGATGGGACATTATATTTGTTATATTACATTTATTGACTTAATATTAGAATTATCAAAGTAATCAAAATGATAAATTTTTCATGGTAATTACGTAGATTTACAACGATGCACTTTTGATAAAAGCTTTTCCTTTCCTTTACACTATTTTCTCATATACCTTTCATTTTCTCTTATTATATGAGTCATCGATAGTTTCGATATTAATTTATATACTTCAGTACAAAAGAAAGAGATATTTAATCCATTTTTTTATTGAAAGAATGAAAATCTGCATATTCACATCGATATAAGAAAGGCGATATATGATTCTTCGAAGATAAGAATCCACGTTCGCGACACTTTAGAAACGGTACAAGGAACAGAGCATACGCGACAATTTTTTAAGATAAAATACATTTGTGTGTTACTTACCATGCAGAAGAACTTCACGTCGGCGTTACGCCCGCGCACGAAAACAATCTAAAGACGTACTCCAAAAAATCCGTGAGCGTGTGTCGTGGTCCTGGTTTGGTCAGGAAAGATTCCTCTGGATTATAGCCTTGCCGTTTCCCTCGGTCTTTGTTACCTTCGCAGGTACGGATGGATAGCCGGCGAATAGAAAAACCTCACACGCGTAGTCCCGCAGTGGAGAATAAAAAAAGAACGATACGCGATGAATCGAAGTCAAGTGCAATACACACACGAACAACCGCACGGCGCGCGGGTTCAGCGGCCGACTGAAAGGATGCAGTCGCGTTTGGTCCGCCATGGTCCGCTCACGGACCCCTGTGGCCCCTCGTGGTCCGGCCATCCCCCCACCAGATCGCGACAACAGAGACAAAGCAGCTGCGCGCGCACCTACACATTTTTTGACCCTCCACCATTCTCCCTTCCCTCTTTTCCCCACTCTACGACCCTTAGGCTCGATTCACCGCCGTATCGTCCCTTAAGTCTTCTCATTCGTACACACATGCATACTCCCTAGTGATAGGATCGATTCACCAGGAATTTCTAATTCCCCACTCATTCGATAAATGAATCTTTGAGAAATCTGAAATATGGACAGAATGTATTGTAATTATATTAATGGTACGCACTTGTTCGTAAATTATATTTCATTGTAACGTTTTTAATCACATTAAATACAATTCTCGAACGTTTATAATAGTTAATGTGTAGCGATTAAATGTGGATATTTGCGATTAAAATAAGTGAAGATGTTTGTAAGAAAGATTGGAATTAAATTAGTAATAAATAAAATGCGGGTTTTTTTACATTTATAGGAAATTTGTAGCTGTATTAATGCATATAGATTCTATTTTTGAAATTATATATTTATAAAAATGCGAATCTGCATAAATATCCGTAGTCTAGTAATAAAACTATAGAAATATATGTAAGTATATACATATTTAAACTATTTAGAAATACGTAAACGCCTCCTTTCGTTTATACTGAATTGTATAACCTTTGTAATCTGAAGGAGAATAATAAACATACGTACATATATAGAAGTACGCTGGTCAACTCCATAAATTGGAAAGTTCAGGGAAGTGATAATGTTACAAGTACTATCTTTTAAATTTACCTTAAAGTTTATTATTATTTATGTCGTCCTCATGAGTACTTTTGTAATGAAATTAAGAAATAAATAAAAAGTGCAGTTGACCAGTTTGTCTTCTGAAAAACTTATTTATTGCTGTTGAAATAATTAAAAAATAATAAGACAATACCTTCTGAAATGACTCATCCAAATACGAAGGCTTCCTAAAGTGTTATCGGCGGTATTCATAATTGATCTTAAGTCGTTTGTTAGAGTATCGAAAACGGATCAAGAGGGTATTGCTCCCATCGCTAATAAGGCGTCGCACACATCACTACCCAGGAGTCCTTAGTCGACACTCTCACCCGCGCTACCGCTCGCCCCCTCTTTCTTCCACTTGCAGACTCGTCATAGGCCCTGTTTACACCCCGCGAGAAGGAGAGACTGTTACCGGTCTGGTAGCTTATATCGATGTAGGAAAAAGTGTGTATTATACCGACCGATCCTATTGCACTGGTTGAATCGAGGTAACCGCCATGCAATTCGACGGACCAGTGTTAGACTACCATTGGTGTCGAAGAACATGAATACGATGACGACCTTCTAATGCCTCCTGATAACACGCTATTTGCGTAATAGAAAATATACAACATTTAGTTTCTGCACTATAAAGATATAGTGCAAGTTGCTAGATCTGATCACGAAATTAAAGATAATTGGGATTATTATTGCATTTGTTTCATTTGCTTGATTTTTCGATTGATGCAATAACAAAATAATGTTTCATTAATTGTCACTTTTATTTCAAATAATTTTAGGAATAAGAATAATTTTACTAAACATTTTTTAACATTTTCATGAAAAATTATTTCCAACATATATGTATAGCATCTAATTATTACAAATAATTCCTACTAAGTAATTATTATTATACCTCTTTTCGTAATAGTGATGCACCGGATATCGTACTTGGTTACGAAGTGTTAGGTGCGAGCAACAAGGGGCCTATAAACAAGAGCTTTGATACTTGTTAATCATCGTCATAGATTATGTGAACAATACTATATCCTTGTAAAAATAATTTTTGCAATTAAATAAATAAATATGAGACTAGAACATAATACATAATTTGTAAATTAAATTTGTATGAATTCATAAAGTATGTACATACATATACATACATATATATGTATAATTGCTCTAATTTTTCTACAGTGATATTTGAAAGATTATTGACTTTATTCACAATTAAATTACACTGTATTTTAAATATTTATTTTAAAAGTAGTCAGAAGTTTTCTAATTATTACCTATCATGGTCTTCATCAGTTTTGTTAATGTATAATATGTATATAAATATATATATCTTGTAACCACTTATTTGCTTTTATTATTCTTAGCGTTTGCAATATGATTATATGCCATACAATATAATTATTGGCATACATAAGTACATATCTTGTTATTTAAGCCTTAATTTATTATGTTATTAATTTATATATGTGTATGTACATGTATAATGTATAAATATATTTAATGCGACATCTGCCAAACTTTATTCAAATAATGCGTTTATCAAATTTGAATCAAAATACATACTACGTATAAAATAAACGATATATAATATAAATGAACTTTTTATAATTGTTATAATTTCAACATTCTGTAATTTATTTACAAAGATCCTACATGTTATTCCTGCAAGAAATAATATATAGGATGAATTGTTACTTTTAATTTAAACATGTAACCTCGAATATTTTTTTCGAACACAAACGTACATAGCTCGAAAGATTGGTGCAAAATATTTTATTGTAAGAATATAACTTTTTAATACAAATTTTATATATTTATTAAATATTCATAAGATATATTAGCTTTAATTGATAACATAATAGTTACAGTTTTATTAATTAATGTTCCATTTTAACTTTACCAGAAACACTTTACATATGAATTGCGTGCAAAGAAGGTTAATTGGGTATTATTGTTATTATAGTGAGATTTTTAAGGATTATAGCAACAAATTTATGATTATTGCATGTTGAACATGTTAACATTCATTATACTATGAAGAATATATTTATATTTCTTGTTTTGGTAAAGACATTTTTTATATACTTATGATTTGAAATTCTTGGATTATTGTACAAACCTAAAATAATAGAACTTATTTTCACAGATATCCTATGTGTTAGCATCTACAGATAAATTATTACATTATGTAACTGATGAAGTTGCAGGAGGTTCATACAAATATTATAATTTAGCTTACGATGGTTTTGTTAGAATAGTGTTAATATCTGAGTAAGTAAGTTATTAAGATGATGTTATATTAATTATTAATTTACATACATATGTTGTTTTTACATATATATATATATTTCATAGGGTTGGAGATACAGATTTATATGCTTCGCAAATAATAACAAAACCGACATACGAACCAGATCAGTATTGTCTTCAATCTGCTACATGTGGGGATGATGTTATTGTTATTCCTGATAGGTATATTAAATATAATTTTGTATAAACAAATAAATATATAAATTGTAGTAAATATATCTTTTTTCAGCTTTAAAAGACCAGTTAGTATAGGAATATATGGACATCCATCACATGAAAGTAGTAAATATATTCTTTTAGTGTATGAAACAACAGATACAGAAAATATATCATTTAAAAGAAATTTAAATATTCATAATGAGGTATATATTAAAATACAGAAATATCTAAAGTGCATAATACATGCATATTTCATATAAGTAATTGTAAGTATTATTATTTTAGGAACAAAAGCCATCAATCTCATCATCCATTATCTGGTATTTGTTAGATTTTCTTTTTCATATATTGTTTTGATGTGTTGTAATACATTGCATGAGTTTCCTTAATTAATCATGTTGGAGTACGAGAATCAAATATTTTTGGAAATACTCCATGAAGATGGTTTGGTTATTACGGCAAAGTAATTATTGTATTTACTTCTGTATTATATAAAATATATTTCACTTATTTTGTTTCTCAGTTGATTCTGACTTATTTATATTATAACTTTTTAGAGGACTTGGCTTAGAAACTGTATTTGCAAATATATTAAGAGCATACATAGATCCTGGAAATTTAGTTATAGTTTTAGGGACTACAAATCACGATGAACAATATTTTATTGATTTTTTAAAAAGTCAAGGACTCAATCAATTACCCCGTATTGTATCTTCCGAATATACCTCTGATGAAAGGTTTGCATCACAATAGCAACTTTTTGAACCAAAAATCCCGTTTAATATTTTCACTTTGTTATTTTTTAATAATTATAGAGAAGGACTGTATTTGGAAGGTGGTGTGCTATTTATGTCAGGTCGAATTCTTATAGTAGATTTCATAAAAAAAAGAGTTCCATTAAATTTAATTACTGGAATTCTTGTATACAGAGCACATAATATATTAAATTCATATCAAGAAGCATTCGCTCTTCGTTTATATAGGCAACACAATAAAGTAGGTATTTAGAAAGGATATGAGTCCCTGTTACATAATATAAAGTATTATTCTTAATTTAATAAATTTTTGTAGACTGGTTTTATTAAAGCTTTCACTAATTCGGCATTGGCATTTACTGTTGGATTTATGCAAGTAGAACGAGTAATGAAAGCATTATTTGTTAAAAAATTGTTTTTATGGCCGCGTTTTCATACACTTGTAAATAATAGTTTAGAAAAAAATAAGGTAATAATATTATATAGTTATTAATATTAAGATATATCACGAATTTTAGCGTAAAAAGTTCATTAAACAATTTTTTTAGCCAGATGTTATCGAATTACACATAAAAATTACACCAAAAATGTTAAACATTCAAACTTCTTTACTTGATATAATGAATTATATAATAAAAGAACTAAAAAGGCTTAATAAATATGTAGGTATGAAGTCTTAATAATTTATTAGATTATATAAAAGCTAAAATCCGTCTATCTCTTTTTTCTTTTTACTTTTTTACAGTTGGATTTAGATGATTTAACTGTTGAAAATGCAATAGCTAAAAAGTTTCATAAACAATTACAATCACAATTAGATCCTATGTGGCATCAACTTAGTTCTACTTCTAAACAATTATTATCTGATTTAAAAATGTTACGTGATCTTCTCGCGTAAGTATTCAAAAAGCAATGAAATAAATAAAATTTATTTCCTACAGAAAAATATAAAAATTTATAATTTAGATGTTCAACATATGAAGATTGTGTATCGTTTTATGCTATGTTAAATCGCTTACGCACAATGGAATATGCTGTAAAAAATAGTGGCTGGTTAATGTCAGATTCTGTAGATGCTTTATTTAAAAATGCAAAAGACAGAATTTATAACGAAAAAAATGGTAAACTTGTTTGCACAGATTTCTATTTTAAAAAATAATTTACCTTATTGGTTTCGTAATTTGATAATGTACATATCATTTTTATATAGAAATAAAACCTGAAGCTACTCCAAAATGGACAGCATTAACGGAAGTATTACTTGAAATTGAGAATGACAATAAAAAGAACAAAAATAACAAAAATCCTGAAAAGGTTCTTATTTTGGTACATGATCGAAATATTTGTTATCAGTTAAGAAATTATTTAACTATGGGTGCCAATAAATATTTACTGTATGAAGCAGTAAAGAAACTTTCTCATAAAGAAATAACAAAAACAACGTATGTAACAAATTAAAAATATAATCTTTTATTTAAAAGCATATATATACTTAAGATATACATTTTATTGCTTCATTTACTTCAATAGTGGAAAGAATGCAGAAGAAAAATCTACATCTGCAGAAAATAATGAACATAGTACAGAGGAAGAACAAGATGCTTATGTATTAACATTATCTCAAAAAGTCAAAGAAGAAAATCAATCTGATTCAACAGCTGAAGATAACAAACAACAGACTTTATTTGAAGATTGCTCACAAGTAAAACTAGAATCTATTGTACTGTGTAATGTATGAAATTAAAAGAATTCTATATGAACTATTTTTGTAGATTGCTGATCTGGATTTAACTAACATAAATACAAACACACCTATTGTTTTGATACAGTGTTTGAAAAAACACGGTGATCCAATGGCATTGCAACGCGCTTTAACAGAACATACACCAAATAATATCATTATGTACGTAGCGGACATGTCTGCTGTACGACAAATTGAAGTATGTGTGAAATTAATAAAACAACTTTTTCTAATTTATTAATGAAGTATCATTATAACTCAAGTAGATATATTTTTTATATAGGTTTATCAAAATAATAATCCATCGATAGATTTAAAAGTATATTTCTTAATCTATGAGAGCTCAGTGGAAGAACAAGAATACCTTACATCTTTAAGACGAGAAAAAGAAGCATTTCATCTATTGATTAATGCTAAAACTGTATGTTATTGTATTTCAAATGAATCTTTACATATATATGAATTATAACAAAGTATATTTTTATGTCAGACAATGGTTATTCCTGAAGACCAAGACGGAAAATCTGAAGATTGTTTAAATCTTGCAATACAATCGAATGCAGATGGTGAATTGAGTACACGTAAAGGTGGTTTATCGAAAATATCTGAAATTCCTAATACTGTCATAGTTGACATGAGAGAATTCAGAAGTGAACTACCTGCTATACTTTATACACGAGGCATGAAAGTTGAACCTATAACATTACAGGTATAAAGGAATTAAAAATTTTAAATGATTTAAAGGCAAAAGGTATTTATATTATAATTATGTTTATAGGTGGGAGATTACATTTTATCACCAGATATTTGCGTTGAAAGGAAGAGTATTTCTGATTTAATTGGTTCTTTAAATAGTGGGAGATTATACAATCAAGCTATTGCTATGACAAGACATTACAGCAAACCAATGCTTCTAATAGAATTTGATCCAAATAAACCATTCTGTTTTCAAGTACATATATATGTTTTATATATACTGCAAAATTACTAGCAGTTACTTAAATTTTTAAATTCATTAAAAGGCAAAATTCTTAATTATAGGGATATTATTATGCTAGCAAGGATGTTCAAAATATGTTTATCACTTCAAAACTTCAACTTTTAACTTTACATTTTCCTCGTTTGAAACTTGTATGGTCACCTGGACCTCATGCAACAGCACAATTATTTGAAGAACTGAAGGTAATAAAATAAAATTATAATTTATAAGAGTTTATAGACTCAAAATACATAGAAATAGTAGTATGCTAAATTGATACCATTCATATTACTAATTTATCATATATAAATTTATAGCAAGGAAAAGATCAACCAAATGCAGAGAAAGTTGCGCAAGTTGGAATTGAAGAAAACAAAGAAATATTAGCAGAGAAATATAATCCTCGTATTCAAGATTTTGTTTCAAAATTACCTGGGGTTACTTCCAAAAATTTACATTTAATATTAGGTAAAGGACAATCACTAGATCATCTTAATAAACTTACAAAGGTAAGTGCTGTAATTTAAATTTTGTTAAGATAAGGTATTGGATTTTCGAATAATATAAAGAATAGTACATTTGAATAATGCTATTTTCCTTTTAGGAAGAACTTATTGAAATGATTGAAAATAAAACCGAAGCAGAAATGTTATATAGTGCATTTCATGAAAAACTTTCTTCAGCTGAAGAAAAATCAGGCACAAATAGTAAAAAACTTGCATCCAAAGGTCGAGGAAAAAAACTGTTTACTAAAATCAAACAGTAATATTTTAAATACTTTACTTTTAATATGTTGTTTTCTAAAATGCTGGTTGTTTACATTATTTTTATGTTATGTTTAAATAAAATTTAAGATTTGTGGATACTATATTGTAACTTGCGTGATATGAAAAGAGTTGTGTGTGTATAAATTTCAAAAAAAAAAAAAATAATAAAAAGAGGCATTTTTATCTATCAAAATTATAATTTTCTTCATTACATTTTTATTATTCTTGCATTTCAACAGTTTTTAATAAACACAATATAGCTTTATTTAATATTTCTTCTATTAGTGACATACAACCTTCTGAGACTAATATATTATTGACATGTTTTAGTTCAAATATCCTGTAATTATAAAATATAAAAATAATTCCATAAAAGATATTTCTTCTTCAATAAAAAGTTAAATGGCATACTTTGCAATTTTCGCAGTTCCACATTCCCGAGAAATTATAGATTTCTTTGCAGCCTTTTTAATAGTTTTTAATACTATTTCATGTGCAATTTCTAATATTTTATGTATTGTTGCATGAGTATTAAATGAAATATGTTGTAGACAAAACTATATAAATTATGTATATATGATATGAGATTTACAAATATTAAGTTGTAATTAGTAAACTGAAATTTTAACATTTAACTTACTTCATTATGCTCATGATGAAAAATGTATGCTAAAATAATTTTAGAAACTTCTGAGATAAATCTCATTTTTTCTTGTTCAGTCATTATATCTGGTTGAAAATTCAACAATAAATCGTGAAGTTTAGCAGTTATCGTATTATATTCTGCCATACCAATTAGATGAATTTTTTCATAAAAACGCATATCCATTCCTATAAAAAATCATACAATTTCTACTGAGTATTTATGTTTACAAAGGAAATACATATGTATATATAGTAATACTAGTACTCCATAGAACTCTTTATCTTTAAACACCTGGTTCATAGTCACTTGAAAGACAATAGAGACCATTTAAATACCGTTTAGCCAACAAAAGCGATTCAGTATCGCGAATGTCTATACTATCCACAATATTATCAAGCCATGGTGTAATAGAGTAAAAATCAAATGCAGTATCAGTGATTCTTACATCTTCTCCTTCTATACTTGCTGGTGGTTGATGTTTCTGAAATAAGGACAATAGGAAATTAGTGTACAATACAATATAAATATATTTATAAATATAACTGGTTTCAATTATACAAACAAGGAAGATCCTTGATTCTGCCTCCAACTTAAGTTCATTATTAAAGCTATATTCTCCACATTGTGAAATTACAATTTTTTTAAGTGGATGTTCATAATATGTTGAAATATCTTCTAATATTTTTAAAGTTTTAGCACCATCTATAAGTTGTCTTTGTACAAGTTTTAAATGTTTATTTTATTCTGCTTTAATCATATAAAAATACTTAAGATTAATACATTTAACTCACCCAAAAGCAACATAAAAATGATTCATCCAAGGATTTGGTTTTAAACATACAACAAATTGTGATCCATTACAATGTTTGCCATCATTTGTCATTGAAAGAACTCCTCGACGATCATGAGGAACACAATAAGATTCATCAGGTATTGTAACATCAGCAGCATTATTTTTATCCGATTGAAATGGTTCAAATCCTACAAGAAGCAAATATTTAGAATAAAGCTGACAGTAGGTAATACTTGAAAAATACTCAAAGTACTAAACCAAAGACTAATTGATATAACATTGAATTATACCTCCTATACCTCCACATTGGAGCCATCCATCTTTAACTATACGATGCAAACATGTATTTATATAATAAGCATCTTTGTAACATTCTTTTACTTCATCATATCCAGTGCAAAGATTTAAAAAATATTGACAAGTTAATGGCAACAAATCAGAATATAGCTAAATTAATATAACATTTATATTAAAAGTTTTGTAAGATTGTTATGCTTTTTAAATTATGTGCAAATTCTTACCATAAACACGAATGAACCAATAGGTGTATCATCTATAGAAAATGTGAAATAAACATATTTTCTCTAAAGTTTAACAATGTCATATTAGTGCACAATTTATATTATTAGATTACTATATAGAAGAAGAAATAAAATCATTTATACAACAAAGAATAATTTACCTTAGATTTTTCCATAAATTTTTTGCAATGTTCTGCAGCAAGATCTTCATAATATTCTACACCAACAGGTAAGCTAAAAATATAATCTTGACTTATATAGTGCAAGAATTGTATATCATTACCAAGGAATTTATTATTTATAAAAATAGCAACAGTTTGTGTTAATGACCACATTTCACCTCCAATTTGCTAGAAAGATATAATTATAATTGATATACTAATATTATAACGTACTTTAACAAGTGGGCTAATGGCAGTTTATTACTCTTTTCATTTTAAGTATGTATTCATGCCACTCCATTTGAAACATTTCTATAATTTGTGGCATGCAAAACTTAAATGCCAAATGTTGATATAATTTCTCTGCATATAATCGTGCCTTCTGAAAAGCAATAGTATTTATAATACCTATTACTTTAATTTGAATGCAATCATTTCTACAAGAGTTTAAATAAAATTTGTCAGATAATCCTCTTTTGACTTTATTTTGCATAATTGCAAAGTTAATTTTAATTTTCCTTGAGTAAATTATTTAACATAGTAATTGAACCTAAGTGATAAAGGTATATAAATAATGAATAAATCTAATTTGTAATTTAAGTTCTGTTGTGGCCACTGTGTCATTACAATGAAAATAGATTGCTACAACAACATTTCCCAACTGAAGTTGTACAAGATTAGCGAGAAAAAATGAAGACTACATTTGAACCTAGTGAGAGAAGTTTATTTTATCATTTGCGACTGTATACTTGTAATTATTATTTATAAAATCAATCCATTTATTGTCGTGTTTGAAAAAAAATATGATTTATTACAAAAAGACATAAAATATTCATATACTCAACTAACATTACTATCAAATTCATCCTAATGTGAATAATAAAATATATCTTTTTATATTTTTCAGAAAGTCTTTATTATTTAAGTGTTTCATACATTGTCTCTGTAGCATTTTCAATATCACTTTCTTCATCACTAGTACTACTTGTATCCAAATTATATAAAAAGGATTCATTTTCATTCATAGGAAAATAATACCTGAAATTTTGTGTTATTAATGTGTAAAAATTTTAATTAATCTAATAAATTATGATTTCATATTATGTAAAGTACTAACTCTGGTTGATCCCACACTTTTTGTGAAGGTATCTTAAAATGATTTTCTTCCTTCATGTGTTCCAAAACAGTATCCACTTTCATCTCACAAAAGACACATTGTTTTAAATGAATTTGTCTTCTGACATAATTAACTACTTTTACCTGTTTTAAAATAATAATTTAACAATTTAAATTTTTACACCTTATTTAATTTAATCTTATTTGTTTAATCTTACTTTTTGATAAAATGTTAAATCTTTTGATGCAATTTTAAAATCAAAATCATGTTCTGCTTTCATATGTGTAAGAATATGATGGAAATGCTTATCACTGTAAGTACAAAACAAACAAGATATTCCAATGCCTTCATCATTCCAATCTGACCAGGTATCTTCATCCTCATTTTCACTGCTTTGATCTCCTACCACATCATTTTCAGTGTGAGTATTCTAGATACAGAGAAAATTATGCATTTATGTATTTACATCTTTTATGAACAAAACTGTTATTAAAGGATTTATCAAAATACCTGTTTATGTCTCCACGATTTTCCAGGTTCCAAGTAATTATTTATATAAAATTTATCATACTCTTTATTATTTGGATTTATCCTTTTGTGTAACTTCTTACGCATATGTTCCTTTAAAGCTGTACGATCTTTAAACAATTTTTCACAATATATGCATATCAAACTGAAAGAAAAATATTTGATATCAAAGCAATATCTATTTAATTAATATATGTTTGTATATCTCACTTTTCAATAGCTGTTTGAATTTTATCTAAAAATTCATCTATGAATACCAAATTATCTGGTTTCCCAAGGTATAAATTATGTTTTTGGGCTAAGTGCTTTATATACGTAATACGTAAACCTGAAAATTCTGTTCTACAAAACATGCAACCACGATTAAAGTTTGTATCTTTCCTTTCTCTTGCTTGTTCTGATAAAACCCATTCCTTAAAACAATGAAAACTCATATGTTGTAATATTTTATGTATGCATATAAAAGTTTTATAGACTAATAATGTACCAGTTTAGCTTGATGTATTTCATGTCTTAAAGTTTTATCTTCTGAAATACAATCAGAAAGTAGATAATATTTTTCATTTTTACTTGGTTCTCCATCAGGGGTGCAATCCATTAACATTGTTGTACAGAATTTAGTTAAAGGCTCTTCCTTAAATTTCACACTCCAATAATGTATATAGCTAAAAACAATACCAATTTTTTATTTTATGAATATTTAATTTTTAATGACAATAAAATATATTATTTCAAATAAATCAATAGTAAACCTTTTTAAACTAGCAATATTCCAAACATCTCCTATTACAAGACGATGTTTTTCAAATAAATGAGACAACAATTCTTTTTCATTTTTTGGAAGAACGAATTTTTCATCGCACAAAACACATTTTGTATTGTAAGGTTTATCATCAAGTCCAACAAATTGAGATTTAAATACAGTATCATCTTCATTATAAACACTGTTTATAGGTAACAAATCTTTATATTTTTCTACAACATAATATTATACAATATATACTACTCCAAAATTTGCAAAATATTTATAAAATTAAGTAAGATGTAAATATATAAAATATATACCTGTCGAATTCATAGCTGTTCTACTTTTAATATCTTTTAAATCAATATATAATTTATAAGATTTAAATTTATTTCAGAAATTTCTTTCATACAATAGGTTAAATATTTATTTTATATAATATATGATACATGACACATATCCATGAAAGTAAGAATATGATTTATATTTCTTTAAAGTTTGTAGATAAATTTAATATCCTGATAAATTAATTGTACATACAAAGGTATGGAGGAATATTACTATTTGTTACTGAACAGTACTTTGCCCTGTCAAAGAACTCATGTTTCTGTTGTTCAGTCAAAATGAGAAGTTTCTATTGGATAAAATTAGATTTTTCAATGTAACATTTAAATACAAAATAAACAACAAAGTACTGCGAGATAAATGCTTAGACTGTAGAAATCTGAATATTTATGATTAATTTTAGTAATTTGTCAAGTATAAAGAAGTATAACTATTAAGTCATGTTTTTAGTATTTTTACTTATAGATATTTATATTTATATTTTTGAAATTAACAATTACAATATTTGTATATTTTGTACGAGAATTTAATTTTATTTAAAATATAATATTAGTCATATTTTTACCAAAAAACAAAAACAAAAATAATTCTTTAAATGTTATGGATATGGGTATTTCTTACAAACTGATATATCTAATCAAATCCAAAATGAGATGAATACACAGGAAGGTAAAAAAGGAAAAGTAGACATATATATTATACAAAAATCATTTATTATTTATTTTCCTTTCTCAGTTTTAGATTTATGTTTCATAAAACCAAATAACAACATCAAATGACATATATGTAATGAAATGCTGCTAAACACTGTGCTTGGATAAGTGTTCCAGCATAATTCTATTATGCCCAAAATTGTTAATTTTATTACAGTCTTATAGTCTGTACACCATGCAATATAGGGCAATGTATGATAATACCATATGTAAAATTGATAATGCAATGATCTACTAAAAGTCACACCAATAAAATTTGCAGCAAACATTGGAAAAATAAATAATTGACTCATCGTAGACATATCCACTTTCTCTTTCTTTTTTAGTTGAGGTTGCAAGCTTTTTTCCATATACTTTAATTTTGCATACGACTTCATATATTTTATCCATGTTGATGCACAGTAAATTAAAGTTAATATATGCAACATTAACAATGATACATGAAAATATGAATGGACAAAAATATGTTCTGGTAGAAACCTCCAATTTACTGTCCATTTAAACTCAAAAATCCTTCCAAGATTAAAAGCACCTTTTATATATGCAAATGGATTATTAAGTAAAAAAGGAAGACCTAATACTAACTGAATTAAAGCACATATAAGTAAGTGTATTATTGTCTTGAATATTCCTAAATTACATATGTAAGCTATGAGAAGTGCTGGTGCAAATAGCAAAATATTCATTTTTACAGACACAGCCATACTATAAAAAATACTGCCTAAATACCATTGGTCATCTAGAAATGCATTCAGACTAGCAAATAACAACACCATTGCAACTGGATCATTAAAAAGTCTTAAGGTAAATATAGAATGAACTCTATAAGATGTACAACACATAATGATCAAAACATACGGAGGAACTTTCTTAGTTTTCGTATAAATTCGAAAAACTAATATGAGTAGCACAATATAAAGAACTGCAAAGAAATACTGTGCTATTTTTATCTTTGTTCCATGTTCCGTGATGAAGTACAATATAGAAAATATATAAACAAATCCTGCAGGGTAGACTAATGGTCCAGTGTCACCTTTCAATTTCGAGTAATCCAACGTTCCATTCAAAAAGCCCTCGACTTCTTGCATATATGCTTTCCAGTCGATTTCTGTATATGGTATCCTTTCGATAATCAATATGTTCAGAATGATTTCCAAAATGATAAACAGTCTTCCAATTAAAAACAATTTTCTGGGATCTGTGAATAAGGAACTTAATTTTCCCCATTCTAAGTAATTTTCATACCAATTCTTGGTATTTTTCTTCGATACTTTTGTCGAATTGAGGTTAGATCGAAATTCTCTGCGCGGCGCCATATTGTTACAAGTAAGTGCACACGTGTTCTTTTAAGTTCGCTTCTCTGTATGCGAATTTTTTTTATCTTTTTATGAATTCGTATCAACCAATCACAAAGCGTAATGTTAAATGTGAGTCAGAGGATGTTAGAGCCAATCAGAATGCGCCAGCTGGGATTCCGGGCTTTTGACAGAATCCAACGTGTATAAAGTATAAAGTGAAGCGTGGATAAAACTTATGTAGTTGTATTAAAAGTTTTGTTGCAATAGCAAGTGAATGAATTAAAAGTTTTAGAGTGTTTGTGTTATAACTTAGTAAGGATATTTTCCACGTAATACACAAATTACTTTATCGGCACAACAATATGTAAGTTGTGTTCCATTATCATTTATGTTAACCTTGTAAACATAAATGTACTCACTGTTTTATTAATTTTTGTTATCCTTTTTTTTCTAAATTTTCATTAATATCTTATTTCTATTTAAGAAACGTAAGTTTCTAGTGTAATTTGTATTTATGATATCTTTTAAGGGGTAATATAATTAGAAGTTTAACAAAAACATAATATTAGTATATTTATCCATCTTTAATATACGTATGTATATTTAATGTATGTAATTTAAATATATTCAATTTATTTGTTTTTAAGAAGTTTTTTTTTATTCGATTATTAATCTTTATATAAACCTTCAAAATTTTTTGTTTTGTTAATTTATGTAATATAATATAGTTTCTTAAAAATAAAGAGTATAAAATTAAAAAATTATTGCAGAAAATATATTCAAAATGAATAGTTCAGTATTATTAACTTTCTTTATTATTCTTGGATTGGTATATACTGTCACAGCTTTGAAAAATGATGAATGTGAAGGTAAATTAATATTTTATTTATTGTTTGTATACTATTTAATTTTATCACTTTTTTAAATTTTATAATATTTTAGTATGTATAAATACTGTGGAAAGGTTTGTGAATACTTTAAGTGAAGATGTAAAGAAAGATACAAAAAAAATCGAAGCAGCATTTAAAGACTTTTGTAAAGGTACTAAATCTAAGGAAAACAGATTCGTAAGTATTTATAATAATACACTGTTGTTATAAACACTAGAACGTAATAAGTAATTTATAATTATATTAATTGAATTTTTCTTTTTATTTTGTTAGTGTTATTATTTAGGTGGTTTGGAAGAATCTGCCACAGGTATTTTAAGTGAATTAAGTAAACCTATATCTTGGTCTATGCCTGCGAATAAAGTATGTGAAAAATTGAAGAAGAAGGATTCTCAAATATGTGATTTGAGATATGGTATGTTCGTTTTTAATTAATTCTATGTTTATGAATAATTTGAATTATCAAAATAAATTGTTTTTCTAATTTTTAATGTATGATATTCTCATTTAATTTCAGAGAAACAAATTGATATTGATACTGTTGATTTAAAAAAGCTTAAAGTACGTGATTTGAGGAAAATCTTGAGTGACTGGGATGAAACATGTGATGGTTGCATAGAGAAAACAGATTTTATTAAACGAATTGAAGAACTGAAACCCAAATATTCTCATAATGTAAACTCAGAACTCTGAAAAGTGTTCAACACTGTAGATAAATTATTATGTTAGTATGGCTAAGCTTTGGGGTGTTCTTTTTTACAAAATAATTAATGGTATTTATGTTTCTTTATTCTGAATGATTGTATAAGAGTAATTTTGTATAATTCCTTTATGGTAATTCTAACAGCCAGTATACATATGCATTTAAATTTCAGTTGATAATATTGAATTATTATTAATTCAGTAATATCTTGGACATAAGTCTAAGAAATTAAAAATGTTAAGCAGTGAAAATTTGTTAAGAAAGGATGATTCCTTTTAGTATAGCCATGCTAATACAAATTAAATATCATGAAAGGTGCTCCGTTTTTATCACACCAACGTTAGACAAATATAAATAACTCAAATTTTTCATACAACAAATTATTTTCATGTTTTTATCTTTCATTGCTCTTCCTCAACTATTCTGATACTGTGCGTTTATACATGTATAAATCCTATTTATATCAAGAAACCATGTACTATATAAACAGATATGTATTTGTGATGAATTATCAATAATGTGTTGTTATACATACTTATTTTTTTCTTTTTACATCAAAAAATCATAACTAACTCCTAACTTCTACAACATATTTCTCTTAATATTTTTTAACAATTGTATACAACAATACATTACCTTTTCAGACCATGAAAACATTTGATTTTATCATCTAATTTAGATAGTAGAATTAGAAATTTGTCAAGTGTTCAGTATTAAAGATTCATTAGTAACAATTTGTCAAAGTTAATTCTAGTTTGATTTCCAATTATAGTTAAGTACGTAGAATATTTGATGTGTAACATTGAAATTTATTGATAGAACATTATCTCTCTTGTACAGTAACATTGTTTTATGAAAATATACTTATGAGATGTAAAATGATAAGGTATAAAATCTTAAAGATTTAATAATTGTGGTCATTTAATAAAAAAATTAGTAAATAAATTTGCTATATTATTTTATCTTTATATGTAAAGATTATATAAAGCTATATTGATGTTTTTTTTATTAATTATCATTACAATTCGGTAAATCGCTCCAATGTCCGTCGGCCTTACATGTAATCAATCCTTGCTTTTTACCACTAGGACACACATATGTCAATTGATCCTGATACAAATAAGAACGACCACGAATTGTTGCACCAAATGGAAGTTTTGGTTTATTACACGAAAGTCCTATAAATGTTAATTAATCAAGAAAGGATGATACAATATTATATATTATGTAATATTGAACTTACTTGAACATCTACTATATATTCTGGACCATTTCCCATTTGCAAGACATCTTACATTTCCTTGACCAAGCATTTGGTATCCAGGTATGCATTCGTAAGTAATTGTATGACCAAATGTAAAGTTTACTGCTTCGATATTATCTTCTTTTAAAGCTGCATTTGCAACTTTAGGTGGTTTTTGACACATTACAGCTAAAATAAATGATTGTTCAAACTTTTGAGTAAAAATCTTTGAAAATATTTGTGACAGAACTTACGTTTACAAAAAGGAATAGTAGTCCAAGTATTATTTGGAAGACAAACAGATTTTTCATTGCCTTCAAGAATATAGCCTTGATGACATCTGAATGAAATAGTGCTATTAACAGTTCTTGTATAATTTGTCTCGATAATGTAACTGTATTCTGGAACCTAATAGTAATCTAACATTAATTTCATAGTTAAAAATTATATTTGTTTCTGAAAATAATTATATTACTTACTGTTATCAAATCACACATAAATTTCTGACAAATTCTATCAATTCCATTATTAACCAAGAGTGTATTGATGGTGTCATTTAATAATATATTGTCATTTATTTGCCATTTACCATGCTCATTACAAAACCAAGTTAAATCAGAAATAGAATCTTGAATGTTTGCATTATTCAATTGAATTTCTCCATTGTTGCAGCTAAAGACTATCTTTTTCATATAAGTATGACCTTCTACAAAATACTTTAGATTCTTATAAGTACCATTATATGGCCCTTGGTCACCCAATTTTTTATTCTGATCATTTTCCCAAGTAGCAGTATAGTTATTTGAGTTTGTTTCTTCACGAAGGATTTGAAAAAGTGGATGACTTAAGATGGGACATTCTTGAGGTTCGCAAGACGATAACGTGGATGACCATCCTTCATCGTCTGTACAAATTCTAAAGTTATCACCGACTAATTTGTATCCTACATCGCATTTTATTAGAATTTTAGAACCAATGGCAAATTGGTCTTCTAAACTTTTATTTCTTCCGACATCATCGTCTCTTGATGTACTTCCTATATTCGTATTGTTAAACCCCATTTCTGTTCTTAAAAGTTCAATGGTGTCATTGTTTTGTGTTTTAAACAATAATTTTCCATTATCCACGATGTTGGGCCACGGACACTTTAAAGGTACGCAATCAGGAACAAATCCAACCCAAGTACCATTTTCCGTACATTGAAGCTTAAATTCGCTCAACAAATTATGATTGCCCTCAAACTTATATCCCGGATAGCAAGAATATCCAACAATATCGTTAAGATCGTAGTCCTTTTCGAGCGTGTCATTAATCGCTTGTAAATCAAATTTTGTGGCAGAAGTTTCGTGTAGATTTCTCGAATTTGAAGAAATTATGTATCCGTAATTAATCCTATGTAAATATTATAAAAAACTATTTATTATAAAATTATGATAATGTAGTATGAAATTATAGTAATTTTCTTTACTATGTCTCTTACCTTTTTGGTGGTGGACATTTATAAGGCAAGCACGAAGGCCTTTCATGGTCCCACTGTCCAGATTCCAAACACGTTAAAAGCTTTTCCCCTTTTACATGAAATCCAACATCGCACTTGAATTCGATTTGCTGCCCTACCTATGAATAATACTCAATAAAAATTCTTCCATTTTTTACACAATATTTGTAAATGAATCATACCTGTAGAATGGAAAGATCATCCCTTTCATATTCTTCTATCACGTACTCGATGTCCCCGTGCTCTGGAGCCAATAAATTTTTGCATGTTTTTCCTGTTATAGATAATTGTTAAGAATTAAAAGCAAATAATTAATGAATATTAATATTTTACTTCTATGATATTAATATGTATTGTCTCGAAAGTCTACAATCTTTACCTATACAAACTGGAGGTAATCCGCTCCATTTTCCATTGGCATTACAAATTCTACGAGGGTTTCCTCGAAGTTCATAACCGATCAAACAAGAATAATATATTTCATCTCCGAATAGATACGATCTGCCTTGTATACGACCTCGAGGGAAGTATCCCGGAAATCCGCATCTTCTTCCTTAAATGAGGCACAAATTGTTAAGGTCGAAAAGTATTCTACTCGAGAATTACGTAATTATACAGAATTTCATAAACTTTCAATTTATACAAAATCAACTATTATTTTCAGATGAAGAAAATGTTCTTTTATATTTAATATTTCATGATTTATCCAGAGGAAGATGATTAAGCATATAAGTATAACATTACAAAGTATTGCAACTCACTTGCGCAAACGGGTGTGTAATATCCTTCCCACTGTCCTTGCTTAAGACACTTCACTGTCAAAGATCGGTATTCCCTACCATGAAATCGCACCACGTAACCACTGTCGCAATGATATGTAATGTTTGATGCATCTCCGCTGACGTTTATGTTACCTTTAAATGGTACTACGGGTAAAGGACAGCCACGGCAAAATGGAGTGCTTAATATCTAAGGATATGAGGAACAATAAAAAATTGATCATAGAATTGTAATAAAAGTATAATCATCTATATTAAGGAATAATTACCGCAACGTCACCGTGCACGTGTTCTTGCATTTGTGCCCATGCAATTACATTACCGTGGTATTTTTCACAGGTGTTGAATAAATGTTTGATATCTTTGGCTGCCAAGACTGTGCTCCAAATATCTAATAATGTTAGTTTTCCTAAAAACGATTCTAACTCCGAAAATCCTCCTCCAACGCGATCTTGTTCTTGTCCAATTACAAAAGTTCCATTTCCTAATTGGAAGAAGCATTAGTTTTTCTATTTTAATATAATATACTTTTGGTAGGAAATCTCTTTCATTTCAATATTATCTTTTTACAGAATATTAGACAGTATTATCTCTTTAACGTTTGGTACCTTGAATGGAACTTCCTTTCGATAAGTAGATGCCATTGTCTCTCAAAAGGCCGTCGATAAAAATATTCCAAGAGCCATTCTCTGATTCCCAGGTGAAACAAACGAAATGCCAATGACCATCGTTTACTTTAATATCGGTTATTACTTTCTCGCCATTGAGATATATTACCAGCCTACAAAATCAAGACAATAATATTTCATGTGAGTCAAATACTTTCTAAATTTTTATTAAGAAGGATATTTCATTACCCGTTATAATCTGTCAAAGTGAATGCATTATCGTAATAACGTGTAGCGTACGACAACACAGTGCCGTAATTAAACGTATCTTTCGATTGTAGCCACAAACACGTAGTTAACTAAAATTGATGATAAAATAAAAATAAGTTATTTATTTCTCTTCGTTACATCGTTTAATATCATTTACTACCTTGGAAAGATTTATCGTAGGACCTTTCATACTGATATAATCTGTGGTTCCCGATTTACTAAAGCGTATCGTATAATCGGAGAATAATTCTATAAAGACACGATAAATTATTCAAGAAGAAATTATCAATTAGTAGAAAAAGCTTTTTAATACGCAAGATTATTTTTATTTGTATAAAAATGAATATTCATTAAGACTATACTTTCCAGTCTCGCAATGACGTCCTGTGAATAACATAGGACACGTGCATGTGTAATTGAGAATATTATTTGTGCATTTTCCATTGTTCAAACATGGATTGCTCTCGCAATAATTCAGCTCTATAGCGCAATTTTCTCCGGTATAACCATCTATACAGACGCACCTGATAATCAAGACATTTTTTATTTTTTATTAATGACTGTACAATCCCATATATACATGTGTCTATATTCTTATTTTGGTCACCTATAACTCATTATTGTTGCATTCTCTTCTTCAATATTTATGCAATATGAGTTTTCGTTACACGGTAACCAATCACAAGGCAATAAATTACAATAGCGACCGAGAAAACCAGGTCTGCAGAAACATTTCCAAGTGTCGTTAACATTGCGACAAGTAGATCCCTCCATGCAAGGTGAAGGATCGCAATGATCCACAGCGATTTCACAAAATTCTCCTAATTTATTAATATATTTTAATTATTATTCATTGATATATTTCTTAAAAATTAATCACTTAATAATAATTATTCTATCATAGTTTGCAAATATACCTTCGAAACCACTTTTGCACTCGCAGGCATAATCATTCTCCGTACTCACACATGTGCCATTATTTCGACAGGGATTAATGGTACATTCGTCAATGTATAGCTATGTATTTTATTTTAATTATTAATTAATTTATTTCTAATCATACTCCGGTTATTTGAATAGATAATAATTGCTTTACCTCACAGTTGCTACCTGAATATCCATTTCTGCACGTACAAGAATATCCTATAGTATTGTTCGTTAAACTTTGAATATTACATATTCCTTCGTTCAAACATGGTGAAGAATCACACGGATTTTGGAATGTTTCACATTTAGAGCCTAATCGGTAGTTTTATGTATAATAATATTTCTTATTTCGTACCATGAATGAAGTAAAAATAAATTAAATAATTACCGACATAATAGTCAGGACATTCGCAACTAAAACTGTCTTCTTCTTGTATACATTGTCCACTATTGAAACACGATTCTATATCACAGATATTAGTTTCGATTTTGTAAAGAGGTAGACATTCGTTTATACTTTTAGATCCATGATTTCTAGTAGTAGTGTCAGGTGGACACGAAAGACAATGAGTTTGACCATATTCTGGTTGATAAAATCCAATGTCGCACATTAGGCAAGGTTCGAGAGCTAATCGTATGTTCTGATAACGCTTCTTTTGAGAATAGTATCCTGATTTGCATAAGTCTAAATAAAAAAATATATACAAATATTACCTTTATAGAGAAATAGTTTTTATAAAAGTGGAGAAAACGAATAATAAAAGTGAATTGATATTGAGAGAAGGATTTGTTTATAAAGTACTTACGTATACAATCTTGTAGAGATTTTGAGTGCATTTTTTTCGTCGAAGTGTATTCAGGGCAACGTTTGCAGTTCAATGATCCACTTACGTTCTGATATTCTCCAAGGGAACACGATTGACATCGTTTGGTCGAGGAATTGAAGAAGGTTCCCACAGGACACTTGACTAAAATTTAAATAAACTCGATTATAGAACATTAATAATTCCTAATAGATCAGAGGAAACTCATTGAATTATATTTACCGCAAGTATGTCTTTTTAAGATGCTTCCTGGATTGCAGATTTCCTCAAAATTTTTAAAAATAAGATGCAAGTTTAACGCGAGTTTCGCGATTTCTTGGTTTGTTCTGTTGTCGAATAAGTTCAATTTCCCAGATTTTGACAACGACTCGAGCTTTTGCCGCAATTTCTCGATTCCTTCTCGTGGATTGTGAAGGTGCTCATCGATTATTCTTCCTACATTAAATAATATTTTATATACGTAAATGTTCAAGATTTGTTTCATATTTACGTTTATACATGTTCCTTTATTAAAATTTTATCGATCGCCAGATTACCTAAAAATTTGAACTTCAATTCAATTTTTTCTTTCTTCTTCCTCAATTTCGTTTTACTTCTATTATCATTTATTTTAACGTTTCGTTTTGATTTTAAGTTAATACCATTCGTTGTCATTATATTAGTTATAAATAATTTAGAAGTATCATTGTAGTTAAGTTCTCTTCGTTTTCTTATTACACTGGAATACACTGTATTCGAGGATGGAAGAATCTCCTCGCATTCAGGATCGAAGGTAATGAGATCGCATTCGATATCGTTTCCACAAATGTCGAGCAATATCGACGTTAAATCGGCGGTAATATATTTGCTCAGCTAAATTACATTATAATGAAAATGATTTTATATGAGAAATTATAAAGTTGATAAACAAAAAATTGACAAATACTTACTTCACGGAGTGTCGTTTGGTTGTCACATATATTTGTTGCGTTTCCTTCTAATATAATACTTCCTTCTTGAGATGCACTTTTTGGAATTGTAGACTCTATACAACGATAACAAGAAAAAAGATTAAAAAAAAAGAATTTACATTATCTCTTATATCTGATTATTTTTGTATTAAAATTGTAAATCCTCGATATGATTTATTTGAAGATTTATAAGTTATATCATATCTGTTAAATCAAACAAAGAAATTGTCACATTTAACAGACCCGAGCAATCAGGAATGTAATTTTCTTCAAGCCAATTTGACGTGTTCCCGTTACATTTTAATAGCAATATATTTTCCACGATTCCAACATTTGGTTCTTCAGACGCGAATCCATATCCCTCTTCGCAAGTTATAGTGCACTCGTTCGTCTCGTTCGTTGATGGTGCACTGCACTTGGAGTAACCGTTCAACACTTTTGGGATCTCCTTACAAGCATCTAACCGATAAAAATTAAAACTTGTTTATTTATAATTAATTAAATTATACGATATATTATTTTATGAAGTACAAGCTAATCATGTCAACGTGGCACCTTTTATAGTTATGTTTAACACGCAAGACACCTTATTATCGTACTTATCGATGGCATTGTACACTATTTGCGTTAACCCGATAGGAAACGTGTTTTCTCCAGGAAGATAATTTTGTTCTACTTGTACAGGAGTTTTGGAATTATCGTGAAAACCAGGTTCGTCCCAAGTCACGTTACTTATTCCGATTCTATTATCGGTGTAAAGTATCGGAGGATCTACGCAATGCTCGACCATTGGTGGTTCTTTATCTGGAAAAATTATATTCCAATATTTAAGCAAAATTATTGTAGCGCAATACAAATAATCATCTTATAGTCGCAATATATTTATATTATAGTCACTGCTATTATATAGGCCTATTGCCTACTAAATAGACAAGGTTCCAAGAGAGGATTTAGAGTTAGGATACGACTTATGTGAATGAAATTAACTTACCAAGAACTTTAACTTTAAATTTACATCTAGCTCTATTTCCAGATGAATCTTGTGTCACGTACATTACTGTGCGTGTCCCAATCTTTACTTTCCAAGGGAAAGTAATGTATGGTTTACTCCATAACACAGGTGATCTATCCACATTGTCAGTCACGTTCGGTACTGTCCAACTTACACTGGCATATTTCTTCCCTGGAAGGCTCTCAGTGATAACATCAGGTGGACAGATTATCGAAGGTGGTGTTTTATCTTTGAAAAAAAAAAAACAGAAGAAAGAAGAAACAAAATAAATAAATTAGCGCGATAACTTGAAAAATCACAAGAATTGAAATTCATAAATTTTGGATGTTACATTACCTATGCATCGATTAACAGTTCTACGTTGCGACCAGACTCCAGAACGGCCGCTACAATGTCTGGAACGTGGACCCTCAAGTACGAAACCCTTTTTACACGTTATAGTGCAGTTGGTCCCAAACGGTAGCTTCTCCGGTCCCGAACAATTTTCAGGCGAAATTTGTCCATTCGCAACTTGTTTCAGAGGTTCACATTTTATCGCTATGAATGATATATACACATGTGTAATTAAGTAAGGAAGTAGAATTCAAGTATTTATAAAAAAAGACTAACAAAGAATTCAAGGGAAAAATGAAGGTAAAGGTGATCTTTATCATATTTATTAATCTTGTAACTATATTTATTAAAGCTTCCATCCATTCTATGTATATCATCAATCAAATATATCATACTATAATTTAGAATTATCTTTACTCATATTAATGCTTTGCTTATATTAATGTTAAGAAAGATTGCAGAATTTACCTGTACACATAGCTTTGAGACCGTCCCATTGCGACAAAGGTAGACAATTGCGAACTTTACTTCCACGAAGTTGATAACCGGTTTCGCATCTGAATTGACAACGAGAGTCGATTGGATACATTGTCGTATCTTCTGTGCTCAAATGTTGGTCCTCGTCGTTTTGACAGCGCATTCGTCCATGTGCAGGGACTCGAAGTGCCGGACAGGTTTTCACTGTTTCAGCAATCGTAAGATACGAATGACGAGTTGGAAAAGAAAAGGTTTCATAAACGAGTAAAAAAGCTTCAAATATGTAAATTTTTCAGTATCGTTTATGTATATCGCAATCGAACCAATTACGTTCAATAGGGATGTATAAAGAGACTCACGCAAACATTTCGGTTCGTTCCCGGACCAGTTACCGTCTTTTCCGCAAAGTCGAATACTATCACCCGTCAGGTAGAAACCGATTCTGCATCTTATGCCACAAGCTGCGTGAACGACGTTGCTGCATGCGCTTGCTTTTACCAAATATCCATTTTCCGGTACTCTTAACCGAGGACATGTTATAACTATGAAATAAGAAGAACGATTGAATATTTGAAATGCGAAAGAAATGCTGTTGAAGTATTTGTTTTGAAGATTTGTTTGTAATAAAGGCTGGAAAGAATAATAGAACCATTAGGATATCATGGAATCATAAAAAGATACTTTACCTTATCTAAGAAACTTAAATCTCAACTATTATACGAAATTTAATTATCAAATTTTGTCATTAATGATTAATGAATTAGCGATAGATACGACATGAAATAGTTAGGAAGAGCAGATTTAACGTAATTGCCTTCTTTTGCTTTTGAAATACGGACGAAGTTCTTCGCAATCTTGTTTCAATAATTCTATCATTTCAAACTTCACTGTAAACGAGCATAATATTTTTGGACAACTTTTAAAGAATTTAGACATTCATTTGCATTAAGAAGAAAAGTAAAAATAATGGATCCACGGTCCAAAAAGCCTCACGATTTTGTAGCAACCTATAAAAATTTAACCGAGGAAATTCACAAGAGAAACCGCTTACGTATAAAATGGTTTCAGAAGTATGAATGGTTATTAGATGAACACAAGTATGTATATAAAATTTATTATTAAGATTCGTAGCCACTAATAAGGAATTCTTGTAAACGATCGATTTTGAAGGAAATTACAGAAAGAATTAGAGAAATTGTGCGAAGAAAAGCAAACGGTTATTGCCACGGAAACGTTCGAGCGAAAGGAGGGAAAAACTTGTTTGCCAGCTCCGATTACTACTAGTGGCGAGGTATTAATAAAAATTTTAATTTTCATTACCTTGTCATAATCAGGTAATAATTACAAAATTATTTTGCTGCCGCTACGATGTTATAAAAATTTTTTTAAACTTCTAAACTTTGGTACTTCTAAAATATTTTGTAATTTAAATCTTAAATATACTATGACTCTCTAATTAAACGAAAAATACACGCTTAATCATTTTTAGTGAGTATTAATTAAATTAACATTTCAAAACGTGTATTTTTTTCATAGTACGGTTGGCTCGCATCGAAACCAAAATTTCAATTGGAAATATATGGAGCTTATAGACCGCAATATCCCGATCCTCTTAAAGAAATAACGCCATTATTTGGAAATATGCCTGCTCTTCCAGTAGGCATAGGGTATATTTGGTAGAATACAAGACGAATATTTAAATAAAGAGAACGATAAAGTTTCAAGCAATTTAATTGCATCTTCGATTACCCTCGCATTTATTTCCGTCCGTGGTGAATCCGAAAGCGCAAACGCAATCCTCGATGGAAGTTGCAGGTACTTTAATAGTCACCTGATTCGCGTCAGGGCATGATATGCACATCGACGTCAGATCACCGGAGATTTCTCCAGATGCGTACGTTCCATTTGGGCAAGCTAAAGAAAGATTAAATTAAGCTCGTTAAATGAAACTTGTAAGAGCGTTGCGAGTATTATACGACTACCAAATAGCAAAATCTATCATTTAATTATTCTATTATTCTATTCCATTATTTTAATAAGATTATCGATCCAATGGTGATTTGTTGTTTCTCAGAACTCATAGATAGGTGCAGTCGTCGTATTTCCTAAATTTAACTTGCTATTGTTAATTCATTATTGCTATTTAATTGCTTAGCATCAATACCATTTATATTCTATAATTTAGAGATATATTATATAGTAATATACCTACAATTCGAATTTATTTATTTATCTAATTTTTATTTCAGAATATCAGAATAATCATTAATGTTATACGTATGTATATCGTGGAAAACTATTATTTCAATATCATTGATTCACTAGTTCTGTGATGATACAGCAATTATAGATAATATAACGTAATGAAAATTGAGATTGTCTTCATCGAGGAAAAGATATCGCATAAATATAGAGAAATTTCTATTATCGATAAACTTACGGTGACAAGAACCCTGAAAACCAGAGCCAAAATATCCCGCGGGGCAAATGCAAGCGTAATGTCCGGTCACAGTGCCGCAGGCGCAGGTTGCGAAATTATCGCAGCAATTTCGTTCGTTTCCGACTTCGCTGATATTTCTGCATAAGAGATTACAATTATCTGGATACGTCACTGGTACGTATTTGCCTGCTTTCAAATCTGTAACAGCGGAAACGGGGCGAGCTCACATTAGATAAAGTACTTTACGTTCATTTGCATAAATAAACAATCGTGTCTTATCGAGTTCATTGTTTCTTTGTTTGTTTATTGTATACGACAGATTGCAAATTATCTTTAAGATTTTCTTAAAGATCAATGTATTAAACATTCCGATAAATATTTTACCAAATATCAATTCATTCATTAAATATTTGGATAAAAACTTCATTTTTCAAACTTTTGTTCAAATTTATTTAAATTTCATACTTACCGCGATGCAAAGCTCGTCGTACTAAAGCCTCGAATTCCACGAAACTATCGAGGAAATAGCTGTACGTGTCTCCAGGAGAGCTGGCTATGTCGTGCAGTTCGTCAACGTTTCCTGTTCTTATTCCGAATGTGAATACCGTTGCACCTGCAGTTTTCAGAAGGTTCGCCGCAGGTCGTGGATCGCCCCCATTGCTAAATCCATCGGTTATAAGAAACACTGCCTTCTTTGCATTCACTCTACCCTTCTCGAGTATTCTCTAGCAAATTGTATTAAACATTTCAAAACATTTTTGGATCTTATAAATTTAATATCATCTTGAATTTAGTTTCTGTTTATATCTGCGAACAATTTCTAACATCATATCTTCTATCTAGTTTATAACAATAAAAAGTTATAAATTGCAGTTTATTAAAAGATATAATGTAAACTCGAAAACTGATATCTAAAACTATTTCATAGCGAATGAATGTAAGATAAGTGTTAGTAAAAAATAAAAGTGGGCAGCTTACAAGAGCTTCCAAAAGCGCGCCTCGCGTGTACGTTCCACCACCAGTGTAATTAATATTATTTAATTGCTTATTCAATAAGTAACACTTGTTATTATTGTCACTAGTATGAGATATTTGATCTACGTTACGTCTGATGTGTCTTCTTCCACCAAACGTTACGATCGCGACCGTAGTCGTAGAAGGCTCCACAGAAAAGTCGGCCAAAAGATGTTTTACAAAATTTAATTCGCTGTGAAAATTTTTCAAGCCAACAGATCCTGAAGCGTCAACGAGAAACACCAGTTCCACCTGGTAAAAATCTTACGTTAAATTAAAATCATTGCTCGTCGCTGCGAAAGAAGTTTAACGTTAATAGCGCTATTTAAAATTTATTAAATTCTCTGAATTTTATCTAACAGATATTGTTCATTAACGCTAATTCATATTTATTGAACTTTATTCAATCTTAATTACAATCCTAAATTTGCAAATGTTTATTTAGGATTTTGAATTCAAAGAAAACTTTATGAACTTCAATAAGTACATTATTATTTATATGTACATTGTTTATTTGTAAAATTTCCCATTACCTGATCGGTCTCGTTCCTCAAACGATCGATGTTAGCTTTTAAAAGGCGCGACAAAGCGTCAGCTTTCTCTCTGAACGGTTTCTGTAGCTGGTTTTTCAAGCTGGTATTTAATTCGTACCGATCTGTGCTTCTCTTATCTTTGAAATTAAACTCATTTCTTTCAGACACTCTAAAATTCTGCAATCCTATGTCGAGTCGGCTAATCTCATCGAAAAATGCGATCGTAGTTAGCAAACACAATGACAACCAAATTAACGTGCATATTTTCACGATTGGACTGATCATGTTAGCAAATAACATTCACATAAAGTTTGTAACATTTATCTTTCAAGACATATCTCGCGGGTTTCAAAAATATTAAATTCTTTTACGCCGACAAAATCAATACAGCGCTTTGAATTTACTCGTAATTTTTTTACAGAATTTCTTCTTTCGACGCTTGCACATATCATACTATTATAATTAATATCTATGTATACTTCTTTTTTAATTTACCAAATATTGATGCTATAAATTTGGAACAGCGAGAGTATTTCGATTTCTCAGAACAACAATTTATCAAATTATAACAAATATATGTAATACAAGTAATCGATTATAATTACCGATTTGTTTTTATCGTTAACTAGATTTACTAAGAGAACGCAATGTTCGAGAACACAATGAAAAGATCGAAAGATCAACTGTCGATACTTTAAGCTGAACTGCTACTAGTTGTAAACGAGCATCTAAATCGTGTCCGAGCTTTGAAAAGTTGAGAACAAGGGACTCTCTGTTCAACTTGTACCGTGCACACGTGTTCATATTCATCGAGTGATCTTGACGGATGCCCGATTTATTAACAAATCCAATCGGACTGCCTTACATGTCAATCAACGCTGTAAATTAGAACAAACAGTGGCAAAAATAACAAATAGATCATGATCGCGTTAAAAGAGCGCCGCGAATATTATCACGTGCGATTCTGCACAATTTTCAGGTAATCTTATTTGAATCGATTCGTATTATTCCACGCGTTGCATATTTTACAATCAAATTATGTAACATTTAACATGTAACATTACGTAATGTAACATATGTAACATATAACGCAAGTAGGTTACCAAGCAAGCTGAAGTAGCAGGGCTACCATAGAATATTAGAAAATTCGTTTTATGTACATTATCAGAACTGGTGCAGTTATTATTTCGATACTTTAAATTTGAGATGCATAAAATTGCAACAATGTACAATAAAACGAGCGTTAATTATTCTGATACAGAATCATTTGCTTTAACTTACCTTTAGCGATAAGGTCAAAAGTACAACATCTTTACGTTCCAATAAACGACGATCATAATGTCGCTTTATAATTCTTCTAAGCATCTAAACTATATCTATTTAACGTTGATCTTCTTCTCACGCTTCAATAGATAACATTCTAACGAAGACAGAGTCGCTCAATGTAACTCGAAAAATCTGGAGGATGTTAAAAAGATTCGAGAAAGATGAATAATTTCTCGCAACAGATAAGGTACACTATGAATATGTTGCGTAAAATTTTCTAAGCGACGTATGTTACACAGTTCGGTCTTAACGTGTCTATGATAGCGTTCGAGGAAGGGTGTCATGTTTATGTCACGTGTAGGAGAAATGTTGAACGGTGGACCGCGGCAGCAGCATGTGAGGTCAGAAAAAGGCTTACAGTTTCCGTGTGACCCGCATACATATCGCATCAATGCGACGTAAATTGATTTTTCTGGCTGGGATATATCGCGAGAGGCCACGCGCGCACATCGACCGGCAACGATCGTACAATGATTTAAAGTACTCGGTGTTTTCGCGGCTTCATTGTCACATTTTCCATTATTTTATCGCGCCTCAGATAACGAGCATCCTCTAAAGACAAGCGAAACTAACTCCCCCCCGGTTACCAATTTTGCGTTGTTTACACGGATTTCCAAGTGTTACGACATAATTATCGACATTTCACTTCTACATGAATACATCTCGTTCTATTTTTGGTAGTCGATGAAACGATCTTCTCCGACGATTTCTGGCTCGTCAAAGATTCCTGGACACGGTTCTGTGGAAGAAAGTGAAAGAATAATTATGTCGATCTCGATTGTGATCGCAGTAATGATGATGATGATGATGATGATAGTCGGAAGTTGCGGAGCTTACGAGAAGGATAGAGTCCTCCGGTTGTTGGATATCCCCCGTCATTTCCGCCAATCGAAGGAACCACGAGAGAATCGAGGACAAATCGAGCAATGTCGTGCCACGACTCTCCGGAAGGAACAGTTGGGACACGTGAACGTGTTCGCATTTTTGGATCCCTCCTGGTACTACAGCTACAGGCAAGCAATCATGTAAGATGTTGATGGAATGATCAGTATATTCTGTCGATAGTTTTAGTAACGCTTATTATTATAGATTAGATGCGTCTAATGGTCAATAATTTGTATTCGTACTCACATGAAATTTCACGTTCGTTTATTCACGTTTTAAATCTTACTATTTTTGATTTGTTTAATTCTTCATTTAATAACTTCTAATAAATCGTACTTTGCGCAGACTTAGTTCAATTTAGTTTCAAATCTGATTCTGAAATTTTTAAGAGACACGAGTTAAATGTAAAGTTCGTTGAAGTGACACTTGTAAAAATCATTTGGTACAAGGTTGGGATTATTGAAGAAGCGATTAGACAAGTCCGGTTTTTCGAATATCTTGTTCTTCATGGTGACGCCGCCGTCAGATTTGCCGGAAGACAGCACGGAGAACAATATAGAGATAAAAGCGTGGAGGGAAATATCTAAAAATATACAGGAGTCCGAGTACTTCTTCGACTTAGAAGAATCGTTGTTCGCTGACGTTGAGAACAAGAAAAAGGACATAATTTTTCTTCAAGACACTTCCGAGTTGGGTATCTGGAAAAGTTTTCATGCATCGAAAGACGAAGTAATCATTATCGATCGGTGAGCATTTAATACGATCAATTTACAATCGTAGAAATTTTGTTAGGTAGAACACGATTTCTTTAATATTAACTCACCTCATAATCTCACGGAAGAAAAATATATTTGTTGAAATACAAAATTAAATTAGCTTTTACTAAGATAGAAATATGTTTAAAAAAATAACTACTTGAAAAATTCATCTTGCTTTTACAATTTTATTAAAATATGAATTAAATGTCAATAATTTCAATAAAATGTTATTACAGCTGCGGTAAAGTAACTTATCAGATCATAGTACCCTGGAGTATACTATACTTCCCTTACGTTAAAGCGGCCATTCTTTCCACGTACAACGATGATCCGTGTGGTCCTTGCCATGTAAGCAGAATTCGATAAATTTTCCAATAATAATATCGGGATTTTTTTTGTTTAATCTTTAATCTAATCTAGTCGTAAAAAGAATGCGCAAATATACATAAAAAAATTATTTGTTTGCTAAATAGGAACAATCAACGATAGCACGCGATTCAGTGGAATACGAGGAATACCTTTTAAAAGCTATCAATTCAGATGAAATAAAGATAGATAAAAATCTTGATACGCGTACAGAAAGAGTATTTACCGATTTAAAGACTAGCAATATATCCTCAGAGGAATTAAAAGAAATTGAAGATGATAAAAATACCAGTACCGTCGTTCCTTTTAATCCAAGCAATAATGGAAGTAGGGTTTATGATATCACAACTGAGTCGTCAACGGTACGGACTACAGAAAATATGAAAAACGATGACAATGTACGAGACAACATTCTTTTTACCGATAAGAATATTGAAATAACTTCTGAAATACCATTGGAACAAGAACAAACTCAGATACCGACTATAATATCAAACTTCGCGACGACCGAAGTATACAGTGAAGAGCAAGATTGTATCTTTTCCAATAAGCACGTAAATGGTAATAACAACTTTTCCACGAGTAACGATTCAAATACTGATTTAACAAGAAATCACGAAGACCTTCAAATTGAATCAAATATTAGTTTGGAAGATATGAAAATGAAAGAACAAGAAGGTATTAAATATCAAATATCATCATAATTGATATTGAATTTTCAATATTATATTTTTAATTTTCAATATTGAATTCGCTTTTTATTTGCTTATATTAAAATATATATAACTTATATAGTACACAAGATATATAAAACATATCATTTTTTCTTTTCACAAATCTTTATTTCTCACGTTATTTAACAGTAAGTAAGAATACTGAGCCACAAAGTCCAAACGACGAGAATATGCCTTTACGTATTATATTATACGCTCCGCATTTACATGAAGAAAATGGAACATTTAAAAAATATACGCACTTAGTTCTAAAAACAGGAAGTCCTGATTATCATGATCATTTTAATAGTAAAAGTACAACTTCTGATCAAGAGGTATGGTATGCACAGTAAATACAATAAGTTTCTTCTAACAATATATTGGACCCGTTTTAATCGTTGAAAACGATAAGCCAGCAGCATTAAAAAGGTCAGAATCAACGATATTAGACGATAAAACGTTGGCTCAATTCGTGCACAGTGTAGACGAGAGCCCAGGAGTATATGGAGAAATAGCAGATTATTGGCAAACTATCGACGGAGATGAACTCAATAATAAAGACGAAAATACAGAGTATACAGATTACGACTACGCTACGGTAATGATACTTAAAAATTCTTTTTCAGAGCATTTTTCATTTACAATTAAAGTTTTATAAAATATTCTAGGCAGAGGATACAGAAAGTAATACTAATGATGCTTTCGATAATGAAAGCAGTGTATTAAAACCAAGCGATATCGATTCAACTGATTCAGACATGAATATTACAAATAACAATGATTTGGATGATTTTATGCAACGAAGATTAATCGAGCATTATAATAAATTATTAACATGGATTTACTATATCATTTGACAAATCAATCACACTTATGACAAATAGAGTATCGTAAAAACATGTCTACACAAATAATCATAAAGTTGTATAGTTGTAAAATAGAAACGGAAATGAATCTCTTATTTATACATCGTTTTACATCTTAAAAACAGCTTCACGTGTAGTGTACATATAAGTATGTATAAATATTCTTATGAACACATAAGGTAGAATCGTGAAGTTTTATTTATAATATTATAAATAAGAAAAAACTTTCAAAAACGTTGTTTTTAGAAAGATTTCGTTATTTAAGTATATATCAATAAGTATACTCATTTGTAATTTCTTCTGGTTCGCTTACATCGTCCGAGTCCAAACTATTACTATTGCTTGTTGTAGTGGTACTTGAAGTGCTACTTTCTGAATCGCTTTCAGAATCAGTATCGCTGCTGTCGCTTGAACTCGAACTACTCGATAACCTATATAAAACATAATTTACATGTGCATTACTAAAAAATGAAGGAAATAATAAGTTTTACAAATCTTCCTTACTGTGCATTTCATCCATGCGTAATGTGCAAATATAATGGCAATTTGTTATTGCTATAAGTTTTATTACTGATAAGTTTACAATTTGATGTTCATATAATTCACCAAAGGAATGTGCATTTTAAAAGTTAGTGTATTATATTAGTATATTTCAGATTAAAATATATATAGAATATGTACAAATATTTATTTCATTTATTAAGAGGTAAACGAGAAAGCTTTGTTAAGGAATATATTCAAAGCAATTCTATTGAAATACTTACAAATACTTTAAAGAATGTTTGTCTTTAATGTAGTATATAGTCTTTGGCCTTTAAAATAAAATCATATAACATAAAGACATATAATATTCTTCAATGAATCCCAGAATTTTATAAAAGTTACGAAATATTTTGTACATTATACTTACTTATCTTTGTCATTGTCATTAACTGTTAATTCATCCATTTGATCCACTATTTCATGAACAGAATTTTCTATAATAAGATCTTCTTCTTGCACAGAATAAGCTGCTTGCTCTAGCTCTGCTAAGTCAAGTTGCATATCATCTTTGGAAGGTTGAACCTTAAGAGAAATAAGTATACATTAATAAACCCTAAAAAGTTACTCCTTAATATTTATATACTTACATTAACGATAAGAGATTCCAATGATTCTATTAATGATTCATTAATCTGTTGTAACCAGATCAGGTAATCTTTTATATACAACTGATTTAATATATATCGCGGTTCACACGAATTGTTAAACAAACTATGTACTTCACAAAAATGTTTTATAATATACTTTTTACCTAAAAATTTATGAAAAAATATTAGGCATAAAAGATAATGTACTAAATGAAATAATGTAAATTAAAAAACCTGTGCTTTGTTCATTACTTACCTAACTTAATTACTTTCTTTACGTCTTCAAAAACTTTTTTAGACAAATCCCAATTTCTAAAAAGTGGATAACATATTGATCTTCTAAAACAAGCTTTTACAACTTCTTCCGCATCAGAAAACTCCTAAAAATATTATTATCAATATATAAGACAATATAATAAAAATAATTATTGGTACTTCTGTAAACATTTTACATACATCAAACCAACACAAAGTGGAACTCAATTTATTAATAGTCCAACTACTTTCAACTGTATTTTCTCCTAATGTTGTTCTGTGATTATAGCAACAACCAAATAAAATATCCATTAAACCTAAAAGTAACTTATGTGTTTCTTCATTGTTTAATAAATATTCTTTGTTTGGGAGTTCTTTTAATAAATCTACTTGAGTTTCATTGAAAGAAATATCTTCTTTTTTCAAAGTGTCCCATTCTGCAGAAAATGAGATATATGGTTCTATGCATTCTGGTTGCATAAGATCTGCCAAATAATGTTCCTCGTTAAAATCTGAAATTTCACGTTTCTCTCGCAATTTTCTTCTCTCAGATTGAGGTATTGTATCTGGCATTGGAAGATCTATTATTTCCTTAATCCATGCTGACTAAAATTAAAAGTGATAAAGTTATATGCCACTACTAGATGCTGTATAGATGTAGGACATATATATATTAAATATTTTAATGCATTTACCTCAAAAGCAGCTAAAGCTACAGATATTTTATTCGCAAAACCATATTTGGGAGATACAGGCAAAAGAGGTACGGTTTCTATAGTATTGTTCTGATGCATGTACCATTCATCTCCATTAGTGTTTTCATCATTTGGTGTAAATTCATGCTCATTCGGTATATCGTTAATATCTTCAGAATTTGCTGATGGATTTCCAATTACCTCAATATTTGGTACAATTGTATTCTTCTTTTTTGGTGGAGCTAATAATGTACTTATCATATCCAAATTTTCAAAATATTCTCCTTTTACTACTTTTGAAAATCTTAAAGAGAAATCTCCTTTTTCACAATCGTATGAGCCAAATGATGAGTCATTTTCTTCAATTTCACCTGGTAGTCTTAACCTAAAAATAGAGAAATTTTATTAAAATAATATTTATAACTATTAAATACCATTACATTACCTCAAATAATATGGTGTAGAATAAAATCTGAAATCTGTTCCATCAACATAAACCTCCGTGTCTTTGATATTGGCATATGGTGCATGAATGATTATTGCGACTTCTGTATCAGTTTGAGTTATTTCAAATCGTGGAGTTAACATCTTTGTAATGCACTTCGAAAATGTATTTTATTTAAGATTCTTTCCTCACGTTCATTAGATGTAATATTTTTGCAAAATTACATTATTATAATAAGCGAATACCATGCAGTATCAATACAGACATAGAAGTAAACACATGATATATTAATAAATGCTCTATTATACACTATGGTTATTTATATACCATATAAGACAAATCTTTAAAGCTTATATTTGTAACATTACTATACTGGTTGTAAATGTTCCTAACTCTTACAAATAACTTTGTATCCATAAATTACATTTCAAAGATTAAAATTCTTTTCGTTCGATTCACTTGCCATTTCATTGACATCCTAGTTCAGACGAAATCTTGTGCTATTGCAATAATAGTTTAACGATAAATATATCGATGTAACTATCGATTTTTAGTTGGTCAAAGATCGACCAAACGCATACTTTACTACATATATACTGGTATAGCGGTAGCAGCCATGTGATTAACGTATCATAACCTATATGATTTATTATCATGTTGAATGAAATTTTCTAAACAATGTTTGTTATTAATCCAGTTAATATTTAATATTAATAAGAAATAAGTGATTTATTAAGGTTACTTACATCATTTTTCTCAAAAAAATATTCTACAAAAGGTATAAATAAACTCTCATTTTTAAAAATTATCGATAAAATTATTAAAAACAATCCACTTGTTTTGTAGAAACAAAAAGGCTACGAGGCAACATTTGTCAAAATGGTACAACATAAGTATCATACTCCACGTCTAACTCCAAAACATCTAGATCCAAAATGTTTAATGTTTTCTATGTTTACTGCAAATGATATAAGAAATTTAAGTGTTACTAAAATAAGGACACCATTATCATTTAATATCTTGGGACATCCATTAAAAGGAGGTTTATATGACCCAGCATTAGGTAATAAATGAAACAATGCAAATTATTATATGTATTATTTATATTTTTATGCGAATTAGGGAAAGTAAAGGTACAATTTACTAATACATATTTCTTTTATTAACTAGGGCCTCTTTTAGAAAGTTCGGATCCATGTGGAACATGTGGATGCAATGTATTCAAATGTCCAGGTCATTTTGGACATATAGAATTGCCTATGCCAGTAGTAAATCCACTGTTTCATAGACGATTATCTATGTTAATCAAATTAGCATGTCTAAACTGTTTCTCTTTACAAATTCCATCTTATGTAAAATTGTTACTTACTGCAAAATTGAACTTACTTCAAAAAGGATATCTCAGTGAGCTTGAAAGTTTAGAACAAGAAATAATGTTTGTTGTTTCATGTTCAGGTAATCCTTATGAAGTTGATGTGCAAGCTGTTCAAAATGTAATTGATAATTATACTGAAAATCTTCTCAATAGACCAAGACTTAATCAGTCTATTGTGCAATATGATGAAATTCAACTAAATACCAAAAATATTAATATGCAGTGGCACGCATATGTTGAAAATGTTATAAAGCAGTATGCATCATTGAAAATCTGTGTAAATTGTCAAGAACCTATACCAAAAATTACAACACTAAAAAATAAAATTATGACCACTAAAATATCTGAAACAGCTAATACTCCTCGGACAGTAAAATCACGTGGAGTAATACATAAATTAGAGTCAGTTATGATAATGCCAGATCAATCTAAAGATTACCTCAGAAAGCTTTGGCTAAATGAGAGAGATTTCTTAAAAGTACTTATACCTTGCTTTGGAATGGTAGATATTGAATATCCAACTGATATATTCTTCTTTGAAGTAATACCAGTTTTACCACCTATAGTTAGGCCAGTTAATTTTGTCAATGGACAAATGATAGAACATCCACAATCTCAAGTTTACAAGAGTATCATCCAAGATTGTCTTGTACTTCGAAATATCATTCAAACAATTCAAGATGGTGATACAAATCAACTAACAGAAGAGGGAAAACTTGTTTTTGAACAAATAAAAGGTAATACAGCAATTGAAAAATTACACAATGCTTGGCAAAATCTGCAAATAAATGTGGATCATTTAATGGATCGTGATATGAATAGAACTGCAGATTCTGCAAATTGCCAGGGTTTAAAGCAAGTTATAGAGAAAAAGGAAGGAATTATTAGAATGCATATGATGGGTAAAAGAGTTAATTTTGCTGCTCGTTCTGTTATTACTCCAGATCCTAATTTGAACATAGATGAAATTGGTATTCCTGAAGCTTTTGCAATGAAATTAACATATCCAACACCAGTTACACCTTGGAATGTTGTACAGTTAAGACAATTAGTTTTAAACGGTCCTAATATTCATCCTGGTGCAGTAATGGTTGAACACGAGGATGGAAGTATACAACGCATTTCTAACACAAATGCTGTTCAAAGAGAAGCCATTGCAAAACGTCTTCTAACAACAAGTGATAAAGCAAACAAATTTTTTAAAGGCATTAAAATTATACATAGGCATTTACAAAATGGAGACATTCTGCTGTTAAATCGTCAACCAACTTTGCATAAGCCTAGTATAATGGCTCATAAAGCACGTATTTTAAAGGGAGAAAAAACATTACGTTTGCATTATGCTAATTGTAAAGCCTATAATTCAGACTTTGATGGTGATGAGATGAATGCTCATTATCCCCAAAATGAACTAGCTAGAAGTGAAGGCTACAATATAGCCAATGTATCTAATCAATATCTTGTACCTAAAGATGGTACTCCTTTAAGTGGTCTCATTCAAGATCATATGGTTTCCGGTGTGCGATTAACAGTAAGAGGGACATTCTTTCCACGTGAAGACTATATGCAACTAGTTTATGCTGCTTTATCTACAATACAAGATAATATAATTCTTCTTCCTCCCAGTATTATAAAACCAGTACCCTTATGGTCTGGTAAACAAATTGTATCCACTGTTATCATTAATATTATTCCACCAAAACAAGCACGTATCAATTTGACAGCAAATGCCAAGATCAGTGTAAAAGAATGGCAAGTTGAAAAAGCACGGCGGTGGAAATGTGGTACTGAATTTTTAGATCCTAAAACAATGTCAGAAGCCGAAGTAATAATACGAAATGGAGAATTATTATGTGGTGTACTTGATAAGACACATTATGGTGCAACTCCATTTGGTCTTGTACATTGTATTTTCGAACTATATGGGGGAATATGCTCTACAAAGTTATTAAGTGCCTTTGGTAAATTATTTCAAGCTGCTTTACAAAGAAATGGATTTACTCTTGGTATTGAAGATATTTTATTATTAAATAAAGCAGATAAGAAACGGAAAGAAATTATTTCTAACTGTAGAAAAATTGGAGAAAATATACAGAGATCAGTGTTAGAATTACCTGATGATATACCTATGGATATTGTTACATCTAAAATTGAAGAATCTTATTGGAGTGATCCTAAATTCCGTGCTCAAATCGATCGAAAATATAAAAGCGCATTAGATGTCTATACTAATGATATAAATAAAGTTTGTTTACCAGCTGGTCTTTTGAAAAAATTTCCAGATAATAATCTACAATTGATGGTTCAATCCGGTGCAAAAGGTTCTACCGTAAATACTATGCAGATATCTTGCTTACTTGGACAGATTGAGTTGGAAGGAAAAAGGCCACCTTTAATGATCAGTGGGAAAAGCCTTCCAAGTTTCCCTGCATATGACCCTACACCAAGAGCTGGTGGTTTTATCGATGGTAGATTTATGACAGGGATCAAACCTCAAGAATTCTTTTTTCACTGTATGGCTGGCCGTGAAGGTCTCATTGATACTGCTGTAAAAACTAGTAGATCAGGTTATTTACAAAGATGTCTTATTAAACATCTTGAAGGATTAAGTATTAATTATGATTCAACAGTACGAGACTCAGACGGTAGTATGGTGCAAATTTATTATGGCGAAGATGGGCTTGATATACCAGGTTCACAATTTTTGAGGAAGGAACAATTAAGTTTCTTAATAGACAATAAAAATGCGATTCTCAATGAAGAAATAGTAAAGAATTTAAAAATGGACTCAGATACAGATAAAATTTTAAAAGTAGTGAGAAAAATTAAAAAATGGGAAAGTAAAAACGGAAGTGCATTACAGAAGAGAAGAATTAGTCCATTTACAAGGTTTTCAAGGGAAGATATGAATATTAAGAAATCGAAATATAAGGAAATTAATGAAAATAATGGGAGAAGCAAAGCATCTCTGTCATTGATGAGAAAGTGGTTAAGGACTAGTGAAGAAGATAAAAAATGGATTTATGCCGAATGTACAAGATGTCCTGATCCAATAATGTCAAAATATAGACAAGATATAGATTTTGGTGTATTTTCTGAACGATTAGAAAATTTAATGGACGAATATATAGCCAGTAAATCTAACAATTTGATTATAAAAAAGAAAGATTTAAGAGACCTCTTGTCTGTGAAGGTAATGAAAATTGTTTGCCCGCCTGGTGAACCAGTAGGTTTATTAGCAGCACAATCAATAGGGGAGCCATCAACTCAGATGACTTTAAATACCTTCCACTTCGCTGGTCGTGGAGAAATGAACGTTACTTTGGGTATACCCAGATTACGTGAAATACTTATGATGGCATCAAAAAATATTAAAACGCCTAGCATGGAGATACCATTCCGGAAGGACTTAAAGAATGTAACAAAACGCTCAAATAAATTAAGGTTGCAATTAACAAAATGCATTTTATCCAATGTTTTAGACAATATTAATGTAAGTAGAAAAATGGAGCAATTGCCAAATAGACAATTAGTGTATACTATGACTATTAATTATCTTCCACATAAATGTTATAAATCGGAATTTTGTGTTCAACCACATGAGGTATTGAAAAAAACTGAAGAAGTATTTTTTAAGGAAATGTTTAAAGAAATTAAAAAGATTGCTAAAGTAACAGGTGCTTTAGTATATGTTGAAGAGGAAAAGAAATCTATGTATGAGGATGATGCTTTATTAGATCAAGCAGAACCTGATGAAGGAGCAGAATCTGCATTGAAACACGCAAATTTAGGAGAAATGCACGAATCTTCAGATGAAGAAGCAGCAGCAGAGGATGCAGATGCAACTTTACTACGATCAATTTCGCGTCATAGAGAAAATCAAGAATATGAGGATCCAGAAGAAGAAGAAGAAATAGAAGATGTAAATGAAAGAGAAGATGATATTGTTGTAGAGCATGAAAATGAAAAATTGAAAACTAATGACCAACCACAAGATGAAGACGATGATGATTATGACACAGAACATGAGAAACCAGACTATGTTGTAAATGAAACTTACAGTACACAGAGAAAGAGGGATATTAAAAATATGTATACTCATGTAATAGAATATGATTATGATGAGGATAAATTCACATGGTGTAAATTAACATTTTGGGTAAGTGTCATAGTAAGAGTTACAAATTTTCTTCTTCATAAAAAGAATTAACTGATGATTACAATCTTCTTCTGCAGTTACCTCTTAAAATGTTAAAATTGGATTTACCAACGATAACTAGAAATGTTGCAAATAGAGTTGTTTTATGGGAGGTACCTCACGTAAAACGTGCTTTTACATTTCAAAATAATAATGGAGAGACAATTCTTAAAACTGATGGTATCAACATAGTAGTAAGTAAAGGTTTTGTATTGTAATGCATATGTGTATATGATCACAATTTTGCATTTTATTATTTATTCGCAATTTTTTTGTAATATAGGAAATGTTCAAATATGATAAATCTCTAAATTTAAACAAATTATATTCCAATGACATTTATGGTATTTCTCAAACATATGGTATTGAAGCTGCTAACAGAGTTATTATAAAAGAAGTGAGAGATGTATTTAAGATGTATGGAATCACAGTTGATTCTAGACATCTATCTTTAATTGCGGATTACATGACTTTTGATGGTAGATTTCAACCTCTTAGTCGTAAAGGAATGGAAGGTTCAGCATCTCCATTGCAACAAATGAGTTTTGAAAGTTCCCTTAATTTTTTGAAAAATGCGACTTTAGAAGGTAAGAGAACAGAGAAAGTGACGGAATTATTTATTCATTGGAAAATTCGGTGTTAATTATATCTTTTATTTACAGGAAAACGAGATAATTTAGTATCGCCCTCTAGTCGATTAATGTTAGGTCAACCTTGTAAATCTGGTACTGGGTCATGTTCGTTATTGGTAAAAATACAGAAACAACCAGAAACTACCTTGTCAGTAGGTGGATAACAAATGTGAATAGGGTTAATGTCAAGAATAAATTACTAGATACATGCAGTTGTGTAAATAAATTTAATATTTTATGCCAAATTTTGAAAATTATTTTTTACATTATCAGACAATAGCATAAGAAACAATTACATTGGATGTATATTTTTTTATAAGCTGATTACATTTTATTTTGCAACAAAATATGTATAATAAAACTGACAATGTATTAACAAAAAATTATATCCCCTACATTTTGCAAGTATAACTTCATTTTTACTGATTATGAGATTTTTGCTGGTTACCTTTATTGATTAATGATAACCAATAGACAATTCTGTTAAAAAATACTTCTGCCATTAAAATTATTTATTCACTTATGCTTCTGAATCATGCTTTTAAGTTTGTCGTAATTAGCACCTGAGAAGGTTTCCAGCTAAAACATATTATACATTATATTATGAATTCTTAACTGTATTCTTATATAAAATAGATATTAACTTAAAACAGTACATACCACTTTACTATTTTTGATGAAAACAAAGGTAGGCATACTGCTAATTTCATATTCACTAGCAATGTCTTCACATTCATCTACATCAACTTTCAAGAAGATAACATTTTCCATTTCCTATTACAGAAAAATATTTTGTAAGAATTATTTAACAGAAATCTTTTTATGTAAGGTAAATTATCTAACCTTTGATAACTCCTCCAATCTGGGCGCAATCATCTTGCAAGGCCCACACCATGTAGCAAAGAAATCAACTACAACTAAATTATCTCCAGCTTTCTCAAGCTGGCTTTTTAGATCAGCCTGCAAAGATAACATACAAATACATTATACTGTTAACTGTAATAAATTACCCTACTGTAATTGTTCAATACTATTATATTAGCTTTATATTTGTCCTAAATAGATACCTGGTTCTGGCTAGCTAGCTAGCTATAGTTATCACATGCCTATCAGCAAATTAAATATAGTGCATGTAGATATTTTTAATGAAAATTAGAATTATATATCAATAACATTATTTGAAGTACGAAGAATATTTCCTTTAGTTAATAATTTTTCTAAACTTAAAAAATTATACTTTAAAAAAAATAAAATTTAATAAAAAAGAAAAAATATAAAAATCGTTTTTGGGTACAATTCTATTTGAAGTATCTTTATCAATTATATGATTTAAAATCAATAAATAGATCATCATCGAGTTAGATTGTCCCGCCCATAAAACTCATCTATCATGGAAGCATGTTTGAATTGCATGCTTCGATACAACGAATCACGCCAATGCTACGAACTACATTGATGTCGCAATTGGAATTATTTGGAGTTGACGTAATATAACGTGAACGTCACGGTCGAAAATGTTCACCACATCAATTCCATGGCACTCAAACTTACTAGATAAACGAACGCCGGTACGATTCGATGTGCCAATGATGATTCCAACTACATCAGACATGCTTCCTACAGAAACCTCTTCGTTGTATTATAATGGAAACTTTGCTACCAAGTAGAATTAAGCAAGCTTGAATCGATTATTTCAAAGCTAATCGATTTCGTAGAAAGTACGCGAAATGCGAATAAATTATATTTGTAGCCTAACCAACTAATTTTTTGTTTCTTGTATTTTTAAGTCTGATTCATAAATTATTTAATACATATTATACGAGTTACATATGTAACGAATCACACAAATATATACGTATCTAGTTACTTACAGCATTCATAACTTGGACGACCATTTTTGTTTCTTCTAGGAAATTAACGCTTGACTACAAGTAGTATAGAACCAACGGTTTCGATGTTCGTCAACGACTGGGCGCTGTGGTCGGAATTCAGAATCCTCCTCAGTAATTCTGTTCCTCCCTCTCTCACACTTTTCTTCCTTTACATTCACTTTCCTTCTATCTTTCTCTCTCCTTCAGACTTGGGTCCCATAGAGTAGTGTCTAGTGTCACGCTCATACGTAAAGTATAGGGAAGGCGAAACAAGTTGCGTACTGGCTGTATTGTACTCCAAAAGACCTCCAAAGATCCGCCAACAGGTGCGGATTAAGAGGGGAACTAGAGGAGGCTATAGCACCGAGCCATTCAATAAAAATACATTTTATTTTACGCCTATAACGAATAATTCACTTGTTTATCTTATGGAAAGTTAAAAGAAATAACTATTTTCTAAACATGCATACTGTCTTTTAAAAAATTTTAAACATAACCCATCAGAATATAAATGTAATTTCATATTTATGTAAATTTATATCATTTTAATCCACTCTCATATTTTTCCATAAAGCCAGCCTTCGTTGGGTCAATATTTCCAGGCCTTAAAAATCTTCCATCCGGCCCTGTCCACGAACATTTCCGAATGTCTAGATAGATCATACTGTACTTCCCAGTAATGGTTTATATCATAGTGAGGAAGTGTACGCAATTTTGAAGGATAATCGAACAAATTGCACATATTACAATTCATTATATTAATACTAAACGTTACGTTAACACGAAATACGGTGCAATAATTGAATTTGCACTATCTTCGATCTTTGGTATACCTCCACTGTTCAGTTCTGTTGCGACGCAATTCGTACCATTCAATATCTTTTGCCTTTTTTTTAATCAACGATAAGATATTACGGTTTATACATATTTTGACATTGCATTATAGAACAACGTTTATGCAATTAATACTTAATTTTACATAAAAATAAGGACGAATGCATGTATATTTTTGTATGCACTGTCATTATTTTATCAGATAAAATAGAAAATCTATGAAAAGATGATAGTAGTTCCGATAGTAGTTGAGGTGGTGGTTCTCGGTAATGATTTTGTGACCAAATAACCTTGGTTACAAAATAACACGGACTATGTAGGTCAATCCTCTCAAAGAAATCAATTAATACGCTAACGCTAGTTTCTACTATTTCCCTAGATTGACACTAAATACGTTTAATAAGAATTAGAATAAATGTTGATAAATCTTAAATCGTTACAATTAGGTATTATATTTTAAGAAGTGATTAGGTATGATATGTATACGTAATCAATATACATAGAATAATTTGGATCATAAAAGTCATTTACAGACACACACACACACACACACACATATATATAATATACACATTGTAATGACATCACGCGGTTTTCTTGTTAAAGGTGATGCTTTCAAGAGTTTCAAGTGAATTATTAACTTTTCATATCTGTGCCTATATTATCATATCATACGTACCTACGATAATATTACACCTGATACTTTGTATTACGTTTCAAATGGATTTATTACTCATTCGTAACGCAAATAATTATATCGATGTAGTAACATAATATTTATTACGCAATAACGATTTGACGTGCGATGCAAAAAAGTAGTAAACATACACACATATATATGTAATGCTCCAATATATTACTAATTTTTTTGCTAAACTAAATCATCTCATACGCTTGCACAGAATTGTTATTTATAACAGAGTTACATTCATTGCAATCTATTTTAAAGTAATATGGCAATTAAATAAATATGACCATAATAGAATTCATTAGATATTTAAAATTTACTTAAAGACTTATTTATATAAGTTGTTTCATGTAAGAACAAATGTTACATTTTAAGAAGAATTCAATTTTATTTTCAATCCACAACATCCAAGATTGACTTAGTTTTCGAGAAAATTGAACATAAAATTTTATCAAGTATATTTGAACATAGTTCATTCCGGAATAGATAGGACTAAATAATCGACAGGAAATCATTCTACGCGTAAAAGTAAATCGAAAATGTACAATAAAATTTTTCATAAGACGCTTTGTTTCCGAGAAAAATAAATTTGAAAATTTATCATACGCATGTACTTATTAGGCCAGTTCCTAACTAAATATGTCCGAACTCAATTTTCTTGAAAATGAAATTTTAAACGAAAAAATTTTATTCTACATTTTCGACTTACTTTTACATATAGAATGATTTCCTGTCGATTATTTAGTCCTATCCAGTTCGGAAGTAGCTATGTTCAAGTATACTTGATCAATTTTCAAACTCGATTTTCTCAAAAACTGAGCTGAGAATGAAAAAAATTTATTCTATATTTTTTTTTATTTTTCCACAAACAATTTCATCGTATCCACTTTTACAAATTATTTGGCTGAGTAATGTATATGTATGTGTACAAATGATTTTCAACTATGGATATGTAAGTATAGTGCGTTAACAAATTGGGGTACGGGCAATTCGAATGTAAAGAAGTTGACAAAGTAGACAAGCATTCTCAAATTGAGAGTAATTTTAAGCCATGATAAATTATATATTAAGACAATGATAAAGCATTATAGACTTAGTGATAAATCAACGAAGTAACTGATCACGACTGATGAAACTATTATTGGAATTTCCCCGTATTGATTAAACATTTTTATTATATAATCCTATAGCAAATTCTGCAGACTTATAGTACGTATCATTGCGAACAATAGCATATTTAACTTAAAAACGCAATTTTGTTATTATCTATCATAATGTTGAAGTTGGTAGCAAAATTTATTACGTCATGTTTTGAAATTCACATTTTGAATAATTATAGTATGGAGATATCAATGAAGCATTATATAAGTATTCTAAAGATAAGGAATAGATTATTCGTGAAATGACTGTGTGATAAGAATTATTGTTTTTGTATATAGATAACATATTATTGAAACAGGAACAATATTTGGGTATGATTTAATATGTTACACAGTGTAATTTCATATTTGTACTCGATGAGTAGTAAACTTTATTTTAACAATTTATTATTCATTTAATGCGACTGCATATTACTATAATGTTGATTTAAATATCCGTAAATGTACAACACAAAGGAAGAAAAATAATTAACGAAGAACTACAGAACTTTCCGTACCTCGTCATTGGTAAAATATGCTTAATGTAATATTTATTATGGTTTTGACAGAACTTATGTATATTTTGCCCTGTGTTTTAGGGACTCTAGAGACCTCTTACCATTTCAACGTTATTTCTGATATTACCGCAGACGAAGTACAGAACCGGTCTATATTTCGTCGCTGATATTACTGATTCAGGGTAGAATAGACATCGACCGTTAATTAAGGATAAGGTAGATTGGAAACTGGAGAAATAGAAAATACAATTTACCGTTCGTGGATAACATCGTTATCTATGAACGATCGGTATTACAGAACGTGCGACTTACGCGCAAAGATTAAAATCACTAGCGATGTTTTTAGTTCTAGGCTTCATTGTTAGATAATGACACTGTACAAGTATTTCCCTTATTTTATACGATATTACATGTAATAATTAAGTTTAAACATTTAAGAGTATATAAGTTATATTATAGACATAGATGAAGGAGAAATTAAATTAAATTATACGTATAAAACTTATAACCACCAATATCTCTTTAATATAAAACATTAGTATTTTTAATAATATGTAATATGTATATTATCTAATATTTTTTTTTATTTAATTCTTTTCACCCACGATTTGTCCAATTTGGACATTTTTAACATATAATATGTAATTTGGAGTATTCGTTTAGATATCTTCATCGGTGAAAATCACTTTTCTCACTTTTTCCAAGTCACGACATGTTTAACATTCGAAAATCTTGTCCTCGATTGAATGCTAGTCGATACATTTTTATTCAGCTTTTCAATTTCCCTGCAGAGTCTTTGATATTTTGTAAAATACGGGACCCTTCGCGGCCACTTTGCAATGATATATCGACCGACGTTCATGAAGAGATGACCAAGATGGCATTGTTAAGCCTCTGTATAGCGACCAGCAGCAAGCTGGTTTCGCGTTAGTTACGCGTTAGAAAATTCGTTCCATGCAGAATGACAGAGATTGCCGGTTTAGTAAAACGCAACTCTTTTTGGAGAACGCCGATGAAGATAACTGAAAGCGACAAACGTGACCGGCTGATTGAAATATTCCGTTCTTAGCTCAAATCCATTCTAAGGTCCATCTATTACTTTTATAATCTAAGATTTCTCTAATGCACAATGTAGTTTTTGAAATTTCCTACCATATAAAAAATATCAATTTAATAATATTAATTTATTCTGTATCATAAAAAATAACGTAAAACCAAAGACGTTGGGATTTTGTATCTTTGCCATTTCTTTAAAATTAATTTAATTCTTTCAACAGAGACAAAGCTCGTTCAACGCAGAAATATTACTCGCTTTCACGCGGAATTACTCGATTATTTGCTCGAAATGTCAAGTTTTTACATATCAAGATATTAAAAAATATCTATAAAATAGATAATAGAATTTGTTATTTATTAAATTTCCAATCAAAATATGAAATTGTTGAAAATAACAACGTGAGTTCACGCTCGCCATCCATATGCAGATGCGCTAGTTACAATGAATAGTAACTAGAAGATAGTTCTAGATACAATCGATAGATTTAATCGATAGATTGAAGATGTTCTTTTGTTTTTATCCCTAGTCCGTGTAAGAAAGTGCAATGAAGGTTTTTCGGCTCAGAACGGTGTGATAGTTTTATCCAAAGAATAAAATAATAGATATTGTGATCCTATCTCCGAATACAGAAATAACAACAGAAATATCATTTAATAGAGGCAGAAAAATATTTCGTACAAACGTGATCGTAGCAAGTAGAAGCTTACAGGATGAGAACCATTTAAAGAACAACTTTCAGGTTGTATCTTATGGAAGAATTCGACATAATATCGTTCTTGTAGGCTCATCCAAAGAGTAGACAGTTGGTGATCACGTTGATCCCTGGTAGCATCGTCGCGGATCTATTATGACAAAAGGGACACAAGTGCCTTGCCGTTGAACAGCGTTACCAACGACGACGAAGATAAATCGGAAGAAATGCAAACGACGTTGCTACGTCGCTTGAATGAAGCTCCATTACGACGATTTTCGAGGACACCCTTCGACGTGGACAAGAACGGGCGGAAAAAGGGCGAGCTAGCAACCAGAGAACGGAGTGACATTGTGCCGGTGAAAGTTGGGTGAAGTGACACTCGAGATAAATGTTCCATCGCCGTTTTAAGGACTAACTGTTTCTTTCTTTTTCCATCTTTCCTCCCTTCCCTCTACTGTCCAGTGAACATTTTTATAAAATCGTCGAATGTCTTTTCACGCAAATTTTCCATGTGTCGGACAACAATCGAGCCCTACGGTTTACGTCTCTTTCCCTTGAGAAATTTTAATCGTCCGGCAAAGTTGCCAATGTTGTACAGAAGATGCGTGTTTACCACCTTAAGCGAACCTTCTTTCAACTATGAATTTTATTCATTGCTTCTTACAAGCGTAAATTGATCTCGCCATAGTTGATCATTTTAGCCATTGATCTTCATCGATTCAAGAGATATTAATATAAAAATATAATTGTACGTCAAATAAACAAATTTGATGTTACGAAATTGTCGAAGTTGGCGTCCCTTTGTTATCGTTCGGTTCATTACTGTATCACATCAAAGTTCGCGGAAAGTCTGTAAATAAACAACGTGTAAAAATCATGCGTGATAATACGTACAAATTTAAGGGGATGTTCTCAATTAGAATGTTCCAAAACAAAATTTTTTTGTGATTTTTTTCAGAAGGGAAAGAAAGAAACGAAGTTATTGAATTTTGAGGTATGGTTTTATATATATTTAACGAATACAAAAAGATTTTTTTTTTTAAGTAAAAAGAAAATTATAACAGATTTCTAAGCCTCTTTCATGGGCTGGAGTTTTCAATCAAAAAATTTTGGCGGGTTTAAAAAAAAATGTTTTTAAAAAAATGAACTAAGATGCTATAACAATTATTTAAATAAACTTTTTCCTGTCTTTGTTTAGTTCACCCAGAAGAAAGATATATAATAATTTAATCTTTTTTTTGGTTTTTTGTTTCAGTCAAGAATTACGAGGTGGATCTCCCCGCCGATTGAAGACCGCAGCCCATGAAACAGGCTTGGAAATCTATTATTTTTTTTTACTTTAAAAAAATTTTTTTGTATTCGTTAAATATATATAAAACCATACCTCAGAATTCAATAACTTCATTTCTTTCTTTCATTTCTAAAAAAAACGCTGTTTTAGAACATTCTAATTCAGGACACCCCCTTAAGAAGAGTATACAGAGTTCTCTAACTGTACGTACAATTACGTGTTCGAGTATCCTTGGAGATGTTGAAATTATGAAAAAAAACTGTGTACGAATTGAAGGAGTGTACGTTATCCTATGACCGACCATATGCAACAGTTGTCAAGAACATTTGTCAACAAGTTGAAATTATAAGACAGACGTAACGCAACATGAAAATTCGTAGTACGAGAGCAGGCGAGCAGAGATCGTGCAGCTATAGAACATGGATAACCGCATTAATGGAAAAATTCGCGGCAGAAGCGAGATTTCGGCGAGCTTTGAAGGAGCCTGGGCCCTTAACTCACCGAGAAATCGGGGATCATTAGGCGAACTTAGGTAGACCGGAGACCGAAAAAGGGCGACGGTTTCTCGCAACTGTCCGGTTGACCCATATCTTTCGGAAAAACTGAAAAACTGACGGACCGGAGGAAATTCCACGCAGATGGCGCTGTGCTTGCGCCACGCTACATACATAAATTTCCCTTTTTTTCTTGCCCTTGGCGCTTTTGTTGGCCCGGAGAGACGGTTCTCCTTTTTTCTATCCTTCACGAGGCACCACGCTCGAATGCTTTAGACAAAAGGACGCGGACTGCGTTTCACCAACAGACAGAGGGAGAAAAAAGAAGGAAACGCTGCACCGGGTCAAATGGACACAGGACAGCCCTCTCTCCACGAAGAATGAAATTGCGGTAGCTGTCGTGTCCGTTTACGTTTAACTGCTCGCTTAAATCTTCACCGATTCGGAACGAACTAACTGCAATCGGACCACTTCACTTTGTTTAGCGTAGAGACATCGTTCGCTTCCACGTTGAACGCAAATTAATTTTTTTTTTTTTTTGAGCTACAAAATTTGCACGAGCGTGGCGAGTCGTGTTGAGACGAAAGACAAATTATTATTGGCTCAGCTTGCAGTTTATTTACCGAATGTCCAGCTGGACAAACTCTAAAGTACAAATTAAATAATAATAATAAAAAAAAGCTTATAGTTTGCTTCAATTGGAATAGCGAGTAGAAAGTAGAGAATTTTAGGGAATTAGAAATTTGTATTTTTATGTCCGAGCAAGTTTCCATTAAATGTTGGTATGTTACAAAGTTCAATTACCAAACCTATGGTAGTTTCGATGTTCTCACAGTCCTGATAGATTGGATTTTTATTTCGCGATAAAATAGTCGAAAATTGATCGACTAATGGGATTTTATTGAAACATTCTGATCGGTGAAGTTTGTTGATATATTTTGCTTGGAAAATATTAGTCGGATATTTAAAAAAGGACATGTGTAATGATAATCATGAATATCTATAGATACATATTCACAAACAGAATACGATAGAATCATTCTACCGTATCTGCGCATTTTTTTTTATCATACATTTGAATAAATTTCTCTAAACAAATGTAAGACCGTACGGTTGCGTATAGATCTTTTTAAAAAGTCAGAAACTTTTCCAATGGCTCGTAATATCTCTTTCAAACTTTTACTACCCTTTCTTTGGACCCACTGCCGTCAGCTTGAATTTTTCAGCAATTTCCAGTGACCACGATCCATGATGGCTTTATGGGGGAACGTTTTTTAACTTCAAAACAGTGGCTTTACGATATTTTGACGGGATATCCGTGGACAATAAAAGAGAAAGATCAGCATTACAAACGACCAGAGGAGTGAGATCATCGTATCTTTTCAAAAAATTCTATACTTCTTCCCTTTTCTCAAACCACTGTCCTTTACTTGTATCCTATGGTACTTCGCTAACAATTAAACCTTTTGCTTTCTCAGTTACATAATCTTCTCATAACTCAGGCAGTTTCATTGAAAAGATTGTTATTAAAAAATAAAGCTATAAAAGTATCAATAAAATTACCATACTGCAAACAATACTATTACTAACCATAAATAAAATTATCAATTTCGAGTTGTAGAAAAATATTATTTACTCAAGCCTCTTAAAAACTAGTATACCTCGTTCCAAACGTATAAAAATCATTCCATGAATCTATGATAAGTATACAAATCCTCCTAATTTCGCCTGGTCAGTAATATCTTGAAAAGAAGCATTGGCAGAAATCGACAATACACCGAAATTATAATCGAACACGTACAAAGTAATGTACTTTACGTACACGAAACGCAAATAACGTCTCTTTAGTTTCATACTAATTTCGTATAAAAGCTTATTCTCAAATTTTTCTCATTTGCAATATTCTTACTTATTTGCGATATTCTCGAAGATGGTATTCCGCTAGGGGTAGCCATCCACATGTTATTTAACAATAAAGTTCGACAAATTTACCGAATGTCTAGCTGGACAAATTGTAAAATACAAATGAAATAAAAATTTGCGATATTTTTAATTACTATGGAAAATTTCTCGTCGAACAAAATTCATCGGAGTTTACAGAAAAGTCAATATCGTTAATATTACGATGTAAATCTCTCCATCAGAAAATTCATCGAAATCTCCAGGAAACCCAATATCGTCAAAATATAACGATATAAAACTTTCCATCAAAATTCATCGAAGTTTACAGACCAACCAAACGAACTATTCACGATTCTAACGAAAATCGAGGGAACCGAAAGAACCGCTGTATCACGCAGGGCAAACAAAATTGGAATAAGACGAGTCCTCGAATATCCGACCGAAGATTCTCCATAGAGACTTTTGTCGTACGACCGTTTGATTCGGTAATTTCATTGGATGTCGCGAGTTCGAACGTTCCAGCCGCGTTTACACGAAAGGATAGTCGCGAGCAGTCGCAGGGATTTCGTAGTTGGAAAGTGATTTTCCGGGCAAACGGAGAGAGGCCACTGAGTGACTGAAAATCGTCGCACGCCTCATCGAATCTTCTCCTTTTCCTTTTTCGCGTATAATGCCGATGTTTGGACACACGGCCGAAAAGGCTTGGACTTTTCCTTAGGCCGGGGACAAATAAACAGTCGTTTATCTCGTTGGACCAGGAATGCGACCAGTCGACCGGCTGCTTTCGCCATTTTTCGTCTGCATCTCGTCAGATCGTTTGCCTTTATCGTTAATCCAATCCATAGAAATCTTCGTCGCGGGAAAAAAGGAACGACGCTCGTTTCCTATGGTTTAACTAGAAGTTTGTAGGAAATCGTATTCTTGTTCGGAGATAGAGTTCGAATCGACGATGGGATTGGGCTTTAATGGGATGGGAACGAAGGAATTATTTTCGTGGTTGATGAATTTTCTTTTTTTTTTCTTCTGTGGATGTTGCGAAGGAATAGCAGTTTGAAAGGGTTAGGAAATTTTGTTGGAATCTTGAAAGCACGTGTTTAGATAGTTTCGTTGAAATCTTCAAGGTACGCAATCGCGGAATTCTGTAATTAAGATAAGAATAAGAATTTGAAAAGCTTCGTCTTAAGCATTATGCGTTGTATTGTTCTTTATTGTTAGTCGAAACTGAGATTGAAATAAATGCAAGAAATTCTTCATTGTTCGCAGTCGTTGATAAATTACTCTGCGTGGATTTATTTTATCCACGAGGCAACATAGTAATTTAATATCAGTGGTTGCGACTGTAGAAATATCCTTTCATAAAGATCGCGAAAGTTACTGCTACGCGTAAATCACAATTTACCTTGTTATATAAAAACGAACAGATACATGTAATTATTTTTCTGTCTCTATAAAAGTTGACATAAACCTTACCCCAGAAGACCTGTACATTTTGTGTACGTAAAATACTCTGTAATCCGCCATCCTCAAAAGTTCATAATTTCAATAAAAAACAAAAACATAATTCTAAGTATCGAATAATTAAATATCATTGAATAATGTCAAACGCTAACTACAAAAATGTCAAATATATTTTATGTAGCGCTAATCAAATCGTAAAATTCTTAGAACACTTTAAAGTTCGCAAGAATACCGTTTTCTATTTGATTGAAAAAAAAAAAAAAAAATGGTTGAGATAGAAAGCCTGGCTATCGTCCACGGTCGGCGAAGTATTTTGAAGCGTTTTACGTGGGCATGGCACACGCCAGCAATCTTCGACACGCTTCAGAGGCACGCGCGCCATATGTTCGCAGATAACTGCGTGGCCACGATAATTTGCGAAACCACTCTCAGAAACGACTTTTCGACTCATCCTCCTGTCTAATCCTCTCAGAGGCTAAGGTTATGGTTCGAACAAGGGAATTCAAAGAACCATCGCCGATATTCGGTTAACAAGTTTCGGAAACAGAAGTTCCTTGGAACTGGTATATATAGAAACGCTACCAATCATTATCCGCGCTATAATAACTGTATTTTTTTGTTGCTTCTTGGGCGGTATTATAGCCCTTTACGTATCACTATTTGCTTTGTCATTGTAGTTACGGCTAATTTAATATTCTTGTTATCTACATGCATATGGGCGTTCACATATGATACTCGTGTAATGTATTAAAATTTCTTTCTTTCTCCTTTTTATTCAAATATCTTTCAGCTTTGCGTTTTCATATTATAGAAATCTTCAGCTCTATACTAACTAACTTTTAATGTTATTGCAAATATATGAAAATATGTTTATACAAAGTATCACGTTTTAATAGGAAAGAACAAGTGATTTTTATCAAACTTAGAGCTGACACACTCTCGTGTCATAAGTAAACATGAGCCAACTAAGTGCAATCATTGTAACTGTATTTTGTTCGTTGGTGATGTTCTTAATCGTAGTAACGTTTCTGAATATAAAACTCTATTTGGCCTATCAAATGAGATTCAAACGTGTCTAGTCATAAAAAACATTGTGAAGATCTTCCTTATTTTCTCAAAGATTGTTACTTTATTACAGAATTATTACTTTAAAAAAATTGTCAATTTTAGATTAATTGTACTGTAATTGTACCGTATATTATGTATGTTCAGAATGTATTATGTCATTCGAAAAGCCTCTTTCGTTTTATAAGGAAATAATGGATGCACAACATTTTCTGTTATATATTATTTTATCAAATTACGTATGATCCATTTTGTACTATCAAAATAAAGATCACAACATGTTTCATATTTGTATAAAGATGCATCGTTGTAAAAGACGTGTCTGTAAAAGAAAGATACTTTTCGGACAACCTAATATATATGCTATCATTGAAGCTCGTAACTTACCTGAAAAAAGGGATTGACGCGACCTCAAATAAAGCAAATAATAATAATAATATATTTTTATGCATCTCCGCTTCGATTAATTTTGTCAAATCTTCACTCTCCAACTACCACCACCTCAGAACAGGGTATATATTCTGAAAAATAAACTCAACAAACGCATAACTATCGCTGCAGACACCGACAATTGTGAAGCTTTTACAACAAAATTAGAAAAAAGTAGAAAACGAGATGCGAAAACCTACGGAGGAAAAAAAGATCGAGCGTGGATTTGAAGAGTGGTGCGGCTGGATCGCAGGAAAAAAGAGGAATATGTAAAAAAGCGTATGCGGAAGCTGTCAGACGTAATCAACATCAACGACCAGCCTCGGTATTGGAAATCCCTTTTTTTCCCTCGCCGGTAAAAAAAAAAAAAAATAAAAAGCTCTGGTTTTCTAGGGAAACGGCGGAAAAAAGGGGGCGAAGGGTCATACGACGTACTAGTTCGATTGGAATCGGTCGCGGCCGCGTTTCTACTTTTTCTTTCTCGTTGCGGTTCGCACGCGGTAACGTTACGCGTGTATCGTGTTACTTTTCGAATCGTAGGTAGAGTTACATAAGGCAACAAAGTACTTTTCCAATTGTTCACAAAGTTCGCCTTCCTAGGCGATCAGTTCAGAACTCGAACACACGAACGAGGAATCTACTTGCGACGCACAGAATTTGAAAATGGTAGTAAGATTGGGCAAAGATTATACTTTCAATTCATTTTGTTTATTCATTTCAAGCTTCTTTATCTTTTACGTTTCTGAATCCTTAGAGATTCTTGGCGTCATGACCGATCCGGAGTTTTCCTGATAATTGACACTATCGTGTTGAATGATACGCAGTAAAAATTCTAAAAACGCGTGGGAAGCTGTACAAAACGAGGAGGCTGGTCAATTCGGGTTCGGTAGACAGATTGTAGGACCTTTTTACGCTTTAACAAGTACCAGTTATTTTGACTGCTATTGGTATAAGTAACCGTGATACAAAATTATTTTAATTTTCAATAAATACAAAAAAATAAAATTCTTTTAGTTAGTTAGTCATTGCGTTATCGCGGAAGAAAATGTAACATAAAGTAGGAATTTTAAAATAAAATTGTGAAACCAGTCATTTTGACTGGTGTGGTAGTTCCAGTGTTAATTTTTATTTTATTTTATTTTTAATTATAAGAATTGTTTTAATAGGATAACGTATACATAGAATTCGACAATCTTCGATGTTTTAAAGAGTAGCATTTAGCGGTCGATGTTTCTCCTTTTTGTATAAGGTGCCGCTTGTAGCGAATTGTTTTACGCGTTGTGAATTTTGTAGAGGAAAGTGCATATGTTTATAAAAACGAAATTAAAAAATGCTTGAGTCAAAACAACATCGATTGTAGCTTATAAGTAGACGTTTATAGAAGGTACATTGTAAAATATATAAATTTGTATTCTGAAACTATATTCCATCACAGGATCGAAGAAGAGATCTTTCTATATATGTCTCTGATCCTTGCGGAAAGAAGCTTGGAACCTGGACGATGCGTATCACGATCCGAGGCTGGACCCAGGTGGTTACGAAATTTGTAGAAAAACCAGAGTACCTGATGATTCGTCGACCCTTCTCGTCTTACTTTGGAATTTTTCAAATCGACGAAGGCGATCGATTCGTTGAACGACGCTCTTAATGTTCGCAGAAACTCGAGCCACTGTGTGACGTAACAATGGCGATTGCTCCTTTTCGTCGCTGGACAAAACTCCTTCCACCTACAATACGTACGGGTCACTTATCTCCGTTACGTATCTTTATGCCCCGATTTCAATTCTCTTCGTTTCTTCTTACGTAAAAATGTATGGATCGTCAGATAATTTATAACAAATTTTCTCAATTGCTGCGAAGAATCGCGAATCTGTTGGATCTATATGTTCAAGCTATCGAGTTTCGCAAATCTTGTTAGAAATTTTATTACGAATTTTATTACAAACTTTCCGCTATTACGTTTTATATTAATATTCGTTTCTCCACTATAACAAAACTGGCAAAATTCGAACGAAACATTTGTCAAATTTTTAAGAGTAACCAAGTTTCTTCAAAATCAAAATTTTTGTAAAGTAAAATTTGTAAAGCACACTGAGCTTTCCCGAGAATTATAGTTACAATTTATCATTTATCGCCAAAAAAAAAAAAAAAAAAAAAAGGAAGTGCGATCACCTATCTGCCACCCTCTAAATGTCCAAAAACATATAGAATCCTATCCTTTGGCGGAAAGCTTTTCGGTAACCTCGCGTCAGATCAGAAAATCTCATAAAAAGAACCGCATTCTCGTAGCTGTTGGACCAGGGCGATTTTGCATCTGGTTGCGAAAAACTGGACAATGACGGCTTTACGATCTGTTTGCTGCAAACAGCTCCATTTCCCGCAGATTAAAGGATTAGATGTAAGGAATATACGCCTGGGTTGCTGTCAATAATGGAAGAACAATGTCGGTAGTCTTCTAAAAGGGCAGCAAGCCGCGCTTTTAACCGATTGTCGGCCGTGTTTCCCTAAACAGAGAGCCTCGATTCTCGAACACGAAGACCAGGACACCTTCGTGAACTTAGAGGCAGAGAGTAAAAGACAGAGAATCCTCTACACCTTCGAATATTCCTCTGTGTTTGGTAAGAATGTAGTTGTCCTCCGCACGGTGTCCAGCACGCTCCAGTACCCAAAGGAGAAGGGATTGTGTCGCGATCCTTAATACCTCTTACTGTCAGTGTAATACCCAGCTAATGGCAGAGTAAGAAGGGCAGAGGTATCGACAGAAGGTGGTCGGGTAATTTTGTGGCCGACTGCGAGCTACAAACCCTTTTGTCGTCCCGATACTAAAATGTAAAATAAGATTTTGCGCCGATGGTTTCATGCGTTTCGCCAAGGTTTCTCTCTTTAACCGTGTAGCGATAACTGTTATTTAAATATACTTGTTACGAAACTGATCAGTTATCAGGATTATGCAACGCTTTCGTCGAAGTTTTATCTCGTTTGTTTGTTTTTCCCGCTAGAGGCGGTCTTTCTTTTTTCTTTTTATCGTAATGGATTTGCTTATTGGGCTGGTCGCGTATATTTGGTTAAGGGAAAAATTTGTTGGTGAATACGGATGATGGATGGAAACATTTCTATCCAGTTACATAGCTGTACATTCGTTTGTGTCTTTCGTTCTATCTCGTTTGCTCGTAGTAGATCTGATTTCTATCCAATATCAAATATCCAGATATTAAACAGATCGGAAATTTCTCTTATACTACTTTCAGTTATAGGCAAGAGGCTCGTAATAGGAACTCTCGTCAAGTTTTTCAGTTTTTTAAATAATAATCCATCCTATAAGAGTAATTTAGACGCTCGTAACATGTTAGAATATTATAAAAAAGGAATTTACAGGGTGGTTGGTAACTGGTGGTACAAGCGGAAAGGGGGTGATTCTACGCGAAAAAAGAAGTCGCAAATATAGAATAAAAATTTTTCGTTTGAGGCTTTGTTTTTGAGAAAATCGACTTTGAATTTTCGCTCGGTCTCGTTGTCTCGATTAACGTTATTTATTTAATTTTTAAAATTTTTAAATTTTTATTCTATATTTTCGACTTCTTTTTTCGCGTAGAATCACCCCCTTTCCGCTTGTACCACCAGTAACCAACCATCCTGTATATCTTGATATGTCGTCAAATAGGAATTAGTACTGAACAGGTACTGAACAAAAATTAAAGATGTTAGAGCATTGAAGAGAGAGAGAGAGAGAGAGAGAGAGATTTCTTTATTCGATTTCCTTATTCGTGTAAATGTCACTTTGTGGGAAAAGCTTACGTCAAAAGCACTATCAGCAGAGAGCACTAAATTAGGAATCGTTTCCCGTGGTAAAAGGAAGGTTTTCTCCTTAAAACGTGGAAAAATGGTAGGAGCGGCAGTTGCTGCCTTCGACCGTATGCATTCTATTTCGGTAACGCAGGTGGTTACGTGGGTGGAGCGGAATCATGTGTTGAGTGTGCGTTATGGACCGCAAGTGCCGCGAAAGGCAACCCTTCGGTCGTCAATCATCCTGCTGTGGCAATAGACTTCCTGGATGGAATTGAAACAGGACATAATCCAGAAACTGTTCCACGCAGCTAGTTTTTGGCATTCGTTACGATTCTCGAGACTGAAAAACCTGTTGTATCAATGAAATTGAATGTGATTTTTGAAAGGTTCTTAGAAAATTTATTGGCTGATAATAAAGTGATAGAATATATAAGGTGACATACGTAAAGCATTAGAAGTCATTGAAAAAAAACGACTCTGATGATATTTGTATTTTATTTGAAATTTAATCTAAACGATTCAGGAATTTTTCTGTAGCAACTGAGAGAAAAAAAATTCTTAGTTTTATTTTCCTTTAATTTTATATGAAGTTGGGAGGGGGGGGGGTATTATATTTTCGTTAGTCGAAAAGATCTTATTAAATCAAATAGTATTTGTATCATTTTTTTATTCCACATAGTTCAAGTATTATAGCAAAAAGTAGTTTAGCAGAGAATGTTAAAAGTATTAAATATTCTCGTGTCATTTTATTAAACGATCAAGATAATATTACATAATATCTTTCGCCTTCCTTACTTATTGCATCTAATTACGATCCACAGAATAACACGGAATCAGCTACCCTTTTAAAAGTTTCTCACATTACGTTTCCTAGACACCACGTGCGTTCCCAGTGCTAAATTACGAGATACGGAAGATGAGCAGTACACGGGAAAAAGTACAAGATTCTATGTAATGTGATTCCGGTCGGTTCAGGCGGATGTCCGGTAGAGAAGGGATCAAGTGGTCAATGTTGAACAGCAACCAGCCAAAATCTAAGATCAACACACGTATGTACTAAAAAGTCACGCACATCTACGCTGGAAAAATACAATTTTCTCACAAGTTCTCCGTGTGAACTTTCAGTTATTAAGGATGATCTTATGGTGTTTTAGGTCGCACCAAGTAATCATTGAAAATGAGAAAGAAATAACAGAAAAAGACACGATAGTCAATTTAGTGAAAATAAAGAAATCTGTTCCATGATAATGATTTTGAGCGATCCTTAATATAAGCTATCTTTAATATTACATTATTGAAATTAAAACTAAAAATGAAGAATAGATGCAAAACAACTGTTATCGATAATTAAATATTTTCATTTGCGATGTTTTTTATTTAGCACCGTATCTCATTAATCGAAAACTAGTTGAGAGAAATTTCCAATGGTATTATAGGTATCTATCAATTTTTTTGGGATAATTCCTTAATTAAATATAAATAGGAAATATAGCGCAATTATCCGGAATGAGAAGAAAGACTAAGCGAGGCGTTGACCTTTTAAGTTCCATACGCAGTTCCATGGGTTAAAGGAACGTAATTTATTGCTGGCGCAACACACCGCATAATCAATAGAGGGGTCTCTATCGGTTAATATCGTACCTCGATTGTCCGTTCGATAGCTCTGCGATGGGATGTTGCGTGAGAACCGGTGCAAGAAACAATTTATGGTTCGCACGTGATCGTTCTGATGCATTCGCGTGACAGTTGGTCATTCAGGCGTCGATATTGTGTCTTTCAATGCTACTATGATGTGTAATCTGTTCTTTTCAAGCGGAATGTTTAGAATTTGCAATGTGAGAAATTACGCGCAATTACTTGTTCTTTCGCTTAAATTAATCACAAAATGTAACATAATTTTGTAAAAGTAATTAATCGTGAAAGATAGGATACAAAAGTGTTTCTCATACTATTCAGGATTATAAAGAGAAGTATCAAAATGTTGAATTGATTTTAATGAATTGCATGACTCCCTCTACTTAAAGAACTCAATACGAATATAAAATTGGTATAGATTCTATTTTAAATACCAATGAACTATACATTTTACTATAAAATTCATACAAAAATTTATAAATGTATAAAGTAAATTTAATGAAATGAAATTCATTGTCCATTTACGTGGTTCGATCTAAGAAATTCAAGATAATTGGTGAGACACGATAAAGAACATTTAATTGTTCGCATAAGAAGCTCTTCTAACAAGCAGATAAAGGTACTAAAATTAATAACAAAGAAATTGGAACAAGGTTGTACTAACAACACGATACGTAACAATTCCAGCAATTAACTTCCCAACTTTCTTGGAAGAAACGTTCCTGGACCTCGTCCAGGCGTTACGGTGTAATTAGTAACGATGATCGCTTTCGACTTCCTGAACGGTTCGCACCCTCGTCTTTATTTTCACTTGCCCCTCAATCTGTGAAGTAAAAAAAGATCCTTCCCCTTGGAGGCAAACGCGACGACAGGCATGGTGTATTGCGATGAAAATGCCAAGAACGGTTTTGTGTAGCAACAACAATTGTTTCCCTCCAGGCCATCCACATGACATCAATCCAACAAAAACCACAAGAAGCTTCCCTAACTTTCACCCTCGTTAATCACGAGCACGCGCGTTCTCCGCATATTTTTAAACCGCTTTTTTTCCTTTCCTTCTTTTCAATTGAACGTGGCACAAATCGGTCTGTAATAAAACGTGAGCTGAAAAATTACTTTGTCTAGGTGTCGATAAGTTTATCGATTTCAGACAATGAATTAAGACTAGCAATTTCAACCAGTGTGATGTATAAGAAATATTAGAAAGTATTTAATCAATATGAAGATTACAATTATGTACTTGCAATAATCAAAGCGTCAGTTTAATATTCTACATTAAGTAGTTGAGGCCTACAATAATTCTGACACGCGTGATAAAAACAGTATCATATCTATCTACTTTTATATGTACCACTATAATTTATTTTATTCGATATTACACATATTAAAATACTAAAGTTCCCTGATCTGAACCAAAATTAGTATATATTAAGCAGAATTAGTATATATTAAGTAGTTAAAGCCTGTAATAATTCTGACACGTCCGAATAATACACTGTTCCTCTATCTGACTACTTGTGATCGTCATTTCTTCTATTTAATATCACATGTTTATAAATTCTAAAGTTCACTAACATAAAACATACTAAAATCAGTGTATAGTAAGTAGTTGAAACCTCTAACAATTCAGACGCGCGCGAATAAAACAGTATCTTGTTTATGTGTTTATTATCATCGTCTCTTCTACTTAATGTCACATATTTTGATATTCTAAACCTTCATTTTGTATTACATTTCTTTTACCTCAACAATTCTCTCGACGAAATTAAATTACAAACAATCTTCTTTATTTATCGCCAAAAACAAGTAACAAATTTCCAGAAGGAGAACAGAAATAGATTTTCACTGCTTCCACAAATGAACGAACAAGCTCTACTCTACTCTTACTTGCGAACTGTTGTGAATATGGCGTTGTTTCACCATTTCTCTAACGATCCCGCACACGCGTTACATAACATGCTATAGCTCCACATGGGGGTTGCTTCTCTTCTTCTACATGGTTCCCCATAGTAGAGCGGTCAGCTCGGGGTAAAAGGTTTCTCCTCTTGCAGCTGTTAAACCCTTGACCTCTACAGTTGCACTCGTGCAAAGAGGGCAGTGGGTTGGATGAAAAATTCGGAAGGTGAACGGCGTGCGCAGGAAATGGAAAAACGAACGTTGCCTACTGACCGACAACCCATGGTCACCGGATGACCGATTATCCTGATGAATCGGACCGAGGATCGAGCAGATGCACGATTTTCCTTCGGTTTCCATTCGCGCAACATTGAATCAGGTACCATTTTTTCCCCTTTTTAGTGTAAAGTCTATAAAAGGCTACCGTTTCAAAAGTATTAGGTTTTCACGTATGAAACGTTCATTTTTTTTTTTGGGTTAAAATGTTAGTTTGGAATATATGAAATACGCGTATGAATGCTTTACTGTATGAATTATTGAACTGCTTGTTTGTAAATATGAATTGATATGGACTAGTAAATTGTCTATTTAGAAGAATAAATTGTACGAATTATTAAATTGTTTATTTAGATGTATGTATGAATTGTATGAATTATTGAATTTTTCGTTTATAATATGTATGAAATATACGGATCACTAGATGGTTTATTTATACGTATGATCTCTATGAATTATTCCATTGTTTATTTAAATTGTATGTATTGTATGAATTATTGAATTGCTCGTTTATAACATGTATGAAATATACGAATCACTAGATCGTTTGTTTATATATATATGACTTTCGATGAATTATTCAATTGTTTATTTAAATCGTACAAATCGTCTTGATCTATGATTTACTAATAGTGTATCGACGATCTTTTAATCGTCGCATCGATGTCGAAGTAATTACAGCATCCTCATGGTGCTTCCTTTCGGTTATCTGTGTCTCGGAAAAAATTGAACAACGTTAAAGGAAGCTACAGTATAATGATCTCGTTGGCGGTAATGTAGGTGTACGTTTAATAATAAGAGGGGCCCGTGTTGAAGTGGTTGAACAATGTAACGAAATCCTGTGTGCCAGGATCGTCAGCTGCGTGGGTGTGACTGTTTACCTCCGCAGTCGTAGCCCGTAATTATCTTTGTTATTTTTTCATTAAACTTCTATCAAGCTCGTTCCGTGTACCCTCTTAAAGAGAAAACGTTCTGTACGCGGCCGATATAATTGTATTCGGTAGGGAGAAACGGCTGGCTTCTTTCCTGAAAGGAGAGAAAAAGGAAGGAAAACGGGAGAGAGTTTAATTTATTTTTAATTTATACAGAGCTATCTTAGCGAACAATTTTAATTATTCCTTCTGATGGCGAAGCTTTCATCTGGGATAAGTTCGAGGAACAAGGCAAATGATATCTTAATGATATTTGGCTGAGAGAGTTTTCCATCGGAAATGTAAGCAAAGATAGCGTTTCAACTGCAAGAGAATATAGATCTGTGTATGTGCGTGTACGTGTGTCTACTCATATCGAAATTATCGTATTGGAATTTTTCATGGAGTCTATGTTCGGCGCAATAGAATTTTATACACATAAAAGGTTGATTTTTATTAAATTTACTGTATACAGGAAAATTATACTGCTTAATATAGGATTTATTCAATTTCAGTTTTATCATAAAGTAGAGTTGTATTTTAATTTTTCATTGAATCTATAGTTAGTATCGATAGAATCTTGTATAACCGTTTTATTAATTTTAACGTAGATTAAAGAATTGTAGAAGGATTTTAGATAAGAAAAAGGATTAGATCGGATGTTATTTAAATTCACAAATGTAGACTCTGAAAATGGAACTTTTATTAGACGTGAAATATATTTTTAATTCATTGTCTTATTGCGATAAATTCGAGGGAAAATGAAATTATTATATTTTGTCTCTATCGAATATTCTCATTTAAAGTTCTTGTTTAATTTTAAGATATCTCATAAATTGTCAACGTAACAAGTTCGTAAGAAACGAAATATGTTAGATTACATTTTTCAAATCTCTCGTTAAGCTTCAATTCACCTAATTTAAGTAAGTCGTGAGTAATGTCCGAATCCTTCCAATCTAATGCAATCGGACGATCTGGAAATCCTTAAAAGTGTTCCCCTAAATTACTTATTCCGATCGTTATCGATATCAGGAGTTACGCGAGATCCCAGCAGCATATGTGGGACACGGGCTTCCAATTTCCCTGTCTTTGTTCTAAACGGAATCCATATACGCGAAATATTAAACGTCAGACGTTTCGTAACATGAATTTGACATTCAGCAGATGTTCAATTCTTGGCGGAGCTTCAAGAGTCATAAAATTGACGTTGACAATTATCTACAATGGAAACATACGTCGTTCGAAGAACTTGACAATTTTCAATTTTATCTGACAAAAACTGATTTGCCTTTATTATTAATTTTTAATTTCATGATTACAGAAGTATCCAGTTAAAGTACCACCCAGTTATTCCTACTCTTCTCTATGTCTTGACATTTCGATCTTTCCCTTATTTTGGCAAACAAAACAGGTTTCTAATCTTTTTAGAAAAATGTTCGACATAACATTGGAGCCAGAAACCATCGATAACAATTCTTTCACATTTCGCTTATATCTTGACATGTTTTTTAACGTTAGAGAACTCGTATAATTAGATTGGGAACGAGCGAAAGAATGTAACAGGGTTAAGAAGTCAATTCTTTTTCATCCTAATTGTCAGCGGCGTAATGGCGCAATTAAAATGATCAGAGTTGATCAAGATGAGAAGAAAGCTGCGCGCGAAAAGTTTCGTCGGGCGAGCAGGATGGCTGGTCCGATTTGAAAGCTAATGCACCGCTGATATATACGAGTAGTTGCCCTCTTCTTGGTAAAGTTCACCGGGGAAAAAACTTGGAAGTTCTCCTTTGAAGATCTTCTCGAAGAAAACTCGTCGCGAAGCCGCCTGTGAAAGCGCGGGCCGCGAGTAAAGGGCGTAATGAAAATGGCGTCTGCCTCGTTTCTCTTTTGTCGGGATGAATGTCGCAGGATAGAAAGATCGTCCTCCGGCAAGAACAATTGTGTCCCTCTATTTAGTACAAGACCAGATCGATTAAAAACAGAGGAAGGTAGAGGAACTGCAGGACCGAGAAAAACATTGGGCAATTTCATTGATTACGTTCAGTAAAAAGATGTGCAATTGTACCCAATTTTTGAAGAAAATGATTATAACGTTAGAATAGAATAAAAATGATTTGCGTCTAACTGTCGATTACAAAGAATTCTCATTTTTATATCTATTCATTTATGGGAATGTTTTAAGAGTTCGATATACCGTATTAACGATAGAACAATCTCTGTTAAAACTTACAAATTTGAAATGAAATTTTCCTGATTGGAAAAAGAAAGAAACATCGTTAATAATGTGATGCGGAAAATTATAGTTCACTTCACAAAATTTGTTTTAGATTCTATGTCTTGTATCTAGATTAGGTTCCACGTTTAACAATTTTTTATCTTCCTTATTAAATTCTTAAAACATTTAATGCAACTGTTATTCTCTAAGATTTCGTATAACTTACGTCACAATTAAAGATCACTACAGTTCTAGCGAAAATAATTCTCAAACAAGGATATTGTTCTTCAACATTGCGTAACATTTACATTGCTGATTCTTTCCTTTATTTCTGGACCATAGAAGCATATCTAAAATTTGCATTCACCTGATACATTTAGTTATTTACATTGAAATACATTGAAACAGAGGAACGTCTGGCTATATGGCAATAATACCGCAAGTTTTCATATTTGGTAGCGAGTAAACGAGTAAGTAAACCGTGGAAGAGGATTCGACTTGGTATCCAGGGCAACCGGACCCTATCTCATCCTCCGAAGTCCTAAGAGCGTTTCTAGATGTCTTCTTAAGTTGCCGGAACAAACTTCGACCCGGTAGAACAACGTGTAATGCCCAAAGGGAGACGGCCGCGCAGGCGAAAGAAAAAACAGGAAGAAAGAAATTTACTTACAAGAATGGATTACTGTTTCTCGCCCGGAGCCAGCCCTCGCCGCTTCCTAGCTAAATATAATCCTGTCCTTTCGCCGTTTAATTAATCTCGCGATTAATCATTATATTTAGAAAGCATCGCGTTAATGAATTTTTATGTGTAACTGAGATTCAATGGATTAAATTCCAGATATAAATTTTTGATGATAATTTTCTTAATTCTCCGCGCATTGTTCGTCATCGTTCACCATGGCCTTTTCTTTCAGTGATATTTTGTATTATTAATTTATTCGATTATTATTCTATATATTTCTGTTTCGTATCAAATAATAATTAATTATTTCTCCCATCACTGAATCTTTAAATTCACGAAGTAGAATTTTTGCTTAAAATGATAACACGACAACAGAGTGGTCATTCGTTTTCACAAATTTATTCAAAATAAAGAAAATATTTCAAGGAATGGTAACTTTTACTTTCTCTTTCTCTGCGGCACGCCCACGTTTTAAGAGAAAGTTTAAAGCTACATATCTCGTAAGTTTTCGAATTCGCTCGATGCATTTTCTCTTTTTTTACCTTCCTTTCTCTCGTTCTTCCGAAGAGTGATCGCGCTAACGTTCGAATCGCGTAATGTTCCCGCAATTTTCCAGCAGCCTCAGAAAGGGAGGAACGCCGTAGGACCGGGGATCACAATGAGCGATCGTTATGCGTATTCAAAATGGCCTTACCTGGCCAGGGTGTAGCCAGAGCCTATTGTTGACCCTCCACTTTCTACGAAAACGCAGTCGATTGTGCAAACCGAGCTCACGTGCAACTGCGAGACGATACGATGAAACCAGCCCTTATGCTTCTTTCAACTTCCGGACCATGAGAAAAGGTTAACTACTCGTACGAATATCTACCACATTCCATGTAATTTTTTAAGTAACATCGTTGCAACATTATCAGGTGGAAATGAGTAGGAGTAAAATGTTGACAAAGGAAGATTTTTATTTTTATAAATTACTCTATATGATTTTACTAAGCGTATTAGTTTTGATTAAGGGTAGACTTCATTCTATCTACGTTATGTGATTTTATCGTTGAATATTTTTCTGAAACTTTAGACTGTAGAGTGTAAAAATATTACGTGAATATTTACGGATAAAAATGATATTACTCTGAGTTGCAATAATAATTGATAATATTTAGTAGAACTTTAGACACTAACTAGGATATTAATCATTATGAATATGTCATCTTTCAAATTTAGATGAATATATAATTCGGATTTAGGTCGAAATTTAAAAAATCTTGATCATCGTATCAGAGAATTAAAAAAATTTTAATTTAAAATTAAAGATAGAGGAGTATGAAATTCTAGGAACTCTGAGAATCGAAATGACTAATATTTTAATATTTGGGCCTTCTTAAATCATAATTACAAAGGATTGTACATTTATTTTATTTCTAAGTATACATGTATATAAAATCGTGTAGAACGAACAGATCTTTTTCCTTTACACTGTTGGTGGCTTTCCTGAAGCCACGATACGAAGGATGTACTATGGAGTGTTGGTATCAGAAACACACATGACAAAACCGATGACTGATGATGCTAGCCACCCTCTTCCTGCCGCGAACTTTTGTTTATTCGCATCTCCATCACCATCGATCAATGGCCCCGGGGCTTTTCGTAAAGACGGAAGAAACGATGGGAAAGGAGATGTTTTCACGAAGTCGAATACTTTTCCTTATCCGCGACCATTTTCTATCTGCTTTTTGTCATTCCCCACCAAGGACTATCGTTGTTTCTACTCGGGAGGACGTTTTATTTTCGCGTGACTTACGTAATAGACGTTCACGTACGTCTCTGACAATGTTTAGAAGTGTGTTTCTACGAGAATTGTCAAGATGCTGCTTTCATATAGGTGGATTAATTGTTCTACTGACAAAAAGAAGTAATCTACTTTTGTAGAGTGTTTAAAGGCGTGTAGTATTTTGATGATGAAAACGAAGATGTCGTTAAGAAACAAAAAGCGATGTAACAACATTTTACAATCTTAAACTTTCTCTATTATTCGATCTTTATACAAAGATCAGCTATTAACGAAAAAATCGTACACTGAATGGCGATACCATTTCATCAAATTTATATAGAAATATCATAATCTTAAGTACATATTTTACCAGATGAAATAGGTATTTGAAATAATTAATGCTGCAATTTAAAACAGTCAGAAATGCGTGAAAAGCTTCAAATAATTCTCGATAGTTCCCAATAAATCGATTTCCAATATTTCACATAGAAATAATAAACAAACAATGACCAAATATTATTTTTACCAGCTACCAACACGTGCAAGATATTCCTGAATAATTTGTCACTAGACTGACCATCTCTATGTACTTATGGGATATTTTAAAACGCTAAAATCTACAGAAGGCACGCGATCTTCCATAATAAATAAAATATCGAAAGTAAAATGCTTCGTCGATGAAACAGACCTTTACGTATGTATATGGATTAATTTCTCTATTCATTTGTATTCATACAAATATAAATCTCCATAAACATTCCTGCGGTCTACCTATCGTATGATAAGACCAATTCGATGGGTCACCATCCATAAATTCAATTATTTTTAATATCGTAAAATTGGTAAAAAGAAAATGCATCGAGATATAACACCATAGAGACGAAGGATGGACGAGAAACAATGCGAATACCGTATGAAACAGAAATGGTGGATGGGTTCCATTCCCCGCTCGCGATAATGGTGAACCGGAAAGACGCTGTTAGGACGAAGGGTATCTAAGCGCGCGTTCGCTTGGCCGCTGCAAAGAACGATTTATTGATTAGTACGGCCAGCCAATGGCGCATTGGTCAGTTGCACGAAAGCTTCTCTGGATACACAACCCCAGCGCAAAGAACCGAGGGGGTTGCGTTAGAGAGAGGGTTGCTGCCCCCATAACATCGTACTAGAAGGGTCCACGGAGATGTAGCTTATCTCATTCTCGGAAATTATGGTGGAACGATGAAGGGTGCTAGGGCCTGTATGATGCCTTTGGCGGCCATTGCTCTTGCCCTTTAAGCTTCGACGAAAATCTAATATTCCTTTTGATCATGCCGTTGGTAACGTACAAGAGAAAACTGGAAATTAGTTCTCACTCAGGCCTCGTGGTAAAGCAATATTCTTTCTTCTGCTTCTAATGGTTCATTTTCCGGTTGTCTATTCGATCAGAATTTTAGATTCGTCCTGGTCTTACAAAAATCGTCCATCTGGTTTAATGTGTTACCTTCGTAACGTGCAATTTACGAATGTGCAAGTTATTTTGTAGGACTTTTATCACTGAACTGCGGATTTTTATATAGATACACAAATATTCGCGGTATATATGTTAATCTACGTTCAGGACATCAATTTTTGTACTTTCGAATGAAATAATTTAAAAAGTATTTCCTAAATAATTTCTGTATAGTATTAGGTGTATATTTTTATACATTTTTATATGTTCGAATTGTAACTTTAATGTTGTGTACCGTAAATATTATATGCTTTCTATATCGTATGTATACTGTAGCCAAAAAATTACAGTAAATTTGGAGTTAACTTAGAAATTTTCCACTACACCTGGATCTCATGTACACTTAAATAATGGTCAAATCAAGAACAGGCTTTGAACCTACTTGATCGGTATATTTAGGCAATTAAAATAATTTTTAATTAAACCCAATTTAAAGATCAAATAAATCAAAATCTTCAACGCTACCGCTCAGCCATCAAATGAATTTTAATGTTAATTCTTCGTTCAGAATTCCATCATTTCTCGACATACTTCGACGCTCACGCTTTTTTACTTATTAACCACGCTCTCAAATCTCACCACTCATCGGACATCCGTACCCAAAAATTAAACTAGCTAACGCTTTCAGGAAGAGGGTACCTCGATATCCCAATCAATTATTCATCGATGGAAAACGTGAGTCTTCTTAAGCGAGTCTCTTAAGAGAGTCAGCATTCTTTCACCCCCAACCCCCTTTCTGAATTTTCTTCCCTCACTTCAGCTTTCGGATTCATCGTGGCTGTCCCGAGCTGAACTGTAGCAATGTAATTAGGTCCACACCGCATCAAGTATTTATTCTTTCATTAGGCTGCTTGTAAGAAGCGTAAGGGAGGGATCGGCGATGGGACGACGTCATCCAGGAAGAAACTTGATCAGCTCGAAACTTCGCTCGTTTAGTGGGTGAAGCACCAATTAATGCGGGCCATCTCCTTTCTGCTCTAGTTTGATATATTTCCACGATCGTTGCCGACCACCTTCGCTTTTTCAATTAATCCCACCTGTTTCCTACCTTAACGGTACCATCGTAGTGAGAGTTCAAAGTTCAAAGAACTTCGCTAGAGTGAGAGGATAATATCGTGGTACATACACGGGGTATGTTGCAGTGGTGCTGCATTGTTCAAGTTCTATGATACTGTATGGAAATTATAACGTTGTAGTCTATTGCATAAGTGTTTTATTGTAGTGGCTATAGTTGTAGGATAATTCATTGTATATAAAAAAAAAGAGAGAGAAACACATGTGGACCAGTGACGGTCTGAAGTTTGAGTAAATGAAAAAAAAAATAACAAGACCGTTACTGTTAATACGTTGAAGTTAAAATTTCAATCTTCACTTTTGAAGGTGGTAGTTCTTTGTAAGATTACATCCACGTGCGATGTTGATGGCTATTATTGACATTACCACGCATTCCTGAAGAAGGTCCAGGGGGATCGGTGCAAAAAATTAATCCAAAACAGCACGTGTCTACCGTGAATGAGGGTAAGATGTTCATCGGAGCGTGGTCAAAGTCGCATCTGTTGGTTGTTTGCTATAAAAAAAAAAAGGAGGAAAAAGAATTGAGAAAATCTCGGATAAGTCGATTTAAATTATTCGAACTCTCGATCCATGTCTTTTCGCGGCTTCTGCAGCTTTCTAACGCGTGCCGATAGAATATTCCGACTTCCATCGAACATCTGCACTTTTTCAGTGATTTTAATCTTCGAAGAAAGTATTGCAAGCTCAATGGAAGGATATATAAAAAAACGCGATATATATAAAATACGCGATTATAAAAAAGAAGTTATACAGAATATAATTAAAATATAATTCCAAAATTAATTAAGAATTAATTCTATACAGATCTAATTAAGCAAAAATGCAGCAAATTTTTGCATAAAAAGATAATCATCTTCTAAATCGTTCATTCTGAATTCTCATTCGTTTCCTTGCATTATCAAAGGACGAAACTTCATCGTGATTACCTTTGTAGATTTGTCCGAGAAACTTTTCTATGCTTCTATGTATGATAACAGATTGACTACGCATAGACTTATTAATATATCTGAGGAACCATATACATAAATCAATCTAATTGCGCAGAGAAACGGTAACAGCATTCGGTGACAGTTATTAGAAAAAATGAAGTTCTCGAGCAGATGGGTCGTTCGGCCGTGAAGAATCGCGGGCGTTCAACTGATTTATATTTCGAACGCGTGGGTGGGCCTTCTGCGTTTTCGGTAGCGAACGGTAGAAAACTCTTTAATAGTTCCACGCGTGCTACAGTACCAGTGTCTGGTAGAACTAAGGCAACCGACCTGTCAAAGGAAAAAAAAGAGAAAAAATAAGTAAACGGTTCCTAAAATCATTAATTTCAACGAGCAAACCCACCGAAACCTCCAACTGCTACTTTTAAAGGAAGTACCAGAAACATTGCGTTTAAGCCTTCTTTTTGAAATTTTTCCCAATTTCAAAGATGTACAGTTAATTACGAATACCTTACATTATACTAGTTAATAGGAATTAGTCTATTAATAGGAGTTTATAAGCAATTTTTTCTCACAGCTTGTGTAGGTGAATAGTTCATATATTTATTTAGTCGTTAATTATTAAATGCAATTAGTGATCAATCTCACACAAATTGCTCTGAAAGTCAAATGCAAAATAATTAGGAACTGCATACATAGTAAATTTATATTATAACAATTTATAAAATATTCTAACTTTATTATACTAAAACATGTTCTTTGCAAATATACCTAGAATACTAAGAATAAATGTACATCCAAAGTCAGAAGTCAGATTTCTAATAAATACATTCTTATCACCACTTTCATATAATACAAAATTCTAACCAGAAACTTTCAAAGACGTCTCTTTGCATCTGTCAACCCTGAAGATTTGCAGACAATTGAAAAAGGGATTCGTATCAACCCATTCCATTAAAAAACGATAAATAATTTCGCGAAACCTAGCAGAAAAGATACAGCTTATCACGAAGTCGTAATGGGAGTGAAATTTAAACAGGGCGAAAGAACACGAATACGGTGTACACGTCGTACATGTCTGGAGAAACAGCCAGTCTTTCGTGATAAACTACCACCCTAGGAACAAAGCTACGCTCTCGTAAACATCTTCTCACTCCCTCGACGTTAGCTCCATCAGAAGGTCTTGTCTCATCGTTTTTTATCGTGTTACGAACGCCAGTAGCAGCAACAGGCAGCACGTGTCTTTCTCTCTCATCCTATTTTTTTTCTATCCTTCTCCAACCCCCGTGCTTTTCCACTTCTTGATCGCGATCCACGCGTTCGCATCCTTCTAGCTTAGTGGCACGAGCAAAATAGCCGGGTTATGCAATTCCTCGCTGTGTAGTTGTAAATAAAAAAAAAAAAGAAACGATCAGCTGAACAAAAAGTGCAGAGATATTTTCAGTCGGTGACAAGGACGAACCATCTTTCAACGGCTTCTTCTTCAACCGTACATCGTTATGGAGATTGCTGCGGATTCCTTCAACGGATATTGGAACGCTGTGACTCGACGTTTTCATGGAACAAGTTGCGCTTTTTTAAGTATTTGCGAAGAACGTGATCAACGCTTTGTGCTATATTAATTCGATGGTGTTTCTTTTCATCGTTAACAAATTCCTCAAGTTCGAAAACGTACGAAACAATGGTTCTTGATGAGAGTCAATTTTTGTTTGTAATTGAAGATTTTTAAAATAGCGCTTGATTAAAACAAGAACGAGATTGTGGTCTAAAAATTCGTGGGCCTCAGCGCGGTTGACCTTTCAACCAGATTTGAACCTTCAATCAAACATTTCTGTAATCGCGAAATTAAAAGTTGACAAGGACAACTCAATTTCATTTAGATCAATTTCAATGTTTGCAAATATAAATAGGATACAATTTATTTTCTATATTAATCGGATCCAGGTGAAAAGATTAATTGAACAGGAAGAAGAAAAGAAAGGAAAGATTTACCATCTAATTTAATCTAAGCAATTAATTTATTTATAACCCGTCCAATCTTTGCTCACAACTCACGTTCGTTGTTCCTTTGATCCAAGCGTCACTCCGTTTCAATTCTCCACTTCAATCACACAACCCCATTATACATCGACTCGCCCATCCTACCCGAACGAATATTCTATTTTCGAGATGAACATCGTTTCGATTCGGTGCGAAATTTCGTGCGACCGTGTATCCCGTCTCGCCAGTAATCCTGACGGAGTTATGTAAAACGAAAATGTCCGGGGATCGGGGGCCCCACCTTCTCCGCGCCATTGAGGTCCAACAATGAAGTTTTCTGCATAATACGCGACCGAGAGAACGGAGGACCGAGGTTTGACGAGTTCGGATGGAAAAAGGGGATCGCACATATGCCACGTCCTCTATACCCGTTTACTCAATACACCCCGAAACTACGAATGGCTTTGGCCCAGTCAAATCATCGCTACATCCGATCCCTCCCCTTGCTGATTCTCGTCAGGACCTTCTACGAGTAAATTAATGAACTTTCAATCGACGATTCTGCGCCCCTCTTTCGCTTGGATGCGTTTTTCCCATTATTTTTCCCACTATTGGAAACATGTACTTTGTCGTGTACAAATTTTTATTAACAAGTTGATTAAAAAATAATATCGAGTAATGATATTCTTCTGTCGAAATCCGCAGCAATAACGATACCAACCCCAAGTGAATATCTGTCATGCTGGCAAGAAGAGACATAAGTCGAGGTGAGAGCACGAGAGGAAGATAAATAAGAGAGTGGCGCGTATTATTGAAAGACAATCGTCGGAGACAAAGTGGTGTGATACACCCTCGGCAACGTTATTTCGCCCGAATATCTCATATGTTTCCAGCTATTGGCAATATTTGTTTCGCCGTGGTTTCACCGACCAATGCATTCACATGAAAGTTCACGACGGACGTTCAAGATTCTCTTGGACAATAATTTATGGCTTAATAATGTTAGCGAATTGAGAGAGAACTGACAAGTTGTATGATATAACGTTTTCAGTTTCCGTTTCTAAATTTTCATTTTTTTTTTTTTTTACAATATAATAATTTATTAGTTCTGTTGACTTGTAATTCGTAATATCGTACGTAAAGCGTTACTAATGATATGAGTTCAATTGTGCAAGTGGGTGCAGGTCACGGAAGGAAAGGGAGATGAAGAGAACGTGGAATAAATTTTCACACGTTTTGGCGAGATTTTCTTGCTGAGAATGATCGACGGGTCTGAATTTTTGGGGAAGACAGATGGCGGTGACGAAGACTTGAGTTTCCTCGCTTCGATCTGTTGTTCTTTCGTTTCCACGCTTCTTCCGTTTGGCACCACCACGTACACTAGCTAATGTGAGAAACCTGTAATGTGTTTACGAACCGGTACGATAATAAAAAAATATGACGTAGATGTATGATGGTATGTAATGCGTGATAGTTAGGGGAAGAAGAGGTAATTGATATCTTAAGAAAATATTGGACGCAAGGAGAGTAGCTTCCTAAATGCACTACAGATTATGATTTATAATTGCGTTTTAAAATGATGGTATTCACGATGAACATTAAGCTTTCAAGTTTGATATAAAAAATGGAAGATATATCACGTACTAAATATTTAGACGTAAATTGTAATTTAGGTTTGATTAAATATTTATATTAGTTTTATAGCATAGATAGTAAGATATCAATTAAATATCCTTTAGGCAGGTTATTATTAGTGTAACGTTCATCGAAAAATCACTTTTTTGATACTTATTCTGTTAACGATTACTAACATGGATTGACAAGTAGACTATCCCAAAATACTCACTACTATCGTGTTACACAGGTTCAAAAAAATATGTCTGAAATATTCTTCAAATAATTTGAACACATAATAAAACAGTTATATGTATATATTAATATTATATTCCACCATATACATATGAAAAACATATTTAAGTTGCTACGTAACTCCATAAAATATCGCCAGCACCTCTTTCCTTCATTCAGAACTACACGGTACAATCATACGTTTTTCCAACAGATCTACCAATCAACGTACAACAACACTATTAAACAAATCATCTTAACATCTCGTAACGTCTCTTCCCTCATTCCTTACTACATTTCGAAAGATCGCTCCACGACACTGTTCACAAACGAGAACTTTATAACCCTATTATATGCCAATCCACTTTCATCCATTAACATAACCCATCCATTCATATCTTAACGATCCTTTTCACCAATCTCTATCGATCTTGCTTCACAATAATTGGCGTTCCGTGATAAAAGAGCCAGCCTGCACCTCGAACGCCTTTTAACCACATTATTTCACGATTTAAATGTACATGGAAAATGTATCGCGGATACGGGGCGTAGCTGATTCCTTCTGATTCTACTCTTTCGTCAGACACATAGCTTTTCCACCGTGGGCCCACAATTGTTCAGATTGATCGGTGGGTCAGAAAACCAAGGAAAACCAGATCTGGAGGAAGGGACGCGACGAGTAGCCCACGTCCGACCGGAAGAGTGGTACAATCGAGGCCGACAGTTGGTCTTTGTCGCAAGAAAACGGAATCCAGAGGCGTTAACATTATTCGAGCTAGGGAAGGACATCGTTGTGGACGCCGGCTAAATACAACCGCCACGCCCTTACGACCTTTCGACTTTTTTTTGCGGGTCCCGTCGTCTGCGGAACGTCAAGAGAGGCGTCTTGGTCACTCTCCTTGCTCTTCAGAAAAGAACTTTCCTCTTTTTCTCCCCTTTCCCCTACCCTAATGCTCTTAATTTTTCTCGATCGTTTGCTCGTTCTTGCAGCAGAATCTTCCACTGAAGGAATTTTCTTACGTAAAAGATGTATCGTTCTGGATTTTACGATGGTGTGCAATTAACGAACGTTTGATTTCTTTAGCGGACCTGTGGAAGTAATTTTTTTGCAATGGATATATCGCAGAATTTTACGATGGAGCAATTAATTGATGTTTGAAATCATTTTTCTGAGAGAATCTGTGAAAAGAATTTCCTTCCGCGAAGGATATATCGTGGAATTTCACGGTCAGGTAATTAATGGACGTCTGAAATGATTTTTTTTCAACCAATCTTTCGAAAGAATTCCCTTCTATGGAAACGTATGTCGTTAAATTGTGAAATAAAGAAGGATCGATGAATACTTGAGACGATCTTTCTGAGCAAATATCTGGAAGAAATCTTCTACGAACTTGTCTCAAAATCATCGATTAGTTTTTTAACGATGATTTTGGCACGATGATTTTGGCACGATGTTTTTGAACGAACCGTAAGACGCAGATCAACTGTTATCAAAATTGCAGAATTGTTTGAGGATTTGAGGATTGTAGAACAATTTATTGTTTGATTTCAATGCTGGTTTCCCTCTTTTTCTCCTTTTATTAAATAATTTTATGTTATAATTCAATTGTAACGCGATTGAGTCATCAATTTTGGGATCGTTGATAGGTATTATGCGTTTTAATCCCCGTGTGAATGTTCACAATCCGATTTCGTGATAGAGGACCCGCATATTAAGTGTTCTTTCATTTTGCATTACACCATTTAGAAAGATGAACATTTGGCTTGAGGAGGTAAAAAATGTGGGCATTGAAATTCCTAATCTAAAAGTACCAAAATATATATAAAGTAAAATACCAAAAAAAAGCAAATACACACACTTGGCAGTATTTCTTACCACTTGTGACAAAAATTAAAAAACCCCTTCTTTGCAATATAAATATGCAAAGGCAATCTTTTCTAATTCCACTCATGATCCAAATCTACTCTTTCAAAAAAAAAAAAAAAAAAGAAGAAAAAGAAGAAATAAACCAGCACTTTTCCACGTTCTGCGTAAGTATAGGTTCCCATCAATGCCGAGTAAAGATTTTAAAGATCCGTTTCAGACATTTTCACATAGTTGCAGCCTTTCTTACACCTCGAGTTCGACATATCGTGGGAGTGTTGCCACGGTTTACATAATTTTTCCCAGAGTCGGCCTCGAGGAATATTCAAAAAATCGCAACGTTCGAGCAACCTGTGAGCGCACCCGGACGAACAAGGGGGTTAAAGGCGAGAGGGGTTGAAGAGTGGGACGCGGGCAGAAGCAGAACCCTCGTTCTCGTTCTTCAAAGGTCGAGCCGCTGGAAATCGTACGGCTTTGTATGGAAATAAGAATGCTCCCTGCGCCAAAGCGCGCACCCACGTAGACACCCGCACCCGTTTGCGTGTCCGTCACACCGTCGAGCGCGATATAAATTCGTACGCGAACTTCAAAAGGGAGAGAAAGACGGCGGAAGAGGGGTGGCATAGTGGAAAGCAGGTACGATTCGAATCGAGCAGTAGGAAAATATTTTTTCGGGCGGAAGGAACCGCGGAAAAGAGGAAGCTCACCCTCAGGCCCTCGTGTTTTGTCCATGGAATTGAAGCTACGCGACATGAAGAACCTCGAGGATGACTTTGTTACATGTACGAAATGTACGATGATTTGAAGTGTCGTGATGAAATTATGAAAACGGTGTTGAGAAAAGTTAATTGCAGATGTATATTTATGTATAAATGGATTTTGTAAAAATTGGATTTTGTAATTACCTTTCTGGCAAAAGTAGATCATTTTCATGCGGGTGTTTGTATTTTCATTAGTAAAATTGCACTCTAGAAAAATTGCTATAACTGGGAGATACTCAATGTTAATACGAGGAAGATATTCCATAAGAGAATAAGGAATATGCAAAAATTAGGAGATAGTAATATATTACTATTATTTGTTATTAACTTTCCTATTGTATTTTGATGTGGATAATTCATACAATTAAATGTCTTTAAATTAATATATTCTTTTTACAGCAAACTTTGCCTTTGAAGTTTCATAACCAGAGTATCTGACACACTTAATCGTTGTATATATTGTATAATAGAATGCGCGGTTGTATAATAGAATGTTTCATTTAAATTACAATAAAAAAAAAAATAAAAAAGTTTAAGGATTACTGACAAAATTCTAAAACGATATTTCTATAAAATATGTATCTTTTTTCCCCCAAACTGATGAAATTTTCTTCATTATTTTTCCACGAAAATACAAAAAACGAAACGATCGAAAGACATTATTATTTCTGTTGTACGATACAAATTTAATAATTTCTGTCGGTGCTACGTCTGTAAATAAGCTGTCCTTTTTTACGGCGTTGTGAGAGATCTCGGTGGCGGCCATGCTCGGAATAATAAAAAAAAAAAAAAAGCAGGAGAGGAAAGAAAGAGAAAGGTTGGGACGAGGGGCGAACCTCGCACCGTTCGTCCAATCTCATTAACCCTTCACTACGCGGAATTCAGATAGGGGTCGGAATTCTAACCCTTCCTGGTAACCATAGCAACGAGTAACCCTTCTTTCATCGTTCACTATCCCCTTCCTCAGTGTCCAATGGCAACAGCCTCACCTGCTACACTTGATCCCGTCGTAAGGTGTATCATGCTCGGCCATTTAACCCCTTGCATTCTGACGTCAGGTTACACTTGTATTGTATTGAAAACAGGATTTTGTACTCTCACTGGAGAATCTAATTTTGGTATTTAATTCAAGCTACAAATTTTATACAAATTTTAATCAAGTAAGCAAGTAACTTATTATTTTTATAACTCGCTAATATTCGCGTCTTTTTTCATTCATCAATTTCTTTGTACGATTAATCCGATATACATGTCTAGCTTGCGGATGGAATTACGTACTTATATATCTATGTATCTACATATTTGAATTATGTATTTTGTTATTAGTTAGTTTTAATTTCTATTTTTATGTAACATACGAATATAGAAAGAAGAATATATCTTCAAAAATTCTTATATCCGATAGAAAGATATTGTCGAAGTTGATTGTTACGCTACTTACGATATTTACGGGAACATACAAATTTTGTAGATTATAAAATTATTCAATAACTGTGATACATATCGGTATCGCAAATAGGGAACAGAAATAACAAAATAAGCAATTGGGGTCCTTACGGTTGAAAGCTTCGTTAACGAAGAAACAAATCGTCATTACAAACAGAGAGCCACGTTCATCGAGTTATAAATACCTGCGGCGAAATTTCGCGATTAGCTACGCATCGTCGTTCGAAGGGAGGCCATAAACCGGATCGTAGGTCGCTTAGCCTGACCGCGAGAGAAATTTAATCTCGTTTCAGGCGAGAAGTCCGTTTAATCGAGCCAATCAATTCCTGGAATTTATACGGGGCAGCGCGAGGGTTCGCGGAGAAAAAGGAAGAGGTAGAAATTAAAAGTCGCGGCGTGTTTGCGGCGCGTTTCTTTCTTGCAAAGCGTGACCGCGGTGAGAAACCCGACGAGAGTTAATAAGAAAACGGCACCGAGCTCGAAACACACCGGTCGAAACACATTTTGCATTCGGAACTTTAATAAAAGGTGACGTTACTTTGCTCGAGACCCTCGTTCTTTTTTCTCACCCCTTCGCGGTTCTTCCTCCCCGCCATCCTTACTCTTTGCCTATGCTCGAAGACGACAACCCTAAGGCGATAAACCAGTACGACTGTGTTATTTCGTGCGGTGGTTTCTTTTGTGGTGGAAAGTCGATGACAACGATATTATTCTTCGTTGAAAGAATTATGATAATGTTGGTTCTTTGCTGGCCAAAATGCGTCGTGGTTACGCTGATATCGAAATTGTCGTTTAGGGGTTAGTTAATTTATTAGTTTCAACTGTACTTTTAATTTTAGTTTCATTTTATGTATTATTTTAATAATAAAAATATTATTTTAAGACTAGCAATTTTTCCCTCCGTATATAATTTTCATTTTTTAATTTCGTATACAGAAGCATTGTTTCTAGGATCAAGTGGAGCGTGAATTTTTAAGAATCAAACATTTTATATCGGGATATAATACAATATGTTTTTAAAGATGTCTTATTCGATTTTGCGATCGTGTCGCAATAAGAATGAAAACGAAGACGCAAATAGAAACATTTTACAAATGTTTGATTGTCGAATTAGAATCTTTCGAAGTTTCTTATTGAGCAATATATTGAAAAGAAATTTCCCAAATTTGATTGTTATACTATATCATCATTTATAAAGAACTCGAAATGTTACTAACTCTATAAATTTATCAAATAATACGTTTACGATTAAATTATTCTGAAGCACTTTTCGAACGATATATTCAGCGCTACTTCCACGTTTCCATTGATACAAATTCCAAGGCACGTATTTTTTCCATTTTTCCACGGCGTTCAACCCCAATCTCCAACGCCATATCTGTAAAAATCGTTTCATTGTCACGCTCGACAGAGGACGCATTAAAACGCACAATGGTGGTCGCGTCGATCGATCGACCGTGCGATTTAAATAAATAATAACGATCTGATAGAGTTGACGACAAAGATGACCTGTCACAACACAGTGCACGACCATGGAAACTTTCGAAAGGATTCGAAATCACCGATTCACGTTTTGGAAATATTTAAGTGGATCTTCGATGTTTGGAAAGATAACACCGAGACTTGAATGTTTGACAGATCTCGTAGTAAGTGATGCACGTCTACAGGCGAAAAGGGTTTCCTGTTAATCTACACCGAAAATGGCTATAGGATCCAATGCCACTTAATGCTGACCGGTACAAACCACAAACGGTCCAGATATTTGTTACTACCTCAATTAGCAGAAAACTTTTACGCTTGAGGTACTGTTCTTAGAAATTTGTTATTGGAATATTATATTGGTAGCATGATTCTTTTAAAAGAATAGGATTTTAATATTTAATATTCCATTCCTTTCGTTTACTCATTATATATGGTATTCATAAAGATAGGCTTGGAGAGATAAGACAATCGGTTAACTGTAGCTACGAAACAAAGTTAAGAGAATAATTTATTACTAATACTGTTAATAGTTTCTGTGTTCCACTCGTTACATTCAACAGCTCCTAACTGCATCCAGACGAATCGTATACTTTCAAGATCAAATTCGACCAATTCCTAATACCGTTCATGTATAAATGTATCATTCGGATTGTCAAAAGCAGCATCACAGGCCACCCCTTACCCTCTTCATGAAATAAAACGATGGAAAAGTGCGGTTCTCGATTTGCCACGCTTTCTAATCGAATCCCCCGGACGCGATGAGTTAACGAGGCGGCAAAGGGAAATTAGGCAAATGCGCTCTTTGCCAATGCTAATTGTTGTTTGCTCGGGCAACACTTTGCTAATTCAAGAGTCGCGCGACTACCACGATAAAACCTGACATTCCTGTCCCCGGTTCGATCCTTTCTACGATCAAACATCCCGCCGGAAGCAACTCCTCTCGTTTATAAAAAATCGACCTCTAACTTCTCTTTAAAACCTCTCGACAGACCTTCGCCTACCCTAACCTCTTTCCTACGCGTCCACGATCAAAAGTCGAATTTACGTTACGCAATAAAGCGATGCTTAACACAGAGAGGCGAAAAATATCGGAGAAGGGCGACTCATTGACATTCGGCTGGTGGACCGCATAAAAGATAGCCTCTCCCGAAGAAAACGTAACGTTGGAATTTCCCGCGATGGACGAAGGGAGTGACGTCGATGACGACGACGACGACGACGACGGCGGCCAAGAAGAACAAGAAGAAAGAAAGAGAAAGGAGGAAGCCACGGAGACTTTGGTAGGAAAAAGAAGGAGAGGAAAAAAGGGAGGAAGTCCGACCACCCTTGGAAGACAGGGCCGCCGTTCTCGGGGCGCTAGAGGGATGATGAATATAAAGGCAGGGCAAGCAGTTAGGGTGGATTCAACCCTCTCGGCTCGTGGGGCTCCACGGGCCAAGAAGGAGCTCTCAGATCAATACTTTTTATGCGAGAACCACGGCCGAGGAGGTTGAGTCGGGGCGAGAGAGGGTGGTTCGTTCGGATGAGTACGGGGTAGGTACGCCGAGGTGGAGCAGTCTCAGTCTTTCTCAACCTCCCTCCCCCTCTAACCCCCTTGTGCAACCTTCTCTCCAACTCTAACCACCCTTCTTCTCGTTCCACCTTCCCACCCACTCTTCTCTAGCCACCTTCTTCTCCTCAGCCACCCTTCGTAGGCCGCCCTCTCTCCTTTTCTCTCTCCACGTGCCGGCGTAATCAGGAATATCATTAAACTCTCGGCTTCTTCGTTCGCAAGAGCCTTCTCGGTTCTTGGCCCGAGCGTCTCCTTTTCTCGCGCTTCACCCCCTTCGAAGACCTCTTCCTCCCTCAGACAAGACCCTCGTTACTTCGCCGCGTGCATAAAAATAAAAGGGCGAGGAAAAAGTCGAGAACGCAATCTTAACGATTCGTCGAAGATTCTTCCCCTCTTCGTCTATCAAGATTCGTGTCTTTCTAACCGATGGGAGACGTCTGTTGCTGACAAGTTCGTTCGAAAAGGAAGACGCGCCCGTTGGAAGATGTTCGCGCGGAACGATAGACACAGGGTAGACTCTGTTTCCTTCTCTCTTCTTCTTTGAAACAACCATATCTATAGTGGATAGCAGGAATCTGGAGAAATTTCGGGATCGAATCGGATACGAATCGTTTCGTGGCTCGACCTCGGTTTTTTTAACGAGCGATAAGAAACGGATATTTCTTCCTGTTTTTCTTTCTTCTTCTTTCGCTTCTCGCTGTCATCGTGCTTCCTTTCGACAGATAGTTTCACGTTTATAATTTTAGAATACGACGAGGATGAAGGGATGGACCGTGACTAATTCTATGACCGAATCTAGAGCAATGTTGTAAATTTTCGGGACGTGATTTACAAGAAAGAACGTCGTACACTTGGAATAAGGGTATGCAATTTCTTGTAACAACCTTTCTCTCTGGTTTTCTCGGAGTCCTTGACGCATCGCTGTCGTAAATCTACAGGTTAGGTAAAACTAGAGCAACGTTTACAATGGCTTTATGGGGTGAACGCGTTGCGACACGATAAACAGCGGAGGATTGTACCTATGACCCTGACCATCAAAAAGGCTGCACAGTTTGCAAATTGGTTTCGAAAATCTATTTAGCCAGGCTACATCTGTTTGAAAATGTTTTGGGTTATGTTTGCTTTTATTTAATTTAGGACTTTACACAATAGCATTGAATTTGTTCTGCTGTCCTGGAGATATTTTTAGAAATAACGTTTTAAGATATATTGTATATATAATATACTCAACTAAAATAATTTTCGCAGGATTCAGTGAATGTTGTTAATAACTAACTAGTTTCGTTGTTTCAAATCTATAAAAATCGTTAGTTTTAGGATTATTGCCCATTCGTAACATTAATTTTTAACATTGTGAATAACGATTTGATTAGTTTGATAATAGAAATCACAAGTTTTTTAAGAAATATGGAATCTTCGTAGTGACGTTCGAATAGGTGTAAATCGCTTTCGGAATAGGTTTTTTGAAAATTGTATAATTCATGCGAAAAGGTGTATTATACGGTTTTCGCTTCCCACCAGTGCATCATAAACAACGAAGCATGTATGTATATATCATGTTATTTATGTTTCAAGGAAATTCACCTATCTCACAAATGGTCATTTTTCACGATACCAAAAACTACAGCGCTCGCGTGTCGCATTACTCTCTGAAAATATTCCTGTAACCTGTTTCGTATCTTAAATATAGAAATCTTGAAAAAGAAATTTATAGAACGTCCGTTTACTTACCGCGATTGATTCGTCCACAGTTCAACCCTTTAATCGTTTCAAACGCTGCACATATTTTAATCAACGACGTGTACAAATTTCCAATTTGTCATATTCGTATCACGTCATTGCGGATTTTTATGCATTCATGATAAATTTAAAGATGCAAATATCCAGACAACATATATAATATTTATATAAGAATATATAAAATATGCAAAGTGCGTTATAATCGTTACAATTTTTAACAGGCGAAACAAATAACTACGTAGGTTCCATTTCGTAGCTTTTCTTTGAAAAAATATGAAATTGCATATAGATCTAGTCCATCTATCAGAAATCTCAGAATTCAAAATCGCCTCTCATGCATATTCTCGATTATTTGCAACAGTTACGATCGCAGTGAAAACAGGCTACAGAAGCGCATACCCTCGTCTTCTCTTCTTCTCGTTCATGCCGATGCTTTCGAGATATATACCTTATATATATGTCTATACATCTACACACACTTGCATCATCGAATACCTACGGAGTTCTGCAATATGTTATTGTTCAGGTTGAGTGAGTATCTTAGAGACCTTGCCTACCCCTCACCCATTGTCCTGGCCCTTACAGATATTGACAACCCGCAGAAGAAATTGGCGGGATATCTCGAATCTCGAATCTTTCCGGGATACGCATCTGCTCTCGAGGTCCCTCCTGGAGACTTGGCTGAGGATTAAATTCGTTTCTCGTTCGAGGATGCGCCGTCGAGATTTCATGCACGATCGAGAGCTATGACTTTGCCACTTCATAAAAAGGGTCCTTGCGTTTCCCTACATTTCTAAGCGTTTTCGTGGTACACGCGTGTGTATGACGATTCTCGAGGATGTTCGTAATGTACCATAGGAAGAAACAGGGACAAGCGCGAGTAAAATTAAGCCTCTATGATTCGAATTTTGTTTGTTTATGAGAAAAAGGAGCGAGAGATTGAGTGAAAAAATTGCATTTTGTTCTGGGGATGGATTAACAATATTATATTTATATTCTTTTTATGGTTTAGTATCGAATAATCGAATAGTTGGATTTTTAGTATTTAATTTTGTATTTTTCTGGAAGATTTTATTATAAATTTGAAGGCTCTTGCGCGCGGGTAACATGTTTTGATATTTAGAAACAAAAATCTATCTGTTAAAGCTTGCCTCTCCTCGATATGAAAGTGAAACAAATGAAATTATTAAATACGTAAAATAATGATTAATTATACAAAATTATTATGCCAATTGGAACGTAGTAATTTACAAATTCATCCAACTGTTCGTTTTATTTTAAAGAACCACGAAACGATGATAAAAGAAACACTGGAATATAGAAGGTAAACGAGAAAAATATATGTAAGTCTGGGTATACGAAATTAGTTACGATCGAATGCAAAATACCGGGAGAATTCAGTTCAATGTTGAATAAGACGAGGAATCGTATAACGGAGTGGTTTCCGCGAATCGTGCCTTCTAGGTTCTTGCATTATACCCGCTTGAGTTCCTCTCCATCCTAACAAATGGTTTTTGAAAGATGTGGCAGCCCAGGGAGAAAAAAGGAGATTTCAAAGACCAGAGAAATTGAAAAAATGAGGGTTGAACAGGTAAAGGTTATGTAGGTGTTGGTCAAGAGGGAGGAAACGATAACACAGAGTTGGTTGCATACTCTCAAAATAGCGCGCGAACAATTCTCCACAGAAATAGATACGCCTACGAGCTGTAACATTGCGATCATGGGCAAATCGTTTTAACTGGCTGGATGAGAATTTGTCCCTTGCGTGTGTTTTTACAGTATTATATGTAATTCGTTCATAGATCGTTGCTTTTGTTATTAACAATTCGATAAATATAAATACAATCTCCGTTGATTTACCAACACTAAAAATAAAAAATTGGATTGAAAAATTAGTTTCCATTATGATTTATATCTGTATGATGTATCTAGCTGAACGTTAAGAATATGTGGCGGATCGGTATCAACAGGACGCCGACAGGTCGAGGCATCAACGCGGCGCAACACCTACCGGGCGATCTGTTGGTACCAACCGCCAACACTAGAGGGCTACGACGACAACGAGTCTAACTCGCTAGCGGTCGAATATACGAGCGACTGATACAAATACCGCACCTAGCGAGACTCCCTCTACGTCTAAGGCAGGGACTACCGGGCATAGCCTTACTGACGAGTCCACCGGTAGTCCCGGGACGAAACGCAACCTCCCTTTTCATCCGCCACAAACATTTTTGTCTTATCAATAATGTTTTTTAAAAATGAATAAAAATAATCTCTCCCGTGGTGGATGGTGCGATGTTTTGTTGGTTAAATCAATAATGAGACAGGTTAATTTAATTAACTATATTTACAGATATTTTGAAATGTAGAATATAAAGTTAATCGCAAGCGTTGTTCGCTTGATAATATTCGTTATAAAATTGCGCGATACTGCGGTACCGATACTAATCATTATGCTGATTCGTTAGACTGAATCGATACTGGTATTCATTCGCACTACTACTCATGGAGAACTTGGTCGTCTATTTATACTGGTCGAGGGGGGTACCGGAAGGTTTGAACTTGTCGGTAATAGGTTGCACGTAGCAGCGAAATTGCTTTGCCCAGAGTTTGTTTATTACGTTATATGCGTCGTACAGTGTTAATCCTCTGTGGCAAAACAACTATGTGAGGCATCTTCGTATCGCGACGTCCTAAGACGCATATGCCGCTATACTCCTAAAGCGAAACCTATGATACAAAGATTTAACCAAATGCACTGATTATTCCTATTAAAATCAATTATTTTGTAAGACATTAACCAAATGTTCTAGTGTCAGAATTGAGAAGTTTCTAAAATGCACAATTTGACAATATTTATTGATTACACCAAAAAAATCTTTCCACGATCTTCCAATAGAGCTTATCAACATTCAAAAGACCTACCAAAATGATCCCTTTTGACTCTAAAAAGCAGAATCATCGAATCATACTCTTCTCCTAAATCCTCAGCACCCTTCTCTCCCTACAGATAGGATGCACATCAATCCTTCGAACATTCTATCTTCCCAACTCTCGTCTTCATCCTGGCATACTTGCCTCAAACCAACCATAATATCCTCGCAAAACTTTGAACGATTCACGTTTCATATTGAAGGATCTTCTCAAACGTCCAGGCAAATAACTTCATGGCTATTGGTGCAAAATGAATAACCCCATGTACGATGTTTACGGTGGTGCTCGCGTTCTTTGTTCCCTAATTTCAAGCTGGAGTCGCGTTCTCCATTTTTCTTTTGTCTCCGAATCCTTCCATGCGAAAATACGAAAAAAGGCGGAAAATAGCAAAGCGTGCGCCGTCCCGACCGCGAGACAAGACGAGTTAATCCATAGATTGCCTTTTGCGAAAAGCGTTTTTCTACCTGGCTGATGGCTCGACTGACTGACTGACTGTCTAGACCAGGTCGAAGTCATCAGAAACGGAAGAAAATTAGTTATTATCTGATGTAGAATACACCGAAAGTGTATCCCAGCATCTTTACTTGTAGTTTGATGATATAATTGGCAGGTTACACGACCCTTTCGGTCCATGGTTTGACTCGGAGAAAGAAACCTCGAGTAATCTTTCTATTCTTCGAATCTTTTTCGAAACGTCTCCTCTGCTTGGTCAAGCCTTTATTAATGTGTTTTGCTTAAGTTTTCTCTTCTTCTGATCCTTTGACTCGCAATCGGTTCGTTCCTCTTTAGGGATATCATCAGTACCAGTTTGCTTAAAACATTTTGTATACTTTTGTATGTTACCATCGTATAACATTAGCGCACTATTTCTTTTTTTATTTCTGTACATTTAAATTTCCCATAATTATTTACATAACATTTTTTTATTACATAAACAATATCTTATTACGTTAACATGTATGTTATCACCTAATGATCCTATAAAATGTGACGTTACTGTAATGTGCAGCTTCCAATCCTATAAATCATTTCCCATAATTATTTACAATATTTTTTATTACATAAACAATATCTTATTACGTTATCATGTATATTATCACCTAATGATCCTATAAAATATGATGTTACTGTAATGTGCAGTTTCCAATACTATAAATCATAAGCTGGAAGAGAGATCCAGGAGCACGCGTCTGGAAAGAAAAATCAGTGAAGCAGCAAGAACACGCGAGGACTGCCACGAGCCACAATGTGTCTTCCCCACACGATCAGCATCTTGAGACACGCGCTCTTATTTATTTGATTCCAGCACGTACAACGTGGCTCGTTTCGATCTTCGTGCACCCGCGCGATCTCAAAAGCAGCTGCACCCCGTTTTATTGTTACGCCTCTCGAAATCCTCGATCCCTTGCTTCGATTCTCGAAACAGATCGACGCGGATCGACGCAGCTTTTGGTGACGAATTAGCCGATACTCTCCGGGGACACGAACTACTGACTTGCAATTTACGTTAGGAACGGGACAATGACGCGTCCTTAATCGATACAGAAAGATTCTGAAAGATGTGGAATCGATGAAATGCAGTTTTCTTCTCTTTTTAATGGTATTTACGATTCTCTGTCTATTGTTTGGTGTATGAATGTTTGAATTTTGGGGTTCATGCTTGTTGACAAAGAAAATAGCATAGGTTTGGATCGAATGGAAAGATGAGTATTGCATAAACAGTCTTAAAAGAGATTTAAATGATTTCCGTACAAGTAAATAAAAATTGCTTTTTGTAGTTTGTACATAGAAATGACTAGAGTAAAACGATGGAATAATTCCAACTTTATCAAACAAATTTGATACGATATAAAATATCTTTGGAGGAGCCTAAAATCAAACTACGATTATGAGAAATATCGTAGGTATCTTCTTCCTCGAATGTTCTCCAATTCCTTCCAAAGGAAATACACAAAATTACATCAACATATGGTCAGCACGATCGAAACAATTCTCGTCGGTCAGTCAAAGAGTACCTTAACATATTACTTCCTAAAAAAAAGTTCTTTTTCTCGAACGAAACATCTCGGACCACCATGTCAGTGTTCGCGATGAAAAAGAATCGCGCACAGAAAGATATTCTCTGCGTTAATTTCTATTTTTCGATAATGACTTCCTTTATGAACATCTCTGCGCGATTCATCAATAGCAACGGAGATATAGATAGAGGAAACTGTTACCACATGACTAACCAAAGTTTCACGCGGAGAAAGAAAGACCTGACCGACGTAGACTGTAAATCATTTCGAACATCATTACCCTCCCCATCTTCTGTTTCTCTTTGACGTAGCCACCGCGTTTTTGCGAAAAACGTTTTAACGCCGGCATAAAACGCATCGTTAAGCGAGAAAAAGGGACGGCCAAGGGAGGGCCATGATACGTTTTTCTCTGCTACCGCGATTTTAGACGATTCACCCACGCGTTCTGGACCACGTTGCCCCGATACTTTCCACGTAAATGATGGATGCCTCCGTGGAGGTGTCCTGAGTCGTTATGAGGCGGTATCGCGAGTTCAAAGCGTAAAGTCATTCGCGCACCTTGCGGAAGCTGCGCTTAAGATTTCACGGCTAACATATGGTCCGTGATTCTTTACGTTGGAGAATGTGATTTTGGATATTCGGAAAGCGCAGAAGATTCACTGCTTCGAAAATTCCTCTCTCGTCGGTCTTAGGGTATCGGAAGAGAAGATGATGGAGAATTCGAAGTTTGGAAGTGGTGTTGTTATACGAATACGTATTGAAAAAAATAGATATTTTGGAGAATCGAGATTAACCGAAAAAATTCGTAGCGATGGCGTATTGATAAATTTAATCGTTTAGAGTTATATTGTTTTCTATTAATTCTACCGAATCCTCGTTGCTGTATTCTATTCAAAGTTTGTCTTATTAAGTAATGATGGAAGACCCAGAAATATATTGACTATTTTTAGTAGTTGAAATTCTTCGATGAAAATCCATTAAATTCTAGTATTATTTATTTCTAAAGTAATATTGCTGTATATTAGACCGCAGATATTTCACGGGAAAATTCACAGAATGTATGTGATTTGTTCAAATACACAAGGTATTCGAAGTACATATTTGTCATAACATCGAGTAGGTGGAACATATTTGCTCGAACTTTGCTTCTCTAATTGTATTCGTGAAAACATGAACTTGCACAAACATCAGCATTCTAATTCTCGTATTACGAACCGAAACATCCCCAAAATTATAATGCATATCCGCGAAGAACACATACTACTTTCAACAAGAACATACCAGAAATCCATAAACAAAAACTAATTTCATTAATCTTTAGCGATGAAAAATATGTTTCCCTATCTATCACAGTTATCCGTAACAATGTGAAAAAATCATGCTTGTGATCCCTTGCACAGGACGAGAGGTCGATTTCGCGCAAGACATATACACGTTAGAGAACTGCTCGACAGTGCATTAACTTCCACGAAAAGCAGAAGGCAGGTGAGTTATCCGTGGATCGCGTACCGTGTCTGGATCCTCCTCGAGGCGCGTATAAAAGGATGTGCCGGGTGTTGCGCAAAGCCTCTTCGCAGGAAGGTACAAAAGTTCCAATATATCAAGTGCAGTCTTTCGCCCCGTCGAAGAGGAACGAAGAGACGATTCAGGAAGCATCTAAGGAGAGGTGGAGGACGAAACGTGGTTGGAGAGGGTGGCGACGCAACAATGACAACCCCTCCCGATGCACATCAATATCCTCGCGTCGGATGCCACATATTTTTGCCGATACAAATGACGCCACCTCGAGGACCAATACCTGCCTCGTAGTCCTTCGATCATCCGTGACCCGATCGCCCTTGCTATCCTACCTCGGGATTCCTTCTCTTTTTTCTTTTTTTTTTCTCTTGCCTCCCTCTATGAACGAAATAATACCCTTCCTTTAACCGGAGGACGCTATTTTCTGTTGCACAATGTCAACAGATGATTAAGAGCCGAGTCGATGGGCGAGGAACGAAAGAGAGAAGAAGGATCTATTTTCTTGGATGTAGTTTGGGAAATTTTTGCAAGCTAGACAATTTAGCAAGGGAATTGATAGAAAATCCCTGAAATTTAGTAAAAAATATTTCAATGAAGGTTTGCCGCAGTTGTTGATGGGGAGATTCCTAGTTCTGTTTGATTGGTTTTTTATTATTTGTTTATATGTTAGTAGATACGATGATGGATATTAAATATGATCTATGAAGGCAAAAGTTGATAAGCATCAACAAATATAAAAATGTAAAGGATTATAAATACGAAATGTTAAAAGTAATTAATAGTAATCCGTATCGCATATTGTAGGTAATAACATACACAAATATTTGCAATCTTATTACTAATCAACAACAAACAAATTTAAATAGTTATTTGCAGGTATCGAAACTATATTACATATACATTTATATATGTATATATACACAGACCACACACTACTGCACACTATACGCACATATACCACACATCTATCCATTGACCTGAAAAACTTTCTTTTGAAGCTCATAATTATGTGAGGTACGTGACACCTCGAGATCGTTCGATTCCGATTCGTTGGTCGGAAAGGAAGCCTCGCTTTACGATTTTTCCTGGTAAGACGATGATATTTCACGGTGTCCCTGAATAGAAGAGCTCTCCTATCGTAAATGTAAAGATCAAGTGAGCGAGATTGTCCCCTCCTTTTGCCTTCATCTCGCAAATTCTTGCTCTAATCTGTGAGTAATTGTCCCGGGGACAAAAGGGAAAACCGGGCCGAGTCTCCGGGACCTGACCGACCTGCCAACGTGCCTTTTTTCCTATCCCTGCATTTTTTTTACTTTGGCGATCAGACTTGACACCCACACCGACGATTAATCTTCAATTATGGCGCCGCTGACAGCCGTACTCGTAACACTTTTATAGCTACCCCAAAGAATACGTTCGAGAATCTACTGAAATTTATCCGCAACCATCGAGACCGGATTATGCACGTACTCCTTCTTTGATATTTCCTTGAACACGTTTCGTTTCTTTCTTCCTACGTAATGCTTTTGAGTTTAAGGATATGTGGAGATGATTTTGTTACAAAGAATGTGTCGATATATGCATGAGGTAGTTTTTAGGCAATTTCATGGATAACAAATGAAATTCTCAACCTGGTAGCGAAAGTTTACACGTTTACCGTCTTGACTGATTTTTTGATTATCTTGATACTGTGGCTACAAGGAGTATTGGTACACTATTATAGAATTTATATGTCAAATAATTAGGCCCAAGGATATTATCGTTTAATAATTCTTCTGTACGATTAGAAAAATAAAATTTAGAATTTAATAAGAAAGCGTATTATTGGAAAATAAGAGTATGTGTCAATACTTTTTGTAGCTTTCAACCCACCGTTATAGATATATTTATAGGTAGAGTAGTATAAAATTATTTGATTACGTTAAGTATATTCTTAAAGATATATTTAGCATCAAGGTTAACAGAGGATTATTAATTATAAAAGTTATCCTTTTAAGTTAATTTGGATAAAAGATCAATTTAATTATCCCTTAGATTGGTAGAGTAACAGTAGAAATATCAAACTTAACGTTACTATGAGTCGAAAATCCACGGTGTAAAGCATCAAGAAACATCAATTTCCAATTTCAATTTGAAAATCTCTTCGTAGAAAAGAGTTCTTGAAGTCGTACTCTAGCCAATAAGTTTGCTATTAGACATAAACGCTGTGTTTCTTAGGAAACGTAAGAAATTACAAGGCTGGCATAGGTCAAGGAGGCGTAACTGCTCGTACGAACCGGATGTTCGTATGGCTGAAACACGAGACAGGTCTAATTTCTTCGACGACAGTGTTCGAAAAAGACAAAAAAACCAAGGGAAAGGAAGAAAAGCTCAAAGATGCGTGGAGAAAAGTCGGAACCTTTGACCATAGAGGGCTGGTGGCAGAAGAAAGGGGGACAGGAAATTATAAGTCAAGCTTTAAGTCTCACGGCGTCGTTTTGCAACGACAAAAAGCATACTTGAAAATTGTAGAAAACTACTAGGAGTAAAAGATAGAAATTCAAATCTCTCAAGGGAAAAATACCTTTCACGGAAATTTCGCAAAATACAGTGTGATAGAAACAAAATTGTAGAAATGAGTTATGAAAAATCGAGAAGAACGATAAATAAAGATGTCAAATTTCATAAATATGTGGAATGAAACAGAATTATAATTATTATTTGCTCAATTTTGTTTCATCTTATCGTAGTGTTATTTTTTTACTTTGTTAAATGGAACATTTATATATAAATATACGGCACATCGATCGATCATTGAGTCATGTAATATTATGTTATCGGATAGAAACGCCATCGTCACATCCATTTTTTATTTACTTGTTGTTTCATCGCGGAGCTGAGAGGAATGCACGAGAACACGTCGCGTCGTTTCGATGGCATAAGTAAGTCTTTATTCTCGGCTGCCATCCATTATGATCTCAGGTGACACCATTAGACAGCTTTGCGTCTATCCTCGAGCTACATTTTCCCCTTAAGAACTCGTGTCTCGTATACGCCTAACTTTCGTCAGATAAATTTGTCTTTGCCAACTCTACTGCTCTCGCAAAAATCCCGTGCAAAATTAAAAGGGACCGGTAATTAATAACCTCTGTGATTGATAGTGTGTTCTAACGTGACGATATGCAACGTATAATTTTATCATAGGCATTGCCTCGATTTCCATTACTTTTTTTTTAAAGCAGCTACAAAAACGTCATTGGACCATTTCTCTCTAATACGATGTATATCGTGAATTTTGTAAAAGTTAAATGTTTGTAATTCTCATTCAGCTTTTTAGTTTAGTTTCAGTTCCAGGATCATCTTCTTTTCTTAAATCACTGTTCTTTCTTCTCGAAAATTTATTCTAGAAATTGTATCGATTACGAGCGGAAATCCATATATGGATTTTAAATGTGAAACATTGAGTACGTAATATTAAACATACATATTAGGTCGTCCGGAAAGTGTCTTTCTTTCGCAAACATTGTTTTTTACAACAATGCACCTTCATACAAACGTGAAACCAAATCTGTGAAACATTGCGGTGTTTACCTCAACAAAACAAAATAGATCGTACGTAATTCGACAAATTAATATGAAACAAAAAACGCTGTGCGTCTATTATTTCCTCATAAAACGAACGAAACTTTTCGGACAATCTAATATTTTAACACGTATGATGGATATTGTACATGTACTTATTATGTATGAAAAGATATGTGATACAATATCAACGACAGAAAAGAATATTTCGTTCGGAAAATATTCCACGAAAATGTCTACAATGATATATTATTATCAAACGAGACAAATTTCAAATACACGAGACCAGAGCAATGCTTCAACAGAATCCATGTAGCACGTGTGTACAGGCTATATAAACTCAACTACACTGCGTCTCGTGTAAACCATCCTCATTACAGTATCTCTATGCAACGTGACCGATAATACGGTTTGATAGCGGTGTAACATCTGTGTGACACCTCTTTGGGAGCTGAAAATTATCGTTATCATCGACCATTCGACAGCTTACACTAAACGATCCGGCCGAGAAAGCGACGACAGTTGTGCAAATGCGTGGTTAGCCTGTCAGTCTGTTAGTGGTCTGATGACAGATGTTGCAATGCTGGTTGCACGCTACAGTACTGTATTTACAATTTGTATTTCATTGTGAATCGTCTTGAATTTCGTGGAATTGTATTCTTTGTATCTTTCCCATTTTTTTAGATAGCTCCAGATTTTCCTACAACTCTTTCATCCTTCCCACTTACTTTACTAATTACAACACCTGATCAACTAAATTTCTTCAAACACTCACGACACTCGTGCATTATTCTTATCCTATACCAATAAAAATTACAAATATGCAAAAGAATTGCTTCTCAAATTAAAACTAAGAAAAGGCCAATTTCACTTGCCACAACATTTCATATTCTTACTTCACAACTACCCTAGATTCGAAGATGGTATCCCACTGGGGGTAGCCATCCACAAGTTATAATACTATATCACTAAGCTATAATATTTTACTAAATGTCCTACTGGACAAATTGTAAAATGTAGATAAATAAATAAAAAAAAACAACTACCCTAGAATCTTCAAGATGGAACCATTGAATATCCAAAGCAAAAAGTTGAACTAATGTAGTATCGTAAATATAATAATATTAGTTTATTAATAATAAATGGATTAGACAGAAAACAATGATTATTTAACATGAACTAATCGCGACAATGTATTATAATTAATTAACAACTCTCGTCAACACAGATGCAACTCTCTCTCAACAACGCTAACAAAACTATCTTGACAACGCAATCCGCACTCTCTGGCTTCTCAACTCATACTGCCGTTAATTCGTTTATGTCTCTTAGCAACCCTTTGTCTTCTGTCTGATATCTTTTGTTTAAGCCCTATCATGCACACGTTCAGCAACCGCTTGTTTACAATTCGCACGACACCCCCTAGGCCCCTCGTCCACGATACTACACTAATAACGTACCATAAACTTACTGATCAAGAAGTATTTCTTCTCAAATTAAAAATAAGAAAAGTTCAAGTATATTCCATCCTCTATCCCTTCGTTAATTCGTCACTTCACAGTTCCACCAGAACTTGGAACATCGAACCATTCAGAAGAACGAAGACAATAGAACCATCCAAAATAAGAAGACAAATTTCCAACGTACGAGTACTATAAACTTATTGAAACAACTAGGCGTTCCTTCTCGAGATCACACGGTGTTCCTCGAACGTAGAAATAAAAATTCGACCCACATTCGTGCAATACTTAGACACATGTACGCCACCGACAAAAGGTTGCCTCCCCCGTGCTGGGTTAAAAATGATGGTTTCCTTTCCGAAAACTGAAACTGCAAGAGAACTCGATGCAACAGACACGTTCGACAATAGACTTTCCAAATGGTTCTCGTTATTGGTTTCGATGCTTCTGGACCACGACAGCGGTTCCTGACCGTTTAGAGAATAACCAGAGAGCTTCTTCGGTTTAAGTAAGGGTTACGAGGAAGGACCGCAGCGACTCTTTGCCGTGCGCCAATAAATCAGACTCGTGTTAGCCTGTGGAATCTTGTAACTGGTTCTGGCCCTATTGGTAACGTTTGTCCGCCTTTTGAAAACTGATTTCCAGCAGCGGAATTTTGACTTCCAAGATCCGAATCTACCATCGTTGCACAAAATCTGATGACGTCTTCGTTGCCTGATCCCCTTTAAAATACTGAACACGTGTTGAAGAACGAGAGCCACGTAAGAATGTTGAGAGATGCTTGGTATCTTGTAATCGGTGATTTTTCCCGTGTTAATTAGATCTCCGTATATATTTGAATGACTGCGGATGTACGTTTATTTGTGGGTTTCTGCATGTAAAGCGTTCAACTTTGCAACATACACGAGATTAACAAATTTGTGATAGGAGATATCATGAATTACAATAAAGAATACGTATATACACATTTATGGGTTTCTGGGGGTGATACAGCATAGAAAATAGAAATTCATTTTATTCTTGTGTTTCGATGATATATTTTGATATTGACAATATTCGTGCTTTAATGATAAAGTTTGAATAAAGTAATTCGATATATTTTCATATAATATTTGAAATGGATCTTGGAAATACAAAATTGCCAAAGCATCTTATCTGTTATTTAAATCTAGTTCTGAGGCTAGTCTAAACGTGACCGAACGTGGAAACCATTTTTCGAATTCTCGTAATCAGCAGTGGTTTAAAAGGAAACGATACATCAATCTCATTTAAATACGTTGCCACTGGTCAGATCGGACGTATGCCACGATGACACAGGAAGTTGATTCTCCGTTTGCTAGAGCGGTGATTATTTTCCCAACATGTGATTCGAACGTGTCGAATCCCCAAGGATTACCTATCGTTAGCCGAAATTTCAACGGACAAACTGGTCCAAGTGTGTGTTAATTTTATTTTGTTTGACATACATCACTCTATCAATAACACGGAAGTTCAGTAATACAGCGTCTACAGGAAATGTTGCTCCTTCTTCGTGCGTTTTTGCCACCAGATGCTAGATCCGGATTTAATATATTTAGTATCTGTAAGGTATGATAGACATAATATAAATATTCAGTATGATTCTAAATAGACAATGAAATTCGTACGTTTGACTTTGAAACGATAAAAATTGTTTTCTAATAAAATGCCATATTCCTGTGTTGTAATTTTAATAAAAGTTATCTGATGATTCATACAACAGATGTCTAACGATAAAAAATTCAATATTCGCACAAAATGAAATACGTTGGATGACGAAATTTTTTTATGAAAAAGATTAATTTGATGTTTCTAGAATATAGTTTACGGTTTACGATCGTGTGGCTTTTCATGCGTTATACAATTTTTTTCTACGTGTCAAGAATAAAAGAGCATCTCCTATATTACTCAATAAACTGTAGTCTATTTATAAAATATTTATACAAAAAATTATATTGATATTTTTATATAAAATAACAAACTTCCCCATCAATGCTTTCAAATAAGGAACAGTCCCTTTTTTACAGTTTCAAAGGACGCATAATCGCTTTGCCGCGCGCGCTGGTAGCCAGGAAGAATAGTGCGCGCGCCATCCGTTCCATTTCCGATTGGAAACGCAAGAATGTGTTTTACACGGACGTTACTTTGCGGTAACGACGACACCGGGCTCTATAACTTACAGCTAGCCTTGACTTTCTGGGCGATCTAAAGAGCGGTAACGACGCAGCATCCGTGAGCTAACGTTCCGCTGCCTGTAAAGAGTTTAACTGGTGGGACGCAATAATTCAGGCCGGTCTATGGTCAGTGTGGAGCAACCTGAAAGGGCTAAGATATTTATGGGTTGCAGCTGATCTTGGTCCATGTAGAGCTTTTCTTTTCCAGAACGAGGGTGAAACCAGCCTCGGTGTCTCCCATCGCCATTGGTATCTTTTCGTCACTGTACTATTATATTTACCTATGCATAATATATGTTATCAGTACATTGTCTCCTAACTTTAGGAAAGACCGATACCAGAACGAATATATTCCTTGCGTTGCTTCCTTCGTCATAGTATTTTCAAAGTATTCAAACACGTAGAAACCGGACAAAATATGTACAATCACGACGATGAATATACATACGATCACGATAAATGTTTCATGAAATTTCTCTATAAATAAATATGCAAATGCCATCGTGCGAGTTTTTGTATTTGACAGCTCGTTAAAATCGATAGTTTATATTTTCTTGTAAAGTAAAAAACGTACAGCATAGAAGACAATCAACTTTGGTACGATTCGACGTCTCGTAGCGTGTCGTGTTTAATGGGAATTATATCATCGATGAAAATTCAGAATTCTTGAACCGGTTTTAGAAAATAATTCCCGTCTTCTTTCTTACAGATACATTTACGTGTTGAAAACAAACGTACATCTTTACGTATGGACACTTTGCCTTATACACATTAACCATACCAAAGCGAAGAATTTCAGAAAAATGACAGTAGAAGTCATTTTCGCTATATCCGGCATTTAATGGCTAACTTCTCAATCCTCCATTTATCCACGAACTCGTTTCTGTACCTTTATACCAACACATAATTACACATGAGTAAACCCCCTCCCCTTCTCTAAAAAGGTCCATCGCCATCGGTAATCCAAGCCTCCGAGAAAACCCTTTGCCAAGAGAATTCTTTCGTTACCCCTATACAATTCGAGGAAATGTCTGTTGTGGTTCAGCCAGTGAAACGTAGCTGGCGATATACACAGTGTACACAATCGAAGAACCATCGAATCACGGGTCCTTTATGACGTGGTAATGCTATATGGGTTGGAGGGAAAAAAACAGAGGCGAGAAACCCTTTTGAATCGACGTAAGCCAGGGAGGAGAAGAGTCGTGTTTGGGCGGTACAAAACGATGGATGGTTTGCGCCGCTGTAGAAAGTTTTCTTTGACGGGATATCGTAGGTACCGCTAATGGAAGTTGGCGCAACATTCGAAGGTGGTAGCTCGTGAAACGCGATCAGGATTTAACCCTCCGCGACCTCTTCACCCCCGTCTCCAGCTTTGCCACCCGTAATCCGCCTACGTCGAGTGGACACCGTTCCAGAGAGAGCGCACAATATCGAAGAAATCCCTCCTGGTCGGTTCTCGCTTGTTACTCGCGCCATATGTGGTCCAATTCGAACAGGCTCGTGGCGGTATTACTATTTTCGTCACGTGTCGTTACCTGACGCGAGATCGAGTTTCCCTGATAGCCAGCCTAGTCTCTTTCTCTTTTCCTTTTCGTTTTCTCTGCTTTGCCTTAGGGAAATTATAGAGGGTGCATAAAGATTTCTTGATCGAACGAGAACCGTGTAGTTGGTTGTTTATTCTTCGGGGTTAGGTTTGGTGGTATTTGTCCATCAGCCGAAGGATGGTTAAAAAATGTTGTTCTGATAGTATTTGAGATTCTTAGACTTTTTTTGATCATATATACTTCTTTAGTCATTTATGCTTCATTCTTAGTACTATGGGCTTAGGTTTGATGGTGTTTGTTCATCAGCTGAGAGGTGGTTACGAAGTTTGATTGTGACAGTACTTGAGATTGTTTGACTTCTTTAGTCATATATACTTCATTCTTAATACTGTGGGCTTAGGTTTGGTGGTGTTTGTTCATCAGCTGAGAGGTGATTACGAAGTTTGATTGTGACAGTACTTGTGGTTGTTTGACTTCTTTGGCCATATGTGACGCTTTCCTAATATTTTCCGGCTAGATTTGGTGGTATTTGTTCATCATCCAACCATCATCCATCCAATCATCCATCCAAACATCATCAAACATCAGCTGAGGGATGGTTAAAGGGCTTGATTGTGACAGTACTTGAGATTGTTTGACTTCTTTAGTCATATATGCTTTATTCTTAATACCGTGGGCTCAAGTTTGGCGGTGTTTGTTCATCAGCTGAGAGATGATTACGAAGTTTGATTGTGACAGTACTTACGGTTGTTTGACTTCTTTGGTCATATGTGACGTTTTTCTAATATTTTCCGGTTAGATTTGGCGGTATTTGTTCATCATCCAACCATCATCCATCCAACCATCATCAACCATCAGCTGAGGGATGGTTAAAGGGTTTGACTGTGACAGTACTTGAGATTGTTTGACTTCTTCGGTCATATGTAGCGCTTTTCTAATATTTTGCGGTGTAATATGAGAAATGGTTAAGAAGTCTGGTTGTGATAGTACATCTACTTTGAGCTGTTTGTGAATAAATTGATGTATGTTTACAGATGTGTCTATACAGTTGTGGCGGATGAAAAGAGAGTCGTGCGTTTCGTCCCGGGATTACCGGTGGACTCGTCAGTAAGGCTATGCCCGGTAGTCCCTGCCTTAGACGTAAAAGGAGTCTCGCTAAGTGCGGTATTTGTATCAATCGCTCGTATATTCGACCGCTAACGAGTTAGACAGACTCGTTGTCGTCGTAGCCCTCTAGTGTTGGCGGTTGGTACCAGCGGATCGCCCGGGAGGTGTTGCGCCGCGTTGATGCCTCGACCTGTCGGCGTCCTGTTGATACCGATCCGCCACACAGTTAATTCATTAATATTTTGGTAATAATTTAGAGTTAGTTTATTAATTGTAATTAGTGCTTCTAGCGAAGAAATACAGAAATATGAAATTTTATGAATAGGCCATACTATTTATGAGTTTCTGTAAATATTTGGCTTTGAGTTTGATATTGATCTTATCAAAAAGGATAGATTGAAATAATTTATAGAATTCCGCAACGTTATGCACATTTGTTTTAATTATGATACCTATTAAAAAAGACACATAAAAATGTAGAACATACGAAAAACTGTATAAAAATTTTGTTAATATAAGAATCCTGTAGCGTACGCTGAATAAATAGATTGTATCATAAATCGGATGGTTTGAAGAATATCGAAATTTGATTCATAATATACGATATAGTAGACGAAATTACTTATCGATTTTGTATATAATATTTAAACACAGAGCTTCCCGTACAATTTTTTTCATATTTACTCAAATATTCGCTCGAAATATCGTATTTTTCGTATTTTATCTACATAGAATTTTCACAAGCATTTCAATAAAACTGTTTCCATGACGCGAACAAACATCCGTCATAACATTTAAGATATATAGAAAATAAAAAAATGAAATAGAAAATTGCGAAACGTTTAGCTTAAAACGTTATAGGAATATGGGTTTGGATGGCAAAGAATTCAATGTAATGAGACCTCCGCTTTAAGCTTCGTTTCTAGAAATACGTAGCACAATACGAATTTGCTGTGCAGCTACGATTTCAATCGAGAAACGATCGCGTGAAGCGAAGCAGAAACGCAAACCTGATGCCTGTGACGCAATACAATGTATGGTACTTCATACCTGCAAAACCTTGCATTTGTAGTTTGAACTGATGCGTATCTGCCATAAAGAAATTCGTTCACAATTAGGATTATGTCTTACACACGTATCAAGCAAAAAAGACACTTTGTATATGGCAAAGCGACTTATCTGATATGGTATTTTCGATATTGAATATGGACTAATCTCCAAACTTTTAATTCTTTACAGCTTGAAATAAAACGAATTTGCTATAAATATATTTCTATATGAAACAACATCCTCTTTTATTTGAGTAATGATTTAATAACTTTTGCAATAAAATGTCAATTTTATAAATGATCCATTTTAGACCAGAAATTCGATGAAACGTTATTTGATATTCATAAATAATTAAGGTATGGATTGATAGTTATAATCTCGTTTTCTTTACAAGAAGACTATACAATTAGAACGTACGATTCATTTTCATTCAGATTCCTAATCTCATCTTTATTATTAATACATTATACCATATCTACATTGACAAGAATTAAAATCAACCTAATTAAAATTGATCCGGCTTTATTAACAACCAACTCCGTGATTATGCAAATTTCTAATTAAGAGGCGACCCGATTAACAAGTTATGGCGCGGAAATTCGCGTATAAAAGCGAATGACGAACTTGAATGCCTACAAATTGACAGAATCGCAATTTTCAAAATGAAGTCGCGTCCACCAACATACTGAAAAACAAAGGTACGTCCGTCTATGTAACCCAAAGGCTAGATCAGCTTTCGTCGAAACAATTCTCGTCAAATTCCAGTCTATCCATCACGAAATCATCGTTTTGCGACCACAAAGCCCGGAAGGTCTTTCAAACAGATCGATTCGTTCGTATCTTCAATCGCGAGTATCTCCTCTGTTCGTGTAGAATCGCGGATTATCTTCGTACAATCTTTCATAGGCGAAAAAAAGAAAACGTCTTACTCAACGGGTTAATCCACTTGGATACAATGGACACATGGAAACCGTGCAATTATCCAGCTTCCGTTTGAAAGCATCGGAATAACGTCATACAGAATACGCGTTGAAACGTTATCCTTAAGGTTGGATCGCACGAGCGAACGATTTCGAAAGCAACGACTTATCCCTTCTCCATTTTGGTGTTCTCGTTGTTGTTAAAGGATTGGCGAGAGTGTGAAGAGGCAACGGAGCATGTCGCAACTCGTTACTGTCGATGAGATTGGAATCTTTAAAGGAGCGCCGATCGTTTTCCCCTACTCGTCGTCAGCCCGTGTTTAACCGTGTAATTTGCTATGGGAGAGGTATCACGCCGTGATAACGATCGCTACCTTACGAGAAATGTGATCCGACAGCATGAACGAGTCGGATAGAGAAGCCCTGTCCGATTAAATATCTCGCGCGCCGTATTAAGCTGTCGAACAGGATGCTCGTTGCTTGTCGAGTGACTATACGCGCGTTATCAAGACATGCTGATGTAATTACGACGAGTCTTAAAATCTATTAAGAATCAACGTTAGATTAAAATTTCATTTTGTTATCGAATATTTGTTGCTAATCTGCTATTAATTGCGACTGCAAACGGGGAATTCCAAGGATCCACTTAGATATTTTTTTTTTTTTTTGTCATTACTTCTTTCGCTTATTTTATATAATTGCAGAAAGATGAGAGAAGACGAGGTAGATATTTGTAACGTTATAACGTTATAATATTATGATATTGCTTGGTTCGTAATGAGCTAATGTAAAGTATAATCGGTCAAAGCTGTATCGCGTGAGCCGTATCAATTTACAAGCTTATATTATATTAATTAGCTGACGAGAAGAGAACAAAGATAATAAAATGATTTCATCATATGTAGGTATATCGTTCTCTGTTTCTCCAGTGCTTTTATGCGATTCCTTCTTTTTTGAAACAGCTGCATCGCTCTATCTATTGTTTCAGTTTCGCAGATGTGCAACGCCACTAAAATACCGGCGCGTGTCATTCGGATAACCCAGCTAATTAGGCAATAAATGTGCATCAACGCCGTCTGTTGTACCGATAAATTTCGAAAAAGCGATCGTTGATTTGTGTAACCACTTCGTTAACGTCGATGCTCGACAGACGTTTAACGTCTACAAGGAAACATTGTGGATAATTTAAAAAATACTCCATATATATTCTGGAACAAATAGAATTTTCGTGAATGGAAGTTTGCACTGTAATCTTGTAAATATAAAAAAAAAAATTGCTTATTGAATTAAACAGATCTTTTTCTATCAAAACCACTTTTAAAATACATCTCCAATTTTTCACAATTTTCTTTGAAAGGATAAAATTATTTATCCGTCGGGAGAACAGCGTTACTTTCGCTTAGATAGCACAAAAAGGAGTCCAGAATAAATTTTTCCGTTATCAAAGGTATACGTGGACGAGCTGTGCCTATGATAAAGTAGCACAAACAATAACCTGAGAGAATTATCTCATCGTTAAGTATCTGTGTGTTCTTGGGGTATCGTCTTGGAACAAGGTTCGAGTTATTGGTTCCTCGCCATATCTTTCAGCTTTCGATGTCGCCGATGGTGCAAGCAGAAGAGGGCCAGGTGAGGGTAAGCACAGCTGCCCTTACGGCTTTCTAAAACCTTTGTAATTATCTTCTCTCTTTCACTGTTTTTTTTTCCTTCCTTTATTTTCACCTTTTTCGGCGATCTTTCAATTTCACGTTTACAAACTTTGTCAAACTGATACGCCAATTTTGAACGATCGATGACAGCATACAGCAATTATTTTCTTTATGCTGATTTGAAGATTATAATTTACATGACTTTTGCGCAAAGGATGTCCATTCATTTATAATTGATGAGGGAAGAGGCAAGAAGATTGCATGTGGGCAATTTTGAACGATCGATCGGCGTATAAAATGATCAGATAATAATTAAAGTAAATTGAATTTTAATGATACCGTTTTATTATTTACATCACTTGTTCATTCATTTATAATCGATTGTAATTAAGGAATGAATTTAGTTTCGAATTTTGTTGTTAGGTCACGGAGAATGCTAGCGATGGTATTTTTTTCGTTATGAATATAAATATTTGGATAATAAATTATAGATAACAAAGAACCAACGAAATAATTAACGAAGTAAGAATAAACGAAGTAATTAGTCCTTACTCGATTCTAACGCATGAAAAAGAAATGCAGAAAAAATAAAGATTAAAATAACGTATAAATAGACGTAATCATAATCTTCCTACAATTAAATATTATAATGCAATCTTATCGACTTCATTAAAAATTAATAAAACAATTAGAAGAGTCAATTCTTTAATCTTGTTACAGGTTATTTTTCTTTTACTTAGTTGTTTACATTCACAATTTGTCCGATTTGGACATTTGGTAGAATTTGGTGTCGTTAAAACTACAATAGAAAAATGATTCATTCACCACGATATATTGATTCATTTACAGGTAAGTAACTTACAGGTAGTACTTGAAAGTTAAAGCGGACTAATGTCTATTATCTTTTTAAATAACAGGTTGAGGCAAATCGACGGCCAATCGAGTGTTTCAGGATTCGAGAAGCGGCACCTGCCTCCTCTTCCTTTCAATACATCTCATCAGCGAGATTGGAACAAGGATAGAGGCGATAATTAAAATGTATCCCCGTGAATACGCGCGCTCGTCATTAGTTTGTTTAAATCACCCTCGAGCGACTCGAAATGGCCGAATAATTATATCGATGCGGAAATACAAAAAGAAATTGGTAAATAAAAGATAGAAAATATATAGAAACTTATAACAAATTAAAGTATTGAAACAAACTAATAAAATGTAATAAGAAACCAAATTGTCTCCTCCAAAAAAAAAAGAGAGAAAAGTTCAACAAGCTAATAAAATATAATGAGAGATTAAATTATTTAAAAAAAAAAGAAAGGGAGAAAAAATACCACAGTGAAGCTTTCCTTAAAGAAACCAAAAATACAAAATTAGAATAACACATCTTCCAAAAATATATCGTGGTATTAAAGATTTTGGTAATTACATAGAAAAGGCTACGGCTTACCGATTTTGATGATCTTGAAATTTGTCATCAAGATTAGTATTCTGATCAATTTCCTATACATGTTATCCCCGCTCAGCTTTAATTCCCAAAAAACTTCAATGCAATTTATCACATTTCATCCTGGAGTAGGCGGATGCATTTTTATATCATCCAACCTAGTCTTAACTCATCGATGAAAGAGGTAATTATTTTTAGATATTGTATAAATAAAAAAGAAAAAAAAATGGATGGATTACAGTGTGGTATAGAATAACACCCGGTAGCCATTAGAGCGTAAAATAATTTTCACTAAACCTATTGATATGTAAAACGTTGCATTATATCTTATCTGTCTGTTCGATACGTTCATATTAATAATTAGAGTCAGCATATATATGTTTCCTGTATAAAACCTAATGACAACCATGCACGGTCTTAGTTTTCCAGTTAGATACAAAAGTATATTTAATATTTAGTATATATGAATAATAATGAATCGAAGTAATCTTTTATTTTAATCTAGTTTAATCTTTTATTTTATACTATTTATACTAAAGCTGATTGACATGGATGAGTTAAATTTCGCATAGCATAGCAAATTATATAAAACATTATATAAAGAAGCGGCCAGAATGAAGTACGATGGAAACTAAATGTAATTGAAGTTTCTTCTTGTTGTTTAAAAAAATTGTTCAAAATGTTGATTTTAACAACATACTTCACGCCCATTGAAAACGCTGAAGTATCCCCTTTCACAGTTTTCAACACCTTCTTCAAAGTTACATTAACGTAAACGAAAACGTAACATTATCTTCGAAAAAATGCCACGATAAAAGTTCCTCTTTTCAAGGAAGGAAAAAATACAATACTGTGTAAGTTGATTGATATTTCCGGTTTCTTTTTCAAACTTTGATATATCGAAAAAGGCTATTTATACAAGGAAAATATAAAAATATTTTAATTCAACTTTGAAACTACCTAAACATAATCTCAATCAAACAATTAGGTAACAATGACTAATTTCGTCATTTTTATCTCGCGATTGGTTCAAAGCTAAATCTAATTCCAAATGTTAAGTTTTTTCACTGTTATTTTATAATTTTTTTGTTATTTCACCAGTTTATTAGTGAACATTAAATTAAACTTCCTTTTTAACTGTTCACTGCTGACTTTCTATCACTTAATTCGCGTTTATATAGTTGTTAGATTAGGTTTGATTTGTGTTTCTCTTTAATCTAAAATTAAAAGTCACTAAGAATTGTTTACAATACCTTTTTTCCTTAATGATACTTTACCTTTTTAAGTAGCTCTTTTTGATACATCGAAGTTCGAAAGAAATCAGAGGTACCGACCAAATTGTAAAATATTACCGGGGAAAATATCCAAATTCGCGTTTGCCATCGCGACATTGCAAAATGTCACCGAGGTGCGCGCGTATCTCGCTTCCGCGACGGTGGTATCAGTTCGGCCTACGATTTCCGAGGCTCGTAAACATAACGCAATTAGGCAAAGTGGCCATTTAAATCACCTCTGTAGCCGCGACTAAAGTTCCCCGTTATCTGTCTACTTTACGAGCGGCGTGAGTAACAGCGCGTTACTCGCGCGCGAGTACCATCGTGTTTCCGCCCGTACACGGTCGTACACTCGATAAACCTTATCCTCGTTCGCCTGACTATCGCCAACTTCTCCTCCAGGCATTCAAAAAAAAAAAAAAAAAAAAGGCACGCGGACCATTTTCAAGCGTAAGTCGCTCATAAACTAGGAGGGTAATCGTAGAAACGAGAACATTCCTCGGGGAATGTTTGTTACAAGAAAGGAGTACGCGAACTCTTTGAGCCTGTATACGTCGTTTGGATAACGAGTTTTCGTTGAGTAACACGCAAGAAATTTCGAGAATCGTCACTGATAATGGAATCGGGGAATTTTTCAAGCAGGAACGAAGAGACCGGAAGATTGCCGGTATTGGAAAATGGTAAAGAATTGGTAAGAATTGGGAATAAAATTGATCGAGGATTGATAGAAAATAGTTAAAGCTAGGTTTTGGGAAGAACGATAATGGAAATATTGTAATTTATATTAAGAAACTCTCGAGATACTTCACTGAACTTACGAAAATTATATCTTCTGATGTAAGAATATAAAAATGGTACGATATGAATCTGAATCGTCAAACTTTCTAACTTTTTTTTAAATAAATCTACTATTTTTCAATCAATAGGTAATTCTCCTATCCACGAACGAATTATTACACGAGACCAAAGAAATGATTATTTTAAAAAATCAAAGAGACAATAACAAATTTCTTTGTCCCTCCATCGATCGAATCTCGTTGGCCATTCGGGAAAAAATAGAAAAATCCTGACCTAAAATTTACTGATCATCAACGCGCATAAGCTTACTACATACATATGTAATGAAGATACATGTTCAGCCATTAGCGAAGACAACGATTCATCGTAATGAAAAAACAAATATTATAATGCGGCATGGTACGAGCGTATAAAGGTATCCATCAACCTGACGTGTCTAATGATACAGTTTTAATATTCCTGCGATTGTTCACGTTACCCCGTTGTCGGTCATCAACCATATTGCTATGGTAATAGGTATACCTTTCCATTTCGTTATTGTATACATTTTAATTAAGCAGATACCTCGTATTAATCGCCGCGAGCCACAACCATATACAGTTTGCTCGATCGAGCACGTCAAGAAAGGATTGAATTAATGATGACGCCACGTCGAGGGTCGTCCATCAAGAGCATCCCTTTCGTTCGTTCCGTAAATTATATTAATTTCAACTGGTTCCGAACGCACGTATTAACGATTTCCCTTCTTGGTACGTGGCGTCAGGTGTATCGTTTGCATCGTTTAATTATTTATCTCGTGTAATACGCGTTTCGTTTTGGTTTCAGGTCTCTTGTATCGATCGTTGCGGAGAACGTGAGAGCTGCAATTGCGATCACTCGATGTTAATATTAAACTGCTACTATATGTTTCCTAACGCATATGGTATTATCGGAGGAAACGGGTGAATCGGCCGTTTGCGGAAATAAACGTCGACATACCCTCGTGTAACGCACGGAATGATCGTCTCGATGCGTATGGTGATATCGAGCAGTTAGGTTTAAGTTCTGCACAGGTCGTGGTTGAGGTGGCGAATACCTTCATTTATTTATCTGGCAAATCACGGGTACAAGCACTATGATACAAGGAAAATAAGAAGTTGCGATAATGAAAAATAGTTGTACAACAAAGTAAACAAAAACAGACGAACATATATAAGAAAATATAAATATATTTAAGAAAAAGACGGATGGAGGAAGTTAAATTATAACACATTAGGAGTTAAATAATTGCAACGCTCATCTTCTTAACTTGAACTATAGTAGGATCCAGAGAAGAGAAGGACTAGATCGCAGATATTATTTGCATAGCTGCACACCGTGCCGATAGGGTCACGAAATCTGAGATCACTCGAGAAGTAGTCAACTCGGAAAACAAGAGTACGTATTACGTAAAGAACACGAACAAGCGTTGAAATTAAATAAGTCGAAGTAACAGAGGACTGTCAATGTGATTATTGATGATTTTAGATAAAAGAAGAATACTTGCGGAATCTTGTTGCAAATGTTTTCAGACAGACACGTTGTAAGGCTAGTCGAAGGTTGAAAATGAAAAATAGATAAACAGCAAGGATGAAGAATTATACGATCCTTTCAAACGCTGAACTGATCTACTGTATTCTTTTTACACAGTTATTAATTTTACGTTATCTGGATACATAATTGATATTCAATATCTCATAAAAGAAATTTTGTTTTCATAAATTTATTTGTCACGAATAATCGCAAATTCTAAGCTAAATTAAGAAAATAGCACTGCTCGTAATTGCCATTTTTCCTATGGCGAAATTTGACACTGCAAGTTACAAACATTTACATAGAATATACAGGGTGGTTGGTAACTGGTAAAAATTTTTCGTTCGAGGCTTTGTTTTCGAGAAAATCGATTTTGAATTTTCGCTCGGTACGCGTGCGGTACGTTGTAACGGATCTCACTGTAGATCGTTGTCTCGATGGAAAAATGAAAAAAAAAAATTTTATTCTGTATTTTCGACTTCTTTTTCCCCGTAGAATCACCCCCTTTCCGCTTGTACCACCAGTTACCAACCACCCTGTATACACAAATACCCTATATAAATTTGGTATAATTTATTCATCCTTCGAATATTCTTTCGATGTTAAGTTTTCCCATTATTTATCGCTTATTATGAAAACAACCATTAGTCATTAATATATCGATAAAAATCGTCACGAAATCACTCTATCGTAACATTTTTCAGTTAAAATTTATAATTCGTTTCGAGCGGTCGCTTGTTTGCCTTTCCTCTTCTATAACGTTGCGAGAGAAGGGGACAAGATTAAAACAAACGTATCCGGCATAATAGCGAGTATCCGCAGTTTTCAGACGGAAGAAAGGGAAAGATAGGAAAGAAAAGGGAAAGAAGGGGAGAGAAAAAAAAAAGAATATATTGGTACTCAAGAGGCGAAAGGAAATATCCATGGTCCAGTCACATCAGGTTGCATAATGCGAGCCGTGGTCCCTTCGCGGCTGTTTACTTAGGGCGAAATGTGGTTTGTTCCTTCCGTGACAAGCTACACACTAAGCCATCCTGCTCTCCTCACAGAGACGAAGCCTCTTCGTAAAACCTTACGATCTTTCTATCCTATCCGAGGTTGTAAAAATTCTTCGTCGATCATCTCGCGTAGCAGAATAGCCTCGTCGATAATGAGCCAATATAAAGAGAAGACTAAGGCATCTTTATCGATATTTTCTGCTTCAAGTGTTACTTAGCCCAGATGCTGGACCATATTGAAAACTATGAAACATTGTCGATCTTCGTGTATCTCAAAATGATGATGAACGTTCGTCAAAAATAGATTATATATATGTACTAATTTAATCGTTAAAAATTGATCAAGTTTGTTTATTATATCTTTTTATTCGTTGTTGATAAACGAAAGATATCATTCTTCTTGACTGTGTTATAGTGATTCGATCTTAAGAAATTCTAATCATTCATTTTAGATATAACGTACGCAAATATACATGCCCTCCTGATTCACAGATCAAATATCAGAAATAAATTCTGACGCGAAGATATACTTAAGAAACGTCGAATATCTTCCTACAGTTGTAATTATTTTTAATTTGCTAATTGAACTTCACGGAAGTAATCGCTACAGGATTCACAAGAATTTAATTCACTTGAGAATTATGTTCAATTTCGCAATATAATTCATTAATTTACAGATTACAATTAATGTAGTTTTTACAATCCCAATAAAATTTTAGAATATTTAACGATTCGATCGTTTACAGATTGCAATTAATTTCCCAATAAAACTTTAGGACATCTAAATTTGGTCACACGTTTCAAAACGAAAAACACACTGAACACATTAATCTTACGATACGATTGTAAACATTCGTGTCAATTTTTTCTCTATTTTCTTTTCGCAGATTTTTCATAGCATCCAATCGATTCGGGGACAAGTTGCTCGCAGCGTAATCTCCGGGGAGTATTCGAGCTACACACATCGCTTTCCTGAGAAAATACGCAGTTAGACACGTCCGGGAGTAAAAGTGACCGGATGGGCGTTGAGAGGGTGGAAGCAGGTCCACTGCCACATGACACGCCGTGTGAAACTTTGCAGTGTTCCGTGTCCGGTGGTAGAACGTTTTATTTTTAAAATCAGAAAACACGTTTCCAGCAGCCCTTGGTTTTTGATTCGAACACTGTTCGCGGAAGATCGTTCACCACGTTCATCCTTGACTGGTTGAGGGTAAACAGTGTCAAGTGACACTGTAGACGAAGAAGCGAAAGAAGCGTCGCTGCGGAAACCACTAAACGCAACGAAAATAAACAACAGGGTGGAAATTTTGAAATTAACGAGGCGTGAGGGTAAACGCGTAAAACAGATTTCACAGGTTTTTGGGCAACCTTTATGGTGCAATGATGTATAATCTCGTGATAACAGGTGTCGTGAAATCTTTTCATGGAAATAATTTTATAACGGAGAAAGACTACTATTAGAATCTTTGCTTTAATTAATTCTTAAAATGTTTATTTTAATTGATTCTCAGAATTTCTATTTTGATTAATCCTTTGAACTTTTGTTTCAATTAAAAGCCTATTTACAGTCGCGTCAACAACTATAAAAAGTTATTAATAATTCAAATGAAATTAAAGATTGAGCTCTATGATATTAGGAAAAAATTGATCTCTTGTAAAAAAATTTTATTACGTTTCACACGTGTCAGTGTTAATTCCTATTCACTCCTCATTTTCCCAATTTCATTTGGTATCGAATTGACGCGATGATAACGAAGAGATGAATAGTTAAATTTGCACATTCCTCGGATGAAAATGAACGAGTGAAATTTCTGTATAACCTCATTTGGTTCGCACGATTGAGAAATAATAAAGCAACGTGCAGAGTATGTTACCACAACGTTATTACATGTCAAAAACAGTGTATACCAGACAAGATATTTCGTATTTCGTTAAATATGTTTACGAATTATTGTTGATCATAAAGAGTAAGATATTTGATCAACAAGGAAATGTTACCGACTGCTTTCTAACATATGAAAAGGAAAAAAGCAATTTCATTCTCAGCTGGATCGAGTCGCAGACTTCTCCAGATATAATATAATCGTGGTCATAATGGTCCACAAAAGGGGAATACGGTTCCCACAGTCCGGTTGACACATCCACCGTGTCATCTTGCTGTTACCTGTATCGCCACGCAGGTGATCTTTACTATACGATTGCGAAAATTCGGTCGTTACGAAATTCTCCAACGGTTCGCCCACACTAACACTCCCACGGTTAGATTTCCCTCTATTCAAATATACGTAGAGATGAAAATTCGTCTGAAGAGCGACGCAACGATTCGTCCTGTGCATTCCGAAAGGAGTGAGATCGACTCGATCCCACGGTTTACGCGTATATGCATACACAGTTCGTTTCTCTTTCTTCTGCCTTCTATTTCCGAAAAATTGCATCCATCAATGGACATTTCACGGTTTCCCAGGTTGGACCAGGTAACACGAATGGGATCGATATTTGAATGGTCGTTTACATAAGACGTTGCTACGTGTCCGTTTTGTTGGCAGATACTTTGCCTGGAAATGTAAAGGGTTACGCCAATCTTTTATTGTATTTACACAATGGAAGCACGACGCTGATATATTGTCCTCTCTCTCTCTCTCTCTCTCTCTCTGTGTTGACAGTAGTTTTCTTATTTGGATTAATGGTAAATTGATGTGTAGTTAAATACGAGTTTCAGGTAATCGGTAAAAATTTTGATTTATAGTTGTATGTTATATGTACCACCTAACTAGTTCTATTTATTACTATTATTCGCGATTTTCAGCTCGGTCACTGTTTGAAATTGGCGAATCATAGGTTTAGATGAATCTGGTTGAAACGTATAAATCATTCATTGGTGAATGATACGTGCCTATACAATTTTATTTTTCTTCTCCCTCTTATCTATTCTTTTACCTTCTTTCAAAGACAGGCAAATGTCTACACACTTGTTAATATTATAAATGCTCAAATATGCTCAAATACTATATTAAATGTGTATTCAAGATTCACGTAATAAAATTGTAGGATCTTATACTACAATTAATTTATTTACGATAAATGGATTAAACAGATGTTGGTTAAACAGGAAACGATGGTTATTTAACATGAACTAATCACAATAACGTATTATAATTAAGACAACTAGATAGTTAATTCGCAACTCCCGTCACCACGGATCCAACTCTCTCTCGACAATGCAATTTGCACTCTCTGACTTCTCAACTCACAATGAATGTTAATTTGTTTATGTCCCTTAGCAAACCCTTGTCTTTTGTCTTAGCACCACCACGCACGTGTTCTGGAACCGCTCGTGGCCAGGGTCACCCAGGCCTTTTCTGCGAAAGTATTCGATTGAAGGACCAACGATACATTGTTGGCCACTTCGGCTTTCTCGCGACATCGTTTATAGTTCGCCCGATATCTCTTAGGCCTTTCGCCCACGATACTACAATACTAACACAGATGTGCGTATACGTGTGTGGACAATCAAGGGATAATCGATAATATTAGACCTCCTCGTGGCTCACAATTGCAAACAATTTACGAGCATAATCAATATCATACCATTCGTACTAATACCGACAGTAAGAAAAATTAATTACAGAAGAACACGCTACTTTTTTTTTTAAACTGCAGAAAACATTTTAGAAAAATAGCGCGAGAACTCAACAGAGCTAAACGAATTGGATGAAATTGAAACTAGTCTGCTCGAGAACTGGAAGAAACTCGAGTAAGCCGCGTTTTGAATGCACACACACACACACACACACACACCATCAAAGGTGCTCGATATAGTGGTCCATAACCGGATATGAGTGGACGGCGCACGCAACAGTTTTCCGTGAAAATAACACGTTCAGAGCGCACCGTTCGCTGGCTCGTACGATGTTTTGCAACCCGAAGCGTGGGAACATCGAACGCTTCGGTTCACCCCCATTTTTACCTGTTCCAGGGATTTGCCGAAGATGAAATACTATCTAGACACGGGGGGATGAAATTAGACAGCTTAGCATTCAGAATGGACAGGGGCCTTTCAGCTGGTTTCCAATAATTTTCAAAACGTAATTCCCTTCTACTGGACGGTGGATCGTCCTTCAGAATTTTCGTAAAGGGTATTCGAATGGATCGCATTATTACCGTTTTATATAACGTAATAGGATTTTCATCGATCGGGATATGGATCTCGGAAGACATCGATGGAGATCCGCGATTAATCCGTGAAATCGATGGCCAATTCGAAAAGAGAAGCAGATAAAATTTCGTTTAATAGACACACACGATTGAATGTATCGCAGAATTTTTCTTTCAACTTATGAATCCTTTTGAATGATCGTAATTCGATTGCAATTTGTTACGCGAAGGATCAATCAAAATTTCAGTGTGCGGTATTTTTTGTGTGATGACTATAACAAAGTGATGACTATAAGCTTTAATCGAGTCGGATTTAGAATCACGATGATACGATCTACAATACAATTTATCGTCATACCGCACTGATTATAATGATTATAAAGTGAAACGAAACGATCAGACGTCGAATGGGATAATTTTCTTGTAATTTGAATTCTCCTATGAAACTTGCTATTGTCGTGGATTATTATCATTGTTAGCATTGCTAACTTATTTCAAGCATCAAAAATATTTTTTTTTTTTTTTTAGATGCATAAAGTCGAGACATAAAGTTGGAAGATCGTAACATGGTTAATTCTGTGTCTTAAGAAAATCGTGTCTTCTAAAAAACAACTTCTGCTCCACTATCCTTCATATTTGACATTCCCGATATTTTTTGCCTATCCCATAGTCGATCATTTTTACTGATTTGAAGAAGCTAGACACGATGTGCCGAGGACGCGATGTGACAGTATCTGAGATCTCGAGGGTCAACAACGGGAACACTGGAAATCCGCATTCTAAGATCCAACCGACTTCCCACGTAGCACAGGTAGAATTCAGACGGTCCGCAGGATTGTATTTCACAATTAACAAATATAATATTACTCAACCTACGTCCTACGGCTGCTTGACCATTTCCCCGGGGGAATAAATCGAACAACGGTTAGAACATCGGTAGTCCGGCTTTTCCGGCCTTTCCATCGCTTTTGAACGAGGTAACAACCGGGCAGCGATTGCGTAAACTCTGGGAAACTAGTCGACCTGCCCACTAAAGGGAGACCAGTATCGAATTTCTTCGAATAATCGTTGTGGGCATAATAAGCCATTTTTTTGGGATATGTTTCTAAGAGGAAAAAAAATTAAAGAAACACATCCGCAGATCTTTTTGCTTCTTTAATTATTCCAATATATTATATTATTATATTCTTTATTTTTACAAAGAACTTTTTTTTATAAAAAGTTTCACGAAATTTGAAAAAAGTGCAACATAATAAATTATAACAAAGAAAGGAATAAATAAAATCTCTATCATCTATGCAGGGAACCTACAGTTTTCTGAAACGATTAAGGAATTTTTAAGAGCATTAAAGGAATTTTAAAAAAGATTTCAACGTAAAGAAAATATTACATCGAACGATTAATGATCGTTAAAGAATTCGAAGATGTTAGCGATCATTCTCGATCCAATTTACCGAAGTATTTCCCAATATTTTTAATTTCTCAATATAATTTCTCAGGGAGAAACAGCGTATTTCTCTCTTTCCTGTGTTCTTAATTATGTAAATATATCTTTTTATTAGGTCGAATATAACAATTAATTATTAATTAAGTTAACGATTGAGGTTGGGTATAAAACGGTATAAATAGAAGAATTAGAGAGTTGGAAGAGAGTGATCGTTGCTAATAATGATGTAACAATATAGCGTTTAACCTCATAGCTGTAGCTGTAACCATGTAGCTGTCCATTTCTCGCTATTTTATCCTTTACTTAATATATCTTATGCAGTGGGCAGTGAAAGCTTACAATGCCATAAAGAGTCGGTATAATGGAGACTGTCATTTCTAACACCATCCTTTCATTATCTTTTTTCTATATTAGAATTTTTACTAAACTGTAACAACTCTCTCTACTCGTTTCCATTATTTTCGGGCTTTCCATCTATATATATCTACATTCGTAATTATTTCCAAAAATACATTTATACATAAATCTTTTTCCTTTACTTTGCTATGGTCGGTCTAAAGCTTACTCTAATTTCCTTCTGCCTTTATCTCCACTGCTTTGTTACCAACCGACATTCTTCGACATCCCCCCTAATTTTACATTCACTTGTATACAAGGTATATAAAAGTAGTAATGGAGCTCGTGCTGTTTAAATGTGCGTGTGTCCAGGTAAAAAACTTTACGGAAGTCCGTGGTGCGTCCACAAGAGTGCGTAAAGAGTTGGTAAAGTAATCATATTGCGTGATAGGCTATGAAAAAAAGTGAAAAAGTCCTCTATTCCTATTATATTATATTATTATTATTATTATCGATATTATTGTTTTATCGTACAGTTGTACACTTCGATCGAACGATCGTTAAAAATTGGCAAGGAAGTAACTAGGATACCTTTTTTACCCTAAGTAAGTACGAGAGTTTTTATTAGGCAAAATTTTCAAACGAACAAATTGCTTTAGCCGACCATACTCATTGTACCGTGTATTTCAGTTTTTGTGCTTGCTGCAGTATTGCTATTTTGGCTATTGGTGTTTAGTTTATATGTTTATGGCAGCCCCCTAAAACTATGACCGCGCTCTCGGATTCAAAGGCCGATGATGTTCGATGACAATGACCGTGAAGAATTAGCAACTTCTGGTTCGTTTTTCTAACCAGTTAGAGGTTTCGTACCTATTCACGCAAACATTCAATGAATTTCTGATGTTCGAATTAAATTTTTTACCTCGTACAACATCTGCCGAAGAAAGGTAAATTTTTACGGGACACTACATAAATCATCCCTTTGACATAGGAGAAATACAGGTCTACTGTTAAATTGTAGAATTTCCTCCCGACTGAGCAACATTATTTTTGGAATTTGTTTATTTTTTTCTGTGTTCGTCTCTGCAAAATCATAGCCTTCGGATAAAAACGTAGAATATTTATTATATTTCCGTTCAATTAAACGGTATTAACGTTTTTGTAATGAAAGAAATTATAGCCAGTACTGTCATCGATAGAAATTGAATTAAATTGTTATAATAGAAATTATGATAGTTATATGGTGTTTCGTCAATATTCTAAGATTCTTCAGATACGAATTAATAAAGTAATATTATACACGAGAACTTGATGTTAATTTATGAACTGGTCCTAAAAGAAACTAGCAGCGACAGTAGCAGAATGTTGAAAATGCAACTTAAATCCAAATATCTACCTTTATGTGTAACAATTACAAATGTAGATTTGGATTGTGAAAATCTAAGCTTCTCAATTGTTTAAAATTGTACATTCTAATTCTAACCATCGAACAATATCAGTAACACAAATAAATGTAAATATTAAAAATGTTTCTAAATATACGAAAGAAATCTAACTACCGCTAGAAATATAAAAAAATGTAACGCAAAGAAGTAAACAATCTTTCATCCGCCTATTTTACAAAAATATCATTCGAATCCCCAAAAATGCATCCTTGTGAATCTGCGACTAGTATGTCATAACATTTTGGAACCCTGCGGCAGTCACAAAATATCAAGATTATTCGTGCTGTGACAGTCAGTTAGCGATCTCCATACAGGATAGGCAAAAACCGATAGATTCCTCTGTACGAGACCGAAATGGCCGATAATCCTTTAACATTCCACGAGTCATGTTCCGGTTTTGTTCGACTTCCCTAGGGACATGACATAGTACCGTGAGAGAGGCTTAAAGAGTTGCAGCTCCTCTCAATTCATGGAAAACCATTTCTGAGATCGGATTCTTTCCTGGATAGATGGTAAATATTCACTGAAATCAAAATGCCCTGGTCTAAAGTCAGATGTTGAATGGATTCGTATAGATTTCTTTGTTTGACATTCTGTTTACACGGAAATTCTATACAAAATATTTATATTTAAAGATGCTACTTGATCTTAGTAACAAAAGGAATATATTTCAGATTTTAGTTATTTGGTAAATTTGTAGCGTAAGTTGTGAAGATTCAAAGGTATTACATAAGAAAAATGATATTGCCTGTAAGACAATTGAGATTCGTGACAAGAATAAGATGATCCGACGGTTCACAAAAGTCACCAGCTCTCATATTAACGAAACAAAGAACTTAAAATACATTTAACACAACAACTACAAATTACAAACTAAGAACCAAGAAAGAAAGCTATAAAACTACGCTTCGATTTCGTCAGTAGTGAATTCATAAATCCGACCATGAACGAATTTCAGGTTTCCCCTTAATCTAAAAATATCTCTGGTGAAAATATACCCGCAGTGATGGAAGGTGGAAAGAGGAAAGAGAATTGTAGAAATGAGAGAATTATAGGCATTTCATTATGTTTATTTCAGGCCAAATCTAGCTGGATGCAATTTACGTTTGAACAAACAAATATTTTCCAATCTCATTGCCATGGGTTTAGAGGGTATTAGGAGGTAATCTGTAGTCAGAACTGAATTTTTGAAATTATTTTACACATGGTTAATACATTTTACAAGGTCTTTCGGCCTTGTAAAAATATGAATCGAACCAAAAAGATGGCAAGGATACGTGTAAGTCAAAGACATAAATAATTTTACTATTTTACGTCTTTCTTCGGATCGCCAGAGGGATGAAGAACATAGAGGAACTAAAGTACGAGTGGCCCCTTTGACTATAAAATTCGTGACGTTTTTACAGTACTCGTCTACCTCTAATAAAAAGGAAAAAGGAAAGGAAACTAGAAAAAGAAGAAAAAAGGGCAGAAGAGAAAGGAAGAGACGCTACCTGACTCGAAGTTTATTTTTACTAATAGTATTAAGGTTTTGATTTGATGTAAAAAACAGCTTCGTTTTTAATTTCAATATCAATTTTAATATCAAGTTGGCTTTGTTCAACATTCCGACGACTCTGGCATAGCGGAGTATCGAGTTGTAAAAATCTAACGAGAGATTTCCACGTCTGTACGAGTTCTTATTGTCGCCATAGAAAAATAAAAAGGGGTGGCGGTACTATTTTCCGGAAAATGCGAGATTCGTCTGTATAATCGAGGAAGGAAACGCGACGATAGTTCATGGAAACACACTACTGGTGGATTCTGTTAACCGCGTACGACTGTACTGTTTTCGATACTCGAGCTTGTTCCCAATCGTTGTTTTTCGTTTTCTTTTTTCTCCTTGCCTTTTTTTCGGGCGCAACTCTCCTGGCTTTTTTAATTTCATTTTTGTATTGGACGCGATACGGTGGTTTTTCCGTGACTACGTGATGCTACAGCTTTGAAAGTTCCTGGAATTTGAATGTTATCACAGAGGAAAATATGATATTCGAAGTTTTGCACGGTTTTGTAGAATTCAAAAAGTAGATTTCAAACTATCTGTTGTTACCGTTATTTCTCATTATTTGCCACAATCATTGCGGTAAAATTTCAAAATGTTTCATAGAACACACACACTCTATAACATAGAATTTCTCTATAATAAATATTCATATTCAAATATTCTCTATAATAAATATTTTTCACAGGAAATTTTATCATCAAACTGACGCCAAGCTTTCGTCTAATCTCCAGTGAGAGTAACGACGAGTGCCGATGATCTGTTGTGCAAAAGGAAGAGACGAGACGCCCAAGTGGCAAAGGGGCAAACACGCAAATATTGTGCACCGTTGTCGCAATATTATCGTTTGGAAAAGATGCAAGCACCAGCTTTGGCCACGCTTTGTGCCCGTGGGTTTAGCTTGCAAACAGATAACGCACGACCCGAGTGGTTTGCCGGCTAGTCCTGTTTGGCTTACGGCTTACGAAGATATTCTGCATCTCGAGGAACACGCGTTGCTTGTATAGGATCATCGGGGAAACTCGCGACGTACTCGCCCTCTTGGATGAACTCGTTTCATGAGCACGTTCCGGCATTTTTATTCCGAATCAGAACTGATTTAGAGACCTGATTCTCTTTCTGTAGCGTCTCTTTATATGAGAAAAGATTTAATATTTGAAGATGGAAACATATTATTTCTGTAAACTCGTGCAACTTTTATGCCCGAATTATACGAATTATCCTATTTCATGTTAAATCAGATTAGATAACGTTATATACTTGTTAAGGATATTCTTTTAAAGAATGGAAAGCGTTTAAAGAGAAAGAGAGAGAGAGAAGAAAGGGACGAGTTAGAAATGAAGCTTACGTATTTAGAAAAATAATTATGTACCTACATTCCTAGGTTGTATGCTAAGTATCAAAGTATCAGGAGATCTGTAACAGCTTATCTGTGAAACTGTATATACATCTTGATATTTTATGTAGATAATAAATATAAAAGCAGGGCAACCCAATACAATGTAATCTTTCCGATCTTTCTCAAGTTTCTTTAACACGTTGTCTACCAGGCGAATTTTATGTTTCACTTTGTGCACCACAGTGCATTCAAATGTTACTATATAATTTCACTACAATATTTCATTTTACGTTGTAACAACCATCTTTTATTATCGAAAGACCAATTCTTTTTTTCGCAATATTATCTACTTACTCACGTTCATCGACGCGTTTTAGTCGATGACACTGGCTTTATTTTAATAGCAATAAAAAATCATCGATGAGCATCGTGACAGTCAGCGTGTTAAATCTTTGAAATCTATCCGACAAGTACAAGGTTTCTACAACATTGGCTTGTAGTGATACGAATCTACTTCGCTCTACCGATCTCTGTAGGAAATATGCAAAGAAGTATGTCGTCGATGGGTGGTATTTCATGTTTCCGCACGTTTTCCGCAACACGAGAAGTCAGAAATTCCCGAAGAAGAAGAATAATTCTTGTGGACCGTGAAGGCGATGGTAAGACACAGTTAGGGGAAAAAGAACGGGACTGCTCCAGATTTTCATGGCTGTTAGAGAAAACAAAAAAAGGCCCGCGATGAATCAACGATGACCGGTACGTGTCCAGTAAATTGTAGTATGGTTTAACATTTTTTGAAGCATGAAGGTCGACTTTGTCGAAAACTGTCGCTTACGTCCCAGGCACGAAGTTTTTTTGTTCTGCTTAGGAGATGAAACGATAGCGAGTTTTGGTCGTTAAAAGAAGAGGAATAAAAAATTAGATCGACAGATTTGGTCTCGATCTCGTTAGCTACATATTGTTGTAACTTCTCAACTTTCTCAAATTTTATAATCTAAGTATATTACTTCCTAAGATTGAAAAAACCTATAGAAAGTTAAGAAACTTGGGGTGATTAAAATATGAGTATGAGAAAGTTAATTTAACTTAAAATTAACTTAAAACGAAGGAGAAAAGAAGGTAACGACTTCGATAAATAAAACGAAATACATGATTCATATTTTGATTTGTAACTTTTAAAATCGTTATGTTAAAAAAAATATACGTACAAACAACAATAGCAAATATAAAATGTAATTTTAACCACCATGTACCACCAGTTCTTCTTTAATTGCTCAGAAACTATGCTAACAAAAAATTTTCATTTGGACAGAACGAGAATGCGATATTAAAAATTCCTTAAAAAAAAAAAGCATCACGAAGTTTCACCGAAGTTCACTGAACTTTCCTCCAACCTTCCTTCAAGCGTTTTCCATGGCTAGAAGAAAAAAGTGCGGAGAAAATGCAAAAGAATATCTACTTCTTTTCAAAAGTAGAGATTTTATGCGCGCGTCCGACTCGAGGCATAACCATCGAGTAAAGAATAAAATACTCGTGTTCCAAAAATATAGGTGAAAGCATAGTTGGTCGAGACAGTTAGGTCACTTGGAGTCATTGTTATGAATATCGTTAAAATACAAAAAGCACGAAGTCATAAAGTAACAGTATTTTAACATTTTTCAGCAGTCGTTTTCGATGGGACCTTCGAACCAATTCGAGGCCGTAGACCCAAAAAGAGAAGCATGCAAATCCAACAACTCGTCGAAAGGACGAGAGCCATTGGAAAATATATAATTCAGGCTGTAAATGACCTTTTTGTAGACTGGTAAAACAGTTAACTTTCAACATTACAGCTCAGGTATGCACCTTGGCGAGCGCAGTTTCCGCGCGAAAAGGAAAAGAAACGACGAAAAGTCGTACGACAGATCGCATTATCCTTTGATAAAACGCCTTCGTGAATGGATAAGAAAAGGCGCGAGGCGGAGAAGAAAACGCGAAGCGAAACTCGTTATTAAAGAAACGAATCATAATGGAAGGTGCTTGAAAGATTGATGGACAAAGGACGCGAGAGGAGTTGATGTAACTTCGCTCTGTATAATTTTATCGAAGCGCACGTTCCGGAGCAGACGGTGTTAAATACTCGTTTGATTGATGTCGATGTGCAAAATGAAATTTCTGAGATTCGGGCAGGAAGGGGCAAAAGTTTGGCGAACGTAGGATGGATACCGCTAGGAGAAATATACCGAGCTTTGTGAAAATGTAAACTTGTTGAGAAAACTTCATGTCCACGATTTTTATTGTGATAGGAATAAGTGAAGTATCGAATTGTAACATAAATTCCAACCAGTACGATATATACATGTACAAAAAAAGATATAAAATATAGAATATAAAATGGGAATAAAAGATTTGTACAAAATAAATCTGAAATATCCGAATTACTATACAAATTTCTACGTTTATCTATATTCTCTATATTATCTATATTATCTATATTCATCTTTCGTTACAACGACTTAAAATACTTCCTAAAATTCCAATTTATTGCATTAGTTACTGCATTAGTTATATAATAGATTAACTGTGAACGTTGTAAATCTTATTAATATATCCGTCTTTCTTTTATAGCACTATAAATCTCCTTCAAAGATTTGGAACCTTTGAACAACGCCAAATCGCCCAAAAAAATCATTTGGTAGATCCTTAAGCAATTATTCGACTTGCCTCTTCTAGACATAAATTTTCACGAAAGAAACAAACAGAAATTTTACTATAATACTTTACCCACTACCCTCGTTTCAGAATTCGGACAGACGAAACAAAGAAATCCCCTATTACACTTTTAAACAATTCTACGTATGCTATGGCTGTTTTATTACATATTGCCGATTGGAAAGTATCGAACCATTGCGCAAATCTCGGACAAATAATGTTCGCCGTATCAAAGAGAGGAAGATTAAACCTAGAAAATTTTATTTCGTGGCAAGTCCACCCATGTTTAGTGTATTAAAAACATTTTATGTACGAATACACACCGACACGGAGCGAAAGAATTGTGTAAAATGGAAGAGGAGAGATAATGTGTGGTTTTCGCTTTTCCTCCACGATATTATGTCGCGGTTTATGATTACAGAGCCCCGTGAACTGTGGGCCCGGTAGCGTGATCCTTGTTACGACCTCGTAAAGAAACCTTTTAACGTGTCCACCATCCAGCTTTCACTCTGACTTCGCTTCGATCGACGCTTCGCGGAGACGCGGGTGGCAAAAGTGATGTTTTCAAGAATTTTAATTAATACCGTATAACTATACAGAATGGTGAAAAAGGATGCCAAATTGTAAGGACTTATCAAAAGGAGGAAAAAATATCCAATCGATGTAGGTCCTACGATCAATCCTCTCGACGATTTTTATCTATAAGGTAATCTATTAGGTAATGTTCGTTTGCGTCTATAAGGTAATCTTTGTTGAAATTAGCAATAATTTTGCGTTGACGAGCATGAACTAACCTATTTCCGAATCAATCTCTTTGTTCATGTTCAAGGAAGAAATTCGCTCGTGACATCGAATGTTCGTAAGTGACAAAAATCGATTTTACGTCGAAAAGATTGATTGCGGCACCTACATTGATCGGGCACTTTTTTGCTCCTTTTGGTGAGTACTACAAGCCCTTAAAGTATCGGACCCTTTTTTTTAACACCCTACATGTATAACAGTACTTTGCTTTACTTGCGCCTTACACTTCTACCAAATATCAGTTAAAGCTCCTAGAAGATTTATCGAAAAGTTGTCCATTTACAGAGTCAAATACATATTATAATATTTGGTATTCATACATTGCAATATTTACACAATATTTAGCCTCTATTCAGCTTTCATTTTTCTTTTTATTACGTTGCGTGGATATTCGTAGCGTAGTTACAATATTTAGTAAAATTTGTTTCATTAATCGTGCTTGTAAACATATAAAATTTCATAAATATGAACAATTCGTCTATCAGATACGGTTCTACGTAATCTCTATCGATTCCTCGTCTGTTTCACATTATTGTAAATCGTAGACATCAAATCTACCAGAACGATATCTGCAACGTGAGTGACATTCAACTGCAAGGATATTCATCCATCGTGGTCACCTTGCGAAAAATAGGATTCAGCGCGAGGAAGAGTAAACCAGAGATTGGTTCGGCAATGACGTATCGAATTTTGAACCAAGAAAACTTCCGCTGACACTTTTGTGCGTCGACTTCACGGCGCTCGACTATTCGACCATACAGCAAAAGATCATGATCCTTTGGCTGGCAGCCCTTTTGTCGATGACAAAGGAGTTGACAAAACATGACAATCATAACAGCCATAAGTCTCATAACTGACGTGGGTGGAGTTGTCCTGGCCGAGACTACCGGCCGACAAAGCTTTGTACGCGAGCCTTCTAGCTAGACAAACATTATTTTGACAAGTCCCGTTGAAGAGAAAGACTCATCCCTCTCGGTTTATCATGGTATTACGGAAAAATTATGCGTAGGTTGCACAGACAGCTCGAATTTATCGAGCGTCGCAGTGGAAACGGAAGCTGAAAGGGCGACGACGATCAGGAATTTTCGTGCGAGAAATTGAGTGAAGGGTGGACAGTATATGAATTGTTTGTGGAACAGATGAAATATATTTTAATGAACCAATATGTCTTAGTTTGGCCTAAGTGCTTTTGGAACGTCAATTATTATATGGATTATTATATAGAAAGCTAACATCGTTGAGGATACTGAGGAATCTTTATGCGAAGAACTGAATGGAAATTGGATTTAGCGTGGATCGTTTGTAGAGCAGATGAGATATATTTTGACGAACCAATATAGTTTAGTTTGGACTACTTGCTTTTTGTTGTAGACTCTTACAAAGTTAATAGCGCTGAGCATACAGAGGAATTTTTATATGAGAAATTGGATGGAAATTGAATTGAGTGTGGATTAGTTTTAGAGCAGATGAGATATATTTTATATCTATATAATTATATACATATTGAGGGTGAATGATGTGTGGATTGTTTGAAAAGTAAATGAAATGTATTTTGATGAATCGATAAATGTATTGTAGTTCGGATTAATTGATCGTGGAGCATCCAACATCAATTAGATTTTTATAGAAACAGTGAACAACAGCGTTGAGGATATTGAGAAATTGTGTGAAAAACAAGAATCGATTAAAACATGATTTGGGATATTATCAACTCTTACCATAAAAATATCCACAAGTCAGTAATCTTGATAGACAAAAGAATTTCTCGAAAGAGAAATAATTTCCAAGGGTGCAGAGAAAATTCCCAAGTATGTTCATCCTAAGCTTCGAACGTTTAATCTCACGCTTGGTTCCCCGCGATCAACGTGAATCACGTGGAAATAAAGACGATGTTTCTGCAACCCCAGGAAACATCGGCGATTGATTGCACGGGGCTGTAGCCATTACAATTGCAGCATGAACGTCGAGGGTCCTAGGTACACCGAAAGATCATTCGGAAAGATCTACGATCCACGGTCTATTTTCTGAGGCTATTAGTCTGCCGAGTTAATTCGTTGGAGGAAAAGCTATTCGCGAGTAAATAGATAGGACGCGCTGAATCGTGCTATAACGCGCCAATTGCAATGAAAATAGGAATTAGTGGTAGAGGTTTAATTAAATTTTATAGCTTGAGGATATTGAATGATTGAGGACATATATATCATCATGGTACGATACGGTTTGTAGTCTAATGATTTGATAACTAAACCTCGACTTATAAAATACTGACAAACAAAACAAAATTTTATTCTTGCATTCCACCTTCTGAATTTTTAGTTTTATTGAGAAAGCTTGTAAAACGTTGTATTATGTGATATAGTAGAGACGTTGATAGAAAAATATGTTTACCTATAGACGATTAATAGGTTGAATTATAAATCCTTATTCGGTCCATAAATAAAATTTGTCGTTTAAAAAATTTTTTTAGAAACAGTCAGACAACTAACGAATGAAATAAAATAGTATAAAATTGTACAAGAATTTACATCCCCTTCTTTATTAATTTATTTCATCAATTTCCTAATTTACGGTACCTTATGTAAACAACGTTATTTTCTAGACACTCGCTACAAGAATTCTATAATTATAATTATAACTAACTTATCCAAAAATAAACGCAAAAATCAAAACCATCAATCCAAAGACAACCAGACGAATGACAAAAAAAAAAACTAAAAACCAATTCCACTTAATCACAAGCAACACCTTGATTCCAGCCCCTCTGCGCATCCACCTGGACAGGTGTGACAATGTCGCGATCGTACGTGTCATCACAAAGAAACGGACGTCCACTAGGAATCGCCGAATCAAATTCCTCTCTCTTTCTCTCCCTTTCTCCAAACCTCCACTCCTTGCCCTTCACGCCCTCGATCTATTGAAAAATGTCCGGAATCATTACTTTTCTCACCCTCGTGACGTCCTCCCCCTTTGAGGTTCCCCAAACACTTGGAAGAACGAAAACCACGCCACGATCCGGCAATTATCGTAGACCAAGCGCGAGTGCGTGACTATGATAAATCTATGATAGAGCTACTCGGGATTTATTGCGCGGCTGGCGCGAATTCGATTCCGGTTGGACCACAGCTCGCGCCGATTGCAAGGGTGCGATCGGCCACAGTGTGATCGTCGCGGGGATATCGACCAATCCAGATCGTAGCATGGTAATAAAAATATCGGGGAGCACCGTATGACATGGCTGCCATCGAATCTTTACGAACCGCGTGTGTCAAGGGACCATTTTTCTCTTGTGGTTGCTTTTCGTCCGTGACGAAACGCGAGTCTTGCTTTAGATGTGGAATGCATTGGGTGGAAAGGAATGGAAGTGTCAGAAAATACGCGTGTCGCGTGAGTAGGTTGGGTAGATTATTGTATATTAGTAAAGTGCGAATTTTTATACAATTCCATACTAAATTAGAGAAATGCAACCTACATACAAATTTATTTCTCCCATTAAATGTTATAGCAAATACTTCAATACTAAATACGAAGACAGTATCGAATCTGCGTATCTTTGCATATTAAATACTATTGGAGATTGTATTACGCGTTTAGTAATGAGAGGATGTGTACACAAATTCATATCTCTGTGATCAAAACTAAGGAAATAGAATCTAAGCTAACTTTCTATTCTGACATCTGCTCGTATTATTTTACTTAGCAATTTCGATTAATCAACAGTTCATTTTATTTTATTTTTTTTTATTTATTATTGTTTTGTCCGTGCTTTTTAGCTTTGGACGAACTTTCGGTTTTATATCTCTTACATCTAATTCTCTTCTTATATGTCAACCTCTCCTCTTTTCCACTCTATTCTATTGCACTACCTTGCTTATTCTACCTCTAAAAACTAAACATTAGGAACTATAAATTATCAACTAATGACTAAAAAACTATTGCAACTTTGGTCTTTAGCCTCCTTGCTGTGCCTCTTTCTTGTCGTTTGCCCTTCTCTTCTCTATTATTACTTTCTGTTCTGCTAACCCTTCTCCAGTCTCGTTTAGCGTTTTTCATATGTCCTTTGGTCCTCCCGTTATTTCACATCCTTCTATATACATGCTTTAGGTCTTCTTCTTTCCTTCTGCATAGTCTGCATCTTGTTTCCCCTCTTCTTTCCAGTATTCCCTTACTTTGGTCTCGTTTCCGTATCTGAATCTTGCCAGTATTCTTCTGTCTTTCCATTTCATCTTCCCTTCTAAGTACTTTGGTAATTTCTCTTTGACTATGTTTCTGTAGTGTATATTATACTTGCATTCCCTTATCCTTTTCCCCCTCTCTTCTGTTTCTCTCTTTCTTCTGTCTTCTATAATTTGGTCTGCTGTCATCCTTTCTTGCTCCTCTCCTGTTTCTATCTGCGTCCCTCCTTTTGCCACCTCTTCTAGTCCCTTCTTTCTCTTTTTTGCTCTTTTCTCTTCCTGACCATTCCCCCATTCTCTCTCTCTTTCCTTTATGCATTCCATTACTAATTCCTTTTTTGATTCTAGGGCTTCATCTACGTACCTTGCTACTCTTTTTAATACTTTTTCTTTTATTTCTACTAATTTGCATTCCTCTACCAATATATAATTTGGTGTTGTCATATCTAAGCCTAATATCCATTTCACATATCCCCTTTGAACTCTGTCCAGTCTTTCTTCCATGTTCCAGCCCCATACCTCTGCTTCAAACAGCGCCACGCTCTCTATCAGTGCTCCAAACATCTTCATTCTCCTTTTGTAGTCCTGTTTGAATATTCTTTCTCCCACGCTCCATGTTTTCTTCATTGCAATTGTTACTCTCTTTTTCCTATCTTGTATGTGCTTCTCATCACTTCCGCTTTTCTGCAGTATATACCCTAGGTATCTTATCTCGTCCACCTCTTCTAATTCTTGCTCTCCCCATTTCCATTTTCTTTGCCTCCTTTTGTTCCTTCTTTTTTCAAAGACTACTATTTTCGTCTTTTCCGTGCTCAGCTCCAAATCGGCTTCCTTCAAAAAATTGTTGAGTCTCTTCAACATCTCCTTTAACTCCTCTTTTCTATCCGCCACCAGCACAATATCGTCTGCACATGTCAATGACAATTTATTTTAATTAATTAACGCATTATCGAATCTATTATTGTTGAAACGAAGAAAACCACATCCTTATTTTCTAAATATTCCTCACCCACCCCTCCTAATACCCACCTTCATTCAAAAATTTATCTTCAAGAAGCATCATTCACGTGTCAAAAGATAATCGTGTCGTTGCAAAGAAAGGGAACAGACAACCGAGATTCTGGTGAGCATATATTACCGATGCTTTTTTCCAGAAGAGCGTTCACCCTCGTGTACCAAGGTGTGGCCTCGAAGACCCCAATGATCATCGTCATCTTGTCTTCGGGGCGCGCCATCAACGCGTGCTAAGCACGAGCTCTCGCCCCGTTTTTTTCTTTTTTCTGCTGCTTCTCATCGACCACAGCTCATTCTTCTTCCACGAGGGATCCGAGAACAACAGGCCCGCCCCTTGTTTTATCTAAATTCCCTCCCCTGTTCCACGCGTGGATCGTCGGCCTTTTCGGTCTATTTGGCAACATCTTTAAAAGAGATAGGATAATTCAGGTACAGATGGACTGCCGAAGAAAAGAACCAAATAAGTATTTCTCTAACGCACATATTCTAAATTTATTTTCTATCTTAAATTATCAATCGTGGCAGATAGATACCAATCATTCCTGAAGAAATTTTATTAAGAAGATTTGTTAACCTATCACTTTATGTCAATTAATGCTTATTTTAATCTATGAAACATTTAACGTGCCCTTGTTTTTATTACAGTCATGCGAATTAACCGTGAACGACAATATTATAATTTAATTTCTATTTCAATTATTCTATATTTTCAATTATCAAATCGTTAGTGTGTCGGTGCCTTTTTTATAGTAATTTCAATCGAGCTATACTCGATAAAAGAGTATACTATAGTAATAGAAAATAAAAGAATAAACATTCATGGACCTTAACTTTCTTCAAAACGTTCAATTTTTATGTCCATATCCGACAGCATCTAGGCAACTGTTTCATTTTCAAGGAGTGAGTCAAGACAAACCCGAGAAGAAACCCAAGAGAGACGTGATCATCGGATAAACGTTGCTCAAATTATATTCCTCTAAAATTGATCGAAAATTCAAGAATGCAAGTCCTTGATCTAGGTAACTACGTTCCTGATAAATATCTCACGAATCGGATAAGAGTTTGTGCTAGAAGCAAATGATCAGACCACGAAGAATGGTCCATTAAGGTAACCCTAGCCCTCTCAAGTGGTTGCACGGCTGCCGATCGTTCATCGGACGTCTTCTGGTAATTGGCGAACTTCAGACGAATAATTTCCATTCACCGGTACCTGCCAGTAATTATATGATATATCGGATTCGGCTAATAGGGAGCACTCGAGGGTCCGAGGACGGTGTAATCGATGACATCGAGTTAATCGATTCGCGATATGCATCCTCGAAACCTGTTGTGTCTCTTCTCATTACCATTTCTTCTACCTCTTCTTCTTCGTCTTCCTTCTTCTTTAGTCGCCCGATATCGTGAATTCGATCTAATTATTAATGCATAGATTTAGGAAAAAAGAAAAGGGAAAAAATCCTAGAATATCTGAAAAATTAACAAAACAAAAAGAAATCTCTATTTTGTATTATATTAAAAGTTAGTGTGCGAATAATATTGAACTTTCAGTTAAGAAGAAAACATACGAATAAGGAATAAAGGAGCGTTGTTCTCTCGTTACTCTATATATACACGCGTGGCCGCGCTTTTCTAAACGAGTAACTTAATCCGATTTCTCAACCGAGACAATAAACCACCATACTTTGTGTATGTCCCTATATATCCATTATAAGTACATCTATATACGTATAGGAAAAAAGGGAGAGACGTTAACCAAGGGCAGATGCTTGAACTGTGTTAAAAAAGAGAGCGCGTGCCAGTGTCGGACGACTAAAAATACTCGAACGCCCCCATCAACCACGCCCGCTATAAAGTCTCTCCTCGTGTACCTTAAAATCCATGAAAGCGCCCTAACAGCCCCCTACTCTTAATCTTTATCCTATCGGTGTTTCTCGTAACGAGTGAGAGTCATTAATTCCGATAATTAGCGGCCTTGTCCGTCCGCGACCGCTGTTGATCACCGACTGTTAAAAAGAGGAAAAGAAACTGCTTGGTTCGTGGACCTTTTTACGTGATTAGTGACCGAATAAAACTTATACGCTTCTGCGAATATGTTTTCATTCTGTAGAAAATTTTTGCTTCGAGTCTTGCATATTATCGGTAATTACTTAGAGCTGTGGATAATTATTGGAGCAAGTAACGTTATTAAGAAATCGGAAGAAAGTTTTAGAGGGAGAGAAATTACGACTAACTATATGAAAATGGAGAGAAAGTTTCAGCGGAGCAGAAGTTTGGTGGAATTATTCGAATATTATTCAGAGATAGGAAGAAATTTAATAGATAATAATTAGAGGAAAATTTTAAAGGAGCAAGATTTTTTAATAGTTTTATGAATAATCAAAGTTATCAACCAACCATAAAGAAATTTGAATGTGCAAGAGCTTTTGGATAATTATTCCAATAACCAACATTCTTCAAAAATCGGAAAAACATTCGCGTGGAGAAAGATTTGTGAGTAATTGTTCGAATCATTAATATTATTCAAATATTGGAGTAAGACTACAATAAAGAGAGATTCTGGAGTAATTATTCAAACGATCGATCTCTAAACGACTCTCGATTTGACCACTTTATCCAACTTTATTGCAGTACGTTTGACTCCTATACTCTTCGTGTAAAATGAAATATTACTATTTACTATAAAAAGTCAAAATTTTAGCAAAAAGTAATATAAATTACATTTATATGGTATGTTTCCTTTATACTTCCAGTGAAACTCTCGTGTATTTTATAACAAAAAGTTTGACCATTTGATTATTCTCTTTTGTATATCGGTTATGCTCCGTATAATGTATTGCTTCTTACAAATTGGGTTGATTATTTTCCCCAATGCATCCCCATTTCTGTACTTTACCGCGTATATCGCTTATTCCCAGGAATAAAGTAAATCGTGTGCTTTACTTTATTATTTTTTGACAATTTTTAAGTTTTTAATAACAATACCTTTTTTCAACGATTAATCGTTAATTTTTTATCGAATGAAAATATAATCCTCCCTCGTTTTGCTCTATTTTTTCGTAAAATTTATAATAGGAGCGTTTCCTCTACCTTCTTATACTTGTCATCGTTTGATTTTAATTACGCACCAGGTAACGCACTTCTAAAAATAAATTTCGCAGTCTGCTGTTTAAACACTAACAGAAAACAGTAATTATTTAAAAATTCTCAATTGAGAGAATAATCGCGATACCTCGTAATACCAAATAATCCCAATAACTAAGTATCACTACTAACTAAGTTTCAGTTTCCTCTGCCAGAATCCCTTTGGATTCTCGTAACCCAGCAGTCGTGTCCCATAAAAAGCATTCTCGATCGAGGAAAAGCCGAAAGAACGAGACACGAGGAGACAAGCGCGTGCCAATGACACATTGTCTCCCTATTTTCCCCGTCCTCCACGTGCTACGTATCTCGTGGACGTCGGTTTACATATTTTTAACCACTTTTTTCAAATCCGGCACTCGTGTTCCCTCTAGCCAGCTTTTCGTTGCGGTTTCACTCTGTGTCTCTTTTACTCCACGTCGGCAACCTTGTCCTTCTCGGTGCGCAACGCGTGCTACGCGCGCTACACCCCAAAAACTGGATATTTCTGGTCGGAAAAAAGGGCGAAAAAAGCGCGGATTCGTTACACGCGGGAGGGTCGTTCCACGATGCGTGCAAACGTCGCTATGCACGGGGCCAAAAAATCTACGCGAGCAAGAAAGAAGTTGAATACAGAGGGTGAAAGGATAAAAGGAGAGAGAGAGAGAGACAAAAACGTGAGTGAAGAATCGAAAGTTCGAAAAAGGGAAAACCACGCATCTGCGTATATACGTGGTCGGAGGAAACTAGCGAGGGGGATGGGAGCTGTTTCCAAAAAAAGGTGAAAATTTAACGGGGGCCGGAGCACAGGAAGAGGAACGCAGGGAGAAGTGGCGGGGCCTTTTATTTTACGTTGGGCGCGCGCGGAACAATGAAGAGTATCTCGAATCCTTTCATCGATTGTGGAATCATCGATGGTCATGTATGAAATTGCTATTGGGGTGTATCTTATTTGTCAATAATGTTATCTTTATTCTTTACCCAGGACTTGCTTGTAGAACTCAACTGATGCTAGTGAAACTTCACAAGTTCTAAATTACAAGTATCAATAAATTCCTTCGTACGGCAATAATAAATTCGCTGGTAAAACAAATGATATTTAACAAGTAAATTTTGCAAATTCCAGATTATTTCTCCTAATGATTTCCGATTTATCAGACTAAAATGAAATTCTGTTACTATTACGCTGTACGGTACACGATACGCGTTATCTTTCAGTTTAAACAAAACCTAAGCAGAAAATAATATCTAGGAAATGCTAATTCTATAAATTTTCAAAATCGCGATACGGTCTCGAGTAAATGGCAACCTTTGTCCATGTTTGAATGGAACGACGGGGATGAAGAGTATTTCTAAAAGAACTGAAAATTTAACAGGCACCAGTGCACAGCAAGAGCAAAGGGAGAGCGTTCTTTTATTTTATACTGGACGCATGCGGGAACAACGAGGGAATATCTCGAACTCTTTCATCGATTGTGGAACTATCGGTGACCGCGTATAAAAACCGCTATCCGTGATATATTCTTTCACGCTGGCAATCGAATCCTGCCACCATGAGACGTTGCCTCTTTTTGTCGTGGACCGACCTTCATTTAGACACTGGGTTAGTAAGGGAACTCTGAAAGGATTTTTTGGACCTATTTTTCGCTGTCAGGGTTGAAAAAATTCTGTAGACTTTTTCTTCGAATTAATTATCCTTTGATGTAATTATCTTAATTGTTTCAGCTAACGGATTTAGCAAGAAGTAATAGAGAGAGAGAGACAACTTGTTCCAGTTCTTTGTTCTTTTTTTTTTTGTGAAGAATCTTTTAAATCGACAAGAATTAAACTCGAGAACATTTAAAGCGAAACTGCTGTTAATTGAGATCGTTATTACTGTACGTTATTTGCGTAGCCAATCAAGCATCGACGAGCAAACATCGACTTTATGTGCCATAAAATGTGAATTGCCGCCCCTCTACGAGAAACTGCATTTCTGTGTATGATGACATACATGTATATTCGAATAAACGGTCATTGTGTTGGTTTTTGATCGAGTCCGTCAACACGGAATCACCTGTTATTTAATCACCGATGGAAACGAAACTTTTTTGATTAGTGAAATTTTTCAAGTCACGAACTTCAGACTACCGGTGTTAAGTTTCCTTATACGAAAGAAAAACTTTCTTTGTAAAAGAAGCAAAGTTCTACGAGTTAATTTCATAATTACAGTGGCATAGTTAGGTGTGCAAAAATTCTTAAAAATATAAAATTGTTAAATTTTAAGAACTGTTCTTAGATCACAACTATAATTTAAAACTTCTATCTTGCCACAAAACTAATATTATTAGTTACTATTTATTATTATTACTGATTATTTATTAAATTACTATGCACAAGGAAATAGTAGGTTATTAATAGTAATAGAAAATAAAAGAAGGTAGAAAAATAAAATTCCAATTGAAAGTAAATTAAAAGCTTGACGAAATATTAAACATTATTTTTTTGGAGGGAAATATGAATATCTGGCAATTATGAACAACGCGATAATTAATTGTTTAATAACTTATAGATTTTATCAATAAGATTATTTCGAAACTACCAGACCATTTTTTCAAAGTCGCTTCTCTGTCGTTAGTTTCCACTCGCCACAAATTTAACGACGTTCTTCGCACGTTCGAACGTGAAAGAAACTTGTTAGATATCGAGATATCGTTGCACGAACGGACAGGTAGAAAGGAAAAGGTGCGCGGAAGAATCTTCAGGTGCAGAGGTCGGAATCGGATCGACAAAGAATTAATTCTCGAGGACACGTGTGAAGAACATAATACAGGAACCGTATAATACATAAAAATCGAAAACCGGCTTTCGCTTCTATGTAACATCAGGCAAATAACGACACAGCGTGCCGACTAACGACACTTCCCAACATAAAATAGCGTCTGTAACGCGTGATCGTTACCGTTTGACTCTAATCAGATTTTAACCAAAAATAAAATGTACAGATAAGTATTTTATATATGACGATCTTACGTATAACGTGGCAGCTGTGTTGTAATTAATTAGGTGTGTTCCAAAGATGCGAGTATTGGATGGAAACCGATCCAGATTTTAGCCAATGAAGGAACAGATTGATGCACGAATGGTTGTGTTGTGACAGCGGCACGAATTAACGCCCTTTCTTTGAATAAAGGGGTGAGCAGACGTGGCTCAACATGAGAGACCCTTCGAGGGATAGGGTTGTGCAAGGGTTGAATCACAGTGATGGCGGTGTGCCTTACAAAATGGTGGTATAGACTTACGTAATCAATTTCTCCGTATTAAAATTATTTTTGTTAAGGATTTTTAGTGTGATTAAAACCATTATTATATTAGTAGCATAATTTGTATTATGTAAGCAGAAACATAATGGATAATAGGATGTACTTTTAAAAAATTCTTACGCTATCGAATTTATGTGATTCGTTAATGAGGTTGAAATGAAAATTTCTTGAAGGAAATTTTGAAATTTTTGTTTGAAATTAGAAAACAACCTAGTGAAAATTGTAATGAAATACGTAAGTCCATCGTATCATACGATCCATTAATAAATTAAAAAAAAAATTCTTCAAAGAAAAATTCAAAATTCAAAAAAATTCAAAATCAAAATGAATTTGGAGCGTCATATCGACATTAACGTAGTAGAACTATGGTACTAATTCGGTGTTAGTATTTTTACGCGATTAACAAATTAAAACGATTCATCGATAAATGTGTAAGACTAAAATCATTGGAGAGAAGATTCCGAAGGACCTGCTTGATATTCCGCGATAGTTCCTCCATTTCCTGCTTTCTCCGACTTCCAGCTTTATGAACAATAGCGAAGTCAATCTACTTCTAGACATGAATATTCCTGGAAGAACCGTGACTTGTTTCCTGTCACCGGGAATGCCTATATCCGTTGGTGGGCCGCGGCATAAATTTCGAAACATTAGAAATATCAACGCACGGACCTCGTAACTCACCGGAAATGTCACCTCCGCACAGGAAAGGTGCGAACCTGGCTGCTTAATAAGATCTCCGCCTGTTTAAGATGCTCTCAGTGACGTCGAATCTTTCGCGACATTCTTTTGTTTTACACGTGTTTCCGTTATAACGGTGCTCCACCAAGTCACGCAAAATTTACGACTTGCACTTAACGTTGTTATCTTAAATTTTCGTTCTTTGTTTTTCGATGAACTAAGATGATTTAAAATGCGCGAAGAGACGTTGAACTAAATATATCGTTGTTAAAGATAGATAGTTTTCTGAAAGAAAGTTCAAATTCTTTGCATTTCTGTTTTATTTCCCACGTAATCGAACTTCAATTTAATTAACATCCACGGTAAAGTTCCATTTATCCGAACTCGATAGCTCGCCAATTTCCTCACTACCCATTATTTCACGTAATAGGAGTTCACGTTCAGATAAATTTCGTTTCAATAAATGGAGTGCAGATAAACAGAGTTTTACTGTGATCGAATACGTCTTTAAAAAAAGTCCAAGTTCGAAACACAGAGACCACGTGGCACATTCGTAATCTCACCAACTCCTATAGACGCAATCAATTCCGTCTCCTAACGTCTCTTAACAATCATCTTCATAACCAACAAGCTCCAGGGACAACCTCTACCATTGGTACGCCAGCTGTATCCCTCGTCCATCGACGCAACGAGTTTCACGAGTTGGCAATCTCGTTTCTTCCACCCTTCTTCGCTCATCTCTCACACATCGCGTCCATTCGCGTTCCAAGGCGATTTAATGGCAGAACAGGGTACATTCGGTCAGTGGCAAAAGTAACGGCCGAGTGGACACCTTTTCTTCTTCAACCCTCTTTCTGTGAGATCGGACCAGGTTACGTGTAGGGCCTTTACGATCAGTTCGAACGTCCACCCTGTCGGGGTCAAGGGGTTGGCCAGCTGGCGTTGGACGGTTGTGCAATCTGCACGCAAACCCCTCCTTTCTCTGACCGTGGAGACAAGCCTAAAAGGGGACTACTGCAAAGAGACAGAGAGAGAGAGAGAGAGGGAGAGACTGGCAACCGCTGTGCTCGGGGGTTGGTTCGCGTTGCCGCTAACGTTGCTCATTGTCCAAGCTCAATGGCCGTCTGTCCACCGCCATTGTCGCTCGTGATTTCGACCAAGCTTGCGAGACATCGAGACTACCATCCCTGCAGATAAACTTATCGCCGAAAGCTGGTCGATATGCAGGATCGACGCGCGTCGAATCTGCATGCAGTCACCGATGATCGTGATTTATGTGGGAGCATTGGTGTCTTGACGCTTGTGGCTTCATTCGGCGATGTTATCTGCTGCATCGTGAACTATGTACATACGTGTGAATGAGCTGCCGTGCATTGAACGTGGATAATCGCTTTGGTTAATTGTTTAGATGATATATGGCGATACGTATTAGACATTGGCGGGATGGAAATGTTATTGGTAGCTTTGAGTGATTATTGCCTTTGTGGGAACAACGAGAGGCAAGAGGATTTAGGATGATTTTAGATTAAATTTGAATGAGCGAATGAATTATTTTGATTATTTACTGTCGTAGGCATAGATGTTGTTTAGTGTCAAACTGTACGTTGGTATTTGGTAATACATTCGTAAATATCTTCGTTTATAGAGGAAACACGCGATATTCTCTATTTCATTGGTATAATTTTATTTCTTGAAAAAATGTAATAATTTTGTATAACGTAGGTGATTAAAATAAATCTCCGCGGTACGATAATTGGCAAAACAATCGCATTTTCGGTTATACGAAGTTGAGTAACAGATAAAACAGCAATGGCGGTCGTTTACGAGATCCAGCGGAATGAGTCAGAGCAGCTGTACGCTCTTCTATGTTCTAAAGTTTTAGCATTAGATATCTTCCCACTTCTGTATTCCACGGCCTTCCCTTGCCTACGTTCGAAGCAACTGTTCTGCTTATCTGTGTCTGGCGGAAACAACTTTTCCGCCACGAGGCACGACCATTTCGTTTCCCTACTTTCCTTTTTTTTCTCCCGTTTACGCTGTAAGAAAGCGCTTTTATCGTTTTCAAAGACTTAATGTGCGGCTTTTTGAACAATCCAATTCTAAATATTCCTCTTTATGCGCGAAGTTTGAAATAAAACTGGGAAAACTTTCAGCCGAGCCGCGCATGGATAAAAGTAACGATTTATTGACTTATCTTGCTGCAAACAATGCCTTTTACGTATAAAGCAAGACATTTGATGTTGCAACTGAAAAATTTGTTCTCTATGTTTAATAATATTGAGAGAACAGATGTTAGAATTAATACGCTTAGCAACAATTAACAATAAACGAGTAAACATTTCACGAGTTATAGAAGCCCGGCAAATTCATACTCCGAATGAAGAACATGTCGCATAAACCGAATAAACGAAACTGAATGAAAAATACCGCAACAATCGTTGTCCGAATTTTTTAACGGCGATAATACCGCTATTAAACTCCACAATAATACTTCATTGTAACTTAGACCTTTCAACACACGAATGTCCATTCCAACGAAACGCTGTTTACCAAAAAATAAAATTTACTAAACCATAAAGAACATAGTTCCAGTAGCAGGTACTTTGCTACGTACAATTACGCGTTTTCCCTCTCTTTCTCTCTTTTCTAACTCGACTTTTTTATGTGGGCCTCATAGCGGACCCCTTTTGAGACTACCTGAACGCGTGCGTGGCACGTTTCTTCTTTGGATTTTTCCCTTTTTTTTTAGCCGCTACCTGGATCACCTCTCCTGGCCGCAGATGAATTAATATGTCGTGTAATGGATTAAACCCAGGACCTACCCTACGTTTTTCACGCAACCCTCTCTTCACCATCGTCACTGTGGATGCGTTTATACCTGCTCCTCTCACAGTGGGACGCTAGGACACTTATGGTAGTCGACACCATACGAGAAACAGCGAGATCTCGCTTTTCAAAATACCTATCCGTAAACCTAATTTAACCTATTCGTTCAGAATCGATAGGGTTGTACCCCCGTCGACCCTTTCATAGCTCTTTTCTTTCCTCCTTTTTATCTTCTCTTTATTTATCTTTTTTCGTAAGGGCTGCTCACACCCCGAGAAAAACGCGTAATTGGAAAGCGATATATCCTTCCACTCGATAAAAATCGATGCTTTATGAAGTGGGCCGAAATCGTGGCCCCGAAAAAGTGTTTGGTGGAACGAGACATACTGACAGGTTGGAAACCAGCTATAAAAAGGCGGGTATTTACGACGCGTCGTCAAGTAACGATGAAATAAAGAGCTACATGATGAAGTCGGTTTATTAACGCGTTTATTGCGATGCTTCTGTCAATTACCAAAGATATATTGAGTTTAATTAAAGTAATGGATTCGTTGTGGTGAGTTCGATTAACTCCGAGGAAGATTATATTGTTGGAAAATTCTTTGTAATATAATAATTTGACATATTAGTTTATTTATGTTAGGAATTATTATACAGGGAGCATTATAGTGAGTGTTTCTTATATTGAGAATTCCCGTATTTATGGACTATTTAACAATATAATTAAACGGATTGAGGCTTATGCACTGTCTACAGATTTAAGTTTTTCACCATGAAATTTTCCATAGATACAGAAACCTACATATTCATTATCCCTTGTCAAGATACCAAACAATTACTTATTTTCGCATTCCCTTTCAAATATCCTTAGACATAACCATAAATGCCACACGAATTTTCGTACAAATACTGGTTGATGGATTTTCAACACAGCAGCATTAGAGCGTGAATTAACCAGAATTACCGGTCCCGGCAACCCTTTTATAAAATAGGGGTACAGAATTATATTTCGACATTGAAAAGTTATTGTTAAATAAGTAATTGTTTATAATTAACAGTCACGAAACTGTTCATGGTCGGCAAGATACTGTTCTCTATCAACGTTACGATTAACTTAATCTGTTCCAAAGGGTCCTAAACCCTCTGTCACCTCCGGTATAACCCTCTCGATTTCTCTTTCGATGGATGCGTGTGCAAGGCACCTGTTACTGGGCACCGGTTACTCACATTGGTGTAGATTATGGGGTCACAGACAGAGGGTTCGAAATGGTGAGAGATCCAAAGTATTTGGGACATTGGTAACCCTTTTTGCTCCCTTTCGTTCTATCCTTTTCACTATTTCTGTCCTTCCTTTCCCCGTTTTCTGGGCCGTAACCCTTCTCCTCTATCTTCTATCCTTCTCTTTCTATCCTTTTTTATTTTCCGGGCCCTTGTCTCGCGGTGAGGCAGGTATACGACGTACACACTAGCACCTTGTACTGTGTCGAGATCGCACAATGCGAGGCAACCCTTTACCCAAGTTTAGTATTGTGTCGCTAATCGTTATTTCACCTCGTAAGGGAGGAAAAGCAAACTGGATGGAACAGGTTAGGATCTTTGGGTTCTAACCCCTTTCATAATGTTTGCTCGTAACCTAGAAAATTCTTCTTTTTATGGGATCCCTATTTTTTCCGATTCCTTTTTTCTTTCTTTCTTTCTTTTCGCGGTCCATTTTCACGATCGGTTAAACTCCTGATGGGTTACCTGTACATTCCGTGATTTCTAGTCCGTGAAGAAGAGTCGTAGGTAAGATCGTGTACGGTGAGATTTGGAGCAACATTGAGTGCGGTTTTGAGTAGTGAACGGATAATTGGTTGGGAATTTTCAGGTAAGTTATGTTTCATTTAGTGTATTACTGCATAATTATTTCTAATTACTTATTAGTTGGAATCATCATTGACTATTTTCTGTTAAATCTTTGTTTCTATAAGCGTTACATACCTGTTTCTAATTATCTGTAGCACGATATGATCGCGTCTTGACTATTTTAACGATACTTTAGTTTATCGCATATCACGTTACAGAGAAAACGTCAAATTCTTGGCGAATAGAAATACCGGAGAAAGAAAGAGGTATCCTCGAAAATATCACAAATAATTAAACTGACCGAAATCGTTGCAATCCATTCTACAACGTACAACACCCTAAAACTCAGCGTATCGTCCACAATCGGAAACCAGACATAATCTCTAGCCTTCTGATCAGTGGAATCGTTCTCAACGATAAATCGAAATGCTCCTCTACCAATCTTTCCTCTTCTCATGTTCAATCTTCTTAAGACGTCAAATCTCGAAGCTCGCAATTTTCAAGAAATCACATTCGATACACACAACAATGAAGATTCGAACGTGGCGTGCGGTCGGCCTGGGAAAACACAGCAGAGAAGGATCAGTGGTGGTTTTAGAAAACTCGAGCGCCGGCTAAAAGCCAATAATTATCGGTGCACGCGATGATCGTTGCGGCATCGAGCGGAAGTAGGTGGCGTTTAAACGACGTCCGCACGAAAAGGGGATGAAAGGCTGCGGCGGTCATCGGAATCATGCGTTCAACGTGAAATACACGTGGACTGGTGAATTAGTCGGTACCGATAATGAGAGGTCGCTGGTCTGTGTTCCTCCTCCAACGTCCAGCACGGATATTAGGGCTAAAATGGCAGATAAGAAAAAAGAAAGGGACAAGAAGAGTCGAAAGAGAGACGAAGAGTTAGAGGGAAACGCAAGAGGGAAAGGGAAACCACGGAGATGAAAGAAATCGTAAGTCCTCCCGTAGGAGAAATCGGGAAAGCTGGTTTGCGGTGAATAACGTTCCTGGAAAACCGTTCTTTGAAAAGTTTTGACATCACCGGTGGTCTCGAATCGATGACGTGACCTGTCGGCATTACGCGTGGCTGCGTTTATTCGCGGCAAATCCATACACGCTGTTGCAAACGGATTTAATTCGTTCGCGACTTAAACGCTGTATAATAGGATTTCTCGGGCACTTTTGAACAACGTTTTTGATTAGAAAAGTGAAACATTTGGAAGTTTGGAAATATCGGGATCTGAGCGTTTAAATATTTGAAAATTGGTACTCTGTGAATACGAAAGTTTCAAAATGTGTACATTTGTAAGCTTGAAAATTTTAAAGACTTGGGTGTTTGAAAATTTGAAAATTCGAAGAATCGGAAATTTTAGAACTTGAATGTTTAAAAATCTGAAAATTTGCAATTTCGAAGGAAATTCGAAAATTTGGTTGTTTGAACGTCTGAAATTAAAACTTCCACGAACAGTAACGCAACTTTAACTTCTAATAGACAGACTTAATTCGATAATAATTACGAACCTCGACGATTCAAGTTTAGCTTTTAAAAAATAATTACCCGTAATGAATATCCAAAGATCCTACGTTCTTTCTTCAAACCTCACTTAATATCGATCGTATCAATGACATTTAACCACAACCGCCATAAATACGCTATCCGATATTCGCGTTTCTCTGTAATTAGCGAAAGGTCACTTACCGACTGTCCCCTTTGATCCATGTCGCGGAATATATAAAAAAAAAAAAAAAGAAAGGAAACGGGAAAAAGCTAGAAAACTGGAGGTAAGAGAATGGCGTGATCGTTAAGGAACATCGACGCCAGGGGCCCATAAAGTGGGGGAGAAGGTTGGAGTCAAGCTGAAACTCGGGAATGGAAAAAACCGCACAAGTGTCGAAAAGCTCCTTCCAGCTCGCGTAATCTCGTTCGGGAAGCTTTCTAACTTCAAAGTCTTACACGTAAGCCTGGACTGGCCAGCAAGAAACGACTTGGCGCAAATAAAACTACCTATACTTCGTTGAACTGCTTCTCGACGCGGTTTCAGCTTCCAGGTTCAGCCTCAAATTGAATTACAACGACTGCTTCTTTGCTTCATCGCTGAATAATTTCTACGACGTTCTCGAGGAATGTCATTTTTCACACGACGAATTATTTGAGCTACGAAAAACAGATTTTAAATGCAAATGATCGATTCTTTCGTAAAAGATGAAATATTTTATTCTCGCTACTTGCTACCTTCTAAGATTATATCTAAATTATTATCATTAAATTAGAATTTATTTTTATTATCATTTAATCAGAATTAGTTATTATTAAATCAGAAACAGAGAGACACCTAGTAAAATCGAACGAACAAGGCAAACCGTGTTCGAATATCTTCAAATTCAATTTGCTCAAAAAACATGAGTTTATACGACAGAATTTTGTTTCATATTTTCACGAACGCTCTAGATATATCAAATATGTTAATCAACAACAATACTACATGCACGAAGAAAATATCCGTAGAAACAATTTTCTGCTACGATAAATCTTCCAACGATTTAATCCTACAAACTGACCTAAGACACAAGTATAAATCCACGATCTTTGCCTCACACGCGGTACTTTGTTCACGAGAAAATGGAAGTAGCGTTCACGGCAATGTTAAAGTTAATTAATCTTCTAAGCGCTGCGTTTCCAACCCGCGGAAACGGTTTGACGAGTTTCCTTTAAGCAAACCGCCGGCCAAAAAACCAATTAATCTTCTCAGTTCTCGGAATCACGGAAGAAAACACCGGCGTAAAATTAGCTAACACCATCGGGGCGTTGTTCGATCCTTTCGAACGTGATGCTGCAACTATACCACGAACGTTACCAGAAGGAAAGAGGAAACGCCGCGTATCCCAATGGGCTAACCAAACTTCACGCGCGTCTAACTGTTGTTCAGAACATCGAAATGCACACTCATAGGCCCCGAAACTTTTGCATCAAGTAACAAATCGGTTTAGCCATAGAGCGTCCTCCCATTTCAAAGTATCTTTCGCTTCACGGTTGTTTTAACGGTACGATCGTTTTATTTCTTCTCTTCTTGTTCTTCTTCGTTTTGCATTGTAATTGGCGAAATGGAAAAGTCTGCTGTGTGTAACGACCGAAATATTCTTTCCTTTCTTTGCTGAAACGATCATTTAATAAGAAGATTGGGAACATTTAGACAATCGCGAATTTATTTGATTTATATCGTGTAATAACAGAATAATACTCGATTTATACGTTGTATTCTTCGTATCTTCGATTCAAGATTGTTCGTATCCAACGAGAGAAAATCAAAAAGTATTCGTTATCCTTTTTTACCATCTTAGCCAGGCAGTGACAATCGGCCAAAATTGACGGACATACACTTGTCACGTTCTTCCCATATACTCTTCGATTACGATCTTCCACCTCTCATTTATCATGAACTATTCACCACGACCACTAACTCCCCATATTCTCTAGTCTTCCATCCCAATCTCACGCATCCTACCCTAATACCCTACACCTTCCTCCTCAACCATCCCAAGACCCATATTTACTTACAAGAAGCGATAAATATTGGAAGGGAGCCTGCCATCCTCCAGCTATCGACACGAGCCGAAGATCAAAGGGGAAATCGTCGCTTGTGAGGGCAAAAGTTTTTAGCGCGTCAGGTCGCCAAGCAGGGATTAATTCCGTCAGATCCTAGGGAAGAAACATGGCGCGACAGAGACGCGGAGGAAGAGGTCTAGCGGCCGTTGAAACGCCATTATTCCCTCGGTGCTTTATCCGTTCCACCGAGAAACAAAAGTTGTTCACGATACCGTGGGCTATCGATCTTTTCGCCCTTTCGCGACGGTCCCTCGCGGGGAATAATGCAGCGCAGAGATATACCTTGATCCGAAAATATCCACCGGTCACGATCCACGGCGAGCCTTCCAACTTTCGTATCACGGGGGTCAGGAAACTTTTGACCCTTCTCTCTGTCGCGTTTTCTTTCCCTTTCTTTTCCTCTGCACACGTTCGTTCGAACGTTTCTTCCCTTCTTCGGGCGGCAACTTTGAAAAAGTTGGAAGAAACCGACGATGGACTCGTCGACGGTTACGAGAGCATCAAATATTCTATGAATTCAGAGGCGGCTTTGTACACCTTGGCCACCACTCGCCCGGGCAAACCAGAAAATTTCCGTATTAAATTTTTACCTTCAACTTTCCAACGCCTTGTCTCCTCGCCGCGAACGAGTCTCAACCTCTGAACGATCGTTCTCTCGGTTTTACGAATATTTTTAATACGATGTCGAGTGTTTGGTATATTTGGGTAAGTGGTCGAGTAAGATTGCCGAATGATTCTCGTTTAAATTTTCCATCTAGAATCAATCTTGAAAAGGAAACATCGTTTCCATCATTTTTCCTAATTGGTGCTCTACGTAAAGTAATATTAAAGCAATCAAAATACTTATTTCTCCCATCAAGATTAACTGTAATTTCAGAAATCAATGTATACAGCGTCGAACGAACGAATTCACCGTAAGACAATTATGTTATTAAAGAACAATACAACGTTACGAACGAACGCGCACAACAAAGTAACAAAGGGAAGGAGAGAGTGAAAGAGAAGGAAAATGAGAGAAAAGGGAAATCGTAGCGTCGAACACAGCCATAATTCCAGAAAATGAAGCGAACCTCGTCCTAGGCACATCCCACAACGCTGCCATGGTGTTACGTCCCCCTTCTACGATCTCCCCATCGTCCATGCGGCTAACCCCCTCGTCAGATGGGATGTGCACGATGCAACTGACCAATAACTTACCCCTCGTGCCTGTGCCTACGCGATCGATAGCCACAGTATCCAATACGACCATCTTCGTTCGCTTTTTCCACACTTAGCCTGTTTCTCTGGCCACGACACACACACACACTACTTTTGCACGAAACTCATGGCCAGCAAATGATACGTTCTCGAGGAAAGTTTCACCGGTATCGAGAGACAGATTGGTGGTCACGATATCGAGTACGCTTGTCTAATATTAACGACAGCAACAGTGGTTAGACTTCGATTTTACAACAAGAAAAAAAAGATACGCGTTCTGCGAGGTTGAATATTTTTCTGTTCCTTTTGTTGAATTTCTGTTGTATCATGGATTTCCATTGATTTGGTTAATTAAAATATTTTTGAAGAATCTTCTCGCAGAAGTTACTAAATGTAACTGTATGATTTTATGTTGGTAAACAGCTTTTTTTTCTTGATTTTATGGGGTATTTTTATAGAATGGATTTTTAATGAATTTGGTGAATCGAATATTTATTATTGAATATCGGATAAGACATTTTTTGTGAAACATTATCGAGTATAGTTGTATGACATTTTTGTGTTTGGCTATGAGACATTTTTTGAAAAGAACAATCTTGTACATAAAGATTTCGTGACAGACATAAGCTACAGTGTAAATGTCGACGATACATTGGCGCCGTTTCTATGGCGCCCAATGTTAATTACATCTGAATTGCTTATGTGCCATCGTCAGCAAGATTCGACGAAGACTCGAAATCGGGTGGTTGGTTTTAATAAGAAACCCCCAGCGGTTATCTCGAGGAGGAGCCAGCTGAAAGTGCAACGACGCAAAATGAACATCTTTTTAAAACCGCGAGTCTATTTCTCCTCTTTTTCTTCGCTTTGAATCATTTCCTTGGGTTAATTGAAAAACTTTCGCAGGCCGTCTGGAAAAATCGTACGATACAAGAGAATCTGCCATTCCTGGGACTTATGCACATACCGTAGAAAATCCCAAGGTGCAAGAAATTAACTGAAATTAAAATTTTATTCAAATCTGTACTTATCTACGACGATAAGAAGAAACTTTTTACAAACTTTTGAGTCGCTTCAAAAAGATCACAGTAAATTATATTCACTGACTAAAACCATAACGTGCAATACTACTGTAAACATTAAACAAAACGAATTCCATCGATCCAAATGACAAAATTCCTAATGTATGTAATCACAGAAATGATAAAAAGAACGAAATCACACAATTCTTAAAGAGAAATAAAATGTAAAGAAAAGAACAATACCGAGAGAAGAACGTCTTGTGTTATCAGCGTCAAAGAGAGAATCTCTTTCAGGCGACATAAGCGAGGCATTTTGCTCGTCGGCCATAAATTGTCAAGAATTCTTCAACATCATCTTCCCGACGTTCCCCGAATCGTCGAGCAAGGGTGGCGGATAGGCCGTTAATCAGCGGCAAGCAGGCACTGATTCAGGAATTTTTAATGGCTGATCCCCTCAACGCATTCCATAGAAGGAAAACGGCGTCGATTAATTTAGCAGCGGCGACGTTTTGCAAAAAGAGGCGAACCCCGGTCCGGGAGACAATGGACGAAAGATCTCGAAAGTTACAAAAGGGAGGATCCAGACAAAGGGTACGAGAACGGTGGAACAAAGAGCAGATAACAGACCCTGGCAAAAACACCGGCAGCGTAGGGAAAGAGATGGACCCCTTGCCTATCCGCAGCATCCTTGGTCAAAGCGTTCGTCTCTGGTGAGAAAAATTGGCCCACTAACCGGTAACCTACGTTTTCTTCGTACCGCGATATTTTAGGGGATGTTACGCGGTCAAAGAACGATGTTTCACGTACATCGCGGTTTTGGTAAAATATTCTCGTCATCTTTTTACGTCGGAGCTACTTTGTGGATGTAGAAACAAAAAGCGTGGGAAGGAAAAGGGCTAGTAGCGTATATTTTGGTCATTTTAGTGTATTGTGTATCAGCTCTTGTTTATGTAGAATTTATTCTAGACGAAAGAGAAAATGACGAAAGAGATTCGCCTACAGAAACTTCGTCCGAGACTTATGTTTCGACCTACAAACAGATTTATTTTACGTTAGAAATTGTTATCAACAAGAGAGGTGGCGAACTTGTCTCTGTACTTTATGCGCATTTCGTGGCTCTCGATGTTACCCAATTGCAGTTTAAACTCGTCATTTACCGGCGATTTGGTTCAAACTAAATAATTAGGTAGAAAATTGTACGTGAATTATGACGTTCAATAAAATTACAATGTCTCGTTCGTGTAAATTTATTCGCTGAACAGATATCTTCATTTATTTTGAATTAGATAGAAAATTGTACGTGAATTATGGCGCTGAAAACATGTGATCGCAGGACTTTATCCGCACGAATTTACTTTCTCTTTCTCTCTCTCTCTCTCTCTCTCTCTCTCTCTCTCTATTCAATAACTTGACTCCGTGCATCAAAACCCTATTAAATAAACACTCCTATTAAGTAAACAGTGCTCGATGTATCCTACCAAATTACCCAGAAACACGAGCGCTGGTTGTTTTAAACGGCGAGCCATTTACTCTCTCCAATTCGTTCGTAATGTACACCGATTCTCATCCAGCGGACAAACTCTACAGAAATTAATTGCAAACGGGCAGATTAAACGCGTGTCAACACGAAAGAAATCCAACTAGAAGGAGAGGAAATGAGAGGGAAAAGGAAATCTCTCAGGGTAACGAAGAAGGACGAAGAAGAGGAAACTCCGGTGTTGGGGTAGAAAAATCCCTTCTTCTTCCAGTTCGTCTTCTTCGTCTTGAACGTTACTGAGAAGGCACATGCCGTAATGAAAACATGAATACTTGAAGGCCACCCACCACCCATAATTATATCTTCGCCCTCGGGTTAGGCTCGATCCACGATCTTCAGGGTCGAGAATGGTGAAACAGAGGGACAAGGGAGAGAAAGAATCGAGGGGGTGGACAGGGGTGCCATTTCTGTCCCCTAAATAATTAATTCCGGCAGTGCCGCCAGCTTAAACGCGTTGGGGAGGAAAAACTTCGATGCCAGAAACGTGTCTAGAGATCCTCCTCCATTTCCAACGACCTCTACGCTGCTCAACGCTCCTCTAATCGATGGTCGTAGAACATTATCGAGCTATATTTCAACGCTAGTGAGTTCGTTGCACAGAATTATAGACAATTTGTTTCAATATCGCTACTGATATTGATCGTATAAGTTCTTCTTATCGTCGTTAGTAGATTGACAGTCTTTACGCGAATTTTTATTTTTATGAACATTGAAAGATATAACTTACATCGGATAAAGATTCATTTCAACTATTAAAAAGTTGTCGGGTTTGTCGAGTTGGCGTTAGTCTTAGGAGCGTGTTGCGTATCTTCATTAGGACAAGCCATCGTAGTTGTTCAATGGAAATTATATTTACAATTATATGTACAAGTGTTGATTTAACAGGGTTTAACAGTCAATCGTGGTAATTAGACTCTCTTAATGTAAAGACATTGTTCTTAGGTTCAATAACGAATCCATGGTCAACGGGAAAACTCTTTGTACAATTGAATATGTTTTGAAACACAAAGTGACGTTAGCTGTGACGCACGGTATCTTTCTAACTGACAGACAAGACGATGTGTGTAAACTCTCTACGGTGATCACAAGAATAAAAGACTGATACGATCACATTTGTCATTCGCATATTGACCGGGGATTTCAACAAAATTCCAGGCGCCGTTACTAGGCTGACCCGCGTAGAGCCGTCGTTGCTCCTGCCCGGGGCTTGTTTGTTAATACAGCGTGTGTCCCTCGATATTGGTACTTCTACTGTTAAGTAAAAACGTTCATCCCGTGCCCGTGGCTACGTTCGGCCACCAGTTGTGTTATCTCGAGCTCAAGCCCAGTGTCACAAATCTCGGGCAAACATAATCAGATCGTATCACAACAACTACGTCTAAGTTCTATTATTTAAGTACAGCTATAATAAATAGTTTAGACCAAAGTATTAGGGATCTTTTCAAAATTCCAAAAGAAAGGCCCGATGTCTCTACATCTCCGACAAAGTAATATATATTCTTGTACGTTATTCTTGTAAGTATTTATTTTTGTACTTCGTAAATTTCGTAAGAATTAGATCTACCGAGTTGTTTAACCCTAATGAAGAAAGTGGAAGGAGAAGTAGAAATAAAATAATAATTCAGATATCGATAGCCGTACAAACTTTCACATACTTACGTTATGTTTATGATATCTATTATCTATTTCAACCAACATTAACGCGATTCCTCACGAATTCCTAAATTATAATGTTTCGTTGAAATAACAGTTCGTAATATGAAAAAGTAAGCTGTCTCTTCAAACTTTATGAACAAAAAAATTTCTTATTAAAGAAATGTAAAACTAAATTAAATGTAAAAACACGAATAACGGAACATAACATTTTAACGAACATAATAAGGCGAATAAAGAAAGGGGATCGGAAAATTGTTACGGGATGAAAATCGCTAATCTCAGTTTCGCTGGCTCGAACAATTCGACATGAAATTTCGCGCCAGATACCTCTTGGAAAATAAGACGGAGGATTAATGGACGCGGCATTAGGGTGTAATTTTATGGGGATTATTTTAAAGGCTTTCTCGGATCCAGTGGCTCAGCCGCGATTATCTAGACATCATTAATCATGTGCCCCGGTTTAAACTTTGCAGCGCCGTATACCGAAAACTTTTAAAGCACCATTTACTCGATCTCTGTAAGTTCGCTCGCTTATGGAGCTTCCCCGGCGTTTTCGCGGTAGAGACGACAACCAACATCCCTTTGATGAAATACGAAGATTAGCATAATCAGACGAAACCGCGATATTTATCTATATTTTCAACAGTTTTTCAAATTACCGTCACTCGTAGATATGATCGTACTTGATCGAAATTGTAACTGTTATGCAACACGCATTGCGTAACGAAATTTTTATACACTTCGACATTAAGGTTTCTATCTTTGGATACGTAAAGTCTCTATTTTTATATATTTCGATTATTAAACTTGCATACGAAATTTCGAATAAAATACAAACTGATTTTGAGCTCTGAAAATCTGAAGGAAATAAGTTTCGAGGGAAACTTTGAGATACCGTTGAAGGAGAACTCATTTTCCACAGTCTGATAATGATAGAAAAAGAGAATCGTTTGCTACGAATTGTAGTAGATCTTCATTTTCATAAAATTCTTTGGTAGATAAACACTTTGGAAGATCGAAATGTTGAACTGTTTAATGGATTGCCATTAAAAGAGTTAATAGCGGCAGAGACTAAAACGAAAGGCGCCGCTGCAGCAGGTGGAAGGGGTGAAACGTGCACGCCCCTTTCCCTTTTTTTAGCCAATCCAGCGGCAAAAACTCGTCTGGCATGCATAATTACATCGAAAAAGAAGCTCGACAGATGCTGCAAAGGGTTGGAAAGCGCTGCTAAAGTTGGGATCCACGCATTCAGGAAGGGTTAACTGAATCGAGGCGCTTTGATTGGTCGAGCAAAGTAGGGTGGACAAGAGAGCACGAGCAAAGGGTTCGCTTGAGTCGACGTTGCTTATCGGCCATCTTAAAATCGATTACTCTATCTACAGTGCTTTATAGATGTTTCCCTACGAAGCAACCTGTCTAATACAGAATCAGTTTTCTTCATTTTTTTTTTTTTTCATTAGAATTTGTTTTAATAAAAAGTTCTTTTTATCTTTAAATATACTTTTATTCTTTTGGAAATCAAGGGTCCTGTTTCGAAAAATCTTACAAACATTCGTAAAATTAAAATTCTCTTCTCTATTTTAGATTTGATAATCTGCCTGATTTATAAAAATCAATTTTGATGTTATCAATGTAGCATAAAGTGAAGTATAAAGATACGAAAAGAAGAAGAAGAAAGCTACTAACATTTATCGATCGGAATTATTAATTAATCATAACGAAGTACGCGGTCTTTTATATATATAACGTGATTATCATTATGCCACACGCATTGATCATACGATTGATCGAGATCTTCTGCAAAATCATATGTCTAATATCCAACACTTTTCGCTCGATATAAAGACAGAGGTTCATTTGTTTAGACATACGTATAATTAAATTCAAAAATTATTATTAACAAACGACAATAAAAAGCCAATAACAAAAAGATTTTAATAAAAACAGTAATGACAATCGGAATTTCGATCTCGATCTAGAAAATCGTTTCACAAAACAGCCACAAACGTGAATTATTAATGACCGAAATGGACAAGACGCTATTCAAGACATAATATCCATTCAATTCCAACTTGAAAAATAAGGAGATTCTTGTCTTGAAATTCTTATCAGAACACGTTGCAACCTCTTGTAAACTCGAACGGAACCAGCGTGCATCGTTTTATTCGCCGCACGAGTCTCTCCACAGAGTCGTTAATATTTGTTTCTTGATTCGCACCTAAGCAGGTGTTGGCCACAAGAGCTGCATTGTGTTGAATTTAGAATCGCCCACGCACGTGGAATCTACGATCTACGATCTAACCAGAGGCGATTCGTGCTTCCGCATCCTGTCCCCGGCTTGGTATAATTTTACGTAATGCCAGGTCGCGTTGCAGGATCCTTTGTGACGAGTCGCGTTTCTGAATCGCGTGTCGACAGCGGATCGTGATGTCTGTATTTGGCAAATTGACAGCTGTCGTTCTTTGACTTCTTTCTTTAACGACGGAGTTCACGTATCGCGCTGAATATTTCATTCGGTCGAGAATAAAATGTGTATATTGATTTTTCTAAAGAATCGCGTGACGGTATTACGGATTGTTAACGGCATTGTATTTACTAAGGTACGGATTTCGCGCGATTATGGGAAATTGAAATGTATAAACGTATATAAAATGCACATGATATGCAGAAGTACATAAAATATTCCAAGTTTTCGTTGTAATTTGGTAGATGAAATAACTTGAAAATCTGTTAGTACCTTTAAGTACATTTATCCCTTCCAATGAGATCCCAACTTTATCAAGATCTTCTTTCGCACGTTCTTCAGGTGTAACGTGGATATTTCAATATTCTGTTCTCGAGAAATTATCTTCTTACGATTAGCATTCGAATAAACGATCAGTCGCAAACAATCAAAGCATAATTAAATATAGTACAAGTAAATAAATAATACCTACATGTCTAAAAATAAAAAATAATAGCAAACGTACCTATAGCCAGACGTTTAATCCCAAAGACGAAAGTTAAACCTGGTCAAAAAACGAGAAAATAGAAAAAAGTGCTTTTTCGATTCGAAGGAATTGCTCGAGTCACCGAATCGAACGTTCCACTTATCTCTCTCCCTCTCTCTTTCTATCTCTCTCTCTTGAGACCTTTCTGTAACAATGAAGTGTATTCGCGGCACGTGTTCAGACCGTGGCCCGCAATACAGGAAAAAGCGAGTAAAAAAACCATCACAAAGCTCCATCCCCGATACTGTCAAATTTATATCCGATCTGAAGATTCGAAAATCCGCCGATCAGCCAGATGCCGGCATGCTTCGATGATCAAACTTAATAATATTTATGCAACGCGTGAGCAATGTATTCCTTCTATCGTTCTGGATATTTCGGTTCTTTTTGTGATGTTACATTTTTTCCCTTTTTCTTTGTGGGGGCGACGGCTTCATGGATTTAAGACGCGGTCGAAGTGGAATACAAAGTGAAACGCAAAATAAAGGATACAGGATGAGTAACGATATTTAGAAGTCTGTTTAGCGTCGTGAATTTCTTAGAATTATTCGAGAGCAGCTTATATTCTATATTTTATGTTTTATTTTTCGTTATTCCCAATATGCTTCTTTCAAACGCTTCTTTTTACTATACTATCGATTAGCTTTACTTTTTCAAACGACCATTCGTCTCCTTCAGCAGTGACTTCGTGTAGTTTCTGCAAACTTTCGTGTCTTACGATTATTCGACTTTTCATTATTGAGAAAATTTGATAGAAACAGAAATATATCCGCGTAATACGATAATTCAATGAATAGAACGAATAGATTCCAACATTGCAATTAAAGCTATCAACATTAATTAAATTAACTCAAACCACCTTTGATAGAATCATCGTAAGTCTATTGAACGGTAATCCATACCGTTTTCATCATCAGAAACAATCTCTTTCGAAAATCCAACGAAAGATCATCAGATACCAAAAGCAAGAACTCGAAACGAGTTCTCTGAAAGCATACTGGCTCCTTCGCCTACCATAAGATTATAAAAGACCCGGTAAGTTTCTTGAAAGTTGGTCTGCCGAAAAAATCAGCCATTTCGACGAGATCCATACGGCCACTCGACTTCTTCCTGATGGGAAAGTAGCATGGTCCGGCTCGTTTGAAGTTCATCCTGTCTCCAGAAAACCCATCTCATCCCATCCTGTCCTATCCTGTCCCATTCGTGAAAACAGAGAGTGTTCACGCGACATAAGCGCCGTCTTACTACGTACATAGTCGAAGGAGAGGAAGGAGAGGGAAGAGAGGAAGAAAAAAAAGAATAAACCCATATAAGAAAGAAGAGGATGAAGAGAAAGAGCCGATAACCGGTGGCGTGCACAGAACCAGCGGCTTTCTGCTTCCGAGAGCACGAACGCAATAAAATGATCCATCGGCACGAGTATACGGCCACGGGATCCTGGAGGAGGGAAAGAAACGTCGACAGCCTGTTGCTGGTCGCGTGGATCGTCGGGTGCGCGCGTGTGTGCACCGGCTGCACGACAGAAACGACTCGGAGGATGAGTCGGTGAATGGGAAGGGCCGACAACGTGTAGCTGCTTAGAGGATCCAACGTTTGAGGAACGCCGTCCCTCTCACCATGTATATTGTTCTTCTCTGTCGTTCGAAAAGAAACGCGTTTCATGTTTTATCTGGTAGCCCCTGCACGATCGAATTTCAGCTCCGAACTGACGATGCGGAAACCAAGACTCGTCGTTCGCGTATAGTATGCTGATATGTGTCTGTTAACGTGTATGACGAATATTGGCCGATTTGTTGCCAGTTTTTGAGAATCGAAGTCGATTTGTCGGTTCGAGGGAGGTTAAAGAACTGGAGAACTTTTTAAACTTGTCATTGGAACTGACGGGTAAATCATCATCGATTTCATTAAATTCGCAATAAAATGTATCAACCGTTACGAATTTTCCAAATAATCAAATATCTCAGAACTCGTCTTCCCTTTAAGACAATTTCACTTCGAACAATTTTTATCTCCTCTGCAATGTTTGGACGTTCACGCGTTAATCCTGCACTCGTTTCAACAAATGTAAAGACCCGCGATATTTGAAAAAAGATCTCGATCAGAAAATGTCATGTCAGTAACAATTCTTCTATATTTTCCTTAAGCTTAAGAAACCTTTCAACTGCTTGAACAGCTAGCAATTGAAAAATCAAAATACCACAAAGTCTCAGTTGCGAACATATCGAACTTCTATTATGCGCTGCACGAACAATTTCTTTCAATCGACCTGCCATTTCCCTTTCAACGATGCTTAAAGTGAAGAAAGTGGCCATGCACTCCGTGGAAGTAACTTTTATTTATAAACGCCGAAAGAGCTATGCCCGGTGAACTTGCCTTTTGGTTTTCTTCCACTTGATACCTTTGATGCTTAACAGTTTTCTCGCATGGGCACACCTCAAGAGGCGCCTCTTCTCGCGACGATGATGAAGAGAAAGGGAAAGAAGAGGCAACCGACTCTCGCAGCTGCACAATCGTCGCCCACGGTGCAAGGCTCATTTAACTTCGCAAATACACAACTCTTTAGCGTTGTGTCGCGTTAAACGTCATCCTGCCAGCCTAACTAATGGACACTGACAAATGCTGGTCTCGGAGGATTCCGGGGCTTGGTCCTCCACACCTTCGCATTCTACTTTTGTACCTCGAGGCTCTGTCGTTGCTTCTGTCAACGTTATTCTCGTCGAGTAGACTCTCTACGTGGTTTTTATAGCGTCTAAAGAATGGTTTCGAGAGGGTTTTGTATTGGATGTTTTGCCCTAGAAAAATGATTTTGACAATGACATTCCTTTTTCATCAATCGAAGAAGATCTCACGAATGTTTTGCAGATTAGACTTGATGATCTTAACTGCTTAAAGTCTTATAACTAAAGCTGATCGAAGTTGAATCGAATAGAATAAATGGAAAAAACATTTTTTTCCCACTTGGATATGTTCCCATTTCGAAGAACGTTGAAATAACGAATGTCGATTCTCTCTTCAATAAAAGTCATCCAAAGGCGAAGAGATCGCCGGGATCGAACTCGTTTTGCCAGTCCCCGCTCCAATTCCAACATATTCAAATACTTTTTTCCTCTCCTACTTGCTGAATCTTTGACGATCTATGCAACACTGTGACAGTGACAACTTGTCTCGCGCAACTACACCAACATTGTCCGATCCAACTTAATAATAGAGTTCCCTCGAAAGTCAATTTTTGCGTGTCCCTCTTTTTCTCTCGTTTCCAAAGCTTCGTTCTAAAGCCGTCAGTCATTGAAATCGTTGAAATTAAAAAAAGTGGAAAGTGAAGTAGACGAGGCTCATTGATGTCCATTCAACCGGTTAATTTTATCAACGTTACACCCGATAAATGCGTAAATGTATATCATGCCATTCTTCGTATTTACAACTTTTTTTCTTTTTCTTTACGTTGAAATTGAGCTTCTTGGTTTTCATATTAAATATTTATTTCTACTGCTCTCTTCATTTTTAAAACGTTATATTTATGGATCTCTTTGCAAACTGCAAAGTTCTATATATTCATTTTTCTATCATCGATAGGACAAACTCTGGAATATTTGTTTAAGAAGACGTATTCAATGATAAATATTAAATCTTTGCACTTCTCAGACATCGTTATACCAAAATTAATAATGCGATATTAATTATATTTTTTTATATAACGTTATATTCAGCCAACAAAATATTATCTTATCATTCCCACAAATTCTACCAACGATCCTTCGAATTAACAAATATCGACAATACTATGATATTAATACTACCGTACAATATCAATACGCGAAATAAATAAACAGAAAATAAGAAAAGCTACTAAAATTCTGTCCTATCATTTCCACAAATTCCACTGACGATTCCTCGAATTCGAATTCGGAGAGGTCGATTCCGCGCGAATTCGTTACAAAGTCGAAAGCCCGAGCCTGGTCACGTAGGCCTTTCGAAACTCCAAATCAGCGAGAAATTAAATCGACCATGCCAGTTTCGTCCGCGGGTTCACATTCTTCCCATGGATGTGCGACAATGCGGCAGCCTGCCAAAGAAACCATGCGAAAAGGAAGAGAAAAAGACGATGGGAAGACGAACAGTGCAAGCGGATAAAAACGCAAGGGTGGACCACACAAGTGACACCGTTTCGCTGCGGGTGAAAGCATCGATCATGCGAAACGATACCACCGATTAAGTCGTTAAAGACCACGACGATGCGATTGCACCTTGTCAAGACTTTTCGACGTTGCTAACATTGAAATCTTACGGAGACGTGTTATTAATTCTCGATGAAAATATACGATAGTTTCGAAGGGGCCTCTGCGCAACGAGACACGCACCTGTCTTATGTTAATGGCGCATAAATCCAAGTAAACGCCAGAACGAAACCACTATGGAATCTAATTTATTGTACCGTGGGCGTAAGTCAATGGGAATGAATAAAGGCACTGCATAATTTCGTGTCGACTATCGTTGGAAAGCTCATAGAATTTAATCTTGTACGAGCATGATGAGTATGATAATGAAGATGGTATACAGGTGTCGATGGAAGAAGGTTGTGGTGTTTATGGAACGATGCGTCATATTGACGCTAATTGGTGTTCGATAAACTTTTGAATGGCGGTAAAATATGTGATTGATCACAGTAAAAAGTGTACAGTTTGCAACAAAAGTGTTAGGAAGATTTTAATTTGGTCTGCTTCAGATTTAATCCTCACCGATTTCCATTTAACTTGTCAGGGTAATAGTTTTAAGCAAAACTATAATTTTAATAAGATATTCAAACCAGTTTTATGAGAAAAACATTTTTAATTTGTAATTACGTTAAGTTATATTATATGTTGTATGTGACCAGCTGGCCTATAAACCCTGAATACTTCTGTATCTACTTACTCGAAGAGAAGTTTCAACTAAATCTGGAAAAATTAAAATCGACACATCTTTTCCATCCCCTTTATCTTCCAACCTCTATTTCTACGCTATTCTCCACATACCATAGAATCCTGCAAAAGGAAAAACATTCTCGATTTCCTTATCGAACGATACATATACTTACCCCACGTAAGTTCGCGATCACGTTGAAAAAGAGTCATCGATAGCGAGTTCGTATCCGAAATAACTTGCAGGAGAGAAAGAGCCCCAGTTACGAGAGGAACTGTTGGTCCCTGATGGGGGTTGCAGAGTGCAGGGCAGCGAGAAAGAGACGAAGAGGTAGGCAACGACCCCACGCAATGCTCCTTCCGCACACACGAACAAATCCCCTCGTTTTTGGATTTTTCGGGTAAAATCGGGATGGTAAAGGGAAGGCTGGTGAGTAATTCGAGGCGGGGTGCGGGCTCGTGTGCAGGGGTTGCTCTTTAGGATCTGCACCCTTCAGCACCCTGCCTTCCACCCCCGTTGCTCCATCACCCTCCCTGGTGGGGCAGGTTTGACCAATATTTCCGAAGGGTAAGGTAAAAAGAAAGGGGAATGGAGAGCGAGATCGCTTTATTCGTGCCACGCCAACGACTAATTCGTGCGAGTCGCGTTACAGCTGCGATGGCGGCGGTAGTGAAGGAACGAATGAGAGGAAAACTCGTTCGACGATGATTCGTTAGAATTTATGTGGCTTACGAAAGCATTTGAACACTTCTGGAAATATATATGAGAGTTACGAGATATTTATTACAAATACGTATATATTTAGTAAAAAATTGGTATTTAACACGAACAGCCATCTTAAGAATATAATAAATATTAAAGGTAGTCTCATTATAATATTGAAGCTCGTTAATGTAATGGATGATCGACTGTTTAAAACTACTTTTTTGTGATCCCTGCGAAACATATATATAGTCTTGTATTACTGAAAAAAATTTCACAATTTGTAATACTACGTTTAATGATTCGCGCGATGAATAATGGCCTTAAATCTGCAATTAAAGATAATCTCGCTGGATATCGTGGCTTACTAATGCGATGAACAATTGATTGAAGCGTATATCTGTAACAAATATCTTGTAACTTCCATATACATTTTCACATACGTTCTAAATTTCACCAATATAACCACGATTATCTTCTCTCGTTGTATCAATGAAATCTCAAAATCTTTCGTCCTATTACACGCGCAATATATACTAATAGAAAGTTTGTATACATATTCAGATACTTGTGTAGCCACTGGTAACAATTAAAATTGAAAATCGTCCAACGTACCGATGGATCCGGCTGATTCCCTCGGAACGATGCCACCGCATCAGTTCGCGTTCGGTCACTTTTCTGCTTCCTTAAATCTCTTCGCCAGGGGTAGCCGAATCACACGTCAAACGCAGAGACAGACGTTTTTGTTACGAAGAGAAGAGAAAAAAAAATATCGTGCGAGAGCCTCGGGTCGCCGCCACCACCGCCGATGGGGTGTAAGAGCACGCGGTACAGAGAGATGAAAGGGGGTGAAGGACGATAGAAAATGTAGGGTGGTTTTAGGTCCTCCATTCAATTTATCGACGGATTGACAGCTCTGTTAGGCCCTTGTTACGCAGAAGCACGTTACCCCGGAAAGAAGAGAGAGAGACAGATCTGGAGCAGGGAGGAGAGAAGAAGAGAGGGCTGCACGATTCTAATCGTACTTCTTTCCGTCTTGCATACGTTTCCGGGTGAAAATAGTCCGTTTCGGTGAGTGCTTTCTACCGACGAGGGTAAATGCTCGTGTACAGAAAAATCTATGAGAAAAAGATGTAAACATAGAGGCAGAGAAGTGCCATGGAAAAATAAGTTTTCGATTCCTTTTTGATTGCGACAAAAAAATTGTCTATAAAACTGAATCGTTCCCAGGAGACTCGTCCGTTTCATTGATGTTTTCTACACGCTGTGTACGGATGATAAGACAGTTAGTTACAAGTCTAGCGTCGTGAACTCTAATATGGAAAACAACAGCCCGATTGTAATTTCAAACAGTTTGATTAGGGCACCCAGTTCATACAAAGTTTCGATGTTAATTGGACAGTGACGCATCATCGACTTGAAGCACCAACGAATCCAACTGATTATTAATAACTTGACGATCGAAACTGTTTACCCGATATCCATGGCAGGTAGATCGTTTCTTAATGAATTCGTGGCAGCTAACTTTTGACAATCGAAACTGTTTACGATATTCCCTATAGTAGACAGATCGTTTCCTAAAACTCAAATCTCTTTCTATAAAACCCAAATGCTTCTTTCGAACAACTCCGACTACGTATTTACAATTTTGTTTGCCTTCCTTCTGAACAAATTCGTGGCAACGAAACGACAGAACTGACCAACGGTCTCGTCGCGTTAAAACCCAATCCAGATCGATGGATCTGTGGCCAGGTGTGCTCCGGTCAACTGTTACGTTTCTGGATACCTTATGCGACCTTTTCGCGTACCTTCATCCCCCTGACCCGTCTTTCATATAGAACAGATCCCCGGTTAATCGGAAGTCGCGAGTGGACGCGAGGAAAGACGAAGGGATCTTCGAGAATTGAAGAAAAAATTTAGGGTGCGTCTATCCGCTTAAAGAACGATGCCACACCGCGTAAACCAGCACGGAATAATTCTTTTGTGGATGCTCGAGGCATCGATATACCGAGGATGCCTGAACACGAAGATATCTTGGACTTCGTAGATACCTTTTTCTACTCTTTTTTGATTCTTTTTGTACTCTTTGGTTATAAGAAAATATTTACAAGCAATTGGTTAAAATTTAAGCTATTTAAGAATGACATAAGAGTAACAATAAAACAAGTAAGTTTGTAGTTGACGTAAGTCAAATTATCTATTTGGAAAAAGATAAATCATGAAAGACCACAAATTGTGAGTTTTATTCGATTGCTACGATAGCTTCAATTTAATGATCAGTATATTCCATTTAACTACTGGATGATACCAGATACTAGGAGGAACGAAATACAAGTAGCTTCTTCCTTTTCTCTTTTCTGCGTCGACTCAATGATTCTTTCGTAAGAAACTTTCTGTTTGAAACTTTCTTATTTCACCCCTTTCTTGTATTCTATTCTCTTATCAAAGGTAGTTTCATATCACTATATAGTTACGCTTTACCTTTGGACCTTAAGTTCTTATTACTACTTCCTATTCCCTTTTCTATACTTGCTTCTACTAAATCTTGTATAACTTCGTTCTTTGAAATCGTACCATCATTTTTTAATGAACAGAAGGAATACAATACCATGGCAATACAATACAGTAATATGACGACATATATGAAGAAATATAACGAAACTTTCATACTTCAGTACGAAACGCTGCAGTTTCACCTTTGATACGAATATTTAATTGCTCGCACCTTTAGAAATTTGTAGAAAATATGAAAGAATCATGGCTAATAATTAATGTGATTTCTCGTTTCAATAACCGGTTAAAGGTCTTTTTAACAGGTAAACGTTAAAGACTCTCAAAGATTAAAGCGATATTAAACGAAAACATTCGAAAATTGCAACAGGGCTAATTTACGCCTAATTCAAGGACAAAATAGATGGCTCTGCGAAAAAATGAAAGCTAGGACGCTCTTCCTAGACCAGCTGGTGTGTCCAGTCTCGTCTCCTCGAGTCTATTCGCACACCACATGTTCCTCGGTAGATGAACACGAAATTAATACGGGATCGGTATTATTAGGTCCAGTCATTAGGCGGCATCGGAACCAAATGATTAGACGACTCTCTAATGAGGTTGTGCTAAATATTATTTGATCGATAATAAGAAGATAGCGAAGAATTCTGTGTGTACGATACACACGCTCCTATCTTGGTATCTAAGGTTCAAGTAAACACATTGTGACGCCTATTTCTCATTATAAAAACGCAATTGTTGCGTCCACCGTTGACAACAATTCTCGACCTGGGACTTTAGCCCGTCTCCCTAATTGTCAACTTTTTACTTTATCAAACATGCGGTTTATCAATGAACTCCCATTAGTCCATTCTTAAATATTTATTCGAGTGAATAGTTTTAACTGGACTTCACTGTGTCGTTCTTCGTGCTTGGAGAAGTATCCAATTGCAGTGATTGAAAATTTGTCTCAACAGGGTACGTATTCATGTACTTACTTATAATGTATTTTTTAGCTTTTATTTCATTTACATACTAGTATACATATATTGTAGTTTATCAGTGTGTCACCGAGTTTCTCCTGGACAGTTTATTTAGTAATCATAGTATAACAACTATTATCCTTTAACGATACGATGGTTATTTTATCATGCGAACAGAAATATTCAGAAATTGACAAAAGATGGTATAATCAGTTATATGTATACTAATAGTCATTAAATTACACATTAACTAACGATATCTACTTGCCAAATTGTCATAAAAATAGAATCTTGTAGGAATTCATAGAATCCATCTCATTAATTATGGACTAAAGTAGTTAGATTTCTAGATCAAAATCAGGAACTGTAATCAATTATAACTCTTTCTTTTATGAGCCAATAAAATGTCGGTGTAAGATAAAGAGCCAACGTATTTCATATCGCACGAACCATTCATAGCCTTTAGCAATCACTTGGGACAAAGCTTTTATTAGACAAACAGAGGTATATATCCTTTAGCACACAGTTTATGTAAGATAGATAGTAGTAAGGATCCAAATATCAGAAGTTCAATACACGTGTCATGTATCTCTAATTAAACATTCTAATCGCTTCACCCAAACTTCAATTCCTATTGCAACGTTCAATCTTCCTTTGTGGAAGCCGAGTGAAAGAATGCAAATTTCATGCAATACAAGTTTTTAGATCATACACAAAAAATACAGGTGCTTTCTGACCGTTGCAAAGAGTCGTTACAGAAACGAAAAGATACTTCTTTGAAAGAAATACAACAACGAATTTTTCTTAGGGCAGATGAGCGTTCGAAGATTCGAATCGCTTTCGAATCGACGTTACCACATTAAGAAGGCGAAATAGTGGGGTTTCAATTATCCCACATGACATATTTAAATACATGGAAAAAGTTTAGGTCTGCGATTCTTATCTGTCGTAACGGTCACGATCGAGGAGAAAAAGAAAAGTCCACTCGAGAAATGCAACGGAAAATTCTCGAACTGACTCGTAAAGTTCTTTGTGATGAAACCATGACCAACGGTTGCTCGTCAACCACAGATCAAGATATCGATTTAATCTGTAGCACTGCTACCTATGTAAAGCGGTTCCGATCTGACAATGGACAGATTTCAAGGTAGATTGGTTTGCATAAATTGGACCAGCACTAGTATCCCACTTTCCGTTAGAACTTCCGTTTTCGACGTGAAAAAGCGCTCGCAAAAACCAGTCGAACCGTTTCTTCGGGAAACACGATGCTTAACTTTGATAGTTTCTACAAGTTCGTTCACTTTCTTTTGCAACAGTTGTGAAGGATGAGTGTGGTGATATTTTTTGTATAATTCTAGAAAATTGCAGTAAATTCTAACGAAGTATGCCGAGCAATAAAAATCTTGACATATTTAATCTCTTCAGAGAGGAATTTATTGAAACCAGAGAAAGATAATTATTTTTGTGTTTTTCTCGCACTAACTCTTGATTTTTAATTATCTCGATATTTTTTATTCTTGATATTTAATCTGCCAAAGATTATCCCTAGTAAAGAATTATAAGCCAAATACAAAAATACTATACATAATATAATATTATAACACACAAACGCATTACTATAGTGACTCTATTTTATTTGATGGATGGATTTGTTTACAGTAATTGAAACAGAAAAACGATGATTATTTCATTTAATTAGAGCTTAATGTAGTAATGTAATGCGACTAAAACAACTAAATTTGTACAACTACTCAACTTCTGAGTGACAACTCACAAGTCACAATTCACAACTCACAAGTCACAATTCACAACTCACAAGTCATAACTCATAATTTTCAACAACTCGACAACTAATGACCAACGACTAACTAACTCGCAGCTAACTCGTAACTAAGCCGCAGCTGATGAGCAATGACTAATTGAATTTCTCCACCAAGACATCTCCCCATCACAGATTTCATACATAGCAAGTTGTTTCTTATGATTATTCCACAATACTACAATGCCTCAATAGAATTTAAATATTACGCAAGCGCGTCTTATCTTTAAGAAGTGTAGCAAACAAGGTATGTTGTTTCTGGTATACATATGTATATAAAAATCTGAACGGAAGAATAAGGAAGAAGACACTGCGTATTTTTATCCCTTATCGGAGACGAAGTGTACGTTGCTTTCACCCAGCTCGTTGGATTATCGAGATTAGGTAGACGGGAGACTAGTTTGTTTATATTATGCCACGACAAACGGAGCAGATATTTTTGGAGAACATCGAGCTGCGCATTAACGGGTATTTAGTCGAACGTGTCGCTTTGTCTACGCAACACATTGAGAAGAAATACCAGAACCTAAGAAGAAGAACTAAAAGATAAAAGAAAATTATTCATGTAATTATTATATTACATTATAAATAAGAAATAAATAACTTATATTTTCGCTATCGTTTTATACACGTCTCATAGACTTTCTAACTCAAGTCATTCAACGATCATACGAATATCGTAAGTATTGTACGTGCCCCTGTATATTCGATATATATCTTTCTTTCTACTTCAATAAAATCGCAATCATAATAAAATTACAAAGATATATCCGATCGAATGCATCAATCTCAACGATTGCACAATGCAAGTAAATAAAGAATCAATCGCCACGGGCACAGAAGAAATCCTCTTAAAAGGGGCCTGTAAACTACACTGCAGTTTTTTTATTGCCAAGTATCAAACGCAAAGCTTCTTATGACTTTACAACGTAAATATCCGATGGGTCTTTCGTGACAATGAAGGCTCTTTAGTATCTTCTTGGTTCATCAATTTTATCGTTGATTCAGTAGCAAAACAATTGTATGTATTAAATATTATTTAAAAACCGTTTTATCTATTAAACGCTTACTTACAACGAGTACTCTGCGTATTGCGCGTTCTGTGCATTGCTGGACATTTACATTTCTCATAAATGCAGAAAAACATTACATATGCATATACCGTTAGTAATAAAATTATTACAGAGTACCAATAAGAAATCAAAGTAAAAAACAGATCCTCGCAGAATGTAATCATAAGTATAATTAGAAGTTTCAAAGTAACCAAACGGAAACTATCAAGTGTCTAAGTGGCAAGAATGGAACTACAGGTTTATTTGGCGGAAACAAAAACGAAGAAAGTCACATCTTTAAAATTTTTAGGAAGTTTTAAAACGGAAAGCTGGCCGTTATTCGTAAAGGTGCCTTTCTTGTGGAAGAAATGTGTGCAATATAGTCGACCGTCACCAAATGGAAGAATTATTTCAAGAATTCAATATCGTTTTACGTATGTCAAATAAACAGAAATGAAGGATCACCTTTTGTCCATCGAAAACTGTCGTTTTGAAGACCCTAAGCCCCAAATGTTTTCATACCTGATAATTTGCACTCGTAAAATTATAAAAGTGTGAACAACCCCCAATATTTTTAGTTCATCCTGAACACGGCAAAACTGGCGCGCCCTCGAAAATTTCCTGATGAGAGAAAAAGGTCCTTACACTTTTACTGGCCATTACTTACGGAAAAGTAGAGCAATTCTCGTAATTTTAATTACCAGGTATAATGCGCTCTCTCGTTCTACGTTCCTCTTCGTGTTTCTCGTATTTATCACCAACGTGCTTTCCCCGAAGTACTCTACCAAGCATCCATCCATGTATACAGTCCTTTATTAGTAATGAACTTTAGGATAGTAAAACGTACTCGAAGGTTGGAATCAGGGTGCCCTAACTACGTTTGACATTTGGTGTAGTATATTCATACTTAGTGAACGGTTCAACAGCCCTGCTTTCGTTTTATTGCCAACGAAATATTGACCAATCGCTGTTCCATTTTGAAATATATTTCTTTTTTTTATAGTGTTTACCTTAGGATCTTCCAAATTCTCTACCTTTCCTATTATACAATGAACCAATTCGGAGTTTTTGTATTAGTTGTTTGGTTCTATGAGAGAGTTTTTGGCAAAATGTATTGGAAAAAACGTTAAAATGGTGAAGGTTAAAGCTGAGAAACATGTACTGCGATTTCCACAGAATCAGAACATGAATCATTTGTTACTTGATGTTTTCATGTAATTTCTCTGATCTTTTTATGACCCCAATTTTTTACTTTAAGAATATAAAATAAAAATAATTGTGAAATAAACATATTTAAATAATTACTGAAAATTCTCAATGCGAGAATTGATTGTAAATTTTAATAAATAAAAAAAACATATTTAATAATATATTAATAATATATGACTAATGAATGTGAAATCGTTCAATTATCATTCACTTACATCTGATTCAAATGAGATTTGCTGGAATTATGGTAGATAAAATATTAAGCATCTATAAACGTCAACAATATCAAAAAAGCAATTTTGTTCAGTATCACAAGCATAAATTTACTACGCGCCTTTAGGCGCCAGCAGTGAACTACGGTAGAAGTCAAACACAGTACAAGAAGAAGTCATGATACGGTTGTAATCATCACAGCGCGCAGTAGCTTTGCTCTTCGCTTTGTATCGATTCACGGAGTAACGTGCACAGCAGGTATTTCCGGAAGGATTACAAGGCCGACGCATCAGGTTAAGAGTTTACCCTTTTCATCAGACGTCAAAAGCTTAGGCATCCTAATAATTACAAACAATTCGGCCACTGTAAATAGTTATTCATCGCATCCAATACCGTATCTAAATGTCTAAACAGCATCTTTTCTCTATTTGTTCTCATTGTTTTTACCATTATAAAAATGACATAATATTTCGGTGCTAAGAAATTTGAAATATTCGAAGGTAGAATGAAGAATCTTTAATTTTCTCTCATTTTTTCTCCTCGTCTTTTCTCTTATTTAATCCTACTAGGTATCAACGCAAGCTTTCATTTGCAATTTCCTTTTAGTCAATTCACATCGCTGAATTCTGTGAAATTCGTCCCATTAAATTCGAGCATGGAGAAATATTCCAAAAGTTTGCTCGATAGTCTTCTCGTTACTATTTTATGTAGCCTGTTTCAGGAATTAAGGTATTTAACGCTATTTGCGGATAAAGTCTGCTTCGTGTCTCCGTCCATTAGCAACGATACTAAGAATAGAGGAATCGATGCAAGTATCTATAATTATAAGAAACAATCGTATTCTCTAGATCTACGTTGCGATGTAACGTATCTGTTGCACTTTCTATTTTCTATATTTTTAAAAAATAATATACCTTATCGAAACTTCTACAATACAAAACATACAAATGGTATTAAATTAACCCTCACTTTCTACATTCCACATTCCTATATATACCATCACACACGCAAAATCAATCCATTCGCTTTCTGTTGTATAGCAACATAAAAACACAGATAATCTAAAAATACTGTACGGAGATCATTTCACCCCAACATAAAAACAGTAGCAATCGATTCGGTCACAACTACTGTATATTCCCATTCCGATACAATTTCCATCTCCATCTTCGACCTAACAATTCTACAACGCATATTCAAACATCCCACCCAACACCAATAACCACATCCAAGAAAAAAATGCTATACATCCCCCTTAAAAGATGAACAAATCATGAAAAAAAGAAAGAGAAGTCTCTGTTAATTCGTCGACTGCGTATCGTGATTCCGTCTTTCGATCGGAACACACTACTGGCCCTCTTCCCTTTCCAACCCTTAGTATATCTCGAATCTCCGTCTCTATCCAGAGGACGACAACAAACTGACAGGATGGAGAGCGTGCTCCCGCGAACGTACACGTATCAAACATACTTACACAGCGTCGAACATATATACACGCTAAACATACACACGTAAACACACCTGAAAGGCCGCGCCTATACAGAAAGGGCATTCTTCCTAGTTTTTTATCGCGCACGAGCGTGTGCTGTGGCCCCGTAAGTTTCTGGATGCAGGCACGCGCTCGACACGGGCAGGTGAGAGAAGGAGAGTGCACGCGTGTCTCGTACTTTTCACCCCCGAGAGAAAAAAAGAAAGAAAAAACCCCAACCCTGGGGGTAGCGGTGCTCGAGCGCGGAAAGAGAGGGGTGTGTTTCGACAGAATTCGTTTTTTCGGAAAACAGTAGGATCTCTGTGCTTTCTGGACCATTGTGCGTTTGTACGATGCACGTTATCGTTGGACGGAAGTCGCGAGCAACGAGAAATCCCCGGCGTTTCGTTTGCGACACCGGCGCGCACCGTCGCGTCGAGTCGCGTCGCTTGGGTAAATTGTATTGTTCACGGCGCGCGTTTGATTGTTGAAAGAGACACGCTACGTGGAAAGCCTGTCGAGAAACCGTGAACGAGCGAATAACGAGAATTTTTGTTTATTTCTTTTTTATCGGTTAGAGAAACCTTTTTCTCTTTTTTCTCTCATTCTCGACTTTTTTTTTATTGGTACAGTAGATCGACGCTTAACTTAGCTGTGATAAACTAATATATACTCAAGTAATTGTCATTTATCGGTTGTTAATGAACAGAATCGTTATAATTATTATAATTTTCTTTTTCAAAAAAATCGATATTCTCTGCTGTTTTAATTTAAATTTGTCTGTTACAGTAAAATCAGATTTTGACCTAGTGGTCACTTACCTCGCCTTAATAAAAATCTATGTAATCGATTAAATCGGGAATCAACTATATAATACAGGTATAAGTTAATTATTTTTGTAAATATTTAATGAGATGCCTAAATTTGTAACCAAACCATATCTAACGATGCGATCCTTGTCACCAGTATTTAACATAAACACAGAACGATATATGATTTATGAATATCAGGTAATAATGACTAGGGTGTTACAAGGTTCGAAAAATGGCAATAAAACATACAATCCCTTTTAATCCCTTAAAGCACTAGCCCGTACCTCAGAAAAGGGCAGATATTCGCTATTTTCGAAATACACCACTAAATTGTTTAATTATATAATTATAAATATTTTTTATATATTTGGATACATTATCTCGTATATGCATGGTTTCGTGAAATAATAAAAACACGAATATGTTCAAGTTGTTAGAAGTTTTGTTATCGCTTTTGTATCCCTTTTGAACATTCTGTATATATTGTTGATATATAATAATAACGTCAAAAATGTTTATCATACATAAGATTTGCAACATTTTTACCAAAAATATCACAAAAGGCACAATTAATCGCAAAAGAACAAAATAACCAAAAATATGCTTCCCATAAAAAAAGAATAAAAATAACAATTTTCTAGGTTGAACGAAAGTAAATATGGAAAGATAAACAAGAAGAACTTTCCTTTTCAAACGACTCTGTATGACAAAAAGGAAAGCTAAAATATGCATCAAGAGAATGGTTATCACGCAGGAAAAAGGTCACCTTTTGTAACAATCTCCTTTTATACCCTTCCACCTGTTTTTTTTGTCGTTCTTGCAACCCTCAATCCGAAGGAGGTAAGGACGTTTACAGTTGCAGAATATCGTTGCGTTCTGTTTGCTCCCTCTCCTTCATGTTACGTCCACTCCCTACCTCTTCGCGCACAGGTTTCACCAATTACGCGCCTTCTGTGGCCGTACTCGTCCATCCTGACACGACAGAGAAATATACAGTCTTCCCTACACTTCCGAACTACTCCCACCCTTAAAGATCACGGTCGCAGGTTCACCCTGTCTCGTTTCTCGTTTACTCTATTCCTTTCTCTTTCTGAATCTAACGCTCTAATATAACGTTCTCTTTCTATGCAACGTTCTATCCTCGTCCATCATTTCACCGAGTACGTATTCCAAGTGTATATCTTTTCTCTCACGCTACCCTTTACGTCTTCCATTCTATGTATCTTCGTCTAACACGCGTTAGGCTTGCCTTATCCCCCAAAGAGGCACGTTTGGTGCGACTCGCGCATCTAGGGTTGCTATTCGAGAGGGTAGAAAAGTCTGTGAATAGTAGGGGGAACAGGAGGTAGTGGGGAGGCTGGAAGTAAGGCGGTGGGGGATGTTTGACTACAGAGAGCGCGACTCGATTGTCAGTTAGTATTGGGTTAGGTCAGCCCAGAGTAACGTCGTTGGTTGTCGTCGTTCCTTGTAGTCGGACGGCGACATTTGTTGTTTATAGTAGAGTAGTATCACGTTTTTACATACCTTGTTTTCTCTTCTGTTCTTGTTTTCCTCCTTTTTTTTTGCTCTTCATTTCTTTTAGGACGTTCGGTTCCGCGAGACACGCGCCAGTTTTGTCGAGAACGTCGACAGACACGACAGTCATCAAGACAAATATATCATTATATTTGATATAAGTTCGATGAATAAAATTTCGGTGATCTCTCGCGCCGCTTTTCCGCGTTTAACTGCCTTGACTCCGAGACGAAAGGAAGAATTGGTTTTGAAGAAATATTGGAAACAGGAACAACATTTTGAAACGATCCATTCGTTTCATTCGACCACGCTCTTTGTTTGTGCAGTGTCGCTGTTTGTTAGGTTATACGTATAAGCGTTCGTCTATACATCTCGTTCTCTGCTATCGTCGGAAGTGTTCGCGCATTGTGTACAGAAGTGGATGGAGTGTCATAGTGAAAACACGTAACACGGATCATAGAATGGCACTGTCTTATCTTCAAGAGGCGCAGATTAATGCAGGTATGAATTCCCACTTGTCAATAGGCCCAGTACTCTGTGCTGCACTATTTAACACACAATCTTCCATCAACCCTTTCACTTTTTGTAAAAACTATTTTCGTCAGCAGTTAAAATCACACGTATGATTTCGACTATTTGTATAACTATCACATATATATATCATATATATATGTATATATATATATATATATATATATATATATATCATATAGAAAAACAAGGATTAAATTTGACAAATATTAATTTTCAAAGATACTTTCTACATAAAAACTATAACCCTTACTATTTCTATTTACCAATTCACACAATAAAAAGACTAAATCGGTTTTACTAAAATAGACATATGTTCTATCTAATGCTTTATACTGACTCTTATTATTTGACAAAAATTTCAATTGTGGCTATGAAAAGGTTAATGTTTGTGGTAGAATTTCCAATTTGGAAAGATATTGCAATCGACACCAACGTTTATTTCATCTTCCGCACAAGCCAATTCCCAATCTAAATGTTTCATAAATACGAGTTTCATCGCGTATAACACGCGTCACATCCGGTCGAAAACAAAAGGCATTCGCAGTTTCTCATTTCGCGTTTGTTTTGACACACGGCCAAGGTGATACCACTTTTTCTTTGTTTTGTACCGAAAGAGACGTGCAGTTACACAATCGCATTATGCATTTATCATGTTCCACGAAGTGGATACAATCGTGAAAAAAGACGAATGAATAAAGTTTTTCTAGCTTAAGGGACATGTTAACGACAAACTGGCATACCGCCAAAGTCTAAAAGTGCTCGCGGCGACACAGTCGTGTTGTGACACATTGTAAACATCAATAAGCCAGGAAGACGTGAAATTGCTCGACGGAAGGGAGAGGAGAGCTCGCTTTAGGAAAATGAGACTCGACGAGTTTCGCGGTTGCAACCGTCGTCCGAAAATAACCATGCCACCGTGTGATTGCAACGAAAATGCTCGAAAACGTGAAGTGCACCGCCGGCGTCCGTTGTGAACACGTTTTCTAGGTTATAAACAAAGTGCAACGGTATATTTTCTCTACGCGCGCGCGCCAACTTGTGTTGCGCATTCGACTAACGCGTTTTAGTTACAGAATCAGATTGAATCGAATCGACATTCGATTAGCTAACGGTCATTCGCATGTAAGTTTGTTAGATAAATGATATTTTGAATAGAATTGATATCTTATTAATCTTTGCTTATTATTTTAACGTACATAATTATATTTCTTCTATTTTTAAGAAATTTTTTAGATTTGTAGAAATAATTTAGAAGAATTGTTGTTATACGGATATATATATATATACGTGACTTCTTGTTTCGATTAGTCGAAAGTTGATCTTTGCACTTTCTTTAGGCAATCATGTGTTTCTATGAAAGAGTCTGTAATCAGTAATGTAGTAATATGCGATTCCTCGTTTCGATTAATCGAAGTATGATCTTGAGGTTAGTCTTTAACCAATTGTATTTTCTTTAGCCAATCTCATTGTCCTGTACAAAATTCTTAAGTTAGATAGAAGTATGAAAAAATCATTGTTAATAGAATAATATGTGATTTCTTGTTGCTATTACTCGATGTATGATCTCGTGAAATAGGTATGATTGACTAATCTATAATATAAATCCTATGTTGTACAGAAAATATTATGAGAAGTGTATGATTCTGTTAATGAAAGGAACTTAAAGGAAATGAAACGGACTTATTTATAGCATCATTATTCGGTTACCATATACGGCAAACAGTTTCGTATATTTCTTCATTTATTTAATTTATTCTTAGAAGTAGTTTCCTGTAGGTTCCATAATTCACGTACTATCTTTCATAATATATATATAACGTCAACGCCATTCGTCATTGCTTAATGAATATGTAGAAAGATAAACAGACTGGTGTAAGAAAAAAAATTGCCCAAGAATCATGTACATTTGAATATTTTGATATTCGATTATGTATAATCAAACTTGGTATTGAACTTCTTAAAAAATAAATTACTTTCTTTTAACTTTATTTGTTGCAAGAAAATAAAAAGATTATTGTACCTTTGAAGGAAAATTTTATGAAATAGTGTTTGTAATTATCATCACATTTTTCTATTCTCCGATTTATGAACTTGATCAGCCTCTGAATAGCTAAAAGGTCGCTAAGTAGAATTCAAATTCTATTAAAATCAAATTAAGATAATGGTCTAACAGAAAACTACATACTACTTTATTTATAGAATCGACCAGATTTTATAAATATATATTCCATGTATTTTTCAGTCTTTATTGAGATTACGTTCCATGTTCAGAAGTAAAGGAGGCTGGCAGCGAAGAAGAAATTTTTATTCGGACCTAAGGGAAAGGGATTCGGAATGGAATATTGGGGTTGCGACCAATTAGGGTAGGGATGCGAGCGGGGCGGTACTTCTCGTCGTGTTGCCGGGAAACGGCGATTGTAGGCTGTAAGAATCTTAGGCCACGTTAAGGGAAGTTTTAGGGTAAGAGAAGAAAAGAGAATAGATCTTACTCGCCCTTATTGATTCAACTGGGTCTCATTACAGTTCCCCTTCTAAACGGTCCATTAATTAGTAAGTGGCGGGCTGAACCGCCATGGCCGATTGATTCATTGTTTCCTTAAATTAAACTTCGTCTCATCTTGCATGTAGATTGCAAGTGGCCAGTTAGACAGAAGTCTTCGAATAATTACGATTTAAGTCCCGATGTCGATTTATTCCTTCTGCGAATAAGAAGTAAAACTTCGAAGGAAAACGATCACTCTCCGATGTAAATGCACCATCGAATTATTATTTCGTCGTTATCATAATATCTCTTGCATCCGCTAATTTCGTAAAGCGAGCCTCTTATTAATTCAATTACCTCGTCGAGCCTTGCCAATCACGCGAATAAGCAATCATCGGAAGGTGTAACCCTAATACGAGGGTTGCTCTCTTTTTTTTTTTCGAGGATGTTAAAATTATCTTTCGTAATATCTTCTTCACTTAAATTGCTTTATTTTAAAAGACGAATATGCTAAGAATCTTTATTTTTTAACATTCAAAAACAGAGTTCCAATATCACTGTTTCTTAAGCAGAAAACACGATTCTCTATAAACAATGAAACTCCGAGTTCTTATACGACCGTATACATTTCATACCTCGAAAAAATTAGATTTCTTCGTAGAAACACCTCCAAAAATACAATTTCTATATGAAAAGTCCTGAAAGTACGGTTTCTGTGAAAAATCTTCAAAATGCAATTTCTACGTGAGAACTTCGAAAGAACTTCGTTCCCTGTAGGAAAAATTCTTCGACGTTGAATATTCCCAAAAATTTAATTTCTATGTGATAACTTCCACAAATTTGGTTTTCTACTTGAATTCTTTGAAATTCAATTTTTATGCCAAAACCCCAAGACGTTCGTTTTTAGAGATTTCTACTCTAAGATCTTCCAAAAAAAAACATGCTTTTCACGCCAAGAAATTCCTACACTGAAAATTCTTCGAAATTCAGTTTTTACACGGAAATCCGCGAGAATTCCATTTGTACGCGAAAGAAAAAACGTGGAAAATCCGACGTGTACGCGGAAAACCACGTGGAGATGTTCGTAGAATGCAGGCACGGCCTGCACTTTCACAGAGTCGTTGGCCTCAAGTCGAAGAGAGGCGGGTACATCGCGGTGACGTGGGTGGGAAGTCGAGGCTTATGAATGAACCGCCGCCGTACGAGAGTGTGAGTGAATGGAGGAGGACCGTGCTTCTCGCTCACGTGTGAGGAACGTGTGTGGGAGGGCTGCGAGGGAGTGACAAGGAGGAAAATACAGACACACTGTGGAGCACGCGGGAGAAAAGATCGTCGTACGATTCCGTACACGTACAAACGCTCGTCCTTTTTCGCGCATCGTATTCGCGTCTCTCGTAGCCAGCGGGCCACACCACGCGATTTGTTGTGAAACGCCACGCTATTCGTCAGAACGCCAGGCAACTTGCGAAAATCTGTATCCAGAAGTCGACCTTTTTTTAATTTTTATTGCTAGGAAGATAGCTATCTTGTATTCGTATTTTATAAAATCAATATTTTCAATCGAAAATCAAAACTGACATTTTTAAATTCGTTTTATCCATTTATTTGATATATTATGAGAGAAGTGTAGGAAATGATAGTTGACAGGAATTTCATGATTATTGGTTAATGTAGTAGTTATCTAAAATGAAGGTCAATGTTTGTGTATGCCTTTTTTGAAGCTCTTGTAACATTGATAGTGTAGAAATAAGAAACACTTGAAAGTCTATATGTCCTAACTAAAGCAGAATTATTTTTGTCAGTGTTCAGTACTAATATTCAACTTTCTCTGTTATAATACGTAATTATCTCGTTTTGTAATCAATTACCATTCAACAAATTTTCCTCTTTTGCTAATGAATCGTATAATACAAACGAAAGGTCGCGAAAACATTTCTCAAAATTAAACATAGACCATATTCATATCAATATCAGTTATGGTCATAATGTTACATATTAAATCCATATTTGTAAAAATTGACGAAATTTTACACCAATATTAGCACAACAATAATATTTCAGGACTTGCAGCCGGGCAGCACCTCGACATGAAGCAAGAATCGGAGAAGCAACCATTGTCGTCACCGTTGAACAACACGTCGCAAGTGATGTTCCCTGGAATGGGTAACACAGCGCCAGGTTTATCTATACTCACACCTCAGCAATTGCTAGCTGCAAGTAGAACAGCAGCTCTGATGGCTGCAGGGATTCCCGTGTCGTTGCACGCGACATTAGCCTCCAGCCCGTCTCTGTACGGACACCACCAGACTTTATTCAGTGGTTGGGCTCCACCCACCGCATCCTCACCTCCGTCACCGCTTCACCACTCACCAGGATCTGTATCACCCGCGTTGAGCAGTAAATCTACGTCCAAACGCGCCAATAATGGCGTCACAAATAACAATAACAATATTAACAGCGTAGTAACTAGTAGTGGTGATAAAATCACGAAGAGAGGTCAGACGACCAAGAGGAAATCGCAAAAGTCGAAAGTGGATACTGTACAGCAACCGTTAGAGGGCTCAGCGCCTTTAAGCCCACCAAGCTCAATCAGTCCCGATGCGGGCAAAGACGGAAGGGACAAGGTGTTCACCTGTGGAGTGTGCTCCAGATCGTTTGGCTATAAGCACGTGCTGCAAAACCACGAACGCACCCACACCGGTGAGAAACCTTTCGAGTGTCCGGAATGTCACAAAAGGTGAGTTTAGGAAGAGAATGATTGTTCTTCATACGTATTTTGATATGAGTATTAAATTCATTTTAGATTACTTAACATCTTATATAGTTTCTCTCATCGATATAAAAAATTATATCAGAATAAAATTGATTGGTTTGTAATAACGAATGTTATGAATTTCTGCCCTGAAAGTAATTTTTTTTCTAAGGTCATATCTTTTTAACTAGGACTATACATTTTTTATGTAACAATCGAAGCACTTCATATCATCGCAAAATTGTAACTTTTGTTACGCAATAGAATCTCTGGATGATGGTGATCTCGATATGTTAAAATGTTGACTGGCATTGATATCAAATATAAGATATAAAATATCACGTGCGAAGGTCTTATTTTTAGTGAAACAAGTTAAGCAATCGTGTTAATGTGTCTCGTACTGCGTCATCAATGACGCACGACAGAAAGCAAGAATAAAGATTTCATTACTAAGAAAATTAAAATGACAAGAACGTAGTACGATAACATTTTCTTGGAAATGTTTTCCGTGGTTATATATCTTAATATAAATTTCTCACTTGATTTTCAAGTTGTTTCAAAAATATCAATTTTTGTACGATGCTCAGTAATGATATTAATGTATAATGAATATATGACATTAGATCAGTGTTATTCAGTGAATAGAATCCCATTCGTATCTATTTGAGATAACATAACGTTAGTTAGCTTTTGCATGATTTAATAAAAACGAAATAAGCTTAAAGACATTGAAAAATTAAAACTCATCGTGAATTCTTTCCCATTGATGTACATTGCTTATTTCTTCGCCTCGTGTTTACTTTGTGCTACTATTCCTTATTCAGAATTCTGAACATGCAAATCTGCGGGCGCAATATTTCCATTTGACACGTATCTGGAAACGATACAGATAAAAGTCAAGATACCAGCTTTGAGGTGTACAGTATTTATTCCATTGACCAAAGATTGAACCCTTTCAACATACTATCCTACATCAAAATTTTTCTATATTTTTACAAACGCAATATACTACATTTATCCTATACTTACCGTATCCTTTCACCTTTTAGCAAAGTGCATTTAACTTCCAAATATCCAATTAAAGGATCCAGAGTCAAATCTTCCAAAATTAAGAAGGAAATCATTACATTTGTAATGCAGATTCACGCGGGACCATCATCTAAAGACCCACATGCGACTTCACACGGGCGAGAAGCCTTACCACTGCAGCCACTGTGATCGCCAATTCGTCCAAGTAGCCAACCTGCGTCGCCACTTGCGCGTGCACACTGGTGAACGTCCATACGCGTGCGAGTTATGTTCAGCCAAGTTCAGTGACTCAAATCAACTGAAAGCTCATCTACTGATCCACAAGGGCGAGAAACCGTTCGAATGCGAACACTGCCAGATGCGATTCCGACGAAGGCACCACCTGATACATCACAAGTGTGGCACCAGTATCAACTCTGGACAAGTAACGAGGACACAGGTTGCCTCTCCGTCCTTGGCAAGCGACGATTTAGATGAGGATATCGACATTGATATCGACGTAGAAGTAGAGGAAGCCGAAGCATCATCATTGGTCAGCAGAAAAACAAGTTCTTCAGTTAGGCCTGTGCAGCAGTTAAATAATCAATTAGCAAGTCCTGTCATCGGCAATTCTATGCCCATACCACTGAATTTAGCTGATATTCCTGTGGATCTACCAGAGCAAACAGAACCAGAAGACTTATCTATGTCAACCGGTATGCAGTCTCAGTGCAGACCACATTCTCAGTCAAATAGCATCAGTGACTCACCATTAAGTCGTAGCCCAAGCAGTGACACCATTCACGGAGAGGAGGAGGATGATATCGATATGATGTCAGAAACGTCCAGCTCGAATGCTGTTTTTGTTCAAAATCACCGCAACAAATATACGCACTTCGCATCCCTTGGAAACACTGCCGCGGCTAATGTCGGCCACGCGTCCTAGTGGAGTCTTTAGGGGTACGTAGACATAATACTTGTAGAAAAGCCATCCTGTACTTTATCTCGGTTCGACGCTTCTACCCAAGGAAAAACGCTACTCCAAGGTTTTTAGGGTGGGCAAAGGAAAAGATATAAGGGGAGAAAGAAATAGAAAGAGATCGTCAGAAGGGAGAAAAATGGAGTTTCTCGTTTATATTGGATAGCAAGGCGAATCGAGTCCCGACAGGCTCACGAATCGAATTGAATCCTCACACTGAATCCTCCACGCACCGGTTCACAGTCACTATTGTTAAGATGCTTTTTATAGATATATATATTATATTATTATAAATGATTATTAATTATTACTGTACCTATACGAGGCAAGGGGGGGAGTGAAAGATAGATGTCGAGTAGCGTATTGGCAGATCTACGAGTATCCTCTACGTAAAACGTGTAATTTATACACAATGGAACAAACATTCAGGGACGTGAACCTTTTTGGCAATGAAAGAAAGAAGAAAATTGATCGATATTATAGATACGAGAGGAAAAGCGGCCAGGATTTTCTTTTCTCAGCTGTTGGTTTATTTCCTTCGTGTACATAATTACGCGACAACAAAGAAACTGAGAGATAATTGTGTATTTAGTTGGTCGCTGTAGTTTCGCGTGTTTCGTTTTTCGATGAAAGCCGCGATAATGAGTTTAGATAGATATTAATATTACTTAGATAGTAATAAAGATATGAGAGGCAGACGCAAGCTATATACAGTTTGCAAGTACATGTCTCCGTTCGTGTAAATGAGAGCGTGATTGTGTTCGACACATATGTACATATGTGCACGTGTAAATGATTGGAGAGAGAATCGGAAAATAAAACTAGAAATTACGGAATGAATGTACTGGTATACAAGTTCCTCTGACAGTAAAAGTAGCGGGGGGGAGTGACATCGGTTCGTTGGTCCTCTGTCGCTTTCGCACTTCACTGATTTGTCAAGCTGTCGACACCATTGTTCTTTTTTTTTAATTCTTTTATATTTCTCAGCATTCTTTGTCGATTTTCAATTTCTCGTCTTCCTTCCGTTATTTTTTTATGAGAAATGTAACTTTATGCAATGTATAAGACGTTTTTACAATGCCCTTTTTAAGTTAATTTTGTCTGTAACGGTACCACACAAGTAAGTTATCTGAAGTACATGTACGCGTGTAACTGAGATCATAACTGTTAGAACTACTCATACTTTCCGACTGTATCAGCATGATTTTTTGTTACGTAACACCGAGAACGAGCTCGAGATGTCTTCTACTGTTTCTGATTTGCACCCTCAAACGTATACCTCTAGCATCATGCCTTTCGCTAACGAAATACTTTATTTCATATTAAAGTAAGAGAATTGTGACACAAAAGATTGACTTCGATATATTTAAATATTGCACTATCATTGCATTTAAATATTAAAACACATTTAACGCTAGAGTTTTATTAAAATTCATGGAATATCAATCGCTATCTTCGCAAGCTTTATATCTACATACACTTCTCCGATTCCCAACTAACAATCGAGAAAATAGCCACAAATTTTCGCACTATACGGCGAATTAAAAGTCATAGTAATGTAAGTTAAGATTTCGAGAATTTGAATTTAATTTCTTAAAAATCTTCTAATTAAGTCTTTGGATTTCTATTCTTAAGAGTCATCCGTCTCGCTTCACAATAAATTAAATTAATATATGTTTTCATAACTTAGAAAGATGCATTGAATTTTCAGTGACAATAAATAGCAAAACACTATTTTATGGAATATAGCAGAAATCATTCTACGTATTCTTCTATACGCGAATATACACATCAGAGTTCAAAAATCATCTCGCAAGAGCGAAGAATCAAAAAACCCGAATCACCCTTGATTTACATTCGCCTTCGCAAAAAATTCAACCCGTAAGACGATCTTCCGGCGTGATTTCGATTCGCATTAATCCGTACAATGATCGAAGCCTGCGAGTGGATCCTTGAACGATAATCCTTCGTTTCACGAAGGATACGTGTTCTCTGTTCATTCTCGTTGTACAATCAGGGACCATCTTTTCTTCTCCGATTTCCATCTTTTTTTCTAACAGGCAGCCGGTTGCTCGAAGGAGAACGATCTTTTGTTGCTTAGACTACGGCGGCCGTCTGTTTCGCGCGAACCAGTTTTCGCAATGATACACACAGCCGCGTGCCGAAAATTCGCAGCCGGTGGTCGTCTTCGAAACGAGATAAAGCATCCCTCCATCCGTCGTCGACTTTCTAGCGGATAGCCTGTGCCAACTTTGCCTCAATGGTCCTCTGATTTATGTTCACCGGTCAGCATGCAAATTTCATCGGCGTGGTTCGAGGCCATTTCGACTCATTGTTCCATGGGTCAGTCCTAGGACTCTTTTTGGGGACGCGAGAAGTGGTCGTGGTAACATCTTTCATCCTCCCTCTTCCGGGTCTAACTGGGCCCCATTTCTTGTTTCTGAAATTGTAACGCCGAAGCCAAGCGTAATATAACACGATGTACTTTGTATACCGTTCGGTTTTTCGATGACATAAAAGGACAAGAGAAGTAGGTACCCTCGTCTGCATTTCCTGCAAGTGTCGCACGAAACATTCCCGAGCACACAAATTGCCCTCGTTTCGCTTCCGTTCCATTCGTACGACTATTTCGTAAGAGAATGAACGAAAGAAGGTCCGGCTGGTGCGAAGAACAATTTCTTCACTGGATGTTCGACTCTGTTTCGTTTAGGTCTTCGTTAAATCTCGCGTTCACATCATTTTGTGTTAGATATCTCGTAATTCAGAATTAGCTTTTCGATGAATAATGTTAATAGGGTTTTTTGAGCAAGTGAATTATTTTGATCTAAAAATACCAAAGTTTTCTTTCACTTCTCCTAGGATATAGACTAAGATGTAGATTCTCTACGGATCTAGAGAATCGTCTTTTAAACCGATACTTTTTCCTTCTTTTTCATAAAAAAAAAGTTTGAATCATTAAAGATAGCGTTTGAAGATAATTTAGCATATTAAGAATGAGATTTTGCTTGATATATTCTACTAAGAGATAAAACTTACTGGTACATATGTTTTTGAAAATGTGTCTTTAATTTAAACTTTGAATTGAATCGATTTTATATCTATATTTTAAAATCATAATTATCAACGAGACACGATAATCGACGATCGAAGCACAAAGCAAACGTAAACAGTTAACTGACGTAGAAGAAATAAATTTGGAAATTAATCGGTGGACTTTCTCTTTTCGAAAGTGAAAATATAGTTGGGGTCATACCGGGGAAACAGAATCCATAGCCGTTGCGTTACACTTTCGCCACATTCTTTCCCGAAGGTCCCGACTCATCCGCACTTCTCACTCGTTATTCACGTTCCAAGCTTTCGAGGAGCATTTTCCAGCCCACTTGCCTCTTCCTCCCTCTTTGAGACCGCGCGTTTTCGCCCTTTTATACACGTGTTACGAAGCATCTCTCGAGCTCTTTCCAGCTAAACATTTTGATCGCTCATTACACTGCTTCTACGTACCAAAAATTTCCTTTCCTTTGGAAATTATAGGAAAAACTCACGGCTTACACTACAGTGTGTAGGAGAATGTATATGTAACGTAAGAACTTTCAAATCATTCATTGTTTATTTTTTATTTTGCATTGTAGTTCTAAGATTATTACGACACATGTGATACAAATTACGGTCGAGAGCAGACCGACACGATACTTTTCATATACATTTTTTAATAAATGGTACTACACAACACATTTCATGAATTTATGTTTTTACCATCAATGTATAATTACACTTGGTTGAACTGCACAGAAAACAACCAAATATCTTACTGAACAATTCGATAAAAAATAAGGATGTTAAGTGTTCAATGGGACACAAAGTTTTTAAGTAATTTCATTTTTCTAATGCTCTGTAAACGCATCAGGTCGACGTTGTTAACAAGTTATAAAAATGTCATCTTTAAATTACCTTCCCTTAAATTTCAATTTTTATTCGAATAAGACGATTATCCTAAAAGCTAATATTTCAGAATTTGTCACACTTTTGAAAAGCGTAAGTGAAATCGATACATGTATTCGAACAATGAAATTTAGGAATTTCCAAAAAAGTCGAGTTAGTACCACTGCTACAATCTGTTAATTCTATCATGCTGTATTTGTTTATATATCGTTTCGAATGAAATAGAATGTTCCATTTATTTTGAATAAAAGATATTTTTCTTCTCCGTTTGTTCGTCCATTAGTTCGTCTTTAAATAGACGTCAATTGATTTTAACATCGACAGCTATTCGAGTAACAGCGACAGAGATCAGTAAGCTCCGGCCTCGTACCCCGGAGAAAAGCAAAAACCACCCCGAATCCCAGGTGTATTGTATATTTAGAGAGACTCAACTTCAAAATAAAGCGATATACAAGATAAAAGAATATTATAAATTGCGGTTTTTCTTGTAATATACGAGCGTACCGTTAATCCTTCAATTCGCTTTTCGACATATAACAATTCGATATATAACAATTAAACTACGAATTTTTATAACGTACAAGGGTATAAATATTGTTTAGAATATTTCAAATTTACAATGATTTTCTCCTATTTAATTTTCATTTTTACAGCTCTCTTCATAAAAGTATAAATTCGCATGAAAGTTCGCAACCTAGTAATAATAATCTATGGATGAAGGACCAATGTCGTTGTCATTGAAAATCAACGTGAGCTTTTTACTTAATCAAACTAATCACCGAATCGTATAGCAGTTTGAAAGGCGAATATAAAAGTAGAATATCGTTGCATATAAAGATTTATGCTTGCAACAGTGACTTGTGATGATAATAGTTACAAAAATAGTTTGTATTATAACTTGTTTTTGTTAATGTGTTTTCTGATATGAGATGGTTCATTCTCTATTAATAGAGAAGGTAAAAAGGAAAAATAAAAATGTAAAATAATTCTTGGCTAAGAATTCTCTCATATATTGAATTCTTTAATTTCTTATTATGAGTCTATTTCTAGAAAATAATCTAAAACTGAATTAATTTAGTATCATTGAGAATTTGCATTTTAATAAGATCGTTTTTAAGTTATACATTAATCATATGATATATGATAAAGGTTAATAGAAAAATTGAAATATTTCTTAGGAAACCTTTACAATCGCTAAAATAGCTATTTTAGTGAAATCATCTACACCACCTGCACGCTATTGATCGTGTTAAAATAAACGTATACTAAACATAGATTCCATTAAACTACGCAGTACCGCAATAATATCATGTTCCTCGTTTGATTGCCATTTGTTTTTTCTATAATTATGTGCCATTGAGTAGATTATATATTCGCAAAAGATAAATAGTCTTTCGGTAGTTAAAGCTAAGAGCACGGTACGCTCGTCGATTCTGTTTTGCACGACATCGATCAGTTGTTTGAAAGATCGAATTTTAAATGGAAGTTTAATAACGTAACGAGAGGCGAACTACGCTCTATCCTAGTTTTATATACGTCATTCTGTAGAATTTACGTCGTCGAATAGATAAAATCCACGAAGCAAATGGCGAAAAATTGATACCATAAGAGGAAAGGGGAAACAGGAAAAGGAATAAAGTAAAATCGTATGATTCGTTCTTTTTTTTCTTCTTGCCAGTCAATTTCCATTCGTGGACGATACATTCTACCCGACGACGATTTCTGAAACACGGTACCTTGAAAGAGATCGATTCCTAGTTAATGGTTGTTAGTTCCGAATTGATACTGGTGAAATTACGTTCCTGTCGGCCCGCTATATATCGGTTCATATATACGGGCCAATTGTTTTCTATGTTTCTTTGTAAACAGACCAGAATCACTGAAAATAATAGCCGAAGATTAGACGAAAAGAATTAATGGATTAAAGATAAAAACGGAAGTCTCGCGTCGAGTACCTATTTGTATTTAAAGAAAAAAAATAGAATTATCGCTTGTCCTACCTACTGTCGTAATAATCATTATCGTTGTTGTCCTTTTAATCTTAATGTACAAGGGAAAAAAGAACGTACGTATACATATGATTACTATATGTTTGTGTCATACTATAACACTATATCGAATACAATGTGTATCGCAAAGAAAAAGTTCGGGAATCGCGAGTTAGCGGAAGTGAAACTCGAATACAATGTACATTAATACGAGAAATCATACGATATTTATCACAGACTATAAGCTAATCTGTATAATATAATCTGTATTAGCGATCACGTATATCATTATCGATTTATCTCCTAAACGCGTAGTAATATCTGTACGATATGACAAACGAAAAAATTTAATATTTATTACTCGATTGAACAAGTCGGAGGGAAACGTATTCGAGTCGGCGTCTGTCACTTCCGATCGCTCGAATACTCGATTAAACATTATGTACCTATGGTGTATACTTCTCTGTATCTATGTAACTAGAATTATACGTATATAGTTATAATTTTGTACAGTCAACGCAGACGCTAATCACGTATGCACGAGCCGGTCGATCGTTCGCGCGCAAATTCAAATACGGTTAATCTCGATGTTCGTTATTGCGGGTTGTTTATTCTCTATGGTGACCAAACGAACGTGAGTATCGTCTCTATACTTTCACCATGTGAAAATGCTTCGAACACGCGCGCGCGCGAACGTCGCCATACACACGGTACAAATACAAATTTTATGCCTATATAAACTACTACTATAAACGTTGATTAACAGTGTTCCGCAGTATTTACGGATAGACGATATTCTCGCTACTCTAATTAAACGAAGGCTACTTGAGATTGGGCGCCAGATACACGTATACTGTTCGAAATGTCGATCGCTGTGCACGTTTCTTATGGACATTCTTTGATTTTTCATACGTCGGAAGATGACAAACTCTTCGAATCTGATATTGTTAAGTTACAGATAAACGTAATAGCTGAGATTTAGTTTCTGATCTATTTTCTATTTGTACTATGTCGCACGTGGTGAATATCAGTGAGGATCATTAGGTAAATTGGTTTGGTGTCTTTAGATGTATCAGTATCTCGTAGATAACTATTCTTTTGTTTTATGACAATTTTAGAAAAATACTACCTGTAACTTCGTTTGACTTTATACAATGATTATAACAATGTAGTTCTAACAGATGACATCTAAATCTATATTGGAATTTTTGTTCGATAAGTCACTGGATTAACTTACGTATGTAATATATACTCAAAGAACAAGTAACTCAACCCAAACTATTGTAAAGTTTACCTAACGATACCAGCTTTAAAGTTAACATTGTCCGCAGGCGTGTATCCAAGGCATACAAAGTTTCTCAATGACAGCAAACAGTCTGCAGCCACCGTTCATAAACATCCTATACAAGTTACTATATCCTGTGTTGTATATTCTAACGTCTTTCAACTATTGTTATATTTACAACATTTCCAAATGTTTTCTATTTTATATCATATTCGTTACGTCATTACACGATGTAATGTTATTATTGACGTACAATAATTCGTAGACATTTTACAGTGATGACACTGTGCAATTGGATTATTTCTTATTTTTAGTATTAGAATCATACGATAGCATGTATGCATTACATCAATATACGCGCGCGTATGTGTGTGTGTGTGCGTGGGTGGAAATTGAAAGCTGTCGAACCACATAATCTCGTTGCAAAATTACGATATTTTGTCATTTGTGTGCATGAAACTTTGCAGAGATTTACTAACTCGATTTATCAACCGTTTGTTATAAAGATTTTCTGTAATAGAAATTTTGCACGCGTAAACACATGCCTGCAAACAATGTTTGTATATCTGTACACGTCATTGAATAGAAGCGAGAAGAAGATAGAATTTGTTCGTTAAGAGACACGTCGTGTACGATCGATCGAAGATTTCTTTTCTAAAAAAAAAAAAAAATAAAAAAAATAAAAAAAATAGAAAAAGCAAAAACACGTGGCGTATCGGCGAATCAAGTGGCACTCGATGTATACTATGAAACTGACACTACCTCACCAGACACCTAATATATCTGAACCACAAGACTGATTTTTAATAGTATTCCTAAATAGATAAGGAAAGAGGGAAAAAAAGAGAAACTAAAGTGAAAAGAAGAAGTAAAATAAAGAAAGAGGAAAGAAGAAACGGGGTATTATAAAGAAAGATATTACGCGTACAAATACGAATAGACCGTTTTTTAAGTAATATAATTAATCATAGTATTCTACCCGTAGTTATTATTATTAAACATTATTAATTATTATTAATTATTGTCATCGTCATGATCATACCGCGCTATTTCGCTGTCGATCGTCGAATTCCTACCTTGGAAATAGGAAAACGAAAAATGAAACAGAAAAACAGATTCTTTGTATTATAATGGCGTTTACTTGTAATTTTATCGATCCTACCAAATCACACAAATCCCCTCTTTAACTCTCACCAAAAGTCTATGCCGGATTTCTCGCGAATCATACCGCAAACCACCGCCACTCATTGTAATGAATGTTCCCATCGAGTTGACGTCTGTCAAAATATTTTTATTATTAAAAACTCACTGTTTAATCGTTCTCGTGCTTTTTCTTTTTCCTCTCACATCACCTATCTGTCTAAATAGATCGTCAAGATGGACTCTCTCGAGTTCTTCAACCAGGTATGAGTGCGTAAATATTAAGAAATATTCATACTGATTAATATTTTATGGAAAGAATCATCACAATTAATCATTCTTCCAATACACGATCTAGAGATACTACATTCACGATGACGAATCATTGTGGCCATGGTAAGTAGATAATTCTCCGCTATTCCTCGGTCAGAGCGCAAATGTATTTAATTTGATCGTTCAATTGTCCGAACATCGATATTATATATTCGATGCGCTTCGCTCGACGAAACCGATCATCGTCGGTATAATCTGCCATATCTGGAACCATAGCGGAGTTATGCTAGTCAAGTTAACAGATTCCATAGGAACCGGCGATCCATCGATGTTTCTCGGGAACCCATCGATAAAAATCCAGTGTCTATTATCCCCTGAAGGACCGCGAGGCGAGGACCCGAATAAACTGTCGCGGCCCACAAAGCGTCAATATTTTCACAACTCATCCGAGGTTGCATCTTGCAACAGCAACGCCCGATATTGTAGGAAAACGAAAAAAAAGGGAAAAAAAATGGTAGAGAGAGAGGGTGAAAAGGGGTGGATACTGAAAAACTGCGCCCGTGAACCACTCCGCGTCTCTCTTCCACCTCCGATGCTCGCGTCTATTTCGCTCGTTTTTCGAGCGAAACGTTGCTGCACGAGCTGCATTCAGCTGCGCGCCATTCAATTCGACGAGTTTCCAAAATCTAGGATTCCACACACGAGATTCTCGGTGTGCGTGAGAGAAGAGTGGCTGCCGGCGCTGTTAAATCGTTCGAGAGAGAGAAGGGAAGAGAACCGGCCGTGGCACAGTGACACATTATGCCGTAATGTGGGGGCACGTGGCAGATGCAGAGGATCGAGTCTGGCTCGATGGATCGGTGAAATCCGTCCGCGCGCAGTTTCCTTTCCTGTGTCCGTCTGCTTCGTCCGGATAGATGTTTGTTCCTCCTTACCTTTGATCAGATGAGTCGACAGACTTTTTCGTTTGATTAGTTGCACGTTCTGGGTATTAGTTACCGTTGTCCTCGGGGAGTTGTTAAACGACACTTTAATGTACGACTGAGGGATGGAATTGGATATCGATTGCATTCGTTCGTGGAGATACCGAATGAAAAATATCGCGTGTATGTATGCAAATTTGTGGGTATATTGGATTTTTTATATCCATAATAGATATTATACACATGAAAACATTTGAGTTTATAGAGTAAGATTTCGAGAATTTTCACACTCTATAGATAAATTGCAGGTTTACTAGGGTATTTATATGTATAACTAGTAAGATTTAAAGAAAGTACTTTTGCAAAACGTCTTCAATTTTACTCGCTTAATATTATCATCGTCTTGCTACATCACGATAATAATTATTAATTTCTCGCTCGCAGCTGAAATTAAGAAACTCAATTTATTTGTAATTTCTTTGCTCATTAACAAGTGAAATTTCGGTTATAGCCGGTTAAGTAATGTATCATTCTTACCATAATACGGGAATGTAGCTTGACAATACCTATATTACTAAAATCTATTTTCAAGAAGTGCATACATAATTGACAAAGTGCAATAGTTGACAAACAGAAGATTAAAATTTGTTTACTTTTACACTAGACATTTATGACATTGATAACGGTGCAACATCTGTACCGTCTGTTACATCCTAAGATAAATACATTATATTCTTTTATTGCTCTTGTCGAAATCATAATTCTGTCTGAAAAAAGAAACGTTGAAGCTATAGCATTTAGTTTAATATATCTCCATTTTTGTCTTGTATCTTTTGTTCGTCTTTGAGGCAACCAATTGTATATTACCGGGTGCATGCAGACTGTTAATGTTGCAAAGCTATTGTGAAAAACACCATGAACGCATGAAGACAAACACTATTTTCGAGGTTAAACTCCGGAAAACTGAAAGGTTTTTTGACCGTTATGTTGCTACCTGAATATTGGTACAAAATAAATAAACATACGTAATCTGTACCGTAGTAACTACATATAGCAATAAGCCAATTGTCTTGCTGGCTTAACTCTAGCAGAAAAACTAAGTACATTCAATATCTTTTATTAATTCAAATATCATATACTGACTCTATCAGACCTGTAAACCAAGGAACATTTCAGTACTACAAATATGAAAATATTTATACCTCAGCTATTAGAAAGGTTGGTTTTATTACTTTTCAAAATGCTTCTCCGACATATTTATAATGCTTAAAATTGCAAAATATAAGTGAAAGCGATAATCTTTCGTTCATTATAATAGAACAATTTCCAAATCCGACACGAGAGAGTAATTTTATGATCCTATATCGGCAGTCTTCTTATTTGATTTAGATTTAACGATTAAACTAATGATACACGTTACGAAACATTGTGCATCCGTCATTTACTTTCGAAGGTTTTTAAAAACCTCGAAACGGTTAAAGAATTCTACCACGGTACTGGAGACCTTAAAGAAACAATAGAAAATAAATAGCTCCCAATTCCGACTCGCCAGGCCTCATTCTTCAACTCCATGCTCTAATTCCACAGGAAAATCTACTCTGTGGACTGCTTTTCCACCTTCCAAATAATCGTAAGCCCGTGAGCGACGGTACACTTTTATGCGTGCCTGGATTTCACGTAATTTTGGGTTTCTCCGAAAAGTAAATGGTATCGCATTTCTTGGGGCGCTGCATCGGATTGGCGCATTGTCAACGGTGGGCCACCTAAGGACCGAGGGTGCCACCAGTCCACGATCCCTTTCATCTCTCTTTCTTCCTGACAGCACGCGCGCTTTGCCCCTATAAAGGAGCGTTTTTTTTACCAAAAAGACAAAAAACAAGGAGGCTGGCCGATGGAATAGCGGAAGAGGGGCTACATCAGCGTCTCCTTCTGCCCTCTTCTCACTCAGTTCATCGTGTGTGCTTTTAGTAGGACGCGTGGCGTGCACACGACGTCATTATTTCACGTCTTTCTCTAATGCTTCTCTGCCCCCAGTGCACCGATGGAAAATTTATGGTGAACTAGTTGCGCGTTTCTCGAAAATTTCCTCGTCGAGTTGTCTCCATTAACGTCAGTTCAAAGATCGTCCTCGATCTTTTTAAATATCGCCGGAGGACTTCCATTAACGATGTTTCAACATTGATAGTGGAGAGCTACCGGATCCACCCCCTCCTTTGCAGATTCCTTTTTTTTTTTTGTACGAAAGTTAGTCGGTTATTATAAATCTTTCAAAGGACATTTTTTAATATCTGCAAATGGATTTTCCATATCTCTTATATACCGTGGTTCGCGAAAGTATTTTAATACTTATAAAATATAATATTTTGAAATGTATTTGATACTGTAATGAAACTCATCTGTCATTCAACATTCAACATAAATCTGAAAATGTGCATAGAAGCTATGAAATATTTAACGAAAGTAAATATTTCGTAGCAATCAGAAAGGTATTTATTATTCATACAGTCGATTATTCATTATATTAGTAAACCTCGATATTCACGATGCATATTAATTCTTTATTAAATATAGTTCGTTGTAGATATCTCGTAACTTTTACATATATTCTGAGATTGATTTTAAATTCGAACGACGTAATCACAACAGTCGTATCTCGTTACAGCGCTAATGAAATTTTGGAATGTTTTATATAACACACATAATATAAATATACAAGTTTTCCGTAGTCCGTGTTGAAATATTTTCGTGTGCCAGTATATCTATTAAAATATAATTTTCGTTTCCAGCTACATAGCCCAAAGAAGAACAGCAGGGTTAATAGGTATAGAGGACCATGGGACAAGCCATTCAGGGCAATAAACATCCAAAAACTTCACCAATTTCGTTCTTTTGTTCCTTTTTGTTCTCTTCGTGGCATCGTTTGCATGGAAATCGAACTTAATGCCCGGAGATGGAAGTCACGCCCGAAGGAGATCGCCGTTTCGTGCGATGTTCGAAATAGCGGCGTTGATCGTTTTTTTCATTGTTCCTGGGCCATATGTCGGGAATAAAGCCGACTTCCGTAAAACGGGAAGTCATTTAAATTTAGGCTGTTTACGGAATTTAAGAGGCGAACCGAAACAGAGGGTGGAGAGGGTGACGCTGCTCTCCGACTAATATATTCCAATTTTACGTTCATTTCGAGCTTCTACGAATTCTCTGGATCCGTGTATTTTTAGTTACTTGCACGAAACTGTTTGACTTCCAAAACTAAACAAAAAGACACTTTTGGTAACACATTCAACAACGTATTGAATTGTCAAATTGCTCTCCGGCAAGAAATAGAATGTATTTTGCTCCTCTATAATCGTCATATATATTAAACGGATTTTTATTGCACTTATGGGATGTTTAACTGTGCAAAAATTCGCAGAAACAGGCATAATACACAAGTATTTAATAAATACAGCAAATGCCTGTCTGGGTCCTAATCTTTCTATTATTTTCGTAAAAGTATGTATTTACGTGTATATTTGTACAATCCAATAATAAATATATAAAATATCTCTGTTCTTACCCATTATGATTGAAGAAAATAAAAACGTAAATATATATGAACATGGCAAGACTAAAAGGAGAAAAAAAGAAGAGAAGAGAGAAAGAAATATATGGTATATGTTCGATCGAAATAGTTTCATTTACTGATGACCGGATACTTCCGGAAGTGCGTTTCGAGTGGACGATGGAGAAGTGGCGGATTCGAATTCGAAGGACCGCACGGGGAGCCGAGCAATATATTTTCGAAACTCGTTTTCCAGCTAGCGGGAGAAAAAAAAGGACAATGAGCTGCTCCGGTGAGGCCCGGTTTCGAGTCCTAATTATACAGCACACGCCAAATAAATGGGCATCGTTCCTCGAAAGCACCGTTGCCTCTCGGCAGTCGAATGCTCTTCGGCTTCTCGTAACACATCTAATGATAAGTAGAAGACCATATGGCGAATCCTTTTGCCACCAGTCAAAATCGCCAGGCACCAAGTTGCACGACCTTCGGACGAACTCTTCGCGTCACGAACCGATCCTGATATTATACACCGTGGTTATAGGGTAATTTGAGTCATCTAAACTTCGACATTGTAACATCCAGTTACGAACAAACAAACTTGTCGTACATCTTGAGACGCGATTATTTTTCAACTTAATTAAGAATAGGAAAATATCGTTTTCTTTAGGTCCAGCGAGAGGAAAAATCAATAATGAGAAAACGATTCGTATAATTCCTCCAAAGGTTTATTTGACTCTGCGAGGAAGTATCATATAAAAATTAGGAAAATAAACAACGAAATAACCAGCAGAAATAAAGTATGCATCTTATCGAAGTATAATAATTACAACTGAGAAAGTATCGTCGAACAAACTTCATTCCTTCGTATCCTCGATCTAATGAACTAAACTTCAGCGAAGAAAGTAGATCTTGACTAATTCGCTTAATCGTACCGTCAATAACGAATTTTTAACCCAATTAAATAGTAGTCGATATTTAAAAAATGTCCAGGAGAAATGTAAAAAAATTCCAGATTTGAAAATATTCTTTTGGATATCGAGAAATCGGATTCAAAGCGTCGTTTCACAAGAACCGATAATCAAATCCAAAACATCGTTTCACGAGATCTGATGGCTCGAACGCGAACGCTCTCAGGAAATTAGGTTCGAACGGTTGCTGTCCGTTTCACGAGTTTAAAGAGAAGCGCGCGGTTTCCACTTACGTAGAAAATTCATCCGATAAAATCAGAGAAACGCTTGGTTACCGCAGTCCACCATTGGTTTTCACCTGCTTTCCTATCTTTACCGCTGTATTAGTTTATATACGTGTGTGCATTTATCGCCTGTCATCTTAGTCTGCTAATGCCTACGGAGAATCCACCTTTCTAAGTGACAGGTGCCACATTCTGGACAGAATCGTTTCGGTTATGCTCGAAAATAGCACCACACCGGTAATAAGCTTTAATTTCGTTTACAATACATAACGAACAGTGAATACATAACGGATATCCTTCAAATCGGACATATTCGGACATGTTTGCGAACCGATATCGAAGAACCAATGGAAACTATTGAATACGATTCGAAATTAACGAAGATTATTATTGGCTTCATTTTTAATCGAAATTTTTCCATTTTCCATCTGTGTCAATTTATTCTTACTATTAAAATATTTCATCGTGAAATTTGTATTCTTGAAACATATTGCCTTTTAAAGTTTCTGCCCTTTAAAATATTACCATTCATCCGAATTAAACGTTGCTTCCTGAGAGAAAATATTGTACGAGTAATAAACGCTTTCATTCTGAGAAAAGCATAGGTAAAGTTAAACTTCGATAAGAAAAATCTGTATCTATTCAAGTACACATAAAAACATCTAAATTCATCAAAAAATTGTCTAAACACAAACCTCATATCCTCCTGTTACTCGCTTCGTTCTTTAAAAAAAACTATATTTGTTCTGCTAGATCTTTAAAACAATCAAACAATTCTCGATCAATCCTCCTCATAGAAATCTAATTGAAAAGCAATAATTCTTATCGCGGTAACCAAACAAACATCCCCTATAGGTATCTGTCTTCCGTTCGAAACTTCACCCATCGTCTCTCTAGCGGTTCGATCGCTGTCCGATCGAATTCACCGCACGAATCAACGGAAAGAGACTCGAAAAGCTGGGGAATCACCAGAGACATCGTAAAGACTTGTATTTTAAAGACATCCCGGGCGCGTTACAACGCAGTTTGGCCACGCAATCACGTAGCTGTGGGAAACGCCGGTAGCTTCCACAAAGTTCCGCGTAAAAGTAAGCTCGGCCCTCGTAAAAAGGAGGATTCGAACATGAAACGATCCAAGGGGTTGGCCGCTTAGGTGACACCACCGTGCCAAGGGTTGTCAAACCCCTCGAGATCCACCCCCGTGAAAGTAACCCCTGCAGCCTGCAACCCAGTATGCTTCGATGTTCCTCCGCTGGCTCCGTGCAAGGAGACCCCTATAAGAATCGGACCGAATGGACCTACGCGTTTCTTTATCGCGTTACAGTAACCGAATTTCACAAGATGGCAACGCCGAACCCGTGTCCAACGTTGGACGCCGTCTTTTCCATGTGGAATTTCATTTTTCGATAATGTTCTTGCATGGTCCCCCCCTTTTTTTTTTGTGGTCCCCCTTCAGGAGATTGAGCGTTGGAATATCGAAAGTGGATTTTAGAACTTGATTCCGCTAATGAGAAGAGATTCGTTGATCGTGATTTTTATAGAAGTTGATTGCTCAAAAATGTATATTCAGCGTTGCCCTGTGGAATTTTAATCTTCGATAACTTTTATCGCGTGACCTTTCATTCGATGGTTAGTTTGCTAAGGAAAGATCGACCAAAATATTAAAAGCCAATTTTAGATGTATTTCTATTGAATTTGTGAAGAGGATTTTTGAAACGTCTTAGCAAAGTTGTACTTTCGTGTTGGATAAGTATATTTTTAGAAATTTGCAAGCGTAGAAGAGAGTAATGTAAAATAAGATTCATCTCTATCTATATAAATCCTTTATGTATTTGTAAAAGTGATACACAATAAGCTTGATATATTGAATTAGAGAAATAACTGAGAAACAATTCGGTAAGAAATAGAGAACTATCTTTAGTATAGCAGAATAACGTGAATAGTACCGTAAATTTACAATATAATCTCAATTTTCAGAGATCCAATCGAGTATCCAAAAATTCCTTGAAGGAGCTCTCGGTTTCTCTTCGTTACTCCATTAATCGATACGATACCGCACTTTACAACCTCCTTTTGTTTCAAACAGGCCGACAAGACCTGGTTACCTTTTTTCCCTTTGCTTCACAATTAACGGTACAAACAGCTTCGAGTACGTTTTACCAGCACAAAAAAGAAAAAAACAAAAGGAAGAGAGAAAAAAGAGAAGGAAAGGGAAATATGCAAACAGAGAGACGTGACACTGCGGAGAAGACTATCGAGTTCGACGCGTTACTTAAAAGGTTATCTCGTCCTTTGTGAATTAGATTTTGTGGACTGCGCGAGACTGAAAAACTCTGAGGCCGCTTTCATCGCAGAAGAGCCGATATCGTGAGCATTAAACAGATTCCATGGTATCAAAGAAAGGGAGAGAGACAGAGAGAGAGAAAAAGAAAGAGAAAGGGAGTGGTAAAAGGGTGTTATTAGGCTGGAGGGAACTGGTCAAAGGGAATGCAAAAGAACGAGAGAGGAGAAGAGAAGAACGTTCGCCCAGAGCATATTCCGGAACAAAGAGTGGCTGAGTCTCTGAAATATGCATCGACTTACCAGTCTGAAGGATATTCCAACGGAACCAACCCTCCCGCGAGAATATATACGAAAAGCACGATCGGAGGAGCCTCATATTTCCTGATTTAGGGTGAATTTAACTCTACCGAATCGCGAGAGGTTGCATTCCATCCGGAAGAAAACTGCGTACACCAGATATCCGAGGTAAGACTTTACGCGTCTATCAGTCCCTATAAATGATCCATATTGCGTGCTTGGATCAGAGAAACTTGTAATTTATCGTTATTTCGCCATGCTTGATCGCGCCTCTGTATCCGCAAATTTTCCCATTCCATGGTATATCTCTTTTATAAAAGTGTCTCTTAAATTTATATTGGGTTTTATAAATGCAAAATGTTATATATCGGGAAAATAAAGGAGACTATCGGGTTTAATCGAACTTATTGATATTACGAAACAACAGATGCAGAAACAATGGATCTTTGTTTTTGTTTTATCGTAGATCCGTTTCCCAGAGTTTTCTAAAACTATCGTAACCTCCGCGACATTCTCGAAAAACACGGTCAGATATTGATTGTCGGAATTAATCGCGACCCGTGCCATCTTAGAATATCTACGTATATGAACACTTCAGGAGCCACATTCGTACGGCAAACATTACTTTTCTCAATTTCTCCTAGAATTTGCTATCCTCTGTGTCATCAGCTTGCGATCTCTCATACACGCGAATCATTCGTTTCTACGGTATCGCGCACCAACCGTATACTCTAAAGAAAATGTAACGAAATTAAGTAAATGTGTATATTAATATGTGTATATTAATAAAATGTGTATATTAATATTTGATTGTTTTGACGAATAAAATATCCGAAGACCAATATAATTCTCATAGGAATCTACGTATTCGACTCTGCCAACTTAATCATACCCTGTACATCTACCGTAACCGTAGCCTAAGCGTGTACTTCCGCGATTTCTTCGTCAGTTAGTTCGCGTCCTTATCGCGCAGGCAATGGGAAAGGCTGAGGATGCCTCGGAATCAAGGAGGGATAATTCGGAGCAGCGGACGTTCCACGGACGAACGGACCAACGGACTGACGAACGGACGTAGAAACGAACGGACGGGGTAGAGAGTTGCTATAGAAACACTAATTCCGTCTCTGTCGTGCCAGCGGGCCGCGCTTGGCGATCCCTGCAGCCGAGGGAAGAAAAAATAGCGAGGGTGAAAAACCTGGGGGTGACTCAAATAAAAAAACGGATCAATATTAACTCTTTTTTCAGGGGCGGATGGCCCACCGGGTGGGGATGCCTCGGTTTTTACCCCTCTCTGTACCGCTCTTTTTTTTTCCTAACCTTTTCGCGCTCTATACCTCTCTCTCTCTCTCTCCTCTCTCTCTCTCTCTCTCTCTCTCTCTGGGTTACCACATCGCTCTCCCTTGCTCTTGTTACACATTTTCGACCCTTTTTTTTTTCACCCTTCCAATGGGCCTTCGTAGGTCCTCTTCGTCCCGCCAACGACACGCACCGCTTCCTTATTCCTCCGCAGGTCGAACAGCACGAATACGAAATTAGCGAGCACGAACATCCTTCTCTTCCATTTTCTTCCACTTTCTTCCGATACGACTTCGATATGCTTGTTATGCTCTGGATGGTTATCAGGTTATCCGTTGAGAGCAGAATGTCGTTGATGAAAAATTTGATTTTTACGTTCCACGTTGCGAGCTTAAAGGTTTCCAGGCAATTTGATTTCGTTGATTCGTTGTTTTATAAGAGGATTCCTTGGAAATTTGTACGCGAAAGCTGCGATTCATAGGCGTTTCTCGAGAATTGATTATATGCGTTTTTAAGTACAGCTATCGCACTGCAAATTGGTTTCTCTTTGGTAGAAAGTTGGGTTAACAGTAAAGTAATTTCTCTAAATATTGGAAAACGGAAGAGATATTTTAATGTGAGCGCAGAGTGAAAAATGCGATCGTATAGAATGATATGTTTATATATGTGCATCGAGCAACACGTATTTAAGCGGTAAAGGATAGCGATTTAATAGTGTGCCGCAGTCCAAAATACTCGATAAAGATTGATGTATTGCCTGGTATCCCGATGTTCCGCCAACGAGGGATTCGCGCACAAAGAACCTATCAATATACCAAATAGCGAAATACAATTTGTTCCTCGTTTCTTAAATATAACGACACGTGTCTCTGCTACAACCAACTCGAATGATTAATCCACGAATTTAATAATCTTATGAATTACCAAATGTAAGGAGAATTTTTCGAGTACTTTAAATTATTTAATCAGAGACTTGTTAAAATGATATGCACTTTGTACGCATACGCTTGAAAAATTCAAGCCACTCTTCCTGCATCAAGAAACCTAAACGTCAAACAGAATAGTCGTAAATTCACGTTCATATGAAACGTCTTCAACACCGAAACCTTCAAAGTTTCTCTTACGTTGAAATATCTTGTTTCAAAAATTCCTGCAATTGAGGAACTTTCTGCAAAAGTGGCTCACAAAACAAAATGAATTTCAAATAAATTGTGTAGATCCCGTTACGTTTAGTTACAGTAATCTTTTAATGTTAGCTATTTACGAAATGACCGAAAACCTCATAACGATTCAGCTACTTGACAAGAAAAGGATCTAAATGGCTTTCTTACAGAAAGCTTCTGTGAGAAAGCCATTATAATTTAAATCCTATGAAAGCGTTAAGCATAAGAAGTAAACAGAAAAATCCACGTGACGAAGTGGAAACACCCTCCACGCACATTCATCATCCTGTAACGCAGCATCAGCCTTAAAAAAAGGAAAAAAATGAGAGCAGAACGGTGGCCGAGTTTCTTGAAGTCAGTGAATGCGTCCTTGACTTCCGCGGCCGACCCTCTGCAACCCTTCTTTGCATTCAGTGGCCTCGAAAAGCGTACCCTTTCACCCTGCGCGCGCCCTCGCCTCTATGACCAAAAGAGCCCCAAACAAACAGGCATTTCCATGGTTACGCGCAATTACCAGGGTTGACCAACGACTAACTACCCGGCCTTTGAGTTTCCACCTTGAAGAACGAGCACCGCTAAGCAAATCGGTCAGGGGTCTCGAAATCGAACGCGAACGCGCTACGCGGCAGAAACGGGAGACCGAGAGAGCCAATATGCAGTAAATTCGCGCGATCACGCGTGGCCTAGTTTTGATCTATTTCCTTGCCGGTTCCCTACGAACATCCTTTTTATGGATTACACTTACGGGGGAGGAGGGAAAGGGGTGCCGCAGCTCCTCGCCTCGCCTCGTTGATATAACCGAACAGAATGCGAATTTTCACCACTATTGCTGTTCGTCGTCTTGGAATTTATTTGAGGATAGAATGTTCTTGGAGAAAAAAAAAGGAACAGGTGGATTTCGAAAGGACGATATGAATGAGACGCGCGGATGTAATTGCTTGTTAGAGGTTATGGGTTTGGTATATCGGTAAACAATTGTTGTGATTTCGAGCAGAATAGCGTGACCTGGATTAATAGTTTTATAATAATTGACAAGGGTATAGAGATTTTTGTGTACAATTGCTGTATGAATTGGTATCGGTAAACGGAAGCTGCATTGGTGGTTTTATAATTATCGCGCGTAATTGAGATGCAGGGTATAATAGTGCGATAAAGGTACGTTGAACTATCGAAGCATTGATTCGAGGGAAATTTTTGTTCCCGGGGGACAGAGTTACGGTTTTACTTCAAAATTGTCTTTCTTCTCGTGTCATAATTAGTTTAGCGAATTGAGGTTCTACCATATTTTTGTTGGAATACTGAAACATTGCTATATCTACTTGCCTTTTATAATACAATATCGGTATAGTTATAGTGATTTGTACGATACACATACAATAAACTTACATTAGATGCAGATTACAATAAGTGGACGTAAAGGATTCTAGACAGTTCGAGTATTAAATACAGTAGAATATGCCACAGCGAACAGTTTTTATTAATAAAAGCCAGATGCTATAACGAAAGCAGATGCTATAACGATCACCGTTTATTCCTTTCATGTGTGTTAGAGTGTGTACGCCTTTTATTAAGAAAAGTTTGCTCGAGGTTTAACACGTATATATTGCATAAAAGTTAGGTAAATTAACTTGATATTATTTTTGCGTTACTTTGTACCATGTGTTATACTTTACAACCTCAAATTGAATAAACTATTGCGTTCAAGTAGAACGATCCTGATTAATTTGCAGAATACAGGTCATTGTTTTTCTCATTCGACATTGGCATGGTTTCGAAGCCACAGGCCGTGAACAAAGGACATGAGGCCGGTTTTAAAAACAACAACAACCTTCAATTGGTTAACGCGTATCCATCTATAAAGGGGTGATGCTCACTTTGCAATATTTCCCTTTGAAACTCTGCAACTTCAATCTCAAACACTCACCCCGTTAATAATTTCAACAACATATTTAAAATATCTAATATATTAAGAATATTAAACACATCGCGTTAAAAACAAGTAATTATATCTATAACTAAAAAAAAATTATACCAACCATTTGAAAATAAGAAAAAGAATATTAAATGTAGCGTGTTCTTCGATGAAATACTATGTCATTGTTAAAATAAGATTACAAGGGAAGAACGTATGAAATATTGAAATAAAAAGGAAACGTCGCGAGCAGAAATTCCTTGTAGCTCTCGCTGTGAGGAGATTGATTTCAAAACGGTTGTTGACCTTGGACTTGAACACATTTGTGCATGTCGATGGAATTGATGCCATTGATTTTTTTTCTACGGGACTACTACAGCTATGAGTCTGTAAAGCGAACGAATATTCCTGATCCTCCCCACTATATATTCACTATACATATATTCACTGTATGTACATTCGATTTTTCGTCCATATAATAAAAAGTTTACGTTGAAATAGGTAGATTCAGTCTGTAGTTTATTTAATCGGACATTAATTAAAACTTCACTCGTAGGTACTCGAGATTCATAAAATGTAAAAAAAAAACAGCGACGTGCTAATCTAAAACGATTCACGTTTCGAGTGACAACAAATATTTATAAACACTGTAATGATATTAAAGAATTACGAAAAACAGATATTATAAAAATAAGACACTTTTCTCAATCTTTTGCAATCGATGCAGCATTCCAAAAAAATTAAAAGAATAAAATTCCGCAATCGTCGAAAATTTCCAATCTTCCTAAAGATTAGACGAGTGAAATGTCACAATCGTCGCAAGTATTACATTTTTCAGAGATTAAAAGAATAGAACTCCGCGATCCTTCAATTTTCAAACTTTCAGAAAGCAAAAAGGGAAAAATAATATTCTACAACGGTTGGAAAATTCGAGTTTGCCGAAAAATTAAAGGAATAAAATTCTGCGGTCGATGCACGCCAAAGATTAAAGATCGTTTGCATCCGAAAGATTAAAAGAACAAAATCGCATAAGCGTAGCTTTCAAACTTTTCCAAAGATTAAAAGAATCGAATTCCGCGATCCTTGCAAACTTCAAATTTTCCACAGTCACGGATCACAGAAGTTTTCTTTCCTTTTAAATAAATGCTCGCTACGTGTGATTTGCAAGTGATCGGTGGTCGGACACACCCTTCCCGCGTCTTCTCTTTTCTACAGCGTATCTCGAAGGCCCGCTATGAATTCCTCACAATGGAACGCTTGTATAGCGGATATTTTATCGTTTATGGGTGGGTACCATGGTGTACCAAGGCTGATTTACATAATAGTGTCCGATACCGAAGCATACGACTTACACGAACACCTATACGTAACCGCGACTCATCGTGATTTATGCGCGGACACATTCCTACATTTCGTAACAGCCAGCAATTTCTTGTATTTCGCCGTTCTTCTTACGAAACACAAACCAATCATTTTGTGGTGGGACGTGATTAATCGAAGAACGGATAGAGTCGATCGTTATTCCGGTATAATTAATCGTATGCAAATCATTTAAGCGAATCAAGGGCGTGATTTATTCGTGACGCGCGACGAGCAGATGTAACTTGATTCGACGCTGCCTCTCACGCCCAATGATTCCGAGATTAATTCAACGAACATGAACGAGCGAATAGGTGGCCTCGTTTAAATATCACCACCCTTAACAGCATCATAAATTAGATAAACTCGGTGCAGCTGGTGACTGATTCCACAGTTCGATCGCATAGTATTCGATTTCACTGGTCAGTAGAACAGTGAGGATTTTAACAGACGCGAAGTTAGTTCTCAGTATTTTGGATATAGGTGAAATGTATGAGAAATAGGCGCCTAAATTTTAATGATGGATCGTATAGTCATAAATACAATTGAGAATGCTTCCTTTTCTTAGATATGCACAAATACCTTTTCGAGTACTTTTTAAACTAAATTCTCTCATTTAAATTTATCAAGCTAAGAGCAGTAACATGTTCGAATATATCGTTATTTTTAACTTTTCAAACAAATCCAATAACTTGAAATGAATTAAATTTGACCCAAAAATCATTAAACCTTCAAATAGCTACAGTTTCCGAAACAAATCTCATCCCTGTTACCTGATCGATCCCTATTCTTAAATGGTCCACTCGTTCAACCTATTTCCCTTAAACCATCCCCCGGTTCCCAAGGAACTTTGATTACAATTCTTCCGCGAATGATTCAACATCAACGACATCCAACGACCATGGACCTATCGTCGAAGAGGGGTTAGACGAGAGAAGAAACAACGAAGGGAAGAAAGACGATGCGAGGATACGCCGGTGTAGAAGCGAGAAAGAAAGAAGAGGAGACGCAAGACGAAGGTATCGCGGCACGAGTGTCTCGTGGCTGTAATTGCTGCTCCCGAATTAAATAAAAAAAGGAAGAAAGCGGAAAAAGAGGAAAAGAAGGAGAAAATAAGACGAGGTCGAGGAGAAAAGAAAAAGCCGCTGAAACGAGCCTGCGACTCGGCCCCTCCTGGTCTCTACTCTTCCTACTCCGGCCGATGAAGGGTCGGAGTCGTCGCTGGTGCTCCGGCATATCATTACCCTCACTCTAACCAACGATCCTCCCCTTACCCTTCGTACCACTTACCATTACTCTTTCTCTCTCTCTCTCTCTCTTTCTCTTTCTTCTTCTCGCTATATCCAGCTCAGTCTATTCCCGTCTTGCTCGGCTTCTTCTCCAGGGCTCTCTTCACCCTTCCATCTCTTCTCTTGCCGGTAGCAACCCTCGGCACTTCGATTCGCGCGGCCTCCAACCTCCCTCTCCTCGGTTCGTCGGCCCACACCGGGGGCAATATCGCCGCCCCTGCACACTGGATACATTACGGCTGCGTTGCTTAATTACGCAAGATACTTCTTCGAGGGGGGATCGCGCGTGCTACCGTGCCGCTCCCTTCTCTTCTTCACCCTTCTTTCTGCTCTATCCTTGCGCACAAACCACCCACACCCAGCGAACGTCGCATCGTCGATGCTAAGGGACCAGAAGGAGAAGAGCACCACGGGCTACGGTCAAAATATTTCCTCCTCGTTCCTTATTTCTTCGCCTTCTGCGTCCGCTTCAAGGAATCTTCCTCCTTTCACCGAGTAGCTCCAGTTCAGACAAGCAGGATGACAAAAACAGATTCGTAGGTCGAAAGAAGAAGCGAAATTAGTTTGTTAACGCTCGCTACGCAATTCTTCGGACTAAATAAATTTGCGGATCCGCGGCTTGCCAATTATCGTACAGAAGTTTCTACTTTCTGTCGTAACGGGGTTGTGTGGTTTGTGGGGTAAATGAGGGTAAGTGATCTGCTCCTGGATGCCTCGCGGTATACATGTTGGCAGATTAATTAGATGTCCGATAGATGTAGGGTAAATAGTAATTAAAGTGGCTGGTTTATAGATACTGGGGTGTTTATTATATCGAAATTTTATTGGTAAAATTATTTGTTATAGCTTCCGCGTGATTAAGCTGAATTATCGAGTTGTTAGATTATTAGTAAATCGAGTTATATGTAGATACAAAAAGTATGTATGTATATTGACACGCCGTTGTATTTTTTAAAAATGTTTTTAATTATTTATACATGCTCGATATTCAATTCGGTTAATAAACGCAGATTCTGATTCTCATTCTTTCAACAGATTTATTCCTTACACTCTGTATTTAAGAATTTTGTTTTTAAATTAAAAACGGGTTGTTATGATAACAAGTAGAATATACAACACATTATAATACTGTCAAATTCTCGTACAATTTTCTCAGCCACTTTTTATTATGTTCCAGTATCATCATTCTAGTGCTCCATTCTTGTTCTTCTACAGAACAAAAGATCTCCTCTGCAGCGTATGATGTTAGACTAAATAATCGACTAGACTATGCAAACAATGATCGAAATATCCAGAAAAATCTACATATATAACCGTGAACAATTTCGTCTCACACCATGTCTTTTCACCCTTGTCGCTGTTCCAAAGACTCGGTAAATGCGCTGGATCGGCGGAAAAAAATTAAAAATTAAAATTACAATTTCCCCTGAACAGTGTCTGCTTGGCGAAGGAAGGCGGAAGGAGGACAGACGGAAATGGAAGAGACAAACGAGAAGGTAGCGAAGAAAGACGAGGCTGAGTGAGGAGGGGGTGAGCCAATGGCGACAGAACAGGGTGAAGAGAGTGCTCGGCATAAGGCATAAAAAATAATGCGCGCGTAAAAAGGCGACGCCCGCTTTTGCGACCAAAAAAGGGTACGGCAGAGGGAAAATATTCACGGTTTAGTAACGGGCCATGAATAATAAACCGAAGGAGTAACACGAGGCGAGCGAGGTCAGATGAGAGCCCATTAGCGGATATCTTGGTAAAAGTGTCCTAGTAGATATAAAAGGTGTTCAATTATAGAACACTTTGTCCGTCTTTGACTTCGATTCACTTTTCCAACGTTTCACATCTTGATCTACTGTTAAGCTTCCCATTGTCTTCCCAGCTGGCTAAGCGAAACGTTTTCCGATGAAAACTTCCTGTTCTATGATCCGAACTTATAAACACGCGCGAAACGTTGTTTTTCAAATAAAACTTCAACTGCACATACAGTAGTTCCTGGAAATATTCGAATATTCGTAGAAATCTTTAATCTATATATTACGTGTGTTATACAAAGCATTCTGAAATTTCATTACCATTGTAATGAAAGTCGACTATCATGATAATGTTGATAAAGTTTGCTACAAATCTGAAGGTATATATAGAAATTACAAGAAATTTAATACAAGTACTTGGTACAAGTATATGTTTGCCATGATTGTCGTGTAGGTTTAATATATATTTTCATATTGGTTTCGAATTTTGATCAATATGATCAATCGTATCTCACTACATTGCTAATGCAATTTCAAAATGTTTTACATAACACAGACAATATACATACAACGTCAAATTTTTCTATGATAATGGTCGATCCACTTTCACAATCCACCGTAAACCGTCGCAGCATAATCATACACATTATACGTCTTTGATTTCTCGCAGGAGGTACAAAGTCAAATATAAATAACACGGCGAAGTTATCTGCAAGAAGCCGGTTCGTTTCCCGTTCCCCGGTAACGCTTCTTTCCTTCTCTGCCTATCAATCCGCTCGGCCATCCTTCCTACTTTCTTTCCTCATCTCTCTTTCCCTTTCTCTTTTCACCCTTCCTCCTACTTATCCTTTCAACTTCTTCAGAGCAGCGAGAAGATGTACGGCTCGATACCCTACGGCCAAGTTGCTCCGCAGCACTCGAGAAGTCCACCCCAAAGATTTGATCAGGAAAAAAAGATACGCGGTCCCGGGTGGGTCGAGGGGCGAAGGGTGGCCCGAGGGACGAGGGGTGGGTCCCCTAGTTCTCGTCCGGAGCAGAGGGTGGCCTCGCGAAGCGCCTGGCCCGCCGCACCCCAAGCGCTATGAAAAAAACTTGGCTACCCCCTAACGATTTTTTTCTTCAACCCCATCTCCACGCACACTAATTACGTTTTTAAGCGAAATTACTTGCGAGACCCGGGCGAACGCGCCGCGACCAGCGCCTGATACTAACGGTTCAGACCTGTCAGGGATATACAGCTCTTAGGGGGGGTGTCAGCGATGCTCGTGCCGTCAGCGGGGTAAAATATCGTAGGGGTGCACGTTTCTTTTTTCTTAATTTTTTTTCTCTACTGACTGAACGAGAATAGAATATATTATAGAAGAAGACTTTGAAGAGGTAACGAAGAGAGAAGCCAAAATGAGGAAGTGGGTTTCCCTTCTTCGTTCGTGGCAGCGGTCTTTCTAAAACACGCGAGGAGGATTACTTTTGATTATAAAATGTTAAATGGCATCGCCGATCTCGTTATTCATCTAAATTTTATTCGTGCCGGCAATTGGCCCCCGAGCAAAGGTCGTGGAAGAATCGGCTGGGTCAGCGGAAAGTGGCAATCACAGCCAGCCTCCTCTTCTGATCCTCTTTATTCCGTCCTGCCACCCCTCGGTGATCATTGCCAGGATTTTCGTTTTTTCTTTTTTTTCATTAATTTCATTGGCTTCGTACTGTAGCTGGCACGTGAAAGCTCCCCGCGCCTGTGCCTTTAATTCCTTCCCTTCTCTTTCTTAAACAGGCCAGCTAGCCTTCTAGTTTTTCCATCTATATGATAATTGGAACCGCTGTGTCGTTTGAATTTTGCAACGTGTCAGCGTAACGATGCAACGTGTTTCTGTGTCCCCGGGACAAATTCTTCTCTTTTTTTTCCTCCTTCCGGCAACCCTTCCCAATATCGGTGGTCGATCGAGAGATGCAGCAGTTACGCGCATCTCATGAATAATTTCATCGCCTCTCTGTTTCTCTCTTTTGCTCGCTTTCTCTTTCGCTCTGGGTCGAGTTCTGTGGGTCGATCGGACGTTAGCTCGCGGGGTTTAGGTATAAGGGTGCAACCGGACCTAGGCTCGCTACAAATCCCTATAGATAAAAAGTCTGCACCCACCCTAGCCGCTATCACCCTAGCCGATAGTAGTGACTCACCCACGATCACCCAACCCATTTTTTTCAACCCCTACGTACCACGGATCCGTGGGTCCGCGGCTGGAAGGGATGAATCCTTTCGCCTCGTGCCTGCTCCTTGTACCTTACCGCTTCCGTTGAGAAGGGTTCGTCGAACTTTACGCGAAGGTTCCTCGTTAACTCGTTTATCAATGGAAATAGTAAGTGGTAACGGTAAGAACGACCGCGTTTATAAATAAATTCGTTCGTATTTTTTTAAAGCAGTATCAAAGATCATTGGTTTTATATGAAGACTACAGGTGACAAATATGATGAGCAATTTTAAAATTCAATAATCAACTCCGTGTTATCAAAACTGTTCTTTGAATCGCTTATGGAATTACGTGCACTGGTTCGTGAAAATATCCGAACACTTGCCATAGAAACCTTTTACCTTCACATCGTACGCATTATATAAAACATCTTAAAATTTCATTAGCGCTATAATAAAACACGATCATCGTGATTATATCAAATTTAAAATCAATCGGAAAATGTATATAGGAACTACTAGATATTTATTATTCGAATACTTTGCCCGCGTATTTTTGCACGCTATTGAACATTCCAGAATTGGTTTTTTATTTAATGGTTTATCTAATGGTTTTAAATAAATAAAATTGTATAAATTGATCACCCATTTTCAAGAGACTTATATTTATGCCCAAATGTAACAAGTTGTTCGAAATGGAGAAATTAACAAAAATGTACTTGTTATTTTTCATTTATTATGTAATATTCACTGTTTTGAAAGAGATGATCTGTATACTTTTTAGTATTTTCGTTCGCATCATCGTTTTCATAGTAAGCATTCAAATTGACAGGACTAGTCAGTGTGAAACATTGCGTCGTTGATCCCCGCGAGGATTGAACGGTGATCGCCGTTTAAAAATTCTATAACGGCAAAGAACCGATCGATGAACGGTATAACGCGTGTGTACGCTAATCTACGCGTGTAGTCCTAACAAAATTTACACACGGCGGCAACAGACACCCTTTAACATCGTTTTTGGAACGCCCCAAGTGTTATGTATCCGTCCACCGCCGTGACACCCTCGCTCAATCGAGTGCGGATCGATTTGACACAAAAAGCCTGATATCCTGTGAAAGCGTACACCTCTCGAAAGCCACCCTGAAATCATTTTCGTGACACTTCATCTCCATAACACGTGTCGACGCGGCTAATCATTTGCTCTACGCTATTTCGATAATCGTCAACGACACTGTGTGCAATTCTATTTTTTCACTAATAAAGATATTCGTGTTTGCCATCATACGCGAAAACCGTAAGAGGAAGAACAATGATAATTTCCAATTTTTTACAGGAAAGTAACTATAACATTCACTACGTTATCAATCAATCTCGTTCACGACCAATCGAGAACATTGCTTTTGCATTAACAAGACGTCTTAGCATCGAAGATTCTTACGATTGTGTTTAATAATTTTCTTTAAAACGAAGCTTAAAAAACACATTAAATAATTGTATGTTCGAATCGAAAACCTTTTGAATCCACATTTATTGAGAAACTATTCTCTAACGACTGTCTAAATATCGAAACACCCTCTACATTACACTTTTTGACGCGTTCAACGTTGCTTCCACTCCTTTCCCGTTTACAAGACTCGTAAAACGCGGTACAAAATAAATTTCGGTAAAAGCAGAGTGCCAGAAGCTCGCGGTATGAACATCCTGTCGAGCCAGTACCACCTGAGTCCAAGAATTATGTACGCTTGTGGAAGGACGTTCCAGCTCTAACGCTGAATTTATGTATACGGTCCCATTCTTCTCGAGAAAGTGCCACCTAAGTAACTCCAACTATGGTAAATTATAAAAACCCTGCTATTAGTACTAATGAGAGGACCGTGTGATTCTTTCTCTTAGATATTTTTGTCGAATGAAAACGAAGAATGCGTAAACAGGGAACGCGATACCAATGCGTTTCAACGGAAAACAAAAAAGTAAAGAGTGAAACGTCGAATGAGTTTTGGCATGAATAAACTCGAAAAAATATAAGAAAGTAAGGTAACTTACTTACTGTCCGAATACTTTTACGATTTCATTATTTAATTTATTATGTGGCGGATCGGTATCAACAGGACGCTGACAGGTCGAGGCATCAACGCGGCGCAACACCTCCCGGGCGATCCGCTGGTACCAACCACCAACACTAGAGGGCTACGACGACAACGAGTCTGTCTAACTCGCTAGTGGTCGAATATACGAGCGATTGATATAAATACCGCACCTAGCGAGACTCTCTCTACGTCTAAGGCAGGGACTACCGGGCATAGCCTTACTGACGAGTCCACCGGTAGTCCCGGGATGAAACGCACGACTCTCTTCCCATCCGCCACAATTATATTTAGTCCATTATTTAATCCATTATTTAATTCTGCCATTATTTAATTCACCGCTTACTAAATAGAAAAATGTGTACGTTGAATAAATAAAATTAATGTTTCGACCAACTAGAACAAGTGTTCTAACATATTAGAAAATTAATATTAATATTATAATATTATTATAAAGCAGCAATCTCTCAATCGCCGTGATGTTCAAATATTAACGAAGATCACCGTATTTCTTGCATCTCTTATAATTTACCTCCTAAATAAATCCAAGCCGTTATAAAGAATTGAAACGCAAAATATTCAAACGAACAAACGAACCTTTTGCTCTAAAGAGTCTTCGATAAATCTTAAAATTCTCCTTCCTGCCGAACAATTTTCCTTCGATCTCGTTTAATAGCGACTGAAACATCTGAGAATCGCGTGGATGAAACGAGAAACAGGTTTCGCGAGTGCAGAGGAACGCGACGAAGGGAAAGAACGTAGAACTGGAAATCCGGTGCAAGAACTGATTACAAATTTATAAAGAGATATATCTCGCGATGCGTGTCCCGGGAAGGGAGGGGTCCGCTGCCCTTTGGATTCACCTTTGACCTCTCACCCTACCCCGCTCGAAGTGTTCGTGAACGAAGACGAGTCGTCGAACGGAGGCCTGTGCAACGAAGAGAAGACGAGATTCGCTCGTGGACCGGCGAGGAAGGAATGGAAAAGAGCGAAAGAGGCGAAGGGGATGGGCTGATTGAAGCAGGCATGATGTTTAATTCAAAGAAACTGAAGACACGCCCCGCTAACTACGGAGCAAGCCGCGCCATCAACCCCGAAGAAGACTGGACCAAGTAGAAGGAAGAAAAAGGAGTTTGGAGAAAGAAGAAGAAAAGAAAGAGGAAAGACGCTGTGATCCTCTTTGCCCTCCTTAAATCTCTCTGGTAATTGCTTCCTTTCAACGAAGCATGACTTTACGCGTGGCAGTGCAACCTCGAAGACGCTATCGGCCTATCAGAAACCACGAAACGAACGAGACGAGACTCAGTCGAAAGTCAAACGACGTCAAATTTGAATTTCAAAGTTGCTCGTGTGCTCGAAGACAGATATAGGTATGTTGTATGTATATCGACGATCGATGGGAGAGTGGTGGATTCGATGAAAACAGAAGATAAAAACAGTTTTTACATCTTCAGTTTCTAAGGTGTTGATAAGGTTTACAGATTCAGCGATTCCGCCATCGCTACGAGCGCCTACCATTTTGTCTCGGGTGCAGCAATTACCGAGGTTGCATTGCAGACTTTCCTGTGCGCATGCCTTTCAGGGCGAAAGGGTTAAAGTCTGCCCACCCTTTGCTCGAAGGCTGGTCTTCGAGATCTGTAATTTCTTCCTACCGTATTTCTCCCTTAGAGAATTATCGTTTCTTTCTTTGCCTACTTTCTGTTTGGTATGAATTTTGGTAGGAATTTTGCATTTTTGAAACTTTGTTTCAGGGTTGTTTAAACCTTCGCTTTGATTTATTTCACGACGATACTGTTGCGCGCATAGAAACTCTTTCGTCCCACATCGGTTATTCGTTCATTTTTATTAGATCGTCTAACAGCTTCCCAACGAGTTTGTAAAAAGTAAATTAAAAATTAATCGTTATTGCTACCAAAATCGATATCGACAGCATTGATAGAAGAGGCATGAAAATACAAAATATTGTTTCGCGAGAATTTAGATTAAATATAGTCGCTATATACGAAAGACGCTCATTTTTAATCTCATTTAATGCATCCCAACCAAAATTATTAATAAAAGTCTCGACCAACGAAACACTGGGAAACTGCAAGAAAAAAAAGTACGCGAACCTTTCGTGATTAATCGGATAACGGTACTCGCAGCAACGCCTCGTCAAGTCTAAAAATAAAAATAAATAAGTATCTCGAAGGGTTGAGCGGATTATAGGCGGCGAGAAAGCGCGTTACGTTCATTTGCAACCGCTCTTACTTTTCATCAAGCCTGACATTTTTTCCTTCTGTCTTTTTTTCGCTCTCATTTAATTCAAGCCAATCTTCACCCTCCGCCACCTTTCTTTCTGGTTACTTCTCCCCCTCTTTTTTCCATCCTTACTATCGCGGACTACGGCAAAAACTGACCCCTAAAACGTAGCCTAACTGCGAGTCGACACGTGGGTCAGGTCAAAGCATAGGCGCGTGCGTTTTGTTTCATTAAAAACACGCGGGCAGAAAAAAAGCACGTGAAAAACTTAGCCGAGACAATGCGCGAACGCAGCTGGTTAAACGCGGAAGGGTTACCGATTAACATAAAAGGGTACCATTACACGACGCGAGACGCAATCGGATTCGAGGTGAACTCGTCTAACAAGCTGTATTTATGCGCTGTTTTTACGCTGGAAAAACACACACTGGCACGACGTGACCCTCACCCATGAGATCGGATACAGACGATCAAGTAGCGTCTATAGCTGCTTAAAGCAATTCTGGAGTAATTATGGTGGATGGTGGATGGTCGATTTCGTCGGATAGCTTCTCACGGTTAACGCTTACGCAAGCACTATATATATCGGTCTCCTCGGTTGAAATTCAATTTCTTAGTTCAATCTTCAATCTTCAATCAACATTTTCGTGCTTTTCAAGTTATATTGGTATTCCAAGTAACTATGTTAGAGATCGTATGACAATAATTTAATTAAATGCACAGTGGTAATTTCTTACATAGGAGACATCTTTCCTCGATGATATCGGAACTTTCTAAAACATAGCTTTTTCATGGTGAATATAGGTAACTATAACTTTCATTGTATCCATATGTAAATATAATTGTAGAGATTTTAATACGGGAAATGCAATAGCTAGTTGTTGTAATCGAATAGAAATTGAAGAAATATAATACGAATTATAATGAACATAATTCGTGAAAAATATAATCATAATATTTCCAAAAACAATTCCATTCCTTCCATAATAATTTTTGTGCCGAGAATATAAATAACATAAATGTAACATAGATGAAAGGAGGCCGATGAACATTCTATCGGCAATTTGTCATCGACTTTTCGAACGTTTCAACGTGACCGATCAGCCGAAAGGGCGCAACAATAGCAATAATCGGCTGGGCTACTAGGAAAGTTTCGAAAATCACTCCTCCGCGGGAAAAAAAGAATAAATCAAACAAAAGGATAAGAGCACGGTGGAGTCTGCGGTGTAAATCGAAAACCGACGAGAGGGTAGCTGAAAATCGTCGATAGAGTTATAAAAGTGGGCTTCGTGGCCTCTTGCCACCCCTTCGAACGCACCCCGATACCACACGAGCACACACTGGGATGCCTGTCCTCGAATACCGAACAATGCATTATTTATGTCTACCTCATAGTTATCTTCCTAATATCGGAATTCGTTTGTGGTACCAAAGAATTCACGCTTATACTCTAATCTATCATTGCTTAGCGATATATGTATATATAATATATTAATCAATGAAACATTTAAGTACATATGCACATATCATATACTTGAGTAAGAAAACATTGTATAAATTGAAAAAGAAGGAAACAAATTAATTAGGGAAAATTAGAAAGGCCATTCAGGTTGCTTGGAGGAAGGTCTTCGATAAAATTAGTATTTAATTAGTATTTAAAATATGTATTAATATTTTCAATATACTCTTGTCGATGATTTTTATCAATTTCTAACAATTTTGGAATTTGATAACTTCCATTCTGAGTTATCTTCAAATAATTTCGAGATATCTTGATCAATCTTCCAATGGTTTTTAATTTAAAGTACGTTATAACTAAAAACTGGACTTTACAAAACCTGTGGAACGTTACACGTACGATGATCAACAATGTTTCTACGTATAGAATTCTCGCGAGAAGTCTGTTCTTTCCTTGTTCCACTAATTTCGCCATTGCCCCCGAAATCAATCTTACAAATTTCTACGTAACGAATTCGAGAAAAACCGTTGGTGCGATCAGCATAACGTGCAGGTCTTTCAGATTACAGAGCCCAGGGTGCTATTCTAATTTACCAACGTGATTCAATTCACCATACGAAGTCGATCTCTCGATACAATAACGTTTCACCTTTCTACCATTCTATATGTATTTTTTCTTCCTTTTTTCTTTTTTTTTTTTTTTTTTGTTCTTTTATATCGTTCGGTTACTCTGATCAGTGGCGTCACGAAAGTGGAGGAAGAGGAGGAAAAATGGCAACGCGTGAAAGAAACCAGGAGAAGGAAAAAATGTATGAACACGTTGGTAATACGAGTGAAAAGTGGTGCTCGTTAAATTACAACAGTTACCGAACTCCGATTTCGCAGTGAAGAGAAACCGACGAACGAAACGAAACCGCGTGTCAGGAGTGCGACGAAGAGGGTGAAGAGTAGAGAAAGAGGGTGGCTTTATATATGCATACGAGAACATTCAGGTGTCAATCAAGAATCGAGACCTTTCGACTTTGGGGTGTGAAAATCGGACTTCTCCCGAAAAAATTTACGTATTCATTCACGCCGCCACCGATGGAAAAAGATGGAGTATAAAAGAGAAAGAGAGTGAAAGAGGGGGCGAGTGAAAAAGAAAGAATTCGAGCGAAAAGTCTGTTTGCTTTTTTACCGCTCTTGACTTCATATTCGAGAGCATATTTTTTGCGCCAACCGTCACGCATTGTTAACGTCAACTTACTCGTCTTTTTTACTTTCTCTTTCTCTCATTCGCATTTTTTTTTTCTTTTTTCTTCGTGCGTCGCAACGAAAAGAAAACCGTCTGGTAAAATCCAGTACACGCTAACAGGAATTTTGTAATTTCGCTAGAATATCGTGTGATCCCGGTGAACGAATTTTGACCAATGTGATTCGAAGGGTTAGGAAGATATGTTACGGTTGCTTCAGGAATAATTGCATTTATATCTTTTCTTTTATTTCGTTTATTTTATTTCGTTTACCATGATTATTTGATCATTAGCAACGAATTCAGCAATACAGCATACAATATAAATTTCATAACCGTTCCCAATAGATACAATGTTATAAAATCTTCAAAACACTCGGTTAACTTTCGTATTTCAGCAATCTTAAATTCTGTTGTGTCGTAAATCATTAAAAACGTTTCTATATCCACTTTTATCTAATGTATGAGAAAATTGTAGTTACCAATTTAAAAGCATTCACAATCTCGTCATTAAATGAAGGTTATGACAAATATAACAAATCTATTCAAGCGATCGTATTACGCATACAAATTAGTAAAACTTCGTTTGTTTGTATTTTTCTCAAAATCCTGTTACACGAAAGAAGTAGAAGCTAATAGTGCGGACACTCTATATATTACTTCACCATTTTTTAATTAAAAAAAATATGTACATAATATGAAAAATATGTAAAGTCGAAAGATATTTTGTAATTATTCTGTCAGGTTTTTGATACGAGACATTATCGGACGACGTATTTTCCCGAGTTGGAAAAGCGCATGATACACGACCCGTTTGCCTTTCTCGTCTCGCCTCGCCACGCCGCGCGTTTTCACACTTTCTGAATGCGGGATGAATATCGGTCTGGTTCGCCGCAAGTCGAGCATTATATCGCTTTTACATTTATAAAGCTGTCACACACCAACTCATGCGTCATTGTGAAAGGGGTATTATGCTTTAATAATGGACAGCATCACATGTCAGATTCATCCGGTTAGATGGAAATGGTGCAAAGTTTATTTCGTTCCAGGACTCTGGTGTTTCCAATCGCAACGTGTCACAAAACATTTTGCACGATCGAAAATAATAATTTTATATGTAACAATGACATTATCTGCTTGCATTCTAAGATATCTTTCGATTGTTCTTTACTCCATCATCTTCGCCATTGACTAAATGCATGATAGACTTGATATCAGGATAGATTTCGTGTCTCACGTGTCTGAAATACCGACCTCGAAAAAGATCAGTGTTTCTTACGCCCTCTGCGATTTGCTACGGCAAATATGGGAATTGTATTCGACTCAACGATAAAAATGAACTTGTCATCTACGGAGCTTTGTGCCACATGTTCTGTAATACCGACTATTCAGAGGTTTTGTTACGCTCCCTACAATTTGTAACATAATGCCGAATGTAATTAGTCCGTTTAAACCTGCTCTGTTATTGAAATAAAACTTTGACATATTAATGCTCGATTAAATAAACCTCTAGTAATTAAATTCATTTATCTGAATGTGAATTACTATTACATGAACGACAAATCGCAAGCAGTAAAGAAAATCAGTATGATCTTATTACATATATGAACTATTTATCCCGCGACAAGTTTAAATAAATGGAGTGCTATCGTATATTAAAAACAAACCACAGACATTATTAAATAAAATAACATAAGTAATTAAATCAGTGATTCAACTAAAACAATACTTCAATATAATCTTATATTAGAAAGTAAAACAAAATTGCCTGTGTGTCCGTCTATTTATATGCTTAGAATTAAGTTAAACAAATTTATAAATTGTTATAAGATATTATGATGACTAGGTAAAAATTAAAAATCTTGTAAAACAATTCCAAAAAAGCAGTAATTACTACAAGTTGAAATACTATATACATAGGTAAATCTTTTTTTCTTTAGGCTGAGTGATTATTTTTAACCACTGATAAATAACAATTATAGTATAATTATTTTCATCATAATCAAAATTTAATGCAAATTAACATAGTTCTAAGCCAAAAACTAGTACCATAAAAGCGTAAATTTTGTTTTAACTTATAAAAAAGCATAAAAATTATAAAAATGATTATTGTAATAAATTGTTGAAGACGTAAAATTACAATAAAAATGTAGAAATTATTAAATTTGATTAAATTTGATTGTTATAATGAAAAAATTATGTTTCATGACATCGGTGAAGGTCGTTAACTTTCGAGCAACCTTGTCAAAAATATGTAACCTGTCATCGGGTATATATATTAGGAATATCCGATCGAACTTGCGCGCAAGCTCATTTTTCTCTAAATTCTCGTAACGTAAACATCAGAAAAGGCTTTTAATTACTTATTGAAAACAATAAAATTTTTAATTTATAATATTTAAGCAATTAATATTATAACACTGTCTTTTCTATATTTCGTCAGTGGTTTTAATTCATATCATTACTATACTGAATAATGACGTCGCATGTAACAAAAATGCTAAGGGCTTAAGTGACCCCAAAATGTGGGACACAAAAAAATACATATTCTGTTATACTATCTTTATGCCTTCACTAATCTATTAACTCAATGTTAAAAGATATCTCTGTAGTAAATAACATTAGGCTAATTTATTACAAATATCACCAAAACGACTTTTTACCACAAAATGTAGCAGTTTAATCGTATGTAGTATGTATAAAGTTCTATTTTTATAAATTCATGTGGATTCTTTTTAATATTAAAGAGGAATTTATTTAATAAATTTTTATTTAATACATATCATATATAATATTTAAATGTTGATTTAATACAATAGTATGACTGATATTGTAAGTATGCGTATAACGATAAATAAGCAACCTGTAAAATATTGGAAACATGTGCCAAAATAAAATTAATTTCTTCAATTAAGTACTGTACAAACATAAACATAAATATTATGTAAGCATAAATACGTTCATAAACGTAATACGTTCATAAATGCAATGATAAAAAAAGTAATGTTGAAATAAATATATTAAAAAGGTGAAACCAATATCTTTCTTAAATAATCAACTTTCCAGTATACAAGATTAACGCTATGCGGACAAAAAGTGTTAAGCATCATTGGTAGAAGCAAGATATTCGTTGTATCTCTTCTCTTGGGCTTGCTGCAATTTCAGCAACTTCTTCATCTGTCCTTTACTGATTTCTGTACCATCAATATAATGCGTCGGTACACCCTAAACAAGACAGTTTTTAGTTAGAAAATGGAATGTATTATTATTATAAATCTACATACATTGCCATCGAATTGAGAATATTTATCTTTTTCTAGCTTAAACATCTCAGAAGGCGGAATTTTTCTCAGCGCTTCCTTCGCTGCAGCTTCTGCTTTTCTTCTTTCCTTCTCCAACGTCCTTTCCAACTCCATTTGCTTCTTATGAATCTTCTCTTTTAATAGTTCTTCTTTATTTACTAATTTAATTTTACAAACTTCTTCATTACTATCTTCCAAACGAACTCCAATATTTGGTAAAATATCGTCACGTAATGTATCACATTCCTCAAGAATACTACTAGCTTTCAAAGCTTTAGCATGATTTCTTACTTTCTCACGGAAATTTGCCAAAATTTCAAGGTAGGGCATAACGATTTCTTCAACCTTTAATAAAATTTATAATAAGGAGTCAGAACATAAGGAAAGAGAAAATAAATGTATATAAATCATACATTTAAATTCGCTGTATTGCTGTCAACTGGAAAACCAATACTATCATGCGATGATATAACCCCAAATATAATAAACATTTTTGTAATATAAACTGCAACATCTCTAAGTAATAGTGTATTTGGTTGTTTTATTTCTTTCATGTAAATATTGCAATGCGTCACAAGATCCCTAACGGCATCAAGCGCACTCCTTGTATCAATATTGTCTATAATAAAATGTATCGTAGGTTTTATTAACATACAAAATAATATAATATATAATTATATAATATAATATGTATATTAAATTACATAATAGCAAAATATATATTAGTTATACAATTACAGTGCACAATATTTGTAAATGTTCACTTACCACATAATGCGTTATGTACTAAGTCCCTGGCATGATAAAACTTTTCATTTAATTCCACTTCGGATTTAGTCCATTTAGTAAAAGTATTAATATTTGTCTCTGAACCCAAAGATCTAATTTTACATTTTACATTTAAAAAGAATTCCTATAATACAAACAAGGTGTTGTACATATATTACATTATTAAATGTTGAATTAAATAATATTAAATAAAATATTCATAAAATATTATATAACAAATAATTATATTTACATTTAAAAACTTTTCATATTGAATGGCCATATGCATGGTATCATCACTGTAATCTAATGTATCTTTCCATGAATGCAAAAGAAATGCAAGCCTAAGTTGTCTTGCTGAGTGCTTTTTTAATGCATCTTGTATAGTAATGAAATTTTTTAGTGATTTTGACATTTTGCATCCTGCTATGGTCAAATGACCAGAATGAAGAAAATATTTAACCCAATTAGAATTATTATAGTATGCTTCTGCTTGTGCCATTTCATTATCATGATGGGGAAACTTCAAATCTATCCCTCCAGTATGAATATCTAAACTTTCTCCACAAATTATAGATGCCATAACTGAACATTCTATATGCCAACCTGGTCGTCCTTTACCCCAAGGGCTTTCCCACCAAGGTTCTCCTTCCTTTGAACATTTCCAAAGTGCAAAATCAGTTGGTGATCTTTTTTCAGATACCTTTGTACCACTTAAATCTCCTAACAAAAATATTAAAAGTTATCAAAAATGAACACATTCATCTTCAAAAAAAAAGAATTTTTACCTTCTCCTTCTTGCAAACTCGATGTATCGCCATATGCTTCTGGGACGAGTTTAGCATAATAATGTTTATCCTGCTTATCAAAGGTAGCAACATCGAAATATACAGAACCATTACTTTCATATGCAATTCCATTTTCTATAATTTTTTCAATAAATGTTATAATTTCAGGTATGTATTCACTAACTCTTGTTAAAACATTTGGCCTTAGTATCTAATGAAAATTTCATTATGAATTATTCAATATAATTAATAAATATATATAGTTAAAATCAAGAAAATATACTTAATATTACATTTAAAGAATCCATATCTTTGTGAAATTCCATTTCCCAATGTTGTGATAATTTGGTAAAAATAGAATGTTCTGTAACTGTAGCTCCTTTCGTTTTATCCAACCATTCTGCCAAAGGATCTCGTGCTTCTTTTAATAATAACTGTATCCATAGAAGTTACAAAGATAGTATCTTTAGATAAATTATTAAATAAAATTAATAAGAATATTATTAATATTAAATTACATAATCTCTACTTATAAATTTATTACTTATACTCTAAAAATATGAAAAATATATATATACTTCTTGATATTCTTTCATTTTTTCTTCATCTTTAAGCTTTACTACGTTTTCCAAATTTTCAATAGCTTTTTCCACATTGCACAACAATGCCTCTAGCATACATTTTTTATCTGTATCATTCGTATTCTTCACTGTATCTTCAAAAATACACATTACATATTTTGCATCATCCAGAATTTCATCAAGAGTATGATTTTCTTCTATATATTTCTCATATAAATAATTTTGTCTAGCTCTCTTTATAATTTTATCATCTATATCAGTAATATTCATCACATATAAAATATCGTATCCAAAATAATCAGATAAGACACGCCTTAATATATCGAAAGATATATATGATCTAAATAGTGACAAAAATGATAACAAATATATAAAAAATAAATATTATTATCTATAGTATTTTAATAAAATAATACGCATTTTTTAAATACATAATTTTATACGCAACTTTGTACCTAGCATGTCCCATATGTGATGCGTCATAAACAGTAGGTCCACAACTATACCATAATATATGATTTCCAAATTGAGGGACAAATATTTCTTTCTCCCTAGTTAAGCTGTTGTATAACTTAAGAACTGAGCTGCTTTTTCTTTCTGGTGGCATCCAAGATGGTTGTAACCTTTTTGCCATTTTTAATCTCTAGAAACTGGAAATATCCAAAAGTGATGAAAACCATAAAGTATATCTTATCTATCTCATTACTCCTCTTCTAGAAAATAAAAGTTATACAATTAAACTTACCTCTTTATGAAAAGCTTTACTCAAAAATATTTCAATACAAAAATTCTGTGTACAATTGCTTTCAAAGAAATGTTTAGACAAATATACAAAGAAAGATTGTCAAATAAATATCACGTGTCTAGAATTCTGTTGCAAATTTTTACTTGTTTCCACATACATTACTTTTTCAATATATTCGCGTATAGGATATTTAGTATTAATGTTAATATATTTCTCTTAATTTAATCAAATAATATAAAATACTGTTCACATTAACTATCATTAAACTCTTGAATGATTCACGTTCGATATCCGAAAAGACACGAGGAAATCGTTGCATGTATATATCAGTGTAGAAAAAGCGTTCACATTGTGACGTTGTCTAAATTTTCTGTTATCTCCGATCTCCGATGCTTCTACTCAATCTTTAATATCATGTTGTAAGAAACAGTTTAATGTGATAATATTTGAACTGTTTGTCGTAAAAGTAATTTATTTATTTTAACTATAAACCATATGTAAAAAAAGAAGTAAACCTCATGTATAAATAATTAGTCTTCGAATACAAAACTTGCATCATCCTAACCTAATTAACAGTTTGAAATGTACTGACTTCAATGCTTTACAGAGTGTGTGTGTGTATGTGCGCGCGCACACACACACACACATACATACATACTAACTGATGGCTTTGACCGGATGTATGTCCTTAATAATTGAATTTTTAGATAGATTTTAATATTAAATAGAGTACAGAATAGTAAATAGTATAGAAATAATAAAGAATAAGTTAAAACGAAAAGGAAGTAGATAGCAATCGTTTGAAGAAAATTACATATTTAATAATTTTATAATATTTCTTTATGTACAATGCTTTTTTTGGTATTCATTTGTGTGTGTATATATATATATATATATATATATATATATATATTTCAAGAAATATATATATATTTCAAGCACAACCGAAGAATCATAATCGGTCTCTTCGGGCCGTCTCTCACCGTCGCGTCACTAGCAATGTGCAGTTTATTTGTTCTGAATCTTTTAGTATTTTGAGATAATAAATAAAATGCCATTTTGACTACACCACTTTTGGGGCATTCTCTACCGAACGATCCAAATCCGATTCAAATCGATTTATTAGCTTTAAAGTTATAAGCGAACAAACATAAAAGTACTTTTGTACTTTATAGACGCCAGACACCCAGATAATGGCAAAAACATATATATATTGAATATCAAAAACAAATAAATATAAAACTGATTGTATATATCATCTATTGTAAATAAGATTCATATATATAAATATTATTTTTGTCATATTACTTACTAGATCTTTTAGATATATTAGAATTATAAATATATTACGTCAATAATATTATAAATTACAACACATATGTAGTCATATACCAATAACTTCATTCTTGTTAAACAAATTAATATACCCACATAACTTGAAATAAAATTTTAGTTATATCAGTAGGTGATATATTTTTATTCAAATTCTTGTATAAAGTACATGTCATTATAATAAATATCTTTATAAACATATTTTTCATATTTCAAAGATTCTGTAAAAATACGTAAAATGTTCCACACATTTATGAACTTAATATTATGATTTTTTTTTAAATGTGATATTATGCATAAAAATCCTTGTTTCATATATGTATTAAAAAATTTACATCATTTTATTATATTAAATTTTAAGATCACACATAGATAACATACAAAATAAGCACTTTGGAATGTGTATAATTCATATTCATATATAAAATATTAATCTTATGTTATATATAAAAATATAGAATGCAAAATGTTAGCTAAAGTTTTTCAGACACATACCTTTTTTTTCGGAACAAAGTTCATTATATTGTTAAATATATAGATGTTTAATTATATATATCCTGCTTTATCCTTATATTACTTTAAGTACGACAGTTTTTCTACATAAAATGATTTTATTGTTTTTATTATTTTTTATCTTGATCAAGATTGACTATTCCAGAGAACAGTATTTTTTGAAAAAATCATTTTATCATTTAGTAAGTATAATTGATTCAACATTTAAGTTAAACAAAAGTACGTGTTGCCATTTTAGGATTGTTATTCTTTTCTTCTCTGTTAGTAATTATTTGTTCAGTTTTTATACTTTCATATATAATTTAAATGTAATAACAAAACATCTCATTTAAAAATTAATATTGTATTATCTATGTTCTTTATTTGTCTCTTCTTCCCATTCTTTGCCTGGCCTGATAAATTCTAAGTCACTAGCATCCTCAGAACTTGAAATATTATCGTCATCAAAATATGGTTTTGTAACTTCGTTTGGTTGCATATGTCCTAAAAAAACATGAAATAACCATACAAATAATCATATAATTAATCATAATAAAAATATAATACGATCCTGTATTAATAATTTGTAATAGATATTTCAAAACTCTGTCATTCTACATATTAAGAGAAACTGCAAATAGTTGCCTTCTAAATTTTTACAAATATTTAAAAAATAAATATTTAAAAGACTTTTATATGCATCACTTTGTTATTATACTTACCATTCAATGGTCTTCTAAATATTTCAATTTCTTTTTCATCATCATCAAAAAAGCTTGTTCCATCTTTTAAAAGACTAAACGCATATCCATTCCAATTATTTTTTTTTAAATTTTTGGAAGATTTACAGTTAGCACAAATAAAAATAGAACATGCAATAATTCCCAAACATACAGTGGCTGCAAAAATATGATTTAAAATTATATTCTAATAATACGTTATAACTTATGTGTTATATATATTATAAAAATATTGATTATCTTACTTATAAGAACTATAAAAACAATTCTAGGCATCCCAAGAAAGTTGTCATCATATTTTAATTTGAATATCAAATGCGAAACACTATGTACATCTGATGTTATAAACAATTTAGTCTGTTGAATATATCCAGATGCGCTAGCACTTATAATATGAGCACCAGGTTTGAATAAAAACCAGTAAGCTCCATTTATTCCACTTTTAACATGATGCACTGATTTATTGTATGATAAAATAGCATTTTCAATTGGCTCATTGTTCTCATTAAGGACAAATCCTTTTACTCCTTCATTAAGCTTTTCTATCATCATTAATAAACTAGCCTTATTATCTTCCCATATATTTCTTGAATCATCAGTGTTGCAACAAGTAACATATACATCAAGCATCAAAGTACTCGTATTTAAATAAAGATAATCCATTAAAGAATGTTTTCTTTTTCCACTTATACCCATGCCAGCATGAATAATTCCATTAGAATCTATATTTAAATCGTGATCACATTCTGGATTTTTAAAAGTCATGTTCATCTTATGTTTAGTATATAATGATGCTAAATCTTGCAATACATCATTATCATCGGTGTTATATATCTGTTCAAATGTTTTTCCATACTTTCCCGCAAATGGAATTTCAATATGTTGCGAACCAATATTTAAATTTATTGCTAATACAGCATTAATGTTTTTGAACCAATTAATTAGTGTACTTGCCTCAGTGCTTAGTCTATCATTGATAGGAAATTGTAAATTGTCCACAATGAATGAATCACAAGTTTGATTATTATTAGAATTTTGAGATAAATCCGGTGCAATGTATATCGTAAATTTATCTAAATAATTTGTAATTCTAGTGTCTTTCCGATAACGATCTAGTAAATAGGTCGCAAAATCAAGTAAAATTTTAGATGTTACAGGTGCACCATTTGAAATACCAGCCACGAAGGCTATAGATGGTCGACCAATGCGTTTGTAATTACCTTCAGTTCCAATTTCTAAACATATTATTCGAGTGCCCGTTTGTGATTTACCAATAATATGTAAAGTTGATAATTGTGAATATTTATTGTTCAGATCGATCAAAACTTGATTTACAACATTTGTCTCTTGATCGTTATCGTATTTTTGGTGTTTTGCTTTTTCTACATGACGTTTCGTCAATTTAATGTGAAGATCAGTTATATTTTTATCATCTACATGGACTTTAATAGACTGTTCTATATAACCTTCACAAACAAATGTTAACGAATATTCACCAGGAAGAAGAATAATTTTAAAATAAGCCATGTTTTTAGAAACATGGTAACTATTTCCAATCTTAACTACAGTTTCCCTTAAGGGAGCATCGTCAGTATCTGTTACCACTGCTCGAACACCAGTTGTCAGACCCTGAATAAGTTGCTTCAAGGGCAATAAATTTTCACGCCAAATAGTTGGAATAGATCCTGGAAGTGGATATTTACAACAAGCCATGTTGATACTTATCTACAAGTATAACAGATTGTAACAGATTAATATACAAATAATATAAACTAGAAATGATTTTATATATTAATAAATATATTACTTACTGTTGGTATTTTATACTGATTTTGAATATAACTCTGTACTTTTTTAACATCATTGTTAATAAAACTGCAAGTTTCTTTCTGTATTAAATGTTCATAATTTTTGGCCAGAGTTTTATACACATTCAAGCTATCATCTGTATAACTAAAATAAGAATATAAGGTATTATTATCTTAAATTATGTTATACTATTTTAAGTTTGAATCATATAATATAACAAAAAAAAAAAAATAAATACGTAAATATATTTTATTATACTATATATTAGTATATTATATCAGTAACTTAAATTTTCGTTACCTGACTTCAAGTGCTCCACTTCCTAATATTATTATTACATCATATTTTTCATTAGATAACATTGTTTTAAATGCATTAGTAATCATGTTTAATTTATCTGATGTAGCATTATTATTTTGTAGCAATAGCCTTTTGCCTATTTCATCATCTACAATAGGATTACACTCTTGAGCATTTGGTACTATATTATCAAAACCTGGATCTATGTAGGGTACAAAATGTAATACAGAGTTTTTCAATATTCTTTCTATAGGGGGATCTCCAATTTGATTTCCTTTCAGTATATGAGTTGCTAATCGTAACAGCATTTCTCTACCAATTGGTTGAGATGCAAATAGACCCCCAATTAAACCAATATGATATTTATTTTCTTCTGGTGCACCCATCTATAATTAATAAATTTGTAACTATTTTTTTATAATCGTAAAACGTAAAATTTGGAATAAATGGCTATATATTTTTTAAATGATATGCTCACATTATGTGTAACTTTTAAAGAACGAATATCTACACTGATTAATGACTCCCCTTGAGCTTGAAATTCTGCAATGTTTGGTTGATCATTTTCTAATTGATTAAATTTATCACTTAACTCGACATTTGTTAAATAAATATTGTCTAAGTTTGTCATTAACCGAAAATCATAAGCAGATGACCTGAAATAGAAAATTATTACATAAAATACGAATATATACCAAATTAAGAAACAAAAATTTGTTTTTATATTAAGCATGAAAAAATTAATATGTAATTAAAAAAGATCTATTCATTAAAATACTTGATGATAAGGAAACACATAAAATGATTATACAATAAAGCATTCTAATAATCAGTTCTGCTTCTATTAAAATATAATTGTAATTTACTTTATTATAGTCGAAATATATTTTATAATATATTAAAATATTTACTTCCGTGAAGTTTTTAAATTTCTTCCTAAAATGAAATTTTTATAACTCCTTATCAAAAACAATCCTTTTTAACATTCAACAATATATAAGTATCATTATTCTGGAAATTGCAATGCTTATAAGAATTATATTAAAGTACTTTCTAGTCTTAAGAAAATCATAAAATTATATGTTATATAGTTATACCAGTGTTGAGGATCATCTCGCATTAATGAGAAATCCAATACTACTCCTTCTCCAATATTAACATCATCTGATACCACTGCAATTTGCGTTTGAGATTCATACCCTACTGCACTGGCTGTAACATTGTATTTGCCTGGGACTAAAAGACGCCAATAATCTCCATCATTGGCTGCATAGATATCATGTTTAATTCCTTCTATAGATATTTTAGCATGAGGTATAGGATTTCCAATTGATGAACGTATTACTCCATGTATTCCTTTATGAGACTATAAAAAAAAATGTATAAGTATAATGAAAGAAATAATTATTTTTATAACATGCTATACATATTAATACATAAATACCATTTCAATTAAACGTAGGAGAGGTTCTCTATTTTGTAACCAATACTCTGGTAATTCAGTTGCATTTGGAAATTTTGTACATCCTACTTCTATCGTAATTTCAAAATCATTGCTATGAACGTAATTATAATCTTGCATGCCTCCATTAACAGAATACCAAGCAGCCCCATTGGTTATACCATTTGGAAAGCTTTTCTCTAATACATTTTGTACTGTGTTTAATCGTCCATTTAAAAATGAAGGACATGGTTCTCCAAGATGCATACGAGGATGAGCATTTGAATATGTTAATGCTAAAGCTTTGAAAACTTTATCATCCGGACTTAGATTTTCATTATCATACATGTATTCTGGTTTATTATCATATGGATAATTTGCCACTAATGCTCCTCCATGAAAATTAGCAGAAAGTACAAATGGAATACTTGCAATCCAATTCATTACTGCTTTCGTCTCAGGTTCTGGTTCTTTATTATACTGTAAAATATAAAAATATAACTAGTAATCTAAATTTATAGAATCAATAAACATTTAATAGATATAAATATAAAATGTGCTAAATCCGTCAAAAGTGAAACAATAAAAAAGTGGAAATCCATACATTATTTGTTTCATATTGATCAGGAAAATTTCTGTTGAGATCAACATTTTTAGCGTTTGTTCTTCCTTCATATATATTTTCTTCTCTAGAAATTTCATAACCATCTGGATTCATGCTTGGCATTACATGTAGTCTGACACTCTTTAATATTTTCGTAACTCTTTTGTCAGTTCCAAAATTTTCACAAAGGAACTTCAACAGCATTAGTAAAATTTCTCTGCCAACAACTTCATTCCCATGCATGTTTCCTATATATTTTACTTCAGGTTTATTTTGGCTATGTTTACCAGGATTTTCTGTTATTTCCATAACATATAACTGACGTCCTTTAACAGACTCTCCTATACTATAAAGCCTTGTGATATTTGGGTAATTCAAATTTAATTCTTTCAAGAATTTTTCCATTGCTATGTAATTATGATGTTTGAATTCCGTATTATGGAGAAAACCATATTTGTCAGTAGGTCTAATAAATTCCTCAACTTCATCTGACTTTAATTTTCCTACAAATTAACATAATATTACAAAACAATTAAAACTATCATATTGTAAGAATAAATGTCTTAAATAAAAAAATTAATAGTTCAACAAAAAGTACATATGTAAATATATCTTCTTTAATAAACTTTTCATATGCATTAAAAAGACAAAAATAAATCATGAAAAACATGAAACTAAAAATTTAAAAAATATGCAACTATTACAACATTTACAACACAACACAAGGTATAGAGAACACAAAAAACCAAAGAAATAATAAATAATATATTATAATAATATTCAAGATGTATCACTACTTGATGGATAAAAAATATAGGAAAAGGCTGGAAAACATTTGAGAAAACTAACTCACTGTTTGAAACAAATATAGTATTTTATTTTTTAATTTTTTAGACATTATACATTCAATTTGATTATATTATGCTATACATCAAATTACAAATATGATCATAAACATCTCTCAGTGTTTTACATATTTTTGTTAATATTAATAAAATTACCTAAAGATATTTACGTTTCATACTAAAAATCTTTGGATATATTTTTTATAATTCATACATATTTTCTTATATATGTATCTCATTTACTTCATAAAAATGAGATTAACATATTCTTTACATTTAATGAAATAAACCTTCTACTTTTAGTGTATAGTTTTTCTTGTTTATAAAGTTTAATCTGATTTTCATAATACAGATCTTTAAATGAACATTTAAATGAACACATGAAATTTAAGGAATAGATACTACAAAATATTTTTATAATTATTTTTAAAAACTTTATTTGTTATGTTATTTGTTCTTGTAATTGTTCACTAATATAAAAGAGAGCATTCAAACAAAAAATAAATCACGATTTGCTATTTGTTCGATAACATAAAAGTTATTCACCTCAAAAATGTGAGTGTTACAAGAAGATATGTTTTTGATGTGCAGTAATGCTTAGTTCTCACAATTCATATATGATCCAATTGTACATCTACAAAGTATTTAGACCAATTGTTTAAAATTATAAACTTATTACATTCTTTTTCATTTAACAAACTTTTGCATTTAAAATATCTTTTCTTAGATACAAAACAGGACAAATAAATTTAAAAAACAAATAAAAAATAATATAACAAATAAACGTAAACATAAAAATAATAAAAATGATTAAAAAATTTATGTTTAACATATGTTTATGCTCCAATTAGTTCATAAGTAAATAACTTTCGCTGTAAATAATTATTTTTGTGCAAATCAGAAAGTTTCTTTATCTTTTTCTCCATACCTTGTGTGTATCTTTTTTATATTTGCTTATATTAAGGACATAAACGATAATAAAATGTATAGAAATGGCAGTATCACATACTCTTGTGATATAATCATATCAGTGCTGTAAAATGAAAATAATGATGATAAAACTAATTCATGAAACAAATAATAAATTCATATGTAAATATAAAAAACAATAATTTCGTTTCATTTTCAGTTTTATGAGAAAACAAATAAAAGACAAGAAAATTCTTTAATTACGTATATGTAAATATAACTAGTAATTCATATCATCATAAGATGGTATTAGTTTATACAGTGCAAAATTCTGATTAGGAAGTGGGAGTGTATGAACAAAAGGAGCATCCTGATTACCTTGATCATCATAAGTATCCTGTGTTAAAGTGAAATTGACAATAGTTGGTTCATCCGATTTTACTGTCACATTTATTTGTTCACTTGGATGATATCTAAAATCATAAAAAGTTGATATATAGATCAAACCTTACTAAACAAAATACTAGTTTTGTAACAACGTTATATATACTCACGCCCATGCTTCTGCATGAATGTTATATGTTCCAGGCAGTAACAAACGCCAATATTCTCCATGAGGTGTAGTGGATACATTATGATTTATTCCATGCACAATGATAGTTGCTCCTTCTATTGGTTGCCCATTTATATCTCTTACAAGACCTAAAATTATAAAATATAAATTAATATATACCATCGTTATTAATAAATAATTATACTTAATGAATATTTAAAGACCTGTTACTCCAATATGGGCTTGCTCGAGATATTTTATAAGAGATTCCTTATTTAATCTCCAATGTTCTGGCATTTCTGAGGCATATGGATATTTACAACAACTAAGTTCAAATGTTATCTCAAGTGCATTGGAGCGAGCATAATTGAAGTCTTGCATCCCTCCAACAACTTCATACCTAAAACAGATAAAGTTTAATAATATTTTCTTCACAAATAATACTTTCCAAAAACAAATAATTCAGATATATATGCTCACCAATATGCACCATTGGTAACACCACCCTGAAAAACATCAGAACTGCATGCTGTACCTGTACGCATTTGTGGATGATTATCTGCATATGTATGTGCTAAATATTTGAATAACTCATCATCTGGACTTTTACTTTCAATACAACAAGATCCTTGAATGCTAAAAATCAATACAATATATAACTTTTATAAAATAATAAGTAAAATTTCATAATTTATTTTATAATTGCATTTATTATTATATTACCCAGAATCATAAGGATAACTTGCTACAACAGCACCTCCATGAAGATTTCCTGATAATACAAATGGTTCTGTAGCAATCCAAGTCATCATGGCTACTGTTTCATTCTGACGTCCATCTAATATAGTGCCACCTTGTTGGAGATAATTAGTTCTTCTATTAAACTGATCTGGAAAATTCCTATTTAAATCAACATGATTTGCATTTTCACGACCAGAAAAATCTTTTCTCGAGTCACAGTTTCCTTCCTAAAAGTTCAAAAGAACATTAGACCAATATATGCATGGATTTAAATTAACTTAAATCATAAAGGGAAATAATAACAAAAAATAGAAACATTACCGCTGATTTTTCAAAGCCATCAGGATTCATTGACGGCATAAGATAGATATCAGTATTATTCACTAATTTTGTAATTCTTTCATCTTTCCCATAATTCTTCAAAAGATATTGAGCAAGATATACTAATAATTCTCTACCAACAGTTTCATCACCATGCATATTAGCAACATATTTCACCATTGGTTCACACAGTTTTCGTTCCTTAACATTTTCAGAAATTTCAATAACTAACAAATCTCTGCCTTCCACGGATTTTCCTATGGAAAACACTCTTGCCAAATTTGGATATTTTAGAACCAATGAATTAAACAACTGTTGAAGCTCTTCATAATTTGTGTAATGTGGGATGACAAAATCCTCATCTAATTTGTTGTCAGAATTTATCACAAAACCATTAATAATTCCAATAATTAAGAAAAAAAGTAACACGATGTTATAGATAATACGTGCGTGTACCATATTTAAATATTTATTAGCGTAAGAATATAACAAGCTTTTTTGACTTTAACGAAACATTCTACACAATTCACGATGTCGGTGTCAATATAGCATAAAAGTACTGATGACGTCCACAAGTGCGAGCGTGGGTAGAGTAGGGTAGAGGATTACTAGGAATGATATAGATATATGTATATGTATAATTTTTCATTGAGAATAAAAATATTTATTGGTCAATTATTCTATATATATATATATATATATATTACATGTGTAACATCTGTATTATTTTTTAAATTTCTATAACAATTTCTCGTAAAAAATCACAGAAATTTTAATGAAAGAAAAATGAATTCTTGTATATGTGTAAGTAACATAATAAGAAACGTTTTATTTGTATGTATATAACATACTGTACATGGATAAAAATTTTTGATAAGAATAATTTTTCTCTTCCTTTTCCTTTGTGATACTAAGTACTTACGTACATATGTATGTATACATAATATATATAGTTGAAATAGTTCATAAATTACTAATGATATTCTTAAATATATATGTATATGTATATATAATTTTGAGTTGGCAGTAAAAAGATGTTTATAACTAATTTATATGAAATCTTAGTTTAAAGATATCTTGGTATAATTCAAATTAAATTCTAAAGACAATATTGAATAAATAATTGATAAGGGAAAGTCAAATGCATATTAGTTTATTTCAAATATTCTAAGTTTCTTATTTCTTATCTTTTGTTAGATATAACGATAAAACTTTGTTTCAATATTAGAAACATTGTAATTTCACTAAAAATTATTTCGAAAAATATTGTCAAAGAGAGGTTATGATCTTACATCTACGAATTTTATTCGATTGCTTACAAAATGTACACAATTATTTTATGTAATAGTAGATAAAAATTTGTATGACTTCAGTGAATAATATTTCGAAACATGTCTAACAGCAAAGAAGAAAAACAGTAAGTTGTGTAAAAATATTAATAACCAATTAAAGAAAATAGAAAAATAAAAGGTCATTCACTATTACAAAAAATTTTAGGTATGGTTTAATTTTACCTAAAAAGCAACAACGTATTGCCCCGAAGGTAAACAACATATTTGGCGATAATAATGATTCGGATGAGGAAGATGGTACAGATTGGGTTAAAAAGGCTCTTCAGGCAGAGGGAGAAAAAAATAAAATAAAAAGGCAAGTAAGATTAAATATGCAAAAGGCTTTAAAAGAAGACCCAACAATATTTCAATATGATGAAGTATATGATGACATGGAAAGGACAAAAGATCAGTCCAAAACTGCAAAAGATGAAAAAAAGAAACCAAGGTATATTCAAAATCTTTTAAAAGCTGCAGAGCGAAGAAAAAAAGAACAGGAATATAGAATAGAAAGAATGGTTCAGAAAGAACGCGAAGCAGAGGGAGAAATGTATGCAGACAAAGAAAGTTTTGTTACTTCTGCTTATAGAGCAAAATTAGAAGAATTTAAGAAAATGGAAGAAGAGGAAAATAAAATGGATAAATTAGAAGCTATTGCAGATGTTAAAAAGCAACAAGATATTTCAGGATTTTATAGACATTTGTATGAACAGACTGTTGTTCAATCTTCAGAGGAATCTGGAGTTAAGAATGATACCAATGATAATAAAACTAATTTAGATAACAATTTAGAGGATATAAATAAAGAAATAAATATCAATCACAACAAAGATCAGGTAAAAAATAAAGAAATAAAAAAGAATAGACAATATAGGCAAAGAAAAATAGAAGAAGATAGTGATACAGATATTGAAATTCAACAGAAAATGGAAAATAAAGTAAAAACTCCTGTACCTGAAAAACGTAAAAATGTTGAAAGGGAATCTGAAAGAATAGAGGAACCTGATGTTAAAAAACAAAAACAACAAACTGAAAGTGCTAAACTTGAAAAAAGTTGTAATGAGACCAAAATAGAAAATCCCATAAATTCAAAGGATATGGAAAAAATATTAGAAAATAGTAAAAATGATGAAATTGAAAAAATAAGTATTAGTGCAAAAGAAAAAATAGAAGCAGAGAAAAGAGAGAGATCTAAGATTTGGGAAAAAAGAACAGTTGGGCCTGTATTTGAAGCAGCATTGCAAAGATATTATGCTAGAAAATCTATGAGGTTATCAGTTGTATAATTTAATGTAACTATAAAGTGTGTGTACAAGGAAGGAATTGTTTGTCTATATATCTGTGTGTTTAAGTACTAAGTAATTTCAGCAATCTTTTGTTTAGGAAAACGATTACACTATATGTATGATAACATTTTTTAAATATAGCATTTGTAATATAAAATTGTATAGAAATTGCATTAATGATACACTGTATTTCGGAAAAACGTCTGTCTTTTCAATATTACAAAATATAAATTTCTATACATAGAAACAAATGATGGCACATTATAATTATAATATACCTCTTTAAATTCTACAATATTAACATACAGTAATGAAAACATAAATATTTTTCTTAATTTTCAAATTATTTCAAACATTAAACTTAATTTTTGATATTTAATAAATGCTTGCAAAAATTTTTTATGATGAAGTTATAATATTAGTTATTTCACAAATGAATAATCAAAAATATTTTGTTCCTATATTACTTATTATAAATTGCATAACTTAAATATTTCATTATTAAACAAAGGTATAAGTTATATCATTCAGTTTCAATAAGATGAAATAAGCTGTGGCTCCATATGTCCACTATCACCTAAATTTCTTAGTGTTACTCTCCCATTAGATCGAATAGATACCCATGTAATACTTCCATGATTTAGACTTAAACGCAACCAACCCTCAGGTGGAAATTGCAATGCTCTGAAATACATAATAAAGAAGCATTTAATTCTGTGTATTAATACGTTCGCTACCTAGCCCGCGATTTTGCTCTAAAAGTCCGATTGCACGGTATTTTCAGACTGGGCAACAAACACGTTACTATTACGCCAATATCATTTTTTATGAATAGTTACCGGCATACAAAATATCTAATAACGTTTGCATGGCAAACAAGAATAACATATGAATCCTTTTCCTGGCTGGGTTCTGGACGATGAAAATATTTTCTAAATGCAGCTTCTATTCTAGGTCCATCTTCACAAACCTAAAATATATTACATAATATTATAATATAATAGAAAAAAAATAAAAATTCCCATAATAACATAGTATACTTACAACGACTTCAGAGTTCCAAATATCAATTGGTGGATCAGGTGCAATTGGCATACCTTCACTAAGAACAGAATCTTCCTTAACAGTTATATCGTTAAGATATTTTTTTATAATTTTAGCAGTTTCTTTAGCTCTGACTATTGTTGATTGTATAATCATGGAGTATGGTAATCCTAATTCCTGTAATCTCTTTCCTGTTGCTTCAGCCTGTTGTCTGCCTTTGTAACGTATATTTTTACACAGTAAATGACAAAACTTAATATATTTATAAAATTATAAAATATTAATATATATGACATAATAATACATAAATAACATGAGAGATACCAACCAAGAGTTGTAAGTGTTCGATCTGAATCCATTTTACCATTTGTATTATATTGCCCATGACGGATTAAAATTATGTGATGTCTAACATTTGATTGTTGTTTGTCGTTTGTAATAGATCTCTTTATACGTGACTCTTTATCACTTTCATTGTTTAATTTAGCTACATTTGCTAGCCATTCTGAATGTCGTCTACAAATAGACACAAACAAATTATAAATTGAACTTTTAAATAGTAGAAATAAATTCTAAACAAAGAAAAAAAAATGTTTTACACTATCCAATGAATATGAAGTAGATGAAAATTTACAAATACTGGAATAATATTTATTTTAGCAATATACATGTATACAAAGTATATTTAGTACAGAAATTTTATTTGTGATATTTATTTAATTTGACGTAAGAAAAAGGAACGAAAGAGGGCCTTAATTATATATAATTATTAATTTGTAGAATCAATAATATTTTTATAAATAAATACAATAGCAGTAAAGAATATAACCTATCCCAATTATGATCCCATCTGCCCCAGGATGACGGAGGTATTATCCAAGATTGTTTTTCTGATGATTGAGTATGATCGTTTTCATTTGGATAAAAAAGAGCTGCACCACCTATTGCAACAAATCCACCGATCCATTTTTTAAAATTTAAACGTATAGGCATTATTGTAGTAAATTGCAGCGACTAAATTTTTTTAACGATTTAAACCAATACTGCTCATCTGTAGAACGTATTTACGCGATCGCTATCTATATACCTTCTTTTATAATAGTTATAAAAAGAGAATGTTTTGTTAAGAGGCGAGATAAGTTAAATGTTATTTCAATATCAGTGATGAGATCAGAAAGATAAAATTGGAGAATTTTCCCATACTTTGAAAATTATTTGGATAGTAACCGCTTACTGCCGCTTAAAATCATTACTTCTTGTCCGGGAAATTTGAAATGATTCCTTTGGCACTTAAATCAATTTCCCTCTTTTTTATAAAAACGACTCACTGTTGAAGTTCATATTAGGTACAAATTATATTTTAACATGAATTTAATAATTGAAATATAATTTAACTAATTTTATTCCATATAATTTAACTATTTTTATTCCATTTATTATATATATATATAAAATACATACATATATATATATAATACATACATATATATGTATATTAGATATTTGTAATTTTACAATCAGATTAAGTACATATTTTTTCAAAATATTTTCAGAGTAATAGGTGTAATACATAGTAATTATTATTATACGTAGTAATATATAGTAATATATAGTTTTTACGTGGTATATATAAATATTTATACACTTTGCATATTTATTTGCAAATAGGATTTATATACTTTGTTTCAAAGGGAGTATCTTACCAGAGACATAAATTTTGTTTAGGTGGAGGTTTATAATAAGACTTATCGCAAATATAAGAATATGTATTTTTCATCAGTCTTTAAATGTACTGTCCTTGATTGTTAATAATTAAAAAAGTATTTCTTAGTTTTTTATTAACAAATTATAAGCTTTCATAGATAAAATAAATGGTTAAAAATACGTTCTTGTAAAATTTATATATTAAAATGATATCAAATGTAGATAACGTAAGTGTATTTCATTAAATAAAGTGATACGCTATGGTCAATTTAGTTATGAAATAAGTTGTGGTTTCATATGTCCTGATTCACCAAACATCCATAATTTTACAATACCATCAGGGTAAATAGTAACCCATGTAATGCTAGCATGATTCAAGCTTAATCGCAACCAACTTTTGGGTGGAAATTGCAATGCTCTGAAATGAGTATCGATATTTAAGGAAAAATGTTTAATACAAGTCCGTTATGAGAGTGATTATATAAAGTAATGTACCTGCATACAAAATATCTAATAACATTTGCATGGCAAACAAGAATTGTATATGAATCATTTTTCTGACTGAAATCTGCACGATGAAAATACTTTCTAAATGCAGCCTCGATTCTAGGTCCATCTCTATAATACTGAAATGTGTTAATATTATTCAACATTATTTTAACTAAATACAATATCAAGTTTAAAAAATATATACATAGAAGTTTTAAATTCATATAAGTAGTAATATTCTTACATTTACTTCAGGTTTCCAGTTAGATGATGGAGGTTCAGGTTGAATTGGTGAACCCTCGTTAAGAATTGGATCACACCTTACCTTTATATTTTTAAGAGATTTTTCTATGATTTTAGCAGTTTCTTGAGCCCTTGTCATTGTTGAATGTACAAGCAGAGTATATGGAAAACCTAATTCTTTCAGTCGTTTTCCTGTTGCCTCAGCTTGTTGCCTACCTTAACATTTTAACAGTTTATAATTATAATAGTTCATTTTGCTATATACCGTATGTTTGGTTTATTTGCATACACACTATTATTTCTTTAATTATTGAAAATGTACATTTTACTATATGCCTATTTCATTTGTATACACACAATTATTTCTTTAACTATTGAAAATACAAAAGAATGTTTTATATGAAAGCTTGACTTCATGGGGGAAATTTAATAAACTAATTCAATGTTTTTTTTATATTCTTATTTAAAGAGATTTCAATACCAATCTAACTTTTTAAAATGGAACTGTACATCTTTTTATACAGTATTTAATGCACCTTTTAATTATCTACAAAAAATCCTTGGATCAATTTTAACTTTAATCTTGTAAAGCTTATCATATGAAAGACATGAAAAGACAACAAATGTTTTTATGTTTATGTTTTCCTTGTCTTCATACAATAAGTTTTGCATGATTAAAATTGAAACATCTTTTAAAGTAATCATTTTTGACCTAAGTACTTCTTTGTAAACAATTAAAAAGATATATTGAATGTTGATTGAGTTCCATTAAAAAAACTTATATCAGCATTGAAATCTTTTTAAATAAAAATATAAAAAAAACATTGAATTAGTTTATTAAATTTTCTCCATGAAGTCTTTCATATAAAACATTCTTTTGTATTTTCAATAGTTAAGGGAATAATAACATATATACGAATAAACTAAACATGCTTTATATTGGAAATACTAACCAAGATTTGTAAGTGTCCCATCTGCATCTGTCTTAGCTTCCACATTATATTGTCCATGACGAATTAAAATTATGTGACGTGTAGCTTTCGCTGTTTTATTTATTAATTGTTCATGATATGTATTTTGATTAGATTCGTTGTCTGGTTTCATTGGTTTCACTAAACTTTTTGGATCTCTCCTATAAATAAAATCATACAAATAAAAGGACCAAAATAATGAATCAAAAGTAAATACACAAAAGCAGAATGCAATATCAATATAATATCAAATAATATAAGGAACAACAAATATTTAACACATACATTTATTTAATAAAATATCAATAAAATAATGTCAAAATCTCAAATAGAATAAAGAATTATGCATTATTTAGAAAGAAACTAACAGAAATGCTCTTAATTTTAATCTATCAACTACTTATTAAGAAAACATTTAAGTTCTTCTATTTATTTATTTATGATACATAACAAAGGAGAAATAAAATAGAATTTTAATTGTACGCTATCATTGTATTGCGAAGCCAGTGACATTTTTATTAGTAACAATAATAACAATGAATACAACCTATCCCAGTTATAATCCCAAGATGAAGAAGATATCCTAGATTTGTCCGTATGCAATAATTTATTTTTATCATTATTATGCGGATAAAAGAACATCGCACCACTTAATGCGCCAAATCCTATAATCCATTTTTTAAAACTTGGACGTACAGGCATCGCTATAATAAATTAACAATCAAATTTTTTAACTGATTTGAATCGACATTATCGGATCCAAGTATACACCGGATTATGTTGTTATAGCAACATAAAAATATATTTTTATTCGGACAGCTTTAGGCTAAATGTACACGAGCAACATTTTCGTACGCGCGCGATTCTACTACGACCATATGTCTTTCTTTATTTTCCTATTAAGAACAACAAAGGTAGTCATATGACTACACGATATTGCACTATAAAATGTCGCTCGTGGAGTTTCCGTGTAAAGTAGCGCTATCCAGCGGTGGAGTCTTTCATGTCATTTATTTCTTTCTTCTATCATCTTTTTCTGTATTATGCCCACATTGTAATATTAAACAAGTAATTATAAAGTTAATGTTTTAGTTATTAATAACATTTTTCAAACGTCAAAATTGTAGATAACACAATCATATAAACAAGTCTAGAAATATTAAAAGCACTAAAGAAACCATTTGAAAATTGAGTCGTGAAAAATCAATATGGAACATAAGAATGTTCTCGTTCTATGTAGGCGTGATATACTATGACTGTCTTAGATAAAGACAAAGACATTCTACCCACCTCTGTCTACCTTGTAAGAACGCGAACTTTGTTATCTTCCATATTGATTTTTCACAATAATCACAATTTAGTTTTCAGGTGGTTATCCCTAGCGAGTGTCGACACCTGTCTATACAGAGATGAGTTTCTATGATCGATCATATACATATGTATATATAAGCATGATTCAGGGTAATCTCCTCACCTCAAAAAGGCAATATGTACCATCGATCACAATTTTATTTAATCTACTCTAGTTATGCGAGAGATATTCATAATTTGGAAACACTACTACACTTTATGTTAACAGTAAAAGATTCAGTCTTTATTTTTATTTACTTAAAACATATCTCAAATATATCTAATTATAATTTTATTTATTTATTATTATTAAAAATATATTTATGTTAAATATGCATAACTTTAAATAAAATTTAAGTGTTTCATTAGATACTATCCTCAATTTTGTTAGGTGTGATATAATTTCTATTGATAGGAATCCATTAAAAGATTACCATCTTTATCTTTGAGACGTATTCTGCCATTTGAATATCGTGTTTCCTGTGTGCCATCAAGATAGATTAATTTAATGGTTCCATCAGGATATTCACGTCTCTAAATTTTATATAAAAGTATTAAAGTATAAATATGTATAATATAAGTATGTTTTGTATATATATGTATTTTATAAAAAGTTAAGGAATATATATTTTTGTGGAAATATTCTTGCTTGTTACCTTATGAGTACTAGTATGTATTTCACGTTGTCCATTTGGTAAAGTAAGAACTTTTTCACCATTAGTAAAAATTTGCATTAATGTTCCATCTGGTAATGTCCATTTTTCAATACCATCTGACTTTACGATTCGTACTGAACCATCTGGAAATAATACTTCTACTGTACCATCGTGCAATCTTCTTTCTACTTGACCACTAAATAATAGAAAAAGTAATATTCACTGAATAATAAATTTTTATATGCTGAAATTAAAAATTAAATAATAAAATGAAGTGATGAATAAAGCTTACTCAGAAAATTCTAAAATCTCTAAACCATCTGGCATTGTTGTGTGCCATGTATGTGTTGATGCATAAAAATATTTTATTTTTCCATCTCTATTAGTTTCACGAATATCGCCATTATAATATATTAACTTAGTTATACCTTGATCGGGAAATATCTTCTTAATATTTCCATTTGGAAATCGACATTCAATGGAACCATCAGGGTGTTCAATCTGTGTCATACCTTGTTTATCAGTACTAGTATTACTTCGGTAAGACAAAGATAAATTCTCTATGTGTATATTAGGCAGTTTATCTGCTGATGCTAAATCTTTTGTATAATTTTCATTAAAACATTTATAATCATTTTGCACATGTAATTGAGTATTGTCATTAATACCATTATGATTAAAAGGTGTATCACATTCTTTATATGATTTTTTACAATTAGCTTTTGTAACATTTGTTTGACTATTTACTTTTTTCAATTCATTGTTTGAGTCTGACTTAGACTCACTTAAATTTTCAAGAGCATCAAATTTTTCTGGAATTTCTGTTAAATCTAATGTTGCTTCTTTGATTAAATTTTCATATAAATTTCGTTTTTTAACAATATCTATTATAGTTGTTTGATTTTTTGGTCGTTTATCATTCATAATATTCGTATTACTATTACAATTATATTCCTTCTTTTTTTCTATATCCTGTTCACTAGCTATACTTATTGTCTTCATTATTGGTTCTGTCAGTTTTTGATCATCATCTGATGAAGCATCATTAATTTTTTTAGATTCTTTATACTGCATGTTAATTTGTTTATTAATTTGATGAATTGCTCTTGTATTTGCAGAAGCTCCAGATCTTCCTTTATTCCTAATATTATTTTTCTTTAATTTCTCTACTTCTTGTTTCAGTTTTGAATTTTCTAATTTTAATATTCTCATTTGACATCTATGTCTAGATTGTGCTGCATTCCATCTACTTTCCTTTATATGCATGTCCTGCACCAATTGTTCTATTTCTTGCTTCAAATTTTGGATTTCCTGTCTTTCCAATTTACTTTGTTGAGCTTTTTCTTGTGAATCTCGCATTCTATTTTCTAATGCGGACTTTTCACGTGCAAGCTTTTTCCTTTCTTCTTGTAAACGCTCTTCAACTTGTTTTTTATTTTCTGCAAAATTTTTTTCTTTTTCCGCATACTCTTTGCGTAAACTTTGATGATCTTCACGTAATTTTTTACGCTGCATAGATAAAGCTGCATTTTCTTTACGAAATATATTGATTTCCTGCTCAAGTTCCAATAAACGAGCTTTTAAAAGTTCTGATTTAAAAATAGTTTCGTTTGTTTCTTGTAAGTATTTTATATTTTCCTGATCTTCAGTTACAACTACATTATTATAATTATCTACATATTCATCTATTTTTTTGTTGTCACAAAATTTCATATTTTTTTTTAATGTTCCAATATCATAAAAGTTATCAATTTTTTGTGGTGTTAAATCATCTTGTCCACATTTATGTAAATTACTTACTTCATCATTGGAAGTTAAATCCTCAGTATCTGATAACTCTGATTCATCTTTATGACACACATTTTGGTACATATCATCTGTATTACAAGTAGAATCATTGTTCTCTGTCATATCTTTACAGGTTTGTGCCTTATGCATTTTACTTTTCATTATTACAGGAGACTTTGATGCTTCAAATGGCACTGATAATGTTTGTACAGTAGATGTTTCTAGGATTGAGGAATCACTCCAAGCCTTTTCATCTGAAAAGCTTTTTGTTACTAATGATTCAGTTGATATACTTGAGGTATCTGTTAATCCAATTGTTCTGTATTCATTAAATTCAGAAAATCTAACATGGGGACTGACTTCTTTATTGTCTTCAGCAATAGGAACATCAATTCTATTTATAACATTCTGTTCATTATGTATAGATTCGATTTGATCCCTTAATGACATGTATCCATTTCTATTTTGTTTTATTCTATTGTCTTCATTAGTATTTTGCAAAAACATTATATCTTCATGTATATCATCATGAATAATCTTTTGATTTATAAAAGGTAAGAGATCGCAGTGAGTATCAGTATCCTTATTGGACTTCATACATTTATATGCTTGATTAGATTTTACAATCAATTGTTCTTTAGGTATGTTACTTCTTGGAGTAACTTGTTTTGCATTGTGCACACTACTGCCCATTCTATATTCAGCATTTTTTATTTTAAATGGTGTTGATTGTTGTAAGAATGCAGTAACTGCACTAGATGTAGAACAGAAGCTAGAATTCTCTGCTTTTTCTTCTAACAATTCAAATATTCTTACTTCTTCTAATTCTTTCTGAGTTCCAGAATGAAAATCTGAAGTATTTAATTCAACTGCATTTTTCACTTCATTAATATCATCTTTCAAATATGTAGTTGTGGTATTAGATTTAGGCGTACTACAAATTTTTTTCTTTGGTAATGAAACATTTTTTAGACATAAATGTTTTTGAGCTACATTTATACAATGTGTCTTTTTTGATAACTGTGCATTCTTTAAATGTTGAGTTTTATTGTATTTATCTTCATTTCTAGGACATTTAGAACTAGATTGTGTATTGTTAGTAAATGATATACTACGTAATCTTGTTTTCAATGTAGAAGGTTGTAATTGTTGATTCAATTTAAATCGAGCCAAACCTTCTCCTTTTCTTAAAAATGGCCTTTTTATTTTATTCCCTGAACTAGCACTAGACTTTTTTCCAGGAGGTTCATTTTCACTGTCTTTCAATCTTTCTTCAAGCAATGTATGAAAATCCTTTTTCGGAGAAAATATTGGTACATCATCAATAGAAATGTGATGAACAACTATTTTATCAGGTGGTAATGGTGCTACTCCATCCATAATAAATTGTTCTAGTTGTTTTTCTTTTTCTATGTCATTTTTTATACCTGTTTTATCCTTTGACTGTCTTCTTATATGGCTTTCAATGTTAATTACATCTTTAATGAATCTTTGTGTCGGTGACTTTTGTCGTGAAATTATGTTTTCAAAATTGCCACTTATATTTTGATTAATGCATGAGTCATTCTTATTTATTGCTTGTGTATAATTTTCTTTCGTTTGTGGTTTATTATGTAACATAATTAGATTTTTATTATTAATTCCAGTATTTTTATCAGATTCATTTGAATTATTTATATCTAATATATCTTTATCCAGATCAAGTTCTTGTATTGATAATTCAAGTGCTTTATACATACAATCTTGTTTCTGAGTTAACATCTGTCTTTGTATCTCTTGCTGTTTCAACAATCGTTCTTGTTGTTCTAACTGCCACTGCCTTAGTTTTTGTAAACGTTTAACTACAGTTGCTTCTAAGTCCATTTTTTGAATGGGCATGGAATGTATAATAATTTTAATATGTAAATTTGATTTATAATATAGTTATATATTAAAGAAGTATAAACACTCCAATGATTTACATACATAAATATATATATTAACACATACAAACGGAAAAATGTAAATTATATTATGACATTTTTAAGGATATAACATTATTAGTCTCATGTGACATTATTAAATTCTTTTGATATGTATAAAATTTTTAAATTCATTTTAACAAAAAATATTTTATTTCTTATTCAAAATTCTAACTATGAATTACTGAAAATTATTAAAAAGTTTTAAATAATCTTAAAACACACACATACACATAAACAAACATGTAGGTATGTACGTGTATATATTATCACGAAAAGTATTAATTGATCATTTAAAATTAACATACTTATATTTTCACCTTTAAAGAAAGAAAAGTTACAAAAGCGATAAAAGATACGTTATAAATTAAATTTGTCAAATTCATAATATGTTTTTAAATACATACAGAAATACTTCTTCCGCTACAAAACCCGACTGACAGTTTAAAAGTAATATGCATATATATGTATGCGGATATCATACATTTGAATTCATAACGTTATAAGACAGTTACCTAACACTGACTACTGAATACAAGCATGCGATTGGTTACTCGTACAAATGTTTCTTTCATAATGGAAAAAGGGCCACGAAACTGTCTTCCAATGCAACCATTAAGTAGTAAAGTAAGTAGGTAATAAAGTTTTCAATATTATACATCTTTTTTATATTTGGAATCATTTAGAAGTAATAAATTATCAACAATAATTCATTAATATAAATAGAAAGTATTTATTGAATTAAATTACACTATGTAAAATAACTTTCCATTGTCATTTTTATTATAAAAATAGAAAAATAAAATTAAGATGTAAATATAAATATATGAATTTTCCACACAATGAAAAGAAATTATTATGTAACTATATACATATATAAGAGTATCATGCAATATTACATAAATTTATTGTACTTATAAAATTATTACACATCAATTTTATCTTTATTGTAAAATTTTATTCTGATGTGTAATATAACTTTTAAGTTATGATGCAATACATTTTAAAATTGTTAATCTTTTTGTTGTATTAAAGTAATTTAATTAATATTAAATTTTGTAAGAGTAAAATGTGTATTACAAATTATAATTTTGGAAACGAAAAAACAATTTTAAAAAATTCCATTCCGTATATTTTATGTAAGATTATTTTGTACATCTGGTGTAATACAATAATGTGAAATTTAACAACATAGTTGTCTACATTTGATGCTACCAAATAAATGCATTAAAACGTTTTAATATAAGACAATTTAAATAATAAAATTAATTATAATAAAATGAGAAATAAACATGAAAATTCAAATGTTAATATATTTCAATCTTTTGTTCATTTTCGTGTAACAAACATGTATTTACTTATCAAATACATCGGAATATTAACAATTAAACGGTTTTCTTACAGCAAAACGTTTTAAAAATGATATTAATTTATAAAATTTTCAGTCAATATGTTACATAGTTAACTGTAATTTTTTATCAACAAGTAATTCAACATTTTTTTCTATAGTTTTATTAAAATGATAATACAGATATACAAAATGTTTCGTACTATGTGAGTATATTAGAGAAGTAAATTGAGAACACAAAAATAGTTCATATGTTTATCTGAATTTTTGTTTTTCCATTTTTATATCCTCAACTCAACTCTGCAATACTGTCACATATGAACACTCTGTGTATATATTATATACATACACACATATATGCATGTATATAAAGTCGTAATACTTTGTAAAAAAATACTTATATATTTACTGAAATATTTTATTGTAAAATTAATGCAATTATTTTTTAGTAATTTTATTATTGATATAATTAAATGATAGGTTTTCTAACAGATTTTATGATAAATTTATAAGAAATAGTCAACACACTCAAATATTTTATGAACTAAATTTGTGATCACCTTTAATTTATAAATTCATGCAATAAGCTCGCAATATTAAGCAAGAAGTAAAATTTTCTTCACTGAACATAAAATGTGAAGAAGTCTATACTACAGTTGTAAATGTCTGCTCAATTGTTAGTATCCGTAAGTATTTATAGACATTTATTAATTAATTAAACACGAAAAGCAATGTTAAATATAATTAAGAAATATTCATTATATGGAAATATAATTCTGCTATGTGTTTTAAAAATAATATACTTGTTTATGTGCTTAATTACGGAAAGTGAAAATTAGTCTGTAAGTATACGACGATATTTTCTATTAGGAGGAAACACTTCTTCGTCTTCGTCCTTGTCACCCGAAAGAAAAGGATCGTCATATGCGTAATTTGGTGCCCATTTTAATAATAATTTTTCAAAAAATTCTTCTAAATTACGTGCTTCTTGATACACTTGTGATTCAACCTAAATAAAAAAAAGTATATGATTATATGAAATGTATGAATGTTTTTATAACAATTTTGTATCATATTTTATATGATATAAATTCTTCAATAGAGAACTTACAGGATTATAAGTAAAAGCATTTTTAAACATCAACCTGATGTCTGCCATTACTTGTCTTAAATCTGTGTAATGTTCTGCATGCTCAGGTTTTAATTTATCTCTAATTACATCTAGTGCAATTGGCTTTTTTATGATACGATGATAATCAACTATCTGTTAATTATAAATGAAATAATAACTGTTATGTTCCTTCAATATATTTTATATACTTTTTAAATTTGCATAGAATAAATTTACCTCACTAGATACTATTTCACGGAAAGGTAAGCTTTGCTCATATTGACAATAAAGTTCTAACACAATTCTTTGTGCAATTCGTAATTCTTTTGCACTCATTGTGTTTGGTCTCTTTTCTCCTGGTGGGTCATCTGAGCAGTCTAGTACATTAGTACATAACATACACTGCCATGTTTCACTTTCACTATTGCACAACAAAATTTGACATTAGCTATTAAACATAAATATTATTACACTATATTATTCGTACACTTACTCAGGAAACGATTTTAAACTAGGAATATGACAATATAAGTGGAAGACTTTTGGGCATTTATCACAACATAATACTGCATCTCCTCCATCCATGCATACTGCACACCAGTCTTCATTTGGATCATCCTTTGCCATGGATGCTGCAGCATTTTTTGAATTATCTATTGGACACATAATTGTACATATATACTTATACTTTATACATACAAAATACATATTTAACCAATATTTTGAATAATAATTACATATTTTTATTATTTCAATTAAATTACCTGATGAATTCTCAGCCATTGGATTCAACCCTTCATCGGTTGAACTATCTACTTGGGCTGAATCTAATTGGTTTCGTTGAGCTTCTGGTATTACTACAATTCCATTGCTATCTAATTTTGCGATAGTAAGCATTAGATCATTCAAAGATTTTTGGCAAAATTTGTCTAAACTTTTTTCAGTTTCATCTGATTTTCCAGGAGGCACAGGACTAGGCGTTTTAGGTACTGACGAACTAACTGTATGACCAACAGACACTGAACTTTGTGACTGAGGTGGAGTATCAGAAGCAGTAGTCGTCTGTGTATTATATTTTTGATTTACATTTGATTGTTGATTTTTTAACGTTATCTTGTAGGTATCATTAGTAGGAACTGACATGGAAGGTGTATTTGATTGATGGCGGGAAGTATAAAAAGGAAGACAGGGACTGACATTTTGAGGTATATGCCAACGAGCTGTAGGTGGTTGTTGCATAGGATAATTTATATGTTGTGCGGATGGAGAAGTTGGATTACATTGCTGAAGTCTTATACCAGATACCATGGATGTATTTGTTGGTTGATATGCAGGTGGTGGTACTGGTCGTTGGGAATTATTTGGAGGATATCTATAAGGTGGCAATCGATATGATACATGATTTGTAGAAGATCGGAAAGGTGGTGGATTATGTGCAAGAAGTCCACGTAAACTTGTATTCTGACCAAGTTGATCTATGTGAACTTGTTGATGAGGATGCGTGGACGATGTTACTTGTTGATGGCAGCTTCCCAAAGGACGTTGTTGCATCATCATTGGTTGTTGTAATCTGTTATTGAAATTGACTGGATATGGTACACGAGGTTGATGTGCTTGTGGTGATGACCGAGGTGGCATGTTATTCATAGGATAATGTTGCATATAATTTTGCGACTGTGTTTGTTGCTGCTGTTGAGATGCTATATGAAGAGGCACTTGTTGATAGGAATTTTGTTGCATACTATTAGATTGTTGTGTAGCAACAGGTAATTGTGCAGCTATGGAAGAACCATCCATATGTACATTTGACAAATTAGTTGTTTGCTTTTGATCTGTCTGTGATTCATTATATGGCATAGATGGTGTTGTATTTACTCCACCCAGTGGAGATATTGAAGGATATACTCTACCATCCACTACTATTCCTCCAATAGATGAAACCACTAAAATTAAGAAAGAAAAGAAAAAAAATATTTAATATTATACAAACCAAATATTTATTAGATGACTAATTTAAAAAAAAAAGAAAATCAGTTTTGCTTGTAGCAATAAAACTACCTATTTAATAACATATAATTAAGCACCTATTATTATTAATTTAACCTTTTATCAAATCTGGTACTTTCTCCAAGGACAAATTTATTCTAACTGGTATTTCTGGATTTGGAATGTCAGCTCGTCTACTTTTTATTCTTTGTAAATGACTTGTAACAGATCTGCAAAAAAAATTATGGAATATTTATATTTATTATATTTATATACATATATTTAGTATTTCAAATACATACTTTTTGCTATAAAGTAATTCCATATCTGAACCTTTTTTTAAGGCATGAGTTACAAATTGGATACAATGATCAGTAAGCTTAGATAATTGATCTAAAGCAACTTTTTTCTCATTTAATGTGTTTTGTTTCTGATCACAAACTTCATTTAGACGCATAACTAATTGTTTTCCTCGTGTATTAATTGCATTTGTTAACCTGTGTGAAAAAATATTACATAAGTTAAATAATTTTGTTTCACTTAAACTTGAAATATAAAATTTACAATAACTTACTGCACCACCATTTGTGTTATGTCTTGCACTAAATTTTTCTTTTTTTCTAAAATAAGAACTTGTCTGTCTTCTATAACTTTCATTGCACTTTTTAATAAAACTCGTTTATAACTGCAAAACAGAGATTTTAAACATAACATAAAAAAGTTAATTTTAATATTTATAGAAAATATATAAATAAAAAAAGTACAAATACAGAAGAATTACCTCACTTCTTTAAGTAAAGTTGACACTGAAGCACGGGTTTCAGTAGCAATTTCATGAATAAATTTGTACTTATGATCTCTGTGTTCACTTAGCTGACAATCTCTACAAGTAAGTTTATCACATGTTTGACAAAATAAAGATAATTGTTCATGTGGATGAATTGTACAAAATAAATAGCCAGGTATTTTTTTGTTGCTTTTTTTAACATTATCTCTATCATTGGCAACTTCATCCTTTGGTTTAATTGTGTGATCCTTTGTTATTTTTAATCTCTGATGTGCCTTTAAGAAACACAAATTCAAAATAATTGTCGTTATTTCTAAGGAAATATATTTAATAAACATACTACTGAGTAATATTTTCATTACCATAACACAGTTTTGACATATAAATTCTTCACATTCTACACACCAACTTGTGGCATTGGCATTATCATGACAGCTAGTACATTTTTTTTCTTCTTCTGTTTCTTTAGATTCATCATCAGTACCTGGACTATTATCCTCTTCTATAAATTTTGATAGGAATCGATTTTCGATTAAGTTTTCTGCCTGTGTGGTGACATTACATATCTGACAAGCAATTACATTACTTTCCACTGCAATGACATATATGTTTTAAAGTCATGGCTTAATTATTATATGATATAATACACTTATATATAAAAACATAAATATTTTATAAATTATATTAATATCAAATGATCATTTTGAATCATAAAGATACTACTAAAAATTTATTCAAATAAACATAAGACTTGTTTCATGCTGTTTCTGTCGTTTAATATAAATAAGATGTTCTGATATTTATGAATATTATTATACAGATTAGTAAATAGTATTGAGGCAGATATAATTTGATGCTATTAATTTTTCAAGGATCAATTACAATACTTAAATGGAATCATATATTTCTTAATACATTAATCGATATAGCTCAAATACTAGTACCATTTTACAATATTATAATTAATATATGTCCTAAACTAATGTATTCTTAATATATCATAAACAGCTTAAAACTTTTTCTACATGTAATATTGCTACATCAATTAATGCATTTAAAAAATTAATGCATTAAGCTAATCTTCATATATCCTTTATATCCACCCATAGAAAAGCTAATGATGTTAAATAATATTCTTTTTGATCCCAGTCAATTTCTATTTGGGAAATTTTTTTATATAGCAAGTAATTTACAAGATATTTGAAATCATTAAGCTAGAAGGTTCACTCTATAGATGTTAAGAAGAAAAACTCGCGGAATCAAAATTTAATAAAGTTGCAAAATGTAGACGTATAACATAGCCTTACACAGAACATCCACGTCGACCGATGTGTTGTGATCACTGAGTTTACTATTAACACATGTCGAACATGCTGCATGTAAACATTCTAAAAGTTTTGGATCATCACCGAAAGTAAATGTCTTTCCACAGAACACACATTTCGATAAAAATGCACGTGTCTCATTTTCTTGGCCCTCAGTTGTACACTCGATACGCTGTTCGCACTCTTCCTCAATGCAAACGCCCTGCACTTGAGATTGTTGCATATCTTGCTTCGCGCCAGTTTGATCAAGTGGCTCTTCTTTAATCGTTGCTATAGGACCGGTTGTTAACAACTCATTCGTCCGAGTTTCCATTTTAAAATTATCAAAGTATGAACGTGGCTACACAGAAGAATCGTTTTTATATCTTATGAAAATATATCTTTCTTGAACCATGTAGCGCCATGGTCCACCATGCTACATATTCCACACTACATACTCCACACTCCACTTTGATTGCAATTACTATAGTTAGGCAAGAAATTCGATGCAACGTATAATGGCGCCCTCTGAAATAGGGATTTTGATATTTCTAGATATTTTGGTAATTTTAATAATAAATCAAATATCTTTTTAATATTAAGGAAAGAAATTAATAAAAATTTTGTAGTATAATGAACTATTGTATAGAATTTCTCTTTTATTAATTAATTATTTATTTAGACAATAGAATATATATTTATACTATTATGTTATCGCGTGAACATAACTTTAATTACCTGTCTCGAATATAGCTTTAGTATGGGCTTAATCTAGGAAGATCGACATATACATGTAAACGTAATTTGAATTGTTAATTTTAATCGTCGTGTATGTCTAAAAGACAAAATGTATCTAGAAACTGTATAAAGAATTGATGCGTAGTACGACGATGGGAAAGTTAAAATTTGGGAACAAAAATACTTTATTTAGCGAACTTGAGAAATTTTGTTAAGAATCGCAATCAATTGACAGCTTCAGTTAAAGTCACGCAGGCTCTCTCGACTGAATGTTTGTTTCAAAGAATTAGAGATTTAGAACTATATGCTTAAACGTTCTGCTTTTGTGTCTTAAAAGCATTCGGCTAAGTTAGCTCGGTGAAAGCCCAAGAGAACCATACATTTTTTCAACGAATAATTTCTGCGCGCCACGCAAAGTACATGCTTTCTTTCACACATACACACGACGTTGTCGATTACATCAGTCTTGCGTTCCCACTACCATCCACTAACGAAGATCGGAGAGTGAAGTTAGTATAGGATATGAAGCGTTGATCTACAGGGTGAAAACTATTTTTCGATTAGTCCACTAGTCATCTGAGAGGATCCAGATTCTAGGAGAAGAACTAGAAGGAACTTTACGAGCCAAGGAAGAAACAAAAATTATCAGGATTCTTGCCATTGCAATCTAGGATCGCGACACGCCACTTGTATCAAAAATTATCAGAATGATCTTATGAATCAAAGTACTCATTTCGATAGAACTTAACATCTTCATTTGAATATTTTCCGCACTCTAGCGAACAGAGCGGATCAGCGCTCCGTAGGTACCAACCCACATTCCTGAAAAATCACTATAAATTTGTAATAACACATTTTATATAGTGCAATTTATAGGGAATATTAATTTTAATAGTTTTCGTACAGTGAACAAGTCATACATACTGTGTGTTGTATTATATACGAGACCTTATAAATATCATCAAAAAGAATTAGGATCTTTAAAACATGAATTTAGATAAAGGACATTCAGGTACCTTTTTTTGCTTTGCCTTTTATATTATATTACTATAGAATAAATAATCATTTATTTCTTATTTTTACTTCTTAATATTATTTGCACATGTTTAAATTGATTCCACTATTGACATAATAACAGTAGTTAATAAGAATTAATTCATTAATAACTATTACACAATTTTTTTATATTTCTTAGATTTTTTTCTTTATTTATAATTAAATATATGTATTATTTAGGTAATTTTGTTCTTGATAATGAAGAGAATAATAATCTTGACAGTGATGCAAGTAACGATAGTATACAAACATTATCAGAAGGCAGCAGTTCAAGCAGTTATGATATAGATGATATAGACAACGAAGACGATGAGGAACTTTTTCATTCAAATAATGCACACATAAGTAAATTTTATATAAAATTTAATGTTTAAATAATTTAAACTTAATTAATTTTTGTAATAAAAATTAACATAGTGGTATATGCTTTTTATTACTTATAATATTATAGAAAGGTAATATTTCTATTTCTTTTTAAAGGTGGCAGTACAGAATCAATTTTATTAAGTGCAAGTGAGGAAGAAGATGAAGTTGTAAAGGCAATAATTAGATCAAAAGATATAAATACAAATCATCCTCCACCTATTAAAACAGAAGATCATGTGGTAGATATATGTTTCCATCCTAATTCAAACATGATGGCTGTAGCTGATATTGCAGGAGATGTATACTTGTAAATTTTATATTCATTAATATCATATAATTAATATGTTGTTAATAATTTTGAATAGCTTGACACATGTATACATGTATATTTCTTTATCTGATAGATTCAAATATAATAATACAGAAACAGATCTGATATCAACTTTAGAATTGCATCTTAAAGCATGTCGTGACATAGAATTCAATGACTCTGGTACAACTTTATTTTCTACTGCTAAAGATTTATGTGTAATGCTCACTGATCTAGAAACAGAAAAGCTAATAAGACTTTATGAAAATGCACATGAGTATGTATATAATCATTATAGTTAATATAAATAAAAATATAAGTGCCATTACTTAATGTTTGATTTATTTTAGGAAGCCAATATATACAATGACTGTAATTGGAGAACATATGTTTGCAACTGGAGACGATGATGGTGTAGTAAAAAGTATGTTATTGTTTTTTTCTTTTCTCTGTTTCATTGAATCCATTATATTTATATTTAAGTATTTTAAGTGTGGGATCTTCGACAAAGAGAGAATAAACCAATATTTTCATTAAAAAAAATGGAGGATTATGTAAGTGCTATAGTAACAAACAAAGAAGGGAAATACTTAGTTTGCGCAAGTGGAGATGGATGTCTTACTACATTTAATATACCAGGAAAGAAACTACATGTTCAAGTATGTGTAAATAGATATCATGTTATCCAATTATATATAATTATATATATATATATATATATAAATGTATATAATCATTTCATTAGTCAGAAGAATATCAAGAGGAACTGACATGTCTTGGTTTATTTAAATATGAAACAAAAATATTGGTGGGTACAGGTAAAGGAAAAATGTATGTATATAATTGGGGAGAATTTGGTCTTCATTCAGATGAGTTTCCGAATTTAACTAAAAAAGCTATAAACTGTATGATTCCAATTACTGAAAATGTTGTGATAACAGGTGGAGAAGATGGAATACTTAGGTATAGTTTAAGATTTATTATGTATCTTTTTTTATATATTAATTAAAATAATTATGTATTTGTTGTATGTATTAATGTACAGGGCTACCAGCCTGTTTCCTCATCATCATCTTGGAATAGTAGGAGAACATAGTCTTTCTATTGAAGCACTTGATGTTAACAGTGATGGTACTTTAATTGCATCTTCGTCACATGATTATGATATCAAGTTTTGGAATGTACAATATTTTGAAACTTTAGACGTTAGTAAACGTGTAAAAGGTGGAAAGCAAAGACAATTAAAACATAATCTTCCAAGTAGTAAAATTGATAATGCATCTACCTTTTTTTTGGATCTTCAATAAAGAAAATAAATTATTATGAATGTATTGTAAATTTACAAATGATTAAATTATTAGATTCACATATAATACTGAGATTACATATTTTCATATAAATATGTTCTCAATTCATACATAACATGTACATACATATTACATAGTTTATATGTATAACAAAAAGTTGAACACAATTATACTTTTTAAAGATAAAAATAATAAAAAAACATATTTTAATGAATTACATGTGAAATTTTTAAGCTACATTTATCATTATTTATTGTATTTTGTTGCATTTGTCAAAATTTAGAAGCTTGATAAACATCAAACAGATTTCATGCAACCTGAAAACATACTTCAAATGTATATTTACATTGCTTCAAATATTTTATTAAAATATTTTTGATGTTACTTTCTAATATTTTTAATATTATAAAACAAGAATTATATGTATAAACAAATAAATCTTAGTAACCATTTATACTTATTTTTATATGTTCATTATAACAAAAATATTTTTGAAAATTAACCATAAATAACAAATAAATGTCTAAATTTTGTGACTTACTCAATTCATATTTTAACTAGATTTGATATCAAACAATTGATTCTTTCGTATGTGTTGTACAATTATCATAAAACATACATGAGGAAATTGACAGAAAATATAAGTCATGTAAAAAATATTACGAAGTATAAGTTTTAGAACAGTATTTAATTAGTAGATATTGCCTTTTATAATTCGTAGTCTATCTATTATAAAATTTGCTTACCATATAGTGCTTTATGTTTTTGAAACAATGTTAAAGTTCTACTAAATGTGAGCTTACATCTGTTTTTGTACATATAAAATATGTTTACAAAAAGGATTGAAAAATATTCACGAAATATCCAGCAATGATTACAAATATGTCAAGTATTTCTTATAATTTACATTTAATTTGTAAAAAGAAATCAATTTAATACAAATATATAAAATGGATTGTAATACCAGAGTTCATAATATATTTGCTGTCATATTATGATAAATAATACTGATAGTAAAAGATATATAATTCTTAATTTAAAGATTTGAAATTTTTATGCAATTTCCAAGTATTCGTACTTTCGCACTCATATATGTATAAAAAGTTACTAATAATGAAAATCTTATTTTACATAAACAATATATACGATTGGGAAATATTTTAAATAAAATATGTGATATATGAATATTCTTATTGATTAATAAATATATTGAATATTACCTCCTTAAGGGTTCACTGAATTTTAGAAAAATGTGTTTAAAAAAATGCTTTGCATAATATATTAAATGTAATATTACGAAGATGGGCCTTAAGGGGTTAACAACATAATTATAATATTATTACAAATTATATATAAGAATTTATATCTTTTTACAAAAAAATGAAACAAATTTTAAAGATTTCAATTGACTTATTTCAACGTTATATGCACTAATGTAAACGTAACATACATTACCTTAAGAAAATTTAGATAAATGTTCCAAACTCATATTACAAGTAATTTAAAAAGTGAGATTCAGCCTTGATTATACTAAATTATAAATATTCTTGCTTATAATACTTATATTATTTCACTGATGATTCATTTGACGTAAATATTCTGGTGTATGATAGTGTTGCTGTTGTACATGAGCAAGCGAGGGGTGAATTGGAGGTGGAAAACATCGAACGTGTTCAACGCTTGTTGCGTCACTATCTCCACTCTTCAAATATTTGTTTAATACAGCAAAAATTTGTGAATTTAGCACTTGAAATCTTCTAATCCTATCCACCATTCTTTTTAAGTGCTATTTCAAATGAATAACGATTAAATATTTAATAATCGAAAAGATTATATTACAACTCATGTATAAATACTTACGATTCCTTTAACATTTTCATCTTTACCATCAACACGTTGCACTCTCAAAATATGATAGCAAAAATCAAGAGCTTCGAATCTCCTTTGTTGACCAAGTAATACAATCATAGCACATCCAGCCCAGTGTAAACCTTCACCAAATAGTTCTCTGTAATGAAAATGGTATTAAATGATAAAACTTGTATTATTACTAATAGTAAAATTAAATATTACTTACTCAACAGTAAATTCTGTTTCCCCAACAGGAATGCAATATACAAATTGTAATGCACTCCATAATCTATGAAATTCTGTACATTCATCAACATTCATTACTCCATTTACAGGAGGAGGACCAACCCAAATAGGATCATCTAAAAAACTACGTAGTCTACTGAGCACTACTTCAAATATAGACAAACCACAACAAAGCCGTTCTCGGGTTAATAAATCTCCTTCTCTGGCAATCATTGCTTGCTGCATGATTAAAATAATTTTAAGTTTACAACACAATTAAACATCTTATATATTTTTATTATTTGCATATGTTACATAATGTGTATATTCATTTTATTACTTACTTTAGCTGTACCTAAATTATCTACATTGGGGACGATTTGTAAAGCTGCATATTTGGCTTCAAGTCGTTTTTGTTTAGTCTCTGGTTTTTCACCCTCTAAAATTGAAGTTATTATAATATTTTCAAAAATAAGATTGTTTTGCACATATAATTTGAAAATATTACCTTTACAATATGGTCTTGGTAATATATTTTGAAATGGTGCTGCATGTAACAAATCACAAACTTCTTCTTGTGATAAAGCTTGTTCCATTAAAAGACAAAATAAGATTGTGTTACCAAACTCGCGAAAATTATGAAAAAGTTCCGTTTTAGCATCTGGATATTGCACAATGTCATTTAATTGAGCATGATAATATCCCAAAACTCCTGGGGATCCATAATCGTATCTTGGAAGTTTACAAACTTTTGGCATAGCCTCCATTAATGTCTTAGTAAATTGATGTAAACTTCCTTGAATTAGAGATTTCACAATTTTTAAAAGTTCTTCCATTACTACTGCAATACCTTGATATCCAAGAAGTTTACACATTGTACGGAAATGTTGTGGTCCAACAAATCCCGAATATTGCCCATATTGTGTACTATATGCTAAATTTAATTGTTTACTTCCCCAAAGATAATGATGAGACATTTGAGGAGGTTTATCTCTATGTACTGCTTGTACAAATTGAAGTCCACGACATTTTACAAACCTATTATAAATATATTTTATTTTTAATACAAATAATTATGAATTCTTTATGTATTTATATAATTGGGTTTTACTTTATAACACAATTATACCTATTTGTTGCTGCATTATAACAATAATTCGGTAAAAAGTCATAATTCAATTCCCAAAATACATGAAGAGTGATTCTTCCATATGGGGCTAAAACATTATGATTTGCTTCACGAAACATAGCATCATATTCATCTAATGCAAGCCATTTACTTAAAAGTTTATGAGTAAGACGATTCACTTGTAAAAGTCCTTCCAATTCCTTTAGTACACAAGATATTAAGTTATTAAAATACATATTGAATGCAAATTAAATACAAGTACAACATATTAAATCTATTAATTCAACTTACCACAACTCCCGTTATATCGCCAGATTCAAATTTACTAATTGCTAAATCTAATGACTTTTGCATATCTGCATTAATGCGTTGCGTAATCAATTTGTTCAAATCAATACTTCTTCCAAGTAACTGAACATGTCTTTGTTTTAATAAAGTTTCATATCTGTTAGCACGAGGATATGGAAGCAAATACGCTCCTAACGCAACACATTCTACTCGAAATCTTTTATCTAACAATATACTTGCAGCAAGTTGTTTATAGTGAGCAAAAATTTGTTCACTAAGCTTGTAAACAAATTGATCAAAACATAAATTTACTTCAGCCTCTACTTCATCATAAAGAAACTGTTTACGAAATATTGTCAAAGCATATAATGCACTATCATTGTATAAGTCAAGTGGATATAAAACGTACCTAAAAACAAAATATTATGTTACAAAATATTTTCCAAATGATAGATATATTTCCTTTTTACTTACTCCATCATTGATGGTTCCTTGCTTCGTAATATATGATCAGTCAAAATCCATGGCATGGACATTTCAATTGGAAACTGAAACATATATTAAAAGCTTTTAAAACTTATAACATAATTTGCATATTATCAATTATAGATCTTAATACTGTTGTCAATTGTACTAATAAAATAATTTTTTAACAGACATACATTGATTTCATTATTTAATGCACACTATTTGTGAAATAATAAACTTATAACAACTCAATGCTTAAAAAATCGTAGAACATGTATTCTCTATGTATTAGTTAAAATTTATACAATAGAAACATCATAATAATAATAATGAAATCAGTAAACCATATTAACGATGATCATTGCAAGAAATTATAAGCATAAATAACTGCTACATCACTCGTGTCTAATAACATACTTGAATACGTTTCTCCATGGTAATCAGATCGCTGCACTCTTCATTATGCTGGTGACGAACTTGGCATTTCTAGACATGAAATCAAGTACACAAAACGCTATTTAATAATATCTTTTGCATACATATATTAATACAAAATATTTACCGGTATTTAGTAAAAAATGAAGCAATAATATCAACTATCATTTTTTAATAAACTATGTTTAATATACTTTAATAAACATGTTTAGAGTTTGGAACTATGTTAAACTATATTAAACAAATGTTTAGTTACTTGTATCTTCCGACCCATGGTCATTTCTAGATAAAATTCTCTGTACCACAATTGGGATAAGTCACAACAATCTTGTAATGATTCTGAAATAAAATAATGCTATTAATATCCTATTTTAATATGAAATATAACTATATCTAATTCATTATACTAACCACTAAAATTTAAGAGGTAACTCCAATAAAAACTAGTTTTATGAAATTGATCGATTTGCACAAGGTATTGGCCATCAATGTCCTTCCTCAAAGTACGTTTTCCGCCACTTTTATCCGCAATTAATGATTCTAACATAGTACGGACCATATATAGTTGTGTTGAAGAGGGTCCTGAGAAAATACATCTTTTAATAAAGTATTGAAGTATACTATTCAAAAATATAATTATATTTATTTTTAATCTTACCAACATTTCGACGTGGTACTTTAATACCAAATCCATTATCAGGATCCTTCTTTCCTTTTAATGCAGGATCTCCTAATGGCTCTACTCCAAAATGCCAATCAGCACAAGTTTCTCGTACTGACACAATGATACTGAAGAATATAATAAACGTTTATAAATCGTTAAACAAGTATATGAAACTATGTTTATATAAAAAAGAAAAGCATGCTTCCATATAAATAAAAAATAATATACAAACCTCCTAATAAGATCCTTTTTATTTTTAATTGCTTTACGTAATGGTTCTCGCAATGTAAGTTGAACAAAATCTTGTAATTCCGCATATATGTTTCTACGTATTGCATCAATAAAAACTGTTTCCATACGCGCCATTAATACTTGTAATCCTTTAATCATTGCAATTACTTCTATCAGAGCAAATTTTTCTTCATCTGTATAATTATAACGTGTAGCCTGATAAAAAGAAAAGGTGTTAGTATACATCATATAGTCAGTAGAAATAATAAATAATATGTCTTACTCTTTCATATTCTTCAGCTTCCTGGGGACATTCTTTATTCATATGATGATCAGTAGGATGCAGAAGTTTCCAACTATAAAGTTCTGTTACTACACTTGTCCACTGAGAAAGTAATTGTAATCCACGTAACGCTAATTCTGCGGTTTCTCGATTTTCCGCATCACTGCCACATTCCTTGTATGTCGTAGTTACTTCATTACTGTATCTATATCACAGCAAATATATTTTTATAAGTTTAAAAATTAGCATTTTTCTTAATTTCGGAAATATTTTTATTCTCACCTTGCTAATTCACTAATATATTTAACATGATCTTCCCTAATTTGTGGAAGATGTACCATAAGATCTGCTTGTGGACTCATACTATTTGATGAAGAAGACAATGGCCATTTTGAAGCATCAAAATGTTTAGATCGTTTGATATAATTAAAAGGTGCAATTTGCATATCACCAAACAATGGCACTACTTCCAAGTTTTTGAAAATTCTATCAATTCTATCTAATTTTAATTTCTTTTTCTGATCTAACTTATTGATATTGCAAAGCTCACTATCCATTAAAAATAAACCAAATCCCATCACTTTTACCAACATGTGTTTTTCATTTGGAGTCAAATACATTTTAGTTTCAAACATATGAACACATATATTAACAACATCTGCAAGTAATTCTTCATATCCTGGAATTTTTTCTAAATTTTCTTTTACTGTATCACGAATTTTATTTTGTGTAGCTAAAAACATTGATAAATTTTGAGATTCTTGTAATGTTTGAGAATCAGACATCACTTTAAGGAACTGAGCAGCTCTAAAATGAGAATATAGCTATTTTCAATAAAAATTTTAATGATTTAATAAATTTAAAAAGAGTAATAGTTACCTTCGGTATGTGGAATAATCATTTTTTACACTAGATTTCATATTTTTAAGTTCATCCAAAACTGCAAACATATTGATAAATTTTCCTAAAGTGAGTAAATATGCTTCAGAAACAAAATCTTTTCTTTTTTCATGATGACACAAACGTTTCACTTCTCCAGAAAATCTTTCAATTGCCTTTCTCTGAAGATTAACATTCATTTATTATTTGTATGTAATAAATTCAACTTTGTCAATATGCATATAATAACAAGTTATTAGATATTTTTATTATACATACTTGAAAATACATAAAATTTAATAATTTATTTACTTCTGGTGCTAATACTTCTACTGTTTTCTCATAAATTTCTACTCTGTTGGGCTGTTCATTTGATTTTGGCTGAGGTATTGCACGAGAACAACATCTCCAAGTATATAACATTACAGCATGCTTCAAACCTTCTTCTAATAATTCATTCTTTAAATTAAAAATTATATATTATATATGTAATAATTCTATTGATAGCACAAAGATAGAGTTATCTAATATCAGATACTTATTTACCAAACTTGCATGAACAGTAGCTTCTTCAATGTACTTAGCAATCCCAGTAACAAAGCCATTTCTATCTTCAAAATTAGTATCAAAATTGGCTTGATATACTACAGAACATGGTTGTGCTTCAATACAAGGTTGTTCATCAGGTAATGTAAATTCATCAAGTACATCAACATTGGATAAGGCATCACCCAAAGTTACTTTATCAGTAGCCATTACAACTTAAGTATAAACCTAGATAAAAACATTACATATTATTAATGATAAAATCGTATTAAAAATATATACAATTAATTTATTTTTTTAGAAACATTTATGGGAAGAATTTTAAATGAAAGTCTAGGGGCAAGTTAATAATCACAAAAATTAAAGATTGACATAAAAATTGATCAAAATCACAGTTATAATTTAACTTACCTCTATAGAGGTTACGTTTCTAGAGACAAGTATGCTAAAACCTCTAGTTTTTTATGATAAAGCAAAATGATTCTTGATTATTTTGCAATTTATTCAGTACATTTTAGTACAATAATTTCTAATTGTACCTTATACACAATTGTATCTTTAACACTCCACCCTCACCTTAGAAAACATAAGATGATTATCCTATCAACAATACCTAGGTACTAACAAAGTGATACAGAGCACTACATCAATTACATACTTGACCCTTTTAAAATAAAAATTTATACTAAAAAGGTTGGTTAAACCTATTTAATATGTATTTAATTCAATGCAACTTTATTAATTAACTATATTTTTCGGGAAAATATATATATCTTAAAGATTAAGATTTAATTTCAATAATGTTATATGATGATTAAATATTTTTACTTTTTCATGATTATGATTCATATAGCCATTTTTGTTAATTAATTAGTTAAAATATTTATAAATACCAAAGTAAAAGATTAGAAGTAAGATTATATCAGACTATATTAGATTAAAATAAGTACTATTACAAAGATGACTACGTTGACTACAGTGATTGTTACTGCATCAATTTTTTTGTATATGATATATTGTAAAAAGTTTTATAGAATATTTTCATATTCTACTAAATTTTGTTAAACATTTTATAACAACTGCACTATGTATAACTAGATACATTTAATTACGTAATTTATAAAGAGAAACATTTTTACATAAATTAAAAATTTGCTGTTCATACAAGAAAGTTGAGAACCATTGCTTAGATATTATACATGTTAAGTGTAGAGACTAAATTCGTTATACGCTAGCAAGGAGAAAATTTCTTCTCTAGCGCTATATATATATATATATATATATATATATATATAACATATATATAGATAACAATTTATTACTAACAATCGAAGAAGAAATTGTGTGATAAGTTCTAGCGTGACCATGAAGGCATTATTGCCACTATTCCAATCTTTTAAATTTCGAATCTGTGATAAAAAGAACAATAATAAGTCAGAATTTTTTAAAATCATTCTCTTCATATTTTTGTAATTTTGGTTAAAGAAAATTATTATCACAATTTCATATATAAAGTACATATATATGTATGAAGTATGATATTGATAAACGTCGGAAAGAATTAATAAGAAGAAGTACATATTATATCACAATTGCAGGTCTGATTGCGGGAAAATATATTTGCAATAATCTGTTTAAAACAATAAAACCATAAAAGATGTCAGACGTAAAAGATGATATAAAAATGACAAATGTAAAAACGTTAATAAATATTCTAACTTTAAATTGTTGGTAAGTTGCATTATGATGTAATATAGGATTACTTTTATCAGTTTGAATCTAGTTTAGAATTAATTATTTTTATACCAATTATATTTTTTATAAATATTTTTCTATACCTAGAATACAAAATTATAATTAACATAAGTATACATACTGTCATATATTCATAACATTTTATATTTTAGGGGGATACCATATGTTTCACAAAATAGGAATGTTCGTATGACAGCAATTGCAGAAAAATTTGCTACAGAAAATTATGATATCATTTGTCTACAAGAGGTATGGTCTGTTAAAGATTTCAAAATGATAAGAGCTAAGACAGAAGAACAGTTACCTTACTCACATTATTTTTACAGGCAAATATCTCATTTATATTAATATAGTACTATTAAACTTGCCTTTTTATTACTAATAATTTTAATTTAATGCATTGTAGTGGAGTTCTTGGATCTGGAATTTGTATCTTATCTAGATTTCCTATTAAAGATGTAATATTTCATAAATGGCCTTTAAATGGATATGTACATAAAATACACCATGGAGATTGGTTTGGTGGAAAAGGTGTTGGACTCTGTAGACTTCAAATTCATAATATGAACATTAATGTTTATATTGCACATGTAAATTTAATTATTGAGATTTGTAGTTTTTATTCATATAATTTTCGACATATCGATAAGTATTAAATATGTTTAATATTTTAGTTACATGCAGAATACAATAATCACAGTAATGAATACACAGCACATAGAGTTCTACAAGCTTTTGATACTGCCCAATTTATTAGAATGACTTCTGGTGGAGCTGATTCTGTAATATTAGGAGGTGACCTTAATGCAGAACCTCAAGATTTAGCTTATAAAATCATTTGTGGCGTTGCTGGTTTGGCAGATGCTTGCTCAAATATTTCAAGTAATTTAGGGACCAATGAGTGTGCCAATAATAGTTATACTAGTTCAAAACTTGCAAGAACTTGTCCTGAGGGGAAACGTATAGATCATATTTTATATCAAGGTTCAAAGAATATCAAGGTGCATTAAATTATTTTTATTTGTTAGTTATTTTCGTAGGAAATTGCCTAGAAATAACCATATTAATAATATATTATTCGTAGATAGAGGTGACAAATTTTCAACATCCATTTCCAAAACGGATACCTTACAAAGACTTTAGTTATTCTGATCATGAGGCTATTATGGCAACTTTTAAATTTATTCCTGGTAAGCTAATAAATATAGTGATATGTATGATATGTATAATAATAATATATATGGTAAGTTATTTAATCTTTAATTTACATTTACGTTTAATTTACATTTTTATTATTATAGGTGAATTTCAAACTATAAATGTAGATGTCAAAGATTCAATAAAGGAAGCCATAAGTATATGTGAAACGTCATTGAAAACAGTTCGTCGGCGGCGATTTTGGTATTTATTGGTAGGCTGTATATTAATTATACCACTTGTTTGGTCTATGGGGTTAGACTGTTCCTTTACATCTCTCGATGTAACTATTGGACTTAATATAATACGTATTTTTTTAACAGCAATATTATGTTATATTTTGTTCATGAGTTCTCTATGGAATAGCGTAGAAACAAATGCTTTAAAAGCAGGATGTTTAGGAATGGAAATTTATTTGGCAAATTTAAATAATAATTTATGTAAAAAATAAGTTTGTGTACATTTTACAAGAACATAGTTCAAAATTTGAACTTCCTTTTTAAATTATTCCATAATTTTTCAAATCAAAAGAATCAAATAGTATCATTTTTAATAAGAGTATATTTTCTTACTAAAAAAGTGTAATTCTTAATGAATTATAGCATTTACATACATTAATATACTCAGTATTATATTATTATGCGACAATAATCAAATTAAAGCATAAAAACATATAAAACATCTCATTTTTATAAATTGGATAAAATGCATTAACGATCTTTTATATAACTTTGTAAAATCACATAATTTCAATTCTATATAGATAATAAATTATAATACTTTTTTAAACTAAATTTCATATGGAATAAAAATAAAAAGTACTTAATAGATATTAAATATTAAAAATGAAAGAATAAATAAGTTACAAAATCTTGTTACATTAATTGATAAATTAAATAACGAACATCATTTTAACTATTATTCTGTTAATTATGTTTATTACAACTTAATTGTTATAAAATATTTAAAAGAGTGTTTTAAGATAAAAACTTATTTCGTTATGTAAAATTTTATTTTACAGTAATATATTATTTTAATTACTATTAAAGATAAAAGTCAGTAATGAATAAATTAACATATTTTATAAGGTGATGTTTTAAATACATTCCTTACATTATTTTATTTAATAGTTTTACACATAAGTTATCTAATTTTTAAAATTGAAACGTAAGATTATTATTTAGGAAACTACAAATACGTATACATTTTTTTTGTAATATATTTAATTATAAATTAATGTAGTCTTTATACTATTAAAATCTTTATTAAAAATTCTGATTGTATTTGGTATTTATTTATTTTATCACATTTTGATATTATATGTGTGTACACATGCGTGCACATTACGTGTGGAGATTATCGCACTATAAACAAATATTATTGCCTATGAGATCTCCTAAAAGCTATATACTGGATCAATATCTTTTAGTACAAATATATTTAAATATCATATAATATATTAGCACTATATATGTAGATATATATAAATTTTTCTACAAGTGATTATATACACTATAGTCGTTTTTGAGCAAAAAGGCTCCTAATAAATAAAGATGTTTGTATGTATGTGTATATGTGAGCACGCGTGCGCACGTGTGTGTAATTGACTATGTAAATTGTACCCAAAGGAATTTAAATAGAAAACATTATATTTCACAAATGTCATTGCATAGCATTCCCGTTTTCGTGAACATATGTTTCAGTAGGCAATAGTACTAAACATACCCTACGAATTATGCAATGTAAAAACAATGTAGGCACTCTTTGGCTTTTCCAAATTCAAGGCAATTGTTCAACATAATTCTTTGGGACCAATCCCGTCTTACCATTTAATGTACCTTCCAACCATCCTGGTTCCAAAGAGGCCTTTACTATAATTAAATATTATGTTAGTACTTTATTCGTAAAGCAATTTTCTAATGTGCAATCATTAAATGTACTAAATTTTGTATACCATTTGTAATAATTTGATTTGGTTCAAATGACAATTCTCCATCGCTTTCGGCCACACAAGCATACAAAGTGCGGACTCTCCTGTAAGAAAAAATATATTCTTAAATAACGCAATATTGAAATCATAATGAAAATATATACATAACAAATTATGATGAACATGTTTAATAAGAATTTTATGTTTACCATATACCAGGTACTTGTCCAGGGCTTGAACGTCCACTGCTAGGTGATGTATTAACTCTACAAATAAAATTGTATGCATATTAAAAGTACATTCAAGTAAGAAAATAAAATGTTTAGTTAATAAAAAGGCACTTACACAGATACCGATGGATTGTTTCGTTGAGTGTAACCCGACGGGTAATGTACAGACATCATAGAACCACGTTTTTGTTTTACTGGCAAGTCAGATGAAAATGAGTGTGGATCAGAAGCGATTGATTCACTCGAGCTACTCGTATTGCCACTGGTTAATACTGAATTTATATAATTATTTATAATTATTAAATTATAAATCATGCAGATAAACAAATACATTTTGAAAAAGAATTAAAATAACCTTTATCTGCAGAATGATATATAAGATTTGCATTCGTTAATTTAACACGTCCACTTCGACTATCTAAATATGTCGGTATTCTGTGACTTGTATGTTCTGTTTCTTCGTAGTCGCCATTTTTTCGTTCATCTATAGAAGATGATTTAGTAACAACTGCTAGTGGGCTATCATAGTATGATCTAGTACCAAGCTGTATAAATAATTTAATTTCGAATAATGTATGTATCGTATAATCGACAAAAAGTTTATTTTATGCTTTGAAACGTAAAATCAGCTAATATATAACTTACATGTCCATGTGGTGAAGATATATTAGCATGTACTGGATACCTTAGGAAAGGAGTTCCATTACCAGAAGATGTTGACCCATCTTCTACATTAACACGTTGTGATCGAGAGGGAATGGTATTTTGTGCTGAGCGTACAGTATCTTGTGGTGGACCAGCAATTATTCTCTCACAATTTTCAATTAAAATTTCGACTACTATGTTGTAAAATTTAATATCCATTATAGAAGCTACTGTTTCTTCTTCTGGTCGCAGTAAGGATGGCCCGAAACATACCGCTAAATTACCGACAGTCATTAAATTTTTATCACTTTTTTTCGCCACACTACAAAACAACATATAGTTAGGTTAAAAAATTACACAATTTGCATAATTTTGAATATTCAATAAAATTGACTTTGTTATTAATATACCTGTACAAATGTTTAATAAGAAGCACTAACATATTGAAATTCGCTTTTGGGAGTCGATAAACAAGATTATGAATATCATTGATACGTGCTTCTTTGATTTCTTGTTCTGTTGAAAAGAATAATAAAAATGAAAAATATAATTAAAAAATATATTTTTTAATTTATAGAAATTTAATATAAAAAAGATGGTATTTTTAATTTAAAGATTTCAAATAAAATAATATTATAGAGAATACCTATACGCACTCGCAGCTGAAATGAAACTATTATAATATCGGAAAGTCATTAACGGTTCAGATAGCGTCCTCAAATATGTTTTGAGTGCACTAGTAATAGTTTTACTTTCCCATTCAAAGCGATCATCCAGATTAAGTTTCTCTAGTTTCCTTCTATCTAGTCCCATAGCTAAAAGTTTATTTACTTTGGAAGCAACACCAACGACTCTGTAGAGACCTTGCTCTTCAAGACCTAGAACAGTAATACATCATATTAAAGTAATTTTCTGATGAAATTTACATATGAAATATGTAAATTGCTACCTCAAACTTACCTCTTTCTTCGAGCGTTGTAATGCATTTTGATACGAACATGAAACCAGTTTCATCTAAGGTGGTTTCTTCAGATTTGGTTGATGCACCTACTATAGGGTAATTCTGGAATGATAAATATAGATATTGTATCAATTTTTTTCAATCATTCTCGATTTAAAAAGTAATGCAGTAGGAATCCAATAATAATTGTTACTTACTGGTTCTTTACCATCCATGGCATCAAGCCATAACTTTCTATCTTCTTCAGAAAGTGCTTGGAATGTATATACTACATTAGGTCTAAGAAAATAAAAGAATTGTAAATGTAATGTAAAAATATTTGTATTATGAATTATTATGAATTGAACTTACTTATCAATAGTGGTGATATCAAAGCAAAATCGTTTTTCAATTGTATCTGACATACGACGTACACAAGATGCCAATGTAAAAACTTCTTTGCTACTCTATTAAGTTAAGACAATATTGATGAATGCTTTTTCTTGATAGTACATTCATAATAACATTCATTTTAGAAAACCTAAAGCTTACTTACAAACTTTCCTGTAAGTTGATTATAAGGTATCATTGTAAATTCCTTTTTGTCCTTTTGATATGTGCAATACTGTTTTGTCCATGTTGTGCCAAATGCCTCTATAAAGATTTATGATTATATTAATATGTAATAAATATACGTTCCATTTATTAACTACATAAAACTTTATATATTTACTCTTTTCCATTAGAAACAAATAACCTTCACGTGTGTATAGTTTATTGACCCCACTTTCTACAGCAGACTACAAAATGAAAATATTACTAGTATTTCCATTATAGATTACTATTAACTTTATCATTATACAATAACAGATTTTTTTTTTAAATACAATGTTTGAACATAGAACTCATGTTCAATCATTTCTAGAATTAATTAATCAATTTTACATATTATGTTTTAATAACACATTTTCTTATGCATTGTAAATAACAATGATGTATACTAAAATTAAATGATAAAAATAATAAAAAATATATCACATACCTTTTTCATATCCTTCATTTTATTCATAAGTGATTCTGTTTTATCCCGGGTAGCAAGGAAATTTTCTCTAGTCTTGTAAAACACACACACACACATAAAATTGAAAATTAGTAAGCTATTTATCATGCTGTTATCCTAATAATATTTGCACCACACAATAATTTAGTAAGAAGTTACATTTAAGTATATCTACAAGTAGTTGAACATTAACAACCAAATCAATTATGAGAGAATTACTAATATTAAAATACTTCAAAGTGCATAACAAGACATTTAAAAGTACCCAAATTATATATCCCAAATAATCTTTCAAAATATTTGGAATATGTTGTACCACATTCTTATAATAACATAAGTTAACAAAGTAATTTATATTATAATAAAATGATAAAATTTTCATTTCCAAATTTTGTATAGTAATTCAATAAATAAATTGTAAGATATATGAGAGATAGAATGTGAAACAACAATGCACAATGTATTTCATAGATTTATATAAATCAATGTTATAATGCACAAAGCAACTTTGTTGTCATCTGAATAGTGCTAATGTAAGTAATCAGTTTTAGAATCGTGCTTCTAATGCTTTTCATATATTTTAAAGCAATGAAATACAAAGTAAGGAGAGAACTAACCTTTTGTATTTTTAGCTGCAGTTCAGTCATATAAGGTTTAAAATCCTCTGCAACTTCATGTCCTTGATGATAAAATGTTAACCAACCAAACATAAAACCTAGTAACTGGAAAAAATAGTATTATTTGTAACTTGTAATATTTAATTATTCTTGATTTAAAATCTATAATAATTTAATGAAAAACATATAAAAAGAGAAAACTTACAGTTTCTACAAATTCAAATTTTTTACGTTCTTGTACTTCTTGAAGCAAGAACACATACTCTAAACTAGCTTGACAAAAATGTCTTTCAGCCATTTCCAGTGTTGCATCAGCCTAAAAGTAATTATATTATTAGATCAAGTACTATAAATATTTTGCTTTTATAATATGTAAATATTTGTACCTCTTGAAGAACATTGTCTTGTTTTTTGGTAGACAAATTCAAGTAGCGTTCTTGGCTTTGACAAAATTTAATAGTTTGTTTCTCAAATTTCTTCTTTCCGTCCTATTAATATATTAGTTTCATATTATTTCATAAATAAAAGATTGTACTATATACATTAACTTTGAAATTTAATTTACTAAAGTTTTTACATTACCTTGACGCCTCCAATGTGTTCTTTTCTAAAGTTCTCCAAAGGGAGTATAATTTGATCATAAGCACGTTCAAGCTAAAAATAAAAGTTATTGAATAAAGTAAAATTTTTATAAAAGAATAACTTTAAAATTCATTGAATCACAGTAAGCAGTGATCTTGTCTTGTACTGAAATAAATACATACAGAAATAAAATTATATAACTTTTAGGAATTATATGTGCATATATGCACAACTACATATAACATATAAATAAAGTTAATCATAATAAGAAACAATAAAAAGTGAAATTAAATCATAATACAAATATATATACAGAGAAACTAAATAATTATATTGTGAGATATACAGCCAATGTTTATTACAAAAGCAACATTATAGAAAACATAAAATAATATTATATAATATATACAGGGCGTTCTGCAACTCGTGAACGATCGACTAGGGGATGATTCTGCATGTAAAAATGAGTCAAAAAGAAAGAATACATTTTTTTCATATAGTGCCCCGTTTTCGGAATTTAACTAATTGCAAACTGGATAGAAATATAATAATAATCGACACAAAATTGAAATATATATGAAAATAAGCAAAAGATGAAGAATTCACATTTTGTATAAAATTCTTTGTTTTCAAGAAAAATAAATTTTAAAATGTATCATGCGCGTGCACTAGACCAGTTCTTAACTAAGCATGTTCAAACTTAGTTTTCTTGAAAATAATGCCTTAAGCGGAAAAATTTCGTTTTACGTTTTTGACTTATTTTCGCACGTAATAACAAATAATCTCCTGCTAATTGTTTATCCATATCTAGTCGATACTTAACCGAATTTTCAAACTCGATTTTTTCGGAAACGGGGCCTCGGACGAAAATATTCTTTCTTTTCGATTCATTTTCACATGACGAATCACCTCCCACTTAATTGTCCACAAGAGATTTAGAGTGCTCTGTATAATAATAAATAATATACACGTTTATTTTAAACTGAAACAATAAACATGTTTTCTGTATTTAAGGTGATAACAATAATATCCTCGTATAATAAAGACATAGTTTATTTAAAATTTGTAATTATCAAATAATTTTTTAAGGATATTAAACAATGTATTGATTATAATAACTCTAATCTTTGTTGACATTTTATTTAGAATACATTTTTAACTACAGATTTTCAATTTCTTGCAAATTTTTATAATTGCTTTTTTGATACATAAATGAAATGTATTAGAAATTATTTTATTAACATATGTATTTATATAAAAGCCATATGTAGAATATGTCTCACTAAATAATAGTAACATAAAAAGATTTATACAGGGTGGTTGATAACTGGTGGTACAAGCGGAAAGGGGGTGATTCTAAGCGAAAAAAGAAGTCGAAAATATAGAATAAAAATTTTTCGTTCGAGGCTTTGTTTTCGAGAAAATCGACTTTGAATTTTCGCTCGGTACGCGTGCACTTTATCACGTCTCGTTATAACGGATCTCACTGTAGATCGTTGTCTCGATGGAAAAATTAAAAAAAAAAATTTTTATTCTATATTTTCGACTTCTTTTTTCGCGTAGAACCACCCCCTTTCCGCTTGTACCACCAGTTACCAACCACCCTGTATAATACAAATTAGACAATTTATGTAAATAAAATGATTAAGCTACAACTTAGTTATTTCATTTATTACACATTTATGTATCGTAACATTTATGTATTTATGTGCACGAACACACACATATGTTAGTAGTAAGAGAAAATATATGACTTATTAACGCACATTACCTGAATAAGCTTATTATAACTACTTTAGCACTAAATACTAAACTGAACAATATTGTGTTCTTATATTCAGAATGGGGACTGGATTCAATCATCCAATCCTGATTATTTATTCTAAACATCATAAAATCTTGTACCATATCAATACTAAAATAGAAGATTAAGTACAAAATTATTGAACTATAAAAGAGTTACTAAGACACATTCCTTGTTTAAAAATGAATGCAAATGCATGTATGTGTCCTATGTTCACACATACACACAAGCACTGACATTGCTATTGAAAAACAAGCATAACAACATTCTGTTATTTCACTATTTGGGGAAAAACTTATTTTTGTAACAGTAATTAAATATGCAACTTACCTAATGCATTAAAAATTATTAAATATATAACTTGTTAAAGAATGTTACTAACATGTTAGTGCTAAGAACACTTAGTCTTTGTTTTTATATGCATTAAACGCTTGAAACATTTTATAAAGATATGTTATATGTATATAACAGTTACATGCAATAATATATAAAATTTTTACTTGTTCCTTGAAGAGGATATTAATGTAAATGTTAAAAGCTCTTTTGTAATTCAAAAATAAAAGCTATTTGTGTGTGCATTCAGAAACATGACAAGAAATATGTACATTGTAATATACTAAATTGTTTACTTTTAAAAAATATTGAAAAAATAAATATAATTTAATTATAAAAAGAACTTTGATTGAAAATATGTTTCAAAAGATATACCATTAAATAACCAGGATGTGCTCCTTCTATAAAAACAGAGTTTTTATATATAGTAACACTTATTATATTTTTATAAACAAATAAATCATACACAACAATGTCTTTTTGCAGAAAATATAAAAAAAGTATATCATTTTAAATATTTTAGTTACTAGTTTAATAAAAAATATGATACATAAAATTGTACTATGACTTTTATGGTAAACTTTTATCAAAATTATAATTTTTGATTTCTTATGCCAAACATAAAATTTAATTTTTATTGTTAAATATTATGGAATTGAACTATAACAAATTAATAAAACTATAAAAAATATTATAATATGAATTGCTTTCATTCAAGAACAGTCTTTCCAATGAATATAAAACATATTTATATACTAAAAACATTGCATACCATGCGATCCCTTTCATCTTCTATTGATGCAATAAGTTTACCAAATTCCTTAAGGCTTTGTGATATGTGAGTTTCGTCCTCAGTTTGAGTTTCTCCAATACATTCAAAACTAAAATTCTGCAATGTTTTGGAAAATGCTCTCTGCGCTCTGGACAAATCTAAATAAGTTAATAGCTGTTATTTTCATGATCATAGATTTTACAATAAATATATTTATTCAAAACCTTATTACTTGTATCTTCAATTATATAAATGGTAAAAATACAATTATAATGAAATATAACATTATTCCATATGATATTATAACATAGTTTATGATATGACGAAAATAATAAACAAAATTAAAATTTAGTATAGTCTATATGTATAGTAGCACAAATCAAATATATTTATATTACAAAATATGAATATGACATACATCATAAATTAAAAAATAACCTAAACCTTGAAAAAAATTTAGTGTCAATATAGTTGATTAAAAAATTGTTCAATATTATAACTTTGTAACTAAAATATGTTACTGGAAAACATGAAAGTAAAATAGAATAAGATAAGAGCAGCTGTTACATGTGTACACAGAACCTTATCAACCTTGTGACAAATAGACTTACTTTTGGCAGCTAATAAAAGATCTTTGACCTCTTTGATGAGCCGTTTAATTTGTTGGCTGGTCTTCTCCAATTCACGCTCATGATAATGAAGATTCTCTCGAAAGTAAGGACTATCAGTTAAGCAATCCGTAAACTCTAATGGTTTGAGGCCAACACCCATTATTCTTGATTGTATATTAAAATTCAAATGTCATTAATAAATCAAAACAACAGACCCGATAAATTAACACTTAGAATAACTATTACGATATATGATCATTTAACGGAGACAATATATCACAGAATGTGCATCAAAACACTTCGCAGCGCAAATTCTCTTTGACGTGAAGAAAAATCAGTTCACAATATTTCTTTCATTTATTGATAGTCATGAACGATATATTTCTGAATCTTCGTTAAGATTAATACTAAATCACTAGCACGATTACGTAGACAGGAGCTTTACAACGACGATTAAAGATCATATACCCTCTTGAGTCAAATGAACTAACTACAGATTAAATGGCGGGTTATTCAAAACACCGCGATATAACACAATGTATAATATAAAATTATATATTGTGAAAACAAAACAATTACATAGTACTTTTATAAAATAACTTATACCTTATGTGTACAATTATTATTTTTATAAACTAGTAACCTTTACTACAATGAAATTATACATTGTTATCGTAATATTTTAAATAAATTCACAAAAACTACATTAACATATAAAACTTATAATTAAAAAGCTACAAACCATTCTTTTTTAATAAATAATTTCTCATTGATTAAAAATAAAAAATATATTTATAAAAATAGTTAATTAATATTAATATAAAATATATGTGTATGTATATATATACGTATTTATGTAAGTGGATATATGAATATATAAACCTATTATGCTAAAATAAAATTAAGAATAATATAGTATTCAAAAGATTGAATATACGTATTATATGCCCATAAAATATTTTACAAAAATCAAATTTAATAATTAAGTATATAATGCTACCAAAAGATAAAAATTTCTACATTTTTTTAAATGTAATTTATAATTATAATAAAGATTATAATAAATAAGAAATAATCAAATATTAAGTAATTTTCCAATTATTCCTTCTAAATGACAGTATTAAAATATCACTTACCTAAGAGTAGGAATTGTTGCGAAAATTTGGAAGCAAAACTTGCTTTCTTAAATTGACTTGAATTCCATACATTTCTCATTCAACACTATGATGGTTTTTACATTAACATAACATTGTAATTAGCAAAATGACATTGCTTGTATACTTACAAATATCGATCTTCGATACAAAATGTCTACGTCTTGAACTTAGGCTTGGATTATCGTAATCTTGAACATGAACAATTTATCTAAAGAATGGAATCCCACTTGTATATTGGTAATGGTATTTTAATGTAGTACCTAGTAGTACAGTTGTACCATAAATGAAAACGAATTTATACAAATTAAATAAATATAAGTTTTTCATAAAAAGTTTAAAATCTAAAGCTAATATATGATTCTTGAATAAAAAATTTTTATTCTTATAAAATTTTAATCAATTAATGTAGACTACTATTTATGTATCCTTCTCATAAATAAATTTGCTAAAAGCTGGTTAGACTTCTTAATACTGTTTCTCTCTTACATTAATAACTTTCCCGATAGATCTGTCTTCTTCTCGAATAAAATTCGAGATCAGTGTTCGACATGAAACAGTAAATTCGTCTTTAGTTGTTCGAATGCTAGTCGAGCTTGCGAACTATAAATTGAGTAACTCACTAGAGAGAAATGTGGTCAATTTTCCAGTCTATGATTGTGTGGTGTTTGTATAATAGGTTACATTGTGTCCTCTAAAATGACGTTTCTTACTTGTAAATATTATTTATTTGACACTAAATAATTTTTATTGATTATAAGAACTCGTTGACAAAAATTTTCGCTATCTGTAAACTTGTGTATTATTTACCAATTCGTGTGAGGTTATGATAAGAAAATTAACTTGAGTCACATCCTGTGTCCAATGTTTACTATTAGATTACTTTGTGGATCCATTAGAGGTAAATAACCTATTGTTTATGTTTTATTCGAAAGATTTAAATGTAATTTGTATTAATTCATAAACATTTACATAACCTCTCATGTAGCGTGCTTGTTTTGACATTCGGTGAATTCACGCTATGATTAAAACATATTCTCTCATATTTATTTGTAACTTGTACATAACCCTCTGTTTCGATAAATCTTATTTATTGATCTTATTTTTTACCTTTTGATACTCTCTGATTGCATTAATTTACTATTATGTTTGAAATACTTGTTATAATGTTCAAAAGGTGAGATAAGAAACATAATAGCCTCATCGATAAACAAATGTAATAAAAAATGCATTTGTAAAATATTCCACATTAGTATTTTTTACAATTCATAACAAATTATGTTCTTACTCTTTATCAAATTATTATACTTAACTAAAACCTTTACCAACGTTATAATTTTTTATTTTGTACTGTATATATATCTTTTTATATATTTTATCTATTTAATATCATATTATTGTATTATATTGAATATAGCTTTATGTAATGTTTTGATATATAATTTTAAATTAATTTTATTTATAAATGTGATACAAATGTTAGCAACGAAAGTTTATTACACAAATTTTTATATTTATATATATATATATGAATTTAGTTATTAATAATTAAACTATATTAAGGATAACCTATTTAGATGAATAAAAAATACTTTCTCTATTCCTTTCTCTTTCTTTTTCTTTCTTTCATAGATTATACTAATCGCACTATATTATATATGATTATATATATAACTAATATCATATCATAATATTAGCAATTTAAGTCTTATATTAAACACATTTTCTAGAATGTAATAATCTTAAAAATCTTGTAAAATTTCAAAAATTATAAAAAAATATCTTATAGTAAAGTATTTTATTTACTTAAACATAATGGCATAAATGTTTATTAAATTAATATAATACAAATTTTGTGTCATAAAAACTATGATATTAATATTTTATGAAATTATTTTAGATTGTGAAAATTCATTATTATATCAGATATGACATTAAATGGTTTTAGCAATCAAAAATTAAAATGATTGATACAGCCTGTAGTTTAGAAGATGCGTGTCGGCAGGCTCAGGTAATATTTTATTATTATTTTCTAATTTATTATAAGTTTCTAATTAATTCAAGTAGATTTTTTAATTTTAAATATTTACATTTTATATGCAGGATATGATAAATCAGGTATCCAAATGTTGGAAAAATGTTCAAGGACAAAATTCTATAAGTTCAGCTTGTGATAAATCATCTATTCAAAAAAAAGAACAGAATCATTCTAAACACAGCATTCAGTCTAAGTTGACTAGATTATATTTTGAAGAACTTACTAAAGTTCCTCATGCAACTCCTGACTCTGTGTTGGTATGTATACTTCTATAGAAATAATATTTTTAATATTCTTAATATTAAATATGTTCCAAAAAATTTAATATAGATTAATAAACTAGTTTAATAATAATATTTTTATTTATGTAGAATAATCTAGAAAATGAATGTGACCTTTTGGGAAGATTGGTGCAAAGAGAAGGTCTATATACATTAATCGTAAATCTCTATGCTGGTAATAAAGGATACTCACTAGCTGTAAGAAATAGGTAAATATATTATACTTTTCTATTAAGTATATGTTAATATTTATTTACAATATATTTGGAAACTAAATTAATAATAGTAGATTAATAAGTAATTTTAATTTAATAGTGATAAGGGAAATCAGTATGATAAAAATTCAATATTAGCTGAAACGCAACTGATGGGTTACGAACAGGGTGAATTGCTTTCATGTATAGATAATGGTCAATTGCCTGCAATGTTGGCTGAGCAACTAGAAACTAATCATTCTCATTTATTTTATGATGGTTGTATAATAGCTGAAGTTCGAGATTATCGAAAAGCATTTCCTCATACTAAAGCTGAAGTTCACCATGTGCTTCTTAAGCCTACAACACAAGTGAGAAATAAAAAAAATACTAGTTTTTCACTAGAAATGAAATTTGAGAAATACTAATATAAGTGACAAAATAAGATAATAAATAAAATAATAATTAAGTTTTATCTAATGAATTTAAATTAATCAGCATAATGTCTTAATATCTTTTAGAGTGTACTCTCAGATGTATCAACCTTAACTAGTGATGGTGATTGGAGTCATGAAGAACGATTAATGTTAGAATCATATTTAGTCGCAGCTACCCAAGGACCTCTTTGTCTTGACCCAAATCCTATTCCTAGCATAGCTACAACACGATTAAGGCAATCTAAATCTTTGCTTACTGATCACCAACTTATGCGACAAGCCAAAAAGTTTTCACAGGTAATTAATTGTAATGGACTAGAATGCAACTGTGATTTCTATTTAGTTTGCTTGTGTTTTTAAATATATTATATCATGCTTAATTCTAATATTTGAAATATTTTACCTTGTTTTGTTATAGGTTACAGTTAATCGTAAGAGAAAATTGGAACAATTAGCGCAACCAGAGGGATTAACAATACAAGATTTAATGCAAAAATTAAGAGCAAAGAGAGGAGTAGCTACAACCACTGCCTGTCCACCGCCTTCTCTTACAAATCCTCCTCTACTTCCACCAAATACACCTATTGATGTTTTAAGGTACATTTCAGTAAAAAGTTACTATTATTTATCAAACGTCACTATATGTATTAATACAAATTTATGCTTCATGTATGATAGATTTGCAAAAGCATACGAACGCCCGCGAGAAACAAAAGACTGTTTGCCACATGTTATAGAAGAATATATATTAGAAACGGGAGGAAGTCAAGGTGAAATAGATCACATAAAGCTCTCAATTCTACAAAGACCTTCTAATTCTGAGTACCTGGGAGAGCTTTATATGGATAAGAATCATCGTGAAGGAGAGAAAAACGGATCTGCATGCCGGCGAGTATTTGCTCATCATTCTCTTTTTATCAAATAGAATTTTATATTTTATTGAAGTTATAAAAATTGATTGGACAAATAAATATTTGGAATTTTTTATAGATTTACATTAGGTACAAGAGTTCTGGCAAATCATTACATTCAACAGTTTACGGAAATATTTACGGAAGAGGGTAGAAAGAACGTTAGAATAAAACATGTTGTACCAGGGCAGGTGCCTCGCGTAACATGTACACCTGGTATGCAACGAGCACATCAACAAGTATGTATACTACAAAAGTGAAATTTTTTTCTTATTGTATGAATTTTCAAATAAATACTTTTTGATTAATAAACTTGTTTTAGGCGCAGCAAGCAAAAGCAGCGCAATTAGTTGCTCAGCATTTACAACAAGCTCAATCTCAACATGTCGCGCAGCAGGTAAATTAAATATTTCTTGCTAAATATTTGAATAAAATTATTATACTTTTAATAAACGTAATAAATCTTAATAAGACTGTTCTGAACTAAACTAATATTTAATAATAATTATTTCAGATCTTATCAAGAGCTCAAGGTCAGTTAAATACTCTAGCTGGTCAAGTAGCTTCAATGAAATCTATGACAGAAGCCACTACTTCTGCTAATAACTTGACATGCGTAGATGCAACAAATATTCCGCAAGTTATTGCTCAGACTGAGACTACGTCAATGAGTCCAGGGCAACCTTTAACTAATGGTGGATCAAATGCCTCCACATCTGTACAGATTGATAACTCTACTATGTCGGTTGCTGATGGCAATTCCTGTAATGGATCTGGAATTTTAGTTTTTCAGCAGAAATTAAACAGTAATATTAATAATGCTACATCTACAAATGTTCCAGTTTTGGTAGGAGTTATACATGAATTTATATGAATTATGTGTAACATTATATTTTGATGTTCGGACAACTTTACATATTTCTCTACTTGTAGCAAGCTCAATTGCAAGCTGGAACACAAAATTGTGTTACGGAAACCGTTAATCAGAGCCAAAATGAAATACCATTTAAAAAACATTCTACTAATCCCGCGATAACAGCACTTGTAACATCTCTCATGAATTCTGCTCAACAATTTCAACAGCAAGCTGCAGGTTTGTTATGATGTTGATATAAACTGTAATACAAAATAAAAGAAATGCTAAAAATAAAAGTATTTTATTAAACATTCTTTCAGCAAATGCAGCAGCTGCTGCTATGAATAGTAATGCACAGACTACAAACAAGTCAAATAATGCTGCGATCCTTAGTTTGTTAAATAGCAGTCCTGCCAATTTGACGCAACAGAAAGTCCAGCCACGAAGGATCTCTTTGAATGCTTCCATCCCATCTAGAGTTCTTAGTCATGGAAATGTCATTAATGTCCCTAATACAACTGGTCAAGTAAGTCAATTAAGCTCGTACTTATACATTTTTAACAATATTCCGAAATTGTAAGAAATATATTTTTAGGTAAGGGTGAGTTTAAGTTCAACTTTAACAGGACAATTAAGTTGTAAGCAGCAACCAGTCAAAGCAACAGCTGTGAAATTAGCTCGTGTGCAAGATCCTAATTCAACACTTGGATTATCAATGTCAGGACTTTCAGCTTTGTTAGCAGGTAAATATTTGAAGATACACACAAGATACAATTAGTGTGTATTTTTTCTATTATTTCTATTCTGTCTTATTTAAGGTGAACATAATTAAAATTATGTATTATAGGAACGCCATCTGCAGATAATCCAATACCAGGAATTAATTCTGGTTCTTCTCTCCTTGAGCGGTTAACTGCTTCTTCCAGTCAGAATAATCAATCTGCAACGCCAATGAGTACTCCACCATCAACCAATGTAAACCTGCAGGGTGTAAATCTTACTAGTCTGTCGAATTCCATCAATGGTCTTCAAAATGTTCAGGTTGTGGAGAGCTGCTTATTTCAACATATGGCGTAGAAGATGAAATACTACTGTACTATTCATTATACAACAGGTATCATTTCCTGGACTATCACAACCCATTACGATGTCGCTAAATGTGTCAGCAACGACGGGTTCCGTTACACCTACAGGAGTTATTGTTTCTCTGCCTATATCATCTGCAACTAATACTTGCACCACGGTTTCTAGTGTTAGTTTTTTTGTATTTCACGCGTCTGCTCATTTCGGTTAGTTTAACACTTAAATTTTTCTGAAATATTGATTTATATTTCTAGATGGTAGCTACTACAGTTGTTACAACAGCTATTGCTGGAAGTACACCAACAGTAGTAATAACTAATCCTGCCAATACTCATTTGTCGTTACCAATTGGTAAGAATTTTTTCTTTTTGATGCATTGATTCTAATCTTCATATTAAATTACTTTATTTAATATATTAATGTTTGACTAACAAAGATAAGTAAATGTTTTATGCCTATATAAACTGAATAATTATGATATACGAAATAATCTGTATTTTATTATACAATAAATGTTGTAGCCCAAATAATACCTTCAGCAGTCAAAGGATTATCACAACAAAACATACGTAGTAGTAATTCTGTTACCCTTGCACAGGTATTTATAAATTATATATTGTGTTATATAATATGTACATAATAATTTATTAAAGTCCCAAAATGAGATAAAGATTACTTCTTAGGGTGGACAGGCAATTCAACTTGTTGGATCTCAAAGGCCACGAGTTAATCATATAGCGCGTCAAGTACAACCAAATCAAGTTAAATCAACTGTTTTATCAAATCAATTAGTAACTGTGGCTAAAACAGTGACAGCCAGTCAGTTAATACTGTCTGGTAATAAACAGGTGTTAACTCCTATAATGGGTAAGTTACCATAGATACCATGTCACAATATATTGTTATTTAAAAATAGATTATAGACAGTAACAACAAATTCTATTGTTTCCATATTATTTTACAATTTCTATTATACATTAATATGTATAAATATTTTTATATAAGCTGCTTAATTTATTCATGTTTAGGACATTATATTAAATTTTTTTCAACAAATAAGGATAGTGTCATGTTTTATAGCAGCAACGAAACCAGTGCTTATGGCGTCCCAGACGACATCTTCTTCCCAAGTAGTACCTGCAAATAAACAAACATTATTGACAAAATCCTTGCATGCTAGAGCTTCTACAGGGCAGTGCAGTCAGCAAACTCAAAGTCTTGGAGTGGCAACATTATCACAACAACAAGTATGTATTTTTGCATTATTAGTATAAATTTTTAGTTAAGAGAAGAAAATTACATATTATAAAAGACGATGTAATATAAAAGAATATATATACTTTTGAATTTATTTAAAATTATAAGTACAATTCAAAGATTGTTTATTCTGTAGTTACAGAGAACTCTTGTTAAACCTGTACAGCTCCAACAGTTACAGTGTTTAACTACACAACATAAAGTAGCGGTTGCAACTAGCAATTCGCAAAACAGGACTCAAATTGAGCCACAGAGAAATTCTACATCTGGCCCTGGGGAAGATCCAGCCTGAACATGTTCAAATAATTAATATTTCATCACACTGAAATAATTGGAGCCTGCCTATAAGAAATGTAATGAGGTTTTTATATATTAAGTTAATATGACATTTGAAAATTTTAATTATGCATGCAATTATAATTGTAAATTATACAATTTTTATTCATGAACGATCAATGTTTAACAGTAAAGACATATTTTATAAAAATCAGCATAATACATATTTGTGCACATGTGCAATAAATTATTTCTATAAAAAACGAAAGAAAAATTTCTGCCTCAAAATATTACTTTGAGGATGGTTTCAATTATTGTATATATAACTTATACATACAATATGATTTGTTTTATATTAAAAAATATAATAAATATTCCATTTTTTATTGACCTCGACCCTTCTTTATATTATTGTTATTTATTTCAAATAAAAATATTTTATGATATACACTTTTTGTAAAAAATCGGTCGCTGCTAGCTACACATTTAGAACTAGTGCAGACGAGCGACTTTGTCCGCAGTATATCACTCTGATCATATGTCTGTTTTCGTTGTTGTTAACTGGGAAAACAAATAAAGATATATGATCGCAGCGATATCGCGCGGATAAAGTCATTTGCTGCATCGGGTTTTATGTTACTTCATATGAACACATTAGAATTATTAAAAATGTGTGGGATTGTCTCGAGACTAGGGAATCAACTTGGGATTCGAGATGAACCATCAAAATTTGAGTGGAATTCCGATATTTTCGTATTTCTCAAGATTCTGAGATCTTGTCCGAATCCACCTGAATTCTAATTTATCCTAAGTTCATAATGTTAATTCGTCAATAATCATAAACATAAAGTAAATTAAGTTTTGTCTTAATGTTTTTATTTTATTAATTATATATATATTAACATGTCATAATTTAATATATAAACTCTTGAAGATAGCTATTTTCAGTATTATTTATAATTACAAATACTGAAACAACTTTCAAAATAATTTTTCATAGTTCAAAATAAGCATGAAGTGTTATTTATATTCTTAACAATTGCAACATAATTTGTGAACCGTTAGTTTCATACGGGAGTACTCGAGAAGGTATCCAGAAATGAAGTAATAAGTTAAAATACAACAAATCTTTCATCCAAATAAGTAATTAATCTTAAAATAAAATTACATAACTTATGTATGGGATCGAGTGGAAGTTACAAATATGTAAGTCAAATAATAAAGCCGGAAAAAATAAATAAATTTCAATTATGTAACTATATACAGTTTTTAACACCATAAAACATTTTTTATGTACAATTTAGATAGATTAAGTAATATACAGTATCACTTTTTAAACATATAAAAATTAATACATATATAACATTTACATATAAGTTACATGATAATAATCTGGGATGTTCTTATACCTATACTAAATTAATACATACGTCAAACATATGGTACAGTACATATACCTATAAACACAGCAATTTTTTTTAATAATAATATAATTTAATATGTAATTAAATGTATAACTTGTGCTTTTTATAATTATTGCTATAAGTCACTTATTACGTAATGATATTTAGTTCAGTATATGATACAAAAATGTCATTCTTTAACCATAATTAAATATCCTCAACAGTGATTACGTCAATAACAAACGGTATAAAAATTTTGTATATTAGTTGGCATTCAGTTCCAGCTGTATGCAATAACAAAATTTGTTTTCTTATTCTAATTTAAATAATTAATTTCATTATTTGTTTAAGTATTTATTGCAAATAGGAACTGCACAAATAATTTGGCACTGCTCAGTGTTGGAAAATATCTACATAAATATTTTTACTAAGAAGTATAATAGAATTAGAAAAGGAGAAAAAATGGGGAAAAAAATTTACTCAGCTCTCATGCTTACACTCCTTGTCAAAAAGATAACCCAGGTGTGCTATCTTCAATTTCTTAATGATGCGTGTAAAGTTTTTCGTCTGTAACATATAATATCAAAACATTATGAGCTCAGAATATGCGGTTCGTTGAAAATAATTAAAAATATTATGAGATTTAGTGTGTAACAAAAAAAATTGTTTTATTTTAAGAACGAAATGATAACACATGTACAATAAGAAAATAATAATCAACATAAACTGTAACTAACAATAATTACTTATCAAACATATATATTTATTTAATAATGGGTATATCCCCCTTTATTTTCCATTACTTCTATTATAAGATTTGGTATCGATTTATATAGTTTCTGGATATAATTTTGACTGAACGTATCCCATTTGCGTATAATTGCATTGTTTAATTCTTGTACTTGTTGATACTGCTTTCCATCCGCGCATACGCCGTGAACAAGTTCTGTCCTACAATTTTCAATAATATTAAGGTCCGGGGAGCGTGCAGGCCACGGCAAAATAGATATATTATTTTCATTAAAATATGATTGGACTAATCTTGATGTGTGTACAGATGCATTATCTTGTTGGAAGATGTAATCAGGTCCAGAAATGCGTTCTGCAGGATTATTTATTTGTTCTTTGATTAAATTTATGTATCGGACACTATTCATTCTCCCATTGAAGAACTTGATACTTGTCTTGCCAAAATAACCGATGCCGGCCCAAACCATCACGCTGCCTTCTTCCATTTGTCGTCGAATTGCTGACATTGTCTCTTTTCTTATGTCATGAAAATAATATTTGAACCCATCAGAACCATCCAAGTTGAATCTTTTTCATATAAAAATAGTACCCTTCTCCATTTCTTTTTCCAATGCATTCTTTCTTTTGCAAAGCGTAAACATTCTATTTTGTGTTTCGTTGTTAACAAAGGTTTCTTTTTCAATCGTAGCCTCTTAATATCTTTGCAGGATAATAAAACTCGACAAACACTTGAAATAGTGGCACTAACAATAGATTTTTCCATTATTTGCTTCGTTGTTAACTGCGAGTTGGAAGCTACGCGCAAGATTGTTCGCTTATCACGATCAGATAACGATGACGGTCGACCAGTACTTTTCTTTTTGCCATAATCTTCAACATTTTTAAAGAAATTGTGTATTACTTTACGACTTCTTCTTATTATTTTCGATATTTTTGCTACTGATAACTGTTGCTGTTTTAGTTCAAGAATTTGCTTTTTTTCAGACTCGTTTAATCTCTTTCCGCGTCCCTTACAAATTTATATAACATTGTACTATAATCTTTACTCGTTGATAGATCATGAACTACTGAGCAATTTCTAAACATATTAACAGAGTGTGTTATCATTTCGTTCTTAAAATAAAACAATTTTTTTTGTCACACACTAAACCTCATAATATTTTTAATTATTTTCAACGAACCGCATATTCTCATGCTCATAATGTTTTTATATTATACGTTACAAACAAAAAACGTTTACACGCGTCATTGAGAAATTAAAGATCGCACACCTGAGTTATCTTTTTGACGAGGAGTGTAGAAGCATTGTGGTTAACATATGAAACTTCTAACAATACTCAACATAAAATCCGAATAAATATCTTTTATGATGTGCATTTCCATCATAGTCAGCCTCTTTCTTGGAGATCTACTCATACTTGATTTACAAGTATTTAATAATGATGTTAAATGTTTTTTACCATGATACATTAATAATAAAATACTGCGTATGCTCTGTTGAAGATACTTCTTATATATATATATATATCACATTTTTATATGGTTACTTGTGTTGCATCTTATACTTATCAGTGCATAACACAGACTGCTCTTGTTTAATAAAAGTGTTTTCATCCATACTCTTTACTTCTTTAAACGACATGTTCTTCAAATATTATAAAAAATTATCAATATTAAGCACACTGATACTATTTCTCTCTATAATATCACCAACATTATTGACTACAAAAATATGCATACCTGATAATATAATTGACTATAGATAGTGATGATACTCATTGTCTATATCAATTATCATAAGAAAAAATCTATTTTACTTTAAATCTTTAATCATTGTTAATCCATTTCTGATTGGAAAATTGGTGGGTTGGAAGCTCTTGTTGTTTGTAAATTTTTACTTATTTCCCATTCACTCTCTGGATCAGAAGATGTATTTAACACACCCAAAATATCATCTTCTAAAGACATTTCTGATAAATTTTCTATGCTTTGTTGATCTGCATCAGTATATAGGGATTCTGTTACAGCTAAAAGATAAATATTTCACGTGTAATCTATTTATATAATATATATACAATAATCAGTATTTAAAATAACTTACTATCATTGAGGGTGTGTTGAGATAACCATGTGGGTGTATCCCATTCATCAAATTGTAATTTTGTATTATTTTCAATTTCTTCTATAGATAACATTGCATGTGAATCGGAGTCTGTAACGTCAAATATCTCTGTCACTTGCACTTTGTTATTATCATCCATGTAATAATATGCCATTACAGCTTCTTGCTCAGAAGTTACCTATATATTTAAGAAGAAAATTTACATTGTATTGATATTGATTATATATAATCATTAATAAATGTTCGTAGTTTACCTGAAGAATATTTTCAAAAGTATCATCAACAGTTGAAAGATTGGACATATTTATAACACAATTTGACGTATTACTATTATCCTCCCATGGTTGTCTGAAAGATATAAGTTAAAATAAGAAATATCATTTATTAATTAAAAAGTTTTAAAATACTATTAAGATTTATAAACTTACAATTCATTGTATTGTAATGTCAAATTTAGATTTTTCTTATTTTTATATAAATTATCAGTCTTGTCTGCTACTTCCATATCATATATGTCTAAAAAATGAGAAAGATTAATATACAAGAAAATGTTATTTTTTATAATTAGTACAAAAAATAAACAAAATTCTATTTACTTGAGCCATATTCTGTAATGTCTAACTGACATTTAATAGTCTGTGGCACTTGGTAATAGGCATTGATTTTAGGAAATAGCATACATAATTCGTTTAATAAAAATGTTCTTAATTCTAATAGGTTCCTTCGCAATTTAGGCACATTCAAAATAAACCTGAAAATAAAATAAAATATTAATTCATAGACAACTGTTATGAAACTAAGAAAGTATACGCATAGTAAAAAGAATAAGTTACAGAAGCAGAAAGTTAAGATTTTTGACATTAAATGTAAATAATTTAAATAAATAACTTAAATAACTTTTTCACAATTTAAAACATATATTATATATAAATATAAAAAATTCTATTTGCTTGAACCATGTATGTAATGTCTAATTGACATTTAATAGTCTGTGGCACTTAGTACTAGACATTAAGTTTGAGAAATATCATACTTAACTGGTTTAAGAAAAATTTATATATATATACATTTATTATATTTAAAGAGATCTAAAATAATAATGCATTATATGTGAATATATGGAATGAAACTTTATAAAATTCTTATTCAAAGTAATAAGAATTCTATTTATAGTAAGTATTTTCAATTTATGTATTTTCCAATTTCATTTTTCATAATTGTATGTTCAGGTAATATATAAGACATTTTATATAGCAATACATAAGAAATGCAAAGCTTACCAAGAAGATGTCATATTATGTCTAGCACATGACATTTGTGGAGATGTATGAAGAATATTGCCAATTATATTGTATTCCAAGGTGTGACTTTCTATCTTGTTACCAATCAGACTATGACCACATGCATAATGTTAAATATGATATTATACATAATCACAATATCAAATAAATAAAAAAAATTCATTCAATCAGACAATTAGAATATGAGACAAATTAAGTTATATTTTATCAATTTGGATGATTACGGGAATTTTAATGTAAATATGATTTTAAAGTAATATTACATAGAATGAAGTTGAAAGGTTGAAAACATAAATTTGATTCCTAATGATAACTAACCATAAAAATTAATAACCAGCATTAGTTAATAGATAGAAAAGATATGAATATACTTACTAATTTTACTACAACAACAAGTCTGTATTTATATATATTATTAATTTTTAATTTAATTATAAATCATTTTAATTACACTATTACTTTAGTAGCATGCAGTTTTAAACAAGCAATATATCATGCATATTAGTTTCTTATTCCATTGATACACACAACTCTATCAAATTATGTAAACATTACAAATGTAATATATACATTAATTATTTTAAAAATAAAAGATTCGTCAAAAAGAAAAAAACAAATGATGCAATGCATAATAATATACTTACTTTGTGAAAGTTGCATATACTACATCTGCTGGCAGTGTACATGGTAGACTAAGTAATGATAAAAGCTTTACACTTCGATGTTTAAATAACCAATTAATGAGACCTTTATTGGCAGAATCAATTGCATCTTGAAATATGGTCATAACTGTTTCAGGTAAATTAGATACTAGCGCTTCCTACAAAATATATGTGTACATTTATGTATAAAAAATATTCTTATTGTAACTTACACTGCACATATTAAAGTTATACCTGTCTATGCATTTTACATTCTAGGCATTCAGGATCATAATCCATGTTATCATCAAGAGTTTCTGAGACTACAAATGTGGACTGTACAGCTAAACATCGGGTACAATTAAGTAAATTATTGCGGTGAAGAAATCTTAATGCATCATCAAAACCTTGTTTACACATGTTTGAGAGCATCTGTAAAGGCAATTATATATTTATAATATATTTAATAATATTAATATAAAACTATATAACTGGTAATATTTATAACTAGTTATAACTAATAACTATATAACTGGTAATATTTATAACTAGTTATAACTAATAACTAATATAACTGGTTATATTTAATAATATTAAAGCTCTTTATGATATTAATGTTTAAATCTTATCTATATAATTTTGTTAATTTTTATTTCATAATATCCTTTTTATGTTATCTTATCTATGTTATTTTATTTCTTTAATATCCTCTCTATGTTACAAGTACTTCATATAAACTTACCTCTAGATTTGGTGGGAAAAGTATTCTTGCAAACCTATATATATTTTGTCTTGAAAGCTCAATACTTGTATTGGCAAGATTGACCTATTAATTATAAATGTTCATTTATTATATTTTACATACGATTTAGTAATCTATTCTTTAGTAATCTAGTAATTTAATCTTAGCAAGAACAGTTATTTATTCAATTTAAATATTTCGTAAATTATCTGAATAATCATAAGTAACTTACATGGAAAAGTTGGGAAGAAACATCTCTAGGGCAAATATCACTTTCCCCACAAAAAGGACTAATTGTAATAGTATTTTCATCAAGTGTAGGAAGATTATCACTAAAACCACCATCCATATATCTAACACCATGAAATCTTGGTGGTAAGAGACCAGAAAAAATTGGGACAAATGCACTAGCCAATAATGCCTATAAAAGAAAAGTTTCAATATTACAAACTTAAATTTATATAAATTTTTAGTTATATAAATTATATGAATTTTAACATGAATATTGTTTTACCTGCAATAAATCTTCCTTAGACGAGAATTGTGAAACAATTACATTTCTTCCGTCGTATACTCTTGTTAAGGAAACGTGAAGCTTGCCGCTAACACGAATATGAGCATCATTAGGCAGATGCTGGAACAAAGATAATATTTCGTTATATATTAAAATATTAACAACAAGAGTTCATCTTAGAAATGTCTATTGCTGTATTTAATAACTTTAAAAGTGTAAATACTATATATGTTATTTTTGCAAAATTCGAATATTTATATTCATTTTAAATTATAGTTAATGATATGTACCTTCTGTAAACTTTCTAACAATATCTCCTGTACATTAAATGATGGACTAAATGGACCAAGAGTTCGTTGTCGTGCTTCACGCGCAACGCGTAATACGTTACTTGTGATCTCCCCTATAAAAAATGTGTGCTTATAATTATTATAGGGAACAACAACTAGGAATAACTTAAAGTAAATTATAGAAATAAATCTCATTAATTAAAAATTAATTATATTAAGATTTACTTGCATAAACTCCGTTTAAGTAGAAATTTCATTTAAATCGTATATAGCGATCTATGCAATCTGGTGTAGTTAAAAACAGATCATTTATTTGTCTTTTTCCATCATAAAATGGGAAAAAGCTATAAATTGTTTTGTTCAATTATAAGATAGGAAAAATAAGAAACTTTGAGTTGTTCTTGATATTTTCACTTACAGCTTCATATTTACACATTTTTTTATTTTTTTCAAAAATCCGTAGAAGCTTTTATTACATTAACTTAACATATTTTTCGAGATAAATTTAGTATATTTTTATACCTGACGTAAATAAGAAGCAAATACCACTGATGTATTTATCTTATCCCGAATTTACAATATACTTCAATTATATCAAGATTAAATTGATTGTGATATATACATATCCCTATATCACAAATATAAGTACACGCAAAATTATATCTATAGGGTGTGTTCATTTATAAGCTGTGAAAAAATATATGTATATAGGATCAGAAAAATGAATGAATTTATATTATGAATTAACTAATATTATAAGAATATAAAATCGATATTTTTGCATATTTATTTAGCATTAATACATCAGCCAACTTATACGATTTAACGCTATGAAGCCTCATAATGAATACAGATTGTATGTAGGATTTCATAACTTCTACTATCGTTTTACATTATACTTCCATTATACAACGTTGAATCTACCTAAATTATCCTACAGTTTCAAAGTTAGACATACTTCCTACATTTATTACATGATCGCAGTTACAGTTCGTTTAAAAGTATACTATTTGGTTAATGACTTAATGATTAAAAAAATGGACAAAAATATGATAAATTCTTATCCGGCAATGTTATAATTTTCACTTTTTTCACTTTTTATAAACTCATTATACTATGTCCCTTAAAATTACCATTTAAAATTGTTCATAACATTAAACATTTAATATCTCATCTAGAAATCGTGAAAATAAAGTAAACATAATTTTTATCTATGCACAAAACGTTGAGTGCAAGATAATAACTAAAAGTGAACATTTCTATTATAGGTAGATAGAATGTGATTATCATGCCAACAGATAGGATTAAAAACGACAATAAAAGATCCTTATATTAAGTTATTGCAAAAAGAGAACAGAAATATAATAGATTGAGAAAGTTCTATTCAATTCGAACTATAAAATATTTGACATTGCTGATAACTCTTCAGAGGCTACAGATAAATTATTATCAAATGTATCTTAGATCGGCAAGGGCAACACGATAAGAAAATCTTACGAAGTAAAGACCTTAAACCTATAAAATTCAGAAAAATGTCCAGTTTGAAATCTATGGTTTATTACACCAATAACGATACACCAGTATGAAAACTTTTTAAAATCATTAGGGAATAAATTTATTGCTGCTAGGGATTATAATGTCAAGCATAAATTATGGGGATTACAAACTAACACACCGCAGATAAAATGTTAGAACAAGCTATACGATTCTTATAGACCTCCCATCCAAACCAGTGTACACAAACGTAACAAATCACCTATACAACAATAGCACTAATTAGGCTCAATTTAAAAAATACCTAGAAGCTAAATAAATAATAATATACCTCTAGATACCTCAAGTTGAATAGCCACCAAACCAGTAGAAAATGATAGAAATTATCTATCCTTCCCGGCTTATACATTGCAGAAAATTAAGTTTAAACGTAAATCGAAAAGTAGTTGGCAAAAACATAAAACACAGCTCAACAAAAGCAGATTAAACGCCATCATTAAAGAAGTGAAACAATTAATCCCAAATCATTGCAATATAGAGTTTCACGAATACATAATGAAATTATCACCCAATGAAGACATGAACTATTCACTCTGGAAAGCTACCAAAAAGAAAGCATCTACATGATAAATATTTAAAACACTACTAAAACAATTTACCAAATATCCTTCTTGGACAAATTGTAAAGTGCATTAGAGTTATAGAAGGATAGAAAGGAAAACGATTTATTACACGATTACAAAACCTTCTGGGAATACTAAAAAATACCCTCTGGCAATGCTGAATAGAGCCCTTAAATACTCCTATACGAAGAAAAACAAATTCTTTAAGCTGCTGATTCACAATGTAAAGTTTGGAGCGATTGGAATTTGGACGAACTACCTGGTTAAAATCTCTAACATCGTAACATGAAAGAGAGATTGTGAGAGAGATCATAATATAAAAGATAGTTCGATATTTTATAACATAAATATAATTTTGCGTGATTAATGAAAATAGATGCAGCCGCATCAATTTCACGGATTCCGTGGATTAGCATTATTTTGTAAAATAAAGTGGTCAATTCTTATGTATTCATATATATAGCCTTATCTTTTATCGTATGAATTGGCATTGCCTTTCTACAAAAACAAACATTCCTTTGTTTGCTTAACATGTTGCATGGTATTGATGTTATCAATACCAGAAGGGAATAGTTTATTTTCTGACTAGGACACTTAAATCACGACGCTTTGATAATTGGCATTTTTAACGAGAGAAACTACAATAATCTTTTTAACTAAAAGATGTTATTCTTTAAAGAAAAACATTATTTCATTCATTTTAGAATAAATGTCTTGATTTTTCTTCATAAAAAATTTATCGAGATATATCATCGACATATCGATTATCTTAGCATAAAAAAGAACAAGAATAATAGGTCATTGTTTTTTTAAATTTCGACGCAGTTTTAGATTACCAGCCGCGTTCAATCCTCATATCAAATTACTCGTCTGTATTTGCTGATATTAATTAGACTTTAACCATTTTTTTCGCGATAACAAAAATCCTGAATAATGGAAATAATTGATATTATCGAGCTGTTTGCATACCACGCGTTTATATTTCTTACAGTTAATTTAAAAATTTCCATTTTTTCTAAACATGAATGACATGTTACAGTTTATATAACAAATATAGTAAATATGCATCTTAGAGACCATGTAGTTATATAAGTTGAATAGATGTACTAATTTTTTTCAATAATAACCTTATACATAAATACTTAGGTACAATTACATATTATTAGACTATGGATATTTATACAAATTCATATTTTATGAATATCGTAAAAAAAATGGGACTGAAGTACATAATTGTTTTCCTTAATAAAGATTATAATAAGTACTACGTTTTGCATATTTTACATATTTTCGTATATTCTATGTATTGTCACACCTTCAAATTTTCCATAGATGAATAAAAGTCCGCATTACATATTCATATAAGAATATTGAAAAAGTAGTATACCTATTACAAATAGTACAGAATTACAATCATTTCCTAATTTACTCTGTAGCTATACTCTTATTCTAGATATACGAACCAATATTTCATTATTTCTCTGTATCTGAAGTGTTAAATATGTATTATGCACTAGCTGTCGAACATGTTTCGTTTCCAGGATATGTATGTATATTGTTTTAAATGCTTCGTAGCTGCATCACTTATCGCTTATTACAAACGTATTGATGTATATTTAATATACGTGTTATGTAGTAGTTGCATTAATCTGGAAACGACCTTAAATGTGTCTTTTCGGTAGGATAACATTGTGAAAACGTTTACGTCATAGATTATACACATGATTATAGAATGCTGTCACGCATAAGTATCAGTAATAAAATTATCATACATTAAAATTACGAGCATATATATATATATATAAATAGTGATTGACTTAATTAATATTCTCAATACGATCGAGTTATTTAATACTGATTCTTTAAATACATATGAATGAACATTAAATGTTACTTTAATTAAAAATCATATATTGTAATCAAAATAATATTTAATGCTTGATTGCATATATACATTACACATAAAAGATCTATATTGAGAAAATTCAAAATATGAATAAATAATTTTTTCGAAAATGTTGGATTCATTTATTAAAGAAGCATATTAACAATGGAATTTGATAAGACTGATTGCTACATGTATAGTAATAGTATACAATAATACACATACATATTTGAATCACCGTTTCGAAACAAATACCATCTACCTTTTTGCGATTTAATATTAACTTATTAATATCGAGACTGATTTGTATATGTATAACTATGTCTTTGATCTGTTATCGCTATATGTATTATAATTCCACATAGAGTGATACGGAAGTAATGACGCTAGAAAGATATCAGGCGATATTGTTAATTTGATAAATAAATATGTGATGTGTATTGAAGGAAATGAAATTTAATCAAATAACTGGTATATTTTTGAAATTAAAGATGTAAACACATAAAACGTAAACTATGTAATATGTGTGTGAACCAAATTAATCTTTCTCCATTTTAACATTGGATATTTCATATAAATCTTTCGCACGTATATTAGCATTTATTGGCTAACAAGTCGAAAATCCAAATTAAGCACAAAAAATAAATTAAAAATATACAAAACGATCATAAAACGTACGGAATACCACTATGGGGAACAGCAGCAATGAGCCATATAAGCAAAATAGAGACTATGCAAACTAAAATTCTTAGAACAATAGTAAACACCCCATGGTACGTTAGAAACGAAGATATTCGGAAAGACCTGGGAATGCCAAAGGTCAAGGAGGAGATTAGCAGATGAGTAAGAAGGTAAAGAGAAAGATTAGCAACGCACCCGAACCGACTAGCAGCGGAAACGATCAACACATAGAGCATAGAAAGAAGACTAAAAAGGAAACACCCAACAGATCTCATAAAGGATATAATCTAATAAACACGAAGGTGGTACCCCCGCTACCCCGTTGGGGGTAGCCACCCACATGATAATCAAACAGCCAAAAAATTCTACCAAATGTCCAAATTGGACAAATTGTGAATGTAAACAACTAAATAAAAAAAAAGAAATATATTAGCATTTTATGTATATTACGTATATGTCACAAGACGTATATATGTTTTAATGACTCTATATGTAAAACATATTTGTACCCGTATCGTCTATAAAAAATGTTCCACGTAATACATACTTATTCCAAAACATTTCCAAAGGATATATAAAATTATAATACATTTTATTCGTACCATGTTTGTTGTTCTTATTATTTAAAATGTTTTAACAACTATGTAATACTAATCGTAAATATTTAACTATGCGTTATCAGTTATTTATTATTATTACGAAATATTATGTATTACGAAAGCATCGGATTTCTAGTTGGCCATGGTACTGTACTACAAGATAGGATGTAAACACAACAGTGAATTTATAAGCGGATATATATGTATATACGAAACGATTAAGAATTTTCGCAGTCTATATATTCTGTGCGTTTACATATTTATTCCCCATTTATATTAAAAATCTTCAGAGAGTACTTTTTAACAACATTTATATAGTTTTTCAAACGATTATTTTGATATTTATCACCAATTATAAATCTTCATCTTATAAATTTTTTGAGTAAATTTTTTGAGAAATTTATTGCAATGTTTTGATTAAAAGATTAAATGAAATTACTTTTATATTCCAGCTTAAAAATATTTGATAAAATATTTTACCATTGTGAGATTTACTAAAATAAAAAATACTTCTCTTTTACACAAAGTGATAAGTTTTTATTACAATAAAAAATTTTCAGTAATGCGCAATAACTAATGCCAATATGCCTGTTATAATTGCTTCCAGTATATTGTATATTTATTCTCAGGCTTACTACAAAGAAAAGCATTTGATAAGTGTTCTTGTTACTACTTCCCATTTGCTTATTCTATGCTTGACCTAATTATGAGATTCATTTCCAGCATTACCAAGTTCATACAGCTTCTATCAATAATTTTGAAATTTTATAAACAATAGGAAATGTAATATAGAGACAAGCAGAAGTGAAATAAATTATATTTAGCTGCATATAGTGAAATAGGGATTTTGAGATTTTAAAATATAATTACAATAATTACGTTTTATAAATTTTATATCATTTATTCACATAAGTAAAAAGAAAATCATTTATATGGTCTATATAACAAATTAGTAATGATGCTTGAAAAATGTTAAAATTTATAATCGTTATTTAAGATTTATTTAGGAAATATAAAAACTGATGAAAGTCAATTTTGACAGCTATATTTTTTACATTAACAGCACATGAACATAACCTTAAGTATATATTGAGTTGCAACATCGTCATATTTTATATTAAAGGAGTGAATAAAGATATTTACGGTTTAATTACAGCGTGAAATCACCGGAGCCACCGGGACAATTTGTTTAACATGCGCGCAATGGATACAAAACGTAAGATCGTGTAATATCAGAAAGTCAATAAATCGAACCATAACATTGAAAAAAACTAATTATTTAAGATACTATATATCTGGTAGATATATATAAACAAAGGAGTTCACTTACCGAGGGGTAAATCACAAAGAAGACAACAAGCAGCGATAGCACCAGCCGATGCACCACTAATCTTATCCAAAAGTAAATGTGGAGCGTATTTCTTAAAGCACACTGCTACACCAACATGGTAAATACCAAGGAAACCGCAACCAGCAAACGATAAATTCATTTCGGAATTCTCTTATACTTTATGTCGTTTATTGTTAATTCGTTTAGATCGATTGTCAAGAATAATCATATGATAAATAAAAAATACTGATTCCCTTTCTTCGGCACTATGAACATCGCACATAAAGAAAGACAGTATGAACGACGTACTTCGCACGACGTCCGCGTTTCAACTATTAGTAGTCCTTTGCAGCAGCAACAATAGTCTCCCGAAACTCTTGAGTCTAATCTTGAATACGATTGAAAAAAAAAATACATGATGTTACAAACAGCCAGAGAGATAATACACATTTGATGACGTACGATTTGTAAATACTTGCCAAGTTTCTGATTGGTCGATTTTAATCACATCCCAATGGTGTGGTGATAGCCCCGCCCACTCAGCGTTCTTAAACTCATTCAATGTGTAATACATATTTCTACAGGTGCACGTGTTTTCCCAACAATATGATTGCTTAAAATGCGTTCATGCTCATTTAATAAATAATGTTTGACAAATCGTATTATGATTATTTAATGTAAGTAAAATTTACTGAAATGACAATTAATGTCCTTTTTTATATAAAATATTCGTTCTTATATATTTTTTTAAATATTGCATTTATGTTAAGCAATTATTAGCAATTTTTCGATTTTTACGTATAAATATAGAATTTAATTGACAAAAATAGAATTTTTATTTGTATTAATCTAATGAATATAATAAATAATTGATCTGAATAAAGTCCATGGTACAAGAGAATATTATAAGAATATTATAAGAATTTATTATAAGAATATTATAATAATATGTTATAATAATATAACAATACTAATTTAATATATAGATATAATAATATAAGAAATATTATAATATGAGAGAATGTATTGGGTTGGCAACTAAGTGATTGCGGATTTTGTCAATACCACCCAATGGCAAATAGTTGCCAGCCCAATATTTCTTATTAACAGTTAAATGACTTATGGAATTTTATGTTATGAAACTGTAAAATCATAATCAGATACTTTCTAGTTTGTTTTGGTAATCAATGAAAAATATAGATTTGAAAATGATTATTATCAAGGAGGATATTTCTCTCACGAATGCTATTAATTAATGTATGTATTAAACAAATGGTGTTACTAGATTTATATTTAAGTTAATTTTAGTATTATTTAAAAATAAATAGTCAAAATATTATAAATAAAATTTTATTTTATCTTGTACTTGGTTAAATTGTAATTGGTCTTGTAATTGGTCAACCATTTAGACTTCATTTAGGATTGGTTCGTTTTGTAAATAACAGTTGATTATGAATTGATACGGTTTTTAAGCATTTTCTATTTTGCGTAAGAAAGTTATACTTTATATTATGAATTATATTGATTTCATAAATATAGCATTTTTAATGTAAACGCTTCTTAAATTACGGCTTAATTGTACATTATCTTGAAAATTAAGTTTAACCTTGAATTTACTTGGCATACCATATATGTTTCCTATTTTGTTTCTTGAAAATTTATGTTTGATAAAAAATGCTTGGTGTATTTTATCATAGCTTTTTATATATTAAATAAGATACTTTATAAAAATAAATTTCAAAATTAATACCAATTATTTGATATTTAAAAACCATATAAATTTTAACTAACTGTTAAAAATTACAATATAGATTTTAAAACAAACTACGTATTACAAAGGAAGAAGACATTAATAGTACATGAAATTTTCCGATTAGAAAAAAAAGAGAGAGGAGAAAAGACAAGAGAAATTGCATACCGAATTATAAATATCACATTAAATTTAAGCAGTTCCAGTTTCAGTGTATGTTTTTTGACATTTTCGTATGTGACATATAACGATATAACCAATAAATGACTATATGACTTAAAATAATTTAAGAGAAAAACAAAGTTGAATACAATGGATGAAAACGTACAAACATTACATGGGATTCATGGAAATTCCAATGTATCAAATGAAATAATTTATCATGCAGTATACATACCTGAAGAAAACATTGATTCTTCAATAGAGAACAGTATTAAAGGTAAATATATAAAAATAAAGAGTTATCTTGTTATTTTTTTATAATCTTGCAACTATTATTTGAATGAAGTAAATAATTTACATTTAATTATTATAGAAAATATTCGAGTTTATCAAGACAAAGCAGAAGCTTTAAAAGTAATTAAAGAATTTAAAACTGGTCGTCTGAAATCATTTAAAAAAAGATCAGAAGCTGAAGAGTATGCTCAAACTGGCTTTGAAAAATCAAATTATGTGAATAGTACCTTAATAAATGCAACTGTACCTGTAGTAGAAGAAAAATCAAATAATTTTAAAGCTCCACGATCTCAAGATCTGATATGTTTTAAAAAATTAATTAAAGATGGAGATTTATATGCTGTAAAAACTACAGTATGGGAAAATCCGCGTTACTTAATTGGTAGTGGAGATACACCTGCAATTCTGCAAGTAAGTTTATAATTTATAATCATGTTTAAGAAAGGTATAAATTATCTAATATGCATATATAATGCTATATTTTTTCATTATTACTTATTATAGGAAGGATGCCGTTATAATGCATTACATATTGCAGTTAGGGCAGACAGACCTGATATGTGTGAGTTAATATTAAACACTGTTGGAAACACAGACTTCATAAAATTACTTTATGGTGATGAATGCAAGAGTTATGTGGATCGTGCACAAATTATGTTAGATTTATATTTAAACACACCTGACAAGGGATTAAATGAAACTCCATTACACTTTGCAGTCAAATTTGGTTTAAAAAATGTAGTTCGAATTCTTGTTTCATATCCATGTTGTATAAAGACATTACCAAATAAATATAAACAACTACCAATAGATGTACGTAATAAAATATTTAAAACTTTTCTATTATTGCTTTTGATTTATAATCTTTGTTATTTTCTATATATTTTTGTAATTACCACTATAATATATGTTAATTTAGTTTGTGTTAATATTACAGATAATTTGTACTAGAACATGTCAAGAAGATGAAGGATTAAAAAAAGAAATACGTTTGCTACTAGAAGATCAGTATTATGTACCTGTATTAAGATCAGATGATAATACATTACAACCTGTGATTGGGGAACCTTTCTCTCCTACTAATCTTTTGGTATGTTACAATATTTCAATTTATATCGTATGTCTATAATATTTTATGTGGATAACATTTTTGTAGAGTTTAAATACCGATCCAATTAGTCCACGTTTAGAAGTACGTGCGTTTGCTGGACCAATGACAAAATCTCGGGCATTAGAATTTAGAAAAAAGTGGAAAACGCCACCGCGTCTTCGTATGACTCCTATTAAAAAAACTGATGATGAATCTAATGCTATAGATAGTCCCACTAATAATTTAGCTTTAAGATTACAAGATGTAGAAAAGGGACTTGAACGAGTTGGAAGGTATATTTCATAGTAAATTTTAAGATTTATCATAATCATTAAAGATTAAAAAAGAGAATTGCAACCCAATTTAATTTTTAGAGACTTGGCAGAAGAGTACCAAGTATCATGGAAGGAATATTGGCTATTTTTAAACGATTTTGCAGATTTTCGTACTAAGGAAGGTTTAATAAAACTTGAAAAATATTTAGAACATAAATTTCAGAATCAGTTACTTCATCATAACCAGGTACAACAAATATTCATTGAATTTTTAACACTGTTACGTCGGGCGACACTCTACCTAGACCAGGCCATACACCGCAGGTCAGATGGGAACCAGATGTCCGCTCATCCTTATTGCGTACCCTCAATAGTCTTAAGGACCCATCATAAATCTCAGTAATTTGCCAGCTAAGGTCCTTCAGATCGAACAAATATCTTTGTTTCTCAATCATTTTCTGTAGATTATTGTCTAGCAAATTACTGAGATTTATAATGGGTCTTTAAGACACAATAAGGATGAGCGGACATCTGGTTCCCATCTGGCCCGCGGTGTATGGCCTGGTCTAGGTTCTTTTTTTTTATTTATTTACATTTTACAATTTGTCCAGTAGGACATTTGGTAAAATATTATAACTTAGTGGTATAATAATATAACATGTGGATGGCTATCCCCAGTGGGATACCATCTTCGAATTTGACTGATTTATTTCTTTAGTGTGGTGAGTGTTTGTATGTTAGGTTATGTCCTTTGTGAGATCTGTTGGGTGTTTCCTTTTTAATCTTCTTTTTATGTTTGATGCGCCGACCGTTTCCGCTGCCAGCCAGTTCGGGTACGTTGCTATTCTTTCTCTGTACCTTCTTGCACATCTGTTAATCTCCTCCTTGACCGTTGGTATTCCCAGGTCTTTCTGAATGTCCTCGTTTCTAACGTACCATGGCGCGTTTGCTATTGTTCTGAGTATTTTAGATTGCATTGCCTCTATTTTGGTTATATGGCTCATTGCTGCTGTTCCCCATAGTGCTATTCCGTATGTCCAGATTGGTTTTATGACCATTTTATATATTTGGTCTAGGTAGAGTATCGCCCGATGTAACAAACATTCATTAAAAATTATTATACTTCTTACATAATTTTTTCACAGACATCAAATGAGAACCTAATTAATTCAAACGAAAATTTACAAACGAAATCGCAAATTGATGAAATAGATTACTTATATAATAAATTACAATCATGGTCATTGCTTACATCAAATGGTGAAGAACAAAATAATGTAGGTAAGTCTAGAATGCTTTATAATCAAAATTCATATTAAAGTATGCAATAAAAAGTATCTATAAATATGACGTTTTATTTTTTTCTTTAGATGAACTGGAATTTTTTACACCGCCATCATCACCAAAATTAACGGTAGATAATTCAGATGATGAAATGCAAAATGCAGAGGAAGGACATGGGACATTTCTAGAAGGGTAAAATATCACATGAAAATAAATATTTTTTTAGCAAAATAACTATTTTATATAAACACATTATAATTGCTATACATATATATTTCCGTTATTTATTATTTTATAGGCCAGTGCCAACAAAGTTAGATCATGCTGTTTATAATGCAGTATCAACATCACTTAATTCCATTACATATCCAAACATATATCGTTGGCAACATGACATGCAACTTGCTATGAAGCGTGATTTACATAGGTATCGATCTTTTATCTTTCTATACTTGTAAGAAGTAACTAATATTATATTTTTTACAATAATATAATACAAATTATAATTTGTTATTTTTCTAATTACATAGGTATTAATTATTAATACAATCTAATTTGTTGTTATTTTCAGAAAAAATAGCATAAGGGGAATTAGAAGAAAATTGATTATGAATTTTTAGATATGTGAGATATCAAGATGTTAAACGATGTAAAAACTAAAACTATAAAAAATTTTTATATTACACACAATAAGAGTTATTTGTTAAATAACATTAATATACTTCAAAACTTATTTTAAGTGTACTAAAAAGCGATATATTTTCATAAAATTTTATATATGATTAAAATAATTTATGAAAATTTTATATATTGTTTTGTAAACTACCATTTATCGTTAAATTTATATATGTAAGGGCGTTATTATGTATATCTTTATATATAACGACATTAGTAATTACGTTACACATTTAATTTTTTAAATTTAATATTTATGCACGTACTTGCTATCAGTAATCTTTATTCACAATAATATTACATTTTTTCTTAACAGACCATATATGATCTTTCTTTCAAATGATATTATAACTTGCATACACTTTTCTTTTGTTTCATAATATATTTATACATACATATGTGAGTGTATGTGTGTATATATATATGCATATATCTATAATCCATACCAAATTATTAATTTAATCAAAGACTGACTGGAGCTGGTGGAGTTTGCTTCAATTGCAAAATAATTGAACGCATTCGAGAAACATCTTTTGAAGTGCGGGAAGATTTGGGATTAAAGTCGCAAAGTTTTGCAATGCGTTCCCATTCAGTTCCTGGTTCCACTTCATCAGCTTCTGCTACGAATTGTTTTTCTGCGTTCCTAGAGATAAATCCATTATATTACATAAGTTACAACGTATAAAAATTGAAATGCGACAATACTTGAACATTAAATGCACTAATGACATTGCAGTATATGTATTGAATAATTTTATTTTCGTTTCTTACATATAATGTGTGCAGCGACGCAAATTCGAAATTTTTTCTGTAATTTTTATTCACATGAAAATATGCTTTTTGTTTCTTGTTTTCGTTTCTGATAAAATGTATCACGAAAGTTATAATCTACGTAACGAAAATTGATACAAATATTTCATATAATTCTATCTATGAAATTGAAAATCGTAAATAAAGAGGAAACGTTTATATTTTTGTATCCGTTCTTAGATAAACAAGTTAGATAACTTTACCATACTTTAAATTACCATAAGAGATATGGTAATTTGATGTTATATAATGTATACATACAATATAGAAATGAATAATTCCTATAGTATTTATACGTTTGAAACATTTTAATATATTTGATAATGAAATTGTTAAAATTTAATTGTTGTAACATTTATGTCAAAATATAACGATATAAAAATTATAAAATATTATAATGTTTTAACATGTATCTTTATGATAATTTCTAATGTAATTAAAGTCAATAAATGTGTGGCTTACATATGATATGATTTGAAACAATGAGATCTCAAGTATAATTGCATCAAGCACAAAATATACGAATTATTACAAAAAAGCAGCTAACATATATGAAAATATTTCCGATACCATTCTGCAAGTTGCTTTATAAAGTGAATAAGCAAGCTATATTATACAGCAATGCAATGCAATTATACATGCAAAAAAATATAGTATAACTTACTTGGCAGATTCCCTAAGAAGCAGAATGAAAATAATATAATTGTATGTAGTACATATTTTAAATAAAATATTTATAATTTTATACAGAATAAGACTTTTAATTGCATCTACAGATATGCGATTAAAAGTTATATTTATAAAAAACATATTGAAAATATATAAAATAAAACAAAATTAAATAAATTAAAAGAGAGGGAGGAATGGCAATTTTAAATATTACCTGTTTGTAGTTTTTGTTTTACTAATAGCTTCTGCATGATGTTTATACCATTCTTCTAATTCTTTTCTTGCAGTTTCTTTCCATTCTTCCTTTTTCTTCTCTTCTTCTGCATCTAAATAAATTACATATAACAATAATTAAATATTAAAATTATGAATGTTATATAATGGAATCTAGCTAAAAGAAGATATTTACCTTTTTCTTCTAGTCTAGTTTTTTGTTCTTCTCTCCATTTTCGTATTTTTTCAGGTTCTTCCTTTACAGGTGGAGGCTTGGGAGCAGTTTCTAAAAATATTTTTAAAAATATAACATCCCATAATAAGTTATAAATGATTTAATAAAAAAGCAATAAAATATGGTTTACCTATTACTGGAGGTGCTTGTGTTTCAGAAGGTTGTCCAATTGCATCTATTATTTCAAAACTACCTTCAGCATCACCACCTGGGCCAACTTAAATTTTTAAAGTTTGGGATAATTAATTAGAATTACCCAAATAAAAATATATTTGTAATTTATAGTGATTTGTTTCATTATGTGTATATTAATATACAGTATAAAAATGAAACATTTTGTCGATATTAAATCAAATATTACAAAAGACAATAAAATGATAACTTTTCTTCTACTTATACATATATTGAATTTAACTACCATCTATATCAGATGCCATTGTAGGAGCAGACATAGCAACTGGTGGAATTTCATTTTCAAGCCCTGCCAACTGATCCTGTTCCCTTGCTACAAATTCTGCCACTGGATCTACTTCTTGCTCATTGACAAAGTTGTCACCAAATGCCATATCCATTTTGTCTAATAAGAATATCAAACAAATTGACAAACTTTGTATTAATATTTTTAAATATAAAAAAAACCCTATGAATATAAACTTTTATTTTATACAAAATTCTCATACATTTATTGTTTAACATTCAGTCAATCAATTTTATAAGAGACAAATATATATTACTGTTACTATTATATTAACTACTTATTATTATATTAACATTTTTCACTTTCATTTTATTTTAATACATTAACTTTCAAATCAATATAATATATATTACTCATTTTATAGGTTAAATTAAAATCCTATAAATAAATTTGTTTATCCATCAAAAAACATAAGTAAAAGTAACCTAAAAGCATGTATTTATTCATTTAAGATATGATTAAATTGTATAAAATCGAAAATATTGAGTATAATATGCGAAATAAAATGAGAATATTTATTTAATGATAAACGTAAGAAAATGTTGAATCAAATATTATACCTCAATAATATTATGGAATGTGTAATTTTTATCTCGGGAAACTCCCACAACTGTCTTTTCGTTTGATTTCTATTAAATATCAACTGCAAATTGTCAACGTCAATACTAGTAGAGCACAACGCACACATGCGCACAATTAAATATAATGGCTAAGCAAGAGAAATCAGTACTACCAACATCAATAATATGAAGAGAATATCTTTAAGAATACTCAAATGTTTTATGTATTTAAAAAAACACATGTCATAATATGTGAAATTAATAATATTGTTTATTTTATGAATAATATTAGTAATAACCTAATTCTTCTTGTCATAGCATATGAAAAAAAATATTCTACTGAAACAACTATTTCAAAGTTTCTTGTTTAAATTTGTCTAAACGTTTTAACATTGAATATTGCTATTTAACTATTAACTTCCTGCTTAATTTGCTTTCAAAGTTTGTAATTCAAAGTATGTATCATAACAATTTGATTTCGTCATGTCTTTTTAAAAACATTACACAATTATCGTATGAGATGTACCTTTATATATATCGTAAATATTATAATTAAAACATTCAATATTATAATCGAAATACAACAAAAAAACAAAATTATGTGTATATCCCTTTTTAATATGAACATTATAGACACGCATAGTGTATCAAACACTTGAATACTTTTGTTTTGCTCAGAGATCATGCATAAAATATGATATATATTTTTAATATTTAACGAAAGTATCCATATGAACATTCGTATAATGTATGTTTTAAAATGAAAATTTATCTGTAAATGTACGTGAATGTATAAACAGAAATGTCTTTAAAATAGCATGATCTATGAAATGTATGTACAATAGAAAGTGATTAATAACATTACTTTTGTTGGTTACACCATAAAAGATCGTAAATAAATAGCTATGTCAGAATCCTAAAAATAAACGAATGTTATAATCATTTTAATACATAAACGCGTTTCCATCACAATGATGTATATTTTTAGTACAATGTGAATAATAAATACAGTTATTGTCTCTTACACTTCCTATTATTTTATGACAGATCACTGGCAACAAAATTTAGATATCATGTATGTAGAGCAAGTGTTCTGTTAACAATCGTCTAAAAAATGCATATAAAAATACAAATTCCTAAATAACATAATTTAGAGCTTCATTCGTTAATATAATGACGGAGCTCTAAAAACAGTTATTAAAATTTACCTACAACCTATAAAACGTATAGGTGGTGGTGGGATATGAAAAATAAAGTCAATATGCTTGTCTAGGCTAAACATAGTGACCATATGTTAATAGAAGTAACTCGTTCATTTCATTTGTGAAAGAATAGCTCAGTCTTGCCCTAATCCCCTCCTTGTCTTTCAAAACACGGGATTTACAACGGGAGGTTCGTTATCTCCAAATATGTATAGATTTTTAGATTTTTCTATTTCTGTGTAATGCCTATTAGGCATTTTCTTCTTCATCTTCAGAGCTCAGTGTAACATTATCAATACATCGTGGTAATAATAATGCTACATGTCCATATCTAAATAAAAATATATTAGACATAATGATAAAATCATTGATTTAAAGGATAAAAAGAAAAGAATTACTTTGAATATTAAATATCTAAACTTACTTGCTGCTTTTGTATTTTTCTTGGATGGCTTGTTGTAGAATATTTAATGCATTGCAAAAGGTTTTGTTCAAACACAAAATGCATTCTTTAAGATCCTTTAAGCTATACCCTGACGATAATTCTAACTCATGTGGCCACATCTCTTCTAACAATGTATGCCGTGCAAGTGCAATTGCAGATGCAGCTAAATGACTAGGTAAAAATTGGAGATATGGATCTCCCTCAAGCATTGATAATTCACAGAGATACTATAAAATTTTGTATGAAAATTAACATATATTGAGAACACAATGAGGAAATATATGTAATGTATTTACCATTGCTAAAAATTTAATTTTTTCAGAAAGGTTATTACTAATACAATATTCCATAAGGAAGGTAAGTGGTGTTGGAACAGTTAGATCAAAAGATAAAACCCTCAATATTAAATGCTCCATACGTAATACTTGTTTTTTCGTATATGTGTCATCTGTGATATATACAAATTCGCCTACATCAGGTGGATAAATCTCTTCGTATTTTCTAAATTATTAGTATAATATTATTTTTTGAAAAACTAAAGACTAGATATAATTAATTAAATAGATATATAAATAAGTGAAACTTACGCAGCAATAAACATAGCTGCTGTACCTACAAGTTGTAATTTTGCTCTTACAACGCTCATGTATGATAAAAAGCGATCTATATATGAAACAGCTAAATAAAGTGTTTCTGTCTGTAACCGATACTCTTCGGCAACTTCTACGAGCCAATCCACTAATATCGATCTCATTGAATATGTTATATCAGGTTGTTTCTTCATATAGCCTGGTTTTGGTCTATGCTGTGTCTAAAATAAAATATTTTATTAAAACAATATGTTAATATCTATTAATTACTCTAAATTTAGAAAAAAATTTTAGGTAAATACATACTTCTGCAGCACGTAAATAATTATATATATCAGCTCTATATTCATCTACATCAAAAAAATTCATTCTCAATTCTTTAATAGACTTTCTTCGTTTTTGATGGTTTTTCTTTGAGGAAGACAAATAAGAAATTGATTTTTCTAAAGACATTGGACTGCCTTGTGAAAAAATGACATCATTTTCTTTCTTTTTATTTATATCTTCAATAGCATTATAAAATGTTGGTAAATTTGAGACAGTCATAGGATTCACTTCTAACCTTGGCTTCTCTCTTTCTGGTTTCACATCTTCCTTCTCTTTTATTTCTTTCTTATCCTTTGTGTCTCTAAGTGCAACAGAAGTTTCTTCTTCTAACTTATCTTCATAGATTTTAAATGTAACTTCCTCCTTTTTCTCATCATAAATTTTAAAAGGTTCAAACTGTGTAGGTATAACAGCTTTTGTTTTTGGATACTTTTCATCCTTGTATATTTCCTACACAAAGTCAAACGAATATAATTACATATTTCACTATTAACATTGATAATAAATGATTTTAAGGTCATAAAAATGTTGTACAGCTTCAAAAATCACTTTCTACAGTTTGATTAATGTGTACTATAAAAATAATAAATATCGAGTTTTCCAGTGTAGAAAAACGCGGGAGGAAAGATTACGAAATGTATACATACTGGTTTCGTATTACGATTACAATTATTGTGAAGAACACCTAAAACTGCACGTTTTGTTGGCTGCAATGTTTGACTTTGAAGAGGCACGGAAATATTTTCTTTGCCGCGACGAACATCGCTAATTCGATTTTCTTGATCCTCGTGTACTCGAATCGTGGCCATTATTTAGTTCCAATTTTACACCAAATCTTTTATATATAATTCGATTCTTCTCCTTTTCTAAATTATTATTACTTTTTAAACACTATGCATGCCCACTTCTTGTTACAATTAAGAGTATTTACCGTCCATACATGGCAGATAAAATTTCGAAGCTCTAAGCAACCCAACAAACTTCAGTTGCCGTTTGATTTCAAACAAACGTAACTTCAACAGCTGGCGATACGTTAAAAGCGTTGCTCAAATAGACCAATGAGAAGAGCATGTCTCTTATAAATTGGAAATACACCAATCAGATAAATAACGTGTTAACTTGCGCCTTTAAAATTATCCTTGCTTATAGGCGGATATACACATTAATGTGCGATAAAAAAACTTTTTTGAATATAAAAATTTGTTATCTATACACATTTTTAAACGTATGAATTATCCTTAAATTTCTTAAGGCTTAGTTTCATCATATAATATAGCTATTTCAAGTGAATGTAGATAACTAAATGTAAAAGCCATACTTTAATGATTGATATTTGCATTTATTATCGTATTATGTAAAAAAGGAGATATAGTTTTTTATATAATTTATTTATAATGTATTTTAATTGATTGGCTAAAAATTGAATTGGTTAAAAAGTTGTACTACTAAGAAAATTATTTAAATTGAAAAATGAAAATGGCAAAATTATTATATAGAAAAATGAAATAAATTATATGTATCGTATTTTTTCTAAATTCAATAATATATAAATTATAAGTTAATTATGAAATAAGTATTATATGTTTATTTTTCTTCTAGTATAGTATAGATACTATTTACACTGAAAATGACAGTATAAAATAAGGAAATATAATCCTATTGAGAAGGGAATGTAAAAATAAGGAAATAATTGGTAAAATAATCAGCTAGCAAAATAAGTATTAATTATACAATATCAAATTTTTAAATTGTACAAAATATTTCAGATCAACTTTCTAATATTTTTTACTTTCAGATATCGGAACTTCAAATCGATTTATACATCTTGAAGTTTGTTGTTCGTGACTACTGAGAGCAGGCTCATCGGTACTGATTGCTATTTGCCGTATAAAAGGTTTATTTGCGTACAAGTTCGTAATGTTTTCACGATTTTCTCGACTACAACTAATACCGTGATTGGTTTTGCAATCAAAGTTAATTACGATAATATCGAGAAGTGTATAATATCGGCATATATTACGTATTTCTCGTATAAACAGTGTGTGAAGTTAGAGTCTTAACCTCGTAAATAACGTTTCACATTCGACGGTATATCAATCATATACTGCTTAAAATTGTAAAAGTGATTGAAAAAGATTCACATCAAAGAAAATAATAATGAGTCCTTTAAATCGAGGACCTCTGCTAGGGCCAAGAGTCCCACCCGCTGGTATACGACCTCCACCACCTCCTAGATTTGGTGGTAGACTTCCACCTCCTGGTTTACCTCCAAGAATGCCACCACCTCCAATGAATCCAGTTTTTGGGCCGATAAGACAAAGATTACCACCACCACCACGACCAGTTGGAGTGAATCGACCAAGTGGACCAATGCCATTATTTGGTCCAAGAGTCAGAGGTATTGCTCCTATGGTTCCACCGATTAGTTTAAGAGGTGTAGGACCTAGAGGACCATTAATGAGGCCTTGGCATAGAAGAGCATTACCTCCTCAGATTTTATCTCATATGAGACCAAGATTTTCAGTTGGCAATGGCAATGCAAAAGGCAAAGCACTGAATAATGTAAAAAAAGTCAGTAAACTTGAAGTAAGTATGAAGTTTTTTAATCATCTTGATATTTGTAGAGTTGAGCAAATAATAATTCTATTACTTTGTCAAAACATGTAGTAATAACTGCATGAGAATGAAGGCATGAGCAATGAATTTATTTAATTTATTGATTATTATTTTTCTTATTTAAATATGATTTATTTGTATTTTAGTCTCAGTAGTATTATGAAGGAAATAATTATCTACTTTTTATTCTAAATTGTCTTTTGTATTTGAAGTCACTTATTTCAGATTGTGGTATTTAAATAAAATGGATTTATGAATCAATCTAAAATTAGTTATTATGAAACACATGAAGGAGAAAAGTTTATGTTTCTAGATATAATTATTAAAATTCTTCATTGCCTAATAATAGATTTCTGATAAAATTTAATGTATTGATTGACAATAAACAGCAACTTGTTTTATCATATACATGTATATGCTTTGATATCTAAAAAGAAATTAAGAATACAAATTTTGAAGTTATTTAAATTCTGACTAAAAGATATTATAATTATTTAGGAATTAGAACTAAAGAAACCATGGATGACTGATGAAATTCGAAGTGAAATACAAAAGAAAAATAAGTTGTATGCTAAAGCAAAAAAGAATAAAGATGCAAAAGAATGGGAAGAATTTAAGGATTTAAGAAACAAAGTAACAAGGATGATCAGGGATGCTAAAAATGATTATCTTGCAAAACATCCAGAACAGGTATTTTTTCCATTTAATTTTTGTACATATAGTATAAAATAATATTCTTTTCATAACTAACAATTTATTAAGGGAGATTAAACTATACTTTTTTGATTAATAGTTATTTCATATATCTTTTATTTAAAATATGTTATGTACAAATTATGTAAAAAGAAGAAGGTGTAATTTTTATATATAAAGTAGTAGCCCTACAATATAGGAAAAATTACAACAGTAACTAAGTTTGCAATTTTGATCATTTTATTTTCTGCATAATACATTTTAAATTATTTTAATAAAGAAGAGTCAATATTTTATATATTTATAACTTGATATTTTGTGTACTATACATTTTCCTATAATGTTTATAGATATTATACTACGATTAAAAATACAACACCATTTACAGTTTCATATCTATAGAAAGATTTGTTATATACTTTTATACAATTCAAAAAGTTTGTGAAATATCAGTTACAGGATTGGTAATCTGTATGGCTGTGTGGGATTCCAAGACTTTTGAGTTTCCAAGTCTTGAGACAATTCTGCACATTTCTAATAATCAATAATTATTGTAAAAAATGAGTATAATACACTAACTTGTAGCACATCCTTTTTAATAGTTTTAACAATAGCTTTACTATTATTACTTATGTAATAAATATTTCATTATAATGAGAGGACAAAAGAGGTAGACCACCCTGTAGAAATAAGTAACAAGTAATTGTACATGCTTTCAATGCAATTAATATCTGTATTCTTCTACTATTTGTGAGTATTAACATAATAATCAAAGACTGTATTTGGTGTATCTTATATCATAGGTACAATAAAATTCCACTTCATTTGTTTTAGCAATTTGCACTAAGTATTTTTAAAACATTTCTTAAGATTTAAGGGTATTAATATAATATATAAAATAAGGATTTAGATTTATTTGTTGTGAGATGATTTATATATGTATTGACATGCTAAACAGTTATAGTTATAATTTATAAATGTAAATACTTTTTTATAATATTCAAATCATTTACAAGCCAACAATATTTAATTGCATTATAATAATTATATATGTAGATACATTTATTTCATTTATTTCATTTGTATTAATTGTTTTGTTTAAAATAATATATTTGGGATTATAAAATATTGGGATAATAAAAGTATTTTTACAAAAAGAAGATCCTAAAAAAATTACATTTGTCTAATAATAAATTTTTAATTTTGATAATAATACTACTAATATATTATTTATGTACAAGGTAAATATTATTTGCATCATTTAATTGGCTCCTGTCATAGTTGACAAATTGCTTTGATTACAGGGTGGTCAAAAAACAGATGATAAGAATACGATCGAATCCGAGGGTGTTCAGAAAACTGAGAATGCGACTGAGCAATCAGAGCAAATGGAGCTAACGGAGGAGATGCAGCCTTCCAGCGAACAGGCACAGTCTTAAGCTTCAGGCTACTCCTCCATATAAACAATTGAACAGTTGAAATTACACAAGTATTCTGTTTTCAAACTTCAGAACGATTTGATTCTTTCTTATTTCAATGTGCAGTATATTGAGAACACTGCAGTTTAAATACTTGTATCATTTTTAATCACAAAATTTGTATTATTATCCGTTTTTTTGTCATTTGTAAAATATCATTTCTTTGCAATATAAGTTCATTCTTAGCATTTATATTATAAGTGTGTAATGTTAAACTATCATGCTAAAATATTTTGAGAAAGTAGAGTTTAATGATGAATAACATTTGAATAATAGATATTCTCTTATTTTTAGTAATACTTATAAAAACTAAACTGTTTTTTTTTCTTACATCATTAGTATATGCTTATATATAAATGTAAAATTTTGTATATTTCCTATACATATACTTTCATGTTAGAAGTATTAAATATCTAACCTTTTTTCACACCAATATATCTATATAAAAATCTGGCCTTTGTTAACTCTGTTATCATAAAGCTCTTTAATTGCTCTTTGGCCAGTATACAGTGCTGCAAGCTATAACATTCTTAATGGAAAATTTTGTGGAATCGCTAAAATATTCTATGACATACAAATTTCATTCAATATAAAATGTTTCTTAAGTATTTTCTTCATAGCTTGTGGCTCTGTATCAAGATATGACAATTTTTGTAATTGTTTGTTATTATGTGCCGTAGTATTGAATATTTTCATTTCAATAATACATGACTTCCACAAAATATAAATTCAGAACAAGATAAATTTGTAATTAAGATACGTATTGTAAGAATAAATCGTATTTCTATAAGTTCTAAATCTGGTGTCCCCAATTACTCTATAAACCACAAAAAGAATTCTAATATGCGTTCAATAATCGTTCTGAAATATGAAAATGATCTTTTAGATTTCATGCATCAAATAATTTTTATAAAAGTATTGTCTTCCTAAAATTTTGATCAATTACACGTTACATCATCGCATATAATAAAGATATACTTTGTTTAATTAATATTATGTGATAAGTAAAATTATTAGATCTACAATATTAGATATACTTTTACTTCAAAACAATTTAAAATAAGAATTTATTATATTGCTTAAAAGTTTTAATGAAGGACTTTTTATACTGCCAATCTAATTCTATATTTTAGGACTATAATATTTACATTTTTTACAAATTACTTTCTACTGCTATACATTTGTGGTAACCATAAAATATTTTTTTTTGTAACTATACACAAAATTTATCCTATGTTAATTGTTGATTTAAAATATGAGATATAAATGTGTGTTTATAATACTTATGTAAACTTAATAAGTGAATTTCTGAATACCCTGGAAAAGATTTTAAAATGTAAAGTGTAAGCAATAGTTGCATATAACAGCAATCATACAAATAATCATTATTTGTAATACATTTTTATATTTACTTATATACATATATGAAATATTCATTTTACTCAAATAATTATGAAAAAATACTTCTATAATCTTATAAATGTTACAGTACCGTTAATAATTCCTATTAATTTTTAATATCCTTTTCTACAAACTTTATATTGAGAATGTAGGTATGTGAATGTAGATATCTCAATTAAGAAATAATTTACATTATCTACTAATGTAAAACATCTTTGTAAGCAATTACTCTATGCATAACTTTATATCTAAATTATTCAAACTAAAAATCTATCATGTCCTAAACAAAAAAATTATTTTAAAAAATACAGCACTCTTCGAATTTCAAGTAAATATTCATGTATTATATGGTACCAAAACAAAAAATTATGAAACCATGGAATTAATGTATAAAACAGCATTGAAAGAAGTCAGCGAAGTCTCACATATTACTACTTTCATTAACAGTTGTACCTCAAGAAGTATTTTTGCATTGAATTTGAATGTGAACAATGTATAAAAAATATTTGAAATAACTATTTTTAGGCTCATCTTTATCCAAGTGATGAAGAACCATATGATCAAAGAGATGAAAATTACATCAGTTCAGAGGATGATGAATTATTTTATTGTGAAATATGTGATAAAGACTTTTCATCAGAAGATGCTCTTTCTGAACACAAAACGGGACATAAACTTTGTGGTATTGATGGATGTACCTTCTCTGCTCATCCATTACTTATTGAAAAGCACATTATTATGCAACATAATACTGGTTTGTATCATAAAATAAAAAATGTATCAACTCCAGAAGAGATTGAGAAGTGGATAATGGAGCGAAAAAGGTAAGTTATAATAATTTTTAAAGTTGGTAATAATTAAGATAATTTGTATGATATTTAATAATATTGTAGGAGATATCCTACAAAAGCTAATGTTGAATTGCGAAAGGCAGAAGAAATGGAAAAGGTACAAAGAGGAGAAATAATTAAACAGAAACAAGAGGTTACTAAACGGAAAAGAAAAAATTTTGTACGTTCTAATAATCAAAAAACAGCAATAAAGAAGGAGCCTATCAAGATATCGAACAATTTTGTAGAACTGAAAGAGAAATACAGGGGTGTATATCAATTTTCTGGAACATGTGAGCATTCTATTATTGTGTTCATGTAATTTATATATATATATTTTAATATTCTTTTTTCGTTTTTAACATATTTATATGAATAATATTTGTAGTAAGCTTAAGAAATGAAAGTTTACAAACAGAAGATCAATCTAATAATGATATTAAAGATGACTACAAGGAAAATAATAATTATATTTCTGATGAAGAGGAAACATTAGTTGCATTACCAAAATTTACTATTGCTACTTGTAGTATACCCAATTTAGTAGCAGATTACAGAAGTGCTTCTGAGGAAAGTAGGTATATTTATATTAATTTATAATAAACTCATTATTCGTAATGGAGAAATTATTTAATGTTCATATATATTTTACATATAAGTTCTATAAAATAATATTTGTAGGTGATGCACCTGAAGAAATACCACTTAAACAAATAAAATTAGATAATGACACAATAATAGAAGAAAGTAGTGCAATGAAAAAAATGGTTGATAAAAATAAAGTTGTTGGGAATAATTTGCAGTCAACAGATACAGTTCCTAAAATTTCTAAGATTAAACAGCCTATTACAGTAAAACGAAATTCAAATACAACGATAAATAAGAAACAACCATATACGTCCCAATTATTGCAAAAATTACTTTCAAGATCTATTCAACATGAGAGAAATTTAATTTGCCAGTGTGTAAAATATATAGTAGATAATAATTTTTTTGATTAAAATTTTGTAGTTTAATCCGTAATGTAGATATTTGTTAACTATCTTCCTTTATATCAAAATATATCTTTTATTAAAATAGAGCAAGGATAAATGAATATTATGATATATAATCATTTATTAAATTTTATAGGTTATATATTTACACCAATTAAGTTTTGAAAGAACGTTTTTTTTTCTTAAATTGTTTCTTCGGAATTTCTGAAGCATTATCATCTTCTCCTCCTCTCTTCTCTCCGCTTTTTATAGATATAAGATGCTTACTTTTCTTTCCTGAAAGTGCATCATTCCAATCAGTTTCTGTCCCTTTAATTGCATATTGTTCTAAGTCTTCTCTTTTCAATTTTTCCAATTCAGCTTTTTGTTTTGCTTTTAGTTCCTAAATATAATATAATAAATTTTATTATAGATATATTAAAAAATATTTAATATATTTGATATTGTAAAGAAAATAATCAAACCTTAGCTGCAGATTCTAATTCATCGTACAAACTTTGTCCATTGATGGGATTCAATTGCACTTTTTCATTATCAGTTTCCATTTTCATCATGGTGGTTTCAATAAAATTCTCTGCTATTCTATTAAGGCATTGTACAAATTTACGTATTGTACGATTGAATAAACCAAGTAACTGTGTTGGTGGTAAATCTAATTCTTCGGCTAATTTATCAACAGTTTTGTGTTGCAAGCCTAATCCTAATAAAATTGCCTAAGAATAAAAATAGGAACATTAATAAATATCATAAAAAGTTATATTTAAATACAATTATTTCAACGTTATTAGAGACATTATAAACATCATAAATACCGATTGCACTGCCGATAAATTAGTATCACCCATCATGTTTAGAAAGTATGTACGTGCTAACGATGGCAATAAATCCATTATTAAATGATAGTCCGCCATATTATTACCATACATGGTTAAACGTTTTAGATCGTAAGATGTAAAATAAATATCTAATATATCTTTCGTCAATGCTAAAGAAAGTAATTATATATATTATAGAGACAAATATAAACATCAAGGCAAATATATCATTAGAAATGCACTAACTTGTAATCTCTGATGAAACAGATTTGTTAATCAATATACTTAAAGCCAATGAGGACGAATACATGTTAAATGATATAGACAACAGATTTATAAATCGTTTACGAAAGTCATTCCAGTATGCTTGTAGCCACTTAACATCTTGTTCAGAATTTATTTTGTACAACATAATACATGAATGTTCACCTGTAATATCATTTGTTGTTTGCCTAAAGAAAGAAAAAATAAATATTTACTTTTGTTTAATATATGATGTAATAATATTAATAAACATTAATGCTAACCTTAAATATACTGGTACAAAACTAGCTCGTTTCCAAAATTTTAAGAGGGGTTCAGTAACCCCAAAAGACACTCCAATATAATCCAAACTTTCTGGGCGTCTTTCGCTTAGTTTTAAAAGAAGTGGTGGCAGAGAAGCTCGAGGTTCTAAAAGATAATTAATATAAAATTAATGGGATAAATTAAAATTATATAATGTTTAGTATATAGTACAATAAATTTGTGCAGTTACCTAATCTTTCTTCTAACAAATTCACTTCTTCATCTTGAACTTTTGATATTTGTGTTGTGCATGTTTCTGGCAGTGTTTCGTTAATATTCAGTATTTTCATTTCGTAATATTGTTTCAATAATTCCAGTGCTCTAGCACCATATCCCATCTATATCAAAATATTTATTGAGTACAAATTACTTTCATTGATTTATATGATGATATACACTTACTCCCTGATATTCAGGATGTGTTGCAATGCGGACAATACGTGCTCCAGCCAACGCCGGAAAATCTTGATCTTGATATTGTTGCGCAATAGTCCATGGTATAAGATCACCAGCTGCTCTACGCCCTCGAACTAGTCCATCATTTATAGTATTTTTACTTACTTCACCTTCTAAGCAAATCTACATATTATAGAAATATTAGAACTACCAGAAGTATTGAAGTTACATTATATACATATTATATTATATTACTCACTTGAATAACCACTAATACCTCAGGTAACGTTTTCTTGTTTGAATCTATTGGACCCAAAAGACAAAATAAATGATGTGCTGGCGCATCAGACATCATTTGTAAATCATTTGGACTATTCTGAAACATTATTAGAAATTCTGTGTCTTTTCAAACTTTAAAGGAATGAAAGAATATATTTACCTTATAGTGCGAGGCGACATAAAGAGCTACTAATCTTTGCAAAAATAATTCAGATGCTTTGTGATAAGAAAATAAGGTATCTCTAAAAAAAAGAATGTAATAATATGAAACACTAAACATTATACAAAATAATAATTATTGTTGAAAACTTAATTACCTATTTATGTAATATAACTGACACATATCAGGAGGTGGGCATCCAGATAATATAGGTGTATTTGTTGTAGCATTTAAACATAATAAATCGCACAGCCATTGCTCAACAGAATCTCCTGGTTTATAACGAATAGATTCCTCTAAAGTCAGTTCATGTAACTGCCTCCCAATAATAATCTTTTCATTTTGTTGTTTCTCGTGACTATTTGAGCCTATAGTTTGACTTCTTAGTTGTTGTAATAGTTTTAATGATAAAGATCTACCTGTTCCTTCATATCTATTAAAAATATATAAGTTGTATATAAATATTAAACCATGATTAAAAAGATAATTGAAATATAAGATATAATTACCCATTAATAGTTGATGCAAGAAATATTAAATAAGGACCAAGCATAGCTTTCACATAGGGGAGAGGTATTGCTGCAGCTTCATCAATTACAAGTAATTCAGCTTGACTTAATTTGTGGGCATCAGTAGGATGAATGTACTAAGAAAAATATATTTCTTGTTAATTATATTTACATTATTATTTTGACAAATTGATCTTATATATCAAAAGTATACCTGAATTGTTTGCCTGTGATCTCGAAAGACATTTACACGTACAGTAGCTTTATTAAATTCAGGATTTGTAGATTGTACAAGTCCATAATCAAGATGTTCTTGATATCCTAATGCATCAAATCCTAAAAATATAAAATAAAATTTTACTATATTGAAATATGACATTACCTTTTAATATTTACCTTTAAAAACGAATTCAAATAGCGTATTCAAATTTTCTGGACTTGGACTTGAAATGTAGATGTTTGAATAACCAAATGTTATGGCACCAGCAACAGCTAAACCTAATGCTGCAGATTTTCCACGACCTCTGGCTGCAGTTAAGGAAACAGTGGATCTCAATGTTTTTTCTGATATGCATTCAATAAATTTAAGAAGTGCTTTTGCCTAAAAATATTAATATATCTTATATATCATATATTTTACCAAAATATACATATTTATTTATTTTATGTATTAAACCTGATCAATTGTCTTGCAACAATTAACAAGAGAAGAAATAGGTTGTGTATCTTTTAAACTTTCTTTCAATGCATCTAATTCTGATAAATTTTCAGAAGAGGTTGGTTTTTCTATGGATTCAATCTTTAAATTGTGTGATGATAATGGCAATACATTCAATTGATCATCAACAACTAAACATCTTTTACATGAAGCAAGAGATAATAAAAATCTTTCATTAAATCGACCAACAACATCCTAGAATTAGATAAAAAATATTAAGAAATTATTTAAGTTAAAATGTTATTAGTTTACAACTTACTTAAAACTATTGTTCAAATTAAACAAATCTGTTTATAAACTAATAAAATAAAAATTAATGACATACTTTATGTGCTTCTGTACGAAATCTTTTATGCACATCCATATTCATGGTATATAATTGTTTTAAGGAGTTTATTGATTGTAAAAGAAATACTATAAGTCCTCCTCCTTCAATAGTTTCAATAGTTCGTGCTAATAAATTTGGTGTAATTGCTTCAAAATCCTAAGAAAAATTATTTTCTGTTAAAGTGATCATTTATGTCCAACTTAAATAAATGGAAATCTTACTTGTAAAACACACATGCCATATGTGTTTCCCAATATTTTATGTGTTTCATGATAATAACAATATCGTATATTAGTAGAAACAACAAATAATTCAAATGGGTCATCTTCATTCACATCCAATTTTCCTGATCTAACTTTCTTTTGTATGGATTTCATTCGCTTCTTTCTATGACTACTAAAGCCTAAATCTTTCTTATAACACCAAAGAACGGAAGGTCTAGCTTTTACAATAGTCTTTGATAACATATGATGTAGTAAAACAATCTAATAAAAAATTGTAATTTTAAAATTTTTAAAATTTATTAACACATATAAATTAACATAAATATATAACAGAAATTTAATTATACACTTATATATTTATTATTTACAAATTTAATGTATACTAACCTGATCTCGTGCTTTTTCACCAATAACAATAAACATTGTTCTATGTCCCGTAACAACACCATTTTCAATTAAAACACGAACACGATTATCTATCTTTTTTCGAACCATTTCGAGGATAAAATGCTTCTCTCTTGTCTAAATTTTATTCGAAAACGTGTACTACGCGCACAGTGTACGTTTAAATCACAATGCTCGTATCCATCTTATATCCTTAATGTTAACCCACATGTACAATAAATTGTCACTAAATATTTTTATGAAAACATTTAATTACTATAAAAAATAAATAGTGTAAAAATCATTAATTTTTATAGCTATACGATTTAATTATATCACAATAATACATAATACATTAAAATTGGACGAAAATTAAATATTTAGACTCGATTCATATTAAAATTGAATAGTATGTGAAATTTATATATTTCTTTACTTAGGTATCAATAATTTGACTATACGTATATGATTATAACACGAATAAAGATTTTGATTATTTATTTAATAAAAAGCAAGAAGCATAATTATATATTTAAAGGTATTTTGAAGGGTAGTAATCTTTACGTGGATCTTAAGTAGAGCAAAAATATATAAAGCATATCACACGTAATTGATTTTTTCCGCGATTACATATTATTCATAAAAACATGAATATTTTTATAAAAAAAAACATTTGAGAACTTTTATATTATATGAAGTGAATATTAAGAAAATATTTTTAATTTATTTAAAGTACTTTTAGATAAATAATGTAACTATTAGTTGTACTTCTTATCATAAACATATTACAGTTGGTTTCAAATATTATTGTTTTTAAAAACTGCAAAGTGCATGTCGAATATTTATAATTATAACATACATAAATATGTCATAGATTAATTATAAATGATTTATTTATAAATGTAGCCCTGTAGTATATTTATAAAAAATGGTTGAAAAAGTTTCATTAAGAAGATCTATTGCAAAACTGGATTGTCCAGCTATTATAGCTTTTGGCAATCCTTTGCTGGATGTTTATGTAACAATAAAAAATGATGATTTGTTGAAAAAGTTCAATCTTCCTACGGATGGAGAAATAGAACTTCCTGTTGAAAAAATGCAGGAGTTGCTGGCGGATTTACCACTAGAGTTAATAAGTATATTTGTTAATACATGTTATATGTTCACATTGTGTATATTTTATACAAGTATTTATCTTTTCCTGTGGTTTAAAAATCAAAATATAAATGTAATTGATTTGTTTGTGTAAAAAATATACAGTGCAAACATTGTCACTTTAATATTTATTTACAAATTTTTTTAATTCAATCAATATTGTTTGTTTATTAGTATCATTACTATAAAAGAAAACAACACAATTACATTACTAACAATTTAAATGTCATTAATGATATATATGAAATAGATCACGACATAGATTCAGTGCTGGAGGATCAGCACAAAATTCAATGAGAGTTTTACAATGGCTTTGCGATGATACTCATCAAAATCAATATACTATATATTGTGGAGGACTTGGAAATGATTCAGGGGGAAAAATGTTGGAGATCTTAGTTAGATCAGCAGGTGTGGATGTCAGGTTTGTAGATGCTTTAAATTTTCTGTCTCAATTTATTCTGTTTATGATATGTTTTTAAATGTACATATTTTTACAGATATGCAATACATCCAACTTTACCTACAGGACATTGTATAGCATTGACAAGTGAATCAACTCGTTGTCTTGTTGCCAATATAGGAGCTGCTGGTGTATATACTCTAGATGACCTTAAGAAAACCAATTTATCATTGGATACAATAAAAATAATTTATATTGAAGGATTTTTCCTAACACACAGTTTTCCTTTAGTAAAAGATCTTGTTAAACAAGCAGAAGAGAGAGACATAATTATTGCTTTCAACTTAAATGGAACATATATATTTAATGTACGTAAATATTCTAAATTTTAACTAGTAGTTTTAATCAATGAAACGACAAAATTATTACATCTAGGGTAATAGTATTAGAAATTAATAATAATATTAAATCAACTTTTGTAGGATCATCACATAGCAATTTGTGAAATGGTAGGGTATGCAAATATTGTATTTGGTAACGCAAGAGAAATGGAAGCTTTGGCTCGATCATTAAATGTTACATATGAAGATGTAACAGATATACCATTTTTACTGAATAGTTTAAAGAGAATTACAGTTAATGTTTGTAATACAGTCAATGAAGATTGGTTGCGTCATGGGGGAGTATTTGTTATGACTCAAGGTGGCTCAGCTCCAGCAATTACTGTTTGGGGAAGAAGTCAATCTGTTCAAGTATGTTACAAAGAGAGAAACAATTTCCTAAGTTACAAAACTGAATGAAAATTCGTTTATATTTTATTCAGGTACAACCAATTAAACCAAAGGCTCCTGTTGTAGACACTACAGGTGCTGGTGATGCTTTGGCAGCTGGTTTTCTAGCCGGCGTTTTAGCTCGATGGAAACCAAAATATTGCTTAGAATATGGTTGCAAAGTAGCATCATTTATGGTAACCAAACTTGGTATTACACTACCAGATAATGTACCACCCGATTTATTAGAATAACAATGTTAATTACGAACGAAATGGTTTATCATTAAACAATACTTATCTATCTCATGTGAAATTCTACAAGTAACTTTTACTCAGAGTTTTATTAGAAAAAGAATTGTTGTGATAATAGAAATATAAAGCTTCATATTTATGTTTACATCTTAACTACATTGTAGCTTTATCTACAACTGTTATACGATTGTTGTAGAAACAAAGTTTTAGTTTATTTAATATGTTATATCAATGTTAGATTTATAAAATTTAAAAATAATCATTGTTTTTATTGTGAAAAAAGTCATATCGTATATCTATCATATAGATTGGTGCCAAGGGATTTACTTATATTGTTAATTGTATTTAAAAAATGGTAGAATACAATATCTTTAACAAATTTCTATTAACATTAATAAAAAGAACAAAATGTATAACTTTGTTCAGATATATAAATGTTTGTCATATTGCATTGTACAAAATCTTATAGTTTAAATTTTTAAACAAAGAGAGTTTAGCTGATAAAGTTTATTATACACTGGGGAAGATGCTATATCTATAAAAACTGATGTACAAAAATATTGTACAAATTTATTTTTACAAATAAAATTATTTTGAAAAATATCTCTTCATTTTTAATCATAAGACATTTTTTAATTCAGTTAAAGTAATTTTTTTCTATATAATTTTAAGGTTAAATACAAACATATTCGATTGGTATTTATTTCTATATTGTTTCAATATCTTATTGAAAAAAGAGTAAGAAATTATTAAAAAAATAAATACAAAATTTAGTATTGTTTAAAATATTATTTTATTTTATTCAATATTTTATTTTAATCAATAAACTATTAATTCCAGAATATATAAAAAGTTAATTTTAATGAACGTACTGTCAGTCAAAAAATATAACAAGGGAGAAAGTTAATGAATTTCTAATCGTGTTTGCGCTTTAATTTAAGTATAATAAAATGTTATAAAATATTTTTTCATAAAAGCAGGTGTATTTAAATTCACAAATACTCAAATACAAAATGGCGCAATAGAAGTGTGCTCTTAGTGCAAGTAAAACGAAGCGAGGAAAATAATTTATTTTTCTATGTGTAATAGACTTGACTGAAATTAAGAATTTTGAAAATGTCTATGGTAAGGATTTAAATAATCTTCATACATATGAAGTTTCATAGTAAATTTCGTTAATGTATTTCTATCATTAAAGTAATTTATACGATTTCGAGTAAAAACACCGTTTATTGTATTTCCTAACCTAACTTTCATGTTAAAGTAGTAAAAATAATAATATTTTAAACATGCAATCATTAATTTTGATATGATGAGAAAAAAAGGGAAATTAAATCATGAATGCAGCTTATAATATATATCTATATGTGTTTATATGCATATATACAACGAAAGTGCACAATTTTTCATATTCATAATTAAGATTTTATGTCTTTTATACTTTATTGGTATCAGTTTATTTAAATAACGTAGTAAATTAACTTTTTTAGCGACCTGATGATCATAGGAGAAAATGGAACAGAGAAGAGTACGAAAGAATAGCACTTCAGCGTCTTCAGGATGAGATTGCTGAAGAAGAGTTGGGAATTCCAAAACAACCTGCAGTAAAAAGAGAGTTGCTCAAACAAAGGGATTATAAAGTTGATCTTGAATCTAAATTAGGAAAAAGTGTTGTTATTAATAAAAATACACCATCATCACAAACTGGAGGGTAAAAATACATTTTAAAAAGTCTCTTTTATATGAAATATAAGATACAAAAATTGTAATTCTTGTAAACGTATTATACTTACAGGTACTACTGCAATGTTTGCGATTGTGTTGTCAAGGATTCTATTAATTTCTTGGATCATATCAATGGCACAAAACGTAATCAACTATATACATTATTTTTTATTTTATTACATTATTATATTATTTTGTATACTTCGATATTAATTGCTTAAATAATTATCTTTCAGATCAACGTAATTTGGGTATGTCAATGAAAATAGAACGATCTACATTAGAGCAGGTTAAAGCACGCTTTGCAACGAACAAAAAGAAATTAGAAGAAAAAAAGAAGGATTATGATTTAGAACAGAGAGTAAAAGAATTAAAGGAAGAGGTTTGTTTTATCCCCTGTATTCTTTTTGTGCAAGTATACTTTATTTATTACCTAATTTTTCATAATCAAATATTTTTTATTGTCCACAGGAAGAGAAGATAAAAGAGTACAGAAAGGAGAAGAGGAAAGACAAGAAAAGAAAAATTGAAGAAATCAATGAAGATAATGGTGGACCTTCAGATGAAATGGCAGCGATAATGGGTTTTTCAGGTTTTGGTTCTAAAAAAAAGTGACAATGAGATACTATCGGATTATTTGATGAAAAATTGCCTTCTGAAGATGTATCTTAAGAAAAGACTATGATGTTATTAATTTCTTAAGAAATGTTTCATTTGAGAATTAACATTGAACACTACAAGATCATGGATAAAAAAGACTGATCTTATTATAAAGATTTATCTTTGATATCAATATTTAAGTTTCAATATAATGTAATTTATTTCCTTTTTCTTGCATGACCAGTGTTTAAATGAATAGATAATTTTTATGTATATCTGATATAATGAACAGCAATTCATTTTCTAACACAATGAAAGTATGTTGATTTAGCATATAAAACAGTAAAATCACTATGGAAATTATGTGAAATAGCTTTAGCCTTATGAGTCACTTGTCGTTAATGTACTCTAGATTTACTGCAATACTAAAGTTAAGCTTTATGAAGTGTATTTACAGTTTTCCTGGACCAGCAATGTAATGAACATTATTTAAACAATATTGTAATTTGTCAATAAAAGTACGAGATTTTATAAACATGGAATTATTGTCGTTTATAAAACTGCATTTACATTATTGTACACGTGAAGTCTACGATAAATAGCAAGTTTCAAATTTTTGATAAAACGAAAGTGGATGCCTCTGAAATATTCGCTGCTGTATCGTAATCATTTCTACAACTTTCTTTCTTGCACTTCCAATCTCTCGTTCCTTATCTTACCTTCGAAAAAGAGGAAGATAATATCCACTCGCAGCTTACCTTCACGCGCACACATGCATATTCGACACACACTTAGGTATATTCTCACTCTTTTTCTTTCTGAAGTTGCAAGAGAGAAGGTATCCAGGAGAATTGAAAGCAAGTAAGTATGTAGGCTCCTCCTACCTAGAACTAAACTCTGGGACCGTTTTACTTGGTTCATCTTAGCATCGTAGTCCAGTGTAGTCAACACTTGTGATCACGGAGCGTTCACGAGTGCCGCCATTTATCCGAAGGTCGATCATTCGTAGTCAAGAGATTGGAAGCCGTAGTCTCGGAGGTCGTTCCTCCGCGAGATAGTTTGCACGTGATTTCTGATTGACTATAGTCAGTGCACGTGCGTTAGTGGCACGCATCAATTTGACGTTTCGACGCTTCTTTTGCTCTTTACAATCCATAATGTGCAAATAAACAGTAAAAATTTATACTTCATCATATACTCAAGTAGTCGATACTTTACTATTTTCGCTCTTCAAAACTCATAACGCGTAGATAAATAATAAAAATTTATGTCTTTAGTCATATATTCAAGTAGTTGAAGAATTAAGTGTAATGCTGCAAAATATAAATTAACCTAACAAATTTGAAAATTTTCAAGAGCAACGTAAATCAAGAGTAACGTTCGAGTTCTAAACAATGAATGGAGCAGCGAGAATTTCAAGAAAAATATGATGTTTCGTGATAGTTGTCGAAATGACAGAAATCAAGCAATTCTGACAGAAGATTCGTTGTGATACAACGCGGATGAACAACGATTAATTTGAATGTCTTCATGATAGATTTTACAAACGTGAGTGCTGGTGAACTATTATTCCGTTCTATGAAAAATTCGAGAAATTTCACTTAACGATGCCACGAACTCTCCATCCCATCCAGGAATGTAACTCCGGAAAGTCAAGTGAGTTTATATATTTAGTTTATACATTCATACATTGCGGACAATAAAATATTTTATTATATATTATTATTATATATTATATATTATTATATTGCCACAATTTTGTAGAACATAGATATTAGCTACATACAGTGAGCCACGAAACTATTCGTACGCAAATTAAATACACATGTTTCTACATTACAAAATTATTATCTTATTATTTCATTCATTTTTTTAAATTCCCGACTGTACGTATAATTCTGTGAATCGTTGTATGGTTTGAAAACTAGATTAACTTCACTACATTAATAAATTTAATATGATAATAATAGAATATGGCACATAAAAAGATAATTTATTTGACGGAAATGTTTGAAAAAATGTAATTCAAATTATTCTTAACGATTATTCGTAATCGTTTTTAATGAATGAAAAATTATCTTCTTCGGAGTGTATTTTAACGGATCATATGAAGAATCTCTTTTTACGTATTACAGATGTTCGATGTTTCTTGTTCTGAAACGACGTGCACTTTCCCTTTTCTTTTCCACGGAAGTGAAAATAATCGGTCTAGAATGAATTTTTCCCGTTATATGCCGTTTGCTTGCTTCTCTCCGACTTTTATTTTCAGAATTTCTGTTCACTCGTGCGCGATCGATCGCCACAATCGAACCAATGTACCGAAACGATCGATATATCACGATGAATTTCTCGTTTGTCTTAACTTTTAACCTAAAATTGATAAAAAAATAGAGTAATGAATAGAAGTATTGGCGCAGACTAACTTATCTCATAAAATTCTGTGTGAATTGATAAAAAATCATGATTCTCTATTCAATCCTCTGCAAAATATGAGAAGTAGGGGTTAAAAATAGATATGATATCGATTTTGGTTTATAAAACATTCTGAATAATTGTTAGAAGGAACTGAAATTTTTGTCCGCGTCTATATTGAGGTAATAGAAATTTTAATAAGATGTATTTTATGCATTCGTAATAACATTCACTAATCTCCTATTATAATGTTTTATTATAATATTATAATATTCTTTATATATATAATATTCTTATATTAAGACTAATATTTTTAATATTATTATGATTGTATTAGCAATATGTATTATAATGTTAACGTCACTAACGATATACAACGCCAGTGATTTCAATGCCTGATAAGAATACTGTGTCGTCATGCTGAACGCGTTCGTTACGTACCTCTATATACCAGTATTTTATATGAGTGGCACTTTGAGATTAATTTAGATTTATTTTAAGTAACGAAATAAGTTAATGTCAAATTGACGTGGTTAGTTAAATGAATCTCAGACAATTATTGCTTGGAATAAAAGTAATATTGCGTTCACGAATGTAATATCTAGCTGTGTCTTGTGATCAGGCTTGATCGAGAAAGTAAACGTCGAAAGTCGCCGACAGAAGGTGTTTAACGTACGACGTTAGTTTTAATGTAACGATAGCCATGTTCTATAGAACTTTCTGAAAGTCTTTCAATGTCCAGTTTTTAAGAGTGGTACCCATAATGACGTCTCTCGAAATTCATACAACACTGTCCTCAATCATAACGGGTTTCTTCTTTGCGGGCCGAACTAAACTAGAAACGTGTTCGTTTTTTGTCGCGTAATGTGCTTTGGCACGTGGTAATTTCGATCGATTTTTAATCACTGACCTATCCTTCTTACATGTTGTTGTATTCATTCTTTTTCTTATCCTTGCTTATTTTTTTGTTTGAACTTTACTCTTGTTGGTTTTCATTTGTATAAACTTTTTGTCAATTTCCAGAGTTTATATAATAAAAAATAATCAATTTCTGAAGTTCATATAAGAACATAGCCACTTTTCCAATTCTGCATCAAAGTGTGGATAGGTGCTACAAGAAATCCTTTTATTTTACCAAAATTTGATTAAGAAAGAAAAGTGAAGAAGAGAGAAACTTCGAACGACGAGCATCCAGTTTAAAAAAGTTTCTGTTATCAAATAGAAAACGAGAATAACAATTACCAAGTTTAGCAGAGCGAATCTAGGTTTACCGTCACGCTGTTGTTTCAACGTGGACACACGACGCGATTAAATAATAATTTTAATTGAGTTACACGCGTTTAATTGTGGAGGACTTTTAAATATCAATACTTTGCGCACAAAGTATTTGTTAAATTACGATATAATCGACATGATAATGATCACTTTCGTGATCGAATAAATGAAAAATATTGTTTCGAACATGAAATCATTATTACTTACTTGTATAGAGATACTTGTATAGAACTAGAAGCATAGGTCGTGTTGAATGAAGAAGTTGTTTAGTTTCTGAAATAACAGTACCATGACGTTATAATATACAACCAATAACTGTATTGCGAGTTTTAAGAATCGCACGTCTCCCAGTGCGACATTGGAATGCAGTTCTTTGAACTATTCGGTCCTTATAAGTTCTTTGTAATGACAACGCGTCGATACATTTTTTGTTATTGTGCTTTCTTACTAATGATTATGATAGCATATGTTCGATCATTTATATCCACTATTTGTTTCGTTTTAATAAATTGTAGTTTAAACACGTAACGATATTTGTTAGTGCATTGTGATATATTAGATATAATATAAATGTGTTATCAAGCCTGACATAATTTGTCAAGCATTTTCATCATCGTTATTCAAAAAGTACTATATCATCCTCAAAAAATTCGCAGTTACGTTAATTTATTTATTCATTTAACGTTAATAATTATATTCAAATAAATTTAGTCTATTTTATTGTATCATCTTGCAGTGCTATCATCTTTGTAATAAATGCATTATAATTTATTGGTCACCTTGTGTAGCGTCTTGTCACGATGATACGCGAGTTTCTACAATGGCCGACGTTTATCAATTTTTCTAGCGGTATATTATCTACTGTCCAGCTATTTACGAACGAGCATGCTCGCCTAAAGCAAAACGCGGAAGAATTTGCCGTTGGAACATCGGTATAGCTAGCTAGTGATTATCGGGCAGAATGCTCCGACCTCTAACACCTGTTAGAGGCTCGTCTCTCTCTCTCTAAGTTAGTTTTGCCCGTGGATAAAGGGTCTCGAAGTTTCAGTCACGTCTCTTCTAAACTTATGGTTCACACGTGAAAAATCCGTGTTTCCACTTTACCATAATCGGTACCGAGGGTTAACGGTCTTTCTTCTGACTGCAATTTTCCGATGATAACAGTTGCTTCTCCATAGGAAAACGACACACTGTATATGTCACCGTAATTGCAGATATTTTAATACTGGAAACATAATCGCACTTACTAATTGTTAGGTTTGATTGTAATTAGGATGGTAATATATTATTTGATATCCACTTGTGAGAATCGCGTTGAATGAAATGCCTATGTGGCTGTTGGTGTGTAAAAGTAGAATACATAGAAAGAAAAAACAAATGATGAGGTGATAGATTTGTAAGAATATACAGGGTGCTCTGGAAAGAAGATTGAATAATTTGGAAAGATATGGCAGTTGAAAATTGTAATGTTGTAATTCGTAACTTTGAGAATTTGATCACGTATTTCAACTCTTAAAAGTATCATTTCTTTAGTTTTATGATCAATTAAGTTATAATTTTATTGTCTGCCACGAAGTAAAATACAACATACGTGTTATAGATAAAAATTTGCAGCAAATTAACTTTTATAACTTTTTACTTACTATCTACTCAGTAAAGATATAGATTTTTATCTCAAATCAGTTCTGATGATCTGGTGATATGTATTTATAACAAATTTGCGAATCTCTGATCTACATTAAGATTGAGAATCACTCTTCGTATCATCATATCATCTCAAATTTCCATTATTCTTCTCTTTTATTACATCTAACGAACGAATAAAATAGATATCTTGAACGTCATCGTTGCTGAACATTTTATTAAAGTAACGATTATTCTCGCGGATATAAGCAGCGATTTTATCCAGATAATGGCCCGTAACCACGACGAGCTTGATTAATGAGATGTTACGTCAACGAAACACGTTTTCTGGAAAATCACCTAACCCAGATGATGGAAAAGGTAAAAGCTATCGCTCCCATGAAGGATGTGAAACCTTTTTCGTCATTCTGGTCACGAACAAGAGCCAGATCCATACGATCGACCTCCAGCCACCTCCACGACCACGGGACATTGTTTCTGGTAAAACTAAAGCCAAGAAACGACATTTACCTTTTGTGTTTGATCGGGTGCACTCGTCGAAGACGGAGCTTTCAAAAATGCTTAGAAATACGAGAAAAATATAAAAGTGTCTGTTAGTGTCTCCAGCGCCTGGATTTCATCGATAGAATCATTTAAGGAGTTGGCAAGAAATTGCTAAAGAAGAACCTGGAATTCGCTTCATCGAAGAAACATATGTTTTACAATTACGGGTCTCTTTAATTGGTGATTTAAATTTTAGTGCAACGATCAGAGTTATCACAATTTTGAAAGATTGTATTTTCAGTAGTCCACGAAGGTATTCGAACACTTATAAAAACCTTTTATGAATATATTATATGTATTATACGAAACATCTTGAAATTTCACTAACACTGTAATGAGATTCGATTATTATAACTATATTGGAAACAGATCTGAAATTGTACGTAGGAATTACAAGACATTTAGTGTAAGCATATATGTATTTCTTAGAGATCAGGAAAGGATTTAAACAATGAGTTATTGGTACTAAATTTTACCAATATCGGTAAAGTATCTCATTACAATAATATATACAATTTATATATAAAAGATTTCTGTAAGTGTTCGAATATTATTGTAAGCTACTGTGTATTGATCCAAAAATTGCAATTACTCGTAGATCAATCATTGAAGCTTTAAATCAGAAGCACTTTGTATGTCAATAAGTTCATGCCAAATTCACGTTAATCGTGGGTGTCCTGTAAATGCTGACACGTTCAGGTCGCACCCAAAGACATTTGGTCTAGAAGACCGGTGAATAGCCTTCGAATATGTTTGTCACGATTTAAGCGTGACATCCGGCGAACCTGATCACCTAGATCGTAATCGAAACACCTGACCATGGTGGCCGAACTAACTGACATTCCCGTTGCAAACGCAGAACGAAAGACACCAACAGCTGATCCGCAGCAGTTTAGGTGCTCGACTAAACCAAAGAACAGACCGAAGTGGATTCAGACTGCTACTCGCGAGCCTATATACAGTGTTCTCGACAGCAACGATTCTGCCAACAACTTACCATCTAACGTAAAAAACAAAGTGGTCGTGATAAGCGCCGTGAAAAGTGAAAAACCAAGAAAAAGCGGTTACGAAGTATCTCGAGCGGAGCAAAGGGGGCTTCCATACGTTTGGCTACCGACAGACAGTAAATTAACGTTTCAAGACTCGACGATACTCGAAGAAGATGAGGATCCTCTGTATAGCGTGGTGAAAAAACCAAAAAAAGTTCAGTTAAACGAAACGTGTTGTTTCGAAAGGAAACTGCAGCCGATCAAAGAACAATCGTCGGAGGAAAGGCAAGCACAGCTGGAGGTTTGTTCACGGCAAGAGGAACTTCGCCGCTGGTTACAGGTCGCGTCTCGACAGCTACCGGAACCGCGACGTCTCTTCAGTCTCGGTGAAATGTACACGAACCACTTGGGAGAGTTTGATCAGCTGCATGCGGATTGGAAGAGGACCGTGGCGGTGCCCAGAGGAATCGTCGGTTTGGTAGGACCTTACCGTGTTTACCAGAATCCGAATGAGAGAAGAGAGTACATGCTTCAGGAGGAGGAGCTGGTCGAGGAGGTGGTGGATTCTGTGAGTGAAATCGCGGCTCGCGAGAACAACGGGACCACTGAACACCATCAAAGAGCTAAATGGCGGATAAGAGAGGACGACGAGGAGACCCTGGTGCCTGATATTCGGAACATAGCTGGTCTCGAGGGATTTGCTACAGAGGCGGACAACAAGGATTTATCGGAATGGAAGAAAGTTGACGATCAAACTACTATTGATTATAGTAAGAACGACGAGGCGTTAATATCGAAGGAGGAGGATTTTAAGGGAAATATCGGTGGAATCGTTTCTGGCAAAGAGGAACGAGCAGTGGATGTGCCTGAAGAAGCTTCAACAGTTTCCACGTCTTCGGCAATGGATAAAAAGGGTGAGAGACCGATTCTTCATGTTCTGTTCTGCTAATACAGCCGTTTATTCGATGATACTCTCGGTCTAGTAGAGGGAAATCGGTGGTAATCTCTTCTCAGTCGGTGATCTCTTCGATCTCCGGCGATCCGGTTGAGTGAAAGATGCAACTGCGGTGAGATCATCCGACACGATGGTTGTTCAAGTACAACGGTATAACACTTTGCGCGCGACATAGTTTCGTTTGTCAAGACGCGATGAATTTGTATGCAAGCTGTTCGTTAGTCGTTGTACACTGTACGGTATCGGGTCGGCGACCAAAAGAAATAGCTAGCGGTAGATCCGACGTGAATCGTGCGTATACGCGTCTCGTCCACTTGATACGTGCGAAGTTTTCTTTATTAGCAATGCATTCATTAACCAATATTCTGTTTGTCGGACTGTTTTCGATACTAATATCTAATTCGATCGATGGTTAACGGTTATTGGAACTAGCTGGCAAGGTGTTCGATGAAATCTAGGCTGGAAGTGTGAATAGCATTTAATTCTCCAATTGATTAATTTTCTATAGATCGAATGGAATAACCTACTTTCCTTTTTAAAGAGCTGCAGTTGTTTTCCGCGATAGGTGAATTTCATTTGTGGAAATTTTTTATTTATTCTGCAGTAACAGTGTTATGAATCTGGGTGTTGAAACTAATCAAAATAAATCTAATAAAATATTATTTTGTACGTGGATCAGTATAAAGAATTTATCGTATATGAATTGATATAATTTGTGTTTATTTCGATCGATATCTTTCTTTACTGCTATTTTCCTTCAGAAAATAAAATTATAATTAAATCGATTATGAAGCTATAAAGATGACACTTCTAAAAATCGAAATAGACGATTAAATTGAAATTCGTAAAATCTTAGCTTTACAATTCTGTGACTTTGAATTTACCAAATATAATAAAATTGCTGTAGCGTGGATGAACTATGATCTACAGAAGAGTTTCCATTTTAGTCAATCAACTATCTTCGCTGCTAAAGAGTACCGTTTGTACCATGAAACATATTATAACGTTGTTAACTGATGGATAATTAACGTGTACAATACACCTGCATTATGGCATGTCGGCGATGACTCACGGTACATGCCGGTCTTCAACTTTTCAGTGGCTGCAAAAACTCTTCAAATTAGCCTGCCACAGAGCCTATTAACCCCATCCTGCCTGTTATGCGGTATTTTCATACCGCTGATTAAGGATTAAAGTCGCACGTATGTCGTGTTTCAATCTTCCCCCGTGGAACACAGTAATCGAGTTTTCACCATGACGAGGATTCTATTTGAGAATACATCGAATGGCTCTCATGGATCTCATAGTTCCAGTACTTTTTATCGCTGTCTGCGGTAATGAATAGACGGTTTCAACTTTCGCTGTTTTTGCACCTTATCTGTCTTATTTTCCTCCCCTTTATGGCGTAGACGTGTATGATAAGTATCATGGATCTTTGATCATGGCGTTTAGTGAATTTTTATACGTAGAAATTAATGATGAAATTGAGTTATGTAATGGGTAGCGTAAATATAAATGACAGCTGCATTCAAAGGATGAAAGGATTGATAAAAGAAAATGTTATAATGAAAGAGAACTATCGAAATAAATTTCGGTTGTTTTCTTCTAGTACCAACTTTCTTTATTGTGATCCACAGATGATAGTTTTCCGAGATAAGACAATAGACATCGTTTTAACGAGAAAATAAGTTGATTTAGTACCTTTTAACATAAATATATTAAATTATCAGGTAATATTTTCTCCCAACTTCTCCAGCCATGCGATGTCGTATTGACTTTCTTTTATTTATATTCGAGGGAGAATAACAGTGATACGCGTAGAACGAATGATTTTAGAAAATCTCGAGCGTTTCTCGATTCATTCAAAGTTAACGCTCAATGAGAGATTAATCTTTTTTTCTAATTAATACTGATTACAGTAATAGAACATGTAACACAAACTATAATTCACTCAAAGTTGAAATAATAAGGTCTCCTCGGTGAGAAAAAGATCAGAAAAATATTTAATGAATAATAAAGAAATAATTAAATATAATAATCTTTCTAAAATTCTGAAAAGGAAGAATTAATAGAAATTTGTAATTTACAAAGTCTAAATTCAAGGATTTGTGAATTGTGGCTGGTGAATAATCTCGCATGACGAACGAATGTCGTCGGTCGTTAATGGCGCAAAGTTGAACGATCTTCGCGCGTTTCGTTTCATGGAAAAGAAAGTGGAGAGCAACGTGTCCTTTGTACGAAACGCGTGATCCAAAGAAGCATTTTGTCTTCGATGACCCTTTACTTTCTCGTTCCACTTCGTTTCCACAGTGGTATGTATCAGCGAGATCATTAATCACGAAACTTACATCGATTTATCCAACATGTGGCGCCGTGATTATTGGCCTTCTGACAGCTTTGTCGCTGTTACACATTACCACGTTACCGTTGTTAGACGACGCATCTCGAGGGATTTGTATCTTTATTTTGCCATCTACTGTAACCGGCTTCCTCAGTACAGTTATCCACTTTTGCTCGCGCATCATAGTCCCCTATTGCTTTCGAGTGCCAGAACAGTGTAATTGCATTTGCACACGAGAATCTGTAGACTTTGCAGAAATATTTTCTTACGGATGAAAAACATTTTTTAGAGAAGTTTATGGGAAAGAATGGTGATAAATCCTTCACTCCAGCCGTCTGTATTGTGCTGTTAGTGATATTTCGTTTTCCTGTTAGTCGAAGTATGAGAATTTTAATTCTTGTACCGTTTTCCTTGATGTTTCATGTGGGCATTGTTGAACGGTTGTAATTCTTTTGCTGAAAATAAATTTTTTAGTTGAGTGAGTTCGGTATTATTTATGTCGTTGTTCTTTGAAATTTTTTGTACTTGATACTTAGTTTCTCATGAGAATATCATTATTATACGATTAATTCGTTTGATAAAAATATTTCTTAGATGTTGTGATTTTTAGCATTGCTGAAGTCAAATTTAATGTCGAAATCTATGAAATTAGAATCGTGGAAATCTCGTTTAGATCATAAGCGAGTATGGATATTAATGAATTATTCAGTGCATAATTTTTCGTTGCATGTTGGTTACGAGATAATAAAAGAAAATTCCGAATATAAATCAGCTCATGTTCATGCATTGTTGCAATTTGCTCATTATTCAATTAAATTCTTCTATTTTTTCTGGGAATAAAACTGTTGATAGCTCCATTTCAATAGAAGATATTGTTTAGAAGTACGAGATTATATCCCGTTTTAATGAATTCATTTTTATTTCAACCTTTGTTAAACATCTTTAAGCTTCTTTAAATTTTCTCGTACTCTAAACTTTTCAACAGAAGGAGAAGAAAATTTTATTTTAGGTATTACGTCTATTAAATTTGTCGAGTTTAAGCTAATAAATATGGTAGGCATCATTATTTACCGTTTAAGGATGTTCAAGATTTTTCTGTTAACGTCGTTAACGTGCCTTTTAATCTAATACCACATACCGTTTTCGCTTGCGTTAAATGTCACATAGCCTTCGCGATGAATACAGATAAAGTTTTGTGAACAAGTTATTAAGGAAGTAGAAAAATTAATTGTGTGCATTAAGTGTTATACAAGTAACATATGTGTTTTCTAACCGTTAATTGTCGTTTAGGACGTAATTAAGCGGTTGACATTTGACACTCCACGTGCTGTGAATGCCGTCCAAATTCCCTCTGAACTTTCTCTAATGTCCTCATAAGTACATATATTCTATATGTCGCATAATTTTTGTCATGTGCCCATTTCTAATCCTTTCAGCTGCCATAGATCTTATTCATTAGTACACGTAATTGGATGTCTTCAGACCGATATAATGTTATAGATACTTCAAACTTTAATTCAATAAATTACGATACTTCTAACTGCAGTATTTTGATATTTGAATAACTCCAATAATTCCAATAAGATTAGTTGGAGTCATTCATTCGAGTATAAGAAACTCTTAATACATTATATCAATAATTCGAGAAAAGTCACGTTTTTCGCTTTTTAATTCACATTCAGCAACTTTCTAAATTTAATATTCGATCCAACAATTTTCGAAATCCAACGATTTTGAAATATAAAATTACCATAATATTTAGCAGGAATACGTTCGTTCAAGCAAAGTTCACGATCAAGAGAATGCGTTGCAGAAGCACGCACAAAGGATGCGTACATCGTGAAAGCAAAGAGTAAAACGAGGTGAAAGGTATCCGTGGAAAATGTCCTTTTCCATGGAGTAGCGCAATTTTTCGCTTCGAAATCGCATTGAAACGCTCGTTTCCTGATCAACGACAAATTGTCCTTTATGCACACGATCGATGCAAGTCGCGTGAAAGCAGATTCGTTGCATCGTGAAGAGCGGTCAAATCGATTTAACGTGTGTGTCGTTGCCTCGTTCATTCAAACTTTCATGAATTTTTATCCTGCGAACGGATGCACGACGACGTGGCGAACGATCGTTTTCCAAAGAAACCAGTTGAGCGCTGAAAATGAATTTCGAACATAATTTCGCGTGTCACACGTCGGAACTGGTTCTTTCCCTCTTTATCGAGGCTATTATATCTTCACGATTATTTATCACGTTTTGGTATCGAATTTTAACGCTAGAAATATCAGAATTTCTTTTTTTTTATATCCTTTTTAAGTATTGCTTCTCTCCTGTCTAAAAATCAGTTGCTGTGTAAAACAGAAAGGAACATTCATATTTTTGTTCAAAGTGAAATTTTGACGTTTATTTACCAGAATTTTTTTCATGTTTATCTTAAGAGTAGAAGAGAACCGCCTTATATTTCGAAAATTTGTTAAAGACAGTACGTTATTATTTTATATAAAACATAAAAAAACGTATTTCTTTCAAGTGTTAAAATTTTGTGAAATATAACAAATTTTATCGATTCGATGACGAGTCGAAAGAAATGGAATGATCTTCCTAGTGTTACTTGTAGTGTTAACAACTATTCACGTACTTTTGCATCTTCCCACATTTTTTTCGTTTCTTTTCCATTTTTGTTTCTCTCTTGACAAGCAATGCATCTTAATTAGAGGAATATCAAATTGGGTAGTAGTCGTCGTTTTTTTGATGATCACGGAGCCGTTCAGTTCTATGCGCCGTAAAACGAGACGATTAGTCTCGCATGGCTGAAGTATAAAAAGAGGAAAAGTAGGAGCGTTATCATCGGCATCCTTTCAGGGAACACGTAATCCGCGAAGATACAATCAGCTGAGGAGATTGGAACGATATTTTATGAGGCTGGTGTATACTGTGGAAAATTCTCTTTCATAGTTTCCTGACACCTTCGAAGATATATGTCATATACCAAAGGAGAAATTCAGATACTTCAGATTTTATTCTGATTCTTCATGATAAATCGATGTTAGGGATTTATATTGAAAATTATCGTTTAATATTTGGCAATATGGCACTTATAGTTGGCAGGTATAACAGTAATTTATCTGGCATAAAAATTTTGGATTTATAAAATGCAAATTCTTAGAGGTAGTATTCTTGTTTACTTCCATAAACATATAAGTTTATTTCTATTCGAAGTCGATTCACAAAGTCACTTTTTATGCGAGATGAATCGAGAAAAGAGAAATTTTAGATACTATCGGTAGTTCGGTTTGAACTTTCAAGTGACCAAGTGAAAGGTACAGAAAACAGGTTCTTTATTTTTCACGAAGGTATTTGCGATGAGTGACTCATTGTCATGAAGTAAAAGTGCGTTTTAAATTGATGGAAAGTCAACCTAGACGTTTTGTTAAGTTCATCTTCATCGACGTAAATAACCTTTTTTACTTTAATGACGACTTTACATTCTTAGTCTACAATATATAATATAACAGTGAACAGACTAAAACTTTCATTGAATGAACACGTGTTTTGTCATACTTTTCAGTTAAATACTCTTTTAATGAATTAAATTATAGACTTTTCAACTTCAATTTAGACGTTTGCCAAAACGCTCACTTTTCGGTTGTACGAATCTGTTCATTCAGCTTTCTCTAAACAGAATGATTGATTCAACAAGAGCCTGATCAAGGTCAAAGAATAAATTGAAGATCAGCTACACCTTACTACCGCTGTAAATATTATCATTTAATCTTTACAAAATCCAAACATCATTGTACACTTTCTAAAGACTATTAAAGACTATTAAAGATCCGCTCTTCCACGCCTTAACGCAATAATGCTTGAAACTGAATAAATGAATCTTTTATTTGCGATCGATCGTTCGATTTTTACAAATTGCTCTATTATTAAAGTTACTATTAAAGTTAATATATTAGTATTATAGTAGTAGTATATAATATAGTAATTTTATATATATAAAATTCCATCCTATCAATTTCCTACATCTATCATACTCATACCTCTAATGAGATCTGTTAAGCATGCATTAGCCAAGTTAAGAAATCGAGATATGTATGTACATAGAGGCGGATGACCTCGAGTCACGAATGGAACCGATAATTCATACAACAGGTGGCTGCGGCGAATACTTTCGACTCTTAGCGTTCTTGTGTCATGAACTGTGCATTATGGTGTAATAAGTCAAGATTTCACGTGAGCCACGCCGTAAGAGGCGAACGATTAATCGGATCATAACAGGATCGCATGCTCGTGATCGTATTAATCTCTAGAAGTCGCCTTCGGTTCACTCGTGCGCGTTGGCGTGTCAAAACCACCGAATGTCCTGCAACACGATCTTTTAAGGCGCATCTTGATCGTCATGATATTAAACAAGTTTCGATCCGCTTGGTTGGCCATCATACGTGCTGGACGGCATTTCTGTAAATTACAGAGGACTCGCGAAACGCGATCTTTTAATTGAGTGTTCGATGCGTGGGATATTAAGAGGGAATTCCTTCATAAACACGGAAGTGAATGCAAATTATTGTAGCGGTGGATAAATCAATCGTTAGAAAAGGATGTCAGAAGAGGAAAATTTTGTGTATTAGAAGTGATATCTTTAGAAAGTTGTGGATTAACATGAAAAATTGATTCCGGATGATTACGCAAATTCATACTTTTATAAATGTATAATTAATTAAGAAATGAAATCTAGGTGGTCTAATGAATATGTTATTTTTTTGGTTTTATATATTTTTGCACGTTATATGCATTTTGTGCATTTTTAAATAAATGCATAAACACCCGTAGCCCTTACACAATGATATTGCAAGTTAATTATATCGAGCATCTTTTCAGACCTTACAATCTTTGAATCAAACAGATCTTTATGATCTTTGTTATTATCTCATTAATAAACATCATAAAACATTTCTTTATCGCATATGTGCCGTAGTATTGTTCCAAAATACTCAATCAGAAAGATCATCCTTCTTTTTATCAAAACAAGGATAGATAGATTAATAGCATAAGAACTGAATCTTTCTTTATGAATGCTAAATTAATCGCAGAAAAATCCATCTGATTGAAGATTTTTACTCTTGAAGTTTCCAATCCTTCTTGACATCTCGTATAATAATATCAGAATTATTAATTATACAAGAAACCCTACGAAAAGGAATAATAAATAAATAAATAGAGAAATAAGGGAATAACGAATAATAATATCGTGTTATTCGCCGAAACAAAGAAATAATATGATCCGATTGTGAATTCAATTTTGTGAAGATGCATCTAGGTCAGGTCGTTATCCAATTCCACGGGAAATTTCAAATATCCTACGGTATCCGCCACCATCATTGCGAAAATATCAAAGTAACAGAAGCTAAGCGGCATACGTTGATCGTATAGTCTTGTCGAAGTGTTGAAAACGAGGCTACGAGAAACGGCATCATCATCCTGGCGGTCATCTTCATTATCATCATAGTTCTCATCATCATCTTGGTTACCACCACCGTGTTGTGTCCCAGACCAGTCGATATGTTCCTGGCATGTTTCTGGGTTACAAGCCATTCCGTTTGGTGGTAGTCTCTGGAGCACATCTCTCTTGTTCAGTTGCATATCGTGGTGCACGCTGCCTGTCTTCTGCTATAGGAACGCACGTCAACGTTTATCATGGACGATGATTCAAGCGTGCCTGTGATGACGATTGTTTTCTTTTAAGAAAGCCCCGCGAGGTAAATTTTTGTATGTTAATTAACGTCGCGAACAGTTGGTGTAAGTAACGGGTTCTTTGTTTTTTATATAGATTTCTCTTGGACTCGTGCATATGGTGAATTATAATAATAAATGTCGAATTGATAGTTTATTGTTATTAGTTGATGACGTAGTATGCCATATGTTGATGATGTGATTGTGAGTTTATGCTTAATGGTCTTTCTTCATTTTTGTCGTTTTTGTTTTTCTGAAACATTCATATTAACAATAGCGAATGAATTGTTGATTGAGATTTATTTGTTAAATGTATTATTCATAATAATTGGATGATTTAATATCTTTGCTCTGTTTAAGCGTATATGTATTTTAGTACATGTAGTTTATGTGTTTTTAACAGTATACTTATTGAATTATTTATTGTTTTATTTAAAACTTTTTTATAATATCAATCGTATTGAAATGAAAATGATTTGAATGAATCGTTAGTCATTTTCTGTAAAAGCTGTCAAAAATGCTAATAACAGGCGCCAATTCATTTCATGATTTATGACATAGAAATAAAACTTCGGAGAATCTATTTTTTTGCAAGCATGGTGTCAGAAAGAAAATGAATTTCTCGAATCCTTCTGCCAGCTGACAGACGAGTTTCTACCTTTTTTGCAACTCTCCGACAGCGTAATGACAGACCGTGTTTCAAGATAAACCGTAAGGTCTCAAATTTACGCGGTATCGACCTAATTTTTCTACCCAGCTGGGTCACAAAATTTCACATTTCACTTCATAATACCGACGATTCCTTCCAAGCCATATAAACGGATCAAAAGCGATAAAATGCATTATATAATATATTCTATATTTAACTATAAATTCTTACTTTATTTACTATAATTATTCTACTAATAATTCTTAGTATTTTAACATATATTTTTAGGTATTGATTAATTATTTTATACTCAGTTTGAAAAAGATACTCATATCTGCTTATTCTCGCACAACAATTAACTTAATCCCTACAGAATATTAAAGTCTGATATATTTCAACATAAACATTATTTTTTCTATAATGCTAACTTTTCTTTCTTTTTTTTCTCTAAAGAAACAGTTTCTGTTCATATTTTTTATACCTCACCATTTTGATGTAAATATTCTTTTTAAAGAAATTTAATTTTATTCAACATTCTGTGGGATTCACTTCCCGCAAATTTATTGTGCCATAACGTTTAAGATCTATGACTATCTATATCTATATCTTAGAATTTTTTTAATTGCAAGTTATATATAACAGGTTGTGTGAAAACGCACGGACGTATTTTATGATAAATAATTTTCACCGAGCTCTGTTACCCATTTGATTAAATAGGCCAATGATTTCATACCAACTTTTCTTAGTATTTCCATCAAATCTAATTCACCGTTGAAGTTATATCCGCGTATTTTGATGATTGATTCTATATATATATTTTACGACTTAGAATCGCGCTAATCCAATGATACGCTTTTTCGAATATCTTAACATACTTTGTAAGTTTCTTCATTTATACATTACTGTACATATTATGTAGCAATAAATCAAGCACACCAAGTATTATTTTTCCATAATTCAAAGGTATCAATTACCTATAATGAATTATTATTTATCTATAAATTAAGGAGAACAAGTTTTTTCATAATTCAACAGCATCAAAAATTTACGATAAAAAATGTCACATTTTTTTCGTTTGAATAAAAGTTACTTTCATAATATAGTACAATTTTTATCTTTAATTTTAAACTTCAAATGATCTTGCGTGTTTCTTTTCAATTCGTATTATTCTTCTTGGCCCATTCATCATCGTGTCACTGCTATCAAGTTTCCACTGCGCCTCATTTTCTTTAATCCTGAATAGAATATTATAGTAGGGTACTGCATTTTCTACCAATTTTTATTTCAGTTATCTTTAAGAGATTGCAACCTTTTGTTATTTATTCTATTTGGTAATTCTTTAACGCATTAACAAATATAGCTAAGACATTGTAGTTTTGTGTACATTCTTAATTCAATTTTTAGTAACTCAAACATTCAATATTTTTTATCTATTACTAATAAGAATAAATAGTAATCTTGATTTAGAGAAAATAGTAGGTATACATAGGAAAGTTTAGTGCGAAAACATCAGTATACCAATAGATTAATGGGATCAAGACTATCCAGTCGCAGATCTGAATCTGTTTCAAGTGATTATATTACAGGCTATATTGGCAAAGTTATATTTCTCAATCATTTAAACATATACTCTATTTTTATTTATTCCCATAACCAGTGTATATGGTACCGCAAAATAATATTAACGGTACTATGGATATGTGAATACAGAGTTACTGTTGATGATCTCTGTAAAATAATTGTCGAATGTTGACTCTTCACCTTCAGGTTCTGACGTTGCATAATCAGGTATTCATCTCTGTAGAAGTCTACCAATAGTACTATTGATTTTGTACGAAGACCGCCTACAGCTTGAAACTGAAGTAATAATAATTTATATCACGAAGTAACGGAATATTCCTCGGCGAATATGCTTATCGAACATTTTGAAACGAGCGGTATTCATGACTGTCCATTTATTACAGATCATTATGAACAATCCTTACAACCACCGACGATCGTTCTTCACTTTACCGATTTCAATCTCTGTCGGGGAACAATAAGAATCCAGATGATCTATCTGGAATATCGTTTGAATATCGTTTGACGTTAGGTTAATATGAATGGAGGTGAGATTAGTATTTCAACTATGTATTTCTATGATCGTAATGAAGTGACGTTCTCTTGTACTCGAGCAGGTTTATCTGTATAGAGAAAGACGATCAGTTTTCCTTGGAATTAATTGTAAGTCAAAAAAGTCGATTACTTGATAGTGAAGATAAATTAAAAATTCTGCAAGGGATCGAGTGGACAACTCTCACTTAATCTGCTATTCATCGGGAAACCAATGAAGATATACTTACATCACTTCTGCATAAACTAGAATTAAGTTTACGCTTTCGAGATGTGGTGTTAAACGAAGTACGCGAAAAACTGGCTTACATCACTTTTACCTTAAACAACTCAATTATACGGTAGCGCGGGCCCAGTTAATTGCCAGTGACTTAACAAATCTCGAGAACGTCTATATATGTACATCGACATCAGAGTAAGAATAAGAAATGTAAAGGAAAACAATTATTTGCATTGTGGTTGCATCAATTAACGAATTTACGATGCGGCTTTCAAAGAAATGAATTCCTTTAATTTATCAACGCTTCATGGTCACTTGCGTTTCAATCGTGAAATAGTGCTTTGATTTTTAATTCCAACTATTATGACACATTCTACTAGATTATTTTAGTGGCGATGATGTCTGAGAAAAATTCACGGCTAATATATTTTTATGGATTTAGCTTCTTATATCGTCTGTTGGACAATTTAATGAATTCTGCGATTTTAGGAATATTTAATGGTAAATTTTTACTATGTAGTGCTTACTTATATTCATCTATGTAGATTTATGATCACTTTTTAGAAAAAACTTGGCCGTGTTTGTAAGCTTCTAAGATAAAAACAATCTTCTTTCATCTGAGCTAAATATACATATAATGAAACTTGATATTAATTGTCAGAGATGCTACAAATTTTTCAACCTAATATCATGAGGTATAATGTTATAACATACTATTGATTTGTCATAATTACATTCCTAATCTTCGATATATCTTTGGATTTCGATTTATCATCAATATCATTTAATTTCCAATATTATCTGTTATGACGAATATCATTATACTTTTTATTTACCTTGTTCGTTAAAGCGATCGAGTTTTCTAACTCTCAGATCCGTTTCGTCGCGTTTAGAACGTTTTTAAATCAGTCGAGTCGAAATTACCGAAGGAACAGTTGGATGTACGAATTCCTCTAGCGAAAGTTGCTCGTATTACTCTACTGACCCTAAAAGGCCACGGAGAGTAGACTCAGTTAACAAATGGAATTTGGGCAACAGTTTCGAAAATCCACTTTATCTTAAATATGTGTATCATGATGATAATTTCTTGCTACTGTGTTATACATACAACTGTTAAAGCTAATGAAATTTTAAAAAGAGATAGCTCTTTATGTAAATTAAGCTCAAGAGTCCTTTTTAAGCATTGTAAAAGTAAATTTATTTCGGTTTCAGGATAAATTTTGAAATGATGAGTAAATAGGGCAAAGTAGTAAGCGATAAGTTAAAGAAGAGCAGAATGAAATCACGAATTTTCAAGCAAATTAAATAGTTGAATATTTGGTTAAATACCTGAGTTTAGATGTAACAAATAACATTTTACTGATTTTCCTTTTAAATACGCAAGTTTTACTATTTGCTTTACTATTTTAATATTCATTAACTGATATTAATATTAATTAATTGATACTGTTATCTTCATTTTTTGAATAATCTATAAGTTTAAGAATTTAAAGATTTAACGATAATGAACTTTAATAAAAAACTCTAATAAGCTTAATGTTAATAACGATATAATGCTAACCTTGACCGTCGAAGCTAAGTGGTTATGACAATCTAAATTCTGTAATAAAGACGAAAAAAACAGATATAAAAAACTTCAGAAAAAGATTACTCAACAGAAAATCACCAGGTAAAATTTGGCAGCCATTCAGCTTATTATCAGAATCTTTATACGTATTATATAAAATTTTAATTTATGCAAGCATCTGTATGCATATTATGGTTCATTGATCTACAATTTCATCAGTCTTCTTAATTAGTAAAGTTGTATAATGAAGAAAGTGAAAAGGCCATGTTCCAGTCTGTTTATGTGACTTGAAAAAGATTTGAGATCAACAACTCTTCGAATCCGTAGTAATTTGATGGTATGTAGCCTAATCTGATGCATTTTTCATGCTTCCCAAGTTTCGTGGCCATTCTTCTTTCAGTTTCTCTTATTTATACTTTCCCACCTGGATATATGTTACTGTCTTATATATACATTATTTATATGTCTTATACATATATACGTCTTATATATATATTATTGTACAAACTTCTGCTGTATCTAGTGCTTTGTATGCAAATAAGTACATTTTTTAGTGTTCTTCGATCCTTAGTTCCTGCGTCTCTGAACGAAAATGAACAATACGATTGTAAAGAAAGTTCTGAAAATAAATCGAATATTTCAGAAAAAACTATGAAATTATTTAAAAAATCTTATTTTAGTGTATCTACAGAAAAAACAAAAAGAAAAATAATTTTGTTGTATGCAGATAATTGAAATACATTGAACGAATATAAATATATAACAGCATATTAAAATATAACAGACAGTTTCTTAACATCAGAATTCTCAATTACTATTGACAGTTACTTGTTAAACGATTTAAAAAGAATGCTTGAAAAATTATATGCTACTATTTAAACTATTATTTATAATAATATAAAAATTAGACTAAATTATACTGTTTAACACGTCGTTTAACGCGTCGCGGAGCCAAAGTTACGTGGCCGCTCAGCGTGAAATTTTTTCTTAACGCGACAACGTAACGTTACCTGTCTCCGAGAGCACCCAAGCCATGACATGACATCACTGTGCAGTTACCCGCACTTGATACGTTAAAGATCCTTGATCATTCATTGATCTTCTTTAACAATTTCAGCCAGCAATGAACAACACGACAAGGACAGCCTGAACGAGACAGGAAGCACGACGGGTGGCACCGTGGAGGGTGCACCTGGAGGAGCCCCCAATAGGGGTGAAAGGAACAACGAGGCCGAGACAAACAATGCAGAAGTAACAAGGGCCGCTCCATCCAGGTCTCTGGTCTCCAGGATCCTTTCTAGGACACGATCTACGAGCGATCTACTGGATCATTCTGAACCCTTGTAAGACCTCTCTTCTCAAACAACTTATTGGATCTATACACATTTAATTCTCGAACGATGTAAAAAGGGAATAAGTAATGGTTGTCTTCGATTTCACCGGGTAAACACTGTAATTTTATAAATTGCGATACGTTCCGCGCATTATACGAGATAGGTAACAGTAATTTATCAGAAGGCAGAGATAAGTATTGGCTATGATGAACTCACGATGAATGGAGTTCATGTTTATGGTGAAAAATGATGAGGTGAAGATCTCGCGGTCGACGGTTCGGTTTTTATGGTGATTGTTACAGTTCTCAACTATGGATCATTCTCTCGAACGTTTACGGCCAGCTTGTCGTGGTGCTGATGATCGCTCTGTGCTTGGCCGAGGTCATGGACACTCCTGTTCCTTTGCTCAGTTTGCAGGTATGCAGAGAGATTTTTTAATTTCAAACGGATTCGTTAGATTTGAACCTTGTTCCATTTTTTGGATCACTCTCGATCTAATTGTGTTTCTTAGTGTTACAGAATTTCAAGTTTAAAGAAAGTATGAGAGAATGTCTGTTCGTATATATTGTCCCAATTTTATGCGAAGTCTTTCTTCGAATATTACAAATCTTTTCGTGAAATCTTCTGTTGAAATGTGAGCAGAATTGAAACATAAAAATTCGACTACCGGGCAATATTAAATAAGATCTGTTTATTAATCTAGACTATTCATTTATCTAAACGCATCACCATTAATGCAGATAACTTACGATCATAAAAATTGGAGAATTTAGCACTTATCCTAAACGTCAAAGAGTAACAGATGTTGAAGGCGTTCGAGCCATAAAATACGAATATTATAGCAAGGGACAAATTGCGAAGTGAATATGTGAAATAAACATACCACGTTCGGTAGTATTTTATTTAGCTACCGAGAAACATGTGCGTCATTGGGTTATCATTTTAGTGTTGCTGTCGCATCCAGAATGTAGAGTCTCTAGTTTTTACCTGAGCTCTTCCGCGTATACGTTCGTTCCCATAAGGTCGTTAGACATAAAACTTAGTGAATTTTCTTCTGTGCTTTGTGGATTTTATGATCGTTCCGTGTAAGATTTTTTGAAATTTCCAGGTTAGATAACGGTACGATAACGCTAAATATGGGATAATTCTGGTGAACTGTTCATCGTAGATCACGTTTCTTTCTTAATACGCTATAAACGCGAACGTTTATAGGTTTTATGATAGTTAAGTCAATTACTGCGTCTTTACAGCTATGAAACACATACCCACGTGATTTTTCATTTGAATCGTTAGAGGTTTAAATAATAGAATGGTTTTGCAGTTGCACATGTGTGAATTAATATTTATAGAGGAAATGGAAGAATACATAGTGACATTTCATATCGCGTTAAATCTCTATTAAAGTAACAGGGTTTCGATTTCAAATTTTGTTAAGTTCTATGGTCCTAGGATATCAAGATGATTTGTGACATGGTCCTTTGATTCCATCGAAGATGGAAAGATAAATATCGAAATTTTATTTTGTATTAAATTTTTATCAAAGTAGTACGGTTGCAATTTCAAATTTTGCCAAGACCAATTTCTTCAATGGTTCTACAATATCAAAATGGTCTGTGTTATATATGCTTTCACCCGAAAATAGTTTCACAATCCCAGAATGATGATGAATGTGCCATGTACTCAGTTTGTTTTCATAACGCTGCTGAAATTAATCTGCAGAGTTGTATAATAATAATGTATAATCGTGTACGAATATGAGGCGGATCTTACGACCTCGAGATGATCTGTGATATGACCTTTCGATTTGCTTGTTCTCACAACATGAGGGTGATTCATAGCAATATATCCTGTATTCGATGTGATTCTATGACCTTTGAGTGGTTTGCGGCTTAGTCCCACTTCTTCAGCGTAATTGCAAATAATTTCCCACGTTCTCATATTAGGCTAACGTTTGATCCCTTGATTATTTAGTACTATCAGATAGGTACATGTATATGTAACAAAATTGTCTTGCCTTTACATTTAAATTTATTTGAAAGTAAATATCTTCATATGAAAAATGTTACTATATACATACTTCTACTGATAAATCCCATACTTATAATTTATATCCTTCTTATATCCCATACTTGTAATTTATTTTTCTGTACAAAGTAACGAGATTTATTCTTCATAATAAAATACGTAATAATAATTTTTCTTCCATAATTCTGTGATTCGTATAATTATGGATTACGTCGTGTGAAATATATTTAAAGATAGATTTAATTTTTAGTTTTAATTCGACATAGTTATAGATATACTGTAAAACAATTCAAGTGAGACAGAATTTAAGAGAATTATAGCTATTGTATGTTAAATTCATTACTCTTGCAGTAATTAAAGTAAAGATGTAATAAAAATAGGAAAGTAATAATCATAGAATTAATCACTACAGCATGTCCCTGTCTTTTCCGGCCATACATTGTTAGTATATTCTATGGGTTAAGACAAGAAAAAATGTCATATAAACGTATAAAAAATACTTCTACAATTCCAATTACAACTCCATTTCAAAATGTTCACTATTCCCGTCAACACAAGATTGGCTGCGGCAACAAATAAAATTTATTGCTTTTTGAACTTTTCGTTTATTACTCTTTGAGGTCGAAGTCGTACAAGTGTTATGTCTAATTTGATCTATTCATATCTAGTACCATAGTAACGTACGTTCGTTACTCATTTCGGATATTGATTTTTTTTTGTTACAACTCATTAACAATACCTCCATTAGCATATGTTTATATCGTATTTCTTTCTTATCTTGACTTGTAGAATATACCGATAACGTATGGCCGGAAAAGACTGGAACATCCTGCATATACTTATATACGTATATTCATATTCAAAAATCATGAATATATTGTATCTCTAGGACTATTATACGATCATGGATATAATTATATCGATATATCGAGAACAGAAACATGAATTAGTGTCACCATTTTTGTCATTTCTGTCCATTTCAAACGGCATTCGTAATTAATTTCACCAATTGTATTATGCTCTCTTGACTAAATTATGAATCAGTTTGACTTGAAACACTGTGTTATTACGGTAACCGTCATTTGAAGCATTGTACTTACGATTTCCAAGCTGCTTATGACACAAACCGTATTTCAGCGCACGATGAATTCATGAAGTTATGTATTTCTTTAGCTTTACAGTCTGTGAATTACGATGAATCGAGGACCGTATTCTATCTTCCTACCTGTCTTTCGTATTCCTGGGCGTGCCTTCTTGTTCTTTTCTTTATACCATAGTTCATAACGATAATTAAGTCTTTTAGTCAAAGAAATATTGACGACGAGGATGAATCACTATGATATTCATGAGTGGAGCATTGATATCGGTGACAATTGACAATATTTTAGAAATTAACGTGTAAAATATACTATAAAATCATAGAATTTTTAAACATATAATTTTTCAAGCTTATTAATAAAAGAAAGATATAAATAGATTTCAGGGCTAATATAATTGTGTTTTAATTAAGATACAATTAATGATCTATGGTCTTTTAAATGATAACTCGTGTTGTTGTTATCTCATTTATAATTACTCTAGATTGTTAACTCTCAACTCATTAATAGAATCTACTTTCAGAGTTCTTTCATATTAATCAATTCCTGTATTATTTAAGAAAAGGGTACTCTTCAAATATCGAAAAATTCTTTTCCAAATTTATATCATTCTCTCCCCAAACTTTTCCATTTATTCGTGTAGAATGTACATTGTGTAAAAATGTATCTTTTCCAAGATATCAATGTAATTTTGTTTATTTTACCACTTGAACTTGCAGGGCGTATTCCTGATGTACCTGTACGTAGGAAGCATAGCAGTGATCATCAGTATCTATATTTGGGTATTGATAGACAGCTGCGGGAGTCTCGGTACCGGTGCAACCGGTATGGATGATGCGGAACTTGGTGGCGCGTCTTTAACTAGGTTTGGATCATTGAAACGTGCTCACATCTCGCGATCTAGAACAGCACCGACGAGTTTCTACATTCGGGTTGGAGCGCTCCGTGAGTGTTTTTGGCCACTTCAATGCCCATCAACATTTTGCCTTATCGATCAACTGTTTACTACTTTAATGCAACATTTAGTACGAAACATTATATTGAAACATTAGATAGAATTTTGCATTCAGCAACTGATGGCATTCAGTTGTCATTTGGAGTAGAGAAGTCAAACATTGTAACATTGAATTTCGATGAAAGTATAAAAGTCAGTCTTCTGTGTATTTAGTTTTTAACTTTTTCGCAGATGAGTTTCTCAAATATCGAGTAATGGCATGCTAAAGGCGTATAAATACATCTTATAACTTAAAATCATTTTTATTTCCAGCTATACGTATTGCGTCACAATTAATTATTTAAAGTAATAAAACGTTCATGCGTATTTTACTTTATTTTTCCATGTTTATAAAAATGGTCTATCGATAGATTATATATCCATAAAACTATTTATTAATAATCTAATATCTACAAAGGTATTTATTCGCTGAAAGCTTTCGATTTTAAAGGAACCATAGCAAAAGAGTTAATTCATGTCAGGAGTGTGATTCGATATTATAAGGCAATGTTGATTTTATACGAAAAAAGATTAAGGGAAGATAGCATTGAAAAATGAACACGTTTAAACAGTTTTCGGTTTGGCGACTCTCGTCTTCAACGGTTTAGAGATGGCGATGCATTCCATGATGCAAGGGGCGGAATGCTTGAGCGACGTTGTCTTTGTACATCCGGTGCTTCATGGGCTATTTACGTTTCTGCAGATGCACTTTCTCTTCGTAAACTCGCAGGTGAGCAGATCTTAATTGATGTTTGTGTAGAATCAATTGGGTCGAGGCTATCGAAAGCGAAATCTTAAGATTAATTGAGGTGATACTTCTAATTTTTCGTTTTAGTTGTTCATCCTTCTGATATGTATTACTTTCATTTTGCTGTTTGATTCGAAGGTATAAAACGTAAATGATAGACCAATCTACATATATGATAATTATTGTTGATAAGCCATTTTTAATTAGATGAATTAACTTGAGATAAATATTTTCACTAGAAATAAGTTTTCCACAGTGATTTACATATTTCTTTATGTTCATTTCACGTTATTACATTTTTTAGAATTTTCGTAGACTAAACAACTTTTAACGATGTGCATACACATCCTATATATATGACTTAGATAACATTGTTAGAGAAAGTGTGTAAATACAATATAATATTTTGCACAAATTAAATGTTATGATGTTGTATATTTCAATGTATGGCAACTTTTACTCGTGTGGCAGTCAATCGCTCCTTTGATTTGTATCATATTTCTTTAGTGACATAAGATATTCGTTTGTATAATATTTATGAATATGTGATATTTTAATTAGCAATTTTTTAAAAGCAGAGTAACAAATGTGTCAAATGCACGTATTCGAGTAATAACTAATCAAGTAAATTATAACTCTCTAATTTAAGAACTAAGCTATGGAAAGTTCGATTATAAAAAAGGAACGCAATTTTACTAAATTTTGTATAGGTTCACTTTCTTCTTGAAAATCCAATAACGTTCTCTTTTACGATATTTGAAGATATAATTTCTAAAGATTATCAGCGATTACTAACAAGATACGTAGCTGTTCGTAATTGACTCAAATGTTTTTAGTTCTTTGAACTTTTACTATCACGGTGCAAAATAAACTAGTGAAAGTAGGATTAACAAGCTGATGGAATTGACTATATTTTATTTATAGGTTCTTGTGGAGAGATTCGGTTTAGCAGCGAGGTTTGGATTTATACATCTAACTGCCACGAATATTGCTGTCTGGGTTCGTCTAGTGATTTGGGATTCTGCTCAAGAATGGACATATTTTGTTCATTTAGCTCAACGAGGTATCCACAATTCTGCTTCTCCGTTAAATCTTCGAGGATTTCCGGAGTCTTTGACAAGGCATTCTCGAGATCTGATAAGTATGTTTTACGCAATGAACATTATTTTAATGTGAAAATAAATATTATAAATGTGCATGTAAAAAATTATATCAATTTATAAAATGTACGATATAAAAATATGTTTTTTTTATTTTTTATTTAATCTTTTTCAGATCATTCTCCAATAGAAAAGCAAGTTTTCCAACCATATCAACCTATCTCGAACGAACAAATCTCCCAAGTGATTGCATTACAAGAATGTTTGAATACAAACACCCTCGGACAATTATGGACATCGAGCATGCCATTTTTATATCCATTTATTGTGCAATTTAGGTATATTTTATATCGCTGATCCATATATAATTCAAGATCATAATACCTTAAAATCTACATCTAAACAAAATTTACATCTTAAGTGATCTGAATTTTATATTCTTTCCAATTTGATTTCAGTTTAATTGCTGCTGCAGTAACTTTTGTAATGGGTCAGAACGTGGGTCGAAATCGGTTGTCACACAAGCAGAAGTTCCACGGTAGCAAAGATCTGACGAGTCATACCAAAGTCGGCTGCGATGGCTCCAGCAAAGGTTTATTCCTAGGAATACTATGTATGGTAGCTGGCATAGTAGTTATACTGATATTTCTGGTCGTAAGAGAAGACGAACATTTTCCTTCGTCGACTTTATCCTGGTTAACTTGTGGCACACTGACCAGCATTTTAATATTGAGTACCTTAATGACAGCCAGTGGACTTGTTCAAGTTCGTCAGATGTCCATAGTGTCAAGGGCACCAGCCATTTTAGATAATTTATTATCAAACGTGGCCCTTTTCGGAGTTCAATTATACTCCATTTTCACGATCGTTGTTTCTGCCTGTTCCTTGGCTCTTCTAGAGGATGAAAGCGACGAAACACAAGGAAGACACATCATGCTACTCACAGCATCGATTCTACAACTAATCCAATGTTTCGCTCAAAGTACACTGATCGCCGAAGCATCGAAGAGATCTTGCATAGCTCGTTTCCAAATAATAGCGAAACCAGCCAGGCAAGTGATCACTTTCCTGCTGTTCAGTAATTCCGTTTTGTGGGCCTTTGATACTGTGATCACACAAAATTGGATCTCGCAAGAACTGCAGCTGAGATTCTTCGGGGTTCTCGCCTGGGGCATTATATCCAGAATTGGATTGCCCCTGTTGATCTTTTATCGGTTTCATAGTTGTGTACTGCTACTGGAAGCGTGGAATAAATGCTATAGGATGCCAAGGGGAGAACATCCGCTCAACTGACGACACAGACCGCTACATCCATGTTCCTCTAGGTGTGTTGTTAATTATTATTTTAACTAATTACAAATAAATACGTTCAAAACTAAAAATTTTAGTTATATTGGATCTTGCAATATACTTATTTTTATATATAAGAAATTTTTTTATGATACAAACCCGATGTTTGTATTTGGATATTGATTTTAATTTTGAAATATCCTATATATTTATCATAAAACTACGTAATAAGTTAAAGTATTTATATAAATGTAACAGAAATTGTTTGATTTCATATTTATTCAAGTCTAATCTTCTTTTATATCCTTCTTCCACCAAAGGGTATCCATTACAAACTTTTCCCTCATAAAAAGGGGTAAATAATTTTTTTCACAGATTGCAATGGAGATCGCGTCGCTCTTATTGCCGCAGAAAGGTAACTATCAACCTGCAACAGGACAACGAATGGTCCTCTACGATCCAGAGAAGCCCAAAGAAATTAATCTGCCCTAATTCGTGGATGACGAATTCAGTGAGTTTCGTTCCTTTCGTCGACAATCGGCTCTACTTCGATCCGAACTCTTTGTTCTGCATCGCGTCACCAGCCGTGGATATTCAATGTTCGGCCCATGTTATACGATCGTCCAGGCAAATGCGTCATCACCATCATCATCATCCTCATCGTCGACACCACCATCATCATCACAGAAAGCATCGACGCGTGGTCAGCGATCCGGGTACAAGAGATTGGAACGCCGATAACCAAGATGTAAAACGACATCGTCGAATGTTCAGCTACGATACGGGTATTACTGGACTTAGATTAATCGAGGAGGGCGAGACAGCCGATACCGACAAGGAAGTTCCATCCCCTGACGAGACGAAAACGTCGACTTTCAGGAAAGTGCCATGGCATCCTAACTTGCACATGCTCAAAATTAGAAGAACCTAGCACGATAAAATGACGCTAACCTGGATCGTTAGAATGATACGAAAGGAGCAAGAGTTTTATCGAAAATATCGTATAAGTTGATCGATCGTCTCGTTGTCTTTTTTTTTTATTTTTATCCTTGTTTTTCGAAGGATTGTTACGATGAGGCATTATTTATCTTATTGTAGAGAGTCGGACTTTTAGCATCTTCAAGATTACAATTCTTATTTCCCTCATTACAAGTGTAAATGTTTAGATAGCTTACTTATATACTTTTTAGTCTTCAACTTTACAAAATTATTGCATTTGGTAGAATTTTGTGAATATAGAAATATAACTTCTATTCAATAAATAGAATATTTTTTTATGTATCTAATATACATATATGTTACTAGCTAAAATGATGAGGAAAATTATTTGACCTTGGAGATGTTGGAAAAAAATTACTTCCTAGTATAATTGTATGTGTATCAAAGCGAGTTAATTCTCTCTAATCAATTATCCCTAAGAGTGCAGTACCTTTTCATTTTACGTGCAATATTATCGTTTATAAGAATTTACGCGTAGGAAATTATTTATTGTGCAAGTCATGCGAATAGTGCGTTACTATTAGCCATTGAGATTGCGTTACCCTTTCTTTTAAATCGTTAGATAGGAAGACACAACGATGTAGCTCTCTTCTTGTTTTCTTAGCTCTCTTTCTTTTTAAAACAAAGTATATGTGATTATCGTTAATCCGAACAATATTTTTGTACATATTTATTTGTCAATTTTTCTGTGGCAAATAAGAATTGTTGATATTTACACAGAACTGTATAATGCATTTATTGAACTCGTGTTACATCGTATAGCAGTTTATATTTCAAAAATGCACATTCGAAGCGGTATATTGTTTGTTGACTGCTCAACTCACACTGTTGGTTCAATATTCATCAGATCATAATTGAAAAAAGAATCTTTTTGGTTAATAACTAAAAGAAATCCTTTAAAAATTAATGGACTTCTTAATATGTACGATATATAAACGAACTTGCATAACAAATTAATCAAGTTCGTCTAAAACTTCAGCTCTTAGGAAAACTCTTCTAAATCACATAGAGTAATTGCGAGTGCCTAGTTTTATATCATACTGCTTCGCGATATTTGGTTTGCCAAAAATCATCCTTTCTTTCTTCCTTTGTCTCTCTCTTCGTAGGTATATACAATACATACATTCAATTTAGATCTGCTGTACTTTTCAAGGACTAGCGGAGATCTAGCATTACGTTTCACATTAACTTGATGCATATAATATTTAGCCTTTAAAAAAAAAGAATCCATTGATTTTCATGATTATGATTATATCATATGAAATCGTATTCGTTCCGTATCGAGTCAAGCATCAGCTGTTTATCGAGCAAAGTGAACAAAATGCCTATTATATACGTAAAATACTAAACATAGATAATAGTGTAAATTAAATCGAGAGTTAAGTGATAGTTCACGTTGACATATTTCGTTGATGTGTGAACAAACGTTTTATAACATAAGTAGACAATTAGCTTAAACATATAAAGTATTAAATTTGAAAAAATGAAAAAGCTATACGTATACGTTTAATAGAAATGAATTCTAGTATCACTCGTTACTCTAGAATGCATTTCCATATAATGAACAACTAAAAATTAAGGATTATTTAAGAAAGAAGCATTAAAAGGCATAAAATAATTCCTTCTCCAATTTAAAATCCCTTCCGCAAAAAAATTCCTTCTGCAAATTTAAAATCAATCAAACAAGTTTGAAATCAAAATGGTAAAATCGTTCGGCAGATTATATTAGTCTATATTGTATTAATATAGAATATATGCTATTCGATTATTATCTAGAAGTTCAGTTGGACGTTTACAGAATAACAAATGTCGATATACTCCATATTTAGATTACAGTTCTAACTTTAAGCTATATTATATAGGATTTTTATAATCATGCTTCTTTCTCAAGTTTATCGAGAAACGAATAAATCTTCTTTATGGCAACAAAGATATATCTTTTTACAATCCAACTCGCGGTTAATTTGTTAGTATTAGTTTAATAAGACACCATATAATGGTCGCTTTATTCAGAGCCTTGTAAATCATCTGAAGGTAAATTGAGAAGGAATTTCGAGCACACTAGCTTTAATCAAGGCCAACGTCGTCCTGTGGTTTCGGTTTTGGAGCTCCAGCTCCTGGGGCTCCGGGCATACCACCCATCATACCAGGAAAACCACCTGGGATATTACCAGCTCCGCCAAATTTCGAAGCCATCTTATTAATAAACGCCATGATCGTCGGATTGTTTTGGTACTTCAAAATATTTGCTGGGTTTGTAGAAATTTCTTTGAAGGCCTCAGCGATTTCAGGATCCTGCAAAAGAAAAATTAATATTAGTTAGAAAATTAATCGAGAAATTAATTCAAAAATTTACTGAAAAATTAATTGAAGAATTAATTGAAAAATTTAGTGAAGAGTTAATAATACCAATATCAGAATAGATTTCGTTCTGACACGAAAGTGATAATCCACGCTATAAGAACTCCAAAAATTACCAGAAAGATTATATTAGTGCAGTGATATCACGAGTTTTATATATTTTAATTTAATTATATAATTTAACTTCTATATAACCATGTGATACAGAAGTTTATTTTAACGCATAAACGATATCGTCGAATGAACTGATTAGTAGATATTTACCTGGAAAGCTTGGAGAACGTCTGGATCATTTAAAAATTTATAAAAGTCTCCCATTCCAGGGCTACCTCCGGGATGATCAGTTTGGGAAGTACGGGTGTTGTCCTCATAAGCTTTTGCACTTTCTCGAGCTTTCCTTAATCTTTCTTGTCTCTCGCGCTCTAATTTTTCTTGTATCTTGCGTTCCTTCTTTCTCTTATGTTCCTCGATTTTCCGAGCCTATAAAGGAAAATTTGATATAAAATACACTGGTTTATCGCAGAATATAATAGACAAAATAATATAATAAATACAGTAAGTAAAAATAATACATAGAAAGAATCTTTATTTTTAATGTCTAATTTAAATTTATATATTTTGAATATTATTTTAATTAAAATATATAAAAGAACGAATTTTTGTACGATGCTTGCGATCTAACACAAACAAAGTACTCTAATCATTATGTTCCGTGAAAGGAGTAACTCAGGGATCTGTCCAGGTTCAGGAACCTGTCCAAATACTAAATCATAATGACGTGAAACACGTCTGTCCAAGCCGTATTGTGACCTCATACGATTACGAGCTTATTATAGATCGTGTACCGGCCAATTTGGCCAGTAAACTTCGTTTCTCAAATCGATACTTTTCCCGTTCTCGTTATACTTCCCTCTTTTACACTTCATACATACTCGACAGCTTTCCATTTGTAATTCAGTTTTACACTTCAGCTCCTATCTTTGGCAAGGATCAGTTAGCGTTTCGAATAGACCATGAAAATTTTGTGTGCACTAAACTATGCCCCATCGTTGTTACAATGATGAAATCTACGCTCGTACCTAAACATTCCACCGTTTTGGCGTCAATGAAAAGAATTTTACATTGTCTCACGTACTACGCAAAATCATAACGAATAATGAAACATTGAAATCTCTGTTTCGAAGGAATATTTATAATAGAGGAACTATATCAAATCAGAGTGTTTTATCGTAGTTTATTTAAATATCAATGAATAATAGGTAGAAATATTCAATGTTATAATGGAAATTATCCATCGCATAGAAGCGCAACATTTATATTTTAATATTGAAGTTTGACCGTAACGAGCCATTTATAATACAAAGATAAGAAGAAAGGACAACAACGATTTATAATTAGATGGATGCAGAAGTGCTGTCAGTTTCTACGTTACTTATCAATAGCATTGTTTCTTAACTACATTGTGATAGACTTAAATAGAAACCAGTTCTATATAATAACTACGAATGTCTTATTTCAACAATAAATAAATAAAATGGCTCTTTGTCATGACAATAATAATTAAGGCGGAAAGATATCCATGATTGAAGTTCATATAAAGAAGAAGATATTAAAAACATTTGTTATATTTTTATTACCTAAACTGACAGAACCTTTGAACAATACTATAAGATCGATAACCTGATAGAATAATGTTATAGATAAGAGAAGATAAAGAGATAAGAAGAAGAAAGGATAAAGGAGAGAGCACGGGAGATAGCGAGCAAACGCGAGAACTTTTGCACGAGGGAAGCACCACCTTATACGGCGGCGACCCGGGCTTCTAAATATAAAGGCGCCCGTCGTTTCGATGCTTCTCTCTGTCCGAACGAGTACGCATTTCGCTGCGAATCTCTTCTCTTTGCTACACGCGCCGCAGCCACGTTCTCTCGTTGGGACCGTCGATAACAGACGTCTGGAATTCCGCTAATATTACGTCGCACAAAAGTTTGTCCCCTTTCCACCTTTCGTGTTCTCGTGTTCACGGTTCTTTAATTTCAGAACGAAGCGTTTCGGTGGAAGCTTGCTGCCCACGTTATGTGAAATTTTATTCTAGCGATTTCCAAGTAGTACAGAGTATTTTAGTAATTGAAAAATTGGTGGAGATGGCGCCTTTGAGTTCTTGTTAATAGAACGAGTTCTTAAAGTCTTGTCCTGATCTGACTTTTGCTATTATAATTGGAAAATTTAATGGACTTTTATGTATCATGTTGTATTATATCTGTTAGAATATGCTTTAGGAATTTAGGTTCAGGCAATTAAAACTATTTTTGTACTTTGTATTAATCTGGTTATCGAAGCCAGGAAGATGTAAATTGTTATTTGGTATGTGATTTTGATTGTAATTTTGAGAATTGACTATCTCTTATGTGTTTACGATGCGTTCGATATAATCTTTTATGTTCTATTTGTTGTATATTATTTATTATACATTATATATATTAACCATATATATATTGGGAATTTTTTATGAAATTCCAAGCTTTAGTGTTTGTATATTGTATAAAACTCCGAGTTTTATAAGGAACTATATACAAGTAACTATATATATATATAATTATAACAATATACAAGCACTGATACCTGCTAATGTTATACAGAACTTGCAAATGCGAGTATACGATGTAGCGTATATGCTACTGAGAATTATTACACTTGCATCCTGAATATTTCAAGAGGAGAGTTTATTTGATGTAACGTTATTTTCATTGACAATGAAAACCTATAATAAGTTACGTAGCATATTATCAAATATAACAATGTATTAGATATAATTTTTTCAATGAGAATGAAATTATACTTCGATTTTCCTACCTTTAACAATATAAAGAAGTTGAAAATGGACAATTAAACAATCGAATTATTCCAAATTCCTATATACTAAATAGGAATCACGGAGGCTTATTTTCTAAAGACTCGAAGTATTACAATTTCGGTACTATTTGATTAAGATATTCGATTTATTTTGACTAGTAAAACCAACACACATTCCTCGAGATCAAAGATGTACTACTTTCATCAACATCTAACTTTCTGCCGATTTCCATGACGACCTTGTCCCCGTATCACGCATGTATTTTAGGAATTCTACGACTGCGGCGCATATAATTGGCTCGTATTAAGTAACTACACAACTTTGATCTTCGATAAAGCATCGTAATTTTCATTGCGAAGACAAAGAAAATATATCTGCGAGAGATCATCGTGATTATTTATAAACCTCTATCTTTATACTCGTCATGAATTTCCGTCATCGACTTTCCTTCATCTGGCCTACCAAATTCTGGGGGTAACATACTGTGACCATCGATGAGAAAATATAGCAACAGAAAAACGGTCGATGACAGACTTTCGTCATATATTAAAAAAAAAAAAAAAAACACGCAGGAAGAGGAGGAAGAAAAGATCGACGAAGACGACGACGATGGAAACGAGGTTGAGGATGACGTGATAGTTAGGTCGAAACGTGTGCAGGATCTTCGTGCACGGTCGCTAGTCAATGTCTTAGCGGTCTGTCGGCCAGGTAGACCCTGCAAACCCGAGAAAACCGGGCCGCCAAGAGGTATTTTTAAAACTGCCACTCTACGACCAGTATCTACGGATTGTACGAGATAATGATTCGGTGAATCAGTGGTGGTCGTGCTCAGGCATCTTCTGCATACTTCAGGAAAAACCAAATTGTCGTTTTGTAGACTATTGCTAGCCTCGAATAAAAGCAACGCTTCATTGGACTCGTTTAAAAGCCGTACTTTTTGGTTAATTCTCGTAATTATAGAACTTTCTACGAGTTGCTTTGATCAATCTATTGATTTGAGTAAAGAAGTCGAGTAGAGAAGGAACCTGATAAATTGTCAAAATAACTCAATTCAGGTTTAATCTTTCATTAAAATCCTAGTATAGTATCTATTCTATTTAAACCTATCATCCTCGCTATCAACACGTTACGAAATCAGCAACATCAACATTAAAGATTACGATCTTCTTCGCTCAGATTCATTTCTTTTTCTCTCCTAACGCTTTCGAAACAAACATGTTTACTCCATCAAATATCGAGTAATTATTTATAGAGTATACCTGTATGTACTCTAGATCTTCTCTGCAGCATAGAATCATTTACTTCCATTTATATCATTACGTCGTAATTAATTATACGAAGTCCAAGTAACAATCCAAATCTTCACGCGCATATCCTTTCTCCATTAATAATATATATATTAAAAATGTTTCCAATTTCTAGAACACTTAGGAAAAGTGTGAAGAAACACTCTTCCTTCCTTCGGACGTACTAAGATCTTCTCGATTGAAATTTAATTTTATTTCATTTGACGCTAATCCATCCAATAAACGATAAGGAATTTAACATGCAATTCTTCTCGCCAGCAAATACCAAAAACAATAGGTATTCGAAAATTACGCGAATGGAATCTCGCGATCAGGCGGGAAAAAACGAGAGAATGATGGCTCGCGTGGTCCCGGCTGTGGGGTGAGAAGTAGAGGGGCGACTTCGGGGTTTGGCGGTAGTGACAATGCCAGTTCCTCGCGGGCGAGTTGGAGTCGAAGGCGACTATCGAGTGAGACGAGCTGCCAGCCCTGGCTCATCGTGTAGTGCCTAGTGAAACGAGATGACGGGCTCGCGGCTGAGACCCGCGTACTTCGTGGGCCTCTTGCTGGCCCTTCTAGCCGTCGCCTTACAGGGTGAGTAGCCCTCGATCAGGCTCCTTCCCTCCAAGGATGCTTCTCTTCCCCTGTTCGCTTTGTATTATCATTCTTCTCTTTCGATTCTTCCGTAAACGCTTCATTTGAAGTAATTAATCTCTCGAGTATTTCTGCTACGGTTTATTTTCCAAGATTTTATCGTTCCTTCAGGAAGCGATCTTGTATCATCATCATCATCATCATCATCATCCATGTTTTCCGATTATTGTGCAATCGTTCGATTTGAGAAAGTTGATCTTTATATCTGATACAGTTTATCTTCTAAAGTTTTATCGTCCCTTGAGAAAGAGACTTTGCACCATCTTCATCCCTGTTTTTCAATTATTCCGCAATCGTTTGATTCAAGGGAGTTCATCTATTTTGAGTGCTTTTGACGTAGTTTCTCGTCCAAGTTTTTATTTAGAAAAATTTATATCAGGAAGTGATCAACGTATCTCTGCTTCCGATTCTAATTTTGTTCTATGTTTTATGACAATTAAATACGATACTCAAAGTTGATGGAATTCTGGAAATCACTACGAAGTCTTACATGCGTATGTACTATTCTTCTTTTTTCTTCGTGCATGATTTTCTTAACAGTTTTCCAATTTACGAAAGAAATTAAACAAGAATTTTTTAGAAGAGAATTGGTTCTTCTCCTCATTGTTGCATCGTTTCGTAGAATTTCAAAACCAAGTGTTCGTGCCAAGATTTTCTCTAAAGAGACTACCTCGTTCATCGTATATATATTCATAATCTCCTTTACGGAATTTTCTCCATCGATTCGTTTCAATTCTAACCGGGAACAGAGCTGCCAAACAAATCCATGCATTGACATCATCATTTGTTTTCGCGTTATTTTTAACGAGTTGTCACGAGACGCTTTTTTAGAATGTATCTACGCGACGTCGTTTATTCGACGTTTATTCGTCGTTAATTTTATAAACGAAGAGCAACACCTTGCTTTTGCACGAGTATGATTCACGATATTATTCGTGAAGATGATCGTGGACCTGAGAATCTTTTGATATTATCGTTTCCAATTGTTAGGATTGATCTAGATCGTCGATTTTTCAAGCGCGTAGGTGTCAGTGTGGTCAAGTTTCTAGAAGTTTTAGCGGTCGATGATATGGATGACGCGCTGACGAACGTGTGACGATTGATGAAGGTCAATGTTACGTAAAGTCACTGGTCTGCGTCATCGGTTGCCTGGCTTGTCAAAGCCTCTTCAGCATCGAGCAAACGTGTGATCGAACCGATGAACCTACGATCCATTGCATCATCGTTGGTTTGTTATGTCGATACCGTTAACGAGCATCTCTTCTCCATTCAACGTCACGTGCTCTTCCTTTCAACGTTTAACTTTATTTCCTTGATACATCGTGACGTCTTACAAACTCCTTCGAATAGTATCGATAGTTCAATAGTGATTCTTAACGCAATAGAATCATTTTAAAATAGTACCGATAATTATGTACATATACGTCATATCAGTAACGGTTCTTAATAAAATAGAATCATTTTCTTGAAAATATTATAAAAACATTATAAATATATATCAAAAAGAATACAAAATGATTGCACTTTGTAAATTGAAGAAATGAAAGAAGTTGAAGGAATTACGTGCTATTATGTTCTCTTTTAATCTCTTAAATAAACTAAATTTTTCGTTTTCCATAGTTTTGATAGATATAAAAGAATATTTATTTAAAATGTTAGGCATTTAGTGGTTATTATTTATTTATTTTTCTTTCCGTTCTTTTTTCTTTTTTATGCAATATGGAATGGTTATTGTAGATGTGAAATGCAGTTGGAGAACAACGATAATGGTATTGCGGTCAAATTAACGAAGCGAAATGGGACGACGATCGAGTAAACGATTTTGATCGTGGATTCAAGGATTTGTTATTTTAGGAATCGATGGAAACCGACTGTCAACAACTTGCAAATAATTACATAAGAACAGGCATAAATCCGTGCCAGATTCGCTCTAAATTCTACAAATTTGATCGTGAATTCCGTTTAAAGCGATACCTAAACCTTAACATGTTTGCTGATGGCAATGGACAACGAAGGATAATCAGAATCCGTGTTTACCACTTACGAACAGTTCATAAATTAATATTCGTCAAATATATTGACGTGCTCGTAAAATATATGGTAAACATATAATATTGAAACTTTTACAAATTACTATAAAAAAAAACGTGCACTTATGCAATGACACTCTTAATATTATTAAAGAATATAGTATTATACCAAGGTGCAATTTCTTAAATAAATTATATCTATATCAAGCAATATAATAATTAATACAATATTTATAATTTAATTTCTTTATAAAAATCTTTATATGAAAATTTTCTTTCATAAGGAAAGAGTACTTGTAAAAATGATTAGAGTAATATAATAGATCAATGGCAAGTCAAGAAAAAATGAACAATGCACTTTTCAAGTAAATCTAACTTTTATAGCAAAAAGATTAAAGACTATACATGCCACAGTGCGCGGAACAAGACTTCAGAATCTATCTTTATCCTTGGTGGCTATGCTTGTGCCAAACGACAGCTGCTTACCTCTACTTCCATTACCCGTATCTTGACATTTTCGAGGATTATTTTGCAACATACATAATTTCAACATATTATCTTACAGATCGCTAAAGTCTAAAATTAATATTCCGCCTGTAAATTAACGGTAGCAGCTCTTCACTTATAATTTACTTCTTTGTTTGTTCTCATAATATTCAGTAACGAAACAGTAAATCTAAATCAAAATAAAATCTTGAAATCCGCTATAGAACAAAAACAAATAAAAGAGGAAGAAAAGCTACATAAATAATTTGACGAGTCTCGTAAAGTCAAGTTAAAATTCAATAAATAATTAAGTATCGTTAGAACTTTATTAAGATTCCCTCTGATTTTGTGGGAGACAAAAGGCTAAAACGTGCAAAATGATAAGATCTCGTGCCAAGAGTACCAACACGTGTGATGTAATGATGAAAATTTATGAGCAATACATGCTACGTATTTTCTTTTCATCTATACCTACAGAGTAACTAAATTTCACTTTGAAAATTGCATCATCGGCTAAGGAACAGGAAACCTGACTCCATATAAATTCTTCATAGTTATTTCATAGTAAGAAATCGTTGGTTGCTATATAATCATTAACTAGTATATCCAGTATCTCTGGTATACTAGTATATCTTCTGTCGATGTTGCACTTCAATTTGTTGTTCCAATGCGTTGATATCATCATCAACGGTATCAATGAATTTTGTATCGTCGAAGAATCTCGGCTAAAGTATTTGTACTTTTTCGCTGCGAATAACCGATAAAAATACGTTTCGCTCATCCAATATATAAATATTTTCAAGTGTTGCTCGGCTCAAAGCCGCCTACTCGTCGCTAAACTTAGAAACCGGCCTCCCAGGTACTGCCTAGAAAGATGATATCGACATTTTCATCGACCGAGATTTTATATACGGTGGCACATATTATAACACCAAAACTAGATCCTGGCGTACTATGTTTTCATAGACAAACGTGTGAGGGTATTGACACATTTCATTTAAAGTCATCTTCATTATTCATAGGATTCATAGTCTTCAACGTTGAAACAGTGTGCTTATTTGTGTCCTTTTCCCTTTCAATAAATTTGGAAATGATTTCACAGCATGTGAAGTACAATTTTAGTCTAATGGATCCTGAGGATTTGTTGTAATGTTTAGATTGTAGAAATTTCTTCATTTTCCTCTAGTTGCCTTAGATCTAGATGTTTAGTACATAATCAATAATTGTCAATAGTAGTAAAAGTGAATGTATGTGTATATAAAATCTTCCTTTAGTTTATATATTACGTTTTGACACATTTCTATGTGTCAAATAATTTACAGTAATAAAGGTGTTGATAGTTAATCCAATTAATTCTTATTGTTGTACTCTCACAAGGATACTAACTGGTAATTGATCCCCATATTTCTCAATAATTGTTCTGGTATCAAAACGTCGCAGTTTGGAATATATTCAAGGTGTTAATGCATCTTTAAATTTTCAAGGTACTACCGCTGATTAATTACTTAGTAACTCTTCTCTGCTGTGTTCTTAAAACTTTACTTGGCAGCATTTACATTCTTCTTTAATTTCTCTTCTGTAAATCTACTTACTCTAGTAGATTTCTAAAAACATCATTCCTAATCGAAAACCATTCTTTATCATCATCTTCAATGTTCCCATTATTGTACATTTCTTTTCATCATCATCTTCTTCTTCACTTCACAATGGCTGTTGAACTATTATTTTCATATGTTGTTTTCAAAAGCCATCTTCTTCTAAAGAACTTGACGTTGAACATCCTAAATATCAAAATATTTGTACTTGTTTAAGTTCAATTTATCAAGCAATAAATCTACTTGGACAAGAAATTACATTCCATAGGATATACCGAAGATATTCTTCTTTCAGTTAAAATTATTTATCGAAGATTCTTGATGAGTAAAACTTTCCTGATAAACATGTAAACTACTCTCATACTTTAATATTTGATCCATTAGTGGGTTGCGTCTCAAACTTTGGAAACCTATTATCTTTTACTATTGGACTTTTAATGCCCTTTAGGAACGATACTTATCTTTTCCTAGTTTCTTAGATCACGATCAAGCATGGTTGTTGTTTCGGCACACCTGTCACTGTTCGAGCACGCGTTCAACCCAAACGATGTGTAATGACTCTGACAAGATCTTGCGTCACCTGGGTCAGATATTTTTGGTGGTCGCGTGGCGTTAAACTCTCCTGCTAAGCTCCGTGCTAGGTTATCTAATACTCCGCACCTTCTTTTGGCACCGCGTGTTTAGCATAGTGAGAACTCTCGACGAAAATTCCTGGCACTCAAAGAATCGGCATAGAACCAAGCCAACCGTGAAATCTTGTGTAAAATTCGTACAAAAGAAAAATACTTCATATAAACATTTCTTGTTATTGTATATACACCTCGTATACGTTCATGAATGACCATCAGGATATGCCAATGGTTCTTTACTGTTATTGTATCAATAAAATATTATATTTCAGATACACAATCTGTTCTTTTATAAAAAAAAAAAAAATTGAAGAAAAGGAATTGAAATTGCAATAATTTTGAAATGGAAACCAAGTGCTTCCTCAAACGTGCAATAAATTCATAATTAACTAATATTCGTAGTAATAATCTTTTTATACTTTTCAACATGAGTACTACTTCTTCTCTTCTAATAAATACGTAAATTCCTGTAGTAATTCTGAGACTGAACTCGTGTTTTCAGGAGTGCAAAGCGAAGAAGAGCTAGAAGTGCCGCCAGAGGATCTGTGTCGACCATATATAGAGAAGGCGTTGAAGGATCTCGGTACAGGTAATGTTAAAATGTCGAGGGATATTCAACTGGAGCACAACGATTTCTAGAATCTTTCGTTTGAAGGATCTTTGGAGCAGACCAGTGCCGAGGCCGGGACCGACGTCGATAAAGAGAGTCAAGAAGATGAAGCAAAACCTGCGAGCGAAGAAGTAAGACAAAGTATCTTTTTCATTCTAAAATCAATAATTATCATTTTAATGTATGAAGATCATGAAAATGTTTTTTGACATTCGCTGTAGGAAGGTAAGCCTTCAAAGGAAGATGTGGCAACAGAAGAAGATAAACAAGAATCGGTAGAAGAAACTGGAGGCGCAGAAAGTGCCGAACAAGGTGTGCAAAGTGCTGAAGCTGGAGAAGAACCTGGAGAAAGTGCCGAAGCAGGTGAAGCAGAAGGAGGTAAATGTTAAAGGATCAGTATTTGCATCAACCTGTTAATCTTCTTCTTACATCTATAAATTCATTCAAGTTAGGTAATTAATATTGCACCAAACTAATACTGTATATTGCTCAATACTGCTGTATAATACTCAATACTGCTCCTTTATGAGCATAGATACTTCTTTCGATTGTTATCTAATTATTCTTGCCTTTTTATATAATTTTTCTTATCTTAAATAAAGTATCTTAACTCAATAAAATTTCTTACCTTAACAAATTAGATTAAATTCCTGGAGCTTTTGTAGAATCATAAAACAAAGGAAGCTAGAATACAATATCGCGTCTCTTCTTTCATGATTCATTACTACTGCCAAAGTATTAAAAAACATATTATTGCTTCTAGGTGAAAGTGAGCAACCAGATGAAAAGTCCGGAGAAGTAGTCAAAGAAACCGAGGAGGATAAGGAGGAATCTGTGGAACAAGCGGAAGAGGGTGGTGAAGATTCTGCTCAGGAAGGAACTGAAGAGGATAAGGATGTAAAATCTGGTGAAGAGGAAAAATCGGAGGAGGCAGCACAAGTGGAAAAGTCTGAGGAAGAAGAACCAGCGGATGCTGGAAAATCAGAAGAAGAAGTACAACGGGATGCTGAAATCGATGTAGATGAAGGAAAATCCGAGGAAAAATCGCAGGCTGACGATGGAAAATCCGACGAAGCACAAGCCGAAGGAGAATCGACTGAAGAAGCGAAAATCGACGAGGAGAAATCCGACGAAGAAGCCAAGACCGAGGAGGTGAAGTCTGACGAAGAGAAAACCGAAGACGACGCGACCGATTCGAAGGCGGAAAAGGCAGAAGAAGCAGTTTCTAAAGAAGAAGGTGAAAAAGACCAAGATAGTAAAACTGAAGAGGAAGGTCAATCAGTGGAGCAACAAGTAAGCGGAGAAGAAGCAAAGGAAGAGAGTAAAGAAGGTGAAGGTGAAGGTGAAAGTACAGAAGGTCAAACAGAGGAGAAAGCAAAACAGAGTGAAGAAGCTGAAGAAGGTAAGTCTGAAGAAGAAACCGCAAAATCAGCTGAAGAAGAAACTGTAAAATCAGTGGAAGAAGAAACTGCAAAATCAGTGGAAGAAGAAGAAGAAGAAGCGGAGAAGTCGACGGAGAAGGGAACTGAAGAAGAAGCTAAATCAGCAGAGGAAGAAACTGATAAGCCGAAGTCTCGTGCTAGGAGAGAAGTTGGCGGAAAAGAAAGCGAAGAAGAAGGCGGAGAAGAAGGCGTAGGAGAAGGCGAAGAAGGCGAAGGAGATAGCGAAGGCTCGAAGGAACCAGGAGAAAACGAAGAAGAACCTACCCCAGAGGAAGACTTGATCCGAGAGATAGTGGTACCGGAGAATTTACGACCGCGTGATCATATTAATCAGCTGTTAAAACTGGATGAAGAAAATGAAGAGAAAGAACGAGCAATACAGAAACACGCGGATGTTATACTAAAGGAACTGAAGAGGGTTTATGACAATGCCATCCAACCATTGGAGTCTTTGTATAAATATAGAGACTTGAGCAATAGACACTTTGGTGGTAAGCATAATTAAAATAAACAAAATGAGATAGGTCACTATTAATTGATAAAAAGATTATTCCTTAAAATAGTAATATTCAAAAATACTACTAATACTAAAGTACTAATATTCGATATTTAAATATGTAACATTAACTTTATAGATCCGGAAATATTTTCGAAGCCACTAGTCCTCTTCATGGGTCCGTGGAGCGGTGGGAAATCTTCCATCATAAACTATTTGCTCGATATCGAGTACAGCCAGACATCGTTAAGAACAGGTGCGTAAGTAGCGAGAAAACGAAGAAAGTAGTGAGAATTTGTTGTGCGAGGATGCTTCGACTTACTTTATATTGACGCTTAACTAAGTCGGCCGTGATCACGCCTTCAAATAGTAAAACAATGCTGATGTAAAGATTTAGCGCTAGAAGCATGCTAGGAGCATGAATATACAGATAGTGTTTAGGTGGTTTGAGAGAGTGCTTTGAGGAGCAATGCAAAACGCCAAATGGAAATGACACAGGAGCCGAGCCATCTCCGGCCTACTTCAATATTATTATGCACGGAGAGGAAGAGGAGATCCTCGATGGCACACAGCTAGCCGCCGACTGGACTTTCTCCGGATTACAAAAATTCGGCCAAGGATTGCTCGATCGTCTTAAGGGTTTACGACTTGACAATAAATTGCTAGAAAAAGTAAATATATTCTGTAAATAATTTCATTCTATAAAAATTTGTTATTTCAATGATGTATTTTTTTACATTAATAGGTCAATATCGTCGAGATACCAGGAATTTTAGAAATTCGAAAACAAGTCCAACGTTTGTTCCCGTTTAACGATGCGTGTCAATGGTTCATTGACCGCGCAGACATAATATTTCTAGTATACGATCCATCTAAGTTAGACGTTGGGCCAGAAACAGAGGCTATCCTTGATCAATTGAAAGGAAGGGAACACCAGGTAAGCTTCGATATTAAAATCTGGACACTGTTAACACCAGGATAATGTGAACTTCTACAACAGACACGCATCATTCTCAACAAAGCTGATCAAGTAAAACCAGAAGAACTGATGAGAGTGCAAGGCGCTCTGATTTGGAATATATCCCCGCTGATGTCCAGCGCTGAGCCACCGATAATGTACTCCACATCATTGTGGTCGTTACCATACGAAGCTGGTGCACCTACCAGATTATTGTATGCTCAGGAACGTGCATTCCTACGTGACTTACGTACTGCCATCGACAAACGTGTCGAGCATAAGATAGCGAGCGCCAGAAGATTCGCTGTAAGTTATTACGATCGATTTTTCATTAATATGATTTTTCATCTTCTTAATCTGTTGTCTTTGATCGGTGATTAAATATGAAATATTTCTTCGTGCTTATAGGTACGAGTGCGCAATCATGCTAAAATGGTAGATTGCTATCTAACCACGTACTACAATCACAAGACATTCTTTGGAAACAAAAAAGAGATCAGTGACAAGATTACCGATAATCCACAAGATTACCATATCTACGAGGGCTTAAGTACTTTGAAGAATATATCACGCTATGACTTGCCTGATCCAGACGTTTATCGAGACTTCTTCCGATTAAATCCTCTTTATGATTTTCCTCTACTAAGCTCTACGTGCACGTACTTCCGTGGATGTCCGATCAATAGACTCGATGTTGCCATTGCTTACGATTTGCCAGAGCTCGTAGGCAAATACAAGAAATCAGTAGAGCAAGTCATACACGAGTATGAAACAAGTCCTTCTAGTTGAGTGTAATCCTACATTCTCAAACAAAGCTCTTGATGCCACATGAGATATGAGGTGAGAGCAAATCGTACAAAACAAACAAGAGAAAGAGTGAGAGGAAACGAACATTGGTGTGAGTTCATTACTTGAAGCAGTACAGAGAAGAAGTTTCTTTCCTGAAATAGCAAAAACTTAGGTTTGGATCGCCTTCAGATAAAAGTCCAACTGGATCATACATGAAGAGAAGAGAATGCAAGACCTAAACAGAATTCTCCTGGAACATTATTTTGCGCGATAATATTAAATAGTTCATTTAAGGATGAGAAGACATACTGTGGAGTATGAAAACGTACTGTTGGTTTTGTAGGTAAATAATATGGATACTAATGACACAATAAGGAAGATGATATGGTTGGTTAATGATATGCTTAACATATATTTAAGTGTATTAGTGGATTGGAATGAATTGAAGGTTTCAAGAAACCTGTGTTTGGAAAATAGGACGAGTGTTACCATTCCAATCTAAGAAAAGAATAGTGTGTTTCCTTTGAATGTGTTCCAATACAGCTTTGATTACACAGTTATGGAAAACATATCACAATAATGGTGGGTCCTATTGTCTAACACACAAATATAGAAGTTGGAAATATAGTGAACTCGCGCGATAGACTTTTTTGGAACTTAGTGTAATGGTTGTGCTAATTATAGCATAACGCTGTGACACTTTCAGCCATCAGAACAACATACGATGAGAGCAGTTACATATTATAAGTATGTGAAATAAAATAAATAAAAATATTTCCATTAAGAAAGAGATAAGAATGATCTCTTTTTGAAGCTACAAATCGTGTTCTTATTAAAAGTTATAAATATTTATTTAAAAAAAATTAATTAATTACTCAATAATAACTTCCCATGTTGATATATAAACTATATTTCAATATGAATGAATATATTGTTTGTTTTAGTAAAAAATTTGATTTTTAATGTACCTTGTGTAAATTAAATGCCTCATATAAATCATGAATTGTTTTGCATTGTTATTGTTGTTCACATGTGTGATTGATTTTTTTGAAAGTAAGCAAATTGTTATGTTATTCTACGTAAGTTAAGTATTGAGGTTTAATAGACTTAATTTATGTATTTTTCAAATAGGAATATATAAATTATACTTGTCATTTGTGTAAATGTGATATTCTCAATCCCAAATACAGATTATTTATATATATAATAAATAAGATTTAATAGATAACTAAAAGTATGATATATTAATCCAATATAACAAACAGGATTTAACTGATCTTAGTTACATAAAATAATACTATAAGAAAAATTACAATATGATTAATTGATAGGTATTCTTATTAAGTGAGCATGCAATCTTTTCAATAATAAAAAATTTGAAAAATATGCAAAGTGATTGAAATAATAAATTAGATTATGAGAAAGATAGCAACAATTTGAAAAGGAAGATACTTACGTTTGGTGTAACTTCTCGTAACCACTCATCAGCTTGCTCATCAAAGTCAAATTTACAAGCAAGTCTCAAATCAGTAGCCGCTTCTTCGAATTTTCCAAGCAAGTGATAGGCCCTTCCTCTAAACTTGTGAGCTGCTGCACTATCCGGATTTAGTTCCAAAGCACGATTACAATCACGAATACAGGCATTAGGCTTATTCATTAACATGAAAATTTGTCCACGTTTGGCATAAAGTAACGATGCCTGTGGATTTAATACTATAGCTTCTGTATAAAGTTCTATAGCCTTTTCATAATCTTTTTCTATAAAAGCTGATACAGCTTCGGAACGTTTAGCCTGAGATTCTGCAATTTCTTCTTCTGTTGGTTGCAAAGTAGGATTTCCCATTTTTTGAGGAGTATCTTCATCTGGCTCTACAATTGTAATTTAGAAATATTATTAAATATTAGTATAAATTCTATTTAAATCTCAATATTATTAAAGATGCATACAAAAAATTAAGATTAAATAAAAAAATTAATGAAAATTAAGATAAAATTTTAGATAAACTTTTACCAATTACTCCACTCATATCAAGATCAATATCACTTTCTTCGCTTTCTGGTTCTGGTTCTGGTTTTGGTTCAGGTTCTTTAGATGCATTTGCATCTTCTGATTTTTTGCTTGGTGGTTCATTACTTGATTGTTGATTTGTTTTTGGTATCCGTCCTCCAAAAAATTCAATGAACGTTTTTATAAAGGAATATTCTGGCTGATTTAACAAAGAAGGATTTATCATGCATATATTGAAAAATGCTTCCAATTGTGCAAGAAGCTCTGGTTTTAAAGGAACAGACATTTTGCTACCTAAAACAACAAATGAAAATAATAAATTATACAAAACGTATTATGCGCATTTATGCTGCATAAATATGAAAGAAAATTCTAGCAACCACGTAAATACGACCAACATATAACCATATATGTATCAATTATGTATGTCGAATGATTAGTCAATATGCAAAAAATTTATGTGACTTAAATAAAGTTCGATCTTTTAATACATTTTGATTTTTTGATATGTACAATAGAAAAAGAATTACAATGTTCGAAATACCGGTAATGGATAGTTCTAATACATATCAGAATTCGCATACTTACCGATAATAATATAGACTTTACGTAGATTTCGACGAAAGGTATGAAATAAATATTTAAGGTTCTGATATTATTGAAAATAATTTGTATTATTCGAGTTCACAAAATATGAAATTAATATTTGGAGCACAACAAAATGCACCAGGCATACGATCGAAGTAGATACGTACTATTATATCCTAACAGAGACGGAGAGACCAAATTCATCTGATCGTTAGATCTGATACGCAATACTGTACTAGGCAGGGCAGAATACACATATTGATATGTTGGCAAGTTTACAACTGGCATCATTTATGCAAGTAACATCTGATTAGTTTGAATTTCTTACTTTAAATAATAATAGAAAAGTGTGTTTACGCGAATACGATAATAAATATTGACATAGAAATAACAAGAGAAAATAAAGATATGTTTTGGATCAAATTTAATACACATAACTTTTCAACCGCCAGATTTCTAAGCTTAAGATTTTTATTTCTATATTCTGCGTGTCGAAAACTGTAATAATATATAAAAAAAAAAGTCAATAATTTTATGTCCCCTAAAGTAAAGTACAACATCTGGTACAGCCAATTATTTTATTTTGTTCTTCATCAGCATTCCATGTACATTTTTCGTAATATATCTAAATATGTGAAAATATGATCTCGATGTCACTATTATGTCAAAAATATCATACTTTACCAAATATGAGTACATTTTTCAAAATTCGCCGCATATTTTCTTTTTTCTCTAAAAAAAATATAGTAAGTAAATAATTTCTCTTTCTTAAACAAGTTGCAATTACTTTAATTATTGCGCAATTTTGTTATTCTCATACTTGCTTATTTCGGATAGAAAAGTAAATTTTTCATAAAAGAGTTTCCGTAAAAAGAACTTTTCCGTAAAATTAATTTATAATTATAATATAATAGTAATTTATAATTAAACAGGTTTTTGTCTATACTAACGTGGAACCAAACACAGGGCAGATCCCTAATTTTCTGGTTCTTGTATATGCTAGCGTCGATCAGCTTCAGCACTTGACCGCATGGTGCATCACCTGTACTGTGAAATTAGAACATTTTCTGTCTCCTATTGGCCATCGACTAGCAACACAAGCAACGTTCAAGTATTATTAACCGACAGCCAGTAGCTACAGCCGCAGTAATTACGTTTTGTATATTATCGACTTGTCTCGTTGGATGGAATATAATTAATAATAACTTTCCTTATTATTTACTAGGAAAGAATATACATGTTAGTAGTATATGCAAATAATAAAAAAACATGATTAATTTTATGTATAACTGTATTTTATTATACATAACCTTTAACCTTAACTTTCCATCGTTTTGAAGTATCAACTTTATCATTTGATAGTAGGGAAGTAATAAAACTTCGGAGGATAATAAAATGATCTGAATATATAATAAAAAAATGTTATCCCATTCTATATAGAACTACATCACTTGTAATTAGAAACTAGAGAAATGATAACGCTCTTTTTGTCCCATTATATTTTCCAGCTTTATTATCTTATACTATGAACTAAATAAATTGCAGTTAAAATCCTCATTATGCTACAGACAAAAATATGATCTAATATTTACAAATGAGGTGTGTAACGCAAGCTTAACAATAAGTTTTCAAAAATTTGATATTATATCGACAAGTTCATTACAAGACGGCACAGTATGTGGATATACCTTATCATCCACTCTCATTAAAAATTATCAACAATTACAAGACGGTTCTTCACAGTGCACACCAAGTCTATATCGTAGAAATTACTTTACTGTATAGAAATATCCAGCCACGCTGCAATATATTATGCTGTGCCCTATTGTAAGAAATTGGTTGTTCTCCTTTGCGCAACAGATAACAAAATTATATGTATCTGTTTACGAAATCCGTTGAAAAAAGTCTAAGATCCATTGTCATTCAATTTAATTGTTCGTCACACTATTTACATGTAATTAGTTACCTAAAAGTAGCGGTAAAATAGGTAACATCTATTCTATAGTAGAATTAATTATATGAATAGTTTCAAAAATTTTTTTTTTTTCTTCAAATTAACATTATAAATCAGAAAGCAGAATGGAACTTGAAATGCTAGTTAATTTAATAGCAACGCGTTAGAATACGAAATGAATGTCATGTACACAGTTATATGAGATATCCTTGTGGTGAATGAATATGGTTGTTATCACTATATGATTTCTCGTTTAGAAACGTTTACCATTGTCACTTTTATGGCATGATATACTCCTTATTCTATGTTACATGTATGATAAGATACTTGACTGCGTTTAAAATGATACAATTACATAGAGACACTTGGCAAAAAATGAAACTTCGTACAGCAAGTACATAAACAGAATAGGGATGTATGAGACATTAAATGAGTGTGTCATTTTACTATTGTTCGTTCTTAACGTTCTTTTTCCCCCTTTTCCATTACATTATCGTAAAATTAACACGCAGATATTGTAAATTAATCGTCAGTACAAGTTTAGTGTTTCTTTCCCTTTCCTCTTTATTTTAATTAGATTTACCACTTCATTCTTCGAAATTATTTTACATATTCGAATCAATAGGAATTTATGGAAGAATTCATTAACATCGGTTTTATTAACGTAAGGTCTACAAAAATTATTGCGTGTTACATTTTGTTTACACCTTTAACGTTAGTTAATGTTGGATCCTTTGTTTACAATTTACACGCATCAATAAGTTATGGCAATTCGTAGGATAGCTTTCAAATAATATATTTAACATTCGCCATATTCTATGTAGGACGGCCAGTTGAAAACCTTTTATACATCTCCTTCTTGTCAAAGGATTAAAAGACATTTTTAGCTCGAAACTGTTTTCCCTCCGAGAGCAAATTAAACATTCTCACGTGTGAAGTAGATTTCTTCTTAACTTTCAATCGTTTTTGAAATTTCACGCAGTTTCTAGATACACAGGGAGAAAAAAGGAAAAAAAAGAAAAGAAAAGAAAAGAAAAGAAAGAAACCAGATGTTTTTTTTTTTTCAGAAAAACAAACGAAACGAAAGAATCGATGATCAATTTCAGCGAATATATGGAACGAAACAAAAAAAAAATATATATTTAATGAAATCGCGTGGATGCATTCCTTTCTTTTTCCTTCGAAATCGATTTTCACGAACTCGCGCATTCGTATGTGATCATGTGTGTGTTGTGTGTGTTGTGTGCGTGTGTGTGTGTGTGTCGCGTGAATACAAACGATTTGCCTAGAAAAATACTGTTTTCAAACTGTGAAACGTCAAAGCAACGAAGAATTAGGATTATTTGTCACTTGAAGAGAGTTTAGAGGTCGTCAGAGAATAATTTTATACAACAATACGTCGTTTGGTTCTAAAGTAGAATTTCAGTGTCGCGCACGAAATTTATTATTCTTTTTTTTAATGTTTCACGGATCTCAAGTAAAATCATTACAGCCCGATTTCCGTATAAAATTAGATAGTTTGCTTTGTACATTTCGTTATTCTCTTCTTCTTCTTCTTCTTCTTTTTTTTCGCTTTTTTATCTTTGTCGTTAAATCGTGAATCTCGACGTCGATAAAGATCGTGTGTACACGGCGTGCGAGGAAGAATTCACGCACGTGTGTTTCACCTGCGTTCAAATTATTATTTTCAGCCATTAATTACAACCGTTCCATCGATTACGATCACATCGTAAAGTGCTACGATTACTTTTCAACATCGAATAACACGGAATCTCTAATACGATTTCTCTTCTTTAACACGGCTTAAGTGGGACGATTCATTAAAACAGGGGGTTACAAGAGGGGGGAGGGACAGGGGGCTCACGTTTTTTAAACACGAAGGTGGGACTCGATTTCTTTTTTCTTAATATTTTTTGGAATGTTTGCTTACGAACGAAGCTTAATATTCGTTACGATCATTGTTCCGCCCCTTTTTTTTTTCTACTTCGTCTCAGGTAAAACTCCCGTTTGTTTGCCGCGTGTATGACGATCGTTATGTTATTTTGATTTTGTCGTTTTAATCGATGCATTTTACAACCATCTATTTTAAGTTTGCCGGAACAGCGATAAAATTATAACGTTCTTTACAATATCTGGAATATTACGGCGTTTAATATATTATCATCGTTTCGTTGATCCGCCAATATGCTCCCGCGGTCGATAAAATTTGTCTGACTAGCGATAACAATGCTCTATCTGAGAGACGAGAAATCCCAATGCATGCAACGTCTGATCGAAATTCGTGGTAAACTGAATTGACTACGGTTTTCGATTCGCAAATGAAAAATCTTCCTGGCGGTCTCGCAACGCTTTATCAAATTCCCTTCTTCTCCGTCAAACTAGCTTTCTTCTTCCGCTTCTTCTTCTTCTTCTTCTTCTTCTTCTTCTTCTTCTCCGCTTGAACGTGCTTGAACACAACGAAAGAAACCAACGCATCAGACATTATCGAACATCTCGAGTAAAATCACGTTCGGTCTCGCTGTGTTCACGCATTGTCCCATTCTATACGACTATAACAACAATTTTCCAGCCCGGTCTCTAGCCTCGTTTTTCACGTTATACGCGATGAAAACCTGTAATCAGCTCATTTTACGCGAGAAAACGACGGATCGAGGATCGCGAACGATCCCCGAGTTTCATACGATTTACGCGTCGTAAATAATGAATATTCGCGTTGGTGCCAACTGGTTAATAGTTTTGCTCGGTTATGATGCACGTGATGCTCGTTAATGAAGAATCAAAAATGTGTTTTCTTTCCTTTTTTTTTTTCTTTTTTTGTACGTTGGTTGTACAATGGTATTATGCGGTCGCATTTCGATCGGAAAAGACGCGTTTATGTGTAGAAATAAATCTATGATTTGATTCTTAACCGCTAGAAATTTTGATATGATGTAAGTGTGTGTAAGTTATATTCCTCGTAGACTGTTTATTATTATTATTAATTATTCATTATTATTATTAATATTATTATTATTAATATTATTATTATTAATATTATAATTATTACTTTTTTTTTGTATTTAAGAATACCATTTTATTTTCATTTATCATCTTTCTCGTTTAAACAGCAAATAGAGTCAGGCGTATAGTTTTATATATAATACACTATTACAGTTTCTTTGTTTTTTTTCGTTTTTGTTTTTTCAATTAATTCCCCTCCTCGTGATCTCTCGGAAGTTCCATGGCGTTCACAATTTCATTTCCATTTTCTTTTTTTTTTTTTTCTCGACTCGATACGGCTCTCGTGGTGGGTGCGATACTTGTGTTTCCTTCTCTCTCTCTCTCTCTTTCTCTTTTCTTCTCTCTTTCATTCGCCTTGCGTTCGGTGTGAGATCATCTTCGTAAAGTACGACGAACGTAAAACAAGAACAACGGACATCGATATTTAGACACAGAGAGAAAGAGACGGAGTGATTTTTGATGGTTTTCGCGACGATGGTGATTAACTATCTTGTAAACACGTTTTTGTTCTTTTTTTTTTTAGGGGGGGAGATGGTAAAAGCTGGGTTTTCGTTCGTCGTCGAATGTTCTTTCTAGTCGGAACACCTTTCTTTTTTTTTTTTTTTTATACAAAGAATATATCGCGCGCTCGATTCTCATATCGTGTCACAACACTCAAAATAGCTCTTACGATAGACGAGGTAAAATTTCGAACGATTCACCTAGCAGAAGGAAAGTTGTCCTATTCTTATTAACTTCGACGACAGAGTTCCATTCTGTTTGTTTCTTTGTTATCTTTTTTTCATCTTGCGTTTCGAACAAACACGCTTCGTTTCTTCTTTAGCGAGACTTTAAAGTAATATTGTAACGTCAAAGGAACTATACAACAAGCTTATTACAGAGCAACTTCTTCCTTTCTTTCTTTCTTTCCTTTTTTTTTTTTTTTTGGTTTCCTGTGTTCTATACACGTGTCGTTTTACCTCGCGATGTCGAAATAAATGGAAATCGGTTTCGCCTTTGCGACAATTTCACCAGTACAATTATTATTCGTGTTCTGTGATCGATCTCGTTGATTAAAGTTGAAAAGATCGTGTACCATCGGCATCGTGTTTTACTTCTCTATAGTCCATATTCATGAGCGTGTACGTGTACGTGTGATGTGTTTATTCGCAATTTTTCAAACTTACTCGCTAAATAATTTGTTAATTTTATAAACAGCATTCATACGGATAATCTATGTCTTAACAGTACTTAAACCGAAAAAGGAAAAGAAAAGACGAGAAAAGGAATCGGAAAGGAAATCTGAACAAAAACGAAAACGGCGACACATTGATTGATGATAAGTCGATCGCGAAATCAGACATTAAAATGCTAAATCATAGTGCTAGCCATCCCCATAAACCTATAATCGTATCTGCATGCACTCAACGTACCAATTATTTAAATAGGCGTATTATTTTCTTATACGAGGAAAAATGCGCGTGTTTCGATCGATTAAGAACTATGTATCTACATACTCGAGGAATATGAAAGAATAAGCCGAATAAGAAAGCAACTATGTGCGATAACGATATTTTTATATCATTCTTTTCTAATCTCCTTCCGAGATTGCTATATATCCGATTTTTAATTTTTCAATGTCACCAGTCAACAACGCGATAAAAATTTTTCTTTAAATTTCATAAGACGCGATAAACAAATCGTAAAGGACATTTCGAACTAACAACAATTTCGTTCGTAATTTTTCATCCTTAGAATTATTACATTTTTCAGAAATGATGGCCTATAATGAATTAAGAAACACATGCGCCAAGTTGAATTTCTATGGTACACAGGTTTATGAGTCAAGCAGATACCGACGATCTCGAATGTGTAAAGAAACGCATTGTCCGTCGACGTTCTATACGATAATAAATTAAATAAACATCCGGCATCGTTTCGCCTCACGATGAATTTCACTACATAAGAACATTATATATACACGTATTATGCATTGGTAAGAGTCATAGTACATTATACAGTAGTATAGTTGAGTACAGAGTAGGCTACAACTTATCGTAAAATGGTTTGGTTGGACCTAACTATAATCAATACTCGCGATATTGGGTATACTCTCACCTATAACATGAATTGATCGTTTGGGTCTATGAATGACGTTTCTAGGCCCGATCGATATAAAAAAAAAAGTAAAAAAAAAAAAAAAAAAAAAAGGGAAAAAAGAGGAAATGGACGGGTGGAAACAGAATAAAGTGACGAGGGAGAGGGTTGTGATGAATCGAAACGGGCTGAGGGATGAGGATAAAGGGAGGAACAGGGGTTTTACGAGGACGAAGGAAACAATGGAGGGAACAGGAATGGAGAAGAAGGAGCTAACAGGAAATATATTTGAGTGTTTATTTAATCATAACTACCATTAGAGATCCAATGTTCATTTTCCTCTGTAATCTTATTCCAGAATACTAAACTCTCGAAGTGGCGTCATAATATTACTTTAAATTCATGATAATAAAGTCTATCCTGTGTATGAGAGTTTAACTGCTTGTCAACATGTCTCATACCATTATATATTTATATATATAATTTCATATATATATATATATAATATATAATTTTAATAATAGTATGTATAATATATAATTATATTCACTACCTGCATATCACAACATAAATTTCTTTCTCTCTTTCTCTCTCTCTCTTTCGTTCTTTTCCAGTCATTCTCACTTTCCGTCGATCTTTCAAACGTAACACACTCATTCGTACGCAACACACACACACCCATACACACACGGATACCGTCTACAATAATAATTACTATTTAACACTGCAGTATAATCGGATAGTGGTTGAGTTTCTAAGCATCGTGTAGCGCCGTTCAAGAACGCGTACCATCGTCCTCCATTCTTTTCGAAAGGCTCTACCGTGTCCTAATCTCTTTCCCAACGAAAAATTGATTTTAATGGAATTATCTTTTTGCCCCATTTTACACGTGTAATTAATAGGCTTCGAGAGCCGAATCAATCGCCGATGCCCCACAAGTAGCGTAACTTCCTCTTGACTTTCTCGATCATGGAGGGTTGAACGGCTTCTCAACGTCACGCGTTCCAATGTCCATAGTCGAACTGGGTCATCGATATCCCTAAAAACGTGTTTGCCGATCTTCTGTCGCGAGATGGATTATAAATAGATTTTCAGTGTAAACACACCGGTCAAGAGTACATGGTTACTAGCGAACAAAATAGGATGTAGCTTTTATGTAGGTCATATTGTTTGGCATTGGTCACGTTTAAATTTCCTCCAATTATGAACATATGGATCTTGCCTTTCAAGACATTTTCACTATAATTTTTGTCTCCTTCTTTTTTCCTTTTTACGTTTTTTTTTTTTTTCTATGTTAACGACGACGAAAGAATTTGTTCATCTGGGACGATGAACGATGTTTTCTCTTTCATCGTTCTAGCATGCGGGCAAACCAATGTAAATTCTTTCCTTTTTCTCTCTTTTTCATTCGTTTGTAATTTAGATGAATTAGCAACAGGGGTGCGACAACTTCGTTTTGCTACACTGCTCACAATGCTCAGCCACTAACAGTGATACATCAGCATCGAAACCTTAGAAACCATGGCTCAGCTAGAAGAACGTGGGAGCTGGCTCTCACACGGAACGACCTCAAAATATATCCAGGGCAGCCAACGTTTTCTTTAAAGTATGCAACAGGAAGCTGAGCAGCAACTACTCCCGCCACCTTTACTTTTTTGCCTCTGATCTGTAACAGAGAAGCGACGCTTTTGTTATTCCAACTCTCCCAATATCCATATGTGAAAACTACGTCTTGATTCTTTTCAAATCGATAAGTTATTTCGGTCAGTCGTACATTAATCAAATAGAGCGTTTCGGAATAAATGATACCACTTGAAGAAGAAGATTTCTCTTCAAGACATATCGTATAGTTTGGAGTTTTCTATATAATTAGAATATTATATATATATATATATATATATATATATAAGTAACATTCTAATTATATAGAGAACTCCAAACTATATGATATGACTTAAAGAAGATTTCTCGTATATACAGGGTGGATGGTAACTGGTGGTACAAGCGGAAAGGGGATGATTCTACGTGAAAAAAGAAATCGAAAATATAGAATAGAAATTTTTTTTTTAAATTTTTCCATCGAGACAACGATCTACAGTGAGATCCGTTATAACGAGGCGTGATAAAGTGCACGCGTACCGAGCGAAAATTCAAAGTCGATTTTCTCGAAAACAAAGCCTCGAACGAAAAATTTTTATTCTATATTTTCGACTTCTTTTTTCGCGTAGAATTACCCCCTTTTCGCTTGTACCACCAGTTACCAACCACCCTGTATATAATCCTCTAAATCATTCAGTAAGATTGGTTAAATTTAATTGTTACTTCGTCTTAGCTCTACTGTATGAAAAAAAACGTTTTATAAAACTAATTGATTACTCTTCTCCTACCTAAATAATCTTGTGCGCCATTTATTCAGCGAAATTGATTACGTGTAATCGCTGTCTAATATTTACTCAGCTGTATCAGAAACAAATTACTCATATCAAAAACATTTCATAAAACAAAATATATTAACTTTTTTATTATAACGACAGATAAGCAGGGAGAAAGAGTATAAAAAATTCCTTCTGATAAGATGATAAATTACACGGTTATTCCAAGACTCGTAAAGAAAAATATAAAATGAAAAGAATACAGGCGGATTTACGTGTAACATCCGCGTTACGCAGCGTGACGCACACGTTTGTCATTTCTAGCTAAACGTAACATAAAAGCAGAGAGTCGTGATCCTTTTCCGCGTGCACGAAAGGACCGTTGTCCTCGACTTCCGGCCGCGGACCGTAAAGCTAGACACTCGATTCTCTTTCTTCTCATTTCTCTACGGAGGAAACACGGGTTAAGTATGTGCTTACCGCACCGTAAATCATATTTGTTGTGTCGTCGACAATAACAAAGTTAATACCTGCAAGTAAACAGCAATTAAGTACCGTGAGTTCTGCCATGTAATTTCTTTTCTCAAGATCGCGAAGGGATTGATGTACAGGAACGATGATCATGGACACACACTGGGATTTGGAGTATTGTGGAATTGAATTTTGTTTTCTTTTTTTCGAACGTTTTGTTAATCATATTCGGGATGTAGAGTGTTGTCAGGCTGAACGTGCATGTATCCGCCATTAGGCAGAAGACCTGTAATTAGGAAAAACGAGATTGGGATCTTTAGACGATGATGTTGCTCGTGATATTATGATATGGAATACACAATATAATTATTTTACGCCTTGGGAACAAGTATTTGGAAATAATTTTAACAGAACGAAATTAAGAGAACGAAAATGATATATCTAGCTTTCCATAGAAAGAATGAAATCTTAAAGAGTTAAGAAAAGCAATTTCAAGTAATACGTTTCTGCATCGCAGTAGATTTTGAAATAAAGATAGGATAGGTGTTTTTCTTGGATGGATTTTCTTGTTCCTAAAGATGGAGTGTTTTCTTAAGCATAAAGTTTTTTCACGTGTTAAGGAAATCTATCTAGATCTAGTTCCAAGAAGTAAAAAGATTATCAAATGCATTGATCTTATAATTTACAATCTAACAATGAAATACTCTGTTCCACATTTTCTTGAAATTGTAAACCCAACAATTATATAAATGAATACCTCATTCCATGCGTGATATATATCGCGATAAAATCAATTTTATTTCACCTTTTCCCTTTCTATTACGGTCGAATCAAACTCCATATCTCTATTACCTAAAGTAATAGATTTCATCGATATAAACCAAAAATCAACATATACGTTACGATTTTAAATCTCGAACGATTCACGTAAACGATGTTGCACACTTTAGCTTTGCGTAACATCAAATCTAAGCACAATATTCGTTGAGAGCAATCGCTAAAAAAACAATCTAGAAACGAAGGTGGATTAACAAAATCAAAGATGAAAAATAGGAGTAGAAATTTACATGGTAGCTATAGAGAACGTAAAATATCGCTTTTATCTCGGATGCATCCGGATATACAAAAGTAACAGGATTAACGAGGACGCCCCAGGGAAAGAAAAACAATGAGTTGGAGCGTGTATAAACAGGGTTGCATGTTTATTCCGTGAGGAACGTGAACCGCGTACAATAAAATAAAGTAACGGTGCACGCGTATTCACGGCTGTTCTTCAACCCTTCCATCTGGTGGATATCAGTCCGTTTCGACTTGTCTGATATTGTACAGCTTGAATCATGAGAAACAAGATACCTATGAATCCCTTACAAATTTGAAAATAGAGAAAAATACATCGAGAGGGAATAAAACTTAAATTTTACCGAAGTTTATATAACGCCATAAACATTTCATTCTTCAACTTGATAACTGAATGTACAATGGATTAAATGATACGTCGTATCAGTTATTAAATTAATTGGATTAATTTAATAATACATCTAATTGGCTATAGTTTTTGGGATGTTTTAATAGTTACAGATCTGTAAACAGACGAAATGAGGTCAGGCAGCGGACTATACCAGTCTTATATTACGTACGACACGACTCCTGGAGCGAGTAGAAACAGCAAACGAAAGTAATGGCTTGCCTTCCTCCTCTTCCCTTTCTTTCTCGTCCCATCTGTTTTCTCTTCCCGTCTGTTCTTACCAGTTCCCTTCACTTTCTTCTTCTCCTTCTTCATTTTCCTCCTCTTTTCCCCTTTCTATTCCCATTTTACTTTCGCTTCTATTTTTTTCTTTTTCTTTTTCCCCACCTTCTCTTCTTTCTTCTGCCTTTTCGTTCCCTTTCGTTGATCACGATCAATCGCAAACAATGGACACATAAATATACCAGAAAGAACTATTCCTCAGCAATAAGCCTCACGATATGTTGTAGAAGAAATGGAAAAAAACGATGTAGTACTAACGAAAAATAGTCCTCTATCGCAATTCTAATAAAACTGACATATTTACATCTATCTGATACTACTGGGTCTCGGTCAATTACTTGCAAGACATTTGATTCGTATACAATCTACTATTTCATAAAATTGCTACAATTATGTCTACCTAATAAATATATCTCTCTGCGCCCTATATAACATAATAAATAATAAAATACCTTAAGTGTGAGAAACCATAGTTAGAAAAATCCGAGAGTTTCCCTAATAAACCTCTTATTGAAGACTGAAACGATCGACTGCTACTATAATATATTCGCTCGAGAGAATTCACCGTTTGTGGATTAAACCGTGCTCAATCTTGGCTGATAGCACAGCCACTCTTCTTCTTCCCCTTAGGTGGAGAACATCGCTTGTCGTCCCCCCCCCCCCCCCGATAGGGTAAACAGGGTAACGGCTGTTCGATGATTTACCTTGAGAATTAGGCTCGGGAAGGTTCTCTCGTGGGACCAGATGCATCACCGTGGTTTTCCCGAAAGGAAGCCCAAGAGCACCGAGCGTAACATTGCTGTGCAGAAAACGTCCCTGGTAGATTAACCGCAGGATCTCCGCTTTAGCGACTGCCTCTTCCGCCCAATCTGAAAAGACAAAGAGAAAAAAGAAATGGACGCCAGTAGATATCGGAGCTACGGCCTTGCCTCGAATATTTTCAACGTTTTTCACCGGCCGAGTCGACGACGACGAAGCGGGAAAAAAATATAACTGCGCCCGCTGTACCGGAAAACGCGGAAGCTTCGCGTTGATAATCCCATCAGCCGGTTCCTGGCACACGTTCCGTGAACGTGAACCTTCCCTCGACTTTCTTTCGACCGTTCGTCGTCTGGATTTACTCGACGACGATGTAACAGAGCACGGAATAGAACGCACAGGGAATTGGAGAGGCTCTATTGCGAAGGATAAGGTTGTGACATGGCGCGACGTGTTTCTTCAAGGTATTTGGCGGATTGTAATGGACTTGTAGCTTTGGGTTTCTTAACACTAGAACTACCAGAGTACAGTTGACCGTCAAACAACGAGAAATTGGTTATACGCGGATTATTTTCTCGGTCAGTTGTTGTAGGAGATACACATTTACTCACATAATCCGCGTAATAAACCATGACTTTGTAACAAACCAGATGTCTGATGAAGAGCATTTAAAAAAAAAAGACGATCGCGTTAGACTATGCTCATATTATTGACGTTGCGTGAGATCAGCCGTGTGTCGATCGTCACATCAGCACAGTATAAATATAATATATGTATAAATAATATAAGTATATATTAGTATTTATATGTTGTACATGTGTATGTATTTTCTCTTCCTTATATGTATATTTATAATTTTCTTAATAACATTTTCTTTTTTTTTTTTTTTTTATTTCTTTTATTACGAGAATACAGCAATAACACGTGTATGTACATATGTGGGGGAAAATGAAATTTTCAATAGACTGTTATATACATATGCGTACAGATATAGCTGTTTCCAGAGAATCAAATATCATAGGTGGATTTTCGACTATGAGGAGTGTCTGTGTCTATAATCCATGCGTTGTTCAAGGGTCAACTGTAGTTAACAATGATCAATAATGATAATTTTTCATGGGAAATAGATTTACAACAGTGCGTTATTGGGTATTTGAATGATGTTTGGTAAAATCTTCCCTTCCATCATGTGATTTTTCATGTACCTTTGAGTTTGATTTCCTTAGTACAATTTTTATACTTTAGCCGCTAGTAGTTCTAGCGTTAAAGATGCGCAAAGAATTGTAGTAGTCTCGAACTAGAAATTAAAAATAGAAATTACTTTTGTCCCTTTGAATGGTTCTTTTAAATTCTATAGTGTTTAAACAATTATATATATTTGGTGTTATGAGCATTTTTTAATATTATTACATAATTAGTATAAAACTTTTAATTCTATCAGAGGATGATTCTAGCAAGTATAACGAAAGGGGAAATGAATAATAAATTATAACGAAACACAAGACAAACTGATATACATAGATACATAATACGTGCACGTAATTCCACGTAATAATGAAATATCGAATGAAATATCGAGGAGAAAAGAAGATTTCCATGAAAGGTACAATAATTAGACCACAATGTAACATACCGGAAATTTAAGGCAGGTAATTAGGGGACTTCCGAACAATGCCACCTAAGTTGATGAAACTGTATTAACGGTAATGCAACTTTTCTTTCCTGCCATTCAGGACCAAAGTAATTCTGGCGCGACAATTCGAGATAGCAGAAGATGCGGTCGCTGAATGCATTTTAATATTAAACGGGTTACTTGCCAAGTATCCCAGAGATTTGCATTGAAACACGCTACTTAGAAGAATGGAAGTCCACTTGATTCGCCTTTTACAGTATTTAAAGCACGAAGACAAAGGCCAAGCCAATTTTGTTTCTCTTCTATTTCGATGTAAGAGTAAGTAACGTCTATGTGTATAAGAGGATCATGTGTTCATAAAGAAAGGAGGGCAAAGAAATGCTAAAATAAAAATAAAGCGAAAGGAAGAATTTAGATCACCTTTTTACCAGTTATACCGTGCGATGGTTTTCTTTCACTTGAGCTTATTGAAATTAGTAATATTAGTTGCCGAGATATCTCATGTGGCTTTGTTTCTTTTTACGCTTTAGAAAAAGCGATAAGATAGTAACAATAAAAAGGAAATTTCATATATAGCATTGGATGTTCAACATTTGACTTTCAATTAGGAACATTCTATGGAATTTCTTTTTCACTAAAGTACTTGGATTCAAATTGATTTTACTAAACGACGATTAAAATTAAAACCGAGTAATAATGAATGTAATTAATAGGCTTAACGATGATTATCGCAAAAGTATCGATCGCTTTCTTATACCAACGATAAAACTTTTATGCTTTCTATATTCTTACAACGTGGCATAAATTTCGTGAAACTGACGAATTTTCAATAAAACGAATCTCTTCAATTAACGAATTATCTTCGTTAATCTATCAAAGCATTCATAAAACATAATAAAAGTATAACAGAAATAATATTCGTGTATTCGAAACTTCGCTCATCAATCAATTCCCTTTCGCTATTCATTCTTTTATACCAGGCATAATTTTTAGGAAAATCTCGTTGCGCGATAAATCACGGTAACAAATTTCTCACTGTGTTTCGAAATTTTTCGTTTCACCATCTCGCGTTCTTCCATGCCTAATTGAATTGTACTCGGTGCTCCTGATATATCTCACGATGAATAGCGATGTTTCACGGCCTATATATTTCTGCGAGTGTTTTCAATTCCGGCACTTTCATGCTTCACGTGGCTGGACAGTGATAGACGATGAAAATACAGGCGTAAAATAGTATCGTATAGTGCGGATGAACAATAAACTACGTTTAATTTATCGATAGAAAGATACGCTCTTCTAATATATCACGCTGGGTATATACTGTCCGGATATTGTTTGGATAATTGTAGGAGCGAGTCTTGACAAACGCGACATTTCCATCGAGTTTCTCGATGATAAGGGAATTTCGATGACACATCATGCCGAGGGAAGTTTCGAGTGATAAATTAACGCGACAGGACGCTTAATCGGACTGTCTTGCGTTCATTGTTCTCCACGATTATCTCGGATGACTATCTCGTGAACACACGATACGACGGTCGTTGACAAATATCGTCTGATTTTCGTGAATCTTATTTTATATACCCTCCTTCTATATCGTCTTGTTTTTTATTATTCGGATGGAAAGCACCGTTTTGCGGGAAAAGTAGAATACTGCTGATTAACGAGCGAATACAGATTCGTTACACGCTTCGGGCAAAGTTCAATAATAAACGTACCTTCCGGCCAGTTTTCAAACACATGGTGCGCTATGTCCCCCGCAGAGTCGCTCGGACTGAATAGGAACTCTTTTGTCTTACCACTGACAAGAATGAGGCGTAGATTTATCTGCAAACAGAGAAACATAGCTGTTAATACTCCTATGAACTTTTCCAACAAGCGTTGTTCCTGATATTACTCCGAAGTAAATTGTTCGTTAACGTTGTTTAATTCGTTTACAACGTACGACAATGTGAGAGACAATTGGAACAATTATATCGATAATAACGATTTGTGATCGATTCCTGTAAGAATATTTGGAAAAACGGATGGACAGGTTTTAAAAAAATGCCAAATATGAAAATTCACTAAGTATGCAACGATTCAATTTCATATGGATAAACCGATAAAAAACAGACATATATAAGTTACAAAGATAATCAGAACATCTCTGATAAGTATACATACAGCTACGATATTATTCTTAAGAAAACCAATATCTTTTAGGTTTCTTCATCCGCAATCTTCGATATCCTCGCAACGATCTAATCGAGATTAACAATCCGATAGTAATGAACATATAAAGACAAGTTAGAAAAACTAATAAAAATATCCGTGACGAGTATATGCGATTATCATAGAACATGTATAGATATAATCTATAGAAATTCGCTATAAGAATCTTAACAGCCAAGAATACACATCGCGCAGAGTACACATTTTATTCCCAATAACAAGGGGTCGAAAATCCAACTACGATCGATTCGAACAATTTCATTAATCTGTCAATCGGTTCGTTTGCGAAACACTTGGAGGAACGCGAGTCGCTGTCCAGTTAGCGTTATAAGTACGAGGTCGATTCTTTGCCTCTGGCTGCGATATTGACTTACAAAATGAACCCGGACAAAAGAGTCGGGCGGCGGCTATAGATCATCCGTAGCACCCTTCGTGCTCTACTGCACGAGTACACGTGTCGTAATTCTCGTTCGTTTAAACCCTCCGCCCTTAATCTTCATTTCCCCGCTGCGAACACTTTGAATCGCAAATGTCGCGCCCCGTTCCGTGGCGTATCTCTCTTACTTCGAGGGGTTCGCAACAGAGGCCGCCTCCTCTTTGCTTGGTTTGCCATTGCAAAGACAAAGACAGAAAAGAGAAGAGGAGGCAGAGTACACGCTCGGATAACATTGAAAAACGAAAAGAAGAAAGAAAGCTTGGTCGAGGGGGGGAAAGCCGAGGAGGAAAGGGCCACGAGTGGTATTTATGGTTGTTCACGGTACGCATATATGGTTCTTATCTATCTTTGCGTAGGGACACGCGGTATGAAAGGGAATTAGTCCCGGCTCCTCTGTCCTAAACCCTTGAGCCTGACTTTTACGTTACGGTCACGTAGCCGTCGCCTTTAGGCGGTAAACACAGGGAAAAGCGAAATTTTTCTATGGGCGATAAAAGTATGAGTTGACTCCAAGGGTTGTTATGGGTGTTCGGATTTTTTTACTATAGAAGAGAAGATTTATTTTACGCGAGGTCGACGATGTTGCAACTTTTAGTATATAACGGAGACAGCCTGATGTTACGTAAATTTATTTTAGATAAGTTATAGGATGGTTAGGTCGATGCTTCGGCACCGCTGCAAACTATCAATTCTAGTTCTTAGACATGGTTCTTCGCTCAGTTTTCGTTGGATGAGGGATGTCGTCACAGGAATAGATGGACATAAATAACGCAGCCCAGTAATCATTTTTAACGCTACAGTTACTGACCTATAATACAGTATACTATCTAAAAATATCATAAACTAAGAGGAAAGCGATTTGACATAAAAAAATGTATTAATGATGTTCTCATGTTTTTTTAAAATCGCCATTTGTTTTATCAAACGTATCTGCGTGCTTTAACATTTATAATGTTCTATAACGCACGAAGCAGAGCACAAAATTTATCTTACGACCAATTTACGCGTTAACGAACCGTTCTAATCCATCCACGAAATTTCCAACGAATAGCTAGGTACTCTTCGTAAAATATCTCACGTTGTTTCTCCCAAAAATCGGCGACAGAGCTTCATTATTCAGACATCGAGGCGATCGAAGATTGCCCTAAAGACTTCAATTGCTCTTTAAGCGCGTCAGCAGCCACGTTTCGTTCGTACGACGAGTACAATTAAGATAGTATTAATCGTCTGCGTTTCTCTGTCTTCCTCTCTCCCTTTGACCAGTCGACGAATTACGGTCAGCGGCCGTTCTACGGACGCAAATTCAATTACCATCTCGCGCGAAGACCGGCCAACATAAATAATTACCGACGAAGCCAGATCGGCGCGGTCATCCGGGGAAAGAGATAGAAAGAGAGGGAAGGGAGTGCAGCTCGTGACCCATCGCGGTTTCTGCGGTCGCAAGAATCCGCCGCTAACGTTGCTACGACATAAATCATTGTCACCTGGTTGCGAATAATCGCTCGTTGGCACGTGAGCCTTCCACAGCAGTGGCCTTACGACTACGCCCCTGTTCTCCGTACCGCCGAACCTGACGCGGAAAATTTCAAATTTATCGAGGTACGACATTGTACGACTCGTTTAGCAATCATACAGGGTCGACCACATAAATTGAATAAAGAAACGTGATGATGTTGCAAACGGTAGCTAAATAAATGCATAATAATGTAGCGGAAAATGGTTTGTAGATAATTTTGACGAGAACTCGCAGTTTTGAGAACTGATTTATTATAATTCGCTAGAGCGTCCCTTATCCGAGCTAATAGGGGAACAGAATTGTTCGGATAATGGGATTTTCGGATAATAGAACAATCGATTTTCCAATATGAAATTTCGCTTCCTCAAATATAGATTTAGATCAATTGACAGATTCTTTACATTTTTATGGATTTCATATCTTCTTGGGTGAGTTGAATGTATAGAATTACGTTCTTTTTGTACTTCGAACTATCGAGAATCTTTTTCGAATGCCACGAATGCTTCGACATGAGAAGGCACGTGTCCATCCGATTAATTTCGATGAATATTTTACAAAATTTCTACTTTATGGTATAGTCAGTAGGTTCTTTATGTATAGAAATGTTACTGACTTAGACTCAGTTTAAACTGCTTAAATATTCAAGTCTGAGTCGTGCCGACTTGTTATCAGAATAGAAAAAAAAAAAAAAAAATTACGGATCGATCGAAAAGCATCGATCTTTGTGCGAACACTGATACATACTCATTGCTTCGACATAACGTTATTTCACCTAACATTCTTTGAACGTTCCCTTTACAATGGCGTTCTTCTGCAATAATACTCCATCGTATTTTATTTTTAGTACTCCTTTTCCTCTACAATGAGTTCTTTTGTGCGCGTACTGTATCGCGTTTTACCGTTCCTGTTACACTTTCCATGTTTCTTACTCAACTGCAGTAATAAGTATTCAATGCAACTCCACTATTTTAAATTGTGCTTTGAAACATGATTTCCATGGAACTCCAGCAGAGTATAATAAAAAGTTAATCGTTGTTTGTATGAAATATAAAAAAAAGAAGGGAAACAATACAAATGATGGACAAGCAAAATATAAACAGATTGCTTATTTATTATAATACTTAGCTTGTTCTTCTCATCGGACGTTACTTTCCACAACATCGTATTGATATCACGTTGATATTGATACGCGATCGATAAAAAACTACTTTCTTTTGTAACGACAATTTGAATTTTAGTTGGAAACGTTCATATTTATTAATTTTTAATGTATATTTAATTGGTCATTCCCAATTTTGATAAACATTCTATACTACTATACTGTTTAACATTATTATTAACAATGAACGAAACATTAAAATTAATTAACACTGTTTCAAATTTTACTCATATATAGAATAATCAATAAACTGTACATAAATACACATACAATTAATAAATTCTACAACTATCGTTATGGATTACTTATGAATCATACGTAATTGTCAATTATATTATTCAATTATTAATTATAATATAAATTTTAGGAATCGTCAAATCTCCCACGAAGAAGCTATATTTACAAATATCCTTCGATCAATAACAAATCACAGATACTCAACGAGATTCTGCAGTCCCGACGGCGCGGCAATGGAAAATTAATCAAGCGCGTGGTAAGTGCTGAATTCAGTCAGAGTCGGCGCGGTCATAAATAGAATTTAATGGTATGCAAAAGTTGGTAGTGGCACGCGCTAATGCCGTTAGTTCGTACTTTATAATTAATTCGTACGAAACGGAAGCTCGGTGGCTAGCGCGACAGATCTCGGACAAATATTTCTAGCGACACGACGAGTTACTGGAATTCCGAACAAAAGCTCGTCTCCCACGCGACACTTTCAAACACGTGCACCACCTCCGCATCTCTCTTTCACCGTTTTTCTCTTCCTGTTTCAGTCTGTTGTTCCGTGGAACGAAAGCATCACAGGGGTGGATGACAAAACTTGGCCGCACCTGTGTGTGAACTCAGCTTAAAGGCGCGCAGAGGGGACCTGTAGTCGACACGGAGAACGCGTCGTTTTAAAGGGGTTGAAGCTGCGAGATTTTTCGGAACGAAGCCGTGGGTGGTGGAAACTTCAAAGGGACTTATTCATGCGGTAGCATTCGATACTCGGTTTTTTACCGTGCACACGGTCGCTAGACGACGGTACCGAGGTAAAGAGAGAGTGCAAGGGAGAAGGAGCGTGTTGTGCTACCTGATGCGTCATCCACGACTCGATGCTTTTAAAAAGCCGTGGGGGGAAAAAAGCTGTTTCAGCTTGACAACACTTTCCGGCCTCCCGGCTCCTCTCTGCGTGGAGAAGTTCAACCGCATGTTCAGTAACAATTAGTTCTCAAAGATAAAACGACTACCTAGGACGGAGGAAGGGTGAAGTGTATCCCACGTGGCGGAGAACGACGTTAAATATGGATGGACGGGTGTAAGTACGTTCTGTTAAGAAAAGGCGAGCAAGCGAGGGCGAACGAGGCTGTAGATTAATAATAAAAATGGGAAATATCGACGAGCACACGGGTAGCCGGTGGTCGTTGTTACGGACGTAGCGCGAAAGGGTGAAACAGGCGCTTCGTTGTACGTATTATGTGTATTTTCATGCGATATACAATAGTTTGGAAAGGAAAATAACCATGTCCAAAGATGTTGGTGTATTTTAAAAGTAGCCGACAAATCCAGGAATTTTTATGAACAATTTTTATGAAAAAGCTAATGGTATATTTAATATGTAATCTGTGATAACTGAACTGGGGATGATTATGCATTTATGGGAAATTTAAACGCGCAAAGATGTGCATAATGTAGATATGTAATATGCAAAAGTATATTAAAGGATCTGTTACAATATTCAGAGAATGGAGAGCTCTGTATCTCTAGGTTGCATTTTCTTACTTGTATTCATAGAAGTATGCGTTTGCATAAACCTCTGCAGTAGAATGATAACGAATACTCTCGAAATTAATATTTCTCCGGAGAATTGAAATCAATAGTTTTGATGTAGATATTTCTCGAAAGAGGCCTATAATCAAAATTTAACGAAATTAATGGCTTTGATAATGTACAATTTTAAAATAAAAAAATCTGACTTATCGCGTGTTTCCTCCGTGCGATGTTCAAACAGGGAATGAGCGTTCTGGTAACGCAGTTGGATGGCTCGTAATGTGAGGCTTTGAAAAGTGCCGCTTTAAAAGATGAATGCGTAGCTGCGGCCTTCGTCCTTGTCGTGGCCCTTCTCTTTATTTGCGCGACGAGTTTCGGAGCTTTGAAAGAAAGCCGGAGCGAAGCGTACAACTCGAACCCGACACTCGCGGTACCTTCTCTTTCTTCGCCGTTCTCCTTTGGCTAATTATCGTGACGGGATACAGGAGAATGGCGATTCATTTTCTCTCTTTTTCCACGGAACGAGAGAATAGAGCTTTTTCTGCGGTGTTGTGCATTCGCGTGCAATTGATGGATATCTTTCATTCGCATTCATCGTGAATACGCTGCGTCAAGTGGCTGGAATCGTGAAGCGTATCGAAGAACACGCAAAACATCCATACCGGAGAATAAAATAATTTCTTACGAATTAAATTGCTATAAAGAAAAATTGTGACTACAGATTTCTCGATTTATAGCTGCGAAACTTTGAAACGTTGCAAAAGGAGAACGACGAAAAGGTGCAACCGGTGTTTATAAAAATTAAGAACTCATTCAGTGATAATTATATCACTTGAAATCATTCTTTAGATCCTATAATTAATCTTAATACGTACGAATCAAGAGTTCTTAAGTATGATAAACCCTAGCTTACTGGTGTATGTTCATTCATACTCCTTAATCCCCCTTTGATATTGTAATACATCTTTATTTAATCGCAACACTTTTGTTCCATCGTCGAAATAAACGTAACAAGACATTTTTTATCTTTAAACGTTAATAAAAAAAAAAACAAGATAACAGTTCTTCAGAAAACGGATGTCACGTCAATCAAATAAAATAAAACGATAGTAAATCCGTTCTTTGTCGTAGACATCAGATTGATAGTATCTTAATATAGAAACAAAATGCGGAGGAGATGAAAAAGAAACGATACGAAATAATAGTAGAAAAATAGTAATTTACGTTATTATGGAATGTTTTCAACGAATTATTGAGGAATCTATTTTAAACCAATTCCAGTACTAATTAAGGGGAGCGACAGCAACAGCTCGCACGTAGCTGTCGTTTGTAATAACAACGTGGCACCAGTCCTGAGGGAACAATCGAACATGGACCATCGATCGTCGCGAGAACTCGTCGACCAGAAACCAGACGCGAGAACACCAATTTGTATTATGCATCGTGTCGTGAGCACCGATTCCGAATGACCGTCCTTGCTGTCGCATGTAACACGGAACCCGGGTCTGTTTGCAGAAGCTGAATTTCGAACCAGGAATCCTAACAATCGAAAACTCGGTCCTGTTTCCTGGTCAGTATTCAATTGATTACACGAATCTACTATGAAATAGCATTCCCTTCGACGTGGAAAATGATCTTTTTGAGTTTATAAATAGATTGCGTTCATACTAGCTAATAAAATAAAATTAGAAACAGGGAAATTTTTCAATTACGCGTTTAATCATTTCGAGTATATATTTATCGTTGAATATATAACTGTTAAATTATTTCTACAATTTAATTTAGCTCTTTAAATTGATTATTTTATATTCGGAAAAAATATCGTTCGATCGTTTCGCAGTTTTGAGAGATTTTCATTTTCACATGCAATCTCTCTACTTCTGGCGTATTCAGTGTCACATTGGACACAGTAACACAATACGTGCTCTTCTGTAAATTATTCGCACGCATTTCAGCGTGTCAAACGCAACCGATGCCCACTCTATCCATTTCGCGTCGATACGACTTGCGATGCACGAAACACGTATACAGAGAACAGTCTAACGAACTCCAACGAGTTAGTAACGTTTTGTTCACTGTGCAATTTCAGATCGTTTTAAAATTTTCCAAAACCAAATAAATACGTTCTCTCGTCGACAAAAATAGAAACGAAGCAAAACCATTTGTGTTTCGAGTCTCTTGTCTAGTGTACAAAAAGAAAAAAAAATCTATAATGTTCGGCCGATATATTCGGTTCCGCTTTTATCGATAACACGCACGAGGCGTTCGATGGGGCACGACAAACGTGTTACAAACTATCGCATCCCTGGTACGCGACGTGAAATACAGATTTGATGAAAAAAAGGGACGGAAATGAGAGAGATGATTCGAAATAGACAACGGGGCCACGGTAGAAATATTTTTCTGTTGCGAACGTTCTGTAACGAGTGTAACCGATTTTCTTTTTTTCCACGAAGCATTCAGGTTAAACGTTTCGCTACAAGGTGACACGCTTTGCAATATTATTTTCAATGGAATTCCTGCGCACTTTATGCCGCGTCCATACTGATGCACGCTATTAGTTCGCGAATGGATCGTGAAACTGCGTTTGTCGGTAATGCGGAAACTTTTGTAGACAGTAGATTGCAAACCAGTTGATGATCAGCGGATGCCATTCATTCAATGGACGGTACATTAAGGCGCGTGCTCACTGACAAATATGTTCGTGAACAGTATTCGTGAACAGAACTCGTAAAATGCATAAGAACTCTACGTAGTTTGAAACCTACAAAAATATTTTACATCTACTGTCATTGCAGCCATGTCACTGCGCAACAGCAGAAAAATTACTGAAAATTCTCAAAGTGAGAATTGATTGTAATTTTAATAAATAAATAAAAAAAATCTACTGTCATATCGAGGATGCATCTTTCTATCTGTTCTGTTCGCTCTGTTTGTCATTTATTTGCATACTGTTTGTAAACTACAACTTTATTGCGTAGAGCTGACGTAAATTCTTGTTCGCGAACACTTTTTTGATGATGACTTTTTACAGTAGAAATTCGCTACTCTAAACTAGTCGGCGAACAAACACTTTATTATAATTGGGATTCGTATAATAACAGCTCGTGTTCAGATAAGTGAACTCGATTAAGCGAAAGTTCAGTTAATCGGACATTAACTAAAATTTCGTTTCAGTAAATGAAATTCGGATTAATGGATTTCTACTTTGCTTAAATTTGCCATTTATCTGATTAGTCCATTTGGCGAATGTGCTCCATATTAGAGTAGCATATTAGAGTAGCACATGCGAAAAAGTATCGCGCATTGGCAATCTCATTATTTATGATCTGCTTGCCAGTGAGCACGCGCCTTAAGGTGCTGCCTAGTTCATGATCAATGAGCAAGCTCGCAATCAATTTTGGTCAATGCGAACGCGACACTAGATGCAAGCGCCGCGATCAGCTTTATTAGGATCAAGGTTGTAAAAATCTAACGGTCCGCTTATCAATGCAGATAAGTTAAGTGTACTCGTTACACAGTTCGAGTGTTAAAGCACTCGTTAAGCGAACGTAACGAACAGAGCACGTGGCCGCGCGCTTCGTTATACCTTTTCTATTTGCTTTCGTGAAAAGCGTTCGTCGCAACAAAAGTAAGACGTAAAATGATGCGAGAGAGAGAGAGAGAGAGAGAAAATTATGAATTCGTAACTTCTATTATTAGAAATGTTGTTCCCCCTTTCGTGTTTTTGTTATCTATGACATGGTACTATGCCATTTAATTTTTACTCTTTTTGAAAATTCCCGATTCGTTTTTGTGAATCGAGGTTAAAAGATGTAGTATATCCATTTTGTCATATGTAACTTTTATAACAAATGTTGTATTTTTATTCAAAATAAAGACTCGAGCGAAAAACTTGAACACATTTCAATCTGTATCTCGTATCATTCATTCGTCACTGAATTCGATCATACGAAAACATGAAAATCCTTGTTCGAATGTTCGCTGTATGGATTATTAGAGCGACAACTGACGTTTATTCTCCTGGTATTTCTTTATTATCTGCCTATCCAGGATACAGCACTTACGAAAAGTAAAACAAAGAAACGTGCTCAGTTTCACTATCCCTAAGTTTTTGCATCATTCTTGTTAGCAATTAATATACACGATAATAAACAAGGTGAACTGGAAAAAATTTCCTTTCTCCAGCATTTGAAAGTTACTAGCTTACTAGTTTGACAACTATATTATAAAAACCAAGCCGCGATTTACAAAAAATTTAGTAGATTTCCAGTATTATTAATTCAACGTTGAATCATTATCGATAATACCGAGATAAAACGAATGCATTTCGTAAGCGTAACTTCGAAGAGTAAGGATGATTCTGTGTAACTATCGAGCTACACAGGATATGGGTGTAACCGGTTCATTAGGATTACAAAAATTCCCTTTATTCACTGGCAAATGATACTTTGACTCTCGTCGCGCAAAGGATCACCCTATTTAGTCGACCAGACGTAGGCGTAACCTGGCTAGAAGCACGGCTCATATTTCATCATCTTCCTACTTCTCGGTGAAAAAACACCGGTGGTCCGGGGATCGGCTGTAAACTGATACCGATCGCCGCTTTTCTTTTTTTCTCGAATTCACTCGACATCTGTTCAAAGCCACTTTCAAAACAGTCGTTCATCCTTAATGCCTCTCTGGGCTAATTATGGCGTGAAGCATAGTGAATCCATTAAGACGTTCAACCATGAAGCAAATACGCGTGAAATAATCCTTAGCTGAGTTATGGGAGAAAGGATAGCTCCAAACCCACGTGTTACCGGTGTATCGGCGATTAAACTTAGGCCCTTAGCTATTTCTTATTATTAGGAAATTGTTGTCTTTAAAATAGTATACGTCTTAAAATAAAGAATAGAACGTGAGCGAAGCTTTTATTATCGTCTATTCTTAAAATATTTTGTCGTGATATCAATTATTTCCTACTTTACTTTCCATAAGAAAAATAGCAACGATGCTGCTTTTTATCGAGTTAAAAATAGTTAGAAGGTATGGAATTGTGTATCAGAATTCCATAGTGGGCTGAGAATGATTAACTTTCGTGTAGCGAAATTGTAATAGATCCAAGGTAACGAAACTGATTCATGAAACAGCTTCGTTATTTTGGAATTCGTTGCGCGAAGGCTATGGTTTATTATGGTCACGTTAGAGTGGTAAATCTAAGAAATACGTCTTTAAAATTCTAGGTCAAAGAGTTGCACTCGTGCGAAACGTTACAGTGAACAGTGGCTTGGCTTGAAGTGTAAAACGCCAATGCAAGAATCTTGTGTTGGCTACTAGGCGACACTATTTCGCTCGGTAAGTTCAGATATCGTTTTTCATCGTATCTCGCGGACGATGTCACGATGTTGCCATCGTGTTGCTGACACGCTGACATTCAAGGCTCGAGACGTGCTCTCTACTCATCTGACCATTTAGGGTTGACAAGTTGCGGAAAGTGTTTACTGTTTAGTAAAGTTTCGTCAACGATTAGAATGTCGATTCTCTTATGTAAAGGATAACCGTATGATAAAAATGAGATACGTTTAAGACGTTAGGATACCGCTATATTCATAATTTGTATTATATCCTTCTCTTTCAGAATTTAATGTTCATATAAAACTAAAGAGAATAATGTTATTATTCTATTAGAATAACGCTATTATTATTAAAAAGTAATTAAAGAGAATGTATTGGTGCGCTTCATTAAAGATAATTACGGATAGTGTCCGAAGCCACGCAATTTTCAATATGAGCTGCATTGGTTCTACAACCTGCTGACGCAAGTGAATGCGAGCAAAACTTCAAGCAGAATAACAAGTAAACTCCCCGTGGTGCTAGTTGATTATGGTCAGTGGATTTTGCTGATCCATGTATGGATCATTTCTATTTGATCATCTTCCTCAAAGCGTGTTATTTGGCTTTCGCTACTTTCACTTCAAAGAGAAAGGTTTGACTTTTTACGTTACAGAAGTATTTAAACGTTAACTCGGCGCGGATCGACAAATTTCCTTTTGAACTTTTCATTGAACTACTTCATTGGTAACAGGAATAAAATACGTACGAATTTTACAGAGAGTGAAATGCAATAAATCATCACGCTAAAAGTAGAGTAGCTCGTGCTAGATTAATGGCGACTATGTTTATAAGGAATGATTTATAATTGTGGTATTTTCAGACAGATTATTAGTCGTGTTTTAATATATTTTAAAAGTAATGCGTGATTTATAATTAATATCGTAAACAAGATCTTTGTAGATCCTTCAGATTCCCTTCAAGTGAAAACTAAAACAAACGTTTGTAACATAACGAACTGATAATTAATTGTAGTATCTAAAAAGATTATCGTTCGATGATTGCAATAATTATTTACATATAAATTAATCTTTATAGAAGATAGAAATTTGTATTTTCATACTTTTGTGTCAAATATTTCTTCAAATGGACAATCCATTATATTTCTATTAAACTAAATTTTAATAACAGGACGCTGGTATTTCTGTTTTCGAACAGCAAAATACGCTATTTTCACTTTCGAGAATGCAACGATTGAAAATACGATCCAGCTTGGTCTAAGATCAGAATGCATTATCGTCGTTCCACTACAAGTTCCATTATAATGGATCGAGGCGTAAGAAGCAAAATCCAGATGTCAGATATGAGAAACGGAGAATGGAAAACGGGGCTAGAGCTTACGAGAAACTAATCGAGACAGCGTTGTTCCGAAACGTGTTAGATCGGCCAGCGGGAAAAGATTAAAAGCAACAATTTGAATAAGAAGCTTAACGCGACCGGCACAATAGTAATTCCGCGCAATTTACATACTTAAGCGCCGGCTGAAACAGGTCACCGCGTGATTACGTAAATACTCGGCAGAAAGAGGGTGTTTCACGCGGAAACAGGTAACGTGTACCGTTAACAACCTGTACACATAGTGTGGATAGAACAAAGATCCAACAATTTCAATCGGTTTTCGATTAATCGATTTTACCATCGCCGGAAAAAAACAGTGCGAGAAGATAAATACTCGAGTGTATGCGCTTTTCGTAGCAATACGCATTTTATACTTCTCTAGAGCGAATATAGTTTTAAATATTTAAATATAAGATGATTGTGAACTGAAGATTCATACACTTTTCCCGAGGTATAATCGTTGGACAGATTTTTGATTTGTTGAAACCAATGAAGATGTCAAATATGTCCTTTGTACGCTATATTATAATAAAATTACGCACAATTGTTGATTACTTGTAATTATTGCACTGTAACAATTAAGTATTACAAAGATAAAACATGGAACCTGTAAAAAGAAATGTTTCATTAACAAAGTAACATCAAATACAATTCAGAATATAATAATGACCGTACAAAGGAACCACGCGAAAAGGAACAAGATCACAAAGAGAAACATTGGTCGAATGTGACCCGTGTATAAGTAATATATGTACAATAATAACGCACGATGATAAGCTAGAGAGAGAGTAATATGTATTTTCTTTACCCCTGTACCACCTTTTGGTCATCTTTGAAACTCTGCATAGTATTTCGTAATCGTTGTATATGTATACCAAATATCGCGACACTGGTAAAGATGTTGCTCTCAACCGCGGAGAGATTCTACGGGTGGATGGGTCGAGCAAACGGCGAACAAAGAAAGAAGAGACAAGTGGCCTAATAGCGAGTAGGAGCTTGTATCGGGGGTGGTTTACCTTGATTTGAGGAGAGCGCGCGTCACAGGGCCGAGGCTACGACGCTACGTCGCACCACGTCGGGATTCCTAAACTGGGTCATTGGGGCATTCGGGTGCAAAACCGGGTGCATTTATGCGCATATGCATACGGCATGACCCAGATTCGGGACGCGGGTGCGCGTGTCCGTGGTCGTCCTTCGCCCGAAACGGACCAGCCCGTCGAAGAAGCTCGTCGAAAAACGCGACCCGGTACCGGTGAATGTGTGTCGATACCTTCGGGATTTCCGAGCACGAGCGGACAGCGAAGCGCGCCGCGCTGCTGTATCATCATCCCTCTGTGCGTTCGATGGAAGAACTGCGGGATGTCCGAGGGGAAAACGGGTCGATGAAGTGTAGAATGATAGGGCATCGTAAAAGAAGTATGTATTTTTTATGTGGAAGTATCCTAGAAATTCTCCTACGAGAACGAGATACGAAATGTGACGTGACAAAACGTGGATTAGGGGCAGACAAAATCGAGCAGTTAAATTATAAACGTCGTTGTCGCGATTTTATTTTATTTTCGTATATCGAGATTAATTTTTCTACGATGAAATATTTTGCTACGCTGCTGCAGAAAGAATAATCTAGTTTTCTACGGACTTTCTATTTTTCAGTGAATATGATATTGTGTCCATTTTGGGGAAGGTAATATGATTTGAAACACGTCACAATTTGTTTCCCGTCGCGTTAATTTTTATCAACTCGCTGAGTGGATATATAGTTTTGATTTTTAACAATAGCAACATTCACATAGCGAAAATATAGATGCACTTTTCTAATCGACGCCTGACCGACCTTGACCATGTAAATTCGAACTCAGCGTTACGGGCAAACTTCCTCTTTTCAAATATACATTGCGTGCGGAATTTGTAATACAAACGTGGCTTGATATTTTATAAAATAATAACTTGATCTCGATGAGAGATCTACGAAATTTTAAAGTATACTTCATTTTAATTCGTATTTTGTAGTTAATTTAACAAACGTTATCAGTGACATTTATTAAATAAGATATAGAACGTGACTTAAATAAAAGATAATATTAGACATATAAAACAAAAGAATAAAAGACCACAAAATTAATCGGTCCAATTTAAATCTAATCCCAATTATACTCAATAACCCAACCTAAGATAATCGTCCATAATCCAACAACGCCGATCCTGATAAAGAATCCTGTATCTCTCTCTAATAACCAATGCTAACTTTGAAACAGCCAGTACGGTCAAGTTTTCGCGGAAGCTAGGTTTTCCGTAGCTTAGCTACAGTCGTATGACGTCAATGCGCGCCTTGCTTAATAAATGAGAGGCGGCAGCGCCTCCGCTGTCGAATGCAATTATAATTTCATACGACATTCGTTCGAGTGTTACGTTTTTTTCACTCTTTCTTCCTTTCTTCCTTCTTTTTTTTCCCCATCGTCATCGTCGTTACCGTACCGTTGCCTCGTTGCTGTTGCCGTTGCTGTCGCCTTCACGTTATTATATTCCCCTCCAGCGAGCGCGCCGTGAGAAACGTTAACGCGCGAAATGAAAAAAAGAAAAAAAAAAAGAGAAAAAAAAAGACGGAATCTCGCTCTGCTGACTTAAAACGCAGGCGAATTATCGCGAGCGGAATTTTTCTGAAATTGTTATTAGAGGCAAGAAAGTATATAGCATCCTGGGAACGGGGTTTTCGGCCTGACCGAAGTGGGAGGCTTTATCGATTGAGAGCCTCGCTGGAAGTTATTGCCGAGGACCTTGTGCTACGTCACAGCTGGAGGCTTTGTTGACGTAACTCGAGAAAAGGAATCCTTTTATTGGGATCTAGAATTCCACTCTCGTTTCTGTTGAAGTAGACGAGTAGTCGAGGTAGGACTTTCTTGATTTTCGAATGCTTTCTCGCTTTAGACGGTATTAGAATACAAAGAGGCTGTTTCCTTCTCTCTTCCATCTTAACCGGGTCATCTTTCAACCAGACGTTTCTATAACGGCGACATCGAAATATGTATTTCGATAGATCGTTTTTTAATAAGCCACGGAAAACGCGATTAGGATTTTCCAGATCTCTAGACTAAGATCTTCAAACATGTTGGAGAAAAGATACACCAAAGAGGACAAGCATTCGGGCAACGCGAAATATTTGTTTCGCGAACTAGTTTTATCTTATTCATAAAGTGATTTACGACGGGTGTATGAATATTTTATTTTATTTTTCTATTTCTGTTGCTTATCATCTTGCAACATCGACGCGCGTTTTAATTGAAGACGTAGGTATCAGTGAAGTAAATAACAAATTCTATTACTATGCCTTGTTATTGCGATATATTATAATATATCGTGATTTATACTCCGCGTGAATATGTATAACTTCGATATACATAACGTGTACGCACTGGATTATGAGAGCACTGGAAATGTAGGAACAATAAAATAAAAGTTCGTACGAGCACATATACGCTGCTTGACCTTATTTCCCAGTACTCATTTTTGTGTTTTAATAACCTTTTCAAAAGCAGACTACGCTGACTGGATATATCGTTCGTAATTCTGATTAATCTCATGTTACATCCTAGCTCTCTGTACGATTATAAAACGAACAGTTAGTGTATTTCGAGAATTTGCACGTGCCATGTGACGTGTACATTCAAATAAAGATAAAATAAGAACAAAATCAAAACTTTCAGAATTCATGAAGACTTAGTCAGGTTTTAACTAAGACTTTGATAATTCAGATTTATCGTCGTCTTTTTCTGATCCAATTCCAAAAGCAAGGAACCAGAGTTTCAAAAATTCAGTTCCATCTTTGTAACATTTATAGCACGTTCATTCCCATATAAAATCAAGAAATCAAAAGTTCAAGAATTCAGTACTATCGTTATCGTAGTATACTCGTTTTTGTGTTAAACGAGGGAAGCGAAGTTTCAATCAGGTTTATCATTATTAAAATATATACATTGTCATATAAAACCGAAACTTCAACAACTCGTATCTATCCTTACTTTGTATTATTAACACGTTGCAATCGGATGTCGCCACAGTGGTAGCATTTAAAATTTGTTTCCAAAGTAGAATGGCGCGGTAAATATTTATTAACCCAAACTTGTTTCGACTAGTTGGTAGTGCTATCAAAAAAGTATAGCGACCACAAAAGCATGTCACATGTCAACCCTCCGCTGGCAATATGGGTTTTTATTAATGTGGTCTGTATAACGGGTCTCTCATTCCCTGGCCTGATTTCTTATTGTCTTAGGCTTTAAACAAATGTGAAAAATTGCTGAGGTACTTATTATAGTCCCCAATCTGCTGTAAAAATGATACTTTCGCCGAATGTTTAAGCTTTTTCGTAATGGAAATAAAAATTTGACGGAAAGTTGTAAAAAAAATGGTAATTTGTTTGCAAGTACACAGCTTTGCAATAAAAAAATACTAAAAAGTGTTATTGCAGGGTTTCATTCATAACGTATAACTATGATCTTCTGAACAAAAATATAAAGAAATTATAATTAGAAAAGTAACGAAAAAGTACAGTCCGATGGTATATTATATGCGTTATACTAGAAAAGTATAACTATTTTGAAACCTAAATTTTCGCCATCCTCGGCTGGGTTATTTGTTATTAGAAAATATTTTCGAAAATAAATCTCAAAATGATTTATAAAAGATCTTAAGAAGTCATTTATTAGAATTCTAAACGTTACAAAATACATAAAATGAATATTTATAACGTTTTTCGCAATAGTGTCACCAAAATATTGACGTGGGCGGTAATACGGGTCGCCAAAGGCACGAGATAAACGAGATAAACGGTATTTGGCCAGTCAAAGCCTCGTAGATGCGAGTCTTTTTCAGTGGGCAAACCACGGAGTCTGATACGCAGTTATTTATTTGAATTTAACATTGAAAATTTCGCCTGGAACTCTGCGTCCCATTATTACCGATGCAAAATTAATTATTGCAGTTTTTCCTCCACGATATGAAACGCGAAGGCACGTGAAACTCCTTCGGAAAAAGTGCGTGGCGCGTTGATCAGCCTCTGATCTCTCATTTTCCTTGCGCTGCGAAGGCGCCACAGAAGACTGTCGCGCAAACGCGTTACCGCGTCCCTGTTTCTCTCGCATGTGCGTTTCCCAAGATGGGTCAACGAGATATCAGGAATTATTCAGACGAAAGTCGCCAGGAGTGAAACGTGGTTGGGCTCGGTCGGCCAGCGACCAGAGATAACACCGACACACTTCCGCAAGGAACGAAATATCCCAACAGTTTGTTGTTCCCTGGTCGGATATCTCGTCCGGCGTCTTTACTGCTGCGCAGGGATGCATCGGCGCGTCGCTTTTTATTGCGGTCACGCTCTTTTACGAGATGCGAGTCAAAACTATGCGATGAATGCGTTTTCTTTCTTTTTCCTTTCTTTGGTTATTTGGTTATTTTTTGTAGGAGTAACGAGGTTGGAAATGCAAATTATAGCTCGGTTACCTTGGAAGAGTTTCTTAATTTTGGACAAATTAACGCAACTTGACGCTTGGGCTGGATCTTTTACGAGCTGAAGTTCTTAAAATTTGTATTACTATCCTGGCCATTAAATATTTCCAATATTATTATAATTTTATTTTCGAAATTCAGCGTGGATCTAGTTGTTTACACGTTGGTGAATGTGTTAATTTTCTCATGAGAATTCGGCGCCAACAGAATGTGTACATATCTATTAGCGAATTAATTATTTACTAGAAATAAGTAATAATTATTAAACGATACTCTTGAAGTTTCCAAGAACTGAATAAGTAATTCTGTTCTCTCGTGTGTCAACGTACCATGTAGATGATTGAGAATGTAAACTGAATAATTTCAATTGACCGCGTAATTGTGCAAAGAATTTTTAAGATACATTTTTTTAAATCACAAATTATCATAACGAAATTAATTCTGATGAATCGAAGGGTAGGAAGAATATCGGGATTGGCTGGATCAAGAAAATGAGCACGATGATGAGGCACTATGCTGGAATTTCGACTGATGAACTTTCTCAAACTAGCCGACTCGTATACGCTTCTTTGTTCTGTCAAGAAGATCGTGATTCACAACGAATCATGATTTCAACATGGTTGTGTTACGAAGATACAATGAATCAACAATACAAGAGTCAATTCATGTATCGAATATGCAACGAGTCATCGAGAACTGATCGTCGGCTTTACAAGGGAAAAAATATCGTAATATGGAATAATACCTCGCTAATGGTTGGTCGTTTATCACGTTATGCCACTGTTTCATTGATAATTCAATATCGAAATGTCAAGCAATTTTATGAATCAAAATTGACGTGTTTGTTTATGAAAATGTAAATATGTTCCTTTTCAAAAAAATATCTGTAAGACCTACGCGCACATCGCGTCATGAGAAAGAACTATAAAAATATTGCAACTGTGTTACAAATCTAAAGAACTACTTTCTCAGCCATCTTATTATAAACCTAATGTTATTAGCAAAATTTCAGTTATTAGCAATATTTAGTTAAAAGTTACAAGGAATTCAAAGAAATACCGTAACTAGTATTCCTTATTTTATTAGTAGATCTTATTAATAAATATCTTTGCATAACATTAACAAGATTGTTAATAATGAAATTGAATTTTACAAGTAAATTTTACAAACTATAAGTCGTCTATTTATTTTTTACCCTAAAATTCTAAAAGACTATATCTATAAATCTGTAACTTCTATTTTAATAACTTCTACAAAAATAATTATTATTAATATATTTAATTTTAAAAGAATTTTCTCGGTAATGTCTAGAATTCGCAGTATCGGCGAAGAACTTTTCAACTCGCAGAGAGAAGCCTCATTGCTCTCGAGGCCAAGAATAAGGAATTCATTTTCGACGTCGAAGGAAGGGTAGTAGTAGCCACTTTGACGTAATTTTAACGAGGCGAAGATTTTCGCATGGCACCACTTGTTAGCGACGCACAAAGTACGCCGCTTTTAATCGCAGTCGCTATAGCTGATTCCAAACTGTAATTGGATTGTGAAACTGCGAAACGGAAGCGCCTTTACACGATCGTTTAAAAAGCGGCGACTTTGAACGAAGAGTTTGTACAAGCAGCTTTCTGATTTTGTAATGGTAAATTTTAATGAACAGTAATAAGATAATGCATAAAATAATAAGATAAAGAGAGTACAAAGTAATACGTACGAAAGCAAGGAAATTAATGAAAGAAGGAATACGTGAGAATATTCGTGGTAACGCGGACAAGCCACTTAATGCACGTGTATATTAATTTAACGACTGATTTTAATAATTGAAAACGAAAATAACTCGTTCAGCTCGAAGATATAAATAAATCTTTTAAAAGTAGCCGATAACTTGTTAAAATTTTGTAGATACCAAAGTTATACGTAATTATTAAGGCGAACAATATTTTAATATCATGGTGAATAATTGACAAAATGTTCAAGTTTTCGTGGATACCAACGACGTAACTATTGGCTCGAGTAGCAATATTCTAATATTACGACGAAGAATTTAAAAAGTTTCTAGCAGAACTAAATAAAAGTAGAATTTTGATAACACGAGATTGATCGACGAAAGACATTGATTTTTAAAACTACTTGCTTGCGAAAGATAGGAAATTTGATTTATCGCCTTCTTTCTCTATAATCTCCATACGAATAATATATCCATCATAGATTTAAAGGCTTCTTTTTCAGAAATCTCCTCCATTACTTTCACATCCTAACTACATTCTAAAGTATACTAAAATATAGATAGCAATAAAAATGCAGAAAGAAACGTTGGTATATACCGGATATAAAAAGGCTGCGGATGACGAATCAATTTTCCGTCACTAAAGTCGAGACAGTCGTTCTAACTGAAATCGCGTCGGTTCAACGAAATAAATCCGGCGGAGAAATCCGCGTCGATTTTATCGCCACCATTCCGTCCCTGAAAATTAATAACGAACGTAACGGACACGGTTATTCCGGTGAACGGTAAAAATAGTCGGATCTAATAAAGTAACACGGTACGTATTCACAGGGTGATATGGTGATGGCCGGTAGATAAGCGAAGGAGGGACAATGGGATCCAACGTGGAAATGAATGATAGCGTGCTCGCGATATCTCGGCCAATATTTCACGCGATATCGTCATATTTTTTAAGGAGATCACTTTCCCTCTATCTATCTATTTTATTATTTTCTCATTCGAAATCCTCGAAGAATAATATCCGTGGGTTATTAAACGCGGCTAAATGGAGCATCACGAAAAATATAATCGTACGCAGAACGATGTTCAACGTGTTATTATCCGAGAGAAGAGGATGGTAAAAATGGAAATCCTTTCAACGTGTCGCGATAAAGCTGATTTATCCGTGCACAATGGCACATTATTTGCAGATACGCGGCACAGAGATAATGGCGATATAAACAAAGACGAATTAATGATCCGTGAAGCCCGATACTTGCAACCTTGCTTCTTGATTATCTTCATAAGTCTCGTACAACGATCGTCATGCATGCTAATTACCGTACGGCAGTATGCTTTATTACAATTAACAGGCATTATGAGCTCGATTATACCATCTATTTCGTCAACGTTGTTAGGCGCCTATGAGGTACCAGGATTGTTTAGTTTCTTTCACCGAGTTTCTAAGTCCAAGTTTCTAAATGCAGTTGAGAGCGTTCGAATCTAAATTTAAATCCAGATTTGTATTCATAACCTTCGTATAACCATTGTAATCGAATAATTAAACAGATTATGGAGCCAGCGGTAGTAAAATATTACGCGGATACTTGCAATTTCCTTTCATAATCGACTGGCTGTTTAAGAAACTATATATAAAATTCTAACGCAATGAACGAAAAAAAGAAATATGTAGAAAGCTATACATCGCGTTGTCCATCAAACTTGCGCATTTTTACACATTCGAATTTCCCATAGATGCGTGAACATGCGTAATCTGCTGTTAGGAAATCTGCAACTAACAGTAGTATCCAACCGAATGTGCTCGTACGTTGATAAGAAATCCCACTTTTAAAGCTATGATTTCATATTTTCCTTCGATTTTCTCTATTTATCTCAACACGTAATCTAACAACGAACGTCACACCTACACATACACGTATCTCGCAGCTACAGCTGCAATTTCGCTCTCCTTGCAGTACTCCTTGGCTTTATATATTTATTTCGAGATTCAGCCGAATCCAATCTAAACGCCATCATGCACACTCGAAACCACTCCAGTCAGAGAAGTATTAAAAGCAGGAAGTTACTTTGCCGCGATTTCGCGCGAATTTGCGCGAGAATTCACCGGCATCCGTTACAGCCTCGAATCGTTCCACGAAATGGTAGCAATCCGGTGAACTATCCCAACGTGCACCGAACACTAGAAAACTCGTGGAGAATCCGCTGTTGAACACTCGGCGAAATTCTCTCTCTCTCTCTCTCTCTCTCTCCCTTTCTTTCTCTTTCTCTATCTCTGTTCGCCCTTCGTTCTTACATCCTGGTCGAACGATCGAGGGAAGAGTCAATGGCAGCGCATTGTTGCGGTGATCGTGTTCACGGAAAGGATACGGCGCGAACACAATGCGTGCCTGCGGCGAGAAGGCAAAACGCAAAAAGGAACGGCAAGAAAAAAGAAAAAGAAAAAAAATAAGCGACTGGCGAGGTGGAGGCTTTCGTAGAAATTACGGCGAAGCGCCGGTCAAGATAACAACCGGCCATTGTTCGTGGAAGTTACACTTCTTCTTTAGGGTGGCTCGCAACGGCTTCCTCACGGGTCTTCTTTCAGACTTCGCCGTGAATACCAGGCGCCAAGTAATCGACGCGTCGCCATCGGAACTGATCGACGCGACGACGCGACGTGACATAGTTTTAACGAAGGGTAGGAAGGAATTACATTGGATTTATTGAGATTGTACCGGATCGACTGTAGGGATTTTATTTCCACTGGTGCAAAAGTTTATTGCTCGCTCCTATAGGTAGCGGATTTCTAGAAGATTCTTTTTATCTCCATACGGATCTATCGCAAGAATTTTAGAAATACGTTTGTTTATCGTTGGTAATTTATCACCGAGTAGCTACTTTTCTTTGTAAGAATTTTGTATAAAAAAACCTGGAACAAGCGTATTGTCTTATCCGACGTGTTATCTTATATTAAGAGGCTTTATCTACATATCTGCAGCAAAAGTCTGCTTATTTACTGCTAAGTAGCACCTTTTTTACAAGAATTTCACAAGAATTATCTTGGTACGGATCTATTTTACGCATTTTATATTCGCATCTGGTGTAAAAGTCTGCTCATTCACTGCCTAGTAAGCAATATTTTGACAAGAATTTCGTAAAAAATATCTTGCTATAAATCTACTGTAGAGATTTCTTTTTCCACGTTTGTTGTAAACGTTTGCTCGCTATCAGCCAGTATCTTACAAGAATTTTGCAAATGATCCTGGCACAGATCTGTTGCAAAAATTTCATCCTCGCATCTGGTGCAAAAGTTCTTTACGCGGCGACTTGTATTTAAAATTTATTTATTTCTATTTTTAGTTCAGTCGAATGGATGTAAATCATCCCTCGTTCAAGTGACTTCAATTCATATATTCAGCATTATGCGAAGTTGAAAATGTTCCCTTTGAAATACTATGACTGAGTATTTTTCTTTTTTTCCGTTCGATATACTTGTAAAGAAAGGTTCATTAAAGACTGAAATAGGTCACACTATATACATACATGCAGGCGTTGTGGTCTCTAACATATATATAGTACTCCCTTGTTGAGGTAGAAGTAACATACTGGGGCAATTGTACTATACTTTTTTTTTTTAACGATGATACGCTCCTATGTTTCATAATACCGGCAAGCTTTTATCATGCTCGTACAAAACGAAACTATTACACAGCGCGGCTCTCTTTTTCTTTGGTGTTCATTTTTTCACGCGCTGTTCTTTCACGAACGATGACAACTCTGTAGAATTAAATATATAGGTTACCTTGGAACAAAGAATTCGAGAAAATAAAAATCCAGATAAAACGGTAAGTTTCCGTAGAATTATCGCATTTAGACAATGTTTTCGCAGATAATTAGCATAAGAAACCGTTTTTCAGACGGTAATGATCGTACGCGTATTTTCTCATTAAAGCGTAACGAACTATTAGTCAATTAGGGAGTGGGGAATAAAAAAGGTATAATAAAAAAGATCATACGTTCGCCATGCTGAAAAAAAAATTCCCAACCATAAATAATTTCAACTAAGATTATACCAAATACGTCGAATTCCGTATTTAAATACGCTAATGAACTCAATAAGCTCAGCGAATGTAAGAGAACCGGCACCGTAGCCAGTTTCAAGAAAATCACATAAAATTAGCCAAGCCAGATCACAACCGTAGCTCCAAGAAGACTATTTTAATACACTGCCAACTATTTGAATGCATCTCTCACTTTCTATCCGAATATTCATGACAAACGATGTTTCAATCTTCTATTTCATCTAAATTTGATGTCATCTTAATTCCATTCCAATATTATCGATTGAATCTGATACGCTTTATTTCCTAATTTCATATTGTGCATTTCGATCTAAAAACCTTTTTCTAAGATTTCTCCATGGTTAAGTAACAGGCATCGTTAAGGATACAGGATACGTTAAATAACAAATATACTCGTTTTCATCCTATGAACTAACTGGTTCTAGCAGTTGCTAAAGCTGCAATCAACTATCGCCAGGCAAGCAACGAGTTCAAGATGCACTCGCATGTAGCTTAGAGATTTCAAGCGAATCGTTATATCAGATCGATGGCGAGTGTATCTGATGTTTCTCGGAATCCCGCAAAGCGGGCTTAGCTAACTGAGGGGTCATCAACGACTAACGTCGGGCAAAGAAACAAAAAGGGGACGAGATACAGACTGAACGCAAAGCGTAGGTATGCGAAAGCAGTGAAAGAGGCGGGACAAAAAGAGCAGCGAGCAATCAACGTGAACCATGAACAAATGTTTTCGTGGAGATTATCCCAGGAAACGAAGCTGAGTTGGCGACCAGGTCAGATTTTCAGCGACTCGAGTTACGTTCTCCGCACGGCTGCTTTCCACGAAACGGCCAGTAACACCTGGCCGAACAAACCAAACCCGTATCCTTTTCAAAAATCCCAGTTTCAGATGCATCAGAATAGAATATAGTTAGATCGGTACAGCCTAGAGTAGTGTATGGACGTGGAATTGTCGTTTCCAGCGTGAAACGACAGCAAGCTAACTGCATTAGAGTCGTTTCTATTCAGCGACAGAATTTTTCCTCTCGTGTTCCGCCTGCAATTCCACCGTGTATAATACCAAACGCTTTTAAGGTTAGATTTCAATGCACTCAAAGATTACATTCGGCGTGCTCCCGATGAAAAGTGCCTCGAGAATAGCTCCGTGGTGCTTTGAAGAGGGAAACGTTTAACGTTGCGCGCATAATCGATATTATCTGATGCGCAGCTCCAGCGAAACGGAAAGCAGCAATTGACGGAAATGGGTAGGTTTTCGTCCAAAAGGAAGGATCCGACCGTTTGTGAAAGCTTCTAAAAATGTTGTACGGCCATTGTTGTCGACGTTATTACAATCCGCATTGTGGATGCCTCTTTACGGCATGGAACATGATTTCCCATTAATGGAATGAAGACTTGCGATCGTAAGTTTGCTGTTATTCTACGTGTTATTGTTTGGTGTTATTCGTATGCAAATCTGGCAAACTAGAAGCTTTCCAGTACAATAGTATCATAATAATTGGCCAGGATTTAGCTTCGTTAGCTGGTCATCGTTGTCCTCATCAGTAGTTCTCGGTGCTAACCCCGTGAGTAACTAATGTTTATGCATGTAATATTAACAGGTGTATCAGGTAACCCTGTCTTACTTGTTCTTAATGAAGAATATACATACAGTCACGACTATAAGTGATAGAACGCTCGCTAATTTCAAACATGAACAGTAAAATTGAAAAAACGCCGTAGGATAATTTACACGCCGTTAATAAATCTCTGTAATTACAACATTCATTTATGTCCATGGTAAACGTAACAAGTCTGCCGTGACTAATGGATAACAATGCGCCGCGCTTGATAATCGGCCAAATAAGGTGCCAACGCCCAATTAATACAACCGATATCGTTCTATCTCAATACCTACGCAATTTCATTAATCTGGCGTTATCACTCGAAACAAAACTCGTCTCGCGAGCCGCGACAATATCGACAAGCTTCCATTATCTTGTTGCACGCGTGTAAATTAGACGGTGCGCGAGCATCGATCACCTGGACATTTCGAGCGCGTCCACGATCGTTTTAATGCGAACGCATCACAATATACACGATGTTGCAATCGTGTCCCCCGCCTCCCTCCAATCATCAAGCGATTCGTAACAAGGGATTATACACGTGTAGCGCCGATACAACTTGCCGGTCTGGTCGGGGCGGAATACACGCGAGTAAGCATTTTATCAATAAATTCCATCTAGCTGCGAGATTATCGATGGGGCCCGTGCAGCCCGTTGATGTCACGGGCATCGATGGCCACGCTAGTGGTAATAATCCAGATGGGATTGGCAGCCGGTAGGCAGCATCATTAAAATAATTGTAGTTCCCGTGTACGTTAACTAACGGCTACGAATGATGGCCGCGGGCCTGATTTATTATCACGTGGGACGACAATGTCGTTTACCAGCCGAGGAACACGTCGAAGAGTGGCTACCGATGTCGCGTGCTATTAACTCGCGAGCAAGTTCGCTAATTGAGATTCGGCTCTAGATTTCCGTGGTGTGCGTATGATTTATGATCATAGAATAGAGAACAAAACAATAGACAAAAAGAGACAGAGAGCAAAATAGGGATAGACGATGAGATGAATTTAACTCGTTGTCGATGCATAAATAACAGCGTTGTACTTTTGAACGCTGGCGAGTTATCGTTGATATTATTAAGGCTGTTACGATATACGGCAATTTCGCTGGGCAGAGGTTAAAAAAGAGAAGGCTCGGTAATCGAATACAGAGTGGATGGAAAATAGGAGGGGAATGACCGTGCTTGTTCTTTCTCGATCGTTGCATTATCATATAAATTATGCGTTAATTGGTAATTGGAAATAGGAAATCGTTGATAGCATCTATCGACTCGCTGATTGGTGATGGAACGAAGAAGGAAATTTTTAATGCAAGCCATTTTCAAATGAATGACGCTGCTAGTAAATTGATCGTCGATTATTATTACACTTACGACGAATTATTCGTACGGTATTATAAATATCGTTTATATTAATTGGGTGGTTAAGAGGATGAAGGAAAATTAGAATAACTAATAACGAGAATCAAAGAGAGCGAAGATCATGTGGAGTATGAGAATCGTGCGGAGGAAGGTGTCGTTCAATTGTCATTGATCAAATTCCAACGGTCTCTTAATGACTCAGTGACAAAGTGTAGATATGGTTGATACAAGTAATTTTCCCAATCTTCGCGGAATATCTCGAGCTGGTAATTACGTCAATTACGAGACGACCTTAGGTTAATAAATACTAATGCTGTCCCATCCGGTATGAATGTTTCTGTGCTGGTCGTCGCTTGCCAACAGCGGCCAATCGACTAAGCCTCGTAACGAACGATAATTTCCCTCAAGGTGATGATGCGAGAAATTTACACTTCCTGTAAGAATCTGAAGGTGACCAGTTATCGATCACTAACATCGATAATTAAGCTCAAAAATTCAAGTTAAACTTCAGTTCGAAATGACGAGTAATCGCTCTCGTCTGACACATACATATGCATCTTGAAAATAAGTTTATGTATCTGTGTTAAAATAAAATTAAATATCACACGAAGGAACAAATATCGAACGATATCAATTGCTAACACGATTCTCGACCTTTTCGATTTCCAATTTCAAGCATTCCACGCGTAAGTATAATATGTACAATTTGATTTAATAAATATAAAAAATAATATAATACATAGAAATTTCAACACAGTCCTTAATGGTCCAATAACAAGTTTCAGAAACGCATAAATAAAATTCGAACGTCAAGCTATTAGAAAAACAGCGATAAAATAGAACGTGGTAAATCGCGAAACAATTTTCTATCGAGTAAAAGCGAGCAATTTGTTGCAGCAAGTTTCCTTCTAATTCGAGCGAGCAAGTCAGTTGGGTCAATCTTGCTTTCAATAAAATAATAAACGTAAGCAATCCTGAAAAATCAGAACATCGCGGTGGCCGGAAATTGAAGCACAACGCAATAACGCTAATCGAATCTTCTGCCATAACGGTACAAACAATGGTCTGGCCGATTTCACTTGCCACGCGTTTTCAGAGCCATTGTGGCTTCGCTAAAATATTCCAGCGATCCCCAGAACACCGCCATTATCCGAATTGAAAACATCGCGCCGGCGAATAGGCCAATAGGCAACCCGAAGAACCGGTAGTTTCACTTTCTGGCTGACTTCCAACGTCCCGGAGACCCAAATTTGTATTTCGTCTGTCGATCGATATTTTTTTTATCCCACGTGGAATTGTTCGTTGTATATGTACTTTGATGGCGAATATGTTCGTTCACATAGCGTGACTTTCGATTCGGCTGCGTTTATCGATGCATGCGTGCGTGATCAAACTGTCAAACAGCGATATACACGGAAAGATTTTGGCCATTTTTTATCCCACGGAATATTTATGATATAGAATTGGCCGTTTCGCGACTACAATGCTCGTTTAACATGCGCGATTAATTTAAAAAAGGGAAAAAGGTAAAAATGAAAAATCGGCAACTTTAACAAATTCGTAGAACAGTCGGTTTTATCTGTTCTGCAGCTTTTTTTTTTTTTTTTTAATAACACGAGTATTTGGTTCTTTGGTACGACCAATTAACGTGTTATATCTGTAAATAGTAATACAAATGGTGGAAATGTTGTACCATTATATTTGCCTGAACGCGTGGTAGATTTTAATTATTTTGGGAAATATAAAAGCAATATCTCTGTATCCACGCAATAAAGGTATGAAAAATTTCACCAATTTCCTTTCTTTTCTACGATTAAAATCTTTAACGCGTAACTCTTTCATCTAATTTGAAGGTTCTATTAAAACTTCTAATTTTCCTAATTCATAACCATTCGCCCCTTAAAATTGCATGTTAGTAACACGAACGTTTGCAACTTTCATCATTATACAGGAAGTTTTCAAAAAGGACGATCTTCGTTGCCTCTGCTCATTATCGTTTCAAACATTAGCGGTTCTAACGAGAAAACAAAGTTGTCCAACAGAGGTGTTCGAGTGCAGCCGTACTCGACTTAGAAGTGTCGCTAATAAGCAGTGCGTGGTGACAAAAACGCAGAGATCAATTAGGGTTAACAGCTTGTAATTTTGCTGCATTCTTGTTTCCTATTCATCACGGGCTAAAAAAACAAACAGAAAGAGAGAACGAAAACAATTACAACGTATTGTCGAAGTGCAACGATATAAATTACGTTCGAAAGCCGTAGAAATTTTGTCGAGTGTGGCGAAGAAGCTGCTAACGTTGTACGTATATTTAATTATATAACAGGATTGGCCGATATGCGACACCGTCTATCTTTGATCAAAGTTTAACCTATTAACCGCGAAAGGCTAGTTAATTCGTTATTTGCGTAGCCAATGTCAACGAATTAAATATAATAATCCCTTTATTTTGGAGTGCTTCATCTGTTTACCTGACGTTTCATTTCTATCGAAAATAAATTATATAAATTTGTATGTTTAATTTTCTGACTTCTCTGTGACTCGACTAAAAAGAAATATTTTAATGTGGAGTAGTTCAAGAACGGAATACCTTGATATTGGAAAATGTACATAAGCCTTTTGAAAATAGATGTGTATATGTGAAATTGATTAGAATATTTCGAATTTTGAAATCATTTCTCTGTAAAAGATAGAGAAAATGCCTCATCTTTTTCACCCGTGGCTTTCATTTACATTTACAATAATCAAAACCCAGTAGAAATTGATTTGTCCTTATTAATTTATTCATTCGCGAATGTCTTCGATGCGAACTTTTATTTTTCCTGGGGATTCTTTTAAACATTTGCCCTAAAGACTGATTTCATGACGTAATAAATATATCAATAGGTGTTCAAAAATTTGTTCAGATCTTTCGAAAGCTTAGTTGAATACAAATCACCCATCTTCCATTAAGTACGCTACAAGATACCCTTTGTATTAGATTGTCCCAAAAGTTTCTTTCGTTTCATAAGGAAATAACAGATGCACAATATTCTTTGTTTTATATTATTTATTATATATTATATAAGGAAACTGTTGGAACAACCTGATACTATATAGTAGCGAATACATACATGTTTATGCTATCTGAATCTAAACTTATTAACTTATTCCATTAAACTGATAACTATATAACTAGACTGCGGATTTCCATGGAAATTCATATTTTTGAGAATATAGTTGAAACCTACCAAGTATTATAGAAAGCACTATACTTTGCATATTGCATATATTTTGTCATATTATGCACGTTTTGTGCAATTTTGCACTTTCAAACTACCTAAGAATGCATCAAAATCTACAGTCTATACACAACCGTGATAAACCGTAGTTCTACTATACTTTCTAACCCTGGTAAATTTTACAAAATTTAACACCCACGAAGCAAACTAATCACCAATCAATTTCTTTCTCGTCTCTCCGTTCCTCTTCTTTTTCTCTTTTATATTTCAACCATCTTTCTCCCTTCCTTTCTTCTCCTAGAATTCTTCCAACGTTCATCTGCCATCCTTCTTTCTGCTCGCGAAAATATTTACTCTGGTAGTCTTTAATTTGTTGATTATAAAGGTGATTCACGGGCAAACAGCTACCCGGTTAATAAATCAAAGAGACTGACCGAACCTGATCCAAGTAAAGAAAGTTAAAATCGAAAGATATCTTCGAAACGGTCGCCGTATCGATCCATCGTGACGTTCTCATTGTCCTTCTGCCATTTTCCTCATCTTTTTCTCCCTTCGAATACAAAAGAGAACAATGCAGCCTCGTTTGACGATCGAACGAAGTTAATTATCGTACGGGCTACGATTCACGTGCCTTTCGAATATCGATGTTTAATTTCTCCGACTTACATTGTCCCTGTCCATTGAGATTTCGAACACGTAGAACGGAATGTCGCTTACCGACTACATCGTCCTTCGGAGGATTAAGTTAACAACTCGACGACGAACAAAGGAGAAACGTAATTACTGTCGCGATCGAGATACCGGACTGCTGTTGGCCGGGTCGTAACCAACTTCTCTGTTATCGGAGAACCGGCGTCGAAAATTTTTGTTCTTCTAAAAAGTTCGCGCACTCGCTGTTATTTATAGCTGTTGAGAATCTGATCGTGAGCTGCGTTTATGATTTGTTTGGGAAAGTTCTCCGGGCTGGTTCAGAAGACATTAAAGTAGTATTATATCATTACAAGAGAAATATGACTATTATTTCTATATTTTTGCGGTGCAAAGGATCCCTTTGAATTCGTTGTGTTCTCGTAACCAGTTTAAAAGACGTACAGATGGTGTTATGTTATTACAAGAAGAAAAGACGGAGCGTGCTTTTATTTTATTTCGCGACGCGAGACATTCGAACTTGAATTAATTTTATATAATACTCGAGTCGTGCCGTGGCGTTTTTATTGCTACTAAGAAATTAGATCTTCTAGAAAGGAAATTTAAATTTTCCTGCGATCAGTTTTATCTTGTAGACGTCAAGCGTTATCGAACAGCTTCTTGTCATGTCTGTTTCGTAGTCTGATTTCTTGTACACATCAAGTGTAGCAGAAATATCCTTCTTTAGTTGCATTATAATCAAATTGAAACTGATAAAATATACAGCAGATATGTTAAACAGATTACATGAGCAACTCACGGTAAATATTTTCATATGCATATAACCTTCTTCAAGTTAGTCATTTATTTCTTTATGACTATATACTTTTCTATAATTTCAATATTATTATATCCAGCTAAATTCCATTTAACTTGAATCATAAATTTTTTCCCCGCTACATTAGCGCGGATATAAATATTAAATCTTTTTCTCCATTTAATCTGACGATTCACAAACGTATTACGAGTTTCTTACAGATCTCTTAAGATTATTATTTCCTTTGCATTTGAACACCGACGTGCAGATATTAGAAATCTAATATATCCATAATCATAAATATGCGCATATTTATCGTATGTTAAACGTCGACGCGATACATTCGGTCGATTACTTATAGCCAGAATGGAAGTGCGCTGACAGGGGCTTTCAGCTATCGCATGCAAATCCGATAGACTTCCATCGTAACGTATGCCTCGATATTAAATTTCATACGTCCTGATTGCGACCCGAATTCTGCGGAAACTCTCGACCGACAGGAAGCTCCAAGAACTCGATACGTGCTCGCTACCAAAGAGACAGGGGTGCCTTAACGTATGTCAAGCTATGGCCACAAAATTGCAAATCATTCCTTTCCTCGAAGTAATTTTCCGAATTTAATTAATCTAATCCTATATTGTCGATAAAATTTCATTTTTCGAATTTTAATCCTACTCATAGCGAAGGAATTGAGAACTAGGAAAAACGATATAATTATGTATATTTAAATCTAAATCGTATAAATATAACGATGAAATTGGAGTATACATATTAATTTATTCTAACGAAAGAAACTGACAAATTCTTTTTAATTATGCAGTTTCGTGCTTCGTATTTTCGACAGACTTCTATCTCGAGGATAAAAATGGCGAAATATCATTTTCATCGTGTCCTAACTCAAAGTAGAACGTTTTTATTTTCTGCAAGTTGGAGCGCAAGTTTTCAAATAAATATTTATATCCTCGAAATGAAAACGACGACGAAATGTTAAAGAACTTAAAAATTTCTATCGTTATGAAGAATCAACAAGTTGTAATTCCGTCTATAATTCTACAATGCGTTACATAATCGATGGATCTATCGGTGTTTCTGGTGCAAAATTCATACATTTCGTATTTGTATATTCAATATTGGCGTCAAGATAGGCAAGCACGACTATTTGTATTTACACGCAAATATTTCACATTGAATGCTAACAATACACGATTGTTTCAAATAGAATTAAATTAACACATATAGAGGCGTACTGATATCCCATATAGTCGTACATTGCATAAGCTTAATGTTTAAAGGATGTAGAAAGTAGATGTAGGATGTAGAAACAAAATGTTTGAAACGAAGGCTGAGTTCCGTGTATAATAATATATGCACATATTGAGCAAGAAAATATTTCTGAAAATTAGCGAATAGCCTCTAATGCGCACGTTAAGTCTTGTTAAATACGACGACGTTAATCCTTTGAGTACTATTGGCATTACAAGCCTTCTTCTGCATAACAAGTTGATCACGTATTCTACGCCTGCAGGTATAATATGTTACTTGTTCTACAAATGTAAGATATAAAAACATGATCTGACTGGTTCCACATAGTTATTACCAGACAGCGAGTGTTTGTGGATCTATGGAAAATTTCAATATTCAGCAATAAACAGGATGCGCACGTAATACGCAAGAATATATAAAACATCCAAGATAGAATTCTCCTTAGAATACTTCATCTACTTACATTTCAATTTTTTAGTCGTTTTCATAAAGATATGAATTTTCATAAATATTCACGATCTAATTATCATTTAGATAATTATCATGAATCAATTTAAATGTACGTAATTGCTACAGAAGGAAGAAAAAGGGTAATCAGAGTCTGCGATAGAACAATACTTGCATTTAGAAATATGAAGAGGCACATAGCCAGTGACTTAATTCGAGATACCAGTTTGCGTTATCAAGCCACCAATGAAATGTGCGTACATAAATATTCATTGACTACTTAACGTTTGATGGATCCAAGGAACGTGAATATGCATGTTTCTTTAGCAAAGGGAGTAAATAATGTGCACCAACAGATCCTGTTAGATTAGTCGATTACTCCCTACATTCCCAGATACGTATATAAAAACGTAATGTATACATCCAAGAATTATTCTGTTTCTACTCGTGTACAAAACGTATGTAAATTTGGTTGAGCAATTTTTCAATGAATATTTCAAGCACGAAGCCATCGTTCTACAGTTCCTTGAACCATGTGTTTTTTGTTTTACGCATTGGTAGCTTGTGAATCACTATGGCGGTATTAAGGAACTACACTACCAGCTGGTATGTTCGTCATCGTGTATCCCCGACGACGGCCGGATATTAAGAAAAAGAAAGGATCAGGTATTGGGTGATGAAGGATGTTCACACGTTGAATATCATTTTTTTTTCTTTTTTAGTTACGTGACATCATAAAGAAGAAAATGTCGTCACATAATTAGGCTAGTTTTTGTCAATTAGAAAAAGTAATGTTAACACACGTGTTAGATGAAATTACAACACCCAATGCCATATAAGTTTGATACTATCGAAGGCTAGAAAAATGTAAAACGAAAAATGCAAATGATGCAACAACAAGACCTTATGGAACATTAACAATATCGCATTAAAAGGTTGGAAAACATTTTCTTTGCGAGAAAATATAGCGCTACAGGTATAAAGTGTTACGCTTTACATTGCAGAAGCACGCAACAGCAAGTAGTATTTTAACCTTCAAGACCAAATGAAAGGTTTTCAATGTCTAAATCACACACGTTCACCTGCTAGTTTCTTCACGAAGCTACTTACATAGTCCTACACCGATGCTTATAAAAATAATAACAGCTTTTCGATGATCCCACGTCATTATTCTACGTCCCTGCTACTAAAGAATTCAGTAAGAATTCTCGCGCGCCTTAGAATCGACGAAAATCAAGTTCGTTGTTGTTACAGTAACTTGTCTATACACGGTATTTTAATCCGATCTTTTTCTTTTCTTTAACACAAGCATCTACGTCAACGCATATGGTTCCTGAAACTTCTTTACTGTTTCTTGAACGTAGCTTTTTCATCTTTTCATCGCGTAAATATGATCGCGTGCAAGTAAACGTAAAGCTGCCAACTTTTCCTCTAGTAGACATCCAAAGAGAAAGAATAACCACAAAGGATGTCTCACATCGTTTGAACCAATATTTAGATTTATCATCGAATGAAAACCAAATCGAATAATCTCATAGTACAATTGGCTACCGAAAGGAAAAGGTATCTGACTACCCAAATATTTTGTTCCTAAAATATAAAATATAATTTTTCAACGTAGAATTAAGTACAACAATATTATTAGACCACTGTGGAGTAGGATAAATATTTGTCAGAATTCTTTCTTGTATATTTCCTTTTTCTCTGTTACATAGTTTCAAAGAAACTATGCTAAATGAAATATAATAACTAAATAATAATATACTAACGTGGTCGGATATCTTCATAATAAACTGTAAGTCGCTAGGTATATCGTACGAAATAATACTGTAACATTTTGTAATTGTATGTCTGGAATTAAAAACATTAAATATAAATTCTATATATATTGTAATTATATACAATAATACATACAATGGCGGGCAAAATAAAGTTTGAAATTTATGTTCGTGTATATGAATATTAGAAACTTTCGTATTATGTCGATATAATCACTTCTTTAATAATATATCCTATATTTATTCATTGTTCTTATTCCTCAATTATAATTCCACAAATTAATGTCTCTCCGTACAATTTATCTTTGAAACTTCCTATTGTCTGTCACTGCATAATCGTGTAAAGCAGCCCTCACACACTATGACAATTTAAATAACAAATTCCTGGATTAAAATCATTGGCGATTCTACTGTGCAAAATGAGGATGTAAAATGTAACGTTAAATTAAACTGAACGTACGGCAGCCTTAAGAGTAGAGAATCGTGCAGCGAGCCGCAGCGCTGCGTTCGAGACGTTTCATTAAAAGTCGATGTTACGACACGAGTTGTGCTCGATCGCTCGCGCGAATCTAGGCACGCGACCTAGACCCGACCTTTCCCAAGTTCTCGACGGAAACGAGGCTAACACAGCCACCGACACGTTGCTTCGGCAATCGAATCAAGGAATAAACGACGTTCCACATAGCGCCGCGATCACGGAGCCACTCGAATTACGAGGACCCGAATATCGATTCGGTTTTAAGTGGCGCGCGCGATCGTTGTTTTCGTTGATCGACTGTCGTACTAAAAAAAAAAAAAAAGAAAAAAAAAGAAAAAAGAAAAAAAGAAAGAAAAAGAAAAAAAAAAACGCGTTTACTGTGTTTTATCGTTTTACGTTTACGGCTCGTGTTTTATATACCATGTACTTTCGTTGTTTCTGCTTGCTTTCTAAACATCGGTTTAACACGAGTAGTTTCAACTTTAATACGAGTATCAACTCCATTGCCTTAGCTCCGATTTTAATATGCAAGAGTAATTGAAGTATCGGAAACTATCTGAAATAGATCTATGGATCTGGAGAAAGTCGATGGAAAGTTATTAAGCTGAAGATAGTATTAGCCTAGTAATGCGATGTAATTAAATCTGATAGGATTCTTGTGGTTTCTGTGACATACATAAGATTTAAGAATATCCGGACAGTTGAAATTTGTTTTGCAATAGCGTTGTACGTATTTTCTTGATTCGGTAATGAGTAAATATAGATACGATGATTAACAAATATTTGTGAATGTAACGGTAATTTATTTCAGTCTCCTTATAGCGTTATCGCGGATTCGGTCATGCATGAAAAAGCACGCGTTCGGTATGTCGAAAGAGTAACTTGAGACGAGAATAGTGCTCGAAAATTATCTCACTGCTGATTCGTATCGACGAGCACCGTTACACGTCCCGCAAGCTCTGTAACAACACTAACATCGTCTCGTGTTACTATTTTGACATACCGAACGTATGTTTTTTCATGCTTCGCTTAATCCGCGATAACGCTATTTCTCTTTCATTGACTACATACGTTCAATGTGTTGCGAACACCTGCGCTTTTACTCCCAAGTACTACAAGTCTTTTATGAATCGGATCTTCGTTCTTTGACAGTTTATATGAATATGAAATAATCCTGTAAATCAACTTACCGTTACTCATAGAACAATTGTACATCTACTCAGGTTCTAATAACGTACCTAAAAACTGCAAATCTTAATTGCTATTTCGACAAATTGAAAATGAGAAAACAAAGACTGCAATACAAAATATAAATTCACTTATGTAACGTACATTACGTTAAATTGCTCTGTATCAAAAATTTCTTCTTACAGATTTGGCTAACGTTTGTTATCCTTTATGTACATCCATTTCTCACTCCCTTTGTCCTAATGCTTTGATTGCTGACAGATTTTATAATCCGACTATCTCATGGCCGATCCTCTGCGTCTATATAAATTGTGCAGCGTTCGAAATCCAACATTCGAACAAACTTCGGCTCTCCTCAAACGGATAGCGACTGAAATTCAATGGATATATCGGTTCGGTAATATTTCATCACGCGGGCTTGTCGCAGTCTCGCTTCGATTCTCCCTCGATAAGCATCGCCATTGAAATTGCAAACGCGTCGAATAGGGTCAAACTTATTGTTAGTGCGCGAACTCGACGAAAGACGGGGGTAAAAAAAAAAGAGAGAGAATGGGAAGGAAAATTCAATTAGAACGATCGAGAGAAAAGAAGTTCCATCGACCATCGGGGGCGATCGAAGTTATTATTGTATTAATTAAGAAACGAGGGGAGAAGTAGTTGGAGAGTGGGGAAGGAAGAAATTCGTGTCGAAAGGTTCCCTCTCGTCTTGCACGCTCGTAGGATTCAATCGATTTCACGGTGAACTTTCCAAGAATATTTCCACGCCTCTGCCGGAGAACTTCCGGTAACGAGGCGTTTCGTATCGCGACTGCGTTCAATCAACCGAAGAGTAAACCGCTGCTTCTTTCGCCAGTTTCGTATAATAAAACGAACTACGACTCTTTCGCCATGGCATCGTGTAAATTAACGAAGCCTGAGTTAAATCCGTTGCAGTTTGCTGTAACAAAGGATTTTTATAAAACACTATGCAGTTTCATTTAAAGTTTCATATAAAACGGTGTCAAATTTCTGAAAAAATTGCACGCGAAAATAATCAGACTTGCGAAACTTATGCACGCGAAAGTTATTTCATTTTAATTTAACTTTTGTTTAATACAACTTTTTAGAAAGTTTCAACGGAGTTGTGAAATTCTGTTACGATATTTACGTGGGATATGTTGTTGATTTACCTATTAATTTCTCAAAGTGTAAGGTAAGAAGTTTAGGGAATACCAGTTGCGATCTATAAAATAAAATTTTCTTCCAAGATTTAGATATGAAGAGAGAGAGAGAGAGAGAGAGAGAGAGATAGAAAGAAACGAAGAGAAGTACAAGAAAATTGTGGCCAACACAGGAAGAAGTGGTCATCCGTACATATTGCCAACGAATTCCTGCGGAAGTTCTGGGTTATGCTCCAGAAATTAACAGAAACAAACAAACCGAAATACGTTTAAACAGGAAGTATGCGCAGTTTGTTTCACATTTATTGGAAATCTTCGGAGTGGATGAGTGAAAAGAACTGAGAATCACGAATGTCTTTAAATAATTATATAATCGCCATAAAACTTGTCAGGGTGTTAGAAAGTCAGCGTTAATTCTTCCCAAACTAATAAACACTTTGTCAAACGCAAAGCATGTGCCACTATAATTAGCGAAAGCAAAGATCTATTTGCCAAACAAGAATATACTCTTTTCGTAACTGTCAGAAACCCGGTACAAGTACTTTTCTCTGGTTAAACATTCTCGTCTAAAAATTTGAAGTTCTATCAAAACGTTTGTCTTTCTTTGGACAAGTGAAACGTGTTAAATAACTCTCTAACTACGTAACTTCCTCTGTGTGTCTCTCCTCTCTCTAGCGTCATTTTGGACCGAGTATTCGCTTGTATTCGCGGTCCTAGCACGCTTGAACAACCATGGAAACATTTATAAGGGTGTCACCGGTAATTTCGTTGGCGAGCAAACGTATCGCGTTGTAACGAGCTTTCAGCGGCTCCCGGCCCGATATTTCACCAGATAATAAGGAACAAACAGCGTTTCCTTGTTCGAGACGACGCGACCGCGTTATCATACTACGTCTGTCTGAGGCCGGAGGCGGCGATGGCGGAAATTCGTTCGGCCAAAGGCCACGCGGTCTCGCCCAATAAAGCGTAAATGGATTAGCCTCTAAGCCGCTGATACGAGTACGGAAATCCAAAGTGGCACGGGGAGAAGATTCCGTACAATCTCGGCGAATCCAGTGTCAACGGGCTCTCTCAGAAGCTATTACATACGTCTTCCTTAGCCACCCGACTGGAAACGAATTTCTCGCGTTTACGACCACCTATACCATTACTATACCGCGATTTCCCTTTACTTCGTGCATTTTACACTCTCGTCTGCTTTGTTTGATTTTTTTTTTTATCCGTTTTTCATTCTCAAGCTAGTTTCTTTAGTACGATAGATGCGAGAGTATCGAGTTAACCTTTTCCCACTGGCGTGTGACTAGAGTAAATCTTCAAATACCTATAGTGTTACAGATGTTACATTTTAATCTATTAAGCAGAGACTTATAATATATCTATGTAATAATATTATAAAGAAAATAATAATATTTTGGATGAATAATATTATTAAAAAAAAAAAAAAAAAATAAAAGAGAGAATTGAAATGTAGAAGCATGTATAGAATAACCGAACAAATTCTTTGTTTTTATCAAAGAGAATTTTATGTGCAAGTTCCTTTATTCTCGGTTTAAGGTTATTTCTGGTTGTTACGTCCACGTTTTAGGAGGACAGTTTTATAGCTCGAATTGGGGACACTACGTGTTTCCACTCGCTACGTTACGCGTTCGTGGATTGTCCAGCTTTTATTTGCGGAATTATAAGGAATTAATGCTATCTGTACACAAAGACTCCATATAAACTGATTACTTTGAAGGTGTCCAATATTTGTGTAGATAAAAAGCATATGAACTTTACCAAGGCGATTTGTATTTCCAGATTATACTTCGTATTTATATACGATATTTCTATAGACAGAGAGTATATACATTCTTCCGATAGTATTTTGTATCTCCAAATCATATTTTTTAAAGATATATAAGATTTATAAAGATGCGAACAAACCAATATATTAGGTTGTCCGAAAAGTTTCTTTCGTTTCATAAGGTGATAATAGATGAACAACCATTTCTGTTTTATATTACTTTATTGAATTAGATATGATCCGCTTCGTTATATTTCTATTACTATGTTCGTGCGTAATTCAATAAACTAATATAAAACACAAAACAATGTGCATCTATTATTTCCTTATAAAACGAAAGAAACTTTTCGGACGACCTAATACTACATTTATAACCTACAACTCTGTCATATACGCATATAGGGACTTACAAAAAATTACTAGAACGCCATTTTATTATTCCCTATAAGAACCAGCAGACTGTAAGCCAAGCGATTACGTAACAAGCATTTCGCCCTACATACTGTTCGCTTAATTTTACCCTGTCCGTTAAACCAAAACCCCCGAGTTACGTCTGAAAGCGTGTGCCACGATAAATCACACGGTGTCTGAGCGTCTCGTTCGACCGCGCAGTAACGATGAAGGAAAAGACAGAAAGAAGCAGGCGAGAGAACGAGAAAGAGGACGAAAGAAGAGAGAAAAAAACCGCAGAATTTGGTAATCGTCGAGGGGGCACTATCCAACCAACCAACCAACCTCTCTCTTTCCCCTCTAACGGATGGGGAATTAGTCGGCCAACGTTTCAGCTTTTCGCCGCGAGCGTTTTTTTCCCTCTCGAAACCCCTCCGCGTGGTTCGTGACACGCGAGAGCGTAAGGGTCTTTCATTACGACTTCGTTACGATTCTCCGACCGACAGACAGCGCGACAGAGAGCAAATAAGACCTAAAAGAGTAGCTAGAGAGAGAGAGAAAGAGAGAGAGAGAGAGAAGATGAGATTTCGCCGACGAACCGAGAAAATGGGGACGCCGCAGACGAAAGCCGAACAGTGTGGAAGAAGAGGGTGAGGCGGGGTGAGAAGTGGCCAGAGGGGGTTACTAGTAGACATCGAAAGAGAAAAAGAAGAGCGACGTCTGTTGGGAACAGCTGCTTCTGCTTATGTCCGTCGTTCGTCACAGAGCTCCTTCGACGAGCGAAGAAGTAACAGAAAGAGACAGAGATAAAGCGAAATAGTCGTCGTATGTACGGTTGTATCTATGGAGAAAAAGGAAAAGAAAATGCAAGAGGGAAGCAAAGAGCTACGAGAGGAAAGGGACAACTGTGAAGGACGCAGATAGAGTATCGAAAGGATAAAGAAAGGTAGAAGAGAACGATGGGGGAGGATGAAAGAAGGTAGAGAGCGTGGGTGTGGTGGTGCAGGGTGCAGAAGAACTCAGTCTATATACAGGGAACCCCCGCTGCTTGCCGGAGTGCCGATCGATCGTACCGCGTTCGCTCGTACTCCTCTCTTCCTCTCTTGCAGTCAACCCCCACTCTCCTAAGCATAGTCCATCACTCTCCCTCCGATACACACCCTGCTTCGACCTTCTCCCTCTATACTTCTCTGTCTGGCTCGTGTTTCACGGGTACAGGCCAGCCAGAGAACGCCTGCCTGCTGCAACCCGTCTGGCTTCGCGCGACGCTCGCATTACCGCGCTCGTGTTTCTCCTAAGATTTCCGTGGAGAATGGCTGGAATAGGAAAAACGAAAGAAGAGAAAGCTCCTATACGTGCTAGAAGAATGTACAGGGTGAATGGATACGTATAGGTACCATCGGCCGGAAGTTTAGGGTCATCGGTTGTTTTATACTTTACGTTCTACACGTCCATCAACGTGTTTCAACCCTGTAACCTTTACAGTGTAATTAACTTTGCCAACTATTCTTGAAATGCGTCGGTTTTAGAAAAATTGCCCGACCTTCGACATTTCCTGCAGTTTTCACGCTATGCTATAGTATGTATATCGTTGGCGATTATCGTAATGGAGAAGAAGAAATTTTTAACGACGCGTAGACTAAACTTGAATCTCGTAGCGGCAGCTTCTAACGTAGTTGAATATCAAATAGGCTTTGTTTGCCGTATCGATGAAAATGAAATTTGTTTATAATAAATAATAATCGACGATGAAAATGCATATCCTTCATAGGATATACGAATTGCGGTGTATCCGTAAAAATCGACGATTAAAATAATAAACAAAGTACCAAGCAAAGAATTTAATGCCTATATTCGTATAGGTCATAGGCGTATGTATTAATCTTTACGCTCTGTATGATTTATTTCTCCAGCTATTCTTGACAAATGTCAATTTTGCAAGAAAATAATTCTTTAATCTTTAACCACGGAGTGGATCATAGTCGAACAGGAGGGAACTCTGAAGTATTCGACTGTAATTGCAGCGTAAAGATTGCTGTAGAAAATTTTTCAAGAAATATTATAAAAATGTTACCTGTAGAAGAAGAAACAACCTAAGCCTAAGTCAAACTGTTGAATAGTCCACTGATTTCATTTTTCTTACCTGTAAACAAAATGAAAATCACAGATAAGCGTCGTGTAATCATTTCTATATTCGATACGAATTAATTGAAAAGAATTTACTAGAAAAAATTCGCTAATTAATATTAACCCAGATATGTCCATTATTCTCGTACAAGGATTACATTCAACGTTACTGTTCTGACTGAACTAAAGATTTCATTAGTATATTCAATTTAAAACATAAAATGAAACTTATAAATATCTGGGTCAATAATATCAGTTTTGCATCACGACCACCTTTTTCTCCACATTCGTTCCCGCTCAATAAAGCCATAAATCAGAAAAGAAAAACAGGATATTCTCGTGAAAAGGGATATAAAAGATACAAAATATGTATGTGCATCATACTGAGTATGGTAGAAAATAGCGGATTTTCTCGTAATATATTAAAGGAAAAATGAAGGTCGACAAAGGTAACCGTGGCGAACTTGTAGACGGTAGTATGTAGAAAACGTGTAGAATGAGTTTCGTGTTTTCGGAACTTGCAGACTGCGGGCATTCCGCTTGTTACGCCGGGATTAGAAACGGAACTTGGTGTTTTCTCGCTGACTGGATACCCTCGCGTGGAATCGAGATCTCGTGTTACTCTTTCTTGTTGCTGGTTTTTTCTTTTCCCTCCTTTATGCTGTTACTGTGCAAACTCAGCATCGAGCAAACGACATTTGGTCAAGCTCGGAATGTTCGTTATCGGTGGAAAACGCGTACCGGTTATTTGCAGGAACGTTTACGAAGACAATTTGCATGGGGCGACCACCCGCGGGAACGTCGATGCCTGTTGGGATCCAATCAAAATATTTGCAAGGCTTGGCCGGAGGCGGAATCGAAAAAATCGTATCAACGAGTCGGCCGTGACTTTCAGCCACTTTGAAGTCGGCTGCACTTTGGCCATCGCTGGGTAATCGGCATTTATCGAGTCGAATAAACTTCGTAAATAGAACCGGGAGAACCGTGAACGCAAAGGCGCAGCAATTTCCTTTGCATTTCGAACGATTGACCGAGGACAAGTTTTTAAAGTTGCCAGACTATTGGTGATTGATCGTGGAGTCACGAATGATACTCGATACGTTCGCTATCGACGTCACACGCGTCTGGCGTTCGAACAATTAATTTTAAACTGACATGTATAAATGAATTAATCGTATGCTTGACTTAAAAAAATCTCAGACATTTATCGCGTGTAACAGTAATAAAAGAATATTAAGCACGTTGTAGTTTTTATCAGTTATTATTAACACTAGAACTATCACACCAGTCAGATTGACTGGGTTTACAATTTTATTTAAAAATTCCTACTTCGTGTTACATTTCTTCCGCAATGATGTAATGACTTTCGCAACGATAACTAAAAGAATAATATAATGAATTTTATTTTGTTTTTTACGTATTCAAACTCAAAATAATTTTCTATCAATGCTATTTATACCAACACCAGTCAAAGTGTCTGGTACTTGTCAAAGTGTAAAAGGATCCTGCAATCTGTTTTTATCGAACTCCAATTAACCAGTTTCCTTATCTTGTACAATTTCCCACATGTTTTTTAAATTTATACTGCGTATCGTTCAATATGATGATATCAGTTATCTAGATCACCAGATGCTAACACTAGAAACACCATACAATTTTTATAAATGTGTCAACTCTCGTTTAGGGATCATGGTCCCAGATGGATTAATAATATCAAAAAATGTACTACATAAGATGAAATTCCTTCTGTAAGAAATTAATAAATCAATAAATATAAAAATATTCTATTATTACGTATTTTTTAAAGACCAGTCATTTTGGCTGGTTTTGCTGGAAATAGCTTTGTGTTAACTATCGGTAATTCTAGTGTCAAGTTGTGGAGTAAGCGGTAAAAAAAGTAAAGAAAGGGTTATGAATATGACGTAGGATAGAAATATGAGACACTAAAGTCTTCATCTATAGACAGTACTGTCGCCTTCAGCAATGATTGGAAATTAAGTTATTACGAAGACTATAACACCTCCTATAACAGCTGTTGTCTTTGCTGTTCATTTTGTTAAAACCACTGCGATTGAATGACGTGTCTCGTTATTAATATATCGTTACAATTGTTCCGAGAGTCCCTAGGTCGAAGAGTGAAACGAGTAACCCATACATATCCCCAGCCTCTCTTCTACCTTCCTGTTTCTATCAGTAAAAAAACATTTCATGCTTTTACATAGCTACGTTCTTTTGACAATATTTGACAATACTCGCGTGTACACACGAAATTCCTGTTACAATAGAGAATGAACGTGTGTGACAAGTGGAACGCGCGGCGAGAAGAAAACCACGCTTAGAAATTCCTGGTTAGAAACGTCGTACGCGACATCAACGAAAGCAAACCTCTATCAGGCCATATACCCGACGAACCCGCAACTTCTCATTCTAATACTCGTTGCCTTGCTTACTTCCTCCCTGGCATTCCTAGCCTAACCCTCCTCGACACGTTTCGGCTTTGGATCTCTCTCGATCTCCAAGTGAAATTCCATTCTACGCTGGTACACACTGCACGAAGGGTTTTCTCTTTCCGTGACTCGTAATGGAGTTAGCCGACTGCTTGATTCCCGACCGACTTCAGGATTTCTCGGCCAAATTGCCGGCCCGTCTTTGTTTAGCCGGATTCCTGATGCCTGCTCCGGAGTCGGAAATGAAGCTCGATCTCTCGCCCCGCTGGATTACGGTTCGCCGTCGAAATCGACAATTAACTGTGCGTTTTATATCGTGCGCTTTCGTTTCACCGAGCCACGTCCGTTTCCACGTCGAAACACCGCGCCGACAGAGAAAGAGGAAAGAAAAACAGAGAAAGGATAGCAGAGGAAGAAAAAGGGAGCGAGTTAAAAAAGGGGGAAAAGGGAAAAATAAAAGAAGGCTATGTGGCTGCTCGTTGATTAAGGCAGCGGCTATTTTATCCCAGCTCTTTCGGATCCATTAGTATTTCGGAATCGCGGTGCGCGGATCGACATGAAAATTTCAATTTCCAGCAACAAACGAAGCACACACGCTATGAGATAGCAGAATGAAAACGAAGACTATTGTCGATGATGCGTCAAAAGCCTGTATACCTGTCAGGCCGTATCAATCGAAAGCCCGTACAAGTGTGTGTATGTTGGAGTGTGTTTCCTACGATCGAATCGAATTGTTCGCTGTCGATTGGCAGGCAAACCCGCGAGATATTTTCGTTTTAGGATTATAATAGATATAAAAGGCCTCCGCGATGGTTAACCGATACTTTATTCATTAGGCGATGATCACACGAACATCCTGACCACGTTGATGTTCCGACGAACGTCATTTGCGATGGTTGCAGTTAACGGTTGGCTGGTTTCATTGTTCGTAACTGAAAGATGTTTATCAAATCGTTTGACGATGAATGAATGTATAGAGTGGCTCACCAAAGCGTTAGAATATTTGTAAAAACATTTTATAAAATTCCAGTATGTGTGGCACATATAATGTATTCATAAAAAGTTTCTATAAATGTTCAAATACTTTCGCTGGTCACAGTATAGGTGAATAACACAGAAGTTACGATATATATCTCTTTTATATCAAAAATCTGCTCGTTCCTTTTTTATGATCATTTTATAATCAGCCACGACGATACTATAAATTTAAAACGTGTATCAGTGAAAAAAGAATAGATTTGGCAATGAAACCAAAGGGGAGAATAAATGGTAAGTTAATCTATTTCTCGATAAAAAGAAATCAATTTAATATTTACATATATATATATATATATAACATAAAAAGTCTATATTAAACCATAAAGTAATTCAATTCTTTTTCCGTATCATCCATTTCAGATCAAGTGAGAATTAATTCAGATTCGCTTTTTTGTATGGATTCTTTTTTTATGTAGGCGAGTTTAATGTTCATTGAACAATACAACGGCGGCGAATATAATCCAGCCATCCAGGGGACAAATATTTTTATCGGTAACCAACGAACGGCTGTGATATAAACGAAGCTTTAATCCACGATCGCCGGTTAAAATTTCGTGAAATATTAACCGTTTGCGGTGACTTTTTCGGAGAATTGTCTCGCGGTTACCGTGTGCGTATTCGTGTTTTAATTTCGAGCCAATGGGCAAGCTTCATTAACGAAATGATTATTCAGCGTCGAAGGTTTATAGTTCATAAGGTTAAACCAAAAATTGTACTGTACGTTTCGTTCTATTGTCTCCATTCTACGAATTTCATACGAATATCGAATCGCCAGTGTATTTCTGTTTATTTTAATAAAATTCGTGAGAACGATTTTAACGGTGATACATAAAATGCATTGTTGAGAAATTTGTTGTAACAAATATTAATTGTCTGAAATATACGATAATAAAATTTCGGTAAACGTCAATTTTAGTAAAAGAATAGCAGGAGATTTTCTTACGGACACGACGTATAATACTTATTTTTAAACGAAGTATCAACAGGAGCTACCCATTCGAATGCAGACGTGTAGGAATTTATTTAAGCAGCCATTGATTATGCATGATATCGAGTTCTCATTGAATTAATGTTGAATGTAACAATTGTACATAGATAATTAGTGCCTCGTAATGGACGTGTAGAAACTCACAGATGTAATATGCGTTTTAAATAAATGATTTAAACATTGTGTACTGATTGAAATGTGTACGCTCTCATCCATAAATCACCTTAATATGTTTATAGGGATAAATGAACGTAACGAAGACTTGAAATTGCAGTTAATACTAAACGAAATGTAGATGAATAAATAACTCGTTGATTGCATTTAGGAGCTTAGTTTAATCCTCGGTAATATATTTACGTATATTTTCCTGCACAAATTTTTTATTCACTCCAAAATACTGTTGGTATCTTTATAATAAAAGATCAGTTATTAGTCGACATGTTTACTAATGAATTATTTATTTATCATTCGTTTCTAATTAACTGGCTGCGAGTATCGCTGCAAGAATATACGGTCAGCGTAAAAAATATTTGTACGGTGCTTCGACAAAATTATTGTAAGTATTCGTACAGTTACCGTCTCGTAGCATAAAATGTGCATAGATATTTCCAAAAATAAATTCCATCAAAGTGCATGAAATATCGATTTGAAAGAGAATTTCAACTCGGGACAAGATAACGACAAAAAACATAATGCTAATAATATGCGATACGTGAATCTTGCATAATGTTCATTTTACATTTAGAAACACTTCCACAATCCCCGAGATATAAACATTATTGAAAATATAAAGGACCACTTTATTTATTTATATTAAGAAAATAAAGATCCGCTGGCTAGTAATTATGTTACCTTCCAGGTAACAATCCTTCTAACGAAATTTAAATTTTTCAAAGCCTTTGAAAAAATTGATCAGGTACAAAAATACAAAGAACCATCAAATTCGACGAGTATCAGGGAAATCCCAACAAGTATCGAGTCTCCTTCGCTTTATCCCTGGATAACGAGGGTAGAGCCTCAGCTTCCGGTGTCCATGTCCACCTGAGCTAAAAGGGAGGCTTAACATTGGTTTTTGGTCGTACAGGATCCTGCATTTTTTTTGAGGTTTAAGGAAGTGAATTCCTCTCGCCGTGCCTCATGCGGAATAAGTTTTCTGTCTTAAGGAAAGACAGTCTTTTCGTGGTACGGTGGCTTTCTTGCGGAAGTGCATTAGACACGTCTTGATTAAAGAGAAAGAGGAGGAGAGAGCGGGAGAAACAGGAAGAAGAAGAGATTATTATTTTTCTTCTGGAAGCTCAGACCTCTGGCAATTTCACGGACGTCGGGAAAAGAGCCGGTCGCTTAATGAACGCCATATTATTTTCTGATGCACCGATTTGTATCTTTTTATACGTAATCCCTAGAAGCCCACTTCCGTTCCCTTTTTTTCCCCTTTTCGTTCCATTTTTATCCATTTATCTGCATTTATCTGTTTAAACGCGAAACTCGATTAATTGTTGGAACAACTTATTCTTTATTTTTCGATAAAGACAAATAATTCAATAAACAAGGTAAACATTTTCGTCAACGTGATCGATGCTGTTTCTTTTATACAAAGAAATACTCTTTTTAGAGAACATCGGGATTATTTTCATATCTGAATTGTAATTTTCAAACAATAGCGAAGTTTAAAAGATTAATGGACTTTCAGTAGTAGCGCGTAAACGTATTCAAAAATTAATTGCGACATTCGACTTCGGACATTATTGAACATTCACGGAAGTGTTCACATTTGTATTGTTTATGTAATCCATTCCTGATCACAAATCAGAAAACGTCGTATTGGCCAACTGATTTATTGAGAAATAAATTCAAACAACTGCAGGCAGTAAATAAATAATATGCAACCGGTGGTAACTGTCAATGTCACCGGTGTAAATGCAAACACAGTTTAGTAGGTATATAAAATATTTACGTAGGTTGTCAGAATAATCGAGCTTGTGACGAGAAATATTCGTAAGCGTGATTAGTAGCGAGTACGCAACTTTATACCGGTACGGATCCAACAGAAGCTTAATTTTAATTTGAGAAAATTGCACGAAGTTCAACTTCAATCCTACATTCGCAAAGTCTTTAATTTTAGAGAACTAAATTTAAAGTATGCGAGTAATAAAGATTTTGTCATCTGTGTTACGCTCGTTCCGAACGGAATCACCCAAAATACACAATTCAAACAAATCGAGTCGATGACAGATCTGCACTGACATAAGGAGCCTTTTCTATGAATATCGTTCCATGAACAGCCAGCGTTGCTGTAACAACTTCAGCTGGCACAGAGATGAGAGAATAAGTGGGAGCCGGAACCAGAATCTCGTTAAAAAAGGATTCATGGCTTATCACGTTACAACGAAAGACCATTTCGGTTCATGAATAATAATTAAATGTCGGATTAAATGTTGCCCAAGTTCAAATGTCTAACGGCCGTTAAACGTATAACGGATTATTGGTAGCTGCTCAGTTTGAAAACAGGTAATCAGTGTTCGATAAGCCGATCAGTTTAAAGCCGGTGGCAACCTAATTGGGTCAAGATCCTCCTTGTTAATCGATGAAATCGGACGAACCGCTATCGTTTGTCAGTTTCTCCAACATCTTGAGACAATATCGATCGATAATTACTATCCTCATTGATGAAAATGCGCTGAGATTTTTGCCACGTGTAAAGTTGAAGTAGCGTCACGTTATTTCCAATATCATATTTCTTTAGCTTTGAGATATACATAAAAATAGAAAATACATTAAGAGAAAATTTTGTTAGAATAAAACATTGATTTATTAAAAATATAAAGAATATACTCGAAGAAATTACGAATATATTTATTCGCCATTTCCTAAAGTGCTTGAAAAAGGGATCAACTGAAGTAAAATCGTAAAAGTACCTATCCTATAAAAGCAGGTATTATGAAGCACCTTTACAAAAAAAAAAAAGAGGAAAAAAGAAATACAAAAAGAGCTCGGACCATAATGTCTTTGGAAAGACTGTTTGCCCAAGAAGTTATTGTCGGAGAATAACATCGGTCCACAGCGAAACGGGACAACCGTGTCTCCTCTAAGATGATCGGTAAACAGAACGTCATCTCTAAAACTGACCGTGCGGCTATGTACCATCTAGGTTATGTCACGGAAACGTTGCCCGGTTATGCGACGATGCAGACACGCGGAGCTGCTCTATCTCTCCTTGAAACGACGTCACGCCGACGAAAGGGTGTCGCCAATGAGCTTACATAACGTATTATACGTTGGTTCGTTCGGAAGCAACGCGAACCATCAACGATCCTGTATTTTTCTCGAACATCGATAACACACGGGGGTCCCCCACCCATGTGCCTTAGGATATAGCCGCCATGAATGCAAATTCTCTTGACACTAGCTATATAATACATAGTGTCAGCTTTTGGTGATTGCTTCCTACGCGTTTTTTTGTGCACCTTGCGTCAACTATTTCGAATTTCGCGGTTAAATTAATTATTAACTGGGTATAGGAGAACTTTTGTATGAAACTAGGGACTTTGCTTATTTTCAAGTTTTACCTTTTCACTATTTTCAACTATCTTCATTATTTCACTATTTTCAACTATCTTCATTATTTCACTATTTTCAAGAGTTCGAGGGTTACCTGACTTATTAACCCGGTTGCTCTCTAAATTGACCCTTCTCGAATCACGAAATTAAGAGTTAATTAAAATACATCAACGTTTCGACATTCTAGTGTTTCTAAATGTAGCGCATGATATAATTTGTTCTTAGAGGAAACGAAACGACCGGTAGAAGGTAAGAGATTTCTATAAATAAGAAGATTATTATATAGGTTCGCGAAATCTGATAGTTAATCCATTTTGCTAATAAACTAGGAAACTTAAATTTTTCGTTTCAATGTGTAGTGAGACTGTTAAACTAACACGAGTGATCGTTCGGTGTAGCTAGTTAATACGTTGGTCGTCACGAGATAACGTGTCACACCCTGTCTGGCGTACTGTATCGCGTGACACACTATAATATTAGAGCGTATCTTACCTTATATCCTAATTTTCTCTATAGTACCACATGGCTTAAAACTTGAAAGTGCTACACTTATATGTGAACAGCTTTTATGCGTCATATCGTACATTTATTACCGTGCTATTCTGAATTATGCATTAGTAGATCGTCGCTAGATAGATCCATATATCAACTCAAAAAATTTGCAGTAACTCCGTCAATTTTAAAGCTACAACAACGAACAATATCTATTCTCCGAAAAGGTAACAGATATGCCAACGTAAGGATATAAGTTGTACAGATATGCAAAACAAGAGAAAAGAAAAAAAAAAACGCGCTGTAAGACGTCGCAAGACGTTGCAAGACGAATTGCGTCGTACGAAATCGTAAAAGGATAGTCGGAATTATGTAAATTAATTTGAGAGTGTAAGGGCGCTAACACGATTCATTAGGATGTTCATAATTCAATAGATGTATGGCGTACAATTAACGTGTCAGGAAGCCTCTGGCAAGCCTGTCAAGTGGAGGTCTGAACCGCGTTGATTCTTCTGATCGTGGCCTCTTAAAAAATTCGAGATTCGAGATTAGCTGACTCTTGTGCAGTCCTTAGGGAGCGGCCTAATTGCTTCTCGGTATACTCTACCGAGGCCGTCCCTTTTCAACGCCTCTTCGAACCTTCAGCTCTCGTCCCTGTGGGCGATTCTTTTAAAAATAGCGACGATCGCCTTCTATGTATTCGTGCCCTTTTCCACCGGGAGAGAAAAAGCCTCCTTCGGTCTTATCGCGTCAACTTGTCCCTTAATTAATGCTCCGAGAACTTGGGCGTGTTTGCCGCGATCCATTTAACGGAAGGAGACGGCGAAGCTTCGTCGAAGTCGCTCGGAGACGTTGGTAAGGCTGACAATAGCGTTGGAAAATCAAATTTTGTTTATAGATAAGATGGTGAAATAGTTATAAAGAATTTCAGTATTATAGCGGTATTATAATACTAATATAGTAGAATGGCGAAGAGGAAGATACGGTTCTCAATAACGCAGCCACCCCTGGATCTATCCAAACCTCTTCCTAGCGACGTTCTTTCCACGTTAAATATAGGTGACCTGACACGTACTCGCGAATTCACTCGACCAACGAACATACTTTGCGTATTCTGCTCTGCACCGTGGTTAGAACATGCAGAATTAGAACAGATCTTTTTATCTCGCAAGTAAAGATCTCTTCGGTATATCAATTTTTTGGTTACCAAGGTACGTAAACCATCACATATCAAGTTTGATAAAATATCAATATACCAAATATAAAAATTATATCAAATATAAAATATAAAAATATAAAATTATCAAATATATCATCAAATATAAAAAATCAACTTAACGAAGAACGGACTGTTCATCGTCTGAAACCACGATTGCCTCTTCGAGTCAGTGCAATTTATGGAGTTGATCAATATGGTTTCTGAACGGTTCATATTGTAACGAAAAGATAAAGATTGTTTGCTTATGAGAGAAAGTAGATTCATTAAAAGCATCATCTTTTTCAAATGTCCGAATATTTTATAAACGTCGAACGAAGAATAATAATCGTTATATTCTTTGATCTCATTGAAACACGCTGATATTTCGAAAATTTATTATCGAATTTTATTTTAATATTATTGAATGAAATTATCATTCGTAGAATTGATGGAAACGAAACGTTAGAAAGAATGCGACGGCAGATAAAAGGACTGTATCTTTCTTGCGATAAACTAACGTTCCTCCAAACCTTGAAACAACAATCTATTAACGCCGAGGGAAATACTTCCGTGATTCACGGCGTGTCGCAACTTTTGTCACAAATTGCGTGGAAGAATTTATTAACCTGATTACGACAACGTGACGACGCGAACATTCTCCAAGTTTTTAATTAGATTTGGAGGAGGAATCGTCGATGGTTTCGATCGGTGACGTAAAACATCGAAACCTCGAAACTGCACCGGTTACCAACGATACGCAACGTGACGCTAGTTTACGACAAGAACGATGTAATTTAAAAGCCGAGCGCGTTTTTCCCAGCGTTGAGTTTGAAAAAGTCTTTTTTTATGTACATACTACGTAACGTGAAGCGCACATAATGATCTTGGGAAGACTTCATTTGGAACGTAATTACGTACATTTATGGAAGTTGCGTGTTGCATATATCTATGTATATAGAGCATTTATCATTAAAATTTTGCACTATACAAGGTACAAGTTTCATTGCAAATAAGCGATACGAGAATGAGATGTTAATGCGAAGGAACATTATATGAAAAGATATATACGCAAAGTGAGTTACCCAAGACTAGAACTGTTAACTATACCGTTAATTATATCAAAAAATGTTTCACACGAAAAGTTGAATGGTTTTAAGAGGAACGTAATTTTGTATAATTTTGTTTTCTCATAGGTTGAGGTCAGATTAATTCTTTAAAATAGAATTACGTATTTTTTAATGAGTTAGAATATTATGCGAAAGAATATTAGAACAATTATATTAAAAAGTCATGACTACGTATGTTCGTTTCGACAAATAGGAAGATTGTTATGTTTCGAGAAAAATTTTAACGTAAAATTGAAACGAGACAGTACCTACATGCATTAACAAAAATTTATTTGGCTAAAAGAAAGAAGAATCTCACTAAGCATAACGATAAATTATTGTTATTCCTCTTGAAAATGTAATTCAAATGAAATTTACGTACATTCGCGTGAAAGAACATGTACGAATTACATTTTACCAGTTACGTGGAACCACCATATTAAACGTTTCAACGATATTTGCTATGGTTTGGTTAAAATACGACATCCTGCGTGCAAATAGCACAAAGAAAGGAGAAATAAATTCCTGACCTCTTTCACCCGGTACACTTGCTTGAAAACGGACACCTGCCATCCAAACACGTGTTTATTTGCTTTAAAATGCGCTTTCAAGTCCCTTTCATGTTCTTTCTGACGGAGAACCAACGAACTCCCTGTCTGTGAGCCACATACTGCGCGCCTTCGCTCATTCCATTAAATTCATCCCTTTCTTTACGTTCTGAACGTATTATTTAACAAAATATCGTGTTAGAATTCTGAACTGACCTCGTTCCCTTTCCCCAAAAAATCTCGATTGTGATAAATGTAAATATTAAATAAAAAATAAATGAATAGAACTTATTTCATGCAAGGGAAAACGAAATATATATTACATATACGTATCATGGCAGATAAAAAAGGCTTTAAGAATGGTATTTGGGCATTTGAATATTAGCAACTTTTATACCAGACATCTTTTATTATTCTTATCTATTCGTCGTTCTGTCATTGTATTTATTCATTGCGCGATGAATTTTAAATGCAAATAACTATGCAGAAGATACTAGCATAAGAATTAGAATATAAGATAGCATAAGTAATCGATGTGATACGTCAATATCAATGTTTACTTCTGACCATCGTAAGCCGAAAGGCAAGTACTATAATAATCAATTTTTGTTCATCGCTCTTGTCAAATATAATTCCATTTTCTAAACTTATTTTTCTTTCATCTGCCACTGTATTATATTACGATACAAAAGTACATTGGCTGCTATTAAAATACAGTTACCAATCCCTAAATTTCCATTTGTATCGATAAAAAGTATCACTGTCATTTGCCTTTCCAAGTAGTTTCGTTCAAATCAGCGGAAACTTAACCGAATCGACGCAACATATATGTCGACAATAGCGAGTCTGTCAAGATATAAAAATATTCGTCAAGGAAGAAAAACAATTTCATTTGCCATCATTCCAAGCTTAACAATTTCTCCGCTTTTATCAAATCTCTCGAAAAGTTACGAATCTTATCTCTCATAAAAAAAAAACAGGTTAAAAAATTCGGAGACTGTCGTGGTTCCTATACAACTCGTTTCAGAGATAAAATTCCAGTAGGAAGGCGGTAACGACACGTAAGAGCGATTCAATTGGAAATCCACGGAACGTCGTGGAACATTTGATGGGTAATTTGATAAGACCACCCAAATAGCTTGTCCTCTGGAATAATCTAACCGCGAGTAACCGTGAGGAACTGGTTAACCTCGACCCCCGGCCTTCTCTCGTTAAGAGGGGTTGCAAGCGAACGAGAGGAGGGCTGGCTGGTGCAGACGGTCGAGACTGATCGATGAAGAAAAGTATGCTATTTCAGGACGCTCGAGTAGTCGTGACGTGGGCGAATCTGGTACTCCACACGTTGTGACACCTTCTCGGAGGCTATCGAATCTCTTTGCTCGGCATCCACCCACTCTTATCTTCCTACTACTTCCTTTTCCTGCTTCTTCTATCTATATGGTCGCACAGTGCGGCGTTTGAATGAGAATTCGGGATAAAAATCAAAATTCGTTGGGCAGGTTCGCGTATTGGGTACGTACTTTTGCAAGCCACGTTCTCGCGTTTCATAGCGCGGCGTTTGAACGCGGATTTGGGGCGTAGATGAAGAAACGCGTATAACGTGTAGCTTTTTTGAAACGATATCGGGGATATCGAGGAATTATCAAATGTTTGTTAGTATTTTCCCGACTCAGTTTAATTTCCTGGCTTGATTTAAATATCTTAATTGTTTGTCTCTTTGTCTAACTTGTATTAGGTTGTCCGAAAAGTTTCTTTCGTTTCATAAGGTGATAATAGATGAACAACAATTTGTTTTATATTATTTTATTGAATTAGGTATGATTTCGTTATATTTCTATTATTATGTTCGTGCATAATTCAATAAACTAATATAAAAGAAAAAACATTGTGAGTCTATTATTCCCTTATAAAACGAAAGAAACTTTTCGGACAACCTAATATTTTAAGTGAAATAGTGCCGATGCTGGGAACGATCTTTCGATTTTTTCGTAAGAGTCATACAGGGAACATTTATCCTCCCTTCCGTTTCGTCGGATACTGTGCTGACATTTAGTAAAGAACAGTTTTCGTGTAACTATCAAAATTTCCTTGAAATAAATCTGGTCAGAAATCCGTTTTTCAACCAAGTCGCCGTTACTTGGATGGATTTCGTTACGAAGATAAAGAAGGTCCAGTGTAGCAGTTTGTTGCAGAAATAAATTATACAGCAATGTAATACAATACATTCTTGACATAGAACAGTCGAAACTACAGGATGGTTTGAATTGTCGTCTTTTTTAAATTTCTCCTTATAGCAAGAAACTTTTTAATTGGAAATTACAATTATACGTATATTTGCTCAGACTCTCCATATTTAAATTAACAAACACTATTTAACCAGAATTAACAAACAAGAATGTACAGTGAATGAGTGAGCTAACATTCAACTGATTAGATTTGGATACAAAAGATTTTTCCTAATTCTCTATCGATTTCTGCTCGAATTATTATTTACAATTTAAATTATTTACTTACGGATTGACGACGCCATCGAACAGAAAGATCAAAATTGAGATTACTTGTTTGGATTTTTCCCCTTTTTGTCGCTGCATGCCGCATGGTGGTGTCGAAAAGAAACCGCAGAACAAGAAACTTTTATTCCCCTCGTTCTTTCTTTTTCGTTTTTTTATCTTTCTTCTTGCTGCATTAGTTGGAAAGCAAAAGAAGAAATTCTTATTTTGCTCCTTCTTTTCTACTTCCTAGTTCTTTCTTCGGATCTTTGATTTACTTTTTCCTCTTTTTTCCTTTTGTCGTTCGCAAGGTCTGCACAAAGGTAGACATTTCTACTTTTTCCGCTCTTGCCTATCTTCTATATACTTTTTCTTGTTCTTTGACTTTTTGTCCTTTTACATGTGTTCGGTGATCTTCCTACGAGTCATCGATAAGATCTTTACAGAGGTAAATGTTATTAGTTTCCTTTTACTTCCTCCTCCTTCTCTTCTTCTTCTTCCATCGATAGAGAACCCGTTCAAACAGGAAGAAATTTATTTCTCTTTATCTTTTCTTCCTTTTATTTTCTACTTCTCCCTTTCTTTTCTTCTTCTTTCGTGAATGAAAAAATTGTCCAGACAGAAAGAAATTCTTATTTCTCTTCACTTTTACTTTCTCCTCCCCCTCTTCTTCTTCCTCCCACCTTCTTTATCTTCTTCTTCCTTCATCGATGGAGAACTCGCTCGAACAGGAGGAAACTCATTTCTCTCTATCTTTTCTTCCTTTTATTTTTTACTTCTTACTTCGTTTTCCTTTCTTTTATTCCTTTTACTTTCTCCTCCCTTTCTTCTTCTTCCTCCCACCTTCTTTATCTTCCTCTTCCTTCATCGATGGAGAACCCGCTCAAACAGGAAGAAACTTATTTCTCTCTACCTTTCTTCTCTATTTCTTCTTTTTTCCTTCTCCTTCTTCCTTTTTTGTGAATGAAAAAATTGTGCAGACAGAAAGAAATTCTTATTTCTCTTCGCTTTTACTTTCTCCTGATTCCTCCTCCTCTTTCTTCTTCTTTTTCTTCTTCTCTATCCACCAATGAAAAATATGCACACAACCAGAAATTCCTCTGTAAATCGATTGACGGCGATTTTGTAGAAGCCGTGTAGAAAATGTCACGAGTGCTACAGGAGACGTACGATCCGCAATACGTGTCGCTGGTGCGTCGTTCTCTGGATAAATCGATAAATGGCACGTGATAGTGGAAGCTCTTTCCATAAAGCTAGGATGCACCAACGCTTGGATTTGAATGCGACCCCAAGCGTTCTTCCTAGCGGAAGCCCACTCTATTATGCGTCTTCACCGCTCTCTGGATTAATTCAATTTGTCCGCGTTGCGTTCTTGCGTTATCTCGAATCGCGTGGAAACGCGGTTACACGTCGCGTTTCCATCTCATTCTGTCGTATTGTGTGTCCCTGTATGTACGTTGGCTGTGCACTGAATTTTGTTTGGAAACACGGCAACGCACATACTTTGTTTTATTGCAACGCATGTTCGTCAACAGCTTTTTAGCTTCGAGTGGCATAGAATTCTGTAGTTGTTGCATTGTTTCCTTGCGATGTATGCTTCTTTGAAAGCGTTGTATTGTTCTTCGTTATTTCTATTTATTTATTTCTTAATCTCAAGTGTATGAAAACGTAACTGGCACCTATAATTTTGGATACTTGAAAGTACAGTTCGCATTTGTTTCGTCTTGTTACATGTTATTTTCGTTTATTCGCGTTTCGTATTTTCGAAACCCGTGTTCATCCAGAATTTTTTACTTCGTATGATAAAACACGCTATTTTGTGACTGTTTCGTTGCTTTCTCGAGACATATACTTGTTTCAATGCGTTGTATTTGTTGCTCGCTATTTTTATTCTTCTCTCAGATGTTTGGAAATGCAACTTGAAAACCTATAATTTTAGATACTTGGAGATACAGTTCGCATTTGTTTTATCTTCTCACATGGCAACTTCGTACTTTCTCTGCATCGCATCTTATGAATATTTGAAAACACGGCTTACGTTACATGCATTATCCACTATCTTAAATCGGTTAGCTTCTTGCATTATATCCATCATGTACTATTGTACTGCGGTATTTTAGTATCTTCAATTAAATCTTCGCTCACCATTGTTTAGCAAATATTTGGAAACAAACCCTGCATTTGCGTCATTCTCTTGCTCCCTCGTTTAATTTGTTATATTTCCTTTGTGCTACGTTTCTCGTCAAAATTACATATTTTGGATATTTGCAAACACATATTTTACTCTAATTTAATTCCCTTACGTTATATCTTCCATAAAACTAAATAATCGTAAGCTCTGTTTCCAAATGCCCAAGATATGTAACTCTGAAAGCACAAGATCATAGCAAAAGAGAAATACGATAAACGAATATTTTTTAATAATAGTCGCATAGCCCATGTTTATTATAGTATCACAAGAGAAACACGTTAATTAATATTAAGCTTATAGAACTTTCTCGCTTCATTTAGCTGGTTAGGGAAATAGAATATTTCACATAGCGATCCTCTAATTACTTTGAACACTATATCACCATAGACATTTAATAAAATACCTTGTCATTGCTTTGCGCAATGTATTCTCCTCTGGTCGCAATTAAACCATGTATTAAAATCATAAAAACGCGTTTGTTCCATTCATTTCATTCTCTCACGTTGCATCCCACTATTATATTTTAAATATTCACCAACTTCCATTTGACTGTCTAATGGCATCACATTTTTACCCTCCGTCATATTTTGAGACTCACTTGCAAATGCGGCTCACATTTGCGTCGTTCGTCGTATCCTCGTTTCCTCCTCGCATTCTTTCCGCTACCAAATATTCAAAATACTTTGGATATTTGAAACGTGCCACTTGACACATCCACATCTATTATTCCGAGTATTTACGTATCATCGCGATATCGACAGATACACATTTGTAGCATATAGCGCAGAAGGAACAGCTTGCCTCTCTCGAATTGGTCGTTTAATATAAACACGTTGACTGCCACGTGAATTTTACATATTTTGCCCTGAGCGCTGCAGTACATTGAAATACGCTACACCGCAACGTTTAATTTTGCAAAATACTATAAGTAGTGTCTGCGCCTTTTCGTTTTCGTTTTTCGATCATATTATCCAGGTCATCCACATTATTAAAACCTTTTTAACCCGTGCAATGTATCTATCTTATTTTAATCTTTTGAAAATATTTAGTAACGCGGGTCACCTACGATCATCGTTGCCATTTGCGTCATAGAATACGTTCTATCAAGAAACTTGCCACTCAAGACAATCGTGAGACGGTTGTTTTTATTGCATTTTTTAAATTTCTTATACAAAGGGATTTCTTCGTTTTGTTTCTTTGTTTCTGAAGAACAAAGTAGAGGGGCGATAAATGGAATTATTAAAAGATTTTCAAACAACATGGGGTAAAAGGAAAAAATATTAGAAGTATGGCGATAAAGAATTGCATTGCTGGTCAAAGGTCATTTCATGTTCTAACGCCACTCATTAGTCACGATGAGTTTTAATTCATATAAGGAATTTGTTGATAAGCTGATGTTATTAATATTCCTGGAACAATCGAACCATTTATTTCTCGTTCTTCGTCGATAATGGTTCCCTAATCTATCGTGACTAACCTTTGATCTTTGTTTTTGAAAACGAGTTAAACTGTTTTTCATAGCGACGTAGATAGAAAATAATAGCACCTGCTATCGAATGAAAAATAATTATTTTATTCTTTAAGACAAGACTATGATATTAATGATGATATTAATTTTTCCATCAAACTTGTATCTATTTATTAAACTTACTTAATAATTAATTCGAAATCAAGAAGAAAAATTCCTGTAAGATCTAATCGACGCATCTGCTGTCCTTGAAGTTTAAAGAAATCCTACGATCAGTCACGTTTTTAATCCTCGCTTTTTAAACCGTTTTATCTCTTATCTCGTGTCTCGATGTCAACGTGACATAGACACAGCGTTATATTGCTACTGAAAAACAATCGAAGGATCCATCAATTACGAACGTAATATATTTCTCGACATTGTTGTCGCACCTATACAAGATAACCCGACAGTCGTATGGTTTTTTATCAGCGGCTTTATTCCTTCCACCTCGTTCCGCGATATTTTCTTAATTTCGTTTAAATCAACTTGTAAGATACTTTCATTCAGACAATTCATTTTTAAGCTACTTTTATTCCTTTTCGTTCTTTTAGAATGCATTTTACATCTCTTCCTTTAGATTTAGATTTAGATAAAAAATGTGTTTGGTTTGCAAATATCGGCGCATTTGCCGAAAAATGACTTCATCATCCGTCGTGTAGTAATCAATCTTAAATATCCCACGAAAGTTGATAAGGGGACAAAAGCAAGCTAAAATAAGAAAAATTCGCGCTCGTGAATAGCTTCTAAATGACGAAATTAAGATCTTCTTAAAGAAAAGAAAAATCTTCTATCGTACGACTTGGAATCGAATGACGCAAACGCATGCCTATCCCCATCCCATTTCTGAACGATTAAGTCGATATTCTTAAACAAAATAAGAAACCTTCGAACGTACATAATCGCTGAACGATTAAACCAATCTCAAAGGAGAAAACAAGAAACGATGGACGAGTAGCAGCCACGGCGGAATGGAATTTATTTAATTAACAATCGCCGACGAATAATTAACTCGTTGAGATCGCGGACCTGTTCAAAGGGGAGATAGAGAGTAGAAGGATGAAGAAAGAAGAAGAGGCTTGGCTGATATCGAAGCTTTCCTGTTGGTCGTTAATTATCCCCGGGGAACCATGGCAAGAAACGATGACGGGTGAAAGTGAGGGGTTCGTTATTCCTGGAACGGCTTTGATGATCGTCAACAATACGCATTCCATCCGGTTACAGCCACTTCCACGTAGAATCACTTCAATTGCCGACGAGAGAGCGAGCAAGCGTTTTCACTTTTCTTATCCGAGACGATCATCGTGCGCCACGGAATAAAGAAAAGTGGAATAGTTTTCCACCTCCTTCCTTCTTTTTATCCATCCTCTTCCTTCCCCCACTCCTTATTTTTTTTTTTTTTTTTTTTTGATCGTTCGAATAGTCGAGCTTAAAGGCGAATCCACGTTCGACGAATGAATTGAAACGAACCGAGCTAGCGGAGAAACGAACGTTCATTAATATTCTGGCCAATAATCTGTTTTCCATTATTGTTTAGCAAAAAAACGGAAATGGAGATACGGAGATGGATCGATGATATTTTGATGGCATTAGGAAATGTTTTTACGAAACTCTGATCGAAAGAAGTTGAACTGCGTTGGAAACTAGACTCTTCTTTATCCAATTTATATTTTAATAATCTAAATTATTGTTTGTTTTAAGGAGGCTCGCAATTTAAAAGAATCAGGTTATTTGAGGTATAAGTTTCTCCGAATAATTTGAGATACGATCTTTCCATTAAATTCTCTGAAAAATTAAATTCCATTATCGAGTGAATAACTTTTCGATGAATCCCTGTCCCACGTTCATTTTCTATAGATCTGAGAGAAGAAATCTAACCGAATCTTTTATACCTATTCCTGAATTATCGAACACGCTCAACAAGTTAATTGAAATAATTACGTCGATAATAACGATAGGTAAAGAGAGAAAATTATTTTTTCAACAATTTTTCATCCAATATATAATTCTCTTTCTAAAAGAATTATTTTATAATCTCAGCAAGTGGATCACGGATATTTTTACAATTTCCTATCTTTATGAACGTAAAAACGAAAAATGTTTCGTTAAAATATTAAAATACATGTTATAATTTATAACGATAACTTCAAACACTCTGAGCATTTCATGTGTACATTCTTGCATCGACAAATTTTCCATAAATGCATAAACATTCGCAGTCTGATAAAACGGAACGTGTTATAGCCGGCTTAAGACACTCTGATTGACGCACGTAGAAGGAATTACGCAACCAGGGAGAATTTCTCGGTAGACGTACCAACTCCTGTCGACCGAGTTTAACGTCTGTGATTTTTCCGATTCAACCGCCGCGACCAAGCTGATTTCGTAAGCGAGCTTTCTTGAGCCGTTGCACGGAACATCCGGTGTTTAGAGGCAGCGTCGGGTTTAGCAACGCGCCCAGCTCGCGTTAACAATGCACGGTAGTACGAGGATAAACCGAGCTGCTTTCTACCACGAATTTTCTACCTTTCGACAGAGATTCGTATCCTTGTGTTCTACTTTGTTACTCGGAATGAAGTGACAGGGTAAGAGCGGTTTTTAAAAGCTCTACAAGAAAATGGAATTATCAGATTTCTTGAAAGCACTTGCAACGAAGTTTCATATTAGAAACGATCCGTTCCCAATTTTTCATAGAAGTTATATTGGTTTCGATGATTTATCAATCTACAACTAGAAGATTCATTAACACGTATTTTTGCATAAAAATTTGATAGACTAGAATGATCGATATAGGTTTGAATTAATGATCAGTCCGCGATTTTTCACAGAAATCTTATATCTTTGTCCTATATATTGTCTTATATATTATCTTTGTCTTAAATCTTATATATAAGAAATCTTATAGATTTGTAACTCATTGAAAATACGTTCTTTTGAATATTCGAACGAGTGTTCGACGTTAATTGTAACGTGATCGAAACTTCACTACGCAGGAGCAAATTCGTAAATGTTCTTCCTTGCATCCTCTGAGAACAAACATTCACATCGACGTTATGTCATCGCAGATCTCTACAGCTTACATCCAATACATTTACATAATACGTACTTGTCTGCCAGACATCGAAAACACGAAATCCGTATCCAACACGTTCGTCGAAGAAACGATATGTGTTATCGATGCTTGCATAGTTTAGTTGGGCGAATTAATCCAGATACTCGGCCAATAATTATAGTTACAGGACACACGTTATATTAAGTTTCGTTTCTTTTCAAATTAGATCGAAACGCAAATCCATAATCCAATCAAATCTTTGTATCTTTCAAAGTATATACATGACCCATTATTATTGCTTTCTAAGGAAAGTAGAGCTCCTTCTCGACGAGAACTTACACGATAAAGTACTTCACTCGCTTAAGAAATGCATTGCGCTGAAACTTTCGCGATCAATTTACTTTCGATGCTATTCTTAGTATCTCGCGCGGCACTAATCAGAAGGATAATAATAACGTGCTTGGATAGTCGTCGATGAACGCCAGCTTCTATGTTTCGAAACCGACGTTGCTTTCTCCTTTCCCTTCTTTCGAATGAAAATTTCATTTCTCGAAACGAACAATGAAAAATAATGTACTTTTATTCTCTTCGACGAAATAGACGATAATTCTCAAGCATAATAACTGCGAATTTAATTTTATACACGTAGCTTATTACTTTCCGACAATTATCGAAATATCGAAGTTAATTAAAGCAAATATTAATTAACCGTCCCTTGCGTCGTGCTTGAAAATCAATACGAAATATTACATTTTCTTTTTCCTTATTTGAAATAAATATATATATATATTAATAATTCACGATTATAATTAAAATCCATATGACGAACTCTTTTCCAAAGCCTGTCGTTTTTTTTTTTTTTTTTTTCAATTTATCAAGTTTCTCAAATTTTTACCTGTTACATGTTTAATAACATTAAAACACTCAAGCTTTTCTTACTTTCTATCGAATCAAACGTTCGGTGTGTATTTTGCTGTTTAAAGCTGAAAAATTCTCGGAGTCTACAATTTCCAGAAATTTGTCGTCTATATAGACTTCACAATTCACGGAAATTAAAATTTCCAGAAGTCGGTCATTTATTATAGACTTCTGAATGATTTGAACGTTCGAATTAATCGAAACAAAAAATTCGCAATTTTCCTAAACGAAAAAGCGGCAAGAAAATAAACAAGAAACAGGATCGATACAGAGTGTACAGTATTCTATCGCGACACGCACACGCGCGCATAAACTTGGGTATATCTGGTGAAACGCAAGGCTCGACACTGGAAGACAGTTTCGATTGACAAAGTGGCCTCCTGTCGTAGATTCGATTCTTGATAGTCCGATCGATGGCAACCGGTGGCGCGCCACGGCCCCCGTAAATATAGACGTCGCGTCGCCTCCATATTTAATGGTTCGAATTTACGAAAAGCCGGTGTTGTGCCAGAAACACGATGGAAATAGAGGCATTGTTTCGTTGGAAAGTACGCGTGCGTCCTGTATACACCTTCCAAAAATACTGGCAGAAATTTACGGGCAACGTGGCGAAAACAAAGGATGGTAAACAAAAACAAAAATGGAAAAGAAAAAAAGAAGAGGAAATATAACGAAAAGGAGAGAAGACGAAAAACGATGTTTATTTAAAAAGTAACCTATGGACATTGAAGCGAAACATGGACCAGAATTGCCGTTGATAATACAAACATCTATCGTGGAACGTTTAACGAAGCTCATGAAATAAAATGAAGATTTTTTGTCCTTTTTTCTTCTTCTTCTTCTTCTTCTTCTTGAGACTGAAGGAGAAAAGAGGATGAGATCGATGGTAGATTACGAGAACGATATTTCTTTCGCGGTAATGCAGGCTATGGGAACGCCCACGTGAATTCATAGCTGCTTATAGCGTCCACGTCGTCGACGATTCGCTTTTTGCAACGAGGGTCAGCGACCGGTTGCCGATCGATACGGAAATTTAGCGAACATCTCTCTTACGGCGTAGGCTTAGCCTTTTTCGCGCCTTTTTGTATTTATTTGAGCGATAATACGAGTGAATTATCTCGATGACGAAGAGCAAGAAAAATTTTATTCAAAACGTATTAATCCTCTCACGCTTGACGTTACGTGTACACAACGTTGTACCTTAGTAAATTATTGATTAAATAGAATTTCAACAATAGATGTATTTGTCTTTGATCGTACGATGCCATTGGATTATATTTATTTATATTATGTATATTGTCAATATTTCAAGGTTTTCGACTAAAAGGATCAATATTTATTGTCAATGCAACAGTTTCACTATAATGTTGTCAATATTTATTCACAAACCGCATCTTTGTTGAGAACGTCGAAATATTGACGATATTATTGATTGTGTGACGGTATCCCTAAAAGAATTAAAATTTTGTGAATGGAAATAGAAAGGTTGACAGACGATAATCGTCCTTTTTATGACACTGATAAGTGACTCGGATTAAATAAAATATTCAGGTTAAATTTTGGTCTCCGACGATCTACCTTGCGACCCCTCAAGTTTGATGGAGTCTTATTAAATGCTTCTAACAAAATATGAAAGGTGAAGTATAATAATGGATCGACATATAGTTCATCATACGGCACGTTATCATTTCTTCGTGAAGTATTCATGACGCTATATCTTCAGAATACATATCATTTCCGTACATGTTCATATTCCCTACTGGATTCGACCAACTATCTATTTCAAGCCATTTTAACAAGAAAATTAAATTTTTCGTGATTTTCAGTACAAGTTTCATTCGAATTTTACGCACATATGAACCTGTTTCATTACCTCGAGGTCATTAAGCATCTATATATTTATAGACACTCTGTATAGTATGACTCATTGATATTGCGCCTACACACGTTCTAAAAGTCCTAATACTGTACCTGACAATAAACTTCCGATATATATAAGAGGAAATGAGATATTTTCCTTCTGTCATTATCTATTCTAAATGTTAAGAGTTCTAAAAATACTAAAAATGCATCATGATTATCATCACACCATAATTATATATATACACAATAAATAAGATCGTATATAAAAATTGGTTTCAACGTATTCGTTTTATAAGAAAATAGTGAATGCACAACATTTTCCATTTTATATTATTTTATCGGATTACGTATGATCCATTTTATTCTATCAAAATAAAGATCACAACGTTCGACAGATTAGGTTTCATGTTTGTATAAAGATACATCGTTGTAAAAGATGGGTCTGTAAAAGAAAGACATTTTTCGGACAACCTAATATTATCCAGAAATTTCCTGGAATATCTACATAAATATTCTTCTAATTTCTCGTTCTAAATTTATATTCGAAATAATTCTGCCGATATTGTAGCTCAGTATCTTATCCTAGTATCGTGTATCGATAATCCTAGTTGGATAATGCGAAGCCACCTTGTATGCGAGCACCACGTAATCAGACAATAACGAAACTGCACATCGATGATCACGTTCAATAAATAACACCGTATATGAAAATTTGTTGCAAAATATTATCCAGAAATTTACTGCATTATCCATATAAATATTCTTTCCGTTTAAATTTATATTCGAAATAGCGCTGTCGATAGTGCAGCTTAGTATCTTATCCTAGTATCGTGTATCGATAATCTTGGTTGGATGATTTGGAGTCACCCTGTATGCGAGACCACGTAATCAGATCTACATGACACGTTGATGCAACATACCGGAAGAGAAGCAACGGCGTCCCTAACGGAAAAACGATTATCTTCACGGTCGGATTAACGCCGACCCTATTTGCAAGAGCGGCGATCCTCGTTGGTGTCATCGAAGCTGCAAGCGAAGGGAATTTCACGGATTTCGCGATCTCTTGGTTGCATTTTTCCCCGAATATGACGATAAAGTACGATAAAATACTCGCCTTTCGTCATTTTTTTTTTTCGATTACGTGCCGCTTTGAACATTATGAAATTGATAAAAAAGAAGAAACTCTGACACTGTGCAGTTGGAATATTTTAGGACTCGATCTTGTCGAAAGTAGATTTACGTTTAGATTAGTACAATTGTTAATAATTATTATTAGTAGTTTTTGGTACGATAAGAGTAGAAACAAAATTATTGGCGACATTTTATATAAGTCACAAGTGGCAAATCATAAATCATTGTTTTAGATTTAATAAAACTCAGTTTCCTCGGTTAAGTTACGTGTAAAGTATTTAAGCAGTTAAGCAGTTTAGTCCCTTGCTGCAGGACTTTGGGATATCGAGTTAATCTTGTGATTTTAAATTAGATTCTGGTTCAAAACGAGGACAAACGTAATCCGCATTTGTTCTATCTTAATCCTGACTTTAATTTTAATTTATACAACCAAAGGCTAGCCTGCAGGTTGTGTAAAAGTTATATACGTAACATTTTACCATTCTTCATCTGTCGGTGTTCAAGTAGTAAATATAAACTAAGTTTATACACGTAGCGGGCCAAAAAATGAAAAAGAAAGGAATATGCGGAACAAAGGATTAACCCAGTACCGTGGAAGTTAAAATCTAAGCTATAAAGCTTTAGAAATTCCCATCACGTTTTATTTCAGTTATCACAGTGTACGAATGCTAATTAATCCTACGATATGTTTAAAAAATATCTTTTATTGATTATTATTTCTCAGTCAAAATTAATACGTATATCGATAGTAAAATAACAGTAACAAAAATTATAATTTAATCACTATAAAATAATAATACTGGTATTAAATTACTAAAATAGCAATATTTAGTATATATAATAATATTTTAATATTACTACTATTTAACAGTAATAATTTTTATTACTATTAAACTAATCTCCTATTGTGCCATGAAAAGAAGGAGATCAATCCTTCATAACTTCGTTGAAAATAATAATATTCGTTAAAAATAACACAACGACCAGTACGTAATACTAAGAAAAATTAAATCACTATAGTTTTAGCAATGTTAAAAACTGCACAATAAGAGATGCGCAAAATTACGCAGAAAATGAAACTGAGTGGAAGGTTAATTTCAAACTAATCAAAAGTTCACAGCGTCATTAGACACTATCATTAATCTTCATTTTTATCGCTTAGATACCTTCATTACTGAACTTTCAACGATAAATCATGGGGAAGATTCGTGTCGATTAATAATTTTCTCATCAAGAGATATTTACTATCCTGAAACACTTCGTGGTATCATTAACCGATACATGATATCATTAACGCGTCGATACGATCAACTAGTCTCTGATATGATGTACTGCGTATCAGCGATTATCCACAGTGAACTTTCCATCCTGGTCACTCTGTTATTAAACAACGCGTTATCGTTAAACAGTTGATGAAATTATTAACTAGTATATCATTACCAGGTGTAATGAACGTATCGAGTAACGTATCGTCAATGAACCGCGATAAACTTTTCGTTCGGATTAATCTAAACGTATGTAATGTTATCAATCAATATGCATATAATCGTACGTGTGATTAATTCGTTCTACAAAGAGCTTATCGATGATCGACGTGAGCTGATGTTGCTTTCTGTGTAATAGAGATTATCATCTGTTACTTACGTTGCTTTCGTAAACAAAAAAATATCTCGTTTCATACTGTATTTTGTTGATTAATTTTCAGATTATGGTCATGGAATAAAAAAAGAGACGATAAGTAGAATTTTGGAAGCAATCATCAAAGTTATATCGGTTGGATAATTATGAAAGATTGCAAGATTAAAAGATTGTCAGCGATCATATTTTTTATGGTCACGTAAATTTTTCAAATTACATTCCAGTATAGCGACGATAGCTTCAAACGATAATTTCATTTTCGAAAATTATGAACATTTTGTGCGTGCCAAGTGATAATATTGACTTTCTTCGTTAATATGGAATAATAATTTCGGCATATCGTGTTCGTAGCTATTAAGTCTGATGATAGACGTGCTTAATTATTTCTTTATTTTCAGATTGTTTAATCTTTAACCGATCGAGATAGGGAAGGCTCATTTAGATGAATAGGAAGGAATAGGGTAATTCATTCGAGTAGTATATATCTAATCAGATTTGTCAACGAATGGAGCATTTAAGTTTGATATATCACTAGCCAAATTATTGCACAATACGTCGCATAAAAGGACAACGTGTATTACTTTCAGTCGGTTAATTATTGCCAGCTGTTGCTACAAATCAACTATGTTCATTTGTCCTGTGTGCGTGAGTGAATGAATACGTGTACGAGCAATTACACCAGCACCATACGATTATTTTATTATTTCTTAGAATAATAATTATCGATTACAGCAGCGTTAAACAGCTATCGTATAGTTTCTTAGAATATAATAATCGTGGACTAAACGGAAGAACCGCAATCAGTTGTAATTTTCTTTTCACGTAATCTTCCCTCGGCACGGTACATTTTCAAAAACTCTGTTCTTGGAATGCGATTCGACCTTCGAACTTTACTGCACCTCGCATTATCGCAGGGAGTTGTTGTTCAAATACGTTTTATCGTTGCAATGCAATTTGTTACTGCGCAAACTTGGACAGTAACCTTCTGAGAAACAATTATTCGAGAGTTAAACATAACAAGAATATAAAGACACCGCTATGTTTCACAAAAATGTACATTACGTAAAAGTATTTCGCTTATTATCGTTCCCGAAAGTTTTCCTTATATTACATTGTGCGAAACAGTAGCAACGAATATCTTCTGAAAAGAAATTCCTAAAGAACGAATCTTTTCTATATATTCAATATCGTTAGCGTCGATTAATATTATCAAACAGGAAATCAGACTGCATCCTTGATTAATATCGACCGCGATAGAGAACAAAAAACAACCTCGATTAAACTCATTATCGCATTATATCATCGAACCGCAAACAAGTTGATATCGTAAATCATATTCATCGACTACGTTTCAACGTTATATATGTCAATAAAGATATCAACCTGTAGATAATTTCTTTTTCTTGTGTATTTCCTACGATACATAGATCTATGTACATTTCCTATCATCTATCAAACTTATATATACGCAATCAAGGATATGTATGCATGCAGTTTCTCCAGCCATAGATCTGAATATAAAAATGGAATAAAAATATCAGCTACCATCTAGAACTAACATTCCATCAGGAAATCTGCAAGTGTTAAATATCCAGAAGAGACTTCGTCGCGTAAACAGGTAGCCGGCAGATCTCGGAGGATGCATCATGTAAATTACTCGCTGTCCAGACCGAGAGAGCTAGCTGAATGTCTAGGAAAATTCCCAGCGAACGCTACGAGATGGTAGAGGATAGGAAGAGAACTTGAACACGACGACACTTTGCGACATCGCGTGGAAACTTGAAAAGTTAATCATCCTCGAATTACTTTCGGTGCTTGGCTAAGTTCGTTAAACTTCTTTCCCTACCGTCGTCGCCGTTTCTATCCCACTTAAACTGGGTCGCATCTTCACTTCCGTTCCTATCGTTCGAATTAAACGTTGCCCAATAGCTAAGAATAAACTGAATGTATTTTTAGCGAAAGGAAGTATAGTAAACAAGTCGAATAGCTTAGTGAATATTATCTATCTAAAATATTCAACGATTCGAATTCTTATATCAACATCATTTCATTTTGCGTTCAAAATGTATTAAGTCGTAAATATATATTCGTGTCGCTTTCTTTGATTGCTGGCACATCATTTTTCCGATTGTTCGCTAACATCGCGTCTACGTAACATTTATAAAAGACCACTGCCTCTGTTCCAGTCTTTCGCCATAAAATCTCCTACATATCTAAACCACAATTGCCCCACCTATCACGCAAAACTAGTTTGCCAGCTTCAATTTCACGTTTCCATCTTCTATCAATCAATAAATTGTTTGCTGCTAGTCTGACGATTATCGTATCACCATCACATAAGAACTCGACGAAATTCTCTTACCTAACCATCGATTGTAACTCTTCGTGACCGATAAAACACTTCGTTCTCTTCGTATCCAAAATCACACCTTATAAATATCGTCCACTTTTTCTTTGCCACTCTGCGTATACTTTCTTCTCCATTCGAACGATCTCATGGTAATTTTTCGTAGCAGATCGAGACACCGAGTTCTACACGTTTAAATAGCAGGAGAGAAAAAGAGAGAAAGGTGGAAGACGTAGGTTTTGTGCCTGCGGGAACAGTCGGATTCGCGACTTCCGTTCGAGGCCAGAACCAGTCGGAGGGCTCTCGAATTGATTTCCTCTTTTCGCCGTGGGTGTTTCACGTCTGATTCGGCGCGGCCATAAATTCCAGGCTAACTTAACCGTTCGCTCGGAAAGCTTTCTTCGTTAATGCCCTGGGCCTGCCTTCCACCTTTTCTCCCTCGTCCCTCTTTATCTACGCTTCTTTTTCTTCCTTTTATTCCTCCTCCGTGTCTTTTTCTTTCTGATTTCTTGGCCACGACCAAGTGGGTAGCTGCCACTTCCTTTGGCTCCCTTTTTCTAGGACCTTCGAACGTCTATACGAGAGAACCGCCTCTGTTCCAGAGGACTTATTATACCTCTCAATATTCAACGAAGAATACGCCGCAAGAAAAACTGCCGGTTGATAGGTATGCGCATAATTTAGGGGAGCAAGTTTGAATGGTCGCTCGATTTGGATGCTGGAGACTTTGAATAGAGTTTAAAGCTCGGGCCTGATGTAAAAAGAGTGGCGCGATGTCGAACACTGTTTTGAAGATAACTTTTTGATCTGCGCTTTCAGAAAAATTATAATATTCTGATCGTTTTCTAGTGTCTGCTTTTTAAGCTTCTAAATTGTTACGAAATATCACTTAGAATGTCGTTTATCTACGAAACTTACTTCGGTAGAATAATTTATATATAATTTATATTTAATATTTATATATATAAATATTTATATATATTCGTCGTGTTAAAAAATATCGTTCGTTACTATTGTCATTTGTAAAAAATGATATTTATAGTGAATTTTTTCCAGGTATTTGGAGGGAAAGAAGAGGACAGTGTATACATAAATTTTGCAATAGGAATAGTTACCAACATTTAACGATGTTTCCAAAAAGACAAGTTCAAACAGAGCGAATTTTTTAATGTACGTAATTTTATTATAAAAATTACAAATGCACATCGTTTCTTTTAGACAGGTATAAAATTTGTCGAAATTTAAAAATTGTTAAAATTTATCTTCCGATCTTACCAATAATGATCAATAGTAAAAATTATTAAAAAATGTGTTACACGCTTATATAAAATTAAAGTTAACTTTTCTTTCAACATTTTGACGAAGATTCGCGGGAAAATTCGGTCGTTTCGAAATACACTTAACCTTGGAGTCGCTCCAATTACACGATCGTTAAATAGAAAATGACAAGCTACTGATAAAATGCCAAGCATCGCGCGATTCCGTTAGCGAATCACGAATTCGCGAACGAGGAAAAACGAGCACAAAACTGGGAGATGAACATGAAATTTTTCTGCTTGACGACTTTGTGTAATGCATCGAGTAAAAAGTATTTCAAGAAGAGAAAATTCGTTCGAAGGAAGCTCATCGATCTCCTCCTGTTTTTCTGTCCTTCTTTTAAAAGTACAAAAAAAAGGGGAGGAAAAGTAAATTTGTTCAAATAGCAGGCAGATGCATTCGACTGGATTTTATGGGTGGAATATTTAAATAAGACTTTGCTGAACGTGTCTATTAATTTCGAATACGCGAACCTCCTAGATTTCTCCTATTAACTTTCTGGAATGGCGATGAACGTGTTTGAGAAGAGTTTCCATTTTTCGAGTAAAACGTTCGTATACTTATTGCTAAAAATCTTACGATTCCCGATTATATTAATATTAGAAATATTGTTGAGATGTGATCGTAAAAATAATTAGGTTGAACAAAGAATTTATAAAAATTCTATTTCTTTATATTTAGCTTTCTTTCAAATACCACGTTTACGGAAAAAGAAAGAAGGAAACGTGTTCTCTCAAAAGTCGAAAACAATAAATTGTACTATTGCTCCATTAAATTCCAAGATTACTGAACACTCTTAACGTAGGTTAGCATCAGACAACTTTATCGCGGTTTACGAGGTAGTAAAAGTTTGAACGACGGAAAAAAGAAGGGAATGAATTTAGAAAGAAAGTTTTTTCATTTTGGACGCGTAATCTTCTCTTCAATCCCTAGAAGAATCAAGAGTTAGATTAAGTCAGGAATCTGGGTTCTAATTTATCTCATCGTAAAAGTCAATCATCTTCGTTGTTGCCCCTAAAAAAAAAAAAAAAAAAAAAAAAAATCAGAAATTTATGAATCAGGAAGTACGCAAGTTCAAAGGCAACAGTTTCTTTGCCAAACGCCGATTTCCATTTTAATATATTCGTCAATATTTTACGTAACCATTTGAAATTATTCGGAAGCACAAACCATAGTCAGAGGAAAAATAAAGCAAAAATGCTTAAACTTCTATCGGAGAATATGTTTTACAAGCGGTTCTGTTACGTTGCGTACATTTCGTTTGAACACGTTTATGCGATAGTATTTATGAGCTCTCTCACAAATAAAATATATTATATATTATTCCTTTTTCTCATGCGTCATTAAACCCTCGTTTTCTTGGACTGAGAACGATTAGCTTCAGATATATATATATATATCGAGTACGCTTTACACGTTTGATAGAGTTGAAATACAAACTAAATATTGAAACAACTCGAATGTATACCGTTGAATGTTAACCACCCACCAAATGTATTAAAATCGTTAAATTTTAACGTGGAAATATTGTAATTCACGTTAATGGCCAAAATTCGTACTTATAATTGATTCAATACCTAGCTTATCTGTTTGTGTTCAATTCAGACGTATCAATAATCCAATATTTATAATAACGTAATAGTCTACAAACAGGGAGAAAATTGAATAGTTTATTTATTAACGAATATCGAACTGCGAAAGAAAATCTCTTTGTGCCAATTATTATTCGTTCATTATTGATCGGTTCAACAGCATTCCTTATGTATTGTCCTAGCAATTATCCAAATTTCTCCCATCAAATCCCCTCTGAAGCACACCACAGATAACGATCACGAATCCACTCTGTACGCTTCACCCCATCAATATGTCATCCCCTGTATTTCTTACCCTCGTAACGATCTTCCTCGTCCCTAATCCAGCGTCACCATCAAGATAACAAAGAACAGCGTGGAAGTTTGCGTAGGAAGAAGAATTCCCTAGGAGACCAAGGTTGGAACTATGGCACGCGTCTGTCGCGAATTAAGTGTTTACCACTCCAAAGTTCCCAAGCGTTGTACAATACCGTACAGAGTACCACGAGAACGACTCTTCCACTTTCCTCCAGTTGCGTACAGCCGCTGTGCCGCCTGTAAATTACCCTTATTCCAGGGTGCACGCAGCCCGTGTATCCAGCAACTTTTAGCCGTTAGGCCGCAAAATTGACCGACCCTCCACCGACACGTCCAGCCATTAGTCTAACGAATTTGAATCGCAAAGCGTGCCATGAATACCGGTAGACCGCAGGATGCTGTTCCGTACGCATCTATGCGACCGGGTATTATGCCGGTGTACGTCCTGCTGGAATGGTCTATCGCGATAGGCGGTCACTTTGCCGGGTAGCTCGTCAACCATTTAATACCGAGGCTCATGGCGAACTGCCGAGACACAGACAATGTTGCCTGGTCCTTCCGACTGCAGGATATTAAGATCGCCTGGATCAATCCGTTACCCCTATGAAATCATGGTTTATGGAATCTTGATAAATTTAGACGCGCGTTTTGGCAACAATTTGTATCAAGTTTGTATAATTATTGGCTGCGTTATTGTTATCTGTGTGGTTAATGAGATGCGCATTTCTGTGGAAATGTATGTTTTTGTGGGGATAGGTAAAGAAAGCCTTAAAACTTAGGCAGATGTTTGTTTCGCATGCCAAACAGTATAACAATTTGGATTTTTTTATATATGTTTTTTTCTGTACTATGCGCAGTCTACGGGGTATTACACCTTTACATTTTCCATAAATGTATAAAAATTCACAGTCTAACTATTAAGTTTGACGGACTAGGAATAAAGGGTGTTTTGTTAAGACTAGCGACTGGAAATAGAATTTTGGGAAGAGAGGTTATTATATATGATTTTTTCATCTCTTGTGATATATATCATCTAACCTTAATCCTAATCGTATACATATATGTATATGTGTGTACATATATATTGTTAAATTGCTTGACTATCTAGGACAGAGAAATATTTAGAAAGATAAATTTCTGAATTTGAAGTGGTTATGTATTTTAAGTCCGGGAGAAGATGACTGTGCTTAATAAATGTTCTCGGCGGAAAAATTTATTTATTATATTCCACGCGTAACGCTATCCCGTCTCCGTAAAGAGAAGTAATGAAAAATTCATTGGGACGGAATTTAAAATTCTAAAGCAATCTCTGTTCATATACGTGTCATAACTATACGCTTAATGATACATAATATCTTACCTACAAAGGCATACTCCTCTCCATTGAATTAATTGAAATACAGTATGCTAAAATCAGTGCCAATATCGATAAATAAATTCTCTAAAAACTAATGCTTCAGAGAATAAAACTTTTAAACTGCCCTGACAGAATAAAAAAAAAAAAAGAAAGAAGAAGAGAAGAAAAATTGTCAATCACTGATGATATACACCATCCAAATAGTCTCGCAAAACGACTGATTGGAGACAGTCAACCGTAAAGTCAAACACTTTAAATCTTCGGACAATAGTAAGAGATTCTAACTCTATCAGCTATCCCATAAAAGAAAGAAGACACCAGCCAATAGCCACAAGATCTACGACCACAGCTGTACATGTTCATTTACCCAGAGGACTTGTTTATTGTTAGAGATTAACAGGTGGCAAATAAACGTGGGTGCAACATACAAAAATGAGGAAAATAAAAATTTTGGACAAAGTATAGTATTCGGATTGCAAAACTTTTTATCTGAATGTGTCCTTTCGGGAGTATTTTAAGTCGCTAAGGCCAAAAACGAGGATCACTTTTTAGGGAAATAGACGATTTTGGAAATTCGGCCTTGTGAATATTTGGTCGATAAAGGGTGTTGAGTGTAGAAATCCGCGTAAGATCGCGATCGTACAGAGCGGTAACTGGCGAACCAGGTGATGGCATAGCCAATGCGAATTTCGCCGCTTACAGCTCTCTGTACGATCACGACGTAAAATAAAAAACGACCCAAACCTAATCCAATACTCGCGATTCAAATGCATACAGAGCGAAGCAGACAGTAGAGCAAACTTGAGCGAGAGTAGCAAATTTGAAAAAAGGCTATCGTCAAAATCCACAAAAAACGTCACGCATCAACAAGTCGACCGAAATTTTTTACGCTATGTTTCCGTGAAAAACGGCCGTTATTTTCACCCGCAGCGATCTCAAAAATTCCTAAAAAATGTCACTCTAGTTGAATATTTTGCAATGCGAATACCATGCTAGAGTGACAATTTTTAACTATTTCTTTATTTTGTCGGAGCAATATCAAGCGTGCGCCGACTTTATCTTTCATCGTTGTCTGTTACTTATTCATGTGTGTTTTTCAGTAAAAAGTCGAAATCTCCGAGGTTTCGTTAATTTTTCACGAAATGATCGGAGCGTTAAACTGTAAATGACGAATGTGGTTGGAACACGGCGGCGTGCCACGGATAAACTTTTCCAGCAGGTTGAAAGCGGGACTTGGCTGAACTACTTAGTACGTTATAACAACACAGCGTTACGATATACGGTATACGGGAACGGTACTTCGAGTATACATGCGATCGAGTCTCTACAAATACCGTTCGAGGTTAATCCGGTTCCGTCTTATAGTATTATGGTCCATCGATCGATGATTATCTTCGGCGGCTCGTAATTCCCTTTCATAATTTTCCGCCGCGACTTTATGTCATGTTATTAAATAACCGGCGCGTTCGGTAATTTCATTAACGACACGGTTGCCTGTTGTCACAGGATAAATTGAAAGGCAATTTTCCAGTCACTATGTTAAAACCGGTAGTTCAGTTTGTTTCCCATGTCATTTTAACCAAAATTTCTAATTATAAATACTACAAAATAGTATAAACTTATGAAATAATGTTTAATTCTCTAAATAGAATGCTTTTATACATAGCGATTACACTTCGTATTTATGTAAAAATCTAAATCTTTAATCGATCGATAAACACAGTGAATATTAAATGATATATAATACCGATAATAATTAATTAATAAATGTAATTCATTGGTCAGTATGATTGAAGGAGATTATTATTAGGAGATTAATATGAGCGAAATGATTTAGCAAACACCATTTGCAAAATGAATAAATTAAATAATTTTGTATCGTACAAAAACCAAATTAGATAAAATTGTTTCAATTACATATGTACATATGTATATATAGACACACACATATGAGATTCATACGAAAAGATTAAAAATAAAAAATAATCCGAACAACAGTTACAGAATGTCCGACAATAAGTTCCAGATGTTCGTAATTTTGCACTGTACGGTGCATTGCATATTATATTAAGTTTCTTTTCGTATTCGTTTCTTTCTTCTGCGTAATTTGATGTGCAAAACAAAGTACCTTTTTCTTCTGTTAAGAAAGTAACATTCGTGTTCATAATTCATGCCCCTCAAAAAAGAAGAAGAAGAAAGAGAGCGAGCTCACAATTCAATGATCGTGTACGTCCTGCCGGAAGAACATGACTCATGGGTGAGTCAGACGGAACAGTCAACATGTTAATCACTATGTACGACGAAAACGAATCAGTAAAATGAATTAGTACGGTCGAATTCGTGTCCGTGTCATTTTCTCGTCGGTCAAATCCTCTAATCGGTTAAGCTATCCAGCAAGCAAACAAATTTTCCCATTGCCTGCATTTAATATCGACGAAAGGCATGTCTTGTACATTATTAATCCCGCTTCATTTGCGTTATTGTTATAGCCATTAGCTGATCGAATCGTTCGTGCGTAATTCGAGTATGAAACTTGCAATTGTTGATCGATTATCTTCATAATCGAAGCATACAATTGGTCGATAAAGTTGTAACGTTTATCGCTTTGTCACTTCGTTCTATCGAAATTAATTTCAACGCCCCTCTAATATGAAGTTTGAAATTTCAATTCAACTCGACTGGCTGTTTCAGAGAAATGAGAATAAATTTGCAGAAACTTCGGTATGATAGATATTAGATTTATTAATGTTTTGGTTAATTGCTTCGATTTAATAACAACGTCCTAAAAAGAGATTCGTTCTGTACAACGTGTTAATAATAATTTTAGCTTAATTTCTCGCAATTTAATTCGGAAAATTTCATCGCTGAAAGAACTCTAGATTCAAAGAACAGCACGTTTTCTACCTCAAATATAATTATTCGAATAATTATTTTAACAATTTTTTTAACGTTTGCTCGCCAAAGCAACCTCTGTTATAATTTTACCGTGAAACGTAGCGATGGAAGTTACGTGGTTTTCCTAACGTTATATGTATCAACGAAATAATAGAACAGTGTTCCAAAATGTTATGGTTTCCATCCGGAAGTTAGAAACTGTTCGAGACAGTAGAAACTTGGGTCTTCGGCGAAAGTTTCAAGGATGTGCCGAGTGATGTATATTTGCAAATATGTATCTACAGAACGCAACACATATATCATTCTTGCGACGAATGACCACACGGTTCATCGTAAAACAATAGCGGAAACGGACGTAGCGAATGAAACGACGACAGGAAATTGCAGACCGGAGAAATTACTGCGAGTTTTCGGAGGCGTTTAAGTAACAGAACTTTCTCTGCTTTTGCTACAGTTACCATAGACGTATACATATACAGTGACTCAGAAAACTTGAGCTATTTGAACATCCCTTGACACCGAGTAACTTTCGTAATATTGAACCAAACGACTTGTGTATTTTTCGACAAGTTAAATGAATTAGTTTATTAGACGATGTGTACAGAAAAGATCTTTCAAATTGCAATTGACCGAAATCGCGAAGGAAATAGCGAAACTCCTTTTTACAATCTCCTTATCCGAGCTGTAATGAAAATTTTAAAAATACCTTTTGTACATTTATGTCAGTTATTTAAAATTTCATCGAACTCGTTTAACGTTGCTATCGGCTATAAACATGCTTGAAAATGGCGAAAATCGCAGTTTTTCACGAGTTTTGGGCCTACAATCGTAATAAATCTAACGATTCTTACGTCTTTCAACGGTCTTCCCTTGTTTCTGCATCAACCGATTTCCATGAAATTTTCAGCGTACATACGTATAGCTGACAAAAAGTATCTTAAAAATTTTTATTACATTCTCAGATAAAAAGGTTGTAAAAATTCACTACCGTACTATTTCCTTCCGACAAACTGCAATTTTTTCAAAATTCTTTTCACGCGTCCAGTATACTTATCTAACTTCTAAAAAAACAACCAAATCGTTCGGTTCAATATCAAAAATATTATTCTGTCTTAAAGGCTGTTTGAATACGTTCGTAAATTACTGTACGTATTCGCGAAACAAACAATGAATGGCATAAATATTCATAACTGCTATGTGACACTAACGTTCGTTGTTTAAGTAGTTAAGTTATATGAAAATAGTTACAAGGAGGGGTTAATTAGTTACTGATATATGGTTGCTAATAGCTTGACGAAGGTTACAAGAAGGAAACAGTAAAATGAAGTAGAAAATTGATTGTCAGGAAGTTTTTAAAATACGTAGTTTGTAATTAAGATTAATCCGATTAATGGTAATTAGCGCAATTGTATTATTGTAATTAACGAAGAATATGATTGTTTTCCAATATTCCTGTAGTTGAAATTTAATTTCTTATACTTCTAATTATTTTTCGATATTATACTTATAGTGGTCGTATTTTTAATACTTCGATTCCGCAACATGCTACTTACAAATGTTTTAATCTAAAAAAAATATTCACCATGTAGAGAGAACTAGACTATATGATCATCTATAAACAAAAATGAACATGTGCCGAGAAAAAGGTACGTTAATGGTGTGTTGTATAAAAACTGCATGACATTCAATTGCAACATACAACTACATACTTGATAATTTTAACGATAGATACAAATTACGATAGAGAAATTGATAAAAGATTTCAAAAATAACAAAACAAAAATCAACGATGACTTGATAAAATATAAACAAGAAATTTGAAAATGAATACAAAAAAGCAGAAAACCTAAGATCGGTGTATCGAATATTTTACACAAATACTTATTATTACGTAATATCGATGATCTATGTGAAATTCACGATACCGTGCACGTACGTATCATGTGTCACGTTAGAAGCGTTAGAAGTACAGGTTTTACCAGTATTACCTTCACCCAGCCCCCATCCGCTTCTAATCCTTTTATTCTTGTCCCCATTTTCTCTCTAATCCCAATTACAGCGAGCTACACGTATTCTATCATTTTATCGTATGATACGAAAAAGCCAAGAATGAAACGTTACCGACTACGATCAATAAAAAAGAAAAATGTATTTCTTATAAATCATTTACGACGTCAACAAAATCCAAATCGTATAGATACAAGCAGAAGAATAAACAATGAATTATTCCGTAGGTTAATTATACACGCGATCGGCCGTGACTTATCCAAGCAAAGAGATCCATTAACATAACGAAATATGTAAAGTTTAATAGGAGAATATTAAGAGTCTTTCCGCGCTATGTCTTTCGATAATTCATTCTTCGTACGTCAGAAAACGTGAGAGAATTCGATTATAATAATATTTCTAGTGAAAAATACTTCGAATTAATTCGATACGATCGATCGTAGGTATATAGAATATTAAAAAGAATTCAAGAATATCAAGTTGTCTAATAGATGTTTCGTTAATTATATTTTACGAACAAATGCAGCCGTTACCACGTAACTTTGTTTAGTTAGTTTAAATGTTTGTCCCCAGACACAAAGCGTTTCCCATTTAGGTAAACGTTCGAATATTGGCTAGCAATTTTCACGGTTAGGTATACCAAGCCGTAACTTCTTGCTACCTGTGACACAAAGATTCAATTTCCACGCGGATAATATGATATCGGATGAGAATCAGGCTATCCCAATAGAAAGCTTCCGACTTTCGACGACGAACATAATTTACACCAGAAGACGCGACACAATTAGGTTTCGTTTTCACGATCAAAGCGCGTTTTCTAATTTACTAGATATTTCTAAAAAGACCAGAAGCTCCAGTAAATTGGGAAGAAATAGAAATTATTCCAAAATGAAATAAATCTGAAATCGAAAATAATATTAAAGAAATTTATTGTAAACTTCCTTTTTACCGTGTTTAAAAGTATTCCTTGATATTTCGTAATTCTTTGGTTCTATAAATTTGCAAATTCTGTAGTTCGAACCAAAACTTGAAACAATGCGAAAGAAATTATCTTGAATTTCCTTTTTTGTTCAAATCTAATACATATTGATTCTTTCAAGTATTACCTTAATTTTGTTCGCAATTTCATGCTTCTATAAATTTCTATATTTCGTCTAGGTAATTCAACATCTAGGTAATTACGTATAATAAAGTAATCGGACCACGTACTGGATAAGAATCGAAATATCGCAAGAACCGCGCAAGTAGTCCGTACACTTTCTCTTTGTGCGCGGTCAGGTACACTTTTACGAAAGCGTAGAAAAACTTCCGTGGAATTGTGGCAATGAAAACGTTACCACGAGTCATTTTACCGCTCGTGTATATACAACAGAATCCGCATCGTTGCCGTTTACTAATGGCTGCTCGTGCTATTGAGTAATACCGCGTACGTGAAAGTTCGCACGTTTCGATTGATTTACGAGTCACGCGTTTTCAATGTCCTTATTTGGCTTGTTTTTTTTTTCCTTCTTTTACTTTACTCCTATAAATACATCGAAGACAGTACTTAACGCGTCAACTTTTGACCACGAACATGTAATTTTCCCCCTCAGGCCACTACTAATCACTCTAATCGCTAATCACAGACATTTTTCCACTTGGATCGTTGGCACAAAATAAACACGAAGCCATCATTTTCATTTAATATTGGAGTAAGACGTCTATAATTATTATCTAAAACTAGTTTCCATCTCGCTTCGTCATAATTTACGTAGAAAAAAAAAGATCAGTGCTATCGATAAATAACCCTGGAACACACAGCGAATCAAGTTAACCAAGCCACCGCTGAAATAAACGTCACAGAGAAAGTTGTATATTAGCTATCGCTAACTCTCATGATAATAGGCCATGCGTCAAGCTCTTCAGGCACCTGAAATATCGCAGCCCGTTCATTTTCTCCGACTGCATAATTTTTAATCCAACTACGCACGAAACTCGGCGGGTATTAAATTTGAAAATTCTGGCCGGAGAACGAGGTAAAAATACGTTTCGCCGGGATAATTCGGCGTATCCCGTAAATACCAGAGAAATGGAAGATCGTGAAAGAAGAAATTTAGGTTATCTCACGGCTGTTCTGAATGCGGGTACGTAACGCCGGTGAAACACAGTGGGCGAAATTCGAGCGGTTTTGCACCGCGGACGCGAAACGGTACCGAGCAAAAACCCTCGTAAATTGCTTGCCAAGCCGTAACGTCTGATCCGCGACCTCCCTTCGCTAAACTTATAACCTGAAGATACCAGAGTGTTTATATGTCGCCTCCCTATCAATCTTGGCTAACCTAGTTGCCAAAGAAACACATGGCCGGAGAAATACGGAAAGGCAACGACGAGGATAGCTCCAAATATACTACACGGTTCATATGTAGGCGTTAAAGTTAGTCTGGGCAACTTCATATTTTCTTTATTCCTTAATTTCGTTTCATTTGCGCGGGATTAATATTTAATTTTCAAGAAACGAATGAGTCACTTCCATAGGGTCAGTCATCGGTAGAAAATGACGTACATGATGGTAAATTGGTAAATAGGGAGTCGTGCAATATAATTTCCGAATAGCTCCGAAAAGAATCTAAATATTTGGGTTGGTTTGTGGTATATGGAGTGTACGTTAATTTTAAGAAAATTATCGATGAATTAATAACTAGAAGCGATACTGGCTGCTTCTTTATGGGATTACTTCCCATTACAATAATATATTTTATTATTTATTATGTGTAGAAAACCTACGACTACGAATCTACGTTTTCATTGACTTTTTATTTTAATATCACATTACGATTAAGCAGCAGGGTTTTAATATAACATACCATAGTTGAAAGAGAGAAGAATTTGCTAGGGCCACAAGAATGTACGTCCTTTAAAATTACTTTATGACTAAACAGCAGGAGGATTTTAATATAACACGATTGAAAACGAAAGGAATCTGCTAAAATGTACGTGTTTTAAACATAGTTGATAAATTGACAATTTTATGAAAACCAAAGACGCGTATAATTATTAAGATAATTTTAATATCTTAATATTACGACGGGCAATATTTCAAAATATAATTTGAAGATTATGAAAATTAGCATATTTATATTATCTTTAATTCATTACATCTTTGATAACTTCTTTTCGCTACCGAAAATCTTTTTGTCGTTCGAAAGATTCTCCCACTAATTAATTACCACGATAAATAACAATAATAATAATCAACTACTATAAATAATAAATTATAATCTGACGAGTGTATGCTCTTATTTACATACGTATAAAATATGTTTCACGCAATGGCAAGCGAAATCTCTTCAAAGTGTAACACAGTACAGCGAAATGCTTGGCAAGAACAAACAAGGGTTATCTCCGTTATGCTATTAATTACTTAAGGTTCCAAAGCAAACGATAATGACGAGAGGGGAAGAAGAAGAAGAAGAAGAAGAAGAAGAAGAAGAAGAGAGAGAGGTCAGAGGAAGATTCATCGTGGCGTGGTTCCACGGAAAACGGTAACCGTAACGGCTGCGAGAACCAGAGAAAAAGGAAGAGCAAAAGAAAAGAACCGAGCGAGGGAGAGCGAGGATAGGAAAACAGAGACACGTAGAAAGGCGGATGAACTGGCCAGACAAAGACTTTGTGCTTGACGTCAGCGCTTCTCTAAGTGCACGCTGCGTTCCTCTGTACTGCTCGAATATTTATTTCGACTCTTCGAAACTCATTCTCGGAATACGAAAAACACGTTCGTACGATAAAATTCGGAATTCAAATATCGTAACATTCCATGATATACTGTATGGTAGCACGAGAAATTGTTTGCACATTTATAGAAATCTTTTACGAGTGTGTATCACTGTGTGCTATATAAAACATTTTGGAATTTCATGAGTTCCATAATGAAACACGACTGATAATTATATATATATATATATATATATATATGATAATTAAAATTTGAAAGATACCTGAAAATGTATACAGGGTGGTTGATAACTGGTGGTACAAGCGGAAAGGGGGTGATTCTACGCGAAAAAAGTCGAAAATATAGAATAAAAATTTAAAAAAGATTTTTTTTTAATTTTTCCATCGAGACAACGATCTACAGTGAAATCCGTTATAACGTACCGCACGCGTACCGAGCGAAAATTCAAAATCGATTTTCTCGAAAACAAAGCCTCAAGCGAAAAATTTTTATTTTATATTTTCGACTTCTTTTTTCGCGTAGAATCCCCCTTTCTTCTTGTACCATCAGTTACCAACCACCCTGTATATTATAGAAGTTCCGAATTATTTACTACAAAACTTATACTTTACAGAGAATCGGCGAAGTATCGTTCAATTATTCCTTGTATTAATAAGCCACGATATTTAGTTGGATTATTTTTTAGCACTAATTATATGTTTAAGACCATTGTTCATCCCGCGTATTAATTTTTTTATTAAATATATCTTTGCGATAAATATCTTGTAAGTCCTGTACGCATCTTCGGATTGGTTTCAAATTTTACCAATATAATCGTGTCAGTCGCGTCTCATTATAGTGCCAATGAAATTTCAAAATGTTTCATACAAAGTGTGGCGGTAATCGTAGCACAACCGGGCAGATGGTAATTTTAGGTGGAAAAATAAGAAACAAATTTGGCATAGCACTCTTTCATTCGAGGCTTCGTCATCAAGAAAATCGACTTTGAAGGTTCGATAAGTACACTTAAATATTTTTAATCTGGTCAATTCCGGCCTGAACAAGAATGAATAATCGACAGGGGTTTAAACTACATTTGAAAATAAGTGAGAAATGCAGAATAAAATTTGTTCACAAGATGCTTCATTTTCGAGAGAGATTAGCTTGAAAATGTATAACGAGAGCGTATGGAACACACCAGTTCATAATTAAACTTGTGTTTAATTATGTTAAACTTTATTTTCCAGAAAATGAGGCCTCTAGTGGAAAAACTTTATTTTGCATTTTTGACCTGTTTTCACCCGTATAACAATCTCCTGTTGATTGTTCACTCGTATCTACTCAAGATAAAGCATACTTGACAAATATGTGAAACTCGACTTTTCAAAAAAAAAAAAAAATTTCTAAAAAAAAGGGTTCTATGAAAAAATGTTACTCCATATTTTCGACTTATTTTTTTTTTTACCTAGATTCATCTTCTGCCCGGTTGAACTACGACACCAACTCCACCCTGTATAATACACACCGACAATATATCTCTTCTTAAATTGGTTTCATAGCTGATGAAATTTCCAAATGTTTCATACGTATAACATACGCGATATATGCAAAAAAATATTCTATGATAACTATTTAAATACTTTCGAGTGCCAGTGTACCTTGTACAAAAGTGTAAGAAATACTTAATCTCTAATCGATATTTTTCTCCAACCTGCTATGAACATGTTAACACTGTGAACCACTGAACTACATTTATAAATCGTGTTTCCAACTAGGAAACGTATAGTCACGATAATGTACAATTGTTTCCTCCGCTTTTACTACATACAGTTGATAGGAAGAAAAACAGATGTACATTTTTCGCCAGTTGAATGGCATCTGTTACGATCTTCGAGGTTCATTGTGCCAGTCTGTTATTGGAGAAATATCGGCCGCGTTACGATATCGGATATTATCGCGTTCGAAAACGATCGCGAATACCACTTGCTTATCCACCTGTCCGTCGCTGTGCAACCCGTAGTGGTAACGAATTGAGCTGGTAATTGTGATACGAGAATATGCTCCTGATGCAATCAGTTGAATGTAGTCCGGCAATGTATGCTTAACGTATCATGAATTTCACAGGACCTAACTCACGAAATTTGCATTACCACGCTATAGCTTTCGTGCTAGCAAGTCGATATTTACCGATCAAAAACGATCAATGTTTTTCTAAACCTTCGTATATCACGATATTTTAAAGTAAAATTAAGTTAGACGATACCGAGTAAGAGTAGAATGGAGAGAAAAAAGTAATTTTTTGATAATAAAAAGTCGCTTTTAGCTTTATTCCGTGCTTTCGATTTATATGGAAAAGTAGATTACGATATTCGTTGAGTAGATACGATGTTTAATAAAGCATTTGGTAAGAATTGTTGGAAATTCATCGGTATAAAAGTAACACGAATATTAAAAAATAATTCCCCTATAAAATGCTACTTTATCTACTAAACGTGTGATTAAATAACAGAGTGATATTAACAGAGATTAAAAATATTTCGTAAAAATAAACATTGTTACCAAACAATCTGGATAATCTAGATATTCTAAAGTATACAAAACAAATATAACAAATTCAATATATCCTAAATTCACATAATTAGGTTTATTATATTATATTATAACATACGATCGTCTCATTCCTCTCATACATGTACACAAAAACCCATTACATTATTGTGACGAATCACAAAGCGTATGAGTCGAGAGAGACCCAATTTCAACCGATCATGTAACTATTTTGTCAACCTGGGCGCAGGTGTTACAATATTTACCCGACAAACGGTTCTGAATATTCCGCGCGAGGAACGCGTGCCGCGATAGGTTTTTATTTGCTTTTAAGGTAAACAGGACCGGTTCCTTATGAACTGTGTTGTGGCCACCGAACCAGTGCCTCTCGAATGTGTACTACGGCCCCATTAATGAGCTTTCCGTAGTACGCGTGTAAACACGCCACGTGTTTTGTGCGCAGAGCAAAAAAAAAAAAAGAAAGAAAAAAAAAAACAGAGAAGAAGAAGAAGAAGAAGAAAGCGAACCCGCGTTAAAATAGAACCAGGGGAGAAAGGACGACTACAACAACAAGTTTCGTGTATATAGGGTGTGATTTAATACGTGGGAAATACACTTTGGAAGTGAGTTGAGCGCTTTATAAATAACGAAATAAGTTTACGCGAACAGATGACCGATCCGACCTTGTTTTCCAACCGTAGAGTTTTGCGCTCTAGTAACTGGAGCATAACCTCGAATAGGCGTCTCAAATGTTTTTTTATCTGAATCGAACTTTCAATGAAATACGAAATTACAAGTAAATGGATATACGTGGTTTAAAAATACACGGCACAGGGCTTTAGCATCGAGAAACATTTGTTTCTATAATATTCGAAGCTTCGTTGTTTCGGTGAATTATTAAAATACAAAAGTAAATATTACCAACAAGAAAATCATTGGCTTTAACACAGGTGATTTTACGTGTTACGTTAGACATTGTACAGTATGGTTACGTTAATTCCGAGAGAAAGTATACAATCATATTGATAATGCTATAATCTAGCGCAATATTAATGTTTGAAGTATAATATAGGTACAAGTACGATATAAAAGCGCACAATAATTAGTTAACGATAAGTTAACAATAGCTAGATATATCTCGTCTGCTGATCAATCTTTGTTGTTAAGTGCTATAGCATGTAAGCGACAATTGGAATTTGAAATAGATACGCTGCTAATTAAGCGATAGCAAAAACAAAGGAATTCCTCGTTTCCTGAGTTTTCTGTAACATTGTTTTTTTCACGAATAGCGCATTGCATTATTTCTTGATACCTGAAGTAGTATTTCAACGTCTAAAGTACGTAATTCTACCATTTGCTTTTGATAATGTGTAGCATATTGTTTCTATTTTTGCATCACGAAGTGGCAACCTTGGTCGTCACTTATCGATCGAAACTTGCAATTATATCAAAAAATGGCTTTGTTTGACTAATTTCGCTGCCCTGCGTAGATAGCCGGCAACGAAATTAAAAACGTCATCGAGTCATCAAGTGAAAGTGAAAAGGATCAAGATGTGGCAATGAATTTTCGAACGACGCGAGGGGAGAAAACTGAGTTGGATGCACAGCGGTGCTTCAGATGGTGTCATGAGCACATCTATATCATAAATACAAAAATTTGTACGTGATTCTTGTATAAATGCATGCTTTGTCCTATGTATGTGTAGTTCTATAATAAAACATTCAAGCAAATAAAAAACCAATGATATAAATATTTTTTCACTAAAATTAAGGCGACGAAATCCTTATAAAATGCTTATAAAATTGAAACGCTCACAACTTGTATCACTGGCATCCTCTTTTTCGTCAACTTCTTTTCTAAATTAGATCACATCTTTGTATCGTTTATATAAAAATATCGAGATTACTCGAAGATCACAATATAATTGTGTATCTCTGTATCCATTTTCATATGTCTCACATAAAAGGGTAGCATGCAAAATATAAAGTTTCATTGAAAAAAATAAGAAGAACCTTGATGAAATTGGAAGGAACAGCTTTTCTAACAATTGAAAGACACATCCTTATACATATATACTATTTACTTTGTATGAACTTGTACAAAACGTTGATTACGTATCTTCGTTACTAAGCTTTCAAGGTAATTATGCAAATTTATTCAGATTAAAAAATTGACTTAGTACTGGGTGAATGATACAAAAGCTTTCGGGAAACGAAATTCGTGCACCTTGCTCTACTTACGGCATAAATAATTAATACAATTTTGGAACTCGTTCATTGCTTTTCATCGTCCTACAATTTCTATCGATCGTGCATTCAGTAGAAAATGCGCGGGTGCACACTGTTCAATCGCAGAGATCGGAATAGAATTTATGTTATTAAACTAATGTATTTTTCAAAGCTTACAAATGTCACGAGTGGGAGGATGGAAATCATGGAGATATTAAAAAAAAAAAGACTTGACCGCCGCTATGATCAAAGGATTATTTACTCGAACGATTTTAATATCCAGTAAAATATTTAATATTTGATGAACTTTGAATGGCTTCCAGGATGTGAATTGCCTTTGAATCGCGCTAATAAGTACTGGGTGGTTGGAAAGAACAAGCGTGACGTGTGAAATTCCTTCCTGTTCTTTCTTTCTAAAGAAAAAAATATCTTTTCATGGTAGGAATGTCGTATTAATTAATATTAAGCTTCCGACCTGTTTCCTTAATTCATATTTTCCTCCACGCTCGCCGAGACGTGTAAATATAAATTGTATATTACTGTGTTACTAGTTTAATCATATTTCAAGTAACAGCAACACGTACTTTAATTATTTGTTTCGTGCAGTCGCGCGATATGGCAAAACGTTCAAAATACATAATTAGAATTATTATTTTAGGCAACTCGGCAAATTGAAACGAATGATTGACGCAAGAAATAGGCTTCACGAACGTTTAATCGATCATTTCATATACATATTCGATTTCTATAAAACTTATTCTTTCACCTTCTCCGAACAGTAAACACATTTGTTACAAAACACGATGGAAACTATTAACTAGTAGCAATATTTCCTTCTATCAGTATTAGAAGATATTCTAACAATGCTTGTCCTAACTGTTCTTGCAAATGGATTCTGAACTAGTTCGTTAAGTAACCTTATTGGCCGGTTCGTTGCGACCCTCAGCGTGTAATGTGATTTGTTTCTTGTAATCGTAAACCACCCAAGTATTAAAGTAACTATGTTCTACGTTACACAAAATGTGTCGCTTATATAAGTGTCCTAGTAGCCAATACTCGTATGACACTAGCGTGGCATCATCGGTCGTCATAGTGTTAATTATGGAATTATCAACGTAGTTACAGTTACATGGCTTACACTCTACGATCTAACAGATGCAATATAACAGATGTAATATAACAGATGCTACAAACGTCTAGATACTGAAAATTGTATGACTCCTAACAGCGTTTGACACGTACCCTCTTTAGGTAATTTTTCGTTGTCACGGATACTCGAGACTCGATTCAAAATTTAAATTCGTAATGTACTTGAGATACGTATAATTGAAACACTCGTCAATTGCTCGTCAACAATCTTCAGATTGGGAGAGAAGAGATTTAATATAGATAAATAAAATAATAACTTATGTATATGACGACTATCACGATTTATAATTAGACTGCTGATGTTTATGCAATTTTATATTTTTATGAACATAATTGAAGAAGTTTCTTTTTTTTTTTATTTGGAAGTAATTTACAGTCAATTCTCATAGAGAATTATAAGTAAATTATTCTGGCGTGGTACTATAACGTGAATAATAAATGATAATCGTATGTTTGGTTCTAGAGAAGTGGAATTTAAATAGAAATTAAATAGAAATTTAAATAGAATTTGTTTCATCTACTACAAATACCATAGTAAGTGTTCTATATTAAATATCCCATATATTTTTGCATGTTATGCGCACCCTGTAGATTTTCGGAACCTCAAATCTCCCAATAATGCATAAACATCAGCAGTCTGCTTATAACATGCAAAGAATACTCGGCAGTAAATAATTATTAGAATCGTTGTTAAATAGTATGACAGACGCTCGATAGTGAGTAAGTAACTATAGTCACCGTACAATGGAGCGAGTACTGGCTGTTGAGTCGTTATTATCATTCGCAGTAACGAAAAACCTAATCGAAATTTTCGCTCTTCTTTGTCATACTTTTTAAGCCATAAAGAACACTGAAACAATATATGTCATATAATATTAACTATGAACCTTTAAAACATTTTTACGATAATACAGTTGATATTATTAAACCCGTGAAGATGTACTGTTATCCTATGCGTTTCTGAAAAATCGTGGGTTGAAGCGGGGTAAAGTGTTTCGCGTAACATTTGAATTATTCTGAAAAGAGACGAGAGTTTATATTCAGAAGTTTCGAACAGTTTTAACTAGGTCGTGAAAGACTAAAGGATCTCGTTCGAATCTACTTTTAGATGTTTTACAGTTGAAGCACCGTCCAATATTTATTCGACTTTTCTTTCGAAACTTGGTCGAAATACATAAAAGGCGACTGTAAGGAAACCATTTCCCCCTGTTGGAAAAGACGTTTAAGCAACGAGGTCATTCGAAGATCGTATTATTTAAAACAATCAGCTTACCTACAAGGCTATTGAAATTGTTATTTTGAAGAGGAAAACAATAAACTTTAAATTAATCTACGATATTCTTTACCGTGAAAGCTGCGCTTTATTTCACGAATATGATTATCAATGCTAACAGAGAATTTCCGATTATTTTCGTTTATCATTCAGATTGGCAAACGAAAACACAATATTTTATTTCATTTCGATAAAAAGTTCGCTCTTTGTATCTGAATATTTCTCTTTATAAAATTAATAATCATTCCTTGGCGAAAATAACATGAATTTCAAGAAACAAGCTGATTCATCCTAGCGCAAGCGGTATTACTCAGCAGATTTTCTTCTTTTTTTTTTTTTTTTTTTTTTTGCTATTCTTTTACTACTAATTTGATGAAGAACGACGTTACAAAACCACGAGCCATATCGAATACAGCTTCTATACAGCAACGATTCGCTGAATAAATTCGAAATAGCGCAAAAGCAGGATATATCTGGTGGATTTTCTGTTTTGTATGTATTTTTATCTTTCTCTTTTCATGGTAGCTTTTACAACTGTGACCGGCGCTTAATATTATGATGTTTCTGGGCTTTTTATCCGTGCGTCCAACTCTTTCATTATTTTGAAAAATACGTAGATTCGAATTTCAGATAATTCTCAGGCTTTTTAAAATAGCAGCGAGCGCATGTAATAGGTAAAAACGAGAGGCATAATTATAATATTTTTATTTCTCGAAAAAATATGTCAGAAAATTTGTTTCCCCCAGAAAGCAAAGGATACTGCAAATTTTTGGACGAGAATGTAAATGATCTGAAAATATCTTGACCGTTACAGTTCAAAGGGGAATTCCAATTTTAACTTTTAGTTTCGTAAAAGGCAAAGTTTGCTAATTGGAGCATATGGTAATAGAAATATAATAACATTTGGAGGCGATTTAAACGAAATTTGAAACACAAGAAGGATGAAATAGTATTGTATTTCATTTATTTTTATTGTCGCGGATATTTGTTCGATGCTTTATGAAATATTCACCGATGAAAATCGTACGGCTATTACGTGAAATGCATTTGTACGTTTTTCAAAAAAGGCAATACGTTGCCTATAATCGCGAATACCATCGATATATTATACGTAAACGCGTGGATCGAGTTCCAATTACGCCCAGATATATATATATATATTTTTTTTTTTTCAACTACATTCTATTCCCTTGTATGGATGTAGAACTGCTCTCCCGAAACATCGATCAGAGTTTAATGCATTGTATTAAACTTTTAAATTCAATTACATTACAAGGAACGTGCCAGTAAGGAGAAAACACGAAGCTACTTCTTTTCCAATTCTTGTGTCGTTTGACATTCTTTTACGCAAAAGGTGCTCCAATAAAATCCTTATAAAATTGAAACGCTCACAACTTGTATCACTGGCATCTTTTTTTTTTCTTATATTGGGTTGTCCGAAAAGTTTCTTTCGTTTTATAAGGAAATAATAGACGCACAATGTTTTTTGTTTTATATTAGTTTATTGAATTACGCAGGAACATAATAATAGAAATAGAACGAAACGTGAAATAATATAAAACAGAAATTATTGTTCATCTATTGTCACCTTATGCAACGAAAGAAACTTTTCGGACAACCTAATATTTGTCCACTTTTTTTCTAAATTAGATCGCACCTTTGTATCGTTTATATAAAAATATCGAGATTACTCGAAGATCATAATATAACTGTGTATCTCTGTATCCATTTTCATATGTCTTACATAAGGGTAGCATGGAAAATATAAAGTTTCATTGAAAAAAAACAAGAAGGATCTTGATGAAATTGGATCCTACGAACCTATACCTATTATAAGTATAATCCACGAGTTGCTTGGACACATCAGATTCATAAGTTGCAAACTAAACACACGTGACGATATTACAAATATGTTTTTTTTTTTTAATTCATTTAATTCGAGACTTACGATTAAAACTCATGTGACTTTTCACATATCAGAAACAGCGTGTCTTTTGTAACGGAAATAAAAAAGAAAAGGTCCTCGATAATCTCATTTAGAAGATATTTACTTGGAAATAATTCACGTAGCTCATCGACGATTATAATTTTTCCCGAGATAACAAAATCGACTAGGAGTTACTCGTATCTACCGATATTATTTCACAAAGCAATCCAAGGATTTACCAAGAGAACCATCTAGAACGACGCGGCCTTTCATCTCCAACGTCATCGAATCGTTTCATCCAGAAAAGGTTTGCCCTCGACTCGCTCAGAAGGACGAAGTGAATCGTCAGCTCGTCGTAGAGGAAACGAGCCCGCAAGCACGGCCGACACACATTTTCAGTTCAGAGAAGAAAAGCACACCCGACACAGAAAATCGATTTAGACGTTTCACAAAAGCTGATTCGCCTTGATCCGTTTGCCGGACGGTCTCTTTCCATACGTCGGACAACTCGATCTTTTTCTACCCATATTTCCTACCCCGCCACGCCTTTCTATGCAAGTTACGTGTATTCCCACGAGGAGAAAACGTTAAAATGTTATAGTCGGCGGAAGAGGTATACGCGAGATCGTGAATTATCGCGTGTATTGCAAGAAACGAGAAATTGGTTACATAAAAAGAAAAAAATGGTTTCAATGGGTATTTTTGATAGATTCGATACAATCAGAATAATAAGCACGCGTGTTTACGAATAGAATGAAATTTGTAAACGAGGATTTATATCTAGAAGGAAACAGTTGGAAATCGATAAATTTACAAACGATCGTGTAATCATATAACTGTGCCATTTATCAGTCACCTTATCTGTGCACAATAGAATATGTTAATAATCTCGACTAGCCAGGATTTTACTTTTTAAAATTCCAACTATTAAACCCATCAAAATGTTCAATTTTATAAATTTGATAACAATGCATTTTTTGGACAGGTTTAGATAACTTTCAGTCAAATTTTGTTTTAAGTTCTGTAAAAAGGAAAATCTGAGAGATAGTTACTAATCGAAATCTCGAGCCCCTTATCTTCCACAAAATGTTTCAAATTATTTATTTCGGTCCTGGAAACACGTAAACTTTAAATTCTGTCTAATTTTACGACCATACTATTACATCTTTTGTACCAACTATAGCAGAGGGAATCGCATTCGCCACCGGTTTATTCTATGAGTTTGCAGATATATACATCATTTTCATTGTACCACTATATTCTCCACGCCACGGTCCTATCTTTCTTTTCCTTTTTTCATTTTCCTCTCTCGTAAGAAAAGAAACACATTCTTTTTGTTCTTTAATCGACCTTGACCGTGCTTTGCTCGATAGCCACACGACAATGGCGCGTCTGAACGCGTTCTTCGAGCTCGATGCCAAACGAGACGTTCGAATCGACTTGATAAATCACGTACCTCGATTCGAAGCAGCGTATTCAGCGAAAAACGAAAGAATTGGTAGCCAGCGCGGTTGGAAACTACGTAAATCATCTTAAGTGATTTTAATGACGTAGAAGAGAAAATTGGTCGGATTAGGTTCGTTTGCCGGTTCGTGGTTACAAGTTGTACGCTTCATTCGTTTTAGGTGCTTTGACCAATTATGTCTAGACTCGTCGGACCCTAAATATGGTTGCCACCTACGGTAAATGGAAGCCGAGGATGCGTGGTCTTCTTTTTCAAAGCGATACGAGCTTGCTTGGAAAAATAAGTTGGAAAATTCGAAAACGAATGCACGGTCGTTAGTAAAGAAATAAATGATCGATCAACAGACTGTGGATATTTTTAGGAATTCGTATTTTTGCGAGTATAATTAAAACAAAATGAGAATTAGGTAGAAAATTATTTTACCTACCAAATGTTATAAGAAGCAATATATTTTAGACGTTTTATATATTTTTGCATATCGCGTGAATTTCCTGTATATTTTTGCATCCTCGATCTTCTCGTAAATGCATGAAAATTCGCAATCTATCGATTAGCGCAGTTTTCGAAGGTGAATTTGCTCTTGTCCTTTGAATCGAAATACTTTCGCGTTTCTTTTTCCCCATAAATATGAAAATTTAATACAAATTCAAACCTGAATCAATTTTTTTTTTTGGTCATATAATGCACAGCTGTTTCGAAATCGATTAGTTTTCCATTTTTAAAAGCTGCTTCGATCTTGCGAAAAATACTTCGAAAACTAATTGCCTCTCAATGTTTCGTTGGAAATTCGCATTTTTTATCTTTTTGTTTTTAACGAAAAGCTTCTCAAGAAGAACGAAGGTAACAGAAGGATGGTTTACATCTTTTAAAATTTGTAAAGCTTTTTGGGGCGATGAAAGAACCGCTGGATCCGAAATGACAAAAGGACCGTAACAAAAATGATACGTCGAAGATAAACTGGAGTATAAGGACGGAGGAATAATACATGTGTAAACATAACTTCCGAATATCAATCCACAAAATAAACATTGCAAAGGTGACGAAAAAATAAAGCTGACCCTATACAATGAATCAATCTATCGGATGCTTGTATTGCTGTATGCTATTCGAAAACGTAAATATTACGTGGTAGCTGTTGTAAACAGCGCCAGAATAACATTTGCCGTCGAGAGTCGAGTTTTAAATAAAACTATGACATATGTACATGCCTTTACATATTTCACAAGGCCCGATACAAACTTAATAAATTCCACGCATACGACAAATAACTTTAACGAATGAAGGATCGGGAATTATAGTCAGTCAATCATCCATCGCTACTTTTCACCAGACGATGTTGTACGTTTATTATTAGAAGAAATTTATTATATTACGAAACACATCGTGAAATATATTAGAAATATATTTTAAAAATTCCCAAATATATTCAAGAATCAGCTTATAAGTTAATTAATTATAAAACTTAAGGGATGATGCTTCTAAGAGTTGGAATAATAAAAAAAAAAATTCCATAACCCACAACTTACGTATACCTCGTCAATTCGCTAATATTATTAATTCGTGAATAATTTCGCAAGAGAACCCTAATCTTGATATATCATTGAAACTGACGAATATCGGACCGAAAGCGAAGATTTTAATGTTTTCCCATGAAAGCGTCGGCCACAGGATGAAATAATTAAGTGACGGAGTATCTTTGGCGGGATAGCGGGTGAAAGGAGTCGCGTTGCTTGTCCTGGTGGTATCCAGGGCTGGAATGGTGGCTCGCCATGAATTCCAATTTACACGATTAATTGTAACGAAACTAAGCTTCTACGACCCGCAATTCTCCGCGGAAAACATTTCTTAATTGAAAACTCGCCGTCAGCCTAGCGGAACAGCCTGCCATTTCATTTTTCTGCAATTATCGTGAACCGAGACCAGAATAAATTACCGGAATTCTTGTCTATTTTAAGTACCGGCTACGGAAAGTACGGACGATCGATTTGTATTATACACACTTGACTTTAACACAACCATTTGCAACGCTGTAACCTAGTCTAATAATCGAAAAGTAATGATATACGCATTGGCAAATCATAATTTATTACAAAATAGCTCAAATAGTCGAATAGATACTCTCACGACTAACTGTATCTTCTAAATATCTTCCCGATGATATACAGGGTGGTTGGTAACTGATGGTACAAGCGGAAAGGGGGTGGTTCTACGCGAAAAAAGAAATCGAAAATATAGAATAAAAATTTTCTTTTTTAATTTTTCCATCGAAACAACGATCTACAGTGAGATCCGTTATAACGAGACGTGATAAAGTGCACGCGTACCGAGCGAAAATTCAAAGTCGATTTTCTCGAAAACGAAGCCTCAAACGAAAAATTGTTACTCTATATTTTCGACTTCTTTTTTCGCGTATAATCACCCCTTTTCCGCTTATACTACCAATTACCAACCACCCTGTATAGACAAATTATATCGAGAAATTTGTCTATTGGGTTGGCAACTAAATGATTGCTGATTTTGTCAATACCACGCATTGATATAGTTGTGGATTATATTTCCTATGTATGTATTGTCGAAAGACTGTCGCGATGACCGTTTCGTATCAGAGAGAGAGAGAGAAAGAGAGAGAAAGATCGTATTTGAAGTTATTGGGTTGGCAACTAAATGATTGCGGATTTTGTCTATACCACGCATTGACAAAATCCGCAATCATTTAGTTGCCAACCCAATAACTTCAAATACCATCTCTCTCTCTCTCTCTCTCTCTCTCTCTCTCTCTCTCTCTCGTTCTCTCTGATACGAAACGGTCATCGCGACAGTCTTTCGACAATACACACATAGGAAATATAATCTACACCGTTAGGTGCAACCGGATAATGCGTTTCTTTCCACCTCTGAACACGAAACCGCGCGAAACCATGTCGAGCACGACCAAGTGTACACCGCATCGGCGATTAATCACAAACAAGGGGATGGTTATGGTGGGACACGAAAATAGCCGGGAATGGCGTGCATAATTCGGTGGAAAAGGGGGCCACGCAAATATTTGCATCTATTTTACACACCATCGATGCTACTGAATTTTGGATGCGCGCTATTTTTAGCGGAATAGGCCGTGTGTGTCGATCTATTCTTTAGTAGCCCGTGGTCGCATGCGCCCCGTTTCCTTGCCGCAAGCCTTCATTTAGTAATATCGAGAGTCTTGATTCGAAACGCCAAACAAAAGCGAAAGAACACGAATCGATATTAGACGGAAGGACACCGATTTATGCAAGCCGCGATATTTGCATTCGAAAGTCGGGTAAAATTAGTTTTCTAGCTAAGTCTCGTTTAATTGGTGTAATTTGTTACTCCGACAGGCATAAATAACAACTTATTAAGAGGAAAGAGTAATATTTTATGTTTCTTTTATTATTTACTTTCTGGTAAACGTTAAACTATTGCATAAAGCTATTTAATAAGAAAATGCACACTTTTTGGATAGTAATTACCGTTATTTCTATAATTTTCTGAAGGAAATATTCATTTTTTATCTTGGAAATTTAGAGCTCGCGCGAACGGTTATATTTACGTACATTCGTACGTTCTGATTTTGCGTAAGATAATTATCATCATGTTCAGACGCTTCGTGTCCTTATTAGAGAATAATTCTGCATTTCTTCATTTAACAAAAGGTTTTCGAGAGATATTGAAATTTGAGAAGATTGTATCAGAAACAAAAATCTCTTCTGAAATATCGCATTCTCAAGAAATGTTAACATTAACGCTAATTTCCTAAAATCTTTCATAATAGCTTCGATAGCTTCAATAAACATTATTTTGCCATCTTTTGTGTTCCGCATTTTTCATAAATAAAGTATGTCGAAAAAAGAAGAAAACATCTCAAAAGATACATACACAAAGAAAAACTGAGTAGAACAACGTTACTAAATGAATCAACTATCAGCTTCCGAAATATTTACGTACAATATTACTTCAACCGTGTAACCTATGAAAAAGAAAAGACTGGCCACTACATACTTGTATTACCTCTCGCTGTTCAATTTTCCCTAGAAACAAAAAATATAAAAATCTCTAGAATCGACTTCAAACTACGTTTTCGATATAGACAGCGTATGCGACGCATCAAGTGCTCTAGCCGTCCCTGTGATGCGATTGGTGCCAATTAAACAGTCTCGTTGGACCGACTACGAGTGCACTTGGTACGAGTAACGCGACAACTTTGTAAAAAAACGCGACGAATGGCCGCGCCGATGATGGTAGGCGATGGTAGGTGTATAATTCACAAAGCGTGGAGAACGTTCACGACTTTCACGACACGATTAATTTACATTGCTGTGGAAGAGGACGGAGGGGATGGCGGGATGGAACGGCTCGGCAGCGTGAGCTCTTGACGCGAGAAGAAAGAAAACCGGCGAAACTCGTTGCAACGACGAGGATTGCAATCAAAGACAATCCTTTGTTGATTAATTAGCCGCCGGTGGAAGTTTATGATAATAGTCGATGGAACGACCATACGAGGGGAATAAAGTTAATAAATACATTTAAATACCTATAACGCGAAGTACGTACTATCGATCAACGATCGATCTACGATGTTTCGACTGTTTCAACATTGGAATCCCTACTACGGTAGTCAAATTGGCAGATTCATAATTTTTTCAGTAATCTCGTACATTTATATGTATATGATAAATGTTTAAAGATAAATTATTAAAGATTTACGTATACAATATTTTGTACAATGTGCGGAGAAAGATCTTACGTTCTTTTCAGTATGTGGTATCTCTTCCTAACAACTTTCACTCCGATTTCTTTAATAGGAATAATTACCGCGCGGGATTTACTTTCGACATTTAGTCGAACATGCCTAAATCTTAGTTCTAAGTTTTCAACGAAATACATAGCTCCTAGTAAAACAAGTTAGAGGAAACAGATAAAGTATAATAAAAAAACAAAAGAGATACGTATATCGCTAGTGCGAGGGTGTACAGTGTATATTGTATATCCGTTATTTAATCGAGGAAAAAGGCGGCCGATAGGCGCGAAGTGGCATCTCATTGATCCAGCTATAATTTTACGCATTGATGGTCGAATGGCCGTGACTTAGTGAATAAAAGTACGACTAAGTAAAACGTAGCTGTACGATGGTTATCGAACGGTAACTGGAGATTGCGTTGGATGCGAAGGATAAAGGAGAAAGAGGAGGCGGAAGGGTGCGGTAGACATATTAGAGCAAGTGACAAGAGACTCACCTTGTCTGAGGGTATGTTGCGCGAACTCATCGTAGATGGTGGCGAAGGGTGGTCGCAGGAAATCCAGAGGCCGTCCGTAATTTGACCCAAAGGTGACTTTCCGAATGGCACAGGTATTCAACAAACTGATGACAGCAATGAAAAGCCAGTGTGCGACGCACTTACTCGATGAAAACACACTCACGCACAGCTCACTATTCCGGGACCATTTCGGCCCGAGCCTTCCGCTGCCCGATCACACACTCCGACACCTGTCGTTACTTGTACATGTCGGGCGAAAAGTATTTGGGTAACATCTTGCGGATAATACACGGATAATACGCTCTGTAGTTTGCACCGCACGCACCCACCGTCCCAGTCTCAGAGCCAAACACATAAAATGGCGATCCTGAGACGATGCAGCCTTCTGGGGAAGCTTCGGTCACAGAGTACGCGATTGCACTAGTCACACTCGTTGGACGTTCGTGACAGGTGGCAGTGGGAGAAGCGCCAGTAGCGCCACTCCCGATGTATACCTGTACTACATCTATAAAATTAAATTTAGGAGAACTATGCGAACGAGACTTGTGAAAAACATGTGAAAAATCATAAATTGAAAACTATTTTTACGTATTATTTTCATCGTACTGATATTGTTGTAATATTGCAGAACTGAGGTTTTAGTAATTGTGATTCCATCTGTTGAGAATAAATCAATCGATAATGAATCATTTTAATTTTATTGTGGATAGTACTTTACACTAGTTTGCATTAATGTTACGATATAACCTCTTCCGTTGTATTGCGAGCGTTAAAATTTTGACAGTTTCCGAATGATAGATTGTATTCTACTGTTGCAGCGTTAGTTCGCATGTATAACATTGTAAATTATGTATAAAAGTAGAAACTCAGTGTGTATCTGACGCACAATGAAATTACTGTGATAAGCAGTTTATGAAAGTATTTTAAAAAATGTCCGCAATTATAGATGATAAAGTGGTTGCAGGAGCGAAATCCGCAAACATTGTTAAAGAAGACCCCATTGTAGCATTGACGGTATACACACCGTTTTAATAACAGAACTTAAACAATTAATTGATTTAGTTATATTTTTTCCTTTATTGATGTGCAGAAAATAACCTTTTTCCTCCGTTTCCTTGTAATTTAGCAAACGAGCTTTAATATTTATAGAAAGATATGATTTCATCGTTAAATTTACGTTTAACTTTATTTTCTATTTCTGTGACGCTTATTTATATATTTATTTTAGGAAAAAGTAAATGCATTATATTTTTTTCGAGATCACTATTTTGAAAATCATTCTATCGAAGAAGCCATTAAAAAGAATGGTGATGTAGAAAAAGAAATGAAAGATACTTTAAGTAAACTCGATGAATGTAAAGGATATGAAATTGATGGATCACGAGCAAAATATTATTACCTAAAAGGAAAAGCTTTAAATGTTACAGAACGTTTTATACCACAAGCAGAAGAGTTATTAACAAAAGCAGTAAAATTAGAACCTAACTTAGTAGAAGCATGGAATGAATTAGGAGAATGTTATTGGAAAAACGATGATATTCAGCAAGCAAAAAATTGTTTTGTTGGAGCTCTACGCCATGTAAAATTTCTTTTCTTATTCTTATCCATTACCATCTTCCTGCTTTATAATTGTGTAATATATAATTGAAATGCAATAATAAATATTGTAGGGTAGGAATAAAGTATCTTTAAGAAATTTATCGATGGTACTCAGACAAGAACCAGTCCCTAATACTGAACAACGAATACAAAATATACAGAAGGGAGTGGAATATGCTAAGGAAGCGGTCAGTCTTGATACATCAGATGGTATTTCTTGGGCAATCTTAGGAAATGCTTATTTGTCTTCCTTTTTTACAATAGCACAAAATCCTGCAACTTTACGACTTTGCATGTCAGCTTATACACAAGCAGTAAGTTAGATTATGACAATTTTAAACTTTCATCGTTGGCTGGCAATAAACATATTGAAATTGTTTTTAGGAAAAAGATATTGTAGCAGGAAGTAATCCTGATTTATTTCACAATAAGGCAGTGGTAAGCATTTTATTATCTCCAATACAATATCAATGAACTTTAATTTCTGGTATTCATGTAAATAAATTACAACAATAGGCCTTAAAGTATCAAGAAGAATATAGTTTAGCATTAAAATCTTTTGAGAGGGCAATACTACTAGATCCAGTATGGGAAACACCTCATAACAAAAGGGATGAATTGTTACAATATTTAAAAGATGTACAAAATTCAGTAAATAATAATGGAAGAGTAAAACCAAAAAGATTGTACCAAATGATAAGGGTATCTAAATTTTTTAAATAATATATTTGTTTTTATAATGACAATGTAATTTCAAGATGTGTTTCATTTTATAAGATTCTATAAACTTAATACATGATGCTGGTACCTATACATATTTATAGGTTTCTGATTAAATGTAGGCATTGGATGTTAAACATTTGGGACCATACAAAGGTGGCTCTTTCACATCTGGCCAAAAGACTGTAAAATTAGATTTAGTATTACTTAAAGACCTAGTCCTCGGCTTAAATCCAGAAAAAGTTATATTTGGGAAAGTAGTATGTTGGATACAAGACACCGATTGTGTACCTTTGTAAGTCTGTTTTTCAGTTTCCTTACTTTAATTACAACAAAACAAGGATTGTAATTTATGATCATGATTAACAAGTACGTATCCAATATTTTAGCGCGTTTTGTCTCGTGGACGAAGAAAAAATGTGTATTGCTGTAACAGTATACAATCTTGCTAAAGGTCGTGGAGTAACCGTAGGAGATTCTGTTGCTATACCTGAACCATGTGTGATTCATCATAAGTTTTCTTATCTCGATAACGTTAGTATTATTGTACTGATATATATGCTTCTTTTAAAATTAACGGTTATACAACTATATACTTTTTCAGGATTTTGACTTCAAATCTATACGCGTCGAAACTCCAGTTATATTGGTTGTTAATGGAAGAAAATTAGGTAGAGAGCAACAAGCATCTGCAAAATTGCACACCTTTAAAAAGACCGATTGAACTTAATGCACAAATGTTCGTTCACGAATTTATAGCGAAACGTAGCTAGTGATGAGATTTCCTTTTATCTCGACTTTAAACCAATATCACTGTTAATAGACATTGTGATATTCGAATTTTGAATCTAAGTATTAATATAGTATATGAATAGAATTGAATAATCTTACCACAGTCAATATTTCTGGAGATAGGTCAATCCATTTACAATTGTTGCGCATTTCCTTAGAAGAATGTCATGCAAGTTAGAAACGATGAAATTTAAAAAAGAAACCTGTCTTTTTACACAGAACTTCGTTCATAAGTATCGTTATATTTTGTTTGTAATATGTTAATTCGCAGAGAAGCTTGAAGAATCCGAATTCATCGATTTATATAAAATTTTGTATATACATAATAAAACGCAGTTCATTTAAATGATTGTATCTTGTAGAATTTTAATCGCATTCCTGGATGCGATTTAATAAGCAATAGAAACTTTTACATATAGTGTATCTACAAAATTTTATAAGAACAGGTGAGTACGCATTCTTCAAGTTTCTTTCGTCAGCTCAAAAGTCAGTTCCAAAATATAGAATATATAATCGAATTTAGTATAAAAATATTAATTTTCACAATACACCTAGGTGTAGTTTTAATCTTTAATCAAATAATTTTCTTTTAAAAAACATTTAAACGTTCTGGAATTTTTTAATGAATTTTTTACGTTTATTGTTATAGTTCTTTAAGAGGAAAGACAAAAGATAAGCAAGCATAAAAATAAGATATAATAACATTTAATACTTAACAAGATCAAATAAACTGACTTTTTCTATAAGTTCTATTCATCAGTCGTTCCATCGTGCCAATAAAATAACTTTTGCTTGTTCGTACGAAACATACAAACTAATCATTCTTTTATACTCGAATACTCATATCGATTCATTTCGATTAAAAAAAAAAGAAACGGTAACGTCCATAAGTTCGTAAGGATAGAACGTATTATAAAATACACAATGCGTAGATTTATTTTTAAAAACATCGGTTTATGAAAGTTCGAACACGCTCGAGAAGAAAATCAACGCGAGAAAGAAGAAAAAAGGTCACGAGTTCTGTTTCTGCGTTTGTCGCTACGCCCTTGAAGAGCTTAAACGGGAATGCAACATAAATTTATTAAACCGGTATCAAAAGCGAAACGACAAACATGGAAGCAGGACGTCGCGCATTTTTCAGTCACTTTTACGAAAATTGCTTGTGATGTACATATATATTTAAAACGTTTGTATAAAAATGTTTTCTATTATCGATTATAATATAATAAATACTTATTTAATAATAATATAGTAGTTGGGCGTTTCTCTATGAAAACCTAGCATCCGTTTGACGGAGAAACAATAGTGAACTTCCAGCGGACCGTGACTAACGACTCTTCGAGTACTAGGAATCGTTTCACAACGACGAATAATCGTTTCACGTCGAAGTCATCGGCCGACGTCTTCTAAATTAAATACGTACGCGTAAACGCGTGGTCTTCCACGTACAGATCATACCGATACGTAATTTTACGTAAGTGAAACGGAGGTGTATCAATGTTCTCCTTTCGGGACATGTCTCGTTCTACTTCACATGTTCACCTCCCATAACTTAAAGTAATTGTCGATCACCTCGAGGAACCACTCACGTCGTTGAGGATCTTTGAAGATCGGCGCGAGCGTCTTCAGTTGAAGCTGTAGTAACGCTTCGTTCTCCAACAAACCGTCCAATTGCTTTAGCAACATCGCATCACCGTGTAATTTCAGCAAGCTGGCATACGAGAAAATGTAGTATTGGTTTCGAAGCCGTTCTACCGCCCAAGCCTCGACGGTGCGGTTTCCGCTCGCTGCTTGTATCGAGCCCATGTGCTCCGCGTACCACGGCGAAAAATAGTTGCTCAACTCGATATTCGATAAATCTGCTACACCACGAGTCTTTAGCCGCTCTTTGATACGTAGATATGCTTGTTGAGTATACACGAACACCTAGAAGGAATAAAAACACTTTTAAAATTTTAAGGTAGGTACATATAATTTAGCACAAGGTATCAAGGAATCAAGGAAAGGTGAAAAAGGTAAATCTACATAGAGAAAGTACTTGCAAAGTATATAATTGCAGACTTTTCAGATTATCAACATTTTTTACAGTGCAACTTAAAAACTTTTATTAAAATATTAAAGAAAAGAAAGTTAAGTCGTTGACGAACAAATTTTATTGCCATCTTCTAATTTATTTTTCCCTGAAGCATCACTAGCCTTCTGCTTCCTCACACCATATCCTGTATAAGACACGTAGCATTTACGTTTGTAATTATCTAGATAATCAACGAATTAACGATGGCCACTTATTTTTACATATCCTGTTCTTGTTTCTAATACTTATTCCGAGTGTTTATCAGATTATTTGGTGTCGTCATTCTATTCGTAAACCTTGAAACTGGTCTTTAAGGTTTATACATTGGTAAGAGGCAGATAAAAGGGTACACACGTCTGTTTCTTCAGACTATAATTTTGATTGCGTGGGAGGAGCAAATAACCACTGAAGCAGGATTTCTTTGGTAACGTTTTGTAACGCGACGTGAGTGGAGATGGTTCGATGGTGCTAGCTAGAGATTCAAATTGATTCTCGGAAGTAAAGCTTGAAGCAATAAATTTTATGCACCCATAAATCATTGATCTTGCGCAAGTAGTCAAGAAGAGATGTACCAAGGCTAAAGTATTTGTTGTTACACGCCAAGGATCGTCTGTGTAATTTTTCCCAGAAGAACGGAGGAACGTTTGGTAAGATGAAATGATCGATGATCAAGGATCTAATTATTACCTAGAATGTTCTAAGTTCTATGATTTAGAGTTTCTACGTTTTACGGTTTAATAACAAAACAGTTTAATAATAATAACTATACGCTAAAACAATGAACACAAACATCTTTACCTGATACAAAGAATTGCCAGTGACATAAGCAGCAATATAGTGCGATCCGAAGTGCTTGATGAACCGAACCACGCTGGCAGTATCTCCAACAGTGACGTTTTCTGTTTCCCGGAGAACAGCCTCGTCCAGAATCATCGAGTCTGCTGTAACAGCCAATTTCTGATTCTCACGGAACCTGGCAACGCGTACCAGCACGTAACAATGTTCACCGGTGATGAACGACGAGTTGATGCCCAAATGACGAGCAATGGCCGCCTTGGACCAGCTGGCGCTAAACGCTCGCCATGGCCTTTCCAGTCGTTCAAACGTGAAGTCCCGGAAGTAAGCTTGCAGAAGTTGACGAACATTATCGCAGAACTCCATATGAAAGTCTCCATCGAACACCGCTGCCTGTTGGCGTTGTTTGGTCGTTATGGGGGTTGGATTCCTGAAAACATCTAGGGTCGGTTCTCGGAAGATCCAAGTATCGGTGTCGTTTCTGGGGACCACTCTCATGCTGATGCTGAGGTAACCGTAACGGCTGAAGATGTTGACGGCGCCGCCGAGACGCGGCCTCTGCGACCCGTTGCTGAGCCGTACGCCAGCCAGCAACGAGATCATCCACGCCAGGAGCAAGAATCGCGTGCGTGACCACATCTCTCGCGGCTGCCTGCGGCGAAACCACCTGGAAACATACGATGAGATTGCTTCAACACTGAAATAATATCAAGTGCGTGATCTTATATTGTGAACTAGGATGGAAGAAGCTGGGAATATAAAGGAGTTTTGGCGAGCTGGAATCTTTCTTTATTGAGAAAGTTATATCGAGGATATTTTTTTTTTTTTGGACTGAAATAACGTTAGGCGTGAAGTTGGATGGAAGAAGCAGAGAGCATAAAGGATTTTTGGTGATCAGGAATCTGTATTTATTGAGAAGTTGTATGGAGAATAAATTAAACAAAAAAAAAAAAAAACAAAGAAAATGAGATAATATTGAATACAAAGTATGATGAAACTGGAAGTGTAAAGAATTTTTGAAAATTAGGAATTTTTATATATATAGAATAAGCTGGGAGAAAGTGGTACGGAATGTAAAGAAACTTTAATGATCAGGGATTTTTATTTGTTAAATGGGTTTTGATTAAAATTCAATTTCAGATGAAATTGAAAATAAAAATGAACAATTTAAATTTCCAAAGATCTAAATGCTGAGATGAATACAAGTTTCGAACACGAATGAAAATTTACGCGTGGTTCTGAAAGAAGATGAGTTCCTTACATAGGAATCGTCGGTAAGTATCGATTCCACTAATATAAAACATAAGAGGATTGCAATTTAGCGGATACCTAAGCCGACCGCGTTTCGCTTTGTAACGTCTTTGCAGATTCTTAACATTCCTTCGCTGATGTTTCTTATCGTAACAACTTTCGCTAAAATCTCTGACATTGTAGGAACCGTTAAAATATGTTTCACTGGAATATGAAAGTTTGCTAAGTGCTTTTTATACGGATTCTATATTCATTAGAAACTTTCGATATTTCTTTGTTACAGTACTTAATTATTTCTATCTCGTTATATGGTACCAGGTATAAACATAACAAACTTTAAACATTTATCTTCGAATGAGATTTTCTTTCATTTTGAATATACTTTTCTACAAAATACAAGTTGGCACGCTACACTGAAATATCAATCATGTAACAAATATAAATAAATATACAAATAAAAATAAATATAATTAGAAACTAATTTTACGTACAAAACGGAGCAAGCATTCAAATATATTTTAAATATTCATTTAGAAGGTCTAATTGTTCCAAAAAAAAAAAAATGTTTAGAAAAAACTATGATCAATAGAAATAATGAAAATATCAAGGAACATCTTACAGAACCGATCCTCGAGACAAGTAGCAAACGACACAAACTTCCTCACACCATCGGCAAATTCATTCACAGTTTCGCGCCACAATTAATCGAAACTACTAATCCCGCGATATCAGGAACTTGTCCAATATAAAAACAGATTATCATTAAAATTATACATATATGATATACAAGTTACACAAAATGTTACAAGTCCTTCTTAAAATGAACCTACGAGTGGCGGAACAACTCGTGTACTCAGCTGGAATCTACCGGCGCTTCGAAACCGCGAGTGCACGCGCGACGCAACGAGTCCGCCGGTAGATCGCCACGAGTTATCTCGTTTTGTAGGTCTAGGTGCACATCGTCGAGGCATTTGCAGAAGCAGTACGTGGCCTTCATCCCCACCTGTCTACCGGGCAAACACGCTGGTCTAACGCGGTTCTCCAACGTGCGAAGTCGGGTCTCCATCGGTCGGACAAATGTTTCAAAAAGTTCTAACCCCTTCTTTACGAACCATATTGCTACCGTAATAGTTGCTATGCATTAGGCCCTTTCTTTCAAAAGTTTCTTCCGTTTTATAAGGAAATAGTGGATGCACGAGATTTGCCGTTTTATATTATTTTATCGAATTACGCACGATACATTTTGTTTTATCAAGATAAAAATCACAACGTTTGACTGATTTGGTTTCATGTTTCTATAAAGATGCGTTGTTGTAAAAGACGTGTCTATAAGAGAAAGATACTTTTCGGACAACCTAATACAAGGAATTCGCCGTAAATATTCGCTTCTGTCATAAAAGTCAACGTTAATTTTGCCAATGATACCTGGACAGTTTTAGTATTTGCGAAACCAAACAGCCCGTGACTCCTCGCTATTACGCAATTGGTAGTTATAGCGTTAATAACATTGTTTTATTACCAGAAGAATATCATTGATTTGCAATCTCTCAAAATTTAGTCATTTGGTCTGCAGAAAGTTTCCTCAGAGAAGAAGAACTTGTCCATGTATATCTTCTAAAGCTTTGAGTTAAAGACTTTGAACTTGAGATCCTTCGATATTTATTATATAATTTATTATTCATTCGTAAAATATTCGTAAGGTATTCGTTATGAATGTCACTTAACATTTTCAAGTTCTTACGAATTCTTGCATTTGTGCGCATTCTGCGAGACTGATGCAGCCTCGGCTTGATCCTCCTCTCAATTAACTTAAGATCCGTAGATTTTTTGTCTTCTGCAGGCTCGAGGAGGATATGCAAGGTTTCGGGCTGCGGTCAATCGTTCGTCTCGGTTGGCCGCGTGCACGCGAGCCCGTTCATCTTGATGAATGTCCACGCGACACGATTGATCGTTATGCACGCAGGCTACGATTTATGCACCGCTCTGTGTTAACGGTATATCGCTCGCGGACTGCGTTTGACAATGAAATGCCTCGAACCATTTACTTCCGTATTGATAATTGGAGAAGACGTAAAATTGCGTTGAAGATTAATAAAAGGTGAGACATTTTAAGATTCGCTCATTTAATAAAAATAAAACTAAAAGAAAAATCAGTTATATAAATACATAAATCATGATAAAATAAATAAAAGATGATGACTTTTAATTTTTTTAACTATGCGTCATTTCGGAAAATCTGAAAAAATTATGAGTTAATACGTAAAATTGAATTAAAAATACGTAAATGAGTTAATACGAAAATACGAAATTAATACGTAAAATGTTGATACGTTCACCATCTTCCCTTCCTTTTCTTCCCTTCTTTTTTTCTTTCTTCTTTTTTTCCCTTTCTTTTTAGTGGTCATTTTTTAGTGTGTTTGTGTGTGTGTATGATCGACCTTCATCGATATTCATTAACATAGTAACATAGTAACAGGTTATTATAATTTCTCTGGTTATTGATTGTTTTACGACGTAATTATTAAATTACGTATTTGCGTAAGAGGAGCTTTTTCAAGATTAAAATATCAAGTGAAAAAATTCGAGGAATAATCTTTAGAGAAAAATCAAGTTAATGATATGACGCAAAGAATGATTGGAACGTATCTTTGAAACAATCCGGAAGTGATAAGAAGAGTACGTGATATAGCGACCAGACGATTGCAATGTTGCATTGCTGCAACAGATATACCACTTTGAGTATCTTGTGCGAAACAATTTCGTTGTTTTCTTTCTTTCTTATATTCAATGTTTAATAAACTTTTACTACAGCTCATTGAAATCGGCTAATAATCCTATTATTTTACAACTAGTAAAACAAGTAAGACACGTAAACCTGATGAACTTAAATATTAACTAAATATAATTCTGAAATTGTTGGAAATCTTTCAATTAAAAAAAGAAAAAAAAGTAACTATCGACCGATTATAAATACTGGCAGAGGTAATTAAATTTTATGTTAAAAATTCCAAACTTTTGAAAAGACCAATAATCAATAATTGAATTTATCGGTTCACTCTGTATTCTAAAGAGCATGGCGGAATAAGCATGTTAAAATGTGTACCGCTAAGCCAAATTAAACTTGTGACACGTCAATCGAAAGAGCTTCTTAGGAAAACCATTCCGGCAAAGTTTTAGCCATCTAGCCCCTATTATTAGTATAGTTATTAACCTAAACACGATTTAAAACTTATGCTTGGTTTATTTTTTGTTCTACCATATGGAGAACTATGAAAAAGATCTGAGATGCTATAGCCGTGACGTTACATATCTGGCAATTTTTCCACATTTTTCCTGTGCTATTTCTAATCTATTTTTTAAAAATCAGAAATGTTTAAAAATGCCAAGTTTGTATTAGTGTTATTAAACAATGTATAGATTTCTGTATTTATACAATTTATATAAAGAGCATATCATATGAATATTATATGCAATTCTAAATAATTTTATTTTTATTAAATATGCGAATATTAAAATGTCTCACCTTTTACTAATCTTCGTCGTTGTCAACGTTGATCGCAAGATTTACTCGCTCAACATTGAAAGTTTTGTTGAGTATTTCAGCAGGCCTTATCGTGTACGCGACATGATTTTTATATATAGAATGCGATAAATAATAAATTATCGCAGCGATGCGTGAGGAACAAAAATGTCTTTCTATTCTCGGGCAGTCAATTGAGTTTGGTATGTTCAGTGCTGCAAATAATTATAAATTCGAACATATTTTCTGTATACGCTTTATGCAGCACTTGTACGTTTTATACTGTTTTTAGTGTTGACAGTATCAATAGTGTCATATCATTACTTTTCTCCAAATAACAATTTAAAAATCTTTCTTGCTGGATCCGATCGACTATCTCAAGCAGTGTGATACTTGCTAGAGGTAATGGATTCAAAAAATAATATAGAGCAATGTTGTTTGAAGGAAAATAATAATGAATGGCTGCTAGAGAATAAAAAGTCACTTTTGTGAATGTGCATTGTGCAAACAGTAATGGCACTCTTGGGTTTTAGCTTGCATATCGCTGCGATAATTTACTATTTATCACATGTTGGATATATAGCACACATTACAAGCTTTGCTGAAATACTCAACAAAGCTTTCAATGTTGAGCGAGTAAATTCTGTGATCAACGTTGACAGCGACGAAAATGAATAAAAGATGAGACACTTTAAGATTCGTTCGTTTAATAAAAATAAAACAAAAAAAAATCAGTTATATAAATACATCATAAATCACTCTTACAGACATGGAAAGATAAAAGACGATGACTTTTAATTTTTTAGCTACGCGTCATTCCGGAAAATCTGAAAAAATTATGAGTTAATAAACGTTATAGGTAGCTTCTACTATAAAAACATAGATGTTGTCATTTAATAACGCCAATAGAAAATTGCTATTTTCCATTTCAATTATCCTTCCTAATTTTTAAAAAATAGATTCCGCACTGAAAAAATGTGGGAACACCACGGCTATAGTAGCTCAGATTTTTTTCACAATTTTTTATAGGATAGAACAAAAGAAACCAAGCATAGACTGTAATGTTTAGGTAAATAAGTACCCTAATAATAGGAGTAAGGTACTAAAGGTTTGTTGAAATGTTTTTCTCGGCAAGTTCTTTCGATTGGCGTATCATTAGTTTAATTTCGCTTAGAGGCACCTTTAACAACCACCGTTTTTTTTTTTTTAATTTAAATATAATTTTAGTTACAAAAATTCAGCTTAATATTTTATCCTTTCAAATTGCAAAAAATATTCTATTCCAATAGGAAGCACATTAATTATGCCACAAACTTTTCATAATAATCTAATAATAGGCTTTATGAATCTCTAAAAACTTGCTTTGAAGGTTAATTCGTCGAACCTTCGCCTACCTCTTTTTGTTCCATTTAACGACGTCTATGAAAAGTCTACTTTAAGAACGAGGCTTCCTAGTAATATCGTTAAACGCTTTCGCTCATGCATAGATCGCGTAACGAACGAAGGTTGTGCTAAGCCCTTGGATTTCTTCCAATCTGGCAATCGTCCTAGCGACGCGAATGTTTTGCAACGATTTACATCTGAAGGAATATCGGCTGGTAATTACTTGTTGAACGTTTCTCTGTCCAAGGAATGTGAACAATTACGCGGTTGGCTCGGGTGTACATTTTATGTTTGCGTTCGTGACTCGAATATGTTGGAGGAAGACTACTTTCTAGTATGTTGTCTCAATGAAAATGTGCAAATGCAGTATTCGATGATTATACTAATCCACAAAGTAAATCATCCTAATTTATACCGTGGCTCTAAGCATAAAAATTAAAATTAGATTATAATAGATGGAAAGAAGAATTCTAGTGAATATATGTTTTATATCTTATAGTTTTAGTAAATTTATTATTTTATAATCTTTGAACATTAACTTTTATGTATAGTAGATCCTCTCTTATCCAAACTAATGGTAGTATAGTAAATAATGAATTAAGATTAATTGACAGATTCTTCAAATATTTATGGATCCAATATCTTTTTGGCTGCTAAGTCACATAATTTTTTCAACATAAGTAACCGCATAGATTTACATTCTTTTTGTACTTAGAGCCGTCGAAGTTTTTCCTCGAATGCTTTGACAGGAGGAAGCGCGTCTCAATTATCACGTTCGTTTGCTTTTTCTATTTGCATAAAATCGTCATTATTGACGTCCTCGTCGCAATAAAACCATTTCATTACACCGGTATATTTGAACTTTTCCTATTATTCCCGGCATCTGAGAAATCTATGTGTTTTAGATAATTGTCAATACCACGTTTTCGTTTTTTAGTGTCTACAATGGTGGCTTTTCAACACCATCTATTTCTGTTAATTCCGTTGCATCCGCATTATTTTCGAGCTTTTTAATTATATCGTATTTTATTTATAATCAAAATTTTCCTAATCGAATAAGAGAAAAAATACATTGTATATGAACAGTAATTCGGATTAAGTTTGGATTAAATTCCTCGTAAAGAATTTTTCAAATATATTTGTCTGATATTTAATTATACTTTTGTTGCTATTTTAGTATTTAATATTAATCCTGCTCTTTCCCGATTGATTTATGGGAATTTGGGTGCTATTGCATGAAAACGTGTGTATTGAATAAATGAATAATGGAAATGAGTTCAAAGGAAGAACGTTTCAAACGAAGTACCGTATTGGAGCATCAATTAATACGGTAAAACGTGATTGTTTCTCTCAAGAGCGTAGCCATAACGAGGAAGAAACGGAAATTCATAAGAACTTCTCTGGTTTAAAAGCGTCATTCCTGGAGTATAACGTTTCTTGGAACGTGTTATGCTATAATGTTACATTTGTCTCGTGATAAAATACGAAAAATAAATCTCTGGCATTTATGATATCGTTAGAACGCGGAAAGTCATAGAATGTCATTCACGAAATTAATATTGTTACTATGTTATATGTGCACTATGTTTAATAGTAGCATGACAAGCTCTTTGCTAATTCATCTATTGGAGTTATTTGCAGAATTAAGATTAGAATTATTATTACCTTAGAATCTGTCATAATCTCAAAGTGAAATTACTATGGAGACACGTGAAGTAATTAAACCACCGTTGAGTAATAACATAGTTTCTAACATTTTTGCAGAAGAAATATCTAATTTCACATCTGTTTTTAGCATACAATAATTGGCAAGTAAGAAGTTGCTACAAGCATCTCATATAGAATTACGTAATTCTGTCAATTTTAACGGAGAACGAACAAGAATTGCAATATTGTATTGTAAATAAAAAAAAGTTTATTAAATCTATATCTAATATTAAATTATCTAAGAAATAAAAGAGTACATTCATAAGCCATTATGTAACATCTGTGAAGTAAGTGTACAAGAAATTATACAACGCACAAGATGTATAATGTAGGCGATGAGAAATCGATATTTATCATTTCAGTGCCGAAAGTTAGTCTGTGGATCTCACAGGATCTATGGGATCCAAAGTTCATAAAATCATCTATTAATTATTAATTAACTACTGCGCTGAATTTTTGATACTACGTTGCTCAGATTTCATAGAATTAATGTCATAATGTAGGGTCGCTTGCATCTTCGTTCTAACGTTAGGATTAAAATAATACGAAGCATAATGTTCACGATTTATCGTCGATGATGACTTATTGTGTTACGAGTGCATACTGTAACAAAATGTTACAGCAGAATGAATACAGGCCTTAACAATCGGGTACTGCGAGATGAGAGTGAAAGTAGAATTGAAATCTTCCACACGATATATCTAGACTGTGTACTTGCATTTTTGGATTCTTTTTATTTGCAACACGATATTGCAATTATTGTTCGTTTTTCGTTAATATCGACAGAATTATGTCATTTTATACGAGATGCTTGTAACAGCTTCTTACGTGCCAATTATTGCATGCTAAACACAGATATGAAATTAGATATTTCTTCTGCAATTATGATGACATATATCAGAATGAAGGGCCGAAAAATGAATAAGAAGATACAACAAATATTCACAATCGTTCCATGTTTTGCAGTGATATCGTTCAGAATGATTTCCTAACCCCAATCATCTCAATTTGTTCTACTACTAATAATGAATACCAACTACTACTAATAAGAATCATTCCAAAATCGACGTGAATCTTTTATTTTACAAAATCCATATGTTTCTTAACATTTTTTATATAACGATCCAAAGTATTGGAACAAAGTTTGTGACATCGAAAGAAAATAAAACTTTCAGACCCTTTCTACTGAAAACTTTTATCAAAATGTTTAACAAGCATCTACCTAAAAGTATTCTTCTCAAAGAAACTATTACTAGCTGCAATCAAAAGATTGGTCAGCTATTATATTCTAAGCATCCTTCCTTGATGAAAGAACATTCACACCTACGCGTTATAGACTTACATAATAGGAAACTATTTGTCGATTTATCTCGAAAGGAAGATCGTTCCACATACCTAGATTCACAGTAGCTGTGTTGCAAACAAAAGTTGCCATACATATTCATAAGATTACAACAAAGGGTTCATCGCGTAGAACTGTCGGCGCCTCAAGGTGACCTCATCCTTTATCATTTTAATATTTAATAAGGCGAGTCGCGTGAAAGTGCACTGCTTTTCGACGTTGACGTCCAATATGTCGATACGAAGAAGATCTAGCGTTTGAAATAGAGAAACTGAATAGAAATCGAGATTTTTCCCTACTGAAAGTTATGAGCGTTAGAAATTGTTTCTGCAGTACGAGAAATCATAAAACAACGTCGAGATCAAACGGGAAGATAGTTTTAGTGTAGAATCGAGCGACAACAAATTGTTCAATTAAATCTTAAAATCGTTCTTCTATAAAAGACCAGAAAAATTACTTATCGTTAGACTGCGGATTTTTATGTAAATTCATAGTTTTGATATAATTAAAAAAATAAAACCTCGGTCGAAAATTGTTTAACCTATCGAGTATTACAGAAAACGCTATGTCTTGGATATTTGATATATTTTTTCATACTACGTATGTGCATTTTGTGAAATCCTACGCTTTCCAATTTCCTATAAATATATCAAAATCTACGTGTCTTACTTTTCACCTATAATCTTCGTATACTAAACAACGTAATATACAGCGATTTAATCGTCGATACACGCAATACTCTAATTATTTCCAGCAAAGTATAGGATTAAGCAAAATTAACGCCTACAGGAGCGTATAAATACAGCTTTCAACAGCCGTAAAGCCAGCGTGAATGGTACAATGGAACATTATGCAGCGCGCATCCGCTCAGTCGAGGATGTCGATGCTTCCAAATTAGTGAAACGGAAGTGGAACAGGTTCCACTTTCGCCATTCTCCATTAAGCGCAAGAAAGTGGTTTGTCACCATGATTAGAAGTTCACGGACATACTAAACAGGTGAAGTTCGCACGGTGCACGCATTGTGCACTAACCTAATTGACATTCTCCTTTATTGGATTTCAAGGATAGCGAAAGGGAAATTTATCGATTTATCACAAACAACTTTGCCTAGTCATAGATGTAACGGTGTTAGGTTTTAAGCTATTGTTCCAAACTATTTAAGACAGGCAAGTAATTCCGGTTCGACCATTGGCGCGCGATAAATATTTACTTTCGTTCGAGCGTAACGTTAGAAAGTCTCGTGGAATTAAACGATCGTAAACACCATCGGATGTCCCTGCACGCTCATTCTTGCGATGCTGCTCCAAGAGAGGCATACTTATACCAAACGTTGTGTAATAAGTGTTATGCATCGAACGATCGTATGGGGCAGACATAAAGCGAGATGTACGACGTCGTGGTCTTCTGAAAGGTACATTTCGTAATTTCGCGGGTGTGTAAGTCACGTGCGTGTCGCCGTATTTTATTCCTTAAGAATCGCTTGGAATTGATGTGCGTTCAATGGTACAGCACACGAGACATTAGAAATTGCAGTTTCGGTGGGGGAATAATGAAACGTTGAACGTAAGACACAGAGGATACGCACGTTCATTTGCGAATAATTTGTTTTATAAGATGTATTACGTATCTATCGATGGCTTTTATGATGTTAATTAAATGACATTTAAGGAGTTATTTAAAGACTACTGCGTACAATGAATCAGGTAATTCGTTAGAAAGTCGAAAGTCCGAATAGATCGAATAAAAGAAACTTATGGAAAATATTTATCTCTTATAGAATTTTGTTACAGATAAAGAAAAAAAGTACCAAGAATCAACGAATGATTTCATATTATCTGGTAACATTGTCAAACTCGAGTCAGAGATGCTGTTGTGATAGTCATGAAAAAATTACCAGCTTTCTATGTTCTAAAACTTTTCACCTATCTTAAATATGGTCTTCCGACGTATATTTATGATGCTTTTTAAAACACCACTTCTCGAAAAGCGATTTTTCAAAATAAGAATAAAAATAAGTAAAAATAGAAGAAACCAGGATATCGCAACTTTTTTTAACGATCAATCCTAACGTTTACGTCACAGCAACGTACGTGTCGACTGTCATCGATTCGAAACAGCACCTAACCGCAATGACGATCGCTCGAATCGCTCGAAGCACGTACCTTTCGCCTTTCCTTGTCGAAGAAACGATGCTTTGAGGATACAACAGAGTCCAAGAGGAATATCGTCGAAGAGGAAACCTTCGTTACAAAATTCGATGCGTTTCCGTGCGATGAGCAGCCGCGTCATGAAAAAAATCACGATTGAAAGAACAATCGAGCGCTCGCGGGCGCTGCGATTCAGTTGTCGTTGGTACAAGAAGCGAGAGATCTACGTGACGTAGAGGCAAATGGGGAGGAATTACTTAAGTAGCGTGGTCGTGTGGTCGCTGGGGCCACGAAAGGAGTCTTTGCGCAATGAATTAGACACCGGAAGCGGTGCCACAGACGAATTATTCCCGGGTGAGATGTCTTTTTCACCGACCATCGTCTAACACGAATTTTATATACTTTGTCCTATACCGCGATGGATTGAAATATACTGCACGACGATATTTAATTTTCATAAATTATTACGTAGTATTTGTGCATTTTCTCTCTCACAATATTATCCAAATCATTCGTATTGTTGAAAATATACTTTTTCCTATACCGCGATAGATTGAAGTATACTGCACGACGATATTTAATTTTCATAAATTATTACGTAGTATTTGTGCATTTTCTCTCTCACAATATTATCCAGATCATTCGTATTGTTGAAAATACATCGGTTCGTGAAATCTATCTTATTTTAATCGTTGTTAAAAATAGAGCAACATCGATAACCACTTTTGACTACCTTGACGCTTATATGTTATACAATACAATCGTTACGTATTTTTGATATGCAAGTTCAAAGATCTTTCTTTGATCTCTACCTGTATTTTATGCAGAAGCACTATCGTGCTTGCGATATTAATTAGTAGCAATAGCGTAATATCAGTTCAGTTGTGATATAAAAAGTTATTCGATGGGAGAATTACTTAGGTTGCAGAGAGTTTATGCTGTAATGGTTTCGCTTCCTTTACGTCGAGATTGTGGAATGTGTATAGAAATCGAGATTGATATCATCGTGTGGATGATGGAAGGAAGAATAGTGTGTTTTGTACCGTGGAAAGAAGCGATATTTTCTGCGAAGGGTTTGCCAAGTGTAATACACTATGTGATTCAGAAGATAGATAGTTATTCTTGTCTTTAGGTATCTATGTTTGCTGAGAAATTTTTATTCGTATACCGCTGTATGTGGCTGCTCGCCAAAATCATAAAAGATTTTTAAATAAATGGAACTTTCTTCTAAAATTTCTCATTAAGTTCAGCATAAAGATACACACGAAATTGCTAAATTTTGCAGAAGTTCTACAGAAATCCTAGCGACTCCGCAAACATGTAAATTATTCGTTACATTAGGCACTCCGTATAATTATCGACTTTCCCGCACCCACTTTCATCACCGTACATTAATTTACGAGCATAACAAGTCGATTCCCGCGATTTAGCTAAATCGAGGCTAGTTAACTGAATTCGCAATTCGTATGCACGTCTCAAGGCTTCTAGACGCGACTTGCGTTCTCTAAAAGACAAAGAGTTTAGAGAAAGGGAAAGAGAGAAGTATAATAAATGATTGTCACAATTATAGCGCTCGTGAATCACGATGCACGTGCACTTTAAACGACGTGACTGTTATTTGCTGGTCTATCAACTTCGTGTCCAATACGGTTCTCAATGTCTACTCCTAAAATGGTACGTCTGAATGAAAGAAACGAGAACAGGTCGTTGAAACTGGATTTCATCTAACAGGTTCGATCCGAAACTTTTGCCTACTTTGGGGAAATGAAGCGATTGATGATAATGCACTGAAAGTGAATTATCGCGACTTGAAATAATTTTCCAGGTCACCTTTTTTTATACGTTAAATCGATCTAACGTGTAACTCAGAAATTGTTCGAATTTTTTTAGAACTCGTTTTTACTCTGTCTATCTATGTTATTCTATCTTATTACTGGTAACTTCATGTTGGTATTAAATTATTCATCCGTTAGAATCGTTAATTCTTAGTTGTCAGATTAAAGCATAATCATCTACGATATTTCTTCAGAAGCAGATTATAATGAAAACACTGAGAAACTAAACAATAGACGAGATTCTTGTGACTAATCTTTATGATTAAATTTGTTATAAATAGCCGTAAGTTCGTGGAGTCAAAGCTATTGAACTCATGGTTTCTGGCACAGACAACCCTGAAAACTTCAAACACGCAGAGGTAGATAACTTCAAACATACATAACTGCATCTCATACAAATGACTTCCTATTCTTCGAACACTAACTTCGATGTGACTCATAGTGTTAAAGCATGAATAATCGAAGATTTCATGGGATCACCAAAAGTTCTTAGAATTATATCAGGTTATAACTCTTCCCTGTGTGGTCCACCCTGTACAATATATCAAACCTACAAGAACTCTATTATGAGAACTCGGTTATGTCTCACGAATTCCAAGCAGCGTACCAGGAATTCCTTACAGTCAAGTTTGTCACTTCCCAGACTCGTAAAAACGCATAGTTATACAGGGAATTTCCAGCTTTTTCCTTACTGCTTTTTATCAAATCAGTAACTGCTATCAGAAAAAGTACTTTCTACGATATTGAAATTCGATGTCGTAGAAATACATGGAACGCACGTAACAAAAGATCATGGTATCTCCCATAAAGCACGATATTTATGAGAAATTTTCAAGATACACAAGTACACAAAATGCACACGACAAGCAAAATAGAGCATTTTCTATAACGTCAAACAGGCAAGACTTTCACAAGTAGAAGCTTTTCATCTAAACTCTATATTTTTAATGACATTAATAAAAATATAAATTTGAATAAATATCCGCATTAGCCTGGATTCGACGTATATATTCCATGTATCGGACCTGAGACATACTTCGACTCGTATCATCTAATCCTTCATTCTCTGTAAAGATACTTTGATCCATCTTACAACAATGCCCCTTGTCTTTCACTTCGGCGAACACATCAATCTCGTCCCTCGGTAACACGGGTGCAGATGAAAATGACGTGTTCCCTTCATTCCCAGCATTGCTATCGTATGACGGATTTAGAAAGGGAGACACGCAATTCGTAAATAGAATCCGCGGTCCCGTCCAACCTGGTCGCGATCAATTTTCTTCCTCGGTGACTGTTTCATTGGTTAACGGTAACGCACTTAACGTTACTAATACGCCTGAAATGCATAAATGATTGCGCACGCGTTCGCGCCATTACTCAGCGACGCGTGCCGGCTGCACGTGTATTTCAAGTGTATCGAATTTACCTGATCATCGATCGATCGCACTCGATATTCGTTAAAAATTCAATTTCTCGTATTATTACTTAAACTTGCCACTGCGATGAAAAATAGGTGTTTATGGCCACCTGCCACCACTGCGCCAAACGCGATGTACGCTAATAGGACACACTATTGACGATTCTTGCCAGGTATAACGTGGTTTAATTGTCTATTCCGCATACAGATCTGAGGGCTCTGTCCTTTTCAACTGCCTGCATTGGGACATTAAAGAGTCTTGTTTACCTACAGTACCGGACATGAATTTAAGACGATTACCTTCATGGTAGATTATCGCGCTATATTATAGATAATAAACAATCAATAAATAACCAATGCGTTGTAGATAATAAATGAGCAAATAAGCAATTGTTCGTTATCGAATTTCATCCTATTATACGCTATTAAACTTCGATTCATCGGAAAATAATACTTTACCTAAATCTTGTACTGTCCAGTTATACTGTTGCACTTGTTCTCTACAGTCTTGTTCTTCGGCGAAAACAATTCACAGTTTCTGGCTGAATATTGGATAACTTCGAATTGTTGATTATTTAGTACCGATAATATAACGACAATACTCAAAAATTGTTGTCTTCAATTTTTGTCTGCTACTGTAGATGGATGGCGCGCAGCATTAAGTAATTCGTACCATTACTTAACTGAAATAATTCAGAATTTTTCTACTAATAAATTTTGATATATCAAAAATGAATAAGAATAGAAAATTAATCATTTTAGTCTATATTTATGTACAATAATCACGATAAGTTTATAATAAATGTTAGTAACAAAAAAAAATAATAATTTTCTAAAACTAACAATATTTAGTGTAAAAACGTAGCGGCAATATCTAATCAAATAAATTTGAAGCTCCTTTAACAATTTTAGAACTATATCGCCAGTTGAGCCACTTAAATTCATTGGAAAATAGATCTATGGAGTCTATAAACCAATAAATCATCCTTTCTAGACCATTGAGCTACTAAATTTCATTCATTAACCATTGTGCAACGTGACAAAACCTATGAAAGAACTGCATAAATTTTTACATACACCGTTACCGATCTACTTCTATTTGTCGATCGTTCGATCGATCTTTTTCATGCACGCATGTACGAACGAACTCTGTGTGAAAACTTTTGCGAATGTCGTATTACAAATTCATGATTTCAATGCACAAGTGCATAGGGATCTTACTTGTATTCTGTCTCTGACAACGGCTGGGTAATTCGTTTGATGGATGATTCAATAAATTGCGTCCGTGCCTGGGATACAATTTTGTCGTGTCGTTGGTAGGATTTGTGCGTACGAGTTAAATGTATCGTTACATGTATCGATCGTGTTGTACATGAGAATGATACTTTTTACTGATCGTTGCATTACATTGGTAGAGTTTATTAATATGGATGCTGTTATATTGCAGTATTATTCTTGTATATCGTTATGTTGGCATCATTATGTTGTTGAATATAATATCGTTCTATTATTATGTCGTTACGCTGATGGTTCCTGGGATGTTACAATATCTACTCAATCTTTATATGATTGCACTTTTGCCTTGTTTCTCTCGTGTTACAATGTTATTGTATTACGTTCAATCGTTTTTACTTGACATTTACTCGCTAACGCGCAGAACCTTCTTTCCTTAATAATTAATATCAATCGTAAACTATTAACAATGTTGGAGAACGTTTCGATCGAATACAGTTCTTCCGTGATATAATTATGAATAACACCAGTAACGATTGTGTAATATGATAAATATTTTGTTGAAAAAAGTCGAGATCCATTGAAATGAGAAAACGAGATCTCTTTCTGCAATAAACTTCTTAAATACAAACGTAATCAAAGCGAGAGGCTCGATGTCCATCGTTGGTGTGCGAATTATACGAGGGTCAAGAAGTCCAGCTGGACTTACCCTACCGGATCACCCAAGTTTATTCCACTTCCGTTAATCGACATTCCCCCCTACATCGTAGAGACTATCCCTTCCACTATGAAACTAATTGTTATGGGTCACTGACTGAATACTTGTTGCAAGACAGCCAAAGATAACGCGAGCCACCGACGTTGCCGTTCCAATCACCGCCACACTTGTTGCCACTGCACACTTGTTGCACTAATTCCATCGAACCGACGATCCTGTGGTGTCGTCCCTAATTGTTTGCTTGAATTTATCTTTCTATCATTCCAGCTTTTTTTTTATTAGAGTCAGAAGGTTGATTGTATATTGTTATATCATGGTTATATAATAAGTATAGATATATTACAAATAAACTGTGTGTGTGTGTGTTTATGCGATTTTATGTTTTTACGAATACGAAGAAATGTAATATCTCTTTACGCTGATAGTAGGACGGTTAATTTTATTTGTATCTTTTCTTTGAAGTCAAGGCATATTATGCAGTTTCATAGAACTTTTATTCAAGATAGTATAATTTTATGGAGATACTGAGTTCTGTTAAACCACTGTACGATCAATTTTATAGTAAACTTGAAAACTTCTGTTTCAATTCACTGAACATCGTAATAATTATTAAACATTCGATATTCTGCTTATTTTTGCCTATTATTTTCGCTTATAAGTTTTGCATAAATGCATAAACGTCTATAATCCAATTGCAAGGAACTGAGTCATTGATCCATTAAATAGAGAGAAAAGCGTTTGAGATGTTAAATCAAAGATTGTTGAGAATTTAAGTTCATTAAAATTACTATGGTTGCATGTTTTAATATTAGTTAATAACTAATTATGTTATAAAATTAATACTCAAATGTCAAATGTGAAACAGAAAGAAAGGAAGTTAAATGTTATATGCGCATACGATTTCCAATGCATAATAATATGCATATTTAATGATATATAATTGTATATGCGATACACGTCATCCTTTTAATCGCTTAAGCTCCATGATCTCTGACGAATGAACTCAAGAAGCATCGTTGACTAAAATTTCCGATAACATGTCGCAGAATCTGCAACGTATAATATTACTCCTGCGTTTCTCGAATTTATTGCTTTATTAAGAACTGATAAATTCTAAATTTAAGTATATACTTGAAACTAGTTTCTTACGTTAATACGGAAGGAAATTTCTACTTCCTACTTTTCTAAAAATAAAGAATTAAATATTGGAATATCTATTTTGATACATTATTAAGAATAAATTGACAACACGTTAAATAATCGCAGTAACAAATATCGAACTAAGGAAGAAACACGGAAAAATATATCAGAAATAGAACCAATCAATGAATTACTTTTTTTATCATTTGTACACAGTTTCACGTGATAGGAACATTTAAATTGGTTTCTCGAATCCAGGCTGATAGAATATGATGTTTCCCTTTTTGTTACAAAACATACGCAAAGAGACCATGGAGAAATCACAGCACGAAGCCACGTGAAATATGACGCCGTAAAGGGGGAACGCGTATATATCTAAAACGGAGTCATTTGCGTGCAGCACTTTGTGTCAGCAACTCGTACTTTTTATCACAAAGCGTACATTTGTTTGCTATAATAATTATATCTGCAAATTATATCTCCGTAAATGAATTACGACCTTCGACCTTAAATAATCGTGAAAATTGCACAACTTATCCTTGACACAAATTGCTAATAATAATAATTGCTAATAGCTCGACCAATTTTATTATTGCATAACTTTTTAAATATCCTTTATATGGAAAACAATTGAGATCTCCACATCTTTGAAAGATACAGATAAGGAAAACTTATAGTAGAATCTTAGTATTCACCTAAAGTTTATGTTCGCGTTATCTCCGAACAAAATAACCTGAATTGCTTATTTTTCGATAGCAAAGTGTGCTTGTCAAGTGTAAAAGAAAATCTAATTGCACTAAACTATAGTAATCAAACAGTTGGCAAGAAAATATTTGTTGTTATCTAATGAAAGTTTCGCAACCGATAACCATGGGTCATCGGTGATCCACGAAGTATGTTAATTGTAGATATCGTGACATCGTTTCCACTCTCTACTTTTTATCCAACCTCGATACGTTAAATAACAAATGTACTAATCAAGCATTCTATTATTAGTTCGTTCAACATTAATAAGACCTCGATATTTACGCAACATTTTCAATTGGGAGCCGAATCAGAGAATTTGGTGGATAACGCGGTCGAGGTCATTCACTCGACCGACGTACCGTATGTATGTAAATTAATTGCGAGACAAACGCGGTCTCGAAAAGCAAATGTTCCTTTTATCTGGCGACAAGACAAATTATGGATATTTTACAGCCAGGAAATCAGTCTGCAAACAGCGGCCTGTGTTTCGAGCTCGGCAACACGACCACGTTAATCGCTCGCTATTATAATGATAACTGGAGCAGTTCACTTATTAAATTACTCATGTTTGTGACTTGCGACACTTGCATCTGAACCTTCGTAACCTCGTTCGTAGACGTTTCGAAAATCTCTACTAGACACACGTCGATTGGAATCCTTAACGAACATTAAATATTAATCGATTATATAAGTAATTATATAAATAATAATCGATTATATAAATATTACGATCAAGTCGATTATATTCACACGGAGTTGCAAAGCTTTTCAAGAGCTTTGTTAATTCTTTTACGAATAGAAGTAAGAAATTGTATAAAACGTAAGTTATTTTGAAAGCCTTGCTTCTTTCGTATTCCACATTTTTCTTGCAACTTCTTTTCTAAAATTTAAAACAATCTATATTTATATCTATGCTATAACTATGATTCTATATTTATTGAAATTTAATCGAGAAATTCTAGAACACGATCGGTGTATTTAAAGGAGAATTCAAAAAGAACGCGATTGAAAACATCTTTTTCGAACGTTTCATGATATTTTCAGCGACACGAATATTCCTGTTTTTCCGATCTGTTTTCATTCGTATACGCGAGTCTCGCTTTCACATAGAATTCTGTAATAAAACGTACGTTTATCAATGATAGGTCCTCGAATAAACAAACATACACTTTGCAGCAATATCGTTATTTTACAATTAAATTATTCGTTAAATGTTCCATGATAAACGACTTCGCACCTCCATGTTGTCGTATCACGACAATCAATACTGTGAATCCGGTGTCATCCGTCGCCAACGAGCCATGATCCATTAGCTAGCATCCTAACAATTTGTGTTTACGACGCGCCACGCTCGCAGGAATTACACATACGTCAATATTGAACATGCCACCGTTTATACAACTGATTGATAACGAGTCCATGGTATCCATGATATCCGTCAGCGACTTTACGCGATATCCCTCGTTGTACCATCGAACCGCATATCGCCATTGTTAAACAGCTCGAGATTTCGGATATGCGACGAAATTTCCTTGTACTTCACTGCAATTACACCGGCTACGGAAAGTATCGCCATAAACATCTATTTTTCAACGAAGACCTTTTTTATCATTGAAATTTCATTTTCATAGCATCAAGTTTTTACAATCATACGAAATTATATTATTAAATAGCAGGAGATTTAGTATATTCGTATTTGATTTAATTACTACGTAGATGCCGTAGCAAATATAAGGAGATGTGGCTTCTTGTAGTCATCGTGTGTATTTTTTGAAACGTCAGTTTTAATGAATTTTATATTTTATTTGCATATTAATGCTTTTTGACGTGTTTTCTACGTCTTGAACTGTGTCCTTAATTTGTAAATCATCTTCCTCGCTCTTATCTCGAAAGTCGAAGCAAGACGAGATTTTTGCAGGTTGACGGTGCAGTCTCGCTTATTATTCTTTGCATTGTCGTTACTGAACGACAGGCGAAAGAAGAATATTCGTATACCTTTTACATCTTCGGGAACCAACCTGGCATTTACGGAGACATTTTAAGCGTATCTTTAGAACCGTGGAGTATAAGAGCACCTCGTTCCCGCGAATACTTGCATGCATCCATACACTCTAGCATACTCCACCGTTTCGAATCTCCCAACGAAGAAAAAGCAATCTCCTCTTCCATCTGCAGACCCTTAGTTCATATCGTATTAACGCGATTGCTTAGGAAAAATCAACGAAATTTCTTCGCTATTTTTCACAAGAGTAAATAAGAGAAGAATTCAGAAAGCAACCTGGCACGTATCAAGATTAGTGACATTAAGAAAAGGTTAATATTTTTAAAGCAATAAATTCGAAAAATTTAAATATTAAAATAGACGTCTCGATTTGCCAATCTTTTTACAAAAGCAAAAAAGCAGTAATCGTCGACATTTTTCACGAGTGAAAAAAAAAAGATAAAGAACGCATTAGTAAGTAAGAATTTGAATGGCAAAATGAGGCATCGCTATTTATATCTGCTAAAATATTTCAATAAAAAAGGTAGTTCTCGTCAACCTTGGGCAAACTTTTAACGCGCATCTCCTCGTCGTCAATTTCCTTTACAGTCTTTCGTGTAATTTCGACCGTTTACGGCTATTCTACAATGTCATTGTGTTCGATCGTGGTTATTATTCGGAAAAAGGATAAAAAGAAGAAAATTGTTCGTGCGAGGTTGCACGTGCAATTCTCTTCTGTCCACTCGACAACACATCCCGTGACATTTGCATGACGACGCTTACGATCATCTTGCGCCATGGATCTCTTCCAAAGGAACAGCGCTGGAAGAAGCGAAGATCTAGTGCCGCATGAGAAGCCAATCGCGTCAGTGGTCACGTTTCCATCGGGAATACACGAGCGATTTTGCAACGGCTGAATACAGACTTTCAGAGCCCAACGTTTCGGAGGAAACCGCTTTCGTATGGTCTTGCAGGCGGTCGTTAGTCTTCCGAGCGGTTACTTCAGCGTTGTTCAAGGAACATTGTGTAAACGCGAGGATTATTAAGGTTCGTTGCGATCCTGCTGATGCAATCCGGACGATATCGATTATTGATGTTTGAATGGTTTTGGTAATCTTATGCTCAGCATCTGATTGATCCTTCGACGACCATAAGTAAAGTAACGGATAAAAGCAAGTAAACGCAAGACGAAACGAAATTTGGAAAATTGAGAATTTGAAAATTTAAGAGCTTGAAAATTGAGAAATTTGAGAATTCGAGAATTGGAAAAATTGGAATATGTAACTCCCCATTACGTTATGATATTGAATTCTCTCGGAGAATTATTACAGAAGCAAGTCCACGTAACACTAATATCGATTGATAGCTTTTTAAAGCGATTGAAAGGAGAGCATATTTATACCTTCGATTCAATAACAGAGGTTGCAGCTAATTTTCACAAGACTTGTTGCAACGCTTTTCTTATATGTATGTATTATGTATATTGTACGAGTATATATTATCACGATTGCGAAAACAGGCAAATGAGAACAAATGTTGCGTTATGTATTATAGAAACGTATTATCACAGACAGGATTGTGAAAAAATAAAGAATCGTTTTAAGATATTAGAAGGTTGGTTCGATCAAATCATTTTTTAAATAAATTACAGCTATACTCTTCTCAATGAACTTCGAATGCAAACGGATAAAAGGCAGAAAATAAAAACAGAGGAAAATGGTGGGAAAGAGAGGAGATAATTTTGGAGAATAACGTGAATGTAACTCGCGATTGGCACATTCAACGAGTCTAACGAGTTTGCCAAAAGATACGCGCTGCATTGTTACTTCACTAGAGAATACTGGGTAATCGTCGAGCGCGGAGGAAATAATGATTACAATGCTTTCTTGAGCTCTGCGAGTGGTGTGAATGGCTTTGAGACATTAACCTCGAGTCATTTTAGCGTTGAGCAACAATTTCGCGGTTTATACTTGATTTGTTACCACGTAACAGCTGACGAAGCAGAGCGGAAATCCTCGAACCGCGAAAAATATTCTCAACTAAATTCCTGTACACGCATAATTCTTCTTTATTTCTTCAAAACAATTTATATTGTACGTCTTACGATTATTTATGAATAATATCTGCCACGCTTTATTCATCTAAATTGTCTCTTATCTTGTTTCTATGTTCATTCGAGCAACATTTTCTCATTTTATAGCCACGCTGTATTACAAAAGATTTGTTAACTCTTTTTACGCTTTTTAATTATTTGGATGAGCGAGTGAACGATTTAGCAATCATTCTCTCCAGCGCAAAGATTTCCAATAATTCAATCGATTAAATTCTTTTCCCTGAAAATTACATAACTTGGAAACGTTGTTATTTCAGATATGCAAATAACAGTGTTTAAACACGATACTCATTTATCGATCGCATTTACGAGCAAAAATGACAATGATCATAAAACAGGATCAAATAATGCTTCCGACATTTTCTAACTCCTCCAACCATGAGAATCCTTTTTAATTTGACAAAAATCACAAGAACAACAATTTTCTTCCAAATTCTATTGCTCTCGTACGAAGACTGCAATCTACGAGTCGCAGTATCAAATTATCACGTTCCTTTACATCATAGTCTATCGCAATCATTGTTATCAGCAATCAGAACCAATTAATGTCGAATACACAGCAATTAGTATTAATGAATCAATGCCTATTGTAATTCATACAAGCGCCTCGTATCAATTAACATCCAATCAGTACAAACCATTAACGCCACAAAAGTATGAACATTATCAAACCACCCTAACGAACATTCACTCATCTTGTTAAATCGCGCTGTTGCCTCATCAATTATTCTATACAGCAACGTAACAATCGATTTTATTGATGCGATCCAATCAGTTTCTATTTATACGGTTTCACGATATGTTGATACAGATAACCGTATCAATATTTCACGGATAACGAACGAACCGATCGATCGCGGCCAATGACGCGCGTAAGGTCGTCGATTTACCTGGCTAACACGACTTGAAAGTACAAGCTCCTGGTATTTTTCTTGCAAAATCCTGTCGTGCTCGCCGGTACTACTCCGAGACCGCTTGTTCCTGGTTGAAAATCTGGGTAACTGGTATAAGGACGGTCACCCGCAATCGTACCACGTGTTATAAATCGTTCTGTCTCGCTTTTCCTTTTAATCTGTCGCGAGCTTACACATCCGCATGTATTGATACTTGCGTGTATACTACGAATACATTACCATGCAAATGTCTACGACAGTAATCTTAAACGAATCTTTAGATATTCTCTTTACGGTATATCAGTTATTCGTAGCTTCTTCCAGTTTGTAAATCTTTTTAGAAATACTTTTTTTTAGAAATAGAAATTAGTCGTAGAACAGGTATTCTAACGCAATATTCTAAATTAAGTATTGGATTTTTATCGCGTGCATTTTTATGCACATGGGTTTGGAATGGGATTTGGAATGAGATGCGAGAAGAAAGGGAGTTTATCGTAAATAAAGTTTATTTAACAGTTATTTGACACGGCCCTTAAAAGAACTGTTGCTGTTGGAAGAATAAAAACATCGTAGAAAATACTAATCACTTCAATGTTCTACAAGGAAATTAACAATAGTTCTTCAATTAAACACTTTTTATTGTTAGAATAAGTAACAACAGATAATACTGAAAATAATATGTAACAGGATAATATAATATAAGAGAAAAAGGGACGAGAGACTTAAGGTAGCATCGAGTATCTTATTATTCGTTCGTCGAAACAAAAAAATGTTTGATAGACGATAAGGAGTATCACACAGCATTGTATTGTACAATAGCAAGAATGTGGTAGTGTATGGTACACGAATGTGCGTGAAAGTGCGTCGCGATGCCAGTGATAAATGCAATGAGAACACCGTGTGGTCCGAGTTTTCTATAGCCTTACAGCTCGTTCTTTCTTTGATAGTTTCTGTTGCACCTGCGGCTGTTCCATATCGCCGGATCTACGAATCGATTGGGATAACGCGTCGATCCTAATGAACTCACGCTCAATGGTCAGTGTTGGTTCGTTATACATGTACACTATATACTCTGGTTGATTCATAGTAAACTGTAGGTTACTTTGTTTTAGGAGAGAATTAAAATAAGGTTGAACAGTTGTACGATTCTTTTCAATTTCGTTATGGTTTTCTTGGTAGACACGTGTTATTATCTGCACACGTGACGCAAATGCTAGAGATTTAGAGTGATTGCAGGTTGATTTATGCAATGCGTTAAATTGGTAGAAATGCTCGAAACCTATACACATATTTTAATTTAATTTATAAGTTAGCGGCAATATTCTAAAAATATAAATCAACACTAACAGGATTCGTGTTCTATTCTTGGTTAATGACAATAATATTTATCTCTTATAATGTACAAATCATTTAAATTGATAATAAAGTACATACAATTTCATATGGTGAAATATTGCTATTAGCTTGAAATCGTATACTTTAGAAAATTGTTCTTTTATGTTCTCCTTATCTCTCTCCTTTATTTTTAGAATCTATAATCTATAGTCAATATTTTCATATCCTTCATCTTAATTAATGTTCCTCTATTGACAACTAGCCAATATTAAACCAGCAACGATCGCATAGTTTGAGTTACACCAGAATTTTCTTTCGCTCTTATCTTATGGCATTTTTATTTACAAATGGATCATTATTTCAATATCGAATCAGGTGACAGATTTAGTAGCGCTAGTCACATGTACTATCACTACTATTCACCGACAGTACCATCATCATCTCTACACGACATAATATCTCTGCACAATCGCTGGAACAGTGGTCAATGCGATTTAGCGACCGAAGCTTCCGAAAAAATGCAATTAGCAAAAGAGAAGATTCACATTTGCCAATTTCGCGTAACTAATTCGCGTTGACACGGTTTCGCGGACTCCTGACTCATTGCTCTAGTTCAATTTTTCTTCTACAAGTATACACGGTGGATATACTATTACGACACTCATACGTACGAACAGCAGATACTGTTTTATACACAAACGAGCACCGTCAACGAAATCGTTGCCTCGCCGTAAACGTATCCTGTCTATTAAGCAACTTACACAGGGAATAATTTCTATTATGACGCGCGTGCCCCCCTAATCGAGCTGTACTGCCACAGTGAAAGTATAATAAAGGCAATGAAAGTTCATCGTGATAATTGATTACGAAACCAACTGCTTCTGGCTCGATGCGTTACGAATTTGCGTAATTGTCGCGTGAATTTTAGTTCTCAGCGTCGAATGGGAAATTGTTTTCATTTTAATAAAATAGATATTATATTATTAAATAAATATTATTAAATTATATTATTAAATAAATAGATATTATATTATTTTATTTATATCATTATCAATGACCTGGAGATACCGTATCTTTAAATTTATAAATTATTTAATTTATAAATCCGATGACCTAGAGACAATACGTCTTTGGAATATTATTTTAGTTAGAAGTTAAAGATTTGCAGACATTTACCTTGACCAACATATCCGATTCACCTATCGAATGACAGCAGAGTTATCCTTGTACGATTTCGAAAATTTTGACCTTTATTCCAAAATTCTTTCGCATATCGAGCAATGTTCGATACTGAATGAGATATTAAAAAAAAAATTCAACTTAAATTATTATAGATGTAAAAATCTGTTAAATGTGTTATCTGATAAATGTAAAAATCTTTGAACGTTCAATGTTAAAATTATCATATATTTTGTGAGCAAATTAGTGTAAGATTTGTCTATAAGTCATAAGATTTATTTCCACTCGTTTTTCATTATATTTCAAGCTCAATTTCATCCAAGGAATGCTTATCCCCATCCTGTCCTTTCTTCATAAGATCTATTTTACTCGCACAGTCTGTTGAGCTATTAATCTACCTTGCAACTTCCATGTAAATCCAGACATCTGTATATTACTGCTCAAATCAAAAGCCTTGTTTTTGCACGTGTTAAACACATGTGCTCAAGCGGAGTTCGAAGTACCCCACTGTTATTTGAAAATCGAAAGCAATCGAAATTATTAATGACTTACTTGCAAACTTTCCAGACATTATTCTTGTCAGATATGATTACTCTAGCAATCACTATTCTACGAGAGAGTTCTTACCGTATGAAACATTATTCGACAAAAATCATATATATGAGCATTACATTTAAATAATTTAATAATTTTTATTAATTAATAAGTTGCGAAGTTTGCAGCATTGATATACGTAGCATAATATATTACTATATTATTATTATTATTATTATTATTATTATATTATTATAAAGAAAAATCTCTAACAGTTAAATGTTGCCATTCATAACGTCGAAATTCTTTTATAATTGCACGAAAACATAGAAATCAGCTAGAGAATGAGTCCGTTAATCCCCTAAGTACAACGAGTCCAAGGCTACGTTGTCGCAATACAACTTTCAGTGGGCTCTGAGGTCTTCAGCTTAGTAGCTAATTATTGCTAGATATTTGGAGGCTCATTCTTTCGAATAATAGTATACAATTTCACAAACGGCTGTACTCGAAACGTACTGTCTCTATTAAACACGAGATCATTTTCAGAATTTTCTAATTATTGCAGATAAAACAGAAAGAGATTGAATTCGAACATGTAAAAATACAAAAGAAAAGAAAAAATTGTAAAATTGATAAACAATTCTCTATAACAAGCTTTCCATAATATTAAACTTTTAGCTTTTTCTCCACTGCCATACACATACACATAGAACCTTCAAATACTATACATAATTCATATTTATTTGCAACAGTAATAAAAATTAAATTTCTGTATGAATAGAATTTCCCTGTACTACGTAATAACGAAACGATTATTGAAACATCCAACCCTAATCGACTACCACGTTCTCACCTTCTTATATTGTTCCTGTGAATTAGCCCTTTTTGCGCGTATCTGAATCTCATTCTTGTTTCAACAATCAAAAGTCTTGCGATATTTCAAGAAAAATTTGAACGTAAAATTGAGCAGAAATTCACGAGTATCGGTAACAGTTATCTCGTACATTCTTCAAATTTAAGACATTGTTCATTAGCAGGACGACACGATGAGTGAGAAAAACGAAAGTGAACCAAGAAACGTAGCGAGGCTACTGCTATTATTTTAAATACGACAAGGTTCGCGCGCATCGCAGATTAACGGTTTTAGTCAATGCTAACGGTGCATCAAAACTAACCTAATAGACGAGCTTTTTGCAATCGATTCCGCAGCTATTGATTCGCCATTCGAGCATCGGTCATCGCGAACAATTCGGATAGAATTTCGGAATGCAATCCGATGGTCCCGCGGAATGTAATCCAACGTTTAGCGTAGCGAGAGGTTAAATAACGCGTTAGGTAAGTCGATACGCAATGTTCGAACAGTAGACTCACGTGCAGCTCGTGTATACATGTGCACCTTCATTTCGACGGTAAGTTCACTTCCTGAATGGAGACCTACTTTACCAAGTGGCTGACAGATCGGTTCCATGAGCTCGAAACGTATGAAGAAATCGTTTGGTGTTCGTTGAATGTGATTTTTATATCATTATAGATATACGTGCGAGTCTAAATATAGGTTAATGTTATGTTATTGTATTTATAACGAATAATGTCTATATTTGTAGATGGTTAATAACTAGAAAATTTTTAACTACAGCTTGCAAGAGATGTTGGGATTTTTTTAGAAGAAACTTGATGACTTTAGGTTAGTTTAAATAATTTTCTAGAGTTAAATTAATTGAAGGACATCAGGTTTATAAGAGTAGTTGGCACTTGATGCAATTGACGAATTAATAGAAAAGTTGGCAGGAGAACAATGATACATTTGATTATAGAGAACTATATACTTTAATGATTCTAAAGTTTTGGTTGGCATATGTGTACGTAGTTGTATTTGATGCGTAAGCAATGTTAATAATTATCCTTGGCTTGTGTCGTAATTTGGTTAAACTAATAATTAAATTATACATGTATGTAAATATATAGTAAAGTTTTTGTTTCGTTAAATAGAAATCATATCCTCATTAACATAAATTGTTCCATCAATAATACACCAAAGAAATCAATAAAAAAAACCTATAAAAGATTTCTAGAAAGATAGTTAAAATATCTATGCAAATGTGTATGGATCACAAACATAATTATATGAAAATGCTATCAGAACTTTAAAACATCATTCAACTATTCAGATTTACTTTACATAGGATATATGGAATGATATTATCATAAATTTTGTTTATCTTGATCATTTTCAAAACTATACGTCAGAATATCTAACGAAATAAAATATCGTTTTGTATACATAGTGAGTTTGAAAACATGCATTGTAAGCAGCACGTGTTTTTTCAACCATTGATTCTCACGACTGAGCATATTCAATATTACATATACAGAATATTTTTCTTCGTCCCCCTTCTTTCTTTCATTTCCTTATTTGAATAAGATACTCGTGCTCAATTGAATTTTCATGAAAACGACCGAACATTGGATACGTTTCAAGAGCCGACCTTACCCCGATGCTAAAAGCAACAAGGTGCACGAAAGATGGATCAGGACATGAGTATGAAATAAAAAGATACGAAACCCTCAAATTCTCATTCATGGCGCCGCAGAGACGACTGGGTATCTGATGACCAAACTATTTATGTGACGATAACAACGAACTCTCATAAAGCAAAGGAGCTTTAATTAAATTTCCTACCTACCTGTTAAGAAATAATCAGCCTCATAAAAAAAATATTTCCACGAATGATATTATTCTATAGCCTATATAATGATCAGGGTCATCTTGCACAATTCTACTAACATTACGAAACTAACGAAAGAAGCCAGAAGAAGTTCCAAATTACAACTATTAATAAGTATCCTTGTATGACATTAACATTGTTTGGTAATAACGCTAACGAAATTTCACAAGTCAGATTGGCAAATTATAAATTCATTATTCCATTTGATGAAAAATGATCAGATTGTAAAAAAGATGTCTACAATAATTTCTAACCTGTCAATCTACTAATACATATTATGTATTGTAATTGATAAATTATTATGCAAGAAGAGATCCTGATCTCGACATTATCCGTCGATATTATCGCGCATCGACTTACTTCGATTACTTCGACCGAGCAGTCAAGTTTCCCCTTACAAAATATTGACGTCAAATCGATAAAACTGCAACACCTGCATAGACTTAAAAACGAGCAATTGATAGGCTCACCTGGATGTCTTAAGGATTCTCCATCTCTCTTTGTTCGCAGTTACTCTTCCAATCTTGCCGCAACTATGTAGATCCACCAACAGAACGTATCAGCATTTCTTTCGAGACTCGTCGTTTCTCACTACTAAATCACCACTGTGGTTCTTTCAGACACACTCCTCGTGCACTTTGAGTTATTCTATCTCGTACCAAGTGACAAACATCCGCTTAACCTTACTTTGATAATATATTACATCAACGATCAAACTTGATCACTCAATGTCACTCAGTCTCCAATTAAATTCAAACCAATTACCACTTACTTTCTTCAAATTCATACATGCAATTTATTAGAAATATTAATAATTTGTGCGCGGATAAGATGTTGTCATTGCGCAGAATCGTACCGGCAGTTTACGCGGTCTTTTATTTCCCGCGCGTTGAATCGATCGTCGTGAATGCGACCATCGATCGATGTTGCGAATCTTTGAGGACAATCGATCGATAAAAAACGAGATCACCAGTCTCTCTCTCTCTCTCTCTCTCGCTCTCTCTTTCTCTCTTTCTCTCTATCTATCTGTCTATCTATCTGTCTTTTTCGTGTTCTGATCCTGAACGATGTATTCTCACGTGTGGCGTGTCTTTCCGTTCGTTCTTCTTGTCACGTTGGGAATCGCCGCGTTCACCACCGACAACGATCGATCGATCGATCACGATCGACACCGTTCTCCGTTGACGATCCCGACGTACCACGATCTCACCGTGAGCAGCGAGCCTTCGCGACTGCGGCCGCTATTTCGTATCTACTCGCTGTGAGCGAACGATCACCGGTGAATGCGCGCGCGCGCCTGTGTATAGTAAGTGCCTTGCTAACTGGCCGGAATTCTGCCTTGCCAGCTGACCATAGCTATCCCTGCCATCTCTTAGAAGGGACTTCGTATAGCAGAGCATTGTATCGTGGATTTGTTAAAAAAGTAAATCGTCAATTTTAAGATAAGAATTAATTCTAAAAGTACAGCATTTATTAAGATGAAGATGTTATACTTGCTGCATAAAATGACACATATTTCTTAACTAGTCATAATAGAAAATACGACCATTTTTGAATATAGAAGGTATTTGTACAGCGTTCAAATATATAAAGTTTGATATCATTTGATAGTACATAATATTCTTTCAAATGACTAAAAAAGATTTAATACCATGAAAATGAAAGAGCTGATAAAATAAATATTTCTTTGGAAAATGAGGATATGAGGTATGAGGTATTAGTATGGAATGCTGAAAGAAAGAAATTCTTATCTGTTAAGTGATTGAGCAATTGGTAATTTCTTACTTTAAGCTTTCTATCTGATAACGACTTGCTGAAAGATTTACTTTTCTTCGTTTTCATAATTTCCTTAATTTTCTATTTCTTTCATTTCGCTTGTCCCAAGTTCTAACATTCAACTCTTCACGTACAATTCTGACTTCATAATCTCCGTAGTATTATTAATACTATATAGTATTAGATTAAATCTAATATCACTCACAATATCTTTATCGTCTTTCACGTCGACATAGAATCCTTGTTTTTAAGCGTTGCATGTCTTAAGCCTTGTATCAATTAACGAAATTCGTTTCCAACTTGCGGTCAGTTAACAAGGCACTACTGCATACAACATCCTGCATACATAAAACGATAATAAATGATCGTTCACGCACACATTGATCACTAAGTGGACTAGTTGGGATAACGTGGAGGGAAGGAATGAAGGTTCCAGTCTCGCGATGGGTGGTAAACGACAGATAAGATGCATCCTCGTCTTTTTTCCTTTTTTCGATTCTTGTCTGAATAATACGGATCCTTAGGTGGCACAGAATCGTACGTGTCCTTAGTGGCTTCTATTTTGTGTCGCTTGGACGCTGCACCGCAGGGAAGAACGAGTTTTATAGCAGGTGGAAAATCTGTGTCCATCGTCGATTTATGTCGAAGATGAGGATGAAAATAAGAGGGACAAGACGCGTTATTTATGGCCGTCTGGTCGGAAAAACATACGAGGAAAACGGACTGATTACATAAAACCAGAAAAGAGGGATACATAAACGTCATTATGGGCATAAATATGCAACTTGTAGATGCTTCAGGATATTATGCGTTTGAGTGTAACGAATAAACGCGATTGAGTTTGTGTGTTTATGACACGTTTCCTTTTACAGTCAGAGATACACGCTAGATAGTGGATAATGATGGAATTTAATCCATATTGATATTCATGTTTATATTCAAGGAAAAGGAGATTTTAATTAGAGGATCGGATAAGCGAGATTCAAGGATAACGTGTTTTATATTTTACTGATGGCCAATTCATTTATGATAATTGATCGATTTTCAAGATTAAAATGTATGAAATGTTTGTGACGTTAAACGGGAGATGTATGACTAAGATTCGAGTATGTTAAGATCGTTTCCTATTACGCATTCAAGGTGTCTCTATCGACAAAAGGATAATATCGAAGGTAAGTATCGCGTAAGACAATAAAAGCTCGAATACGTTTCGTTATATTTTATATAAAAGCTTTCACGGTATATAAACGAAATGCCAGATTTTCACTTGATATAAAATCGAAATAATTTTCTATTATCTCACAGTAATATATCCAGAAAGTATGTATTATTGCAAAAAAAATTGTACAAAATTTCAATGAAGATAATTTATTAACTTTTATAAGTCGATAGATTGTTTATATTTATTTTCAGAAGAAAACAACGCAGCTTGCGTTTCGCTTATGTTACACATCGATTGAATATGAAAACTAAATACAAATAGAAGAAAAATGTATTTGCAAAGCATTTTGAGCCGATAACGCGTTGAAAGAGTGTTACCGTAGCAATCGAGGTGACACAAAAACGATGTAAATATGCACACGACAAAACAGGGAATAAGAAATGTGGTAATCGTTTCACTTTTGAAACTTCATCGAGTCTGTTGCAAGACAACGTTGGTAAACGATCTCGTATTTCATAACCAGCCGATCTGATTTTCCCCATTATGCGTAAGCTTCTTTCTTACGATAGCTCCTCTTCCTGTCGTTTCTTTGATAACAATGAAGCCTAATTCGCGGCACCTTCGGCCCTTATTTCCGCTCTCACGTTCATTCTAAATGGAATCAACGATCTTTTCATCTAGTCACCTCCTCGCTAGTTTGCTGCTCGTTTAGACAATTGACTTGAGAAAGGATACTGCAGCTGGTTTTGACGTCTAGCGATTATTTTCTAGTAAGTTTAATAATTGACTCCGATTTTTATACGAGATATATAGGAAATATTAAGTTCACAGAGAGTTCATCGATATTATTAATAGAAATTAGTTTATACGTTAATTTTCCTAACGCTCGAATCGCAAGTTACCTTGTTTATTCAACTCTTCCTATCAAAAGTTAATTTTTCCGAGAAAATTTGTCGTTCCAACATTTCGTGGTGAATTACATAAGCGCGCAAATAATCGGTGAAAGGGATTCCTATTCTGTTGACAACAAAAGTCTCGTCGAGACAGTTAATTATGTCAATCTTTCCGATTGTGAAAGTATCTACGTCTATGTAATCAGGAAGATCTCAATGCGCGAGAAATCCATTCTGACAACTGATATATTCCAAGTATTCGGGAATTTCAATACTCGGATAAAGACTGTAATCTTTATGCAAGTGCCTTAAAAATTGCTACGGCGAAATATCGTATTAACATTTTACGGTAAACAAAACCTACTTACCGATGCAGAAATTCAAGACCATATCGAAATTTTAGTTATAATTGTATCTCATTACAGTGCTAATAAAATTTCAAATATTTTATATAGTACACAGCGCACGTTCAGAGTTTCTACAAGTATCCAAACCTCTTTCGTGAGTCATTGTTCGTACACTATACAATTCAACCTTAAAACCATTTCTCCAGAACTTCATCGAAATTCCTCCACTTGCAAGGCAGTCCCGTGGAGCGTATTTTTATTTGTATGCGGCATTGTGATGCGAGGAAAGTTCAATTTATTGGCCAAAAATAGCTGACACACTCGGGTTCCTTACACGAGCCACAATGCCCGATACACGTATCTAATTAAGATGCGCATAGCAGTGAGATACGCCCACGCTCGAGGCCTATCTCGCCTCTATAAACGCCCTATGTATTCCGAGCATCCAACGATCGCGACCTTGAAGAATACTAACGACCCATCCAACAACACGTACACCAGCTGCAATTCTTCCGGCAGTTGGCTGTTGTGTCGGCGTCATCGTTCCATACAATTTCTACGATATAATCGGTTTATAAAGCGAACAAGCGAAAAGCCGACACGTTTCTGTAAATATCATCTGATTTCGCAATGGCCAGCCAACATTTCGAGCGTGAAAGTTCTGATACCGCGACCAGCCGGAAAAGAAATGACTATGGATATCGTGCGAATTAACTGGGTGGTTCGGTGCAAAGGAACACGTTTAATCGAGTTGAATAACGTTGAATAACGACGTTACGTGATCCTCAGACTGTTTTTCGTTTCCCTTTTTCCTACTGTGTCTTTGGAGCTTGGTGCAGCATCTTATGCTTTTGTGGGATACTTCGCGTTTCAAGATATACGAGGCTTTGCGTTGAATTTCTTGTAATTTATGACGTTTACGAAGGATATAAAACGATACAAATCTATCGTCGAGAATAGATCGGGTATTAATTAATTGTAATTTGCTACAGTTCGTGTTTAATTCAATTTTGAACAACTTTTATCGCGTACAATTAGAAATTGAGAACAACGAGCAAGCGAAATTTTCTCTTGTAATTTGTCCGGAAATATTAACTTATTAAAGATCGTGGTATTTTCAATGAACCGTTCTTATTCAATATGAGTGTAATCCATAATTCATTTTATAAGATCATTATTAAAATATCATTTGAAACAAGGTTACTTGTTAGCATAATCTATAAAGTTGCATATAACAATGTTCTCAAGATATAGCGTTCGTTTGAAATCAAAGGATTATATAAAAGCCTATTACAAAGACCAATATCTATTATCCAATCAATCACTATATAATCACTATATAGATTTTCGATTAAATACTTCAATTAATTCTTTTTCCTGTGCGATTCAGTGTCAAGAAATTGTCGGTTTATTTAAATTTTTGATAATTTCGAAAGATATACGATCAAGCCAAGTACATGTGCATGTATATCGAAGAACGTGCTAAATACACGAAACATTGCATCTTACTCTTCTTCCGCGATTTCATCACGTACCTATGCGAAAGCTTGTAATACCGCGTCATCAATTACTATCGAAGAAAAATTATCGAACGAAAAACGGTCATTAAACTGAAATTATATCTCCTATGAACATCAAATATTTCATCTTGTCTTTCACTCGTATATGACAGTAATCAGTAATAACCGCGAAGACGTTACTTGAAAAGCTGTATTACCAGATTAACAGCATACCTAACAGCAGTCACAAAAAGGAACACTGCTTAGCAAGAGACCTGCACGCTATTAGAGATCCAGCATGGAATCTCACGTCGAAGTAAAATATTTCATATTGTTCCTCTTCTTCGTCTTTATTACATTAACGATTTGTTCTAATATTTACGAGGAAACGGATCGTTTATGGAAGGCACGTTAATTTTATCTTGTGAAATATTTCTTATTCGTCTACGGTTCCGTCGTTATTGGATTAGTTTGGAGAAGAAAAAATTATGCAGCAAAAAAATTTGAGGATTAAGGACTTAACAAAGAAATATCTCAGGTTGCTCCTTTTCCTTCGTTTCATTATTACTGAATTAAAAATTCGCTTAAGATCCGCAAGGAAGTATTTGCTGTTTCGTAGAATAGTATGGAAGAACAGATTATTCAATAACAAAGAAGATACACGAAATAAAATGTATAAGAAGATACATACAATACAATAAAAATATATTCGACGTTTCTCCTCTTGTTTGTCGTTATAATAAAAATTATTCGGTAAAAAAATTCGCAGAGTATCGACGACACAACGAAGAAATCTTCTTTCGTGATACCATCACCTAAACATTGGCAACCGGACCGGCTGCGGTGCTAGTTCAAGAAGTTAGCTGGCCACTGGAAGAGAAATGACCAGTCGGTGAAACGAGGCAAGGGTGAAGGTCACATTAGTCACGAGCAGCCGCGTCTCAGCACGATACACCATCAGGCAGGTTATTCACAGGCATATGTTTCAGGCTTTTAAACAAAGACGATCGCGTTGCTGATGGAGACAATTTAACTATACTCGATCTTATCCATGGAATCGGCAATGATCTGATTATGTCCTGGCGTGGGACGGGATTTCGTTGCCACGTTTCGAAAGGAGTCTTCCACTTCACTTCGTGTGGCTTTGTGAAAGTGAATTCGGCCCTTTTGCCGAGCAACCGGTGTGAAATAAGGCCGGGCCGGTTTAATGCTAATATGTATATATTATGCGAAATGCATTAGCAATTTGGCAGAGAATGTATCAAGAAAGTGTACGTTTAAACGTAAAAATTGAAATTGGTGTATACACTTACTATACGTATGTACTGGTTTACAATTCTTATTGCTTAAGATCATAAATGTAAATGTTATAATTTCTTAAGATAATTTTTGCCGTTATCAAACAACCCACGAGATAAATAGCAATTTACGATTAACGAGAATTAACAATTGATTTATAGTTAAATATATATATAGTTTGTAGTTGAAATAATTTATAGTTTGCCAAATATTCAGAATAACGAAAGACACCTGTTTAATCGCAAAATCAAATGGAAAGATAATATTGAATTTTAAAATTACTCTTCCGCAAAATACGACTTATCATATTTTTCACGTATGGTTTTCGATTAATAACATTTCGAGAACATCTCTGAATGTGCTTGAAATTTCGTTTTTCTTGATGAGTAACAGTGACGCGAAAGCGCCGCATCTTTTGCCAGACTATCGATGTAATCCGAAGGAACCGGTTGCGCGAGCATCGGTAAGAGAGTGCATTCGCGGCCTTGAAATCGAATGTTATCATAAATGCAGTCTTCTAACATCATCGCTTGAGCGTGCTTCTCACGCTACAACGTTCAATGACGCGCAAGTATGCAGACGACGATCCTCGACGTGGCTTTCGTAATAAATTGAAAGTCTATGATCGATTAGGCACTCGCTGCACGAGGTAACTCGATTAATGTCACCTTTTAATCGGTTTCACCTTGTCGCATAGGTGTTACCTCATATAATTTGGAGACAAGCGTTAGACCTTACTTTTATCATCGAGTATGGCTCGACTGGATCTTGTCTTTGCGAAGCACGTACTAATCGAAGAGTTCTATAATTAAATAATACATATGCAAGACGCTTTTATAGTGGCGTAACACGTTTCATATTCTTTTGCTTTTTCCGTAGAACTTCTTGCAGGTTGATGGAATGTAAGAATGTGTTAATATGCAATAAGCTTATGTATAAGGGTTAAGTGACTCTGGAAAAGGAAAATGGTTAATATTGAATACTTATTGGTATTTAAGTGGAAATATAAATCATAATGTAACATCAAATGTTAGTGTAAATTGTTAATGTAAAGATATGTAATGACGCTTTAGAAAGTAAGTTCAAAATTGCAGTAGACCTAAGCCTGGAAACTGTATTTAACAGTTATTTCTTCTTTCGCATACAAAAACAGTAAGAACAAAAAATAGCGAAATGGAAAGATTAATAAATTAGTAGTATTAGTAGAAAGATAATTGTTACATCGGCTACTTATGAATACTTGATAATCCTTATCTATCCTTTCTCTTTATCTATACCATCTACTTTATTTATAGTTTGATACGTAAAATTTAGTTTTAATTCCAACCGCTACTGATATTCTAATCTTATTCTTTGCTGCATCGGTAACGTTGGGAATGACATTAAAATAACCATTAGAATAAAATGCATATCAGGTGAGCATACTTGTATAGCATTTTCTACTTTATCAACTGTAACTAAGACAACAATATATTACCATCGGATATAAATTTTCCAAAATTCATTTCCATATCGGTCGATCTAAATTTCCTCTTCCTGAAATTATAAAGCACGTTCAATTTTTGTTCACTATCTATATAAGTCATCTTTATTTTTTAATATCACTGTTATACGTTATGACATCATTTATCAAACCAAAAAATAATTGAACACGTGAAAACCATCGCTTACCAGATTCCATAAAGGTAGTTCCACTAATTTAATACAGTTTGTCTTTATCTCACAATACTATACTGATGCTTTGAGTAATCGAAGTAAGGTTAAAAAAATAATTATATAAGTCTATCTATCTACCATCACCATTATCATCTACTAAACATCTGACTAACTTTTCACTCAAGGAAGATTCTGTAGACTAAACAATGAACCTATTACGCATAAGTTACGCACGTTCGCGTTTATATTTCAGCATCGAACGGTATTAAGGAACCATGACGAAGTAAAACGAGTATGAATGAAAATTTCGACGGGCGTATAATAAAGTGGTTTTCGCTTCTCGAAGTTCCGACGAGGGGTCGTCCCGTGCATAATTCTGGACACGGACCTCGTGTAAAACACGCGTGTGCACAAAGGCTGCCATGTTCAAGTGACACAACAGAAAAACCGATTACACGGACGAGAGAGAAAGTGAGAGAGTTGATTTCCCCCGAAAAATAAGGAGGAGGAAAATGAGCTAGAAGGCGAGAGGAGTCGCGTCGCCGCAGCTGCCCGTGGCGAATCCGTTTTTAGCCCCGCGTTGGGGTTGCAGGAATCCCCTGGATCTAGCGCAGTCCATCATCCTCGTCGACGACTTGTCAACTCCATTAAGTTATGAGCAGGCATGTGCGAATATTTCGACAGTTTTCATCTTCTCCGTCCTCGAACTCGGAATTCGATTCGCTGTTTGCACGCCAACGAATTGATGTCTTGAGCGGCTGAAATGAGGTTAGAAAAACGTATAGAGTTATTATCTGCTGAAATCAGGTAAGAGAGATAAACATATAGAGTTGTTATTATTAGTTAATATATTGGCACACTATTTTTAGAGTTTTTGATATATATCTGTGATAACTTGAAAAATACGCGTGTTAACAATAGTTTGTTTATATTTAAATAGAAAATAGAAAATTTGTGAGAAGACGAGAGGGTGATCAGATTAAAAGTAACTTTTGTTCTAACTATCACACCAGAATCCTTGTGTACAATAATTTACCAACTAATAATATTAGCAAACTGACAAGTTATAGGTTATAAATTATAGACTTCTTCTTTGAAGTTTTATAAGTTTTTTGTTATATAATTCTTGCAAAATTTCGTTAACTTTATTACTAGATTCGTTAATCTTACGCAAGAATGTTTATCAAATGATAAATACCTTGCAAGTTATAACTTGTAAAATTTCATTAAAGTCATTAGTTCGATCGTGCAAAAGGAACCAAGTATCCAAATACCTAAAAACCAAGTACCAAATCTATCATATCCAATCTAATTGGAGAATTCAAAATTCGGTACCAAAGGCCAAGGAACTAGCCAAAAGATTTCAATTTTCCAATCTGCGGACAAACAACTGAACAGAGAACAAATAAGGGGGGACAAAAAACAAAGACATATCAAAAAACGGGGGAAAAAGGGCGAAAGGGGGAGTCTTCCCCCATTCTATAACGTGGAGTGCACGGTAAAGGAAGGGAGTAAATATCATTACGTGGCTGCGGCGCGATTCGATTAAAACGCTATTCACGTGTATCTAGCCGAGGTCCGCATAAACCTCGAATATAAACTGGCCGATAGTAAAGCGGCGTAACGTAATTCTGGCCGGGCTGAAAAGCGGCGGGGTGTTCGTACAAAAGGAGAAGGGCTGCTGCTGCTGCGGTGGTGGGCCAGAACGTGACGCAGCGTGACTCGTTTACTCGCTACGCTGGCACAATGCGTTCGTCAGTGGCGTAACATACCATGTACATATATACAGGGTGTTTCAGAACTACTAGTCCATTATGTGAGGGCTGATAAGAGCAGTTGTAAATAACATTTTTTGCCTGATAAACATATATATATATACATACAACGTGGTTTTAAGTTTTAATAACGAAGTTTCAAGAGCGCAGGTTTTGAGCATTTGCCAATGAGCAATCCACTTTATAACTTTATGGATCGTTTTCAGTGTTTCAGTGAAATCTGAAATAGGAAATTGTGTATGTATTGTTTCATATGTAAAGTATGCTGTTCCCTATTTTGTCCCTTAAATATCGGTAAAATTTATAGTTTTGCAGTATTTCATATCAAATATTCGTGAATTGACAATTTTAACACTGCTGGAAACCTTTTAACTACTTACTACTCTACTTTGTGGCGGCACTCAACAGCAAATACCACCACTGGACACTAACTAGAGTCGAACGACGGCAGCGTAGTGGTTAGCGCCTTAGATTACGAACGTTCGGAACCCGGGTTCAAATCCCGGCGACGGAGTCTCTGATTTTTCTTCTATCACGGACAACACTATTTACACCTTAACTTTCTATTCTCTCATCACATTTGGAAAAGTACTGTAACAAAATGCAAGAACAGAATATTCTTATTCTTCGTATATCATCAAACAATAATCTGTTTCTTACTTCACACTTAACAACTGCTCATTCCAAACAGGTCAAGCTCGTTACCAAACGTATCAACTCGTATCCATAACGCGCGTGTATAGCTGTGTTCCTAAGAAAGTAAAGCAATATCAATTGCATATTCCTTAGACAAAAATATTCCTATATTCTCAATCCTTACCATCACCAATCTAATTGACCTATAATTCTGAGACACCGCATATATATACGAAGACACGTGCACACAGGGATCGGGCATTGTGGCAACTATCCAACGAGAACGGTAGCTGGTGCAAGATGCATTCGTAGTCGGTCCCGTATTCATCTTGCGCGTTGCACTCGGCCGAATCCTCGTCTGGCGAGCGCGGTAACCGCGCGTGTATTCAGTTTTCTACCAGGCATTAACGCGCCGGGCCTCCGTGCTCCCATGAAACTGATTGATTACGCGCGCTCTCCGCTCCATCGCCGCGCCGATACCGCGCGCTCGTTTCATGCGCGCCGCTGAAAGAGAAGCCGATGGATGCCTTTTCAAGCGCGCGCGATCTTGCCCACTTTTACCAACCTCCTCCTCTCACCATTCAGATTCCCTTTCTCTTTCCTACTCTTGTCTTTGATGTTTAATACACTGCCGCCAAGCTGCCCTCTTTCGACATTACGCATCTACTTACTACTTTGTTGCGATTCTCTCGCGGAACGTTTCTCGTTTCACGCTATTTGTTGCACTAGATATTGCGAGGTTACCGTCAGATGTTTATAGGCTAGGAATTTATGAGAGTTCCACTGGACAAATTGAATTCGAAACTTTGTTCAAAACGTTAGAAACGTGGCTTAATATTAGTCTTTCCCCTCGTGATTTCTTACCATAACTTTCTATATTCTTTTGGAAGGATAGCTAACTTTTGGAAAAACAGCAGCTTCTTGCACAATGATACAGAATAGTCGTGTAATTTGTTCCTTCGTTTGTTTTATTGCAAAGTTTGTTAATGTATGAAAATATTATACCTGTGCAAGAGGACTCAATTAATCATGGTAATCAAAATTTAATGAATATATTCAATTTGGAAATAACATTACTTTGAAAAATATCATATAAGTTGATCTATAATCGAATAAACACTTGTGCGCACTGAAATACGAACATTTCAGAGATATGGACACTTTTTTGATTCTTAAAAACTTCCCACTGTCGTGCCATAATATATTTTCGTGCAGAGTGCAGCAAATGCTCGAAACGGGTCGTTGATTTTCTGCGATCGTGCTATGGGCGGTAAATAAATAAGACGCGAATATTGTCAACTCCCGTGGTACATATTTCATAAGGGCAGGGACGAGCAAGTCCTGAATTTCTGATTATATTAACGTAACCAGAATCAATTCTTTGCGATGCCCGTTACCCCTCGGTCGACTGTATTATACGATTACAATTAGTAGCACCCCCTGCGTATTCCCTGATTACATCAGAAACGAACCTCCAGAGGCTGCACAATTGGGTAGTTATCGATATTGGGGTACAGGATGTTTTGTTCGCGGGGAGTTAAACGTTATGACTTTTTCCTCGTTACGCCAACTTGCGTGATCTAGGATATTTTAGCGACGTACTGGCAAAGAAGGAATCAAAGCTGAAAATTTGATAACGTGCATATGTATACATAGTTGAACATTTATTACTCGGAAACCTCTATAAGGTAACAATTTTGTTCAAATTAATTCATTTCGCTAAAATTAAATAAAAGTTACTTTAACTCGAGTCATAGGTCCAGATACATTATTTTACATCCGTACCTCCAGTTTGGAATAGCCAGGTCTCTACACGCTGCTGCCCCTGCGACTAGAAGTGCACCTATAGCTATGTGTCACAGCATGTGAGAAACCAATTATTCTTCCAACCGTTGGGATTGTCTCAAATAAAATAAGACGTTGCAAGCCGTATTCCTACCTCGTCGCTGTTCGACTACGTGTACATTCATGGAAGGTAACCGTTTTTCATTAGTCGAATGAATAACTGTCGTTATCTAGATATACTTAAGATAAATACATTAAAATAAATTTATATAATATAATACATAAAATAAATTTATTACTGTGACCTGTCGACGTTCTGTTGATACCGATACGTCACATTACAAAGTAAGTAATTCCAACCCAGAAAATCACCTTATAAACGCCAGACAGCTAATAAAACTGCACTAACCGCAGGACCCTCTTACGCTGACAATTTGCTAAAAAATGCCATCTCACTCAGCTGCGCAGGTAAGTAAACAACTAACCGGAAAAATCCCCAAATACCAATAGAGAAGAATAGCCGGGGAAATAGCAAACTGGAGTAGAGGATATAATTTATGGACAATCGCAGGATCGACTCGATGTTATTTCTCTGCGGAAACAGCGACGACATCTTCATTCAAGGAGCCACTAGCTTCGAGAGAGCTATGGTGCCGATTCATCGTGTGCACAATTCGTCTCGTTCCTATTCACTCGCACGAAAAACGGAGTCAATGGGCCGTCGTCCTTGTGTTCGTTCCAGCTCCAGGCTTATTATTATGGCCCGAATTATTTCGGCAATAGCGGCCAGTAGCTACAGGTGCACCCGTTCATGGATACGTCGTTCGGGACACATTCAGCGACATTCGGTCATTGAGAAGAGAAGTTTTTGCCGATGACGAATCGTAGGAAGCGACCGATCCTCTGGGGAGGAAGCGTAAAAAGGATCTGCCGGCATTCAACGATCCGTTCGTCCAGAACGGCCGACTCCCATCGATGGAAAGCATCCTGGTTCTCCTTTTACATCGAATAATCGAGCAACGGTGTAATTGTGAAGTTGGAAGCACGCTGTTCACCGACAATGTGCACATTTGTCAGGAGAACAGTATCGATGAGCACTTCATTTCTCGAGATCGTGGAAAGTCCTCGAAAGCACACGCCCAGATTATTCCAGCTGTGATTTGGAAAGTCTTGTATGGTGTTTTGGATTTATTTGAGTTTTGTATAATTCATATGTTGGTATCTTTGTTGTGTATTCCTGGAATTTAGAAATGTTTCTTTGTTAGAAATTGGGTATTAAGTTACTGGTGAATGATGGTTATTGGATGAATCTGAGGATGTAAGTTATGGTTCATGTTGTAAAAATATGTACGTTAGTAACAATTAGCCGTTTGCTTCTTTTCGACAGTAAACCTAGGGATATCATGAAAAATCTTAAAATTGAATATCAACTATGAATGGACAATGAAATTGAAATATGTAGCTACAAGAAGTCTGACATCTCGGATAGTTCTATTCATGAAAATGGCCTCGTAGATATTTGCCCATTTTCCAACTGCTTCTTTGTGGTTCCTAGCTTTCAATGAAAACTTCCTCTACTGCGCCTTAATTTGTGTTACCAGTGATCCTGGCATCGTCATCAACCCTTGTAGACCTGCACGTTCACCGTGTGGTCATCCGTTATGGTTACCGGGCAAGTCACTGAAATCTTTGTCCGGAACGATCCGAACGCCGATGCAACGAACGTTAATGAGTATTGATGTCCTCGCAATCGATCGACCGCCGCGATACCGCTTAGCGGAACTCGCATCACGCGGAAAACTTCCACGTAGCCGTATAATACGGTCCATATCGATGATTGAACCATTGATATAGTTATCGATACGAGACATTTGGGATTATTTTTAAAAGCAGATGCGTTTTGAAAATGTTAAAAAATCGACTGAAGGCTCGTTGAACATATTCAAATTTCTTTTGGAACATGTTAAAGAGTAATAACAGTTTTTCCGAGATGAGTTCTTGAAGTTGTGTAAATTGTGAAATGTTTGACATGGACATAAATGTTAATCGAACATCTCAAAGCTTGTAGATCAAATCAAAAGGTGTAATACATGACTACATACATATATATATAAATATAAATGTTTGCTAGCATATATTTTGCAAACAGTGTTCATGAACTATTCGTGAACGTCGACAAGACACGTCTTTAAAAAGAGCATATACCAGTGAACCATCAAGGTGATGCAAATTCGTGCAAACTGCGAAGACTAAAGGGTACCTGCACGCGATTCTACCCTCTTGATCGCAATCTTTCGGCAATCCCTCGCTAGTCGTTGGTTGTAGCGTGGATCAGCGCGCAAAGGTAGCGCACAAGATGACGTGCGGCAAACATCAAAGCGTTCGACATCTTTTTAAGGCCGCCACCGCCTTAGAACTCGTTGAACTGGCTCCTCCTTTCTCTCTTCCCTTCGTGATTCCACTGTATTCGTCTATCTTCATCGCGTATCGTTTCTCTGCCGTTCTCCTCATCGAACTGACTCGTGAAGGATCTCGACGATGCTGCCGTGTGCGTATATGTTTTTTTCTTTCTGTCTTTCCTTCTGCGTTTCGTTCTTTTTCTTGGTCTTGTTAGGTGTTCAGTGTTCTTTCTCCTAGTTGATGAACTTGGCCTGGATAAGGATATACGCAGCTATGTATTTCGTATGCATAACCGCGCAGACGTTCGACTGATTGTGAGTAATGAGGGGAAGGGAGTATACGAAAGCGAATGGTGATCGTCTTTTACCTTGATTTCTACCGTTTCTTTGCCGCGGTTTCCACTTTCGTCGATACGAATCTTGTTTTAAACGATTTTATTCTCTTGACTCATAGCATCGAGCTGCAGTTATGGTACGATGATTAATAGCGGAAAATTATATTTGTAGTTTCAAGTTTCATTAAAACGTGGTATTTTCTTGTATAACTCCTCTTTCCTTATATCTCTATTATCCTTCACAATATTTACGCAAGCATTCGATCAATCATTTATTTTATCACGCGTGTCAATTGCATCTAAAATTAAAATAAGTTTCATTAAATTTTTCTCAGCGGAAAACCTTCAAATCGAAGGACTGTGTAATGAACTTATTGTTTTAATTCTTTGCAAGTGTAAATAGTAATATCTACGATTATAGAATAAAATTAACTTCTAAACAGTAATGCTCCTGATCGATTCATATACAATAATTAATATGATATTTTCTCAAAAAAAAAAAAAAAAAAACGTAACAATACAAAAATCTATCTTCATGAAAGCGTTCGTGTTACAGGAAACCTTTATGCCGTTACAAGGTCTAACCTGACGCACGCAAACAAGCAGCAGAAAATGGTCCTGCCAGGCTTACCCGGTAAAACGGCGCTGACAATTTTGGGAAAAATTCCGGACAACGATTCAGGTTCGGTCTTGACACCTTTTGTCAACGGAGGATCATCTTCGATGGCGTGTCCTTTAAAATCAGATAACGAGTCCAGAGTAGCGCTGGCATCGCGGTAGGCAACTTGATATTGTTCGGTCAGGCAGGTTAGACTCTGTAGAATCGTAGAAAAGAGATTAAGGGTATCCAAATATCCAAGTCCTGGTTAATAACGAGGCTAAGCAGCAAGCAGCGAGTATCGTTCTAAAGTCTTGGCCTATTTTACAGCTACGTCTGTATCGCTGGCACCGTTTATCGCCACTGGTCGTCCTAACCTCTACAAAAGACGCCTCGTATCCTGGCACCTTGCACTTCTCAGCCATCCTCGTTTTTCACGGATTCATTACACTTGACGGAAGATTTATTATTTAAAAAGGATTACCGCTAATTCGACAGATACTTGGCTCTCCAACAAGAACAGAAGGCTTCCTAGGGAAGATAAGAAATAAGCGATTATCCTTTTGGGTTTTAACCAAAAATTGAAAGATGCTAACGTTGCATGAGATTTTTGAGTTTGTGGAATGAAGAACCGTTGGAAGTTTTGCATGGTAAAGTTTGAGAATTAAGTTGTTTGTTTCATGAATATTTAGTTAGGAATATTATTCCTTGATCTGTCAAAAGTAATTGACTTTACATTATCGCTAGTTTAAGAAATAAAAATAATGTAGACGCGAAATCTCAACAACATCTTTCATCACTCATGTCATGACTCATTATCTCTTTGTCAACCGTATATCTTTCGTTTTTCTGCGCACGAATGAAACAAGTTTCAACGATATTCGTGCTTCTTACGATTTCACTTTCAATCTTATATTATTTTTTTCCTTTAATCCTCGTGTTCGCGATAAGATTGCACCCTTCTTATTTTGCTATTCTTTATCTGGCCCGCTTAAAAAAAAAAAAAAAAAATCGTTCAAACTCGATAGAGGACGAATACGTACACGAGGGGGAATGTTAGAAATTCCTGGTCGTATAGTGTAACGCTCCGTTGACACGATGATGGATCGTCCACCTTGACCGGACAGGTAGTCGTACATTCACACTAGCGCGCTGAAAGTGTATAATCGTGGCGGCACGCAGATACCTTTACAAGGGTCAACAACTCCATCAAAACGTGAAAATCATCTGATACGATGTTCGACCCGGTTGCTGGCAAACTTGCCATGCGATGAACCTTAACACATTCACGAAATCCAGTGTTACATGATCGTTCTCAATAAACAATAGACGTACATATGCATATGTATATATTTAATTATGAATACACATATGTGTATATTCATAATTATATAAATATTGTAAATATAAATATTCTACACTTCATGAATGTAAATATTCTTTTATATAAGTACATCTAAATAACGTTTATTATTTCCTCTCTTCTGTTATATAAATTATTATCATAATAATAGTAGATTCCATCTTTCAAGGAATATTCTTGGAATAAATGTATACATACAATATCTATCCGTACATTTAAACAAGATCTAAAGAGATATTGTTATCTTTATCATCATAAAATTATACTAAGTCATGCTGTATTACTTAACGTTTATTTTTATCGAATCTCAAAATCGTAAAATCTTCACAACGACTTTGAAGAACCATTTGTGATCATTTTTATCAAAAGATGGTACTAATAGATCCAATTATTAGTATCCAATTATCTTGAACAATAAAGTTTAGTCCCTATTTCTAATACCTGTACAGAACTTGGGAAAGAAGTTGTGAAAATACGAGCGCGTCGGAATTCTATCCGTAAATGCGTATTAATTCCTTAGCCACAGTCATGTTATAGGATTCCCGCAAACTAGATTCGGGTTTGAAGAAGAATGGACGAAGGGTGAGCGATTACAATAAAGGTCTTTGCACGAGCAGCTAAGAGTTAAGTCGTGGGTAATAATTACCGATCCCTCGTTAGCACTGCCAATAGAGTGCCTCGCCCACCTGCCCACGGTTATAATAATATAAGCCGCCTCTTTTGCGGTTCGCAGCCCTCGCACGTGCCGTAGTCGGGAGTCTCCTTTATTCGTTTTCTGCCCTTCGTTTCTCACCCTTTGTGTGATCGACCGCTGCATCGGTACTTCCACTCTATATCTCTCTGTTCATCCTTCCTACAAGATTTACAGATTTCTAAAAGAGATTCTTGAAGTTGTATAACCAATTTTTAAGTTATGGTCAAACTGTTGGTAAACAGGTTAGGGTCAGATATCTTGGAATCTTTCTTTTGGTAGGTGTTAGTTATCTTAATTTTACGAATGAAATTTTATTGACTTAGGATGACAAAGTTATGTATGCTGTGTTTTTTTGGGGGTTTAGTTTAGATCTGTGACTTTGGTGAGTTGAATTTTATTACTATTTTGCTAATCATTGCAAAGTGTTATAACAATGTCAGAGAATATTTTGAAATTATAGACTGGAGAGGAGAGCTTCGGAGGGATAAATTTAATTATACAGAGTTAAATAATGGGTAACGAGATTGTCACATGAAAAAATATGGACATGCCAGCAAGAAAAACAGAAAGTAGGAATTCAGGTTATGTTTTAATTCTTCGTGTTCTTGTACAAGCAACAAGATTCTTGTTCAATTAATTGCGTTATTCAGAAACGATCAATCAGCAATTAGCTATGTACTGTCCAGCCTGGGGTGAGCAGACCGTGCAATCTAAAACAGACTAGGACATGGTGCATGATACAATTATAAATTATCTCGGTGGATTATTCGTCTTGAACGAAATGTATCATTAAATCGTTAGTACTTATACACATCGGTAACAATTATCAATAAAATCTGTATTCATCCAGATGTACAATTGTTTTATTGTATTTTATTAATGTACAGATACTCCAGACAGATTTTAGGGGGTTGGCCCTTAACAAGAAACTTCTACAATTATGAGATTAAAAATGATCAAAGACGAATCAATTCCAGTTAGATAGATTTTAGTCTTTACATCCTGTACAAAGATGGAACGACACGCAGAAAAATAGAAGATTCCTAAATGAAGAAATTATAAGTATTCCGAGGGAGTGACAGTCCAAATGACAAATCGTCATCTAATAAACATCTGCAGTCTACTCTATACAAAGCGAATATTCTCTCGCCAATGATACTCGTACAAAAGAATCTTCTCTAATCCAAGCAACGTGCAAACGATCTAAAGCAGTATCACGAACAACCGGAGATATTGACTCTAATTATGGATCTTGAGACCTTGACCACCCCTGTTCGGTACATTTACGTCGGCCTCGAGCGTTCTCGCGGTTTATTTTTCCCTGCCAATTTGCAACGAGAGGTTGGGCCCGCGAAAGACGCCTTTGGCGGAACAAGATGGAGAACACGCAAGAGGAAAACCGGTGCGTCTCGAACGAAGAGGACGAAGAGGACGAGGAGGAAGGTACAGGAAGAAAAAAGAGATCGATCTGGTCACACATGACAATGTACGACGAAGGCATGATGGATGAGGGGGCGGCTAGTTTACGTGATCGGGACATGATCGCCGGCAAACGGGGTGGTCCGTCTGTCCATGTCCACTCAGTTTTCTCTTTCTTTCGCACGAGGCTGGCTCGTCCCCGCGTCTTTCGCCCTTCCTGCGCTTCGAATGCAACACACGCGCGTACGAACGCACCCCTGTCACTGGTCTGACCGATCTTGTTGTCATATTCGACGGACGCGACCGTATAGCTGGGAAGAGCTGCTCCCTTACTGGGTCCTGCGTGCCAGCCAGTGCCTTTTATGCCGTGTTCACACCACATATTGACGAAAAACGGTCGTGAGCATGTTCGCGATGCTAGAAAATGAGATGGTCTCTTATTTCTTATCAATAAATTGTTTTTAGATGTTAGATTTTTAGTTTTAACGAAAAGAGAACCCAATGATGTAGTGCTTCGATAACGTTAGATTTATATACTAAAATTCTTCGTAACTCAGTTTTGTTGCAATTCAACTGAAATGCTTTATCAAAAAATTACGTCCAATATGTCAGACAACAACTAATTTATCTCAAAATACCAACGCTACACTTGCGACTAACGTATATGGCTATTTCACCACACAATCAAAGATCGATTTTCTGCTACAAATTCCATCCTCCCAATCTATCAGCACCGCTCTACCAAACCCGTAACTTCAAAGGCCCTCTCAACGAATCAAATCGATCAATACGATCTGGAAGATCGTTCGCAGGTTCCATGTTGTTTCGGGGTCTCTCGTTCTACGGTTTAAAATTCAGATCGTTCCACCGACTTGGTCGGTCGCCTTACCGCGTTCCATACGGCTCCTTCACTCTCTCTCTCTCTCTTCTTCTTATACTAGATTTTCATACGGAACGCGACGAAATGCCGCTGAAATTCGTACGGACGTGGTGGATAGAAGCGGATGAAACTCACGCTGTGACGCGTTACGAGCGTACGGGAGCACGCAGCGACTTTTTTGACGAAGGAACGAATCACGGGAGAAGTTTTAGAGGTCCACGCGGAGAAACCAGTAGCCCCTCGTCGAAGTATCCCGCTGACCTTTCTTTCCTTCTCTCGTCTGTTCGATTCTCTCTTTAACAGTGGTGGATCGTCGTGAAGTTCTGACACAAGGAATGCTTTGCTTGATGCCGAGAACGAACCAAGCTACCTTGTTCGTGCTACCGGCCCGAAACGCGAAACGGCCCGGCTCCAAACGTCTTCCTCCTGTCGTTCCTCTTTGATTCTATGCTGCGCCGCGTCTTGTTCCGATGTTACGTTTCTGGCAGCGACGTTGATTCTTTAGACTTTAGATATATCAGAGCGAGCCGCGCGAAACCATCGTACGCTGTCTAGTTTGAAGAATTCTTAATTAAATCTCGATTGGACGTTCTTTTGGCAGCGCTTGAAACGAAGGGAACCACGCTCGCTGTGATGTGGATCATTGGGTCTGGGATGAGTGTACGAGGTGATGGGGCTATTAGTAGGTTTTTCTCTGTCTTGAGCGTTCTTATACGGTATGGAAAGATCGCGATAAGGTATAGCGAGGAACTTTAAGAAAGTCTTCCAATTGGTTAGAGTACACACTTATGTACAGTAGAATCTCGACTAACCGACGTGATGCGGATCGGGTCTACCTTGGATAATCGAAAATTCGGATAATACAGAAAGTTTTATTAGCGTTTATAAATCGTATAATAAGATCGTAGAAAACATATTGCTAATGTAATATTGTGCTCGTATTTAGGTGTAATTCATTGTTTAATCGGTCGAAAGATTGATTCGCTGCTTTCACGATGTGCCTAACAATTAACGTTCTCGTACTATACGAGTTAAAATTGAAATTCGAAAAAGATGAAGTTATGGTAAAGTTCAAAACACCTCGGATAATACGAAATTTCGATTAAACGGAACTCGGATAACCGAGACTCCACCGTATTTATGGGGAAAATTTGTTCGATTTGAACTATTTAAACCGTTTTTAATCTAAAGATTTGAACATTTGAAGTAGTTGTTAATTTATCGTATTAACTAACTTCGAATTCTATGATTTTAGAAATGTCTAACAGAGGGATGATTCGATCAACAGTATAACTAAAATCATAAGGAAATATAAAGGAATCCAATCAACCATAAGCATGTTAAACGTATGCAATACATTTCTTCATCTAACACAAAATTTAGCAAACTCTAAATTCAACTTACGAGAATGGAATACCTGGCGGTGTCATTATCGGCTTTTCATTCGTAAAATATTACGACGTTACAATCGTGGTCGTGCGATAACGCAGAAGGGCAATCAAGAAAATTACGGTTAAGGATGTTAAACCACGAGGGCATAAGGAACGAAGGGGATGGCTGGGGTTTTAGGATAGAGTCGAGTTCGGATCGACGTTTTCCCTCCTATCGAGACAAATGCACGAGCCTGATATCCGCGTAGAAGCGTCTATCGATCCTGGCCGTCGAAGGTCATTCGTTTTCATCCTAAATCCAGCGAGATTGAGGGACGCGACTCGATAAATGCCGGCGCAGAAATTGATTTAGAAGATTTTCACGGATCGTTTGCCCGCGCGGAACCCGTGGACAGAGAAACGGAGAACGCGTGTCGTTGTGCGACTCCACGTCGATGTGTAACGTGCTCGATCACACACAGATGACCAATCAGGGAGCCAACTGTTTTCCAAGAGTTGGGAAACCGAGAATGGTCCGCTGTTGTTATCGTGTTCCCTATACGTGCCCCCTCAATGATCCTTCTCCAACAGATTCCTTCTGTTCTCGAGCTGCGTTTTATAGCGCCTCGTACATTCTCGCGTCTTAACCATGCCAAAACCCCTCGATCATTTTCAACCGTGCTTTTCCTATATTTTCTTTGCTAAACAATATCTTAAGTTCAAGCAACGTGCTACATCCTTTTGACTATTGTCAATCGTATTTCTTCTATATCTTTCTTCTCTGTCTTTTGTCAAACATTTTCGTAAGATCGAGAAAATACGAAAGAGTCGTCGTCGACTTCTCGTTTCAATTTTTTGTTTAAACGTTCAGGGGTTTAGTGTTATTTATTGAAACGAGAAGGAAATTTGAGAAACGTGGCAAAGTTAAGCATTGCGGTTTAAGTATTAGCTTGATACTAGTTAAACAGGGTGGTTGGTAACTGGTGGTACAAGCGGAAAAGGGGTGATTCTACGCGAAAAAAGAAGTCGAAAATATAGAATAAACATTTTTTTTTTTAATTTTTCCATCGAGACAACGATCTACAGTGAGATCCGTTATAACATACCGCACGCGTACCGAGCGAAAATTCAAAGTCGATTTTCTCGAAAATAAAGCCTCAAACGAAAAATTCTTATTCTATATTTTCGACTTCCTTTTTCGCGTAGAATCACCCTCTTTCCGCTTGTACCACCAGTTACCAACCACTCTGTATAATCGATAATAAAAAGAATCTTTAATTCTTTTATTTAACAATACAGTCAAAACTGTGGAAAAAATCGTCATTGCTATTTATTTCGCTATGTCAACAACGTCGAAGGATGTAAAGAGTACGTGAAACTCTTTTACACACACGCAATATGCGCATAGAAGTGTGTACACATGTAGTACATACGTATATATAGGGGTTGACATATCGCGTAAGTTAAGATAATTGGTCGTACGACGATCGGGACAAATATTATTTCGCGTAAGGGCGTACAGGGATTATATTTGTATGATAATACCACATGCATGGGTGGTTCCCTATAATGGCAAAAAGGGGACACGATATTTGGGGGACCGTCCTCTCGATTCGTTTCGCTATTATTCGTTGTAATCGTCGCTTCATAAATATTCGCGAATTGACTTCTCTCTTGCTGATCGTTTACATAACACAAGCATTGTAAAAGTGATATGAGAAAGATACGTGGAAGATACGTAAAAGCACCTTTAACACTAAGTTTACGGGGCCCGCCAATTTGACGGATTTCAAACTTCGAAATGAAATATCTCAAAAACCATAGCTTTAATTTTAACCATTTTGCATCGTAAATTAATCATTTCATCTAAAGAATTTATACACGCAATTATTTTTTCCTAGGCTTTCTAATTTTTGAAATCTGTATGTAGTATACCTATCTCTACGAAACTCGTCAAATTAACCGTTTTTCAAAGACTGTGCAAAAGTTTCAGTTATTGTAGACAATGGGATAATTGAATTTGGGCACAGTATTTTCTTTTTTTGATTAAACTCTCTTTTCTAGCAATTATGAGTAAATCCAGGAGATATAATAAGATATTGAACATAATTGTCAACATCAATGAAGATTGTTCTGAGGATACCTCCGAAGAAGATCAATATGAATTAGGCCAAAGCGAAGCTGACAGTGAAAGTTCTGAATACACTGAAGGTGGAGAGATAGAAGGACCTTCGGGTAATGAAGAGGGAAACTTCTTGAAAATGTTTCGTAACAAGAAAAGGATGCGTATTTTTTCTAGTTTGAACTTCGAGGATGAAAGGACGAGTATTCCAAGCACATCCCAAAATGTAATGGGTGAAATTGAAATTGCAATTGACGGGATACAGTGGATAAAACTGAAAGCAGGCGGATCTAGGGGTAGGACGCCCGTTCGTATGATATTCAAGGATGTCACAGGGCCTACTGGCTATGCTAAGAGAAATATTATGTCGGGTTGTGTAACCAGTGCTTTCGAATTGATAATTAACAGACACATAATGGAACACATAAAAGATTGCACTGAAATCGAGACGCATCGAGTTTTGAAAAAAGACATAGACAATCATAGTTGCTGAGTTACGTAGTTTTCTAAGAATTCTATATACCCGGGACGCATATGAAGCGAGATCATTGAAAGCCTCTGAAAGATTACAAACAGATAAATTTGCGCTGATATCCGAAATATAGAACAGATTTATAAATAATAGCCAGGTTTGTTACAAGTCATATGAAAATATCTCAATAGATGAACAATTATTTCCAACGAAAGCCCGATACAGGTTTACGTAATATATGCCGAATAAGCCTCATAAATTTGGTATTAAGTTTTGGTTTGCAGTTGACGTCCAAACAAAATATATTTTGAATGCTTTCCCTCATATGGGGAAACATGAAACTCTATGCTCAGGGAAAAAAAGAACAAGGTGATTTTATTTTCTTCAAATTTATATAAATCAGAAAACTGCACGCTTACTGTGTATAAAAGTAAGCCTAACGTAAAAGTCCTTCTTCTAAGCACCAAACATACAGGTATACAAGTAGAAGACAATTATAAACGTGTTCCAGAAACCATTGCTTTTTATAATAAAACAAAGTTTGATGTGGACTTCGTTGACCAGATGGCACGCAAATATAGTGTGAAAGCAGGGAGTTTCCGATGGCCCCTTCAAATTTTTTTTCGATATTTTAGATATCGATTTTTCGATATTTGGCAGCGATAAACGCGTGGATATTATGTAAAGAGTGTACCGGATCGAAATTATCCAGAAAGTTCATATTTTACCAAAGATCAGACGCTTCATTTCTGTCACTTTCAACGTCCGAATTGCGAAAAAATTGCCAAGTGGGCTACTGCAAAAAAAAATAGAAGCAATAATTGTTGTATATATTGCAAAAAAAGATCGTATGCGGAAAATATACAAACAAAATTCAGTATATTTCTAAAAAATGTGCTCAATAAATACGATTACCCTATAACGTTAATGTTATTGTTATCATTTCCGTGATAATAAAAAAAAGACTTTTTACTTATTAATAATTTATTTCAACGTGAAGCCTAATATTATTCAATTCCGACTTAATTTGAATAAATCGATTTTTTAAAGAAAATACGTATTTTCGTTTACCCGTCAATTTGACGGGTCCTCGTAGAGATAGGTATAAAAAAAAACGTCCGTAAACCTAGTGTTAACAAGACGATAATTTTTAAGACACACAGAGATTCACAAAACTATTTCCACACTTACCATCCAAACCTCCATGAATATATTATATGTGTCATACAAAATTGTTAACGATTTTATCAGCCCTGCAACGAGGCACGATTATCGTGATTGTACCGATGAAATTCGAAACAAGAACGAAACATTTACTCAGCCCCTGAAACGTAACCGTTCTCTCCCAGCGTCTTTTTCAATTAATTCGATCGCATTGTCTTTTTAGCATATCGGACCAGGCAAAGGAAGGATCCAAAGGCAGCGCGAGCCTTCAAACAATAGAACGCGAGACAGCTTCATATCCATGGGACGTGGCCATCGGTCTGGAAAAAATCCGGAGCGACACGTTCGAACGATTCGAAAATTCGGTAGCTTTACGTTCCCCTGAAGATGATACCGTTGTTGCGTCCCTAGGGTGCCTTTGTAACCAGCGGCCACCGCCACCCCCGCGCGAAAGCCTCTGCTTAAGGGTCGGATAGGAGGAAGAAACAAATCCGCCACCTTTGGATATGAGAAGACGAGCGATGGCCGCCGCGATAACCGATCGGTAAGCCGTCTAGGAATGTGGCCTCCTCTCCAGCTCCCTTTCTATTTTATTCCTGCCTCTCTTCCCTTCTCGGTTCCAAGAGTGCCTGACACGACATCCGAGAAGCCTTCATCAGGACCCTGATATCGAATGTGTCCGCTGTTACCCCGTCAACCGTCCACGAAGGATCGAATACTCTCTTTGACTCTCTCGATCGTGGTCAACGCCGAGATCCCTCGACTTTTCAGAATTTCTAAAGGCGACGTGCGTGTGCTTTTTTGTTTTCTTCTTTTCGTGTAGACTACCCCGGTAGATAGGATGACGGCGAAGCTGGTGAAATGGTAAAGAAAAGAGCTGGGAAGAAGTGTGGATGGTCTTGGTTTTTTTTAAGAAGCTAAGGTAGCGTAGAAGGTGACGGTATTAAGTATTAAGTCTAAAGAGATGATGTAAGGTAGTTTTAAAGTATAATTCTCTATGCATTTGGAAACATTAAAAGTATATATGTAGAAAATATATAGAAAATTATTTGTGAATGGCGCGTCATAGAGAAAATGGCAACAATTTTGAAAGAATGCAATATGATATTCTTTTCCAGATAAATAACCAGCCCACGCCGGTGGACTACGCACCTATGTATCCTAAGGAATCTTCTATATATTCCAAACTTACCTTTCCTTAATGTATGTGTAAGCATACACCTCTGGTTGCACGAATCTGCTCAATATCACGTCATTCCTTCTTTCTCGAGAAAGCTCACAAAGTTCGGAATAGTCAAACTTCGGCGAAGCGATCAGAAAAATTCCCGTCACGATGCACACGGCGGCGTCCACGTGGAAACGTACGAAGAAAGGATCTTAACCTCTAGCCGGCTCTCCTTGCTCTCACGATTTTAATCCGTGGAAATTGTGTCGGCAAACACGACGATTGTTCGCTAGGAGAGAAAGAGAGGAAGAAGCGCGCGCAGCTTGATCTGTCACGGGCATTGAGGATCGCGGTCGGATGATCACGCGTAAGCACGTTATTCGCAGCGGCTTTTCAGCCGTGGTATCGTTGCCTCTTATAGGGGTTGGACATCGCAGCGCGCCGCTCCATACGGAGGGGATGGGGCAAGTAAGTCCCACCACCGTCACTACGCGGATTATCTCTGGGCGGCGCGGACCGACACCGGCTTTTTTTCCTACCTGGACAGCTAGGTCGTCCAGGATCCCGAGTTACCTGGTTCGATTCCCCACTGGTCGCGACAATGGCTGATATTTGTGGGTAATAGGGTGTTTCCTAAGTTTCCTTAGTCTCGCACACTGTGTATTTCGTTAGATACGTATCCTGATGAGAGAATGTAGAATAAATTGTGAACACACAGAGCACACCGCCTTGCGTCTTCATTTGGTTTTTGCTGTTTTTTAAAAATGTGATTTACAGAAGTAAATTTTAAGAAATCGCGCTTTTATTGATCGACGTGAGAATTACGCATTTGCGTTGCCTTTGTAACATCGAATACGATAAATTACTCCTAAATGATGGATAATACGAACTTAAGGATGTCAGAATAGTAATCCAATGGAAGAGACACTCTTTTTATATCGATGTATAAGCTGTTCAACAGAGAGCTCATCATTTGCAAACTTTTTATCGTTAACCATGTAATCAATTATATAGCAATAGAATGGTAATATTGGTAATAATGTTAATAGAAAACCTATGTAATCAAGCTCAGATTGCATTTCAATCTACCAGTATTCCTGCTTACATCCTAAACAAACTCCTACTTTTTCTATGAATACATCCGCAACTTATGCAGCCCAAACGGTATCCGGCGCCAAACATCAAACGCACGAAATAACACAACGCCGTCGGAACCGTCTCGAAAAAGGAAAAAAGGAAGAAAGTAAAAAGAATCGCGGCAGATATCCGCGAGCGGCATCCTCCTGGGTCCTCGACGCTGTTACGGATCGCAGCTGTGTGCATCGGATCCAGGCTACCTAATTTTCGAGAGGGCGTATAGCGCGCAAAGGGGAGAAGAGGGGGTCAGAAACCACCTGGAATCCCCAGGATCAGGGGAGTGAGAGCATTCGAATGCGTCGAGCCGTACAACGAGCCGCCACAGAATAAGGGATGCTCTTCCAATCCTGTCCTTGTCTCTCTGGCCTTCAAACGCTGGCGCGCGCTTCTGAACCATGTTTTCAGTCTATGGTATCCATCCTATGGCACTTTTTACAGGGCACCGATATACTTATACATATAAGTGAACGACGTACCCTCGTTGTAACTACCCTTGGTTCGAAGGGTACCGGCGAGACTTAAACACCAGTATACTTACCGCATGTTGCCATAATGAGTGGAAAGGGACTTGGAGGGGATTTTGGGGCAAGAGATGTAGAGGGCAGAAAGCCCAGCTCGTTCCTCCTTTTCATCGAACGCCGCAAAAGGCGGCCGATGATGCCTCGAAAGAAAGATTAAAGCGCCCGCGATCCGAACGCCACGGTTTGTTTATCGGTCGCTTTTTCTTTTCCTTTTCTCTTTTTTTTTTCTTTCTTTTCTTTTTCTTTGAAGGCGGTTCTCTTCTACTCGCGGCTTCTCTTCCTCGTTCCGCGCTTCCTCAAACGCGCGGCGCGCGCTTCGCGTTGCAAACGGACCGCCAGACTTTGGTTAATATGTATGTTATGTGGCTTTGATCCGAACTTTGGTTTCCTCTTTTTCCTTACCCGATTCTTTTCTTTTTGCCGCTTGCTTCTTTTCTATCCTACAAAGTACATATATGTACGTGTGCACACGCGATATATATCGAAGAGCGAAGCCGTTATTTTATTAGTTTTAAAAGGTTGTTTTGACGAATAAGATGATTTGGTTGACGTTGGTGAGTACTATGTACTGAGGATTTGATTAGATTGATTTAGTGGATGCTTCTTTTGTCCGATATTTGTCTAACGTTAACATTTGTATATATTAGTCGTCAAAATATTTCAACAACGTTTCCTTGAATGTTGAAATTAATTGCAAACTTCAAACATGTTTAAATACATAGATCATGAAAATCACTAAAGCCCCAAAGAAAATACAGGCATACACAACATATAATACAAAAAACAAAGTGCAACGTATAAAAGTGAAGAAAAGAAAGCAAATATTCAAGAAAGCCTAATGCCGAGGGATAATCCTTTCATGTTGACTCCTCGGGTTCGATTACGCGTGTAGGATGTTCAACAAGCTGGTCCGGTTAGTTATTCGGCAAACGCCACCAGCAGCGTAATTATTATCGATATTGCGCTCTCCGGTTCGTGCATCGCCGCCTGTCTGCAAAATGTATTCCTCTGATGCGCATACCAACGTGTACAAGGGTTCAATCGCGGTTTGGCGAGGGGTTGGAAAATCGGCCAGGGGGATGCGCAGGGGGATGTTTCGTAGTAGGGCGGACCAGTGAAGGGAAAACATGGTGGCCACTGGTTGCGGCATTCATCAGAGGCGGTACTCTGCGTATACCTTTTGAGATCTCTCCTTTCTCCTCTCCTCTCTTCTCCTTCTTCTCTACCTTTTTTGTCTCTTTTCTCTTTTCCTCTTTTCTCTTTTCCTCTTTCACTTCGATCGTTCACGTGTGTACACGTCGGTATACAACGAAACACCAAAGGGGGTTTGTGAAAAAAAAAAGCTTCTTCCATTGAGAATATTCGCAATAAAGGGAACCGCCTTCGTCGGCTCCTTTCACCTAATATTCCATTGCCGAGGGAAAAAAATCATCCGCCCGTATTTACACCTACTTTCGGCTACTTGGAAACGCATTATCGCGTTCCTCTCCGAGAGCACGGTCTACGGCCGTTTCTGAAAAGTTACACGATTTCACGGATACGCGCGTACCCAGTGTATTGTGTCGCGCACACTGGAGGCACCAATGATACGCCTTTTGTATTATTGTTGTTTCGTTTAAGCAGACTGCGGTGGATGGTTATTTTGATGGCTATTTAGCGTTTGGCAAGTGTTCCAAGCTTACGAGATATATCGAATAGATCGTTCCTCCTATGTTTTTGCTAGATTATGTGGTTATTCCGGATACAGATTTTTGGTCTACTTTATATCTATAGTTACGACCCAATATTTTTAGTTATATGTGACGATGTAATTCATTTATTTATTATGTAGACGACTAACTATTAGATATTTTATTAAATGAAGATATAGTCGTTCGTAGAAGTTTCCTTTATTCGTAGTAAGGAAATTCGTAAATTTTTGAAGCCACTAGAAAATGTGAAAATATTCAGACTACAAATATCACGACGATATTTCCCCATTCGATATTCTTTTTCCTCGAGACTCAGCGTGTTACTATCGACATTAAGTAGCTCGTTAATCCACAAAGCCGTACTACCAAACCGTATGTAAAAACGCCATTAACTTTCTTTAACATGCTACACGTGTAAAAAGGAAAATTCGATAAAACAATTTTCTGCGACTTCTCAACGACGAATCCCATCTTCTGCCAGTATTACCACTGATTAAAAAAAGGGATAGAACGTATAACGAGTTGGCGTTTTCACAAAGCCGTAACACAATCGTGAAAAGAGCATTGAGAACGAGCGTTTGGGACGAGGAACAGGTAGTAGGAACGTTTCACAGGTAAAACGCGAAACGGGAACGGGACGGGATAGAAATCACGGGGAAACGACTTTTAATTACGGGACAGAGGGGAGGCGCGTACGCCGCGGCGAAAGAACGAGAAAAAACGAGAAGGGAGCGGCATGGATCAGAGGCACCACGAATGTTTTCAATTACATTTGCAGCACTCCCCAGCATCGGTGTCTGATTACACCGAGATGTCGGGAGGCTCGTTTGCCGCGAAATGCACTTGCCGTTTCGATGCCGCGCCTTGTGTTCCCGTCCTCGCTAAATCTGCCTATGTGTGTAAGAGCGGATTCACCTAACCCAATACATGCTAGTAGACCAAGCATTGCTTATTCGAATTTTTAATCGTCGGAATATTTATCTTTCTTTCAAGTGATATCGGGTAAACAAAATTAATGTTCTAAATCTATTCTTTATGTATCAACGAGTTTAGTGCTTGATCAGATTGTAGTTCTGAACTTACCATTAAACATCAAGATGCTAGGTAAACGATATAAATTAACCAAATAATATGGAGTACGAAAGAAAAATAATCTTAAGGAATTGGTTTAAAAAAGTTTCGTAATTTTATAGCTTAAAAATATACTGTGTAATACAAACTATAGTATACTACATATAACACGTTATATGTAATAAGTGATGATATTTATACGAAACGTGAAAAATTTGATTATCCGATTGACCTGTAACTATTTATACGTTTTTATATTGTGCCAATAATTGAGATTACAGTATAGAAAGGCGAATCATCTGATTATCTTCTCTCTCTCATTCGAAATGTCCTCGACAGTTACTATCGATTCCCTTCTCGAAACTCGTCTTTCGGTAATCTGATACATTTTTTGATCTCCGAGTGGGCCCACTTTTAGCCCTCTATGTAACCACTGAGAGATTAGGCGAAATATTTATATACTATGTTTCTTTCGGACGAAGTTACTGTGGGTCAAGGCTCTCAAAATACAATGTGCCCTGTATTTTCTTAAGAAATTTATCTTATCTTATATGTTGCTATCTGATCCATTCGATCGAGGTACAAAAAAGGCGCAAAGTTTATTCTTTGCAGTATTTTCGCCGATATCTGTAATCGTATGACATGGATGCATGCAAAAATATTCACTAAACAACAGGCAAAGCCACCATATATTCAGCTACCCGTGACACCGAGAACTTCCGGTGTCCTCACCGGAAGTACATGCAGCGAACCACGATCCAGCCACTGGATCATATTTCTCGTAGGATTTGCCACGTTGTTATGTCGAATTCACATGCCGTGAGATTAGCCTAATAATTAGGAAATGAGGCTGCCATTTAAAGCAGGCGGTTCTCGTAGAAAACGGATGTTGGAAAATATTTTTTCCGGGTATCCATTGCACGGTCTCGCTGTCATGAATGAAAACTTGACTCTCGGCGGGTATCAGCATTTCCGACTAGGTGAATTTCATATTCCACGGGTATTATTTGAACGATTAACGCGAATGGAAAAGCTCGTTGCCAGTCCCAGCCCTCGTATTGTTGGCAGCATTTTCAACCGAAGCATTTACAATTCTCTCTTTATTGCCTTTCGGCTTATCCGGATTGCGTCGGGCCGCGAGCGAGCCGCGTTTCATTCTAATAATAACCATTAAGTTAACGAACTGCAACGCGGCTGTTTGAACACCGCTGGACACAGGGATTAACGTACCATTAATAAGATTATCCGCGTAAACAATAGATTGTCCATTTCCGACCTCCGGCCATCCGATTTCGCCGGATATATAATGTGAGCCACGGGACTCGCGGTTTATTGAAAAACTCGATACACAGCCGCCAGAGATTTGCAAATGTGACAATTCGTATGCCAATATGGTGAAGATACGGTGTGGCGTTCACGACGAACTATGGCCTATAAAAGAAGGAGATTAGAAATTATTTGCTAGATATGATTAGATCATATTTTCCCCATTTTTTAGATTGATGTCGTACGATCAAGATTGTTAGGTGGAAATATTTAAAGATGAACTACTGTATAGTGATTTATGATTTTTATTTTGTAGAAAAGTAAAAGTAACATGTATGTAATCTGATAGAACGTTATCTTAAATGTTTTTCACATTCCACCAAATAGTTTCTCATGCAAAATATGTAAAAATATATGTAAAAATCGGTATCTTAAAAAATTACTCTTTAATAATTATTAATTGCCAATTTATAGTACGCGTCGTTCAGCTTTTCAAAGTATTCTAAACTTCGCAAAAATGCAGAGAAGGAATGATTACATCTATGAAAAACTCCTCCACCAAAGAGATAATGAATAGTGGTGAACAGAAGTAAACACAATAATTGAGAAGCGTTACAGACAACTGACCCATGGAACATCGATTTGGCACACTTTTGAGATAAACTTTCAGTCAGAAGCCAAGTGGAATTTCCGCAGCTAAACTATCTGATACGGCCGATGTTTGACATACACGTTTTACGAGCATCAGTCGATGTCCCAATGGTACGTGTCGTCGTCGTTTGCAACAGGAACGCATGGCTCCCGTCGATTTCAACTTTAACTTGATAAATCCAATTGTACGCGCTGGATAAGCTGAACGGTACACGAGGGGCGTGACGAAAGAGCCGCGTCGAAATTCTGACAACGATATGACTGTCCCACGTTTCACGGAAGCCACCTAATCCCACCGATACAAATGCTATTGATCTCTGTTCCATTATATAGTTCGATTTGAACGAAGCTTTGCGCCTTTGATAGAAAATTTATCGAGAAAGAAGGAAGGATATCAAGGGATCAAGCGATTTCCCCGTTATTACTGAAACGTACTTTAATATTAAGACTACATTTTTTTATATTTTCAAAAACTAAATTGTTTTCCATATTGACAATGCGACACATAAAGATTCAGCCAAACTTAAATGATATTTACATGAACAACATCTATCAGTGAGTCGAGCACCGCTCGATATTAACAAAACCAAAATATAAGAATAGAATTTTGTTATACGGATTATACCGGTCATTTTTCACCCACTTAACCAATTTTCCAACGAAACCCACTTTTGTAGCCAACCAGTGCGGGTAATGGCCATTTAGCATTCTTAAAGATTCAGGACCCAAACCTATAGGATAAAGCTTAGAAGCTCACAACCTGTTGACAGGAATCCTTCGAATCAAATGGTAAATACTTTGCTTAAGATGGGTATTTCGTTAAAAAGGCAAACTGCATTTTCAAAGACCCCGGATAATATTTCTGGGAAACAAATTAACTGTACGAGAAGAGGCAAAAAGAAATGAAAGAAGATGATTATGGGGTTCTTTGTATCTGTGTTGATATAGGGACGGTTACAAACAATTCAGAGGAAGAAGTACAAGCGGAAGTATCGTTTGAATCGTCTGATCCATGCTTGTATTCGCGGAGCATTTTAATCGGGAGCCACGCGTAAAGAGGGTGCTCAGTTGTGGGATCAACGACCGAAATAAATGAGAAGTGTCACTCAAGCGTCGAGACATAATTATATACATAGGTATCTATCCGCTACCCATCTACCCGTTCTACTTTAATCTAGTTACATATCTGGTAATCGTCCATCTTCCTCTCTTTTCCTCTTCTCCTCTCTCTTTTCGTACTCTGTTTCCTCCTTTCATCTGAGAAGACTGTCTATGTACGTAATCGAGTCAGATACGATTTGATCAGTGAAATGATACGAGAATTTTGCTTGCAAGCAGATTTTTCCGCTTGCATAATTTTATTGTTGAAAGTTTCTGGGAAAATATTTCTCTATGCTAAGGAAGTCGTGAAATAGTTTTCCGAAACGTATCGTTAATAACTGTTGTTGATAATCTATGGATGAGATCGAAGGATTAGTATCGAATAATTCAAAGGTAGTTTATTTATTCCCTTTTTAGTTCCGCAATTACAATTTATTTATTTTTTTTTTTATATATAAGATTAATTTCAATTCTAAGCTTAATTCTAATTTATATTTTGTTACATTTTCCAGGTTCTTATTCTGTCCAACGAGTCCAATTGATAAGAGATAAGCATAACTGATTACACGATGTTCCAACAATTGTTTCATAATTATTATATAATGAATTATAATCTTTACAATATTTAAACTCAGTTTCTAAGAGGTAACTATCTACTTCAAGTAAAATACCAAAATTGAAAATTGATCCTAGTTTTCTTTAGAATCTGATCACGTGATCTCATTTGCCTCTTCTAACACATTGGATTTCTCATTGAACAGAGAGTATAAACGTCACATCCTAGTCTATTTTTTGAACTCTTCGGTCCCTTTTTTCCCGCAGTAGCCTCTGAACGAAACACTTTCAACCGGATGTCTCGGAGGACAGGACATAGTGTGACGGAACTTTCGTTGAATGGCCCGTGCACACGTCGATGCTCCGGCCTGATCGATTCCCGTGCCCCGGCACCAATTACCCACGGATCGGTGATTAATTGCACACTCGGTCGAGTACACGTATTAAGTAGCGTCGCTAGTGAGATCGGCCGTCCTTGGCGGTGTATCTTCGGTGTTCTTCCCTCGGAAAGTTCGGCCGGTGTATGACCACTCACGTGTAGGCAAAATCGGCCGAGTGCAGGTTGCTGGCTTTTTAGCTAAACTCCGACTGTTTAAGGAAAAAACATGAGACGATGTCGCGGCCGTATATCGTGCTGCTCTTTAGCACGTGAAAGAAAGGTTCGTACTAACGAAGTGGAAACTGCTTGTTGCGAATACATTGTTCTTGTGTCGTTCTAGAAGCTGCTGTAAGATTGTCGCTTTCTTTCCTTGCTAAATTTTTATTTTCGTAACGATATATACAATGGTGTGTAAGATTTTCTGGCTAGATAGATTTCTCACTTTATACGTACATATTTCAAGAACAATGTCTGGAAGAATGTTAACTAATATTGGGACGATAATAATAATAATTTAAATAGTATTGGATATAAGAAAATAGTACGATAAATAAAGTATTGTTACATAGACATATGATATAAATTAAAGTTTTTTAAAATATATCTTTTCGAATATAAAGTGAAAAATCTGTCTACCCAAAGTCTTGCATACCACTATAGTAGTTACCTATGTACATAGTACATATGTATTTTCATTTTGTCATTAAATTTTACTACAATATTATTCGGTGGTTATCAGATAATAAAAATAACAGTATACGCATAATACAATATATCTCATTATATTGTCCTTTCTGTATAATTAGAATACTTTAATATCTATCATCCGACGAACGCAGAGAGAAGCATGGTCATGCTCGAAACGTAAACAATTATAAATATTCAATTAGATCAACAGACTAACGAAGATGGAGGAGGTGACACGAAAAAATGCTGTTCATTATAAACAATAATTAATATTAAATCGGCCATTCATCCGGCATTGAATAACGTCGAAACGAGAAACGATGATTGGTAGGAAAAATCGGGACACGCACGAGAATGCATCTCTCGCGCTCGAAAATAATTAACGACCATAGGAGTCGTTTGTTTTTTCTCTTTTTCTTTTCATGCGTCGAGTACGTCGCCGAATGGAAGGAACAATCGTTGGAGATTTATATCCGAAATGCATGTGCGACACTCTGTCGTGATCCATTATACTTGGTATGGGTGTTAACACGTTGCTTGTCATTGGTAACGATTCTCTCTCTTGCTTCTTTTTCTTTTCTTTTGTCCTTTTTTTTGCGAAGTACACGCTCTCGAATTAACGCCTCAACCGTCGCGTCGGACGAGAATTAAACGCACAGGTAATTGGACCGTAATTGGAGTCACCTGTTCTAGGGCAAAACGATGTCGACTTCGCGATACGATCGAACGTGTCCGAACAATTATTTCGCGTGTATGCTGCCTTCTTGTGACACGATCTGAAGTTCACGTCTTATGTAATTAAGTATATACAATGTGGATGATACAGTAAGTACTTACATAGGTTAGGCGATTTATACAAAGTATCAGTAGTACAGAATAATTATTGTCATACAGAGAAACTGTTTGAGATAAAAGAAAGCAGTGCAATGTACGTACGTAGGAAATTAAAATGTTTCTCTTTGATGGACGAATCTTTGGTATACGTATGCGTAAAATACACATATTGATGGTACAATAGGTTAACTGTAACGCAGTATTCCACGAAGTAGGAAATTAGAGGAAGATAGGAAACTTGCGAGTACAAGCATGTGTGCATAGGTGGCAGTCGAAGACTGACATTGTTCAGTCTCGCATACTTCCGAATGACACCAGTTCCAGTTTAAGAAACTTCCTCGCGTTGCCTTTACGTTAAAAAACTCTAGTCCACATGTGTTCGTGCAATGTATAAAAGAAACAATGTGTAACGAATATTTGTGAAAAGCGGTGTACATAAAGAATAATGTTTGTCTATGTTGGAAGACGGGGTAAACAGTACAAGACGGTTATACAGACAGGAAAATGTATGGCAGGAAAGAGACACGAGAAAAAAAAGAAGGGTGGAGGAAAAGGAGCAATAAAGTAGCAAATTGCGACACACGTTCATACGAGAATCTCGTTCACGCATCCTCACGTCCGTGCGCGCACACAACTCACACATATGCACACATACCTGTATAGGACTAACATGTAAACGACGCACAAACACACGCGCATACGTACGGATCGTCGACTTACCTCTCGGCGCAGAAATTCGGGCGGCTAGCTGAAGGCAGAGAGAAAAGAGGCAGGAGGATGACGACGGCCGCGACGGCGTTGCGTGCAAGAGTGGCGTCGCGACGCCGGGCGTCGACGTGCGTCGCGCACGCCGCGCGGTGCTGCGCCGCCAAACAGACAATGGCGTCCTGTGGCGCGGTCCAACGACAAAGGGCGCCACCTCCACGAAGCGCCGCCCATTTCCAACATCCTCGTCGTTGAAAGCGGCTGTGTGGCACGAATACTGGCTGGTGAAGGCTCGAGAACGTTGCGACGTCGCACGATGTTGCTTGTTCGATTTCCCCCACTGTAACGGCATCGGTGCAAACGGGGAATGTCGGATGTACGAGAAAACGAGACACGACCACGCCAGCGTGTCGCTAGCTCCACCCATAGACACGCTCAGGCGAAACGGGACGCTGGTCGGTCTCGCAGCCACCTCGGCTTCGGCGACTTTGCCCGGCAGCGCAGGAACCTCGTCGGGCTAGCTGAGCCTGCTGTTAGAAAGAGAAACGAAGAAGGAAAGAGAAGACAGCCCGATAGAGAGGGAGATCGTACGGTTGGGAGTGTGTTGAGCGTGAGGGGTGGGGGTGCCGAAATCGTGCGGCAGGGATCTTCGCATGAAGGAAGGCAGACTCTGATGGTCAATCGGGCGCCGCGCACCGCAGCAGTGACGCGTCACTGCACCCCTGTTTTCGAGTTGCACGTGTTTCTTTCCTCTTCACCGACGCTCACGTTCAATTGTCCTCTTCTAGTTTTCCTTGGTCAGCTTGCCGCGATAACGACCGATAAACACAGTATACGAGACTCGCCCGCCCGAAAATACCGAAATAGTCGTTGCCGATGGTAGAGAGCAACGTTGTTCTCGCGACGCGGTCATTCTATCACGTTCCGTCGAACCTCGTCTCCGATCGCAGACCACGGGTCTCGTTCGTGTTTCTGTGAACGACGAATCGTTCATCGTCATTGTCGTCGTCGTTGTCGTTCCGTGGTTGTCGATTTTCCCTGTGCCGATTTGCAACACAGGAGGCAATCTTCGTTTTAGATCGATTCGCAGCTAAGCTGCAGTGGTGAATTCCGTTACGAGCATTTCGCGCCACTTCCGTTTTAAACTGTGCAATTCTCAGTGATCAGTGAGACCGTTTCCAAGAAGATCTACGATACGTACAGCGAGATTCGTCTGTTTTCGAAGTCGTGGCGAATCGAGCCGCTCGAATAGTTCCGCTGGTCGAGCTGCGTTCAAAAAGTGTTGTGAACATCCCGCGGAGACACGTAGCTGCGGATTGTGCTTTTAGCTGGTGACTGGATCCGGCCTGACCACGGCCATTCTCGACACGGTACGTTTATTAGTTTTAATCGTTCGATAAATTTCGATGTGTCAGTCGTGAATGTAAATTTTCATAGAGATGATTATACGTTATTGGAAGACACAGGTTAGAACGCGCGAAGTTACAGTGCATATGCATATGCATAATTAAGCCGTGGTATGATTTCCTATCTCTTTTATGTAAATTTCATGTACTTCCTAATATTTAAGAATGTAAAAGTAGGTTTGCCTGATGTTAATTATCAAGCACTTATAACGGCTGATCCTAAAGCAAGTTACATTTACAACTGCTTTTGCGTCTTCTTCAATTTAACTGGAAATAGGCGCGAAATTTAAAAATTCACGTATGGTATGAAACTTGTCGGTTATCAGGATCCGGCGGTCAATGATATCTTGTAAGAATTTCCTCTCCTGTAAACATTATCACATAGAAATTGAATGATATGGCATTCTTTTGCTATTTTATAGTGAAAAGTTATAAAACGTTATTTATTTCGCAAAATTACATCTTTAAAGTTTTGTATCGGTGATTGCCGACGGATTCGTTACTAGGTTGTTAAATAGTTAATTGTGAAAGTATTTCAGTTGCAAGGATGGAAAATAGCGTTAATAATATTGTATATCTAAAAAATACAAAGTGCTTTTACTTTTCTTTCACATTTTTTCATATTTTTATTAAATTCAAGTAGCACTGATTTTCTCTCATATTATCTTTATGATAAATTTCTTTGTAACAAAGCTTTACGTTAAACCACTTACATTAATACAATCTTGCGATCATCACTATAAAAGTTGTTTTATATTTTATGCGTTTCTAAAAGCAACAGAGCCAAATATTTTTATATACAGAAGTCATTCGTTAACGTTGTGCAACTTTTTCTTATCAATTTACCGTCAATTACAAGCTCGCTAATTATTCACTATATCCTGCGATATATTTTCTATAAAAAAACACAGATGAAACGTAAGCTAATAATTTACGAAAATACCAAACAGTCGATCCGAGTTTGTAAAACGAAGTGCATTTCTGTGAGCAGTAAATCCTTTAAGTAACGTGCTTTGCAACTGCTATAGCCGCAAGTGATACTATACCTTATTTTACGCCTTGAGCCAATGAAACTGATTGCTCGTTCCGAATCGTCAATGGACTAAATTTTTTCGCGTAGATTCGCCCATGAGAAACTGTAATAAACCAGAATAGACGTAATAACTTGAAATGCCGACGGCATAACGCTTAGCCACAAATTGCGCGAGCCACAATAGCGCTGTTAACACTCCTGTAGCTTATTGTGATCGCGGAAAAAACGCTGTCAATTGAAAGTGAATTGCATCGGGTTTATACCGTTCGAGGGATTAAATAATGCAGCCGCTACGCTTTGTTATTTGCCGGCGAAAATTTACCGAGCATCCAAATTACCTTTTTCACGTGAAATCGAGGAAATTAAGGTTATCCGCTGTGATTCGTTGAAATTAAGATAAACGAGGCGGGACACTATAAAGTTCTTCACCAAAATCGTTGTTGAAAAACTACAATTTTTTTTTATGTTACAACATTGATAAGAAGCTTGGTTAAATGTCTGAAGTAGCAAAGAATTAAAGATTAAATATGATATTTTCTAATTATAATGAATTCTAGATTATGTGGTAGAAGTCTGTACGTAATAAATGTATAGATGAATTTGAAACGATGTTACATGTCAAATAAGTAAAGCACATCTACTCTGATTGTTATTGATAAAGTGATTTAGATAAGATAAATTGAAGAATTTGCCGACTATATCAAGTATCAAAATGAAGTCTAGTAATTATCAAAGAATAAACCTTCGTCGTATTGCGAATAGCAAACGACCGTTTCATATCTTGAAAATGGATCTTCCTTCGTTTCGCGAGAGATATCTTTCGAAGAACAACACGCTGTTAAATCAATTGTAGAACGACGGAACGACGATGGCAGGTTGGAATTTCCGTACGGCGCCGTTTCGCGTTGATTGAGCTTCCGCCGTTGATATTTTCATCTCATTATACTTTCAAAATTTCGGAACCGCGTGCGCGAACGTGCTAGTATATTTCGAACGAATAAAACAAATTTTCCCTTTATGAATAATTTATGCCATCGTCGACGGAATTAGGGATCGCGGGCCACGATGGCGCGCGGACACGGCGAACACCTGTCCGCCTTTATTATTTTTACACGAACGCCGACTCGTCTGCGAGCGAGCTGCAGAGGTGGGGAAAAAAGAAACATCGCGCGCGCTCATTGAAAGTGATACAATCTCGGAAAATAACAGATGTCCCCTCGTTGCTTTCGAGTGCTCGACAAAGAAACGCTTTCGTCTACCTCTGAGATTTCACGTAAAGCCCTTTGTTGTACTTGAACCGCTCCAGGCTGAAGAGACAACCGGCCTGTCGCAGGAAATTTACCGATCCAAATCATTTACTAATTCTATGCACCTTTCTTCTCTTTACAAATTGTGGCTACTAACGGCTTAGCGTGTAGAAAAAATCAAAGGAACCTAACCGCAATCTAATTTTTAAATATGACCCATCAACATATATACAAAGTTATATTAGGATATACAGGATATACAAAGTTTAGTTTTCAGATTGGGGAAGCCGTAAATGAAAATCTTATTGAGAGAAAACAAATTTTTAGTTTCTTTCTGAAACTCACGATGTTCTACAACAAAATTCCTATAATATTTTTGATCATCATCATCTTCACTAATAACCACATTTGCGCTGAAGCGGCATTGAAAATTAGTAACAGAAAAGAAAAGAAAGTATACAACATATTGGATTTTACAATTTGCCTAATACATATCGTGAAAATCACCATGAGAAATCAGCACGCGTATAATGACAGTTTAGTTTTTATCTTCTTATAATTTGCAATGCGTTGAAGGTCTTTAGCACGGTCTATTATGCGCGTGGGAAGTGTTGTTTTGCGTGCCATCAGTGCATCGTCTCGAAGTTATCGTTCATTCCGCCTAACGAGATGCAACCTGTCGGAGAGATGTGATGTTCAGTACCGCACGAAGTTAGCCGTGGGTCGTATGCTTCTAACGAGAGTAGTTGCGGCTCGTTTTCTCGCTTTCCTTCGCATTCCGCGTCCGACGGTCCTCGAACAGAGGCATCGTAATTTCATGTTTATTTACTGTGCGTCCTGAACCGAAAATTGTCAGGCATTAGGTTAATGTACAAAAATCCTCTTTGCATTTAACGATCTCTCGTTAACGAGGCCACAAAATCGCGAAATATTTTTCACCGGAAGTCGTTTTCGCTGAAAGGAAAAGCGTGCGCCCGCCTGTATTTAATTGTAAATCGAGCGTCGAGGATGTCGTTACGCGTTGGACCCGTCGCTTTGAAACTTGTTTTTTCGTCCCGTTGCGAGAAAGCGACGAAACCTTACCCCGTGGTAATTTTTCGCGTAAAGTGTCTCAGACTGACTGGCTAACGAAACGAAGTAATTTAATGTGTCGCAGACTCTTCTAAACACGCGACGTAGGAGACCCAAGAAACCGAGTACATAATTAGTAAATTTTGTGCAGATTTAATTTCTGTGAGAATTTAAACACGCTTATACTTAACACACACTATACCGGGTGCATTCTGGCTCATCGAATAATACATTTATGTAGGTATGTATCTCTGTGTCGATTAATTTCTTCCTTTTTTTTTTTAAACTGAAGATATATTAACGAATTCGTTATTAATATATTTAATTTCAATTATCTGCGATTTAAAATCATGAGATAATACAGGAATAGAGGAGAGTCAACGATATATTACTCTTAATTCGTGGATTTTGGATTGGTGGTTTCTGCTGAACAAAGTTTCAATAGCAGGAGCAATGAACGCGATAAATAGTACCGTATTACGTTTCATAATCTGATAGTCGCGCTGGGTATTTGAAGTAAATGTGGTGTTTAGCGCGATACAATGCGTTGTAACCTATAATCAGTCGATGTCGGTGTACAGCTTGCACATTTTGATCGAGCCGGATCGTCGTCTATAACCGACCAGTGACCCCCTTCGTCGTGACGTTCCCGCGATGCAGATGAAAGGAGCTAATGATCTACGAAGCGGACCGAAAACCATAATTAACACTTATCGTAACCGCGACGTGATTAACCGTGATGAACGAAAGCGACGGTGGAATACGCGTAGGTGTGCGTCCGCGTCGCACGTTGTAAACTCGCCTTCGGACGAGCTGTCCCGATCGCCAAAGAGCATATTACCGACGATGTAAACACTGTGCTGACCGCAACCATCTCGGCTGTGCAAGAGTTAAATTACACGGTCGATAGTAAAAGCTCTTCTTGCTTTCAGCGGAACAAACGATTTCGTGCGTCAACACACGCTGATCACGTTTGAACTGTGCATCATGCGACGTTTTGTTAGCGTTGTAAATGGGCTAGAATGTAATTCTGCAGATCTGGTTTCGCGATATACTTAGTTTTCTACTAGGGCTGCTTTAATAGCTATGTATATGATCAGAGAATGCTGGTTTATCTTGACAAATAATTTCTTTTTTATCCACAGAAAAAGGTATCTGTTTGTTTTAGTCTTTTGATTTTTTTGTGTAGTTCGTATAGGATATGTTATATCATTATATATGTACATTAATTTAGGCGATTATTTGTTGCTATTAGTTTAGTAGAACATTGTAAATGAATAAAAGTAATATAAGTGTTATAAGATATGCATGATTTTCTTAATCAAAGTGATCATTCTAATCTAGATTCTTCACATGATAAAACAGCAGTTATGTAAAGCAAAAATGGTTTGTAGAATGTAGTGACATCTAGTAACGACATTTGATGTTTTCTCATATCGCAGCGAGTGTCTCTTACAAACACATACATAAACACGATGATGATGGGAATGAGAATCTCAAATAAACAATTAGAATCTAACAATCAGAAATAATGTTCACATAGCAACTGACGTTGTAACGAGTAAAATTTTTTTCGTACGCAAAATACAACGCGTCGCGTGTGTTTTTGATCCGCTTTTCGATCGCAATTTCGAAACAACGGTAGAGAGCGACGAACGATAAATTTATGCGCGGCGTAATCAAGCTTGGAAAAATGGAAAAATTTACCGTCGACACCGCGATGTTTATTATTCACCACAGCGTTATTTATTTTCTGGTACACTTTGAAATTTGCTTTCGGCGAACCAGTTTTGACGGTGCCAATATTTGTCCCGTTTCGCGCGCGTGCGATAATCCCCTGAATTATGTTCTTTGAAGCGGCCGCTGTTTTGTATGCGTGGAAGGGCACGTGAAAGAGCGTGCAGAAGTACAGAGATCAAATCGAGTTCTCGTGATTTACCGTTGGCTTATGAAATCGCTCGCAACAATATCGGCCGGTTATTTTTGATAGTCGGCTCGATGTGTTTCATGCGGAAACATTGATCTGCCTTTACGCGAAACCCCGGCCCGTCGCCCGGCGAAATTTGACTTTTTTTCTCTTCGAATGTTTCACACGTGCGCTTTTAATGTATCGCGATTATCAATCCGACAGATTTACGACCAGACATTTTTGTTGCGTTTCCTGAATACTGTGGATTTTTTAGTTTATAAATCTGATACGATTTACTGGAGGAAGGGTAGGTGGTGTTTATGTCGATTTTGGCTTAGGTTAACAAATTTGTGAGATTAAAAGAAATGCAAATTTGTTAAAATTATTTTCGCATATTTCATTCATCTTTCTTCAACAGGAATGCTTCGAGTAATTTGTTTATTGATAGCCAATTATTATCAATCCTTAACGAACGAATTTAATAATATACGAGTTCACGAAATACCTGCGGCAATTTTTTTTTGTATTAGATCTTCAGGTCAGAAATGAAAATTCTACAACTCATTAGTATACAACACAATAGTATCGTCATTATTACAACCTCTTACGTTAGATACACTCTATACGACAATGAATGTATGAATGAAGGTACATAAAAATAAACGTATATTTCTCCTGATTGTCAATATCTCTAGTTCATTAACTTCCTTCTGTTAAGGTATCTTTCCTTTCTTAATGATCGTTGACACAATTGTCAAACACGGTACTCTCACCCTTCCGAGGCCTTGAAATCGCACAATACACAGCAATCATCTTCTACTTAATCAGTACGCAACATCCTGGTTTTAATTAATTTATGCCAACGGAAAGTCTCGTCGACAGAAGTGTCAGAAATTCCACCGGCGTTTTGTAATAACCAACATTTCACGTTCGTCCGCTTGGCTAACAACGCCATTGTTGGAGAAACATCGCGAGGTTAAGAAATTATTTCAGCTTTTCACTGGATGTCGACACGAGTTCGCGCGTCCGTGTTCACATTCAAACTAAGCATCTCAACGGATCGGACTATTTAAAGTGTAAGAGTGTGAACGGTCCGAGGAAATACGCTTCTTTGCCTGTTTCTGCACTCGGCGACGGTAAATTGCGAATGCTCGTTTAAAATCAGGCTTTTACTGGCGTAAAAGAGAAGAAAAAGAAGTCTGTTCAAACGTTAACGTTCTCCATCCGCGTTTAATCCATCGGGGGCCACTTGACACGTAATTCTTGTGTTTCCAACGGTCCGCTTAACCGTCAGCTTCGAGTCGAAATTAAGCTTTAACGAAAGTCGTCAGTAGGAAACGCGAGACATTCGTCGACTCGTGCTGCCACGGTGTGAGCCTCCGTGAAAGCGAAATTTAAGCGAAACACGGTTCGCAGCGTTTGCTTTTTCCCTATTGAAAATATAGGAGAAGTCATGAAGCGGGATATTACTCGAGATTTGAAAAGAACTATTCTGTATCGAGTTAATTTTATGGCGAGTTTTGAAGAAGAAATGTTTTCTTGTTGAAATCAGCAAAATTTCATTCGACAAATTTGTTAGAAAAGAAGTTAATCATAAATGTAACAGCTACAGGGAGAAATATATATTTCCTGTTTTTTAGGGAAAAGAATTTTAAAATTCTATACATACGTTGTCAATCAATCCCATGTTGCCAAGATTCTCTATTTATTGGATGTTTGAACTTCAATTTAACACGACTTCAACTTATTAGCTTTTATTTACTTTTAAAAAATTAATCTATACTAAAATTATAGTATATTATAAAGTATATAATTATATAGCATATTACAATCCTTTGATCACAAAGTATCATTAAAATTAGAAAATGGACAAAAATATACTTATAATGCTTTTCCCCGTGAACTTTGTATGATAAGGAGTTAATTTTGTAGTATTTCAAATTTGAATATATACATATTTTTTAACTATATACTTATATATATGAATGGCAAAAAACATTGTACGCTATAATGAAGTTGGTTTGCTTTATTTAGAACAAAAAGTGAAACAAGAAACATGTATGAAAAGCAGCGTGCTCACGTTGGAGTAGAATCTCGAAGGCGGAAGCATGTGCTTCGTTTAGTATGAATAAACACCAGGTTGTTTCTGTGAAACGCCGGCGTGCAAGCTCTCGCTTGTAAATCTTATGCATTAGCCTTCTATGTCCTTGTGACTTCCTGTTGTCGTTGATGTTATAAGATTGCGGCGCGATCGCTATTTTTCTTATTTTCCACGTAATTTTTGCCATTTTTAGTAGTTCCTGCATAGAGTGCCTCTTTATTACAAATTCTCATTAACAACGCGTAAATATACATAGAGTAAAAATGCTTTCAGTATTCGATGGAAGTTTATGAAAGTAAAGTAGATAAAATATGGTATAGTGTTAGCTATACCGCTGACACAATAGTGTCGAATTTTATTTTCGAATGCTTTTTCTCGATCACGTTGTAAATTTCAATGTCAGATAACCGTATTCAACAATTTTTTGTGTTATTGATTTGTACTATCGAATAAACTAATATTCGATAATAGTCTTGCTTCTGATACTACGTTATCGTCGATCGAAGTTAATCTGTTTTTCATTCAGCGTGGTTTGCATATATATCCGATTTTCCTGTTCTCTTTGCCAAAATTTGAAATATTATTCTTTAAATGACTTTCGTGCGTCTTTCGCGTACGTAATTGTCTACATTTTGGTAACGTAATCGTAAATGACCCTCCAGTTAGATAGTATGTAATATGAATTTCATAAATAGAACTAGAAGTGCAGGACATTTTTGTAAAATAATGTATTGTAACCACTCAACGCACAACTGCTACGATAAAACTCATTCATACTTTTATTTATACGTTTCGTTATGCGTATTTTATCTAAAGCGTTGCATGAACGATATTGCGTCGCACGATATCTTATCCAAAGTTACAAGAGATTCTTGAATAAATTTTACATACAAATTCTCAATCACATTTTCAAATATTAAACAAAAATGTAACAAAATCTGTGAAAATCTAGCGCCTTAAGGAAAACACACACACACACACGATATATAAATCTCATCCAAAGTGTCGCATGACCTATTGCTGTGTAGAGTATCTGCCTCAGAAACTCTAAAGGCTTAAATAACTCTTATACAAAACTTCTTAATCACGATGTAAATGTCTCTTCTTTCAAATATTACTGTCAACGATTCTCAAACGTTTATCCGCGACCAATTAATCAATGGTAGACGTAAGAAATCGTTGATTTCTCCCTTTCAGCACTGTGTTAGCGTGGCCGGAGGTGGCGGCGGTGGCGGAGGCGGCGGCGGAGGAGGCGGTGGAGGCGGTGGAACGGTCGGCGGCGGTCGGCTGAACCTGCACCTTCGTCCTTGCGGAGGCGGCGGTGGCGGTGGCGGCATCGCCGGAAGTGACAGCGCTTCGGATTACCCGCCAAGTGCTACGGCAGCGCGGAGCAGGGAAGCGGCGGCGGCGGCGCTGCACGCGGCAAGAACCCTGTTGGGCGCGGGGGTGGCTAACCCTTGCTCGCCCACCCCCGAACCGCCCTTCTGGAAGATGCCACACAAAGGTTGGTCAAACGAGCTTGTTTATTTACGCGGCTAAAAACACCACGACCCGAAAGTTCTCGGGCTTTTGTTAACTTTTTTTTGCCTGATATTTTTTATCATCTTTTTTTATGCGGGGTTGTGTTCCTTTGTATTGTGGGCAGAATTAGGGAAATGTAAACCTGATATTCATTTATTGTATTGATATGTAATATGATCAATTGTTATTATATGTGTATGTATACTACACATTATATAATATTATATATTATTATTGATTTGCCGATTATGTTTTTTTGAAGTATGGGCAAAATTAAGGAGATCGATCTATTATGTATCTAGCGTCGATTGATTATTGAATTTTATGGTTTATAAGTTGAGTTAGCTTTGGATGCTGTGTTTTTCGTTTTGTCATTTTGCGTGTGAGCGGTGAATTAAGCGTAAGCGATGGACTGTTAATTCTTTGTCTTGCAAGATTTTTGGTTATTATATTAATTAGAGTCTAAAGTCAGTCATTTGAAAGCGCGTAATTTATTAAATTAAAGTTAAAACTCAATACAACTGTTTTTGACATTTAAAATATAATTCCTATCGCGTGGGCTGGTCGATGTTATAAGACAAGTAGTTAAGGTCAATCGTAAAGCATACATATTGCTTTTACTGTGGTATAACAATTTTTAATGCGTAACCGTTCCAAAACAAATTTTAATTACGAAAGTTTTACAAATGCACTATTGTCATTTTATACACGTCTATTTATAAATATTACAAAACTCATTCACCACAGATGGAATTACCGTTGCGCAACATCCCGGCGCCAAAGTGTTCGATTGTAATCTGTGCTTCGATGAATTGAGAGTTTAGTTTTTTCTTCTCTTTATTTGGTTTTCCTTACAAGCTATGTTAATCAAACTTTCACGTATTTCAAAGCAATTTTTTATTTTTACCACATTACTATTTTCTTCTTTACCAACATGACGTTTTATTGACATATTATTTAGTAACAACAATAAAATTCCATAGAAAAAAAGGGTAACGAACGTCTCTCAAACCTGTTAAGAAGACAAGTTCTTCTTCGTGCAGGAATAAGAAAAAGAGTGGAAATCACGAGACTCAGAAAACTGAAAGGTGGCCGATTATCTGTCATTCAGATGCGGTATCTGGACGATCCGGCTCTTGTATCTCGTTGACTGTGCTAATAGAAGGCCGTTACAATGCGGTCGAGCGTCGGTCGCCTTTCGTATTGTCAGCGATCGTTAGCGTCAACTTTGTACCGTGTACCGTGAAACCCGAGACACGGGGATATTTTATTTCCTTTTCTTCTTTTTTATCGATACACAGTCGGGTTGAACGATGGTCGTATCTTCGGGATGGATTTCGAGTTGTCTCCAACCGGGACGCGAGGGCCCGGTTCCTTGAATCAGTTCTGAGCCTCGCTCTGATACAAAATGCCGACGAACACGAGCTCTTCTCTGGATGTTTCGATCTACTTGACCACCTAGATAGGTCCCCTTATTTTTATACCAGATTTCTGAATTTTTGCTATGAACAAGACTCTTGATGATAAAATGCATACGATTTAATATTTCAATTAACTTATGGAATAGTTGAGTCTGTATAATTAGATGGATGTTTGTGTATTTGAGTTATGTTGCAAATTTTTATGCAATTGAAAATGGGATACCCGGTTGTGTAAAAATATGTCATAAGAAAAAATCAATATTTTCAATGAAGTTAATTTAATATTCATTAGGTGCAAGTAATTCTGATGTTAGTCCAATCGTAACTTATCAAAAATGTATTGTTTATTCCAACCAATTTCTTTGTACAACTCCAATCGTACTCGCTACAATAAATATCCTAAACTGTCGCTAATTCTGAATACTTAACATTAGAACTACCGTTAGTGAACACAAAGCTATTCTACCAAAACCAGTGAAAATGACTGGTCTTTAAAAAATACGCAATAGTAGAATATTTTTATATTTATAGACCTGTTACTTTTTTACAGAAGGAATTCCATGTTATGTCGTACATTTTTGGTATTATTAATCCATCATTAACACATTTATAAAATTGTAGAACCAGTCGTTTTGACTGGTGTGGTATTTCTAGTGTTAGCATCTAGCGATCTAGCGATCGATCCGGAATTTTCCTGATACCTGATATCATCATATTGAATGATACGCGGTAACAATTTAAAAAACATGTGGGAAATTGTACAAAACGAGGAAACTGGTTAATTGGGGTTCGATAAACAAAAAGCAGGACCCTTTTACACTTTGACAGGTACCAGTCACTTTGACTGGTATTGGTATAAGTAGCCTTGATACAAAATTATTTTAAGTTTGAATACATAAAAAACAAAATAAAATTCATTTTATTATTCTATTAGTTATCGTTACGAAAGTCATTACATCATTGTGGAAGAAAAGATATAACACGAAGTAGGAATTTTAAAATAAAATTGTAAAACCAGTCAATTTGACTTATGTGGTAGTTTTAGTGTTAAGAAATCCTCGATCCTCAAGCATTCCTGCAACCGCAAAGCTTTACCATATATTATTTTACTTTAATGCAACATGGAGTACCCTAATTAACAGTGTATCCTTTCTAAACGCGTCTCAATTTACATCTTGTTACCTTTCCGCTAACGGTTGGCCGATGTTTCTGGGTGGGCCCGTAGGATCACATAGGTGGTTCGGATCGCACCGCAGCCTTCGGGGCGAAATTTGTGACCTTCGCAATGAGTTATACGAAGGGGTGCGCAAATACGTGTACGCTTATGGGCTTAGGTGGGGCTCGCGGTTACCCCCGGGGTTAGCCGGTAACCCGACACGCCTTTCCTTGGCTTCTGTCGGGCCAACAGCCCCTTCAACGGAGAACTCGACGCTCGAAGGGTGGCGCCTTTTACCTAAAAAGCTTCTGCCGATTCGGTGCTAGCCGACTTTCCCCTCCTATCCGACTACAACACTCGGCACAATCGGGGTGTATTGCTTCGGGTCAGGCTGGGTCAGGCGTTGGCTTTAATAACCGGAGCGCCTACACCGCCAATTTGTCTCTCCTTTGTGAACGTTCGTTTCGCGTTCTGTCTGTGTGCGTGCTCCTCTCCTCTGTTTGCTACAAATCGGTGCACGACGTTGGTCAGATTAATTCGTGCGTTCTTCAGGGCGCGAATCGTTTTCCATTGTATTGATTTTTGACGCGATTTTTAGTTCTGATTCCATATCTTGCTTGATATTTTTTAAATTTAAAATACGATTGTGTATTTAATTGAAGTTTAATTAGTTGCTATGTATTTTCTGTTTACAAATGTCGACGAAAATGCGCAAGCATACTTTCAATTACAATCTACATGTATATTTAATGTTCAATTTTTGTATTATCGATAACTTACATTTCTTTCCTCGATTAGGTTTTCTTAAATATTCATGTTATCCTTACACTACTTCCACCTTTTTCAGTGATTAAAAATACTTGATATGACATATACTACCCTCTTATGATTTTATACAAACTATCAAAAAGAAAAACCGCAGGACTAAAAAATCAATTTGCCATACTCAACCTAGCTAAAATAAATCTTCAAACCCCGCCCCCAAAATTGTAGCTTTTTCTACAAGCAAACAACAGTTTTTCCACCACCCCGAAACCTAGAACCACGCATCAATCTGGTAAATTCCCTTCAGTTTCAGTCCGTTAAAATTGATTCGCGCGGCAGGTCTCAGGTCAGGCCGTTTGTACCAGGGGCGTGTATGTTTATCCGAAGTTTGGTCGGATCGTATTACGTTCGACGATCATAATACCCGAGTTCGAGCACAGAAGAGTTCTCTCCCCTTCGGGTGGTGGTGTGAGCACCATTCGAGCATCGGAGAGAGTCGCGAGAGGAGACCTACAACTACAATACCCTTGCGGCACGAGCTTGCGCGGACGCATACACATACGAACATGCACACAACCACCGTCCTTTCTTGTACGATTTTCTATCGTCTCCTCTTCGTTCTTTGGCTCGGTGTTTCCCCTTCATCTATCTCTCCTTGCTTCCATAAAAGCAGCCCCCGTAGCTATTGGAATCAAACGGCCGATTCACGAGAGCACTTTATTTCGTGCTAGGTTACAAGATTTGTTAATGGTTATGGGCGCTCGTGTGCCGGTCGGCTCGCGTGCCAGCCGAAGCTGTGGAGATTACCTGCGCTGGCTTTTCGAGGGGCAATAAATGTCGAGGGCGCGGGATTATCCATGCCCAGGCAATAGGATATCGCTCGTAATGCATCTCCAGATTTCCTGTTAGTTTCATAATTTATGCTACAGCCCCATTGATGGAACAGTTTTCCTTCCGGGTCTTTGGTCAGTTCTCCTATTGTGCGAAGAATCGACTGGTTTACCCTTTATGAGTGGAATTTTGTTTGCATAGGAAAATATCATAAAATGTTGGTCTGAGTAGGAATTAGGAACTAAGTAATTTCCATAAGTAAGTTAGAGGGGATCAGTGTAACAATATAGTAATTAAGTAGAATAGCATAGTGTTGGACCCGTCGAAGTCCAAGAAATGGAATGGATGTATAAAAGTTGCGTACTAACAATGACGATTTGAATATTTGGATAATTGAATATTTGAATGTTTGGAAATTTAAGAATTTGAAATTGACGTAAATGCATCGTCAATAAACGTAAATAAAGTAACATATTCGAGTATGTATGCTTATTTTAGAAAATTCGAATGATTGAAAAGTTAGTTGAAGAGAAAAGAAATTGGGTAATTGTTACATTATATAGACAGACTGTACTGCATACTTGTTTTGTTATTTTCTGATGTCGGATAATGGTGAGTCGAAGAAATTGAGTTTCGAGTTGAGACGACTGAGAGAACAATTTTTGAGAAGAACAATTCTGCAACGTTGTTGGTTCTGAAGCTGTATTGTAACGAGTAACAATCAAGTTTGTCTTGTGTGGTTCTTCATTAGTAGAACAATTATACGTAAAATCATTTTGAATAACCCTCCTATCATACAAACTCCGTATTTAATGTTAATTTTGTAATATTAAATACGTAATTTGAAAGATATATTTCGGATTAAATATTTAATATTTATTATTCAATAATTTTTGCATACATATATTTAGCAACGTATAATCTTCGTATTTACAGATTCAATATTTAAATCAACCAATTGATGAACAAAATATCCATTAGCATTATACATAGATAATTAAAAGTGGTGAGAAAAACGGAACCCTTTAACGCCTCTCAAACTATATAACAACTTGGCAAGAGCAAAATCGAAAAGAAAAGCAAAGGGAAAGGACAACTAAAGGGAAAACAGAGGTACGTCAGCGACTTTAAATTACCCGGCGCGCATTTAAATACCAATTACATTACCAGCGACTTCGCAATTATAATTAAGGAACGCGCGAGTGTAATCACCCGACTACTAACTTCGATGCCATGTCGGCGGGCGGGGGCGCGCGTTTCCGTGGTTTCTGTTGGTGGTGAAAACCGACGAAGATCCGATGCCTCGCGGCTTTAATAATAAGACGCGTGGTAATGAGTATACGCCGTTAGGATGGCGTTGCTTTCGCTAATTCAACGCTGCTTCTTAATACTGGCCCTTAATGAATTCGTCAGAGGAGGAACCTCGAGCGAGATGGAGTACGTTTTAAGCCCATTAGAGTAAGGAGGACAGGTAGAGCATCTCTCTCTGCCCGCGATTCAACTCATTACAGTATGTATGCTTCGCACGCCATCTTTGATGTCGCGGTAGGACGCGCTCAGATGAAACTCTTGCTTCCTCGTGGCGTGGATTTAGCCCGAATAACGCTTCCAGCAAGTTGTCAGAGCGAGCCCTCTCTTCTCTTCGTTTCTCTCCTCTCGCGCTTTCAATCCTTCATTCCGACAACGTGATAATAACGTTTAACGAGTGTTACCTCTCTTTTGGACTAAATAAAACGTATCATACCGCCGGTTTTCTCGCGCTACTTATTCTCCTCTTCCGTCATTGACGCCAGTGACATGCATGAATGAAAAGAAAATATGTATTTCCAGCGGAACGTGCGCGCACGCGGGATATTCTTCGCGCTTAATGGGATTACCGCTTGTTACGTCTTTGAACGTTATTAAGCCACGGAAGGGCGATTCTCTCGGGGCAACAGCACGTTTTTCTAGCACGGTGCATGAATGCGATGGAAAAAGGGGGAAATTCTGTTATCTGATCTTGAAGGTTTCGTTGACGCGGAAACGTGTTAATCGTATAGGAATTCTGCCATGGTGGGTAGACGAGGTTTGCTATTCAAGTTTCTTATTTGCGTAGAAAGCCTCCCAGCTGAAAAGCACTAGTTTTGGAACTGAGATATAAAAGTTTGTGTAAATGTTTAACTAAAAATATTTATATGCGGCTAAAGGATTGTGCTAAATGAAATTCGTTTATAGTTCTTCAAAATTTATTTGAATTTCTTGCGCTATTTCTAGTACTAAATGAACTCTATGAAACTTTACCTGCTGTGTTCTTATGTAAAAGTATTTAATTCGAACAATGTAATACCGCTAACTTGAACATTAACTTTTAGAATGCATAAGATATGCGTGTGTATATATATAACTGTGTGGGTATATCATTAAAACATTTTCAGCTTAAAATACTACATTGACGACGGTTATATCAACAACACTCGGATTGCAATATCGAACGTAATAAAACGAAACCTGACAAGAACAAGAGTCTTCCAATTCATTAAACGAACGGAGCATCTCGGAGTGCTCGATAACTTTTTCTAGAGATTGGTCGCTGGCTCGAGGAGTTTACATGATTTTAACGAGAATGGTGGCACTTCATGTCGGAAATATCGCCGTGTCGAACTCTCTGTGCGGTCTACGACATGGAACGAACCGGTCATGAAAACTCTTAACGTTCGAAAGGATGCCACTCGAAAACGCACTGGCTAATTACGCGCGTAATATTATTGCGTTCCATTAAACAAGCATCCTGACGTAAAGTTCCCGTCATCGCTGGGAATTGAAGTGGCGTATTAACCGGTTCGCTGGCCTGTTTTGTTTCTATTATGGGATAACGATCAATCGTGTTTCTTTCCAGCCATTTGCTGCTTACTTTCCCGTTTCTCACGGAGTAATATATCGTTTAGTATCGCATTGTTTACGAGTGTGCATATATACATTCGCCGCTGTTAACCCGCTGGAAATTTGCTAATTCGCCATAGTCTCTCTCTGCAGCGTTAGTGAACATTATTAGATGCGAAACGGAGTTACACGACGCGACGGTTTACAAGCTATCGTTAGTCTCGCGTTAGTCTCGCAAATAAAGAATGTCGTAAGTGGAACGTAGATATCGTTGAAGCACTCGCAAATGCATGGTAGAGAGATAACGCCTTCTGTATGCCACTGATTATTACTTGCCCTGCGTTCTAGCCCGTACACGGGCGCACTAGTAAAATGTGAATTGCGTGTACTCTCTATAACGCGACTATTTTTTGGATACAGCTCGTTTTTAGCAGGAGAATTTATAGTTTGGGTAAAGGAGCTAACGAGATGAGGTATGTTTGCGATTGAGGTATGGTTTAATTATTAGTCATTTATGGTTAGCTAATATTTTATCCTGATACACGTGTATTTCAATCGTAGAGCATAGTTGAGTGAAGTACGAATTGAAATTCACATACAGTTTTTTGCCATGTATTAGCGCTATTTTAATTACGTAATTCAGCTTGCTTGTCTTCTAAAAACTGAATTATAAATCAGCTTATTTTTTCTGACGAAAGTATCATAAAAAAAATATCACGAAAATATGTAATCTACTACTACATTAGTACGATAATGTTGCGCTTGAAAATTCCAAGATTAACAGAGCTAAAACCAAAACAAGTATATACAAGTTGCTCCACAGATAGGTACGACACAAACGAGGCGTGCAACATTTTTCTGATTTCACAGTGCTCACACTATATGTACATTTGCTTTCTATCCTTGCTAACTGAATCGCGTATATACATGTATATGTATACATACTCGCGTAACACTCTCTAAAAAAAAAACAAATAGCGTAAAAAAAAAATCGCATAGTGTCATCATTGCAAAATCGTACCAATCTCGCGTATCTTATCTGCATCTTACAACTACTTGCTCCAACTCTTAACATATCAAAGTTCCATAGACTCAAACGAAGCGCTATTACAAGATATTCCGAGGTGCAAAACGAGTGGAAATTGTATTAATCGTTGCGAAGACAGTATTTATACGCTACAAACAGCAGACTCACACAAGTATTTCCACGCTTAAACAGAACGAAATGGCAGAATTTTCACTCCTCCCACCCCTCTTGTCTAGGGCGGTAGCGTTAGGAACGGTAGGTTTAGGGGTTGTTTGGCGAGGGAGGTCGGTCGCGGCGAGAGAGAGAGAGAGAGAGAGAGAGAAGGGAGGGTGAGAGGAACGGAAGGTAGGGAGGCGACGGAGGGGCTGTAGTTGAGAGGGGGTGGTTGGACGGAGAGGAAGGGTGCCGCGACGTCGTGCGCCGGCAGGATGGGATTTAATCTGTGTCCCGTTTCACGCTCAGCCAAGTGGAACCTTTTTGCCTCACTTTGCGGCATGACTCGCTTTTGCGCTGGTCGTCGCGTAGATTAACGCGAAATTATATATAAAGAATGTGTGCGGACGGCGTGTGCACGGGTCGTCGGTGCCGCTGTGCTACGGACGATTCGCTCTCCTCGCGCGAGACGAGAGAGAAACAAGGAGGAAAGGATAGGAGCGGAGCTAGTAGAGGGAAAGAGAAAGCCTTCTACTTTGTGCGTTCCTCCAGCCGGTTTCTCTTTCGTCGTGTATGTATGCGTCCGAGTCACACCCTCTTTGTAATGAATTAAAACTGGTGAAAAACCAGCGGCGGGTTTGTGTCGTCCCACAAAGCGGAGACGACGGCGTGTTCTCGCGGCGACGCGACGCGACGTCGGGATTTCGATGCCCCCAACCGTTTATTTTTACGACACACGAGTTTCACAGTAAAAGCAGCGGCCCCCGCGAGGGGATCGGGCAACCATATCGATGGAACAATCTTGAGTTTTGCTCGATTTCCTAGGTCGTGATTTTCAATATATGTATTTCCGAGGACGTTAGGAGAAAAAAAAACATGTTGATGATTGTCTAAGATAGATTTCTATAGGAGGCTTGGAGAGGATTTCTTAGACCGTGCGTTGTGCCCATCATTAAATTATTTATCGTGCGAGGCAAAGGCAGTTTGATGCGCGAACCGATCGCGTAACAGTAACGGTTTATATGGCAACATCTTGCTGGCATAAAGAAGAATGTGTTCCTTTGCGAGAGATAATCTTCTTTCTCGCTGAATGAAAGAACTCTGTATGATTAGATAGTCGGTAACAGGCACGAATGTTCAGACCCAGTGTTATGTTAGAATATGGCGTGTGATGTGCCAGGAAATGTTTCCCGTGATTTTTGCGTTACACGCATCGAAAAATAGTGCGTGTCGTTTGTAAATACACTTACATACGTGGGTATTCGCGTGGTTACCGAATGAATATTCATCGAGTGGTCGCAAGGTGAAGCGGGGTTTTCGAAGGATAGCCGTCATTTTAATCGGATCAAGAAAAAAGTCTTAACGTTATGTCGTTATCGTTTCTTTTACGCAGCATGCATAATTGAATAGACATTGCGCCTCCATTCAAAGTCCACCATCGCTTTCAGTGCTGTCATCAAAGTACCCTGTAGAAATGCCTATTATCCATTAACATATCTCCATTTTTTTTATGCAAAGTTCTCGTTTGCCTTGCCCCTTAAAGACATACGTTCAGATAAGGTCCCGAGATAACGATTAATAAACTAAGCCTTAGCGATTTTATTTCATGAATCCGTACGATTATGTGTGTGTTTTTTGACGAGTTTCACTTTTGAAAGTTACGTTCGATATAAAGACAACTTTCGATAGCGTGCATATGATAAGAGTTTAAATTTAGCGATATTAAGTACTTTATCAAACGTCTAATTTAGTAACTTCGTCATGATAAACAGCTAAGTGGAGAAAACAGAGAACGATCGATTTCAAATTATCTAAATGCTTAGCCAAGAATGATTCGTACCGTCACACGACACAGTACTATATACAATGCATTCGTTCAGGTATTAACAGAAATTAGTCGAAAATAATATTTATTTCCTTCAAGTTCCGTGCCTTTACCCTTGAAATTTATCATTAATTCAATTCTACCAGGAAAATGTATATAAAAAAAACGAGAGAACAGCAAACGAGTACCTTTGTAGCCGTCTTTTGCCAGTTCTTTCAAAAATAAAAAGAAATCGCGATATTTCCGGCATTGTGTTTGCAGTAATATAATATCGCGAAGCGGCAGGGTATTCGAGGAAGGAAAAGTGACAGATAGTTGTAGAGGCGGAAACACGCCCACTTTGAGCGTGAAATAAGCACGAAACGCGTGGAATTTCGGCCCTCTCGTGATGCCGGGGAAAGGCTGATGAGAACGCGTGGTGTGCCTGCGACGTTACACACAAAGTGGTTTCATACGGTGCCGCAGCGCCACGGCAAACCATTCAAATTGCGTTTCAACTATTTCTTGTCGTTTTGCGCCGCGCAAAAGCAGGAGATTAATTAAATTCGTTAATTGCAAGATGCATTTAGCGCGAGCAGCAATGCCAAGTACGGCAGCCGCGCTGTAGTCCCTGCGCCCAGCCGTGTGCACCCCGTAGTCACGGCTGCAAGGTTCGTTCCGCCCTTATTCTTCGCACGCTGTCGGCGTTAGCACGTAAATTTAGAGAAAGGTCGGCGACAAAAGAGCAAAAGGCCCACTTTGCACGTCCACCCCGTTGTGTTTCTTCGTGCCCTGTAAAACCATGTAGACTCTTTGGCGGAGGGAACGTTAACGTTAACGTCCTTCGAGGGTGGCGCTTCGTTCAAATCGTTTCGTTTTCCTGCTAATGGCAACGCGAAATAACGTTGTTCTTTCTTGTGTTTTACAGCGTTCTCTTTTTTAAATTCCTTTTTATTATTTTGTTTTTGAAAATACATCTTGTTTAATGGTGGAAGTACCGCGCGTGAATAGTCTGATCATTTGCAATCGTTCGTCATGTTATTCCTACTGCGTTCCTTCATTTTAGGCCCAATTATATATTTAAAAAATTATTAATGGTATGCACGATTTGACGCATTCATCGCAACGGTGGTTTATTAAAACGCGCATTCACCGTAATAACACAGAGTTATTATTAAATACAGATTCTTTGGTGGTGGGAATGTTAACGTCCTTCAATGCTAGCCTTTGTCTCCTGTTCTTTTTACCCGTCCTTTTATAAATTCATTTTTACCGTTTTATTTTTGAAAATATATTTTGATAAATCGCCGAGGTACGTGCGCGAATGGCCTGATTATTTGCAGTCGTTTATCTTGTTAAATTTAACAAAAGTCTATTGATTTTTACGAACGCGTGTCATCGAAAAACGAGTTAATTGTGGTTTCGGCTATTTTCATCGATTAACCAATGCAAATATTGCCAGTGTACTCTTTAGTGTTTGGAATTGTACCTCCGCAATTGTAGGCAGTTACAATCGTTCCGACTGTGTTGCGTAACGAAATTAACAATGGCGCTCCTTTTTTTTTTCAAATATTCATCGTCTACAATTGACTCGCGTTCTATGGGCATTGTAATTATTAAAAGTCGCGAATATTTGCGTTTATCTTATGCAAATTGTTACACGATTTACAACAAATTCAACGTTACTGTTATTTGTAGTTCTGCGTTCCATTTTAACGATCACATGGCGTATACGCCATATATTATTCTGGAACAGTACACGTACGAGGATTAACCTTCTGCGGTCCAACTGTATCTTCCAGGCAGTTTCAAGCGCCATGATTCTACGTCTCCAGAAACATTAACTACGGAATAACACGCAGAAGAATACATGCATTTTTGTCTGTGTCATTTTATAATCGAGATATATTCTTACCTTTCCTATATACCATTGCATATCTCTTTTTAGGAAATTTAAATAAAAATATATTCTGCACGCTACTGTATTTTAACCACTTTAACCCGTTCCACAGAACGACTATTTCAAAATTTGATGAAAAAAAAAGATATTAATTATCAACAAAACATTAATTTTCGAATCACAGGTATTAAACGTTTATTAGAAATCCTCTTTCATCAATATCAATTCTATTCCTCCCCCCCCTCCTCTTTCCAAAAAAACAAGATCCGCTACGCATCGATATTTGGTCGTGTGAAAGGAATTAATCGTTCAGTGGAAAATCGAATTTCTGATCTTCAATCCATGACGTTAGTAGCCGCATTATATCGAGAACTGAATCGACAATGTGGTGATTATCAGTAGCACGCGGTTCGTCATCGCCTATGTATGTCCACGACGATGTTGATGACGATGCATGCGGTGCAATCAGACTAATAAGAACGTGGACGATGCGTACGCGTGGATACATATGGGTTGGTGTTTATCCAACCAGACACTCTGGCTAAGTGACAGAATACACATTGCGCGCGTTTTGATTCACAGAGGAGGACTTGATGCACGGGGGTGGTGCGGGTATTGGCGGGGGTTCTATGGTCGGACAGAACTCAATATTTGGGTGCTCGGCTGCAGGACACAGCGGGGTTAACCAGCTTGGCGGTGTTTACGTCAACGGCCGACCATTACCAGACTCGACAAGGCAGAAGATCGTCGAACTGGCCCACAGTGGTGCTAGGCCCTGCGACATCTCGCGCATACTGCAAGTCAGCAATGGATGCGTTTCCAAGATCCTCGGCAGGTCAGTCATGGGGGATCATCGTTCAGGACGAAAGACTTCGAGAAACTTTGATATAACATTCGTATGATTGTCAAAAGATTAAAGTAATTCTGAATTGGCTAGGAATCTTATAATTTCGAAAGAGACCGACTCTTTTTTATTTTGTATTTTATTATTGTCCTCTTTTCTTTATTATAACTTAGATGAATAAATATTTTAATTATTTTTTCAAGAAATTGATTTGCTCTTTAGGTATTACGAGACTGGTTCGATCAAACCACGTGCAATCGGTGGTAGCAAGCCACGCGTAGCGACCACACCAGTGGTGAACAAAATTGCCGACTACAAACGAGAATGCCCGTCGATTTTTGCCTGGGAGATCCGTGATCGACTGCTGCAGGAAGGTGTTTGCAACAACGACAACATTCCAAGCGTAAGTACAAAATATTTGTGGATACAGTGGTTTCGCTTGAAAATATCTTAAGATTCACTTCAAGCATAGCCTGACGCGATTTAAGAAAAAGTCACAGGTCAAAAAAATTTCCGAAATTTTCTAAGGAACCTGTTACAAAATGTCTTACATGAAACTATTACTTAATACATGTAACAATTAATAAGAAATATCATGCAAGTATTTATCTCAACATACAGATTATTCCGAAACATTCAGAAACCTTGAACTATCTCAAATAATCTGGAAATAATATTTCAAATATAACTTCGATGTATCCGCAGAAATCCAAATCAATCTGAGAAACGCTTGCTCGGCATGACCGATAAACAAGTGCAATCAGTGGCAACAGGCTTCAAATTCTTCTTTCCTTTGCTCTTCAAACTCAAAACTCTCGGCTTTGAACCAACTCACGTACAAACACTTGGGCAACTTCATCGAAAGTCATTCCATCGGTGCTCTCAAACGCACCAGCATTCCACTTTTATTCCACTCTCATTCCAACGCGCAATTAGCAAATGACCGTGCACCGCTGCCAATTCCAGCAGAGAAAGAAAAGCGCAATGACTCCGGGGGCAGGAGTCGCGTTCCAAGCGTTCGCGTGGGGAGATCCAGCAACGGGATGCTCATTCGCTTAGACACGGAGTTGCTTTGTATGGTGGCGGCGGTTTATCAGGGTGCGCAGCCGGGTCGGTACTTACCCGTCGGATCTGGCCACTCGACCCTAATCAAAGTCTCGTCAATACGATCGGTTGGGAGGGGTAATCGGTCCATTACGCGGGCCTCGGTATTGTCCACCCTCTGGTCCTGCTAGTCGTTTCCCCTCTTCTTCCCAAGAATCCTCGGTCCGTCTTCCAAACATCCTTCCCACCCTCGCGAATATCGATATTCCATGGTCTTCTCCGCAATCCCCTGAAACAGTGTTTCCCAACCTTCTTTCGCATAATTTCAAATGTAACATTTAACACGTTGGTTACCGCGATGGATAATCCGCAGTGAATTCTCCGTCATGTTGTGCTGCTCACGACAGCCAACGTGTTAATTAAATACTAAAAAAATATCGGTAGCGACATTCCGAACAAATTGGCGATCTCCTTCTATGATAGTCAGACAAACCGCAACTCCTTGCCCAAATGTAAAAGCAAAAGGATCTTTTGTAGTATGATAAAGAAAATGCATAGAAGAAAGATATATAATTTTTGGTTTAATATTTAAATGACATTAAAAATCTTCACCTATCAAACTTCGCGATACGTTTAAAAGATACGATCCAAAAATTGGGAACCTGAGCTCTGAAACCATTTCTCCTCTTATTCGATGTATCCCCAGCACGTTCGATCTGTCGTGACGAGGAATATTTCGAAAAGTCGTGTCTTTCCTCTAGGAGAGGTCTTCTTTCGAAAAGAACCGCCGTTTCCCTCGACCATCCCCTTACGATTCCGGGTGTCTGTCAGGAATACCGAGGGGGACGGCACGCGTACGAGTCGTTATCCGTCGGCTCGCGAAGGAACCGTTCGTTTCTATCGGTTCTTTGGGAACAGAGCTTTGCCTCGTTCACCTAGTGAAGGGGATGGTGATCAATCAGCGTGGTTACACACAGAGACCCGTTCTCTTCTGCCGATGCTTATCCGACGACAATATTCGGGAAAGGAATCTGGTTCGATCGAACACGCGAAACGTTGTTTCAGCTTTTAATGCTGGGATCGTTATAATGATCACACAGCCTGGTTTTGTAGGTGTAGCGTACAGGGTGCTGGCAGAAGAACAGGTTCGTGATGGAATTGTCTGTTGTCTGTCGAATCGTTGACGGTAGAGGGAATATATATTGAGAGTGAGGAAATCTCGATATTGTGTGTGTGTGTATGTGTGTTACCATTTTGATCGGTCGATCAGTTTTGTGAAATATTCGAGGAAAATCTCTCTGATCTCGCAGTGGATGTACGATGATAATTGGGAAGAACTGCGAATGATGCTGGAATTCGATCTGGATTTATTCTAGATTGTATTTTATATCGCATATATGCTATTGATTAATGACGACTAACTCTGAAGAAAATTATTAATATTAAATTATATCGTTGACATTATCCAGCATTCATTTGAAATATTTTGTTACGTAGCAAGTATACAATTTTTAAGCAACTTGGGATCACTCAGTTTAGAGATTCACGCTGCATAGACATAAAACTATTCTATTGAGTGTTTTTGGCAATTATCGAAATCGCTTAAGATATTATCGGATACTATAAACTATTTCCGATATATCTTAATATGAATAAATATCTCCTTCATGGAATTTTACAAACCGCCAATAGCAAGCCTCGATATCCTCATAAGAAATATTTCATGATAATCGATATTTTCGAAATATTCAGGATACCGACGTAAAAAGGAAATTTCTTTCTAACATCGTTGTTAAACTATCGAACTTTAACATTACTCTCCAATAAAAAGCACAAAATATAACTTATCATGCTTTCTCCTATACTTTTCAACTGTGCATGCTTTACAATTCCATCCATAATCCATAACTTGAAGAATATCTTTAAAACTTCTCTGCATTCTTTCCCAACAGCCAATGCCATTCAATTCCTGAAACCAATTCAAACCAAGCCAAAGCAAAACCTGGGCAACGAGATTGACGAAACGGAATTGGTACTCTCGACAACTAATAGATCAATAGTCGTTCCAGAGGAATCTTCGATCGGGTTCATCGATGACGACGACGACTGTCTCGTGAAACGGCAACGACATTAACAGTAATGATAGCAATGACGATGATGGTAGTGGTGGTAGCCGTTGGTTGTTGCGGTGGGTACATATCGTCCGCGGCAATGGGGTGCGACGGGGTTAGTCGCCGACGAGCGGATGGAAGCGGGTAGAATCAGGGTGAATGGGATCAGTTAAGCGTGTTGCACAATTATTCGTGTCCGGTCGCGCGTGTAATGGTCTGCATCGGTGCTGCGGCTGTTGTGCGGCGAGAGCCGAGTGGAGCGGAGCGTAGAACAGCCAGGTTGCTTGGTTTGATGATGGAAAGCCTAGCCTGGCTGCCTCTGAAACTCTCTCTCTACCTTTCTCTCTCTCTGGATGCTGTATGCAGTTAGTTTAGAAACGTCCTTTCCTCTCGTCCTCTCCCGCAGCCATTATTCCGCAGGATTGAGACGAATCTTGCGATACGAACTTTCCACGCTGTCTACTGCTGCGAGTTTACCACCCTCCTTCCTCGTTCGATTGATTCCGGTTAAGGAACACGCGGTTCCGCATTACGTCGAGCTTCGTTCGTTTCGAACTGGTCGATGGATTTGTACAATTTCGTAAGAAACTATTATGTTATAGCATGATGTGCGAGAGAATCTTCCAAGGTGAAATCGATCAAGTTCGCTTTCCATAAATTTCGTAATTTTATGAACTAAGTACATACGTGATTAATATTCAATTTGTGGAAAAAATACAAATAAACGATTTACTTCCATGAAAGTCGATCATACATTCCAAAGTGAATTTAGATAATTGTTTGTGCCGTTATCGTGTTCCTCTGTCTTTCAATATATAAGGTTGATCAGTTGATATGGCTTGTGAATGACTCATGTAGAATTTTATCGAAGTTAAGTGGATTCAACCAATGTTCTTAATATAATTTTCCCACTGATGACGTACTTACTTTCCCTCTATAGCACACCCTTAATTTTAACCGATTAAACGACTCTATACACGTTACACTTGAATTATTTACATGTCACTTAAAGATTCGATTGCTATCGTGTGCGTTAAACGTGTTTCGCTTGTTACAAAGCTAAGATTACTTGTTCCTATCGCCGCGTGCTCCAACATCGATCTCGTCGAGGCGGCAAACAAAAAGCTCGATTGAATTTACCGGCTTTTATTCCACGTAATAACTCGTACTCCTCTCCTATACACACATATATTTGACCTGTACAGCCTTCAGTACATACGCAGAATACTCGAGGCAACAACGTCGTTGGCACCCGACGGCATACAGCCATTATTTCCAGCAGAGGTCTTAAGTCGAGCCACACGCGAGAAGGATCGGCTTTTACTCTCTCTCTCTCTCTCTCTTACCTTTTCTCTCTTTCCTTTTTTCCCCTCTCTCATAGAACCTTTCAGCGAAAGCCTAGTAATTAAGAAGCTCCGCTCGATATCCTCCATCCACATCGAAGCAAGCCAAGGGATCCATGGGAGAAGTGCAGCGCAAAGAGAGAGAGACAGAGACAGACAGAGAGAGAGAGAGGCAGAGGGAGAGAGTTCGGCTATGTTCGACTCGCTGCTTGCTGCACCATCGACGAGTCGATGTTTTGGGGGATGAGGTTGCACAAGGGGCGGTTCGGGGGGTGCAGAACGGGAGAGATTGAGCGCGCGTAGAACACCGAGACTATTATGTGCGAGAGTCGAGAGTACAAGGCTCGCCCCCGTGGCTCGTTATAACTTTAGAGTTAGCCAGTGGTTCGGTCGCGGTACAAGGTGAAGAAGACCGCGTTACCACCGCGCTGGTTAGGGGAGCGAAGAGCCATGGAAACCGTTTTATGTAATAATAATTGGATGGCGGTGTCCTTTCATCTGCTAGTCGCTCCCTCAGCGTGAAGGTCGGCAAAGAGAACGCAAAAGAAAGAGATGATGGGAAGCGGTGAACGAGAGACAACCGATGTAACTATGGAAATGATTGTCGCGAGCGGCTAGCAAAGAACCAGATGAAACTTTCAAAAGTTTCCTCTGCTCTTCTCATCTTTTTCTCTTTTGTTTTGTTTCTTGCTCGAGCTTGCCACTGGCCGCTTTTCTTCGCTCGTCGGACATTAATTCGGCGCCAATTGCATCTCAGTGTTGTGGTTGTAGCGGCACGTGAGCCAACGGAAGATTTGAATCAGGAGAGACTCATATTATTGTGGCTTGGAATACCAACGTTGTTTTGCTTTGCTAGGTTCAAAGGTAAACGAACTTCGGACAAAATATTATTGCCGTTATTTGTAATCGTCAACCGGAGTTACATTTGAACTTTTTATAATAATACTGGTCGATACAAATAGATGAACGTGCTCTCTAGGTGAAGCACATAGCCGAATAGCGAGCGTATAGCTGAACAATAGGATTGAGCGAGCGACGATTATAACTGGCATACACTATTCCTGTACTTGTACTTACAGTAATTTTAATATAATTAACTATTACAATCTTATCACTCGTCTCCTTAATAAAACAACACGTTTAATAATAAACCACCTCATGTTATTATGAATGATACTAGGTCCGTTACGCGATTGGATCGATGTGGATTTCGTTATTTTTGTTAGTAACTAATTCATTTATTAATAACGATCGATTGCGTCGAGCATTTTATGGAACAATTTTCCAAAAACTACCAGCATTCGGTAAACCAAAAACCAATCAGTTTTACGATATGACCAAACTTACAGCAAACAAACTACTTTCAATCTGGACTACCGTTACAGTTACGTGTTAGTGTTCTAACAACGATTGGTCCTTGCCGAGCAATCCTCTGTACCAAGCTACGATACTCCCTTGTAAATGAAAAATCAAATGCCACTGTCGAACGATACCACGTAACTTACAACGAACAAACTTTTTTCAACTCCGTTTACCACCTATCCACCACAATATGTTTGCGTTCTACTAATGATTGATTCTGGACAAACAGGCTTCTACGTCAATCTACGATACACTGTTGTACGAAATATTACCGTTCAAAAAAACCAGAAACTGAAAACTCAATTTACTTCCTCTCGCACTGTTTTTATTATCGTTGCATTCTTCACCGTTCATTGCTATTATACTTTACTATCATTACCAGAAGCCCAATCATCCAGATACCATTTAATCTGCAACAAGTTCAAAGTTCTTCAAAGCTTTTTTCGCTAGCTGTCGTTACTTCTGTCCGCTCACTTGCTAATAGCAATTAATGTACTATTCGCAGGTGTCGTCCATCAACAGGGTGCTGAGGAACCTGGCCTCGCAGAAGGAGCAACAGGCTGCGGCGGTGCAGGCGCATCAGGGTGCCGAGAGCGTGTACGATAAGCTTCGGATGTTCAATGGGCAGGCTGCAGGCTGGCCACCGGCTTGGTATTCCGCTACGCCCTCTCATCATCCCTTGGCCACTGGAATTCCAACGGCAGCGACCCCTGGCTCTGGCCAGTCGCTGCTGCCCGGCAGCCAGCTTCATGGTCGAGACGATTCTCTGCTCAAACGAAGCGGTGAGTCCCAATTATACGTTAATTGCTAAATGTAACGCACGACATCCCACGTTCCTTGTTCATGTGTCGCTTCGAAGGACTTCATTTCATCTCTTGTCATTGTTTTTAACGCAGCAACTGTAACGTGTAAAAGAGCTTGAGGTACGAAACTTGTAAAGTTTGACAAAAAAAAAAAAAAAAAAAAAAAATTACAACGGACTGTATGTAAAAGATGTGCATGTAATGCAAAAGTGAAAACGAGACTGTATTTGTACTGGTTAAAAGTTCGCAGTTGCTTCTTAATCGTACTTATACTCAATCTTCCAAATTAATTTTGTAATCGACTCGAAATTAACGCGAATGATATCCACAATGACCTTCGAAGAAGAAATTTTCAAAAGTAATAGAAGCTTAAGCTAACTTTCTTTTTAACAAAATTTAGACTTGTTTCAAACGAAAACCATCAGTTATTAGTATCATTTTTGTTGCTATTGCGATCATCCTACGTATAAATATATACGAATGATCACGAAACACTTAAGAATGTAACCAATTCTATTTACAATGTCTATTATTCACAATTATCCCATTACGCCACAAATTCTCAAGAATCGACAGCTAAAGTTCTTTTCTCCCTTAAGATTCATTCGTCAATCGAAATGTTTCGACAACTCGTTACAATACCTCTACCTTTCATAAACGGAATTGTTACCTTCCGTTGGGGGTTCCTTTGCCTTTCACGCGGTCGAGAAAAGCCATAGAATCAGACGCCATAGGAAACCAGGTCCTCTCAATGCTTGATCCACTTCTTCTGCGGATCGACAATGGTCTCGAGGCAAGGTGGAAGTCAAGGGAGCACCCTCGACGTATTATAATCTGCTCGTACGCGCGACACCCTCGTCCCGTTCTTAACAGCCTTTCCGCGAACCTGCGTATTGTCCCGTTGTATTTCCACCGGTATATTGGATCGGTTTACGTATCGGAATAAAGGAAATGCCTGGTGTCGTTGGATCGTGACGTTTCTCCTAATAGGATCACGTTAATCGGAGCTTGCGGTCCTGATCATCACCAAAATTGCTCCACGGATGATGGTTTCGAATGTAACCGCGATTCAAGATAAGTAAATTCTCGAAACTGTTAAGCTAGTTCGATGGTCGAAGGTTGTTTTAATAACGAATACCGTAGGCTGTGTGTGATTTGCTGCGATTTGGTCGTGACTGTCTGAAATTGTTAAGGCAATATTGGTGGTTCTATAAAATTTTGTAGGGGCTGGTGTGATTAATTAGATTTTGTAAATCGTTCGTAAAATAGGTTCTTTTTTTTCTTTTTTTCATCGATGAATTATTTGGGTAGTTGGCTTTAGAGCTGATTGAAACAGTAAATTATCTCGAGAACACTGACTTTCTGGTTTATCCATCTTTGATCTGACTTTCTTATAACCACTCGAATAAGTATCTCGATAATCAAATATGGAATTGTGTTCAATTTAATACACGAATCTTCCCTTGGTTCCTATTAAATAAATTCATGTACAATTGTGATTCTAACATTTGGATTACACTTGAAAATCTCTATTACAAACCGCTTTTCCAAGAACGCAAACTGGTCAGTCTAAAGTAGCCAGACCGACACTGAACCTTCTCGCATGGTCATCGAGCCGTACACCCCATTTCTTCCCCTCGCAATCATGCGTCGTCACCTAGAAAATTAAAGTCAAAGAAGGAGAAAATATTCCATATAAGAGGATGTGATGGAATATTGCATATACTCTCGTTTGGTCGTAGCGATGGGCTCTACCCTAGTATGTCATATGTTGATACTTGCAAGGGTGGTAGTATTTCTTCAATTGTCAAAACTGACACAAACATACACCTATACCTCGTTTTTCACATTCAATATTACTAAAAAGGAAAAAAAATAGAAAAACAGAAAAATAGAAAAAAAAATAGAAAAAGAAGAAAATATTTTCTAGAATAAAATGGTACAAAATATAAAATATACTTTCGTTCCAGGTAGAGTCTAGTACTAATAGTAATAGCAGTAACTGAATAATATTTACTCAAAACGGAAGAAAATATTTTCTCTAAAATATAGAGAGATATCTTTTTTGGAATATAATCTGGTTCGAAGCAGAGCATGTTCGAAGATGGCGGTATTTCGAATTGGCAGAACGGTACCACGGGGCTAGAGAGATAGGAGTGGGCGAGAGATTTCGTAGGATCGTGGTGGAGGCGGCGGTGGAGAAGATAGAGGGTGCGCGATGTGCGAGAGATGAGCGAACGAGAAAGCGAGCAGCTGACGAGCGGACGATATATAGGTACACTTAGAAATACATATATATACGTATGTATATAGCGTAAGGGCAAATATATAGGTACACGTAGCGTACGGAGGGACGGACACGGACAGAGGGAAAGGGAAATGGCAGGAAGGTATCGGGAGAGGGATGGAAAGAGGCGAGGGTTCGGTGCGCGGAGGCGGAAAGTAATCGTGGCTCACCGGGAGCCGTCAACGTTGACGACGACAACGACAACGACGACGACGACGGCAACGGCGACGACGACGAAGACGACAACGACAACGGCAACAACGACGACGACGACGATGACGACCGGAGGAGCGGACTGTTTCCATACAGGATGTTTCAGAAAGTGCTATTAAACTTCAGGGTCATGTAGTACTCAGGAAAACAAATAAAAAAAAGTCTTAATAAACGTCGGTCAAAATGTCCCTAATTTTGACTTTGTAGCGGCACGCGAGCAGAATAAATTCAAATCTTATTGTTGTTTTGTTTCGAGTTATCGTGAGTATCATGACCGTTAGGTCATAGATATTGCAAGGTGTAATGAACTCCGAGCAAAACAATGTCGCCGTTACTTTCAACCGTCAAACGCAGTCGAGTTCAAACTTTCCGACCGTCCCCCGACCAGTAGAAATAAACAAGCGAATTGACGAGCGAAGAGTTCAGCGATCGCAGTGTAAGCATATCGACGCATCATAGTGTATACGGAGTTTCTCGACACGCGCGTATTTATTTCGATAAATTATTATACCAGGAATTGCGTTTTGTATTAAAGTATTTCTTTAATAAAGTGTTCACGACTTATAGACTGTAATAGTGATATTTGTACAGATTCTACAACTTTATAATAAGGTAGAGCCTATTTGAGTCAGGTGAGCATCGATATATTAAAATTTACTCCTGGACTACGCGCGATATAGTCAAAATTGTTGTGCTACGCTATTAGTCTTTAACATAATGATGAAAGAATAAGAAAATATCGTGTACTTCAGGTTCAGCAAGAAAAGCGTATGGCAGGATTATTTGAGTTAGCAAGAAGGTATATATAAAAATTAAATAAAATATATGACAAAATAATTTGCAGGAATAAAAGAATATACACGAACTATTAAATTACGAAAATTACAACTGAAAATATTAGCTGCTTGGACAACCCTTTTATAATAACATCAAGGCATGTTTTTGAAGAAAATTATGGTTAAAGCGTCTCTTTTTCAACTGTAGATCGCTCGAAAAATTTCTCATAATCAAATTTACCGAAGGACGAAGCAAATTACCTCGCTCGACTCAAATAGTCTACCGACCTCGCCCTATTTGGACCTATACATATTAAGCCTTTTTGCTTGTTTTCGTAAGTGCTATGTGCTTGTAAAGTTTAGCATCAATTTTCTGAAGCATCCTGTACACGCACCAACACGATCACTATGATCGAGCGAGACGACTATGCAGACGCCTCCGCTCTGCCACTTTCTGTCCCATTCTTAATTCGTTGGTATGCTCGTGGTTGTTTCTAGGAATGTCGAGGGCCGTCGCGTCGTTAGTCCGCGTCCATCGCAAAATCACTGGAACGATACTGACATAGGACGATCCTTAATTGGATCTGGTCCTGAGAATCCTTCTCTCCTCCGTTTGCCTTCCCGAATTTTATCCTTCTCGCGCGAGGAATCACTTGCCACCCCTAATTTAGTCGGACGTTATCCGCGCTGGTCGAGGAAAGAGAAGAAGTTTCAGAATGCAAAGAAAAGATGTTTGTATTATGGATTTCGAGCAGTGTCTTTATGTCTTTCGAGCTCGTTACGTAAAACAGGAATTTTCGTATTTGTTTTCAGATACAGGTTCTTTGTTGTCGCATCAGCAAGAAACAACGTCAGATGGAAATTCGGAGCACAACTCGTCCGGCGACGAGGACTCGCAAGTTCGACTGAGGCTAAAACGAAAGTTGCAGCGCAACCGAACATCCTTTTCCAACGAGCAGATCGACAGCCTCGAGAAAGGTTAGCGCACGAGAATAAATTCAATTTATCAACGGACATGCTACGTTCTACGTATACGCGGTATTAATAGCACGAAATACACCATATCCTAAATAAATCTCAAAAAAGAAAAGAAAAAAAAATGAACGAGTTAGTTCCGCGAAAAACGTAAATTGCTAACCCTCTCGGAACATCTACCGGAGTACAAAATTTGTAATTTAAACTCTGAGCGACTGAAATTGCTACGAATCGCGTACGTTCTCTCTTCTAATCATTGAAAATCCAGCTATACAATTACGAGCACCGGTGAAAAAAAGAAGATAGTGAAAAATAGTAGCGCGTACATTTTCAATTGCATGTTTCCACGTTAACAAACATCAACAAACATCGGTGCTCATCCTCGACGAAAGCTCCATTTTCGTTCAGCCGGTAATAACGATATAAACGTCGAACGATCGCGCGCGCACTCGGGGATTCTGTATATTCCGTCCGTTTCGCGGCGATGCATGCATATTCAGAGACGGTCGAGGTAAATTACTGCTTTCCTCGAATATATCGGGCTTTCCTCTCTTCGTACGCCCAGCAGGAGCAGCACGACTGCTTTAATTGGATCCGCGGCCATTCAAGTCGCGCCCTCGCGTTCGAGTATCGTCGATAATTATCCTTTTAATCTTGTCTCGCAGTGAATCGAAATTATGCGCGATTAATATAAAATTGTATGTACACGAGCGTATATACGAATACAAACAAATATTATGTAGTTCTATACGTATAGCTACGTGTATATATTTTTCTTTTATCATACTATACGTTACACATACGCACATAGTAGAATATATATTATATATATATATATACAATGTGAAACGCGCCAGCTATCCAACGGAGGCACGTTTAATAACGAGCACTTGTTGCAAACTGGTTTCGTTTTAGAATTCGAGCGGACACATTACCCGGACGTGTTTGCACGGGAGCGTCTCGCTGAGAAGATTGGATTGCCTGAGGCACGTATCCAGGTGAGTGTGAATGTGCGAATGCGGCGTGTGCTTCCTCTTTCTCGTTCGCTCCACCCACCGCCCTTTTTCTCCCTTCCCCTTTTTATCCTTTCTTTCGTTCTCCTTCCTTCTCTATCTCTCTTTTCTCTTTTCCTCTTCTTTTTTCTACATCTTACTCTTTTCTTCGTTACACGTGCAGCACGTTCTCTTTCACTCGTTCCAATTTCTTTTCTCTTTCTCTTTCACCGCGTCTCGTCCTCCGTGTCGATCCTCTTCCACCATTCTTGAGGTTAGACGACGCGACGTCTTCTCCTCGTCTACACAGCTGTGAGCGACGAAGAGGGCGGCTGTTAAGTGCGCGACGATGCCCTTTCATTAAACGCGTGACCGCCAACGCGCGGGGACGTTAAACACCTCCGACGACGAATCTGCGAGACCACCCGGGGGGATTTCGTCTTTATGCCCGTGTCTTCTTCTCAGACCCTTTTCGCCGTGTGTCTTAACGCCATTCGACTTTTCTTGTTTCATCGTCTGTGTATTAAGTTTCTTAAAAATCTAAACTGAACCGCGAGAAGTTTTTCTTCGTTGCATTCTTGAAAAAGTATCCGTGGAAGCTGTGGGTAAAGCAATTTTAGGTAGCGTATTTTATTAACAATAGCTTCGTCTTGGAACTTTTATACGTTTCATTAATTTCCCTTGGCTTTGGATACATTGGAGCAAACATTATAAAGATATACATTTACATATATACATTTTATATATACATTTTAACATTATACATTTTAAAGAAACCTTGGTCTTTGGAAATTAGGATGAAAGCTGTGAAACTTATTCTTCGTGGTCAAATTTCTCATAATCAATGGTTAACTGTATATGATGAGCGATTATCACGAATTTGTAATTTAAACGATGAATTTCCTGATTTATAGTTAGCTACACTTAACGTGTGACTATTACGAACAATCATAATCCGTGATCAATCATTATAGCAACATTCCGACATACCATTTATCCATAAATTCCATACGCTCGCAGTATTCGCTACTAATATCCAAATATCAAAGACAACGTATCGTTCAAGCAGACGCAACATATCCCGTAAAGAAACGAATCGTCCAAAATCTTTGTTCCTCTTAAAGACAAAGGTCCATCGTTATGTCCGTGCCATTCATAATTCGCGTATCGAGATGTAAATCATGCGGGCATACACAAGACACACATAGCACGTAGAGAAATGATGCGAGACAGAGAGCGAGCGCGAGAGAGTGTGTCGTAATTAATTAATATAACATCGTTGCTCGAGTCATGGGGTGACGCACGGTTATACGAGCTAATATGTACGCAGCCTTATCGAACATTGTTTGGCCGCGCCGTGCCTCTGGCTCGGCCTGTGTTCGACCCTCTTGCTATCCGGCCGGCCTCCCTCACCTGGCCCGACGATAGGGGGTGGTGAAGTGGCCGGCGGGCTTTCGCGTCGGTGGTAGTAACCGGGCGCTGAGCGTTATGTGGACGTACAAACAGTGCAAGACCATGTTGACGCATGTTTTCAAGCCTCGTTGGCTGGTATTGATCTTGCTAAGTGCAGGAAACCGGGAGTGCCGGTGCGAGAGGCAAAGGCAGAGCGAAAGAGAGGGATAAAGAGGTGAGGGAAGGAAGGGTAGAGAAGGAGAGAAAGAAGGGTAGAGATAAATGGAAAGAGAAAGAGGGTGAAAGGGGACTAAAAGGAACGATTGAACCAGCAGCGCGGAGTCGAACGTCGTTGGATGGACGAACAAACGGTGGAACGAGGAGAACGGATGGACGACGACGAAGGTATGGTAGAGAGCAACGTGCAGAGGAGAGAAAGCAAAAGCGTGGCATTGGCCAGGACACGGCGTGGTGGACTCGCCGACACGGCCGTGTGCCACGGATACGAAACGCCACGCCGCACGCGGCATATCCCGAGCAAGCCGTGAGGGATCCGGCACAGACGGCCTAAGAGGGTTCGAACGCAACCATGGCAACGTCGCGTCCCCAGGGAGGTTGCCCTCTGATTGGTTGTTCCTCGCTTTTCCACCTATACCTTGGATACTCGCACGAGTTTCGCCACGCCGCGCCGCGCAACACCGCCGCCACTGCCCGATTATCATCTATGGCGCTGGCCAGAGAGCGGAGAATCCCTCGTGTGAAGCCGCGATGGCCGAAGTCCCTCGATCATCACGGTCAACCTTGGCATTTGCCTTTTAAGAGAAAACGAAGACGATCGAAAGAAATGGAGAAGAATCTTCGCTCGCCAATATGTGTCATAGTAGTAGATGGTAGTTGGGAAAAATTATTTCGTGGTATTTACTCTCCGTGTTATGAGATTTTCAGTTTCTTTGGGACACGAGATGTAAAAAGAGGTTACGAAGTCTTTTATGCAAGGTTGTCACGGTTATCTTCGTAGAATTAGGATGACTGCTGTACGTGGAAAATGTTATTGCAGAGAAGTTGTAGACTTATTTATTTCGATATAAATACGTGGTAATTTTCTATTGTAATCGTCGTAATATATCGATGGATGAAATTTGATACATCAAAGGAAATGATTATTCTGTTAAGAATGTCTTTTTATGCGTCATTTGGCTAATTGGAAATAATTGGAAAGGTTGGAAAATAGTGGTATAATTTGGTCCTGGTTATCTTATAGTTTCGAGGAGTATGAACCGGGTCCAACGAATATTCTCTTTTTCCGTTTAGTTAACTAATTCTAGAGGAATCTTCTTGAATCGTACAGTTCCAAAAACTTTCCTCGACTTGGTTGAGGAACCCTTCGATAGAGGTATCCTCCCTTCTTGTAGTTGATCAAGAAAGTAATAGGAGTTGAGTCTAAGTTTCCTCTTTCTTTAGTTAAAAAAAATGTAAAAGTAATTTCTTCAAATTTTCGTTTTAAAGGTCTTCGAAACTTCCGTAGAAGTACAACTTTCTTTAGAAGTACAACTTCTCTTAGCTGATCGATAATTTCGTATAAAGTGTGAAAATCTTTTTTCTCATTTGGTCCATCTTAAATTATGAAGTTACCTCTGTCGAAAATTTTGAAGTTTTTAAAGTTTCCCTCGAGGAATACTTCGAAAAAGGCATCTCTTGTAGTAGATCGATACAGTTTCAGATTTCTATTCGATAGTTTTCGTTCTGCCCCAAAGATATTCGAGCGAATGTCTTCTCGTGTTGTTTGGAGTTAAATGAAAAAAGTATCTTCTCAGTCGGTGTTTTAATTCTAATCCATTCAACGGCGATCGTAACTAGACCAAATAGTGGCAAAAAATACATGGAACGAATCCTTGAAACCGAGGTTGGAATTAATTTCGATTGATTGAAGAGAAAACTTGCAAATGAAATGCTATGTCAACGCAATATTCATCCATATCGGATTAAGAAAATTCCACATAAAATAAGAGTACCCAAATTTTTCTTTATTTCTTCCTATAATACTCAATCGAACGACATTCTACTTCCCAAAGAAAAAGAAAAAGAGAAAAGAAAAAAAATTGCGAGCGAAAAATACGTAAGAAATATTAACACAGCAGGAAAAGCTCCTACAATCCTATCGCTTATATATATGAAACTTCATGGAGCAGCATCGTGTATACATGAAGAACCAGCCAAAATTTCACGAAACGATCTTAAAATTCGCGTGCGACGCCATCTTCTAAACATTGCCAATCAAAGTAGAAGGTCTGCCGCGAGGGACGGGAGCGATGTACCCGGTTCGTGGAATTCCGAATGGATCGATTCAAACGAGTTTTCGGGACGCGGTAGGACGAGTTTACGAGGAACGACGGTATTGGGCGAAAGGAGTCCGCTGCGGGCGAATGGTGGATATTTGCCGGTGGCCCGCTAGAACACGATTTGCCACGTCGCTGCCGCCACGAAATTTATTCTTTTTTACTTTTTCTCTCCTCTTTTTTTCTGTTTTTTATTTCGTTCAATCGAGGGCCGCCGGGTGTGCAGGATCACGTTTTTCGCGGCGGGCGAAATGAATTTTGAATTTTCTCGCTGCCTATTGAAATAATATGGGGAGAGAAGAAAATATTTGGTTACTCTCGGTGACCATTTTAGGCACCAAGATTATTCCGTTTTATTTCTGATGCCTATTAAATACGATATTATAGCGATTCCTCGCTTCGCAAAATTTTTTCCTATCCAAACATATTATTATCCGAGCTTGGATACATTAGCTTTAAATCAAGTTATAGGTAATGGCGTGAAGAAAGAAATCATGTGAATTATAGCGATCAATCGAAAGATGCTTTGGAAATGAAGAAACGACGAGAGTATTGTAAAAATTGCAAGATGTTAAAGGTAGTTACATAGTATCGTTTCGAAGTATTTCTATTATTAGAGAGAAAGAAGGACTTGCAAGACTTTTCACTTACAAAACTGTCCATTCCGTGAAACACTTCAATACCGAGGTAAATCATTGATCCTCCTCCCATGGCTTCTCTCTTTACTGTTTATTTTATTTTCCATCAATAGCTCGAATGAATACGTACAAATTAGCGTCAGAATCATGGGTTGGCGAGGGGGGTGGACGGGAGTTGAAACGCGGGGGTGGAAGAGGAGAAAAAATAATAACGCCCCTTGCCGGGTCTGGCTTATTGTTAGCGTTCTCGGTGGCGCATGATAATTGAGAAAGTTGCGCTCATTGTTGGCAATCGAATTTTTATATCGTTATTCTCATTATCGCGCGAACGTTTAAGCGGCTGTTCGCGAACGGAACAGCCGACGTAGCAATTGTCAGCTATTAATAAAAGCGCGCGCCTCTTCGTTGCTAGTGGAAAGAAGAGAAAGAGCATGTTCGTTGCGTTTTTTTCCACCCTTTGCAAATGAGCCGAGCAATCGAGTCGTTTCATAATTTAACAATTCCGGCTTGATTCCATTTTCTCTCCCTTTTATCCTCCTTTCTTCCTTTTATTTTTCTACGTAATTTCTACTTTTTTTTTTCATTTCGTTCTATTTATTTACTTATTTCCTTTGTTTGTTTGGTATAAACGCGATTATAGAGTAAATATTTTGTTTGTTATACACGAGAGGATGATACGGGACATTTAGAGGGAAGAAATTACGATGTAATCCGGAGCGTGTTTGTGCTACGAGTGATTGGAGGGTAGCAGGAAGGGAAATCGACATATCGTAGGGAGAGGGAATCCTCTTATCGCGACGAGGTATCTTCGAAATCAGGAAATCCGTGGAAGCGCAACAAAGAACTTAAGCTCCGATTTGTTGCTCGAGATTACTTGTTATTACGACCATCTTCCGCGATGCTCGCGCGAGAGATCTTTGCTAGAAGATATCGTCGGTGGCCATCGCGATTTGGACAGTATCACAGAAACCGAACTCATCAGCTGCATCTTTCGAAAATTTCTTCGTTTCGTATATCTAGATATACAATTACTGTACAATTCCTAAGGAACGAATGATTTGTTTCCAATCTTATCGTTGACACTGTCGAACTAAACTATCAAATCGAATAAAATGGTTTCAGATTCTTTGCCTTTACAACGAACTGAAAATTTCTAGAGATCGTTGACGAAATTGACGTTTACCTTTATTAAGCATCGAGATATCGACGTACTTTTCTTATTTATGTTATATAACTTTATCGTCATTTTCTATGTACGTATGGTATATTTGACTATAAATTATTAAAGTATTACCCTATTTTGAATTTCTTTCTGTATCTATATTTTATTTATTTCAGCCTGGAAATTGGATTTGCTTCTACATAAATTACAAGCATAAATGATAACTGGAACATAAGAGATATGAAACACAAACTTATAAATAACTACGATAACATAAAAATATACCGATTCTTTCGTTATATCTCTCCTATCTTTAAATACTTTAGATAAACATTCTCCTCGTTGTATCATCATCCATTCCGCCATCCATTACCTATCCGTTGTTTCATTTGTTTTCTTTTCATTTTCCAATAATTGCACTTCCCTTCATCCTTGTCTATTTCTTTCCGTGAAATCATTTCAATCAAACCTTATTCAACGAACTGATGCTGCTTATTCGATTGTGAAGTAACAAGTACAATATGAAATTTACGAGTTCTGTTTCATAATCTGCGGAGAATATATTATACAACTTAGAGAAGATTGTTGATGTTAGGAAATGTGGATGGAAAACGAATCGTTTAACCGTTTGTTGGCAATGAGAAGTTGAACTTTGCGATTGGCTCGAGTCCTCGGTAACGTTTCCTCGTATTTCTCGAATGAACAGCTTATTAAACGTGCGGCTTGGCTTAGCTTAGAGTTGTACGTCTTGAAATAACCAGCATTCAGTTAAACGCGGAATATTTGTGAACAAATTTAACCAAAAGTCACGAATCTTTTGATCTTTCACTCAGTTTTCGATTTTGAATATTCAGAGCGTAACTACGTACGACTCTATAATTCATCCAGAAAACGTAATTTAGATGAAATTTTGTTACGCGAAAGGAGTCGGATACTGTAGAACGTTCGAGATTAATTTAAATCGCTCAAAGAGAGCTTCCTCTGTGTGTCGAAATTGAATTGAAAGAATCGAATATTGTAGAATGTTTCACGTTAATTTATATTACCGTACGATGATCAAAATATTCTGTTGGAATTTAGGAAGGAAACAGAGCATTGGTATTTCAGAAATCGTATTCTGTAAAACTTCTCCCTTAAAAATCGGACGGTGCAAAAATCCGAAAGAAACTCACTGCACTTTCAGAGGAATTTTTAATATAAGCTATCGAATATAATCGATCCACGTGTATCTTTTCATTCACAAGTTGTCTTACTTTCTCACGATAAAGCAAATTTCCTATTTTACTCATCGTCGGTTCTGTGTAATACTAAAAGCGCGTCGGATAGGTCGTAAGGGAAAGAAACAGCGGCAAACGATGCGAGATAGCGAGACGTACGAGCACAGACGTACACACCACTGAGAACACACAGTAACTCAATTTTCCATCCGACAACTGCTCAATCGCAATTAACAAACTGCGGCACAGTCTCGTGCAAACTCGACTGCGTGAGCTTACCCGGGGCTGGCGGGCAGAAGGGGGAAGAGGTTGGAAAAAGGTATCTAGATTTTACGGCTGTCGGATGGCTGGACAAGGAGAATAGGTCGAGAGATAGAATACAAACAGGAAGGGGTAGAGAGGGTTCGATAGAGGTAGATAGAAGCGAGGAACGAACGAGAAAGAAAGAGAGGGAAGAAGAGAGGGTGTGTAGAGACGATGGATGATGGAGGGTACGACGATGAACGAAAAGAGAGAAACGTGGATGGTTAGAGGGATGAAAGAACGAGACACGGAGAGGATAAGTGTGGAAAAAAGTAGAATGCGAGGTGGCGAGAGAATGCGAGGATGGATGCGAGGATGAATAGGTGCGGATAATGCGAACACATCGCGCGGAGTGACGCCCTTATCGTGACAAAAGCACCGTCATTGCGTCGGTTGCAGGTGTGGTTCAGTAATCGCAGGGCGAAGTGGCGTCGAGAGGAGAAATTACGGAACCAAAGGAGAGCAGCCGTCGATCAGGTAGTCGGCGGAGGCAGCAGCGGGGGTGGTAGCAGCACCGCGCCCCCAGCTGCGACCCCTGCCACGCCACGGTTACCCTTAAACGCCGGATTCAACGCCATGTACTCGTCGATACCGCAGCCGATCGCTACGATGCCTGACACTTACAGGTAATCATTCTGTCACCGTCTCTTTCGCTTTTGTTTCGCCAACCGTCTACGTGTATGGTATACTTATACAGGGGTGCAAAGACTTTGTGTATTGTAAGAGAGTATGGATCGAGCTCTCTCTCGTCGAGGTTGAATACGATGTTTGTTACGGGACGGTGAAAGGATCATAAGTGGAACGATCTCCTAGAGTTAGAGTAGTCAATTTAGGAATGGAGAAGGTTCATAGCTTTTCTTATAATTGTTGTTTATTTATTGTAACAGTCAGAGTTTCTTTACGAAAGTTTTGTAAATATAGGCAAAGATACATTTGTCAGTTTATCGAGTTAAATAATCAACACTGGTTATTTTTTAATTATTGTCTGTTAAAAATTAGGGCCCGTTTATGAGGAATTTCTGGAGTATATCGAGAGATTTTTAATTATAATAGTTTATCGAATCGTGTATTTCGAAGAATTTGATGCATTTTTCTATAGCGATTCATTTTTTGAAAAAGTCTGTGTTATGAAAGTTTCAGTTAACTCGTGGTATTGTTAAATGTTTTTTTTTTTACGTATTGGCAGGCTTTTTGACGAGTATAGTTCGTTCTTTTACGTTTCATTTGTAAACCGTGGTAGACTAACAATAGTATGGTAACTGCGATCCGTTGTTTAAAGATTTGGCAATTGTACTACGCTTTAATCGGTGTTGCATTGTTGCAGAGATTACAGATATCGGTATCGTCGAGTTTAAATTTCCCAAACAATCCTCAAATACCTTGTATTTTTCACGTTCAACATTTCACGATTCATTGAAAATCGCGCTGTGTACATAAATATCTGACCTTGTCAACATTTAATCTTCCTAAAAGCTTATCTTCGAATGTCATTTCCAAAAACAAAAACATCATAATCCAGGCGCTGGCGACTCTTTGATATCGAATATTCGTCGGAACAAATTAAATTCTGCAAATATCGAATTCAACTTGCTACGTTGTATATTCATTAAATTACCGTAACAAATATCGTGTACCGCGTAAAATTCGCATACAATCGTTACACGAAAGTTGCCAAAAAGTTCGCTATTTTTAACCTTCCACGCGATTCAAAGCAAATCGAAATTCTTCTCGGCAAGAATAAGAATTAAAGCTCGACGTTGGCCCCTAAATCCTCGAAACTTGTGTTTTAAACTTATATAGAGGATAAGTTTCGAGGATTTAAGGGCCAACGTCGAGCTTTAGTTTTGGCAATAATTAGACCTGATAGATTCTTATATATTTATGACGAATTTAGAGTTACAAAAATTTCCCAAATGCACGTAAATCGTAAAACCGTATAAAATATCCAAATATATCGAAAAATATCGGTCGTTGCAAGTAGGCGAAACAGATCGCTGTTCCGCCTCTTCGTGTCTACAAAAATATAAATTTGCCTGAACGTCCATAGCTTATTAATAACGAAAACCACTCGACCTATTCGCTAGAAACGACGTTCAGACAAATCGAACATGTTGGTTATTTTGATCTGACGCGGATCTCGTTCCTCTGTTGGCAGCTCGATGTCGAGCAGCTTGGGCGGGTCAATGGGTGGAAGCTGTCTTCAGCAGCGCGCCGAGGGATATCCGGCGTACGTGTTCCACGAGCCTCTTCACTCTCTGACGCAGTCTTACTCCCACGCACACAGCACTGCTGCGCACTCGCAACCCCATCGTGGTATACCGACCTCTCATGGTGGAACCCCCACCACGCCAGGAGGGCAGCCTGCAGGACCAGGTGGTGCACCCTACCAGCCGACGACCTCGACCGCGACTGGTGAGTTTCCGCTTTAAAGGATTGTTTGTTTGTTCTTGTTCAATCTTCAAGGCCATCCTCCGGTATCCGCTTCGTCTCCACCACGGCATTTAAACGCTGATCAAGGTCGCCACCGATCGTATACATAGGACTCCGGTTAGTCGCCTCTTTTCTAGGTTGTACGCTACCTTGAAACGATCGTTCGACTGGATGAATGCAGATCGTGCGAATGACAGGTGTATTTTATTGTTGGTCAGATGGGTTGTTGGCTGTTTAACTATGGCTATTGATAATACGTACCACGATGATGTGATAGGTGAGTGTTGATTGTTGCAGTGTATAGGTATTAAATTAGTAAATTATCACTAAATTTTCCAAAGTCAATGGCAAACAGAACCACCAGCCTCTGAGAAATCTTCCGAAATACATCAATGGTTCTGTAAAATCGAATGACTATTGATAATATGTACCACGACGATATGATAGGTGAGTGTTGCTTGTTGCAGTGTATAAGTATTAAATTAGCAAATTATCTAACTTTGGCAAAGTTTGTACATTTGTACCGCTCGCAGGTCAAAGTGAAGTTTAACTTCATTTTTCGAAACATTTAACATTTTTCGTCAACGCATTTCATCGATGCTTATCTCACGTAATTTCCACAATTTCCTTTGCTTTTCGTTTTGTGCGGCTAACCGATTTTACAGATGAACGGCTTATTTAATTCGTAGTTAATATAGCGGTTGCTATATCTTACTACATAGACAGAAATTCTCAGGAATTTGTAACAGAGATGGTGTCGTGTGTTATTTACGTTTGGTAGTCACTGGATTCTTAACGTGTTCTTTTGTCATCGATAGTTTTAATGTCAGAAGTGGCTTGGAAGATTCCTTTCGGAGATATTATTTAAATTTCCGAGGCTTTTGCCAGTTTCCAAGATTCTGCGTGTTCTCTCGCGGTTGGACATATTCAAGGCGGATAGACCAAGGGAATGTTGATTTACAGGATTGCTTTGATGTTTGGTTAGAGTAATGGCGCAGATGTTATTGCTTGATGGATCTATTAAACAGTTGGAGGTTATAGTTACTGGTAAATGGTCTGTATGGTTAGACGCTATCTTGATTAATTTATAGGTAAACTGAATTGGTTGGTTAAGAACGCCAATAGCTAAATATGTATGTATCGCGTAATTATTTGATGGTTGTACGTCGTGATTTTTCTCATTTTTCTATCTAAATGACTTGTGAACATTTCTTTTCAATTTTCTTTCCCACCCTATAAACGATATTAATTTCCAAGATAAACTTAACAAGACCAATTCGCCACGCTACTCGTCGATTTGCGTAGTTAATCGACATATGTGTACAGCTTCTTATTGATCCAAATATTTCAAAAACTTCCAAACACGGCCACACGCGAGAACTCGAACAACATTTAACAAAGGACGATGTACCGGACATTTCACTTTCCACGAAGACCCGCTGGAAGAAATAATTTCCCATTTACAAACGGATTTGAAGATCGCTCGTTTCATTCGTTCGAGCTTTCGAGTTCGATGGCGGATAAAGATCTGGCCGAAACCGGAAGTGGTGGCAGCGAAGCTCGATGGGGAAGAAAAAATTGCGATTCGTGTCGCGTGCTCGCGGCACTCGCGAAACGTGCTCATTCTGTAACATTGAAACTGCCGGTTGATTACGTACACTCGGGAATTCCGTGCGCGCGGCCGTGGCCAAACGACGAAAAAGGATAAGCGTCTTCGCGAGAACTCTGGTTACCCGTAGCGAACGACACGAGTGGAAAATACGTTTAATGGGCGCGAGGAAATTTGTGCCGCCGGAAACCGTACGATTGACGTGGAAAATGTTCAAATAAATTCTCGCACGCCTTCCTAACGAACCGTGTGTCTTCGTTCCTTCTCACTGCCGAAGTTCACCCTTTTCACGTTAAATATTTTTTGAATTGCGGGGGAAATTTATTTTACTCGATTAATTACCGTCAACGATAGGAATACATTTTTGATGTTTCGAAAGAAGGTACACTTACGTTCTATACGTAGGAGCAGTTATATCAGAAACCAATGCGTTTATCGTTTAATTAGTTCATAATATTGTTAAAGTATAATGTCGTGTGTAGGTAACATCAAGCGTGTGAACTGCTTCGATATATTTTTTCGTATCATTTAATTTGCTCCTTTTTTTTCATCGTTCGAACGTCGACTAAACTACCAACCAACAATCCCTTTCGCTTTGCACCTCGAATGCTTCGGCAGAGAGTCTAAACTTTTAGAATAAATCAATTCAGGCTCCCAACAGAATACGAGCAAATCCGTTTAGCCAAAGTCAATGGCAAACAGAACCACCAGCCTCTGAGAAATCTTCCGAAATACATCAATGGTTCTCTAAAATCGATCAGCCAGCGTATCTTACGTGTCGAGGGCAGAATAAAGTGTCTTGTCAAGGCACGGTTAGAGAGCTACAGAACGTTGTTCCGTGCAGAGATCAGAAAATGGTTAGCTAGAAGAACGTAGCTGGGGCCAAGCTGATACTACAGCAGGTCAAAGTGTGCAAAAACCGAAACAGTGAACATTCCAAAGATGTTAAAGGTGGACGTAGCCGTAGCAAAATTACGTACTAACCGTCTTCTCATCTCTGAACGGTAAGCAACAGTGCCCGTAGCTCGTTTAAGCACTTGACCGTTCGTCCACGGAATTGTAAAAGGATTTTAAAACAAATCTCGTACGGGCGCCAGCGGGCAGAATCGAAGACCGGGTATGTTCGGTGGTTTTCCAAGCGCCCATTCCATCCAACAACGTGGCTGCTGAATTTTCCATTTTCCCCGATTCTCACTTTCCCTCCGTCACCCTCTTGCCTTCTGTTTCTTTCTTCTTCGACTTGTCCCTCTTCCGCCAACGACCCTCTCCTCACCCTGTTCTTTCTCGTTTAACGAAAACTGTGCGCTGAGGTTCGACCCTCCTGGATCTCTCTCTCTCTCTCTCTCTCTTTCCTGTCCCTGTCTCTCTCCCTTTCTTGCTCCTTTCTCTTTCTCACCCATCTCTCTCGCTCTCTCGATGGCTCTTCCTCTCTTCAGGGTATACAGGGGGGCGAACAGAGGATGTGGATGGGTTGGGTCTCGCCTCGGCTGGGCGAGCGCTCAATAACGTGCGAACCCAAAGGGGAGGAAATACGGGGGTGCGCGGCGTACCTACAGGAATGAAGTGGAACGCCGTAGAATGGTGGAATACTGCGGAACACGCGCCGGCATTCCTCTTGTCTCCCTCCTTCCCTAGCACCGGATTCTTCTCTTTTCCTTCGTCCCCTTTTTCTATCCGCCTCTTCCTTTCTAGCTCCCTCGTCTCCTGGCCCCTGTCGCGAACAGGTTCCCTCTGTTACTCGTTTTCTCTCGCTTCTTACGTGCGGAACGAGCCGCAACTTATCCATCATAATCGTTTTACGTGCATGAGCGCGGGGAACTTTCACCGCGTGTTTCTTCTCTCTCTCTCTCACTCTCTCTCTCTTGCTTTCGTTAACGTTGCTTTTGACGCGTTCCGATGTCCCATCCTTTCCATTGCTAAGCACCCTGGTTTCCGCAATGCCTCTTCACGTATCGCTTTCGCCACGATTCACGTGGAACAAGTATCGGTTTGTTTTGTAGCTGGCTCGTTCGTAAGTAGAGCGAAGAGCGTTTTTAGGTAATTGTTAAGGGTACAGTTATCGAAGTCAGAATGATCGGTTTGTAATTTTTGTACAAATAGTTTGCACGTAGAATGTTTCTACCATAAGCGTTCAAATACTCTCGTGAGCCATTGTATGTTTCTATAGTATCTCATTTTACGATTCGCAAATCTAAAGATCCAAATCTTCGATTTTTTCTCCAGATCCTTGCTTCAAAAGCTAAACCGCTCAACGCCATAGACAGTAACGTAAACAAATCTGATATCAATTTGAGCGTATCTTACAACATACATTATTTATGTCAATCTCTTCCCATAATCTGCTTGTGAAGCCGAGTGTTCCTTAAGAATTGAACGTTAACAGTGAACATGCGCGAACAAGATTAAAAATGCCACAAGAAGCAAAGTTGATCAACTTGCCTCCTAAGAAGTTCCATTGTAAATGTCGCGTCCGCTGTTCCACCAAGAATCTTGTCCACGTCGTACTTATTTCTGCAACACAATCACAGAACAAAACTAGATCGATCGTTTAATCGGAAAACAAACAATCGCATTGCAGGTGTGATATCGGCTGGCGTCTCGGTTCCCGTGCAGATCCCGTCTCAAACACCAGACCTGACCGGCAACTATTGGCCGAGGCTCCAGTGATCCCAGCTCTTCGGGTTCCCGCCCGCGAGCTTGCTCGTCGGCCAGGAGAGCCCGCCGCCACCGACAGCCACCCCTGGTGCAGTGTCCCGGCCGCTGCTCGCTTCCCTCGGGATACCGACGCAGCCAGCGCAGCATCAGCCTTCGAACACACCGGCTACCACTCCCGTGCACACCTCCGACACCAGTGAGTGAACCAACCGATCAATCTCTTCGGACGCTCTCTTGCAGAGATGGTCGCGCGCGCGATACTCGATCACACGAGACGGTTCGTTGCCGTACGGCGAATCGCCGACCTCGATCACTGCGTTCATCGCGATCGCGTCATGATGGCGCGCGATGACATTCGAACGAGATAATCGACGACGCTTGTTCAGCGTCGCCCCGAACACACGTGGATTGTGACTTTGCAAGTTCAGCGGGTCAGCAGTGTTCCTAGATGGATCTTTTTCTTTTTTGTTTTTAAATTAATATCAAAGTAACTTTTTTTTTCATACGTTATGATTTTATTCTTACGTATACGGCGCTGCTGCGCTATAAAATTGTTTTCTTTTTCTGGATCGATTAATGAATGTATTTATATACTGGTTGATTCTTCGGCGTCGTATGATAATGTGTTATTAAAAATATAGAGTGAAGAGTTTTTTTTGTTGTTTCGTATTGCAATATTTTAGGTTCGTGTTTTATGTGAATTATTATGGGAATTTGTTTTCAAGTTTCATATTATGAATATGATTTTAATACAGTTTAACTGTTCTCTTTTATTTAGCCGATGTACATATTCGTTTGTTCTCTTCGTTGCAGTAAGTAAACTGGCTAGGACGAGAAGTACTTGCTATATCTGTCTTGCTTAACAGTTTGGGACGTATAAATACCGATTAGCAATGTTCATGTTCGATATCCTCGATATTCGATACGATGATCTAACGTATCCGATTTTCTATTGTTTCGAATTTAGAGGTACCGCACGTAATCTAGTTTATCGAGAAAATAAAAACAAAGAATCAACGTTTCAGCCATAATTCGTTTTCAAAGAGTTGTGTTCTCCCACTTTCTCAGAGTCACAGGGAAAGGGTTGCACGAATGAGATCAGGTAACCTGTTAAGGGACCAGCGCAACAGGAGTTGAAAAAAGGGAATAAAAGGTTAACGAGTCCGCTTTAATTCGATTAATTACCCGTTGGAAGCTTGCCAAATCTCGACAACTAGCGGACACTGCTGATCGTTACTTTGGGTCACCGAAAAAACAAGTACGCACACTCTCGTTCAGAATTTACGATTAAACACCCTCGTAACGGAAAGTACGCGCGCGAAGCGTTCGTTGTTCCATTGAAATCGAAGAATTCTTTGAAATATCTTTCGCTATTTTAAATACGAACGATCGCAAATTCTCGCGCACTTTGCGCGTTAACCTCTCGAGTCGGCAATTATTCGGTCGGTAATTAATTCGTCTAAATTCAGCAAGTTTCTTAACACTTTCGCCGACATGTAGATATTTTTGCAACGTGCTTGAAAACCCATTTCTAATTGTTGTGTAGTAATACAACGTGTACAATAAGTAGAGTACCGTGTTACTGAAATTATTATCTAGATCCTAGATGGTGGATATATTATGTAAATTCAGATTTCTATGAACGCAACCAAAGACGAAAAACTTATATCCAAGAAAATGTATTTTTTCACATTGTATAGATTTTTATCATATTTGAATTTTCCCATAAACATTCGCAGTATCGTATCGTATCGTACAACGTACTAAATTTCGGTATATGATCTTTATTGAGAAACGATTACAATCGTTTTGCCCGCCAAAGTGTTAACAAATACGTACAGACAAACGATAATGTATCAACAAACTGATACGTATACATCGAATTGCCATAAACGATAAAGTTATGACGACGTACGCTTCTTGTACCTACGCGAAACTGATTTGAGGGGTTAATGAACATTCATTGCGTGAGAAACTGCACGTAAGCTTAAACTTCTTCAAACAGCTGTTTACTTGGTACATTTTAATGTCGGAAAATCGCGTCGATCGTCGCGCGAACGCGATGTATCAAAGATCGAGGCGGACGCTCATCGTCCTTTCTTCGAATCGCGTTTAATCTAGTGGTCATAGACGTATACGCATGACCCGGGTCACGCAGGGTATATTATCCATCTACTCACGACAGTGTACAAATGAACGTATCGGCGTCGAACATGTTCGTTAGACGATCCAATGTACGAAATGCTACAAGTATATCGTATTGCAATATACATTTAAAACATAATATTTGAAATTTTATATACCAGCGAACGAACATCAACGAAGTAGGTTATCTATTGTATATAAGTAGCATGGTGTTAATATTTTCTTTGTTGTTTGTCTGGATAAATTTTCAAATTTGGAAATTTTAAGTTGAAGAATGACTTCGTTGCTTATGAGTACCGTTGCGAGGAAACAGAGTGTAACACATCCGCTGCTACTGACGCATATGTTACGTCAAATAAGTTAGTAGCTGCTAATTGTTGCATTTTAGTTTCTCGACGGAATCGTTTAGAAAGATGAATAAGATAGTGACGTATTGGAAGAAACGCAATTTTGTTTGTAACGCAGATGTTTCTTACGAAAAAGGAAAATATGAATCGAAGGGTAAACTGGCGTATTTATAGTAACAGCGAATGTAACGATCGATAGCGACAGTTTCCTTAATTTTATGCGGACTGTGAACTTAAAACGATTGAAAAGCCGGAATCTTCGACAAAAGTTCAAACTATTAATCCAAATTAGATATAGGCCAGTGAAGTGGAACCAATTTGAAAGTAAATATCCTTTAAAAATCTATCATTGTTTCAGAAATCTGGATATCTGAAAAAATCTAACGAATTCGAATAGAATCTATGATATTTCGAAATGAAATAAAATATCCTTATTTCAACTATTCTAAAAGAAGTATATCTTTTTACTCGTAGCATGAAAATAATTTCAAACTTCCATTTGTGTATTGTTATCGTTTACGGGCGTTCTTATATCTCTCGATCGATGACCGGCAAGATTCGTTTATCGAATTTTTCACGCGTGGCTGTGGTACGCATGACAGCCGAGCGATTCGCGTGGAAATTTCGAGGGATTCGAAGACAGAGGGAGGAAGGGCGGGCATCCGCTGCAAATATTCTCGCGAGACTTTAGGGTGGCTCTGGCCAAGCTGGCTGCCTTTGTAAGGGTGGGAGCTGCGGGGATTGATAGCTACCTCGAGGGTGGCTTTTTTCGCCGGCCGGCCATCACGCTTGCTCGCAGATATGGCGTCGGCTGACAACGTTCCACCAGCCAGAAACTTGCTTCGGAAAAGTGACTGCTTACGAGATCGAACTTCCCTCGTCGAGTGGAAATTCGTAGAGAAGTTCCGCGAAAGTCGTGGAGAACATTTTTGTAGCGATAAAGATTTTCGTTCATCGAAAACGATAAAGAAATTGATTTCTCTTTGTTTTCTTTCTTTTTTTTTTTTCTAAGAAATGTTTCATTTCTATCGTTGGATTTGCATCGCGACACGTTATGTTTTTGACAGTGTAACATGTTTTAAAGCTTTCGATACTTATTTAAGAGATTAATCGTTAGTCAGCTTTGGTCTTTCATCGAATCAATTTTTTAACCATAGCTAACACTATAAACGACAAAATGTAACGAAATAAAAATCAGTATTTTTTTACGTTTGAAAAAATATTCATTGTATCTTGCACCCTTGCATGACCAGCAATCTTTGTAGATACTTTTCTAACGAGGTTCGAAAAGTGTGTAACTCTTTTGTTGTGTAACTCCCCTTTGAATCTATGGACGGGATATCTTGCAAGGCGATGTTTAAAAATTTGGTTTATGCCAAAAGTTTATTCCAAAAAGTTGTAAACGGTGGGAATCTCACCCAAATCGTCGTAAAGTACTTAACGATGTTAAATATAATTAAACGTTGGATATGTATTTTCACATATTTTTAAAACGAAAAAGGAAATATTTTATTTTTTTTATCGAGTACAAATTAAAATTTGTAGTTGCTTCGAGAGTGCCATACGATATTTTTGTTCTTTCTTATTTTAATTTAAATATTTTGACGTCGATACTTAACAAATAAAACGTTACTTTTAGGTACTTAAAAAGTAGATACGCGAGATATCTCGTTCGAAAGCATCGAACGACGACGTCGCATCGCGAGTTATCTCGATCGTAAGTGCAACTATTTTTAAATTAAGCAACTAAAGAATCGTCTTTACGATAATTATCATTGTCTAAGGTAAAATTTCCAAATCACGTTCGCTATAATCTAAATAGTAACTCTGCAGAAAGATTCGCAAATTGCCAAACGACGCTCAGTCGCGATGGATCGTCTCACGAACCGTGTTCAGACGCAGGCGGAACGCACTTCAGCAGGATTCGCTCTAACTACGTAGGTCCTCGCGTAATCTCGTTTGAGAGACCGAACCTCTTTCTCGCAGACTTTACGAAGGGTTCAAGGATACAGCGTTAGCTTTAGGACTCCTCCAACTAGTCGAACAAGAAAAACGTGTTTCTCAAACCGACTCCCTCTCTCTCTCTCTCTTTTCCTCTTCTCATGCTCCACCAAGGACACGACGATATATTTTCGTCGTCCATCGAGCACGTTCTCTATATTTCTCCCCCTGGGTACGAAAAAGGGGTGGTCCCACCCCTTGGTCCAAACTCCACGCGATTCTAGATTAAGACAATCCAATCTGTAGCTGGTAACGAAAAGAATAAGACGAAGAAGAAGAATAAGAAGAAGAAGAAGAAGAAGCAGAAGATGAAGAAGGAGAAATAAGAAAAAAATAATATAAAATAGATTTGCTCGATCGTTATCGACCGATCGCGGAACCACTCGAACAGAGAGGATACTTTAGAGTATATATATTATATACTTTGTAAACGCGGGAATCACACGTTTTCTAGAAGCACAAGTCACGCCGAGAGAACGTTTCACAAACGTGTTATCACGAAAAGAAACAAAGAAAAAAGAAAGAAAAGGAAGAAATACGTAGAGTTATCGAGGACGAGGAGAAACGAAGCTTCATTCGCATCGCAAGTTGAAAGAATTTCCTTTCGTAAACGAACTGTCTCTTTCTTTTCTCTCTTCTTGCTTTCTCTCCCCCCCCCCCCCTTTTTTTTTTACCGACAGTTCGATTGCCCGCGATCGAAGCAAATTCCCTCGTCGATTTTCTTGTATAAAGGCGATTGTAAAATAGCATTTGTTATACTCTTCTTAGCCTGTAATGTAAATTAGACAGAAATCGTCGACACGCTGTGTATATACGTTTAGATAAGCGAAAAGACGGTCGTTTCGGTACCGTTCGATCGTATACCACTTTATAGAAATCGTACACATACACACATACACACGCTAACATAAAGAAACGGAAATCTCTTTGCCACGTGTATTCGATGTTCTCCCTTGGAAACCGGAAACGGACGATCGACCGCCTCTGTCGTTGCGAAGAGTGGAAAAATTGACGGCGGGAGTGGTCCATCGGCGTTCGAGGACGCGACCCGAGCCTACTTTTATTATTCGCTCATTGTTTTCACGCAAATGTATACCGTTTGAGGTTGCAAAGTTGGCTAGCGGATCGAATATACATCTGATCAATTTACATGTTATATCAAATACAATAGAACAAGCTTGAAAATAGCGCGCGTATGTGTATCTATTGTTATTGGTCGAACTGATCACATATCGATTATCCGTAGACCGCGAATATTTGTGCAAATATTATATTTTTCTCGATACCATCGAAGAGATGGAACCTTAGCAGAGATTGATGTTATCTAAATATTATGACAAGTAGAATCTGTGTGGAAGGAAACGATATAGCGAGATTAGGAAATTGGTTACGTGTTCGAATTTACACGTTTTCAAAGATAAAATTCGGTTCCATACGAAAATAAGGATTTCGTTATCTTACAGTACGGTGCAATGTTAATTCCGTATTATTTCTTCTTTTATGTATTTGTAATATATATATATATAATATTTCTTTCTCCGACAGTGGTATAAGATGACGAAAATTTTAGGACGAACAGTTTAATACTATGTACCTTTAACTGTTTACACGAAACGGATATTAATAATTGTATTACGTACGAGGACATTTTTCCAGAAATATATAAACACACCAAGTCTAGTCATTTGATATTTAGCAAAGTACGTGTTATTTTATCGTGCCATTGCGCTAGCCAACTTTCCAGCCACACGCACGCCAAGCCGCGTTATACGTTCTTCTCACGCTTCACATACATCGATCTTTGCATACGGAAGTCTTGGAACGGATCTCGAATCGACGCGAGACGACGCGTCACAACCAGTCATACGATCACATCGCACGAACGCTAATGTGCAAGGATTTAGGGATGGATCCGCGACGATCAGGCCTCGAGAGATCGATTCGCTACGCCGGTGGCGGTTCACTAGACTTTGATCTACGGAAATGGTATTTTTTGATCGAAGCTTGGTTTCGCCCGCAACCAAATTTGTTTTTAAAATTGAAAAATAAAATATTTGTCGAGTTACCGAAATCGATTTTCGCGATATTGCAATTTAGGTGCTTGATCGTGTTGTGTTTCCTTTTTATCCTTAAAACGTTTCTTAAGTCCGAAGAGGATAGGAAAGAATTGTTTTTCCATGATTTTGCTGCTAGGTAGTTAGGATGGAATTTCTTGCGACATGTGCAATACTCGATAAATTTAAGATCGATGGTCGTTACGATCAAACTGGTTTACACGAGGTTCTTCGTCTTCAGTAATATTAGCGAATAAAGTTTTCTTTATATAATCTAGATTGCTGTCGATATCATGTCGAGAGTGCATTTCTCGCAGAGGATGCACGACTATCGTTCGACCAATCTTGACAACCGAGATTTCTCCCGTGTACTAGATAGAGTTTCGAAGCTTTCAGTCTTTCAGTCTCTCGGCTATTTCTTTTAAATAAATGCTTCGCTGTGTGTGGTTTCCTTAATGGGAAAACTGATACACTTACCACTTTTCAGTTTATTGGCATCGACGAGCAAAAATTTTCTTACCAAATTGAAATTTGGCTTCGCCTTCAAACACCGAATCGAACGAATTTAACTTCCGCGTGACTCGTACGATAGAAAATAGAATTCTACATAAACTTTCTCCCGCATTGTAAAACGAACAAAATCTACTAGCATAGATTATTATAATTTGTTATTATAATATGAAAAAGAAAGCTTTTGCGATACGGTTCAAAGGATCAATCGGCCGCTTAAAACATTCGCAAAGATTCAAAATGACCGCGACGCGACGGCGCGAATCGAGTTCTCGGTGGCCCGAAACTTTCCGCGAAAATAAATTTCCACGGGGGGCGGTAGCACGTACGAGCCAACCATCCGTGCGGCCATCCGAAGCACACGTACTTCTATACACGTACACACGTACAAAAGTGTCGCGAAAAGTGGGAAAATTACGGTACAGGGTAATTTGATATTATATGATGCACTACCTCAGAGACAAGGCTTTTTACGCGATATAAAATTTCTAATTAATCGCATTAACGGAGCGAAAAGGGATGGGAAAACGGAGGAGGACGCGCAAGCGCGACCGCGAGAACCACTCGAGATTTTTCGTCGGTGTTTTCGTCGACAGAGGTTTTCCGGTCGCGACGTCCGTTTCACGCGGCTCGAACGTGATAAAACGACCAACCACCCCTTCGTGTCTCTCGGAAAACACGCGCTTCACCCTCCGTTTTCTCCCTCTCTTACTCCGGTTGTTTCGCTTTTTTTCTCTCTCTTTAAAAAAAAAAAAAAGAAAAAAAAAGAAAAAAAGAAGGAAAAAGAGGACTACTCGTACTTGGCTGCGTTTGTTGGTAGTCGATTGAACTTCTTCTCGGTCGCTGATTCGTACCTGATGCGAGGATTACGCGGTGTTATGTCGGCGACTTGAAACCGATCCACTTTTTCCACGCGTCTAAGACTTCTGTGACATGTCTACGACTTCTTGCCAGGGTGTCGTTGAAAATATCGCGTGTTTCGTTCCAGTAACGGAACAGAATGGGCGATGAAAATAAGTATGATCGAAAGTTGAATCGTCACGGTTGGGACGATCGATACCTAAAGACTTTGGCGAGATGAGAATTAAATGATAATATTAATTTCGTGACGCCCGGCATTGAGAAGAGAGAATATTGTCAATCGAATACCGATGACGAGTAGATTATATTATTCAGCTTTGTCAACTAATCCTCGTTCGTTCTTATATCGATGGATCGATAGAATGAAACAGAACATTTAATTAGGAAATTTGTCTGGATTTTCAGAAATTACTTCTTTTTTTACTTACAATTAGCATAACTAGTTTACGATTGTTTCATTTATCTACAAGGTTTCAATTCATATGCGATTCGTATTCTTACTCAGAGCCTGGCTGTCAAGACGTTAATAGCAACGGTAAATAAGAAAATACAAGAAACGATCAAAGTTTCGCGATATGTTTCACGAGACACTCGAATCGTGATCGGTCACGAGACTTCGCCGTTCCAAGACACTCTGGACCACGTTTTGTTCCCTTCGCCGAAGCATATTCCTCGAGCATGTGTATATCAGTGTTACGCAACAAACATCCGTTTAATTAGACTCTCCGATTCTCCAGTAAAACAGCTTTTCCTCCTCCTCCTTCTCCTCCTCGAAGAAGAAGCTTTCTGCCGAGCAACTGTCGCGTTACCGTCGAGAACGTCGTTGTCGAGTCTCTCTCTCTCTCTCTCTCTCTCTCTTGTTAAATAGATGACGAGCTATAAACGATTTGTCAGCAGTCAATAGGGTATAATTGAAGATATTCGCGAGTCGAAATCGTGACGACGATCGAAGGCACGAACGAAATATATTATAAATATAATAGAAATCGTGCCTCGTCTGGTAGAAAGGACATCGTTTTCCACGATTTTGACACGCAGCTGGTGTACCGCAATTCGATTGAACGTTTTCTACGGCGAACGGGGATTGTGTACTGTACATTAGTAAAATTTATATTTTTGGATGAAGAAAAAATACGAAAAAAAAAAACTGAAACAAAACAAAGAGAACGTAATGGCCGAATTAGGGAAAAAGATCGCTTGTGAGAGCGAAAACGCCGCCATTCTGTCGGTTCTCCAACGGTCGGGAGCCTCGGTTCTCGACGTCGTACACTTCGTTCGGATTCGCATCGACCACTTCTGCGTTCACCGTCGCTTAGATAAAAAGAACCAAATGTGTTGCAGATTTATTTCCATCCAAGATTTCGAATTTCTTTCGATTTCGCGGCTGATCGTCGCGTTTGTACAGAATCTTTTGACTCGCCACTCCTCGTGATTATTATTTGCAGGTTTTATAAAATGATCGGTGTCTATGATGAACTTTTTCTTTTTTGCTACGATGATGATTTATCTTTCCTTTTTCTTTTTTCTTTTTCCCGTTTTTACACTATGTCAGAGCGATGCCTCTATTTTGACGAACAACAGCGTGTGTTTCGAAAGACTCTCGCGAGATTTGTATGGACACAGTGGACGACAAGAAACAGTACCACAGAATAGCTTCTTTGAGATACGACGACTTCATTGCTCCAGCAGATTGGTTCGTTAAACGTTTTTCTGTTGTTCCTTCGAAAAGAAAAAAGAAACGTTTGGTGAACGATATTACGTAACACGAGGATAACGTTAATGCTTTTTAAGAACGCGGATCGCGTGGATGCAACGAAATGGAATTTTGCGCAAATTCTTAACACCACTTTGTTCGTTGTTTTAATAAACTGCATGTTTGAAGAAGCAAGTTGCATTTCGTTGGAGTTACTTTAAAATTACGATGTGATCGAGCTTCGATGATTCTTTCGATACCGAAACTTCGTAGTCCGAGCAGTGACGCGGAAGTGGCCACGCAGTTTTCTTATTATCTGTAATAATAATACTGATAACGAATACAGTGTATGAGTATTAACAAATTTATTAACGAGAATAATATATTATTGCGACAGTAATCTACGTAAGTGTTGTGAATAATGGAGATAATATTGTTGCTGTGATTACCTTTAAGATTGTAAGTAGTAGGATATAGAACCACTGTTAGGTGTCACTGTCTCGATTCAATAAATGTTATTTCATTTTAATGACAACGCAAGTCATCTGCATTCGTTCAGTAACACCATAAACCTTCCACTGTTGTCCTTTGAACCTGATCCTTCCTAGTGTTTGTACTCTGAGTGTATGAATTATGTCTTAGAGCTTGAAGATTTTAGAGAGCAATTTTAAAATTCAAAATTATATCATATTGCAAAAAATTGCTTTCTTATCTGCATTTTTACCGTTTCCTTGAACATTTTAAGAATAAAAGTTGCCACAGTTATTCGTTATATCACGTGTTTTTAAATAAACTTCTGATTTCTGATAAATTTCTTTCTAAATTTCCGATAAACTTCTGAGTTGACTTCTGATAAAGCAAAACAATTGTTATTTATTTGTTATTTATATAAATGCCATTCTTCGTCACTCGTAATAAATAACATTTTATTTATTAAGGGCTATAATAACATTTATTTGACAGATGAAGGAAACAAAGGGTGTAAGTGTTACTTCAGAACGTTCATTTTGTCTGAATGTTTAAGTATGTATTGTACGTCGTATTTACTCTTCAAAATAAATATATGGTTATATTGTTAATAAAACAAACACCAAGTATATTTATATAAACGTACTTATTATTATATACCATTATTTAGTAATGATTATATCACATAAGCTATTAACAGTAAGTTACATTTCATTTAAATCACAATAACGCGATATAAAAATTCGTTTGAAATTTATTTCGTATATAAATTTTGTATATGGAACATTGCAAAGTTGATTGGCCTTGTTACATTATATATGTATATATATGTCTATGGCTATAAACCTAATTTTCGGTTTTTTTTAAATGTTCAGCGAAGTAATGGAGTTCTTTCCGCCAGATCTAGTACACCTAGTTTGCACCATTGCTTCCAGATGCGATATAGCACCAAACATGACCAGAATATGATCAGGGCTATATCTGAAACGGTAGCATATTGCTTGAAAAATTTCTATGAAATAACTACTATTTTCACTAATTTAAAGATCAGTTTAAGTATCTCAGTTAAGTATCTCAAATTTCTATTGATTGCTCAACATTTCTAAAAGAATATATAATATCGAGTGTGGCAAGTTGCAAATGGTTAACGATTAAAGCATAATATAATATATAAGTATACTTTTCAAAAGTTAACAAGTTATTTGCGATATTGATAATCGAAAGTGATATTGAGCAAACAATAGAATTTGAACAGAGTGTAATTACTCTCAAGTAATGAACAGTAAGGTATAAATATATAAAACGTGATACCATTAGCTTCAGATGGTGGTCGGACTGCGGCTGAATTGAAACCCTCGACGGTTATCCTTCTTATGATATTTATTACAATATATTTCAGAGCAGAGCCAGTCCAATAATCAAATGGCAGGATTACCATGAAGGACGCGATTATGGAACACGTGATGACAAAGCCAAATTGAAATATTATAGTCATGATCAAACTCACACTAAGGGCCAAGGTCATGAACAGCGACCAAAATATCCAGTCGTTTTGCAGAATTATAAACGAATCTGGAAAAGCATCGAAACGTAAACATCATTATATAACTCACCTATTTTTGCAAAAGTAGTTCACGAATCCCATTTCCAAACGCCTATCGTTATCGTTATTATATAGAAACACTTCAAAAGATAAAAAAAACAAGACCTTTACCGTTGTAACCATATCTTCACGCTAATTACATAAACCACGGAGAATGTAATCAAACTATGCCAAAGACGAACACGGTGAACAGAGAGAGGGTGACCAAGTCGATCATCTGTCGACAGGGTAAATCGGGACCGATGCTCCGTGCAGTTACGCATGCATAGACCGTGTAATCTAAATAGGTCCCGGAGCTAAATAAATACAAGGGACACAATTAGGTAAATGCGAATCTTTCAAGCTGGTTAGATCGGTTCGTGGGAGTTCGCGCAGGGAGTTGGTCTATGTGTGAGCTTTTCTCTACGTGATGATTTTTATCGTGTAAGTGTCTATGCGTGTGTATGCGATAGTGATGGAGGATGGTTATGGTGAGAAAGGTAGGAGGTAACGCGAATGCCCGCCACTGCTGCATAGGGGGATTCGGCAGACGAAGTTTCCACATGAGCGAACAACATTGATAAAAGCTACAGGGGGACTCTCTGACTATGCTTCATCCCTTCGCCAAACTCCAACTAACTTCGGGGGCGGTGAGCTCTCCCTTTCTCTCTCTCCCTCTCTCTCTCCATCTCTCTTTCAGCCTCTCACCCCCTTTTCTTTTCGCGTTACTCCTCTCGCCCGCTTTTAAGCCGGCGATTCATTATTTTCCTATAATTTACTACACTCCTTGTGATCTTTCCTCGAACGGCGTGCACGGATACGGCATTTATTTCCGGATACGTTTACCGGCCTTTCGTTTGGAAATGGATTTCCGGGAACCTCTTCCGTACCCGGGGACAGAAAGTAAGCGATACACGCGAAGAGGAAGCCCAGCGTCATGTTAAACATTAACCCGCTAAAGACAATTGGGAGGTACGACAGGCACAGCAACCAGAATATCGTGAAACACAGGCCTATTCCCATGGCGATTAAAATATCCCCTGCAACATACGGAATACGATCGTTACATATTAGATGAACTTGTTACATTTGGATATTGATTATTGTAGAATGCAATTCTCTGTATCGCAGAATCGGATTGTGGACAAAGGAATTTCGTTACGTAAATTTAATAAGAGAAAAACCTTATACTTTCGTCATTTCTGACGGCGTATTATTTTTAGTTTTCCCTGTACTTAATCGACATAAAAATATAGTAGATGTGTAACTAATATTGTTTATAATCCTTGTATTTTTTATTGTCATCTTTTACTGAATTTTTTAAGATCTTTATTACTTTGTGAAGCGATGTATGTATAATTATTAACATGGTAGTTCTGCAAAGTTTTCATCAAACAAAAATAATAATATCATTTGCTTATCGTTGGAAAATAGAAAGCAGGAGTTCGAAGGAAAGTCGAATGATGTATTATGTTATTGTTAATACATACCCACTGCAGCGTAACCAATCACGGTTCCAGTGAAAAATACCGGCAGTGCCATATCGGCTTTAAGGTGATGGTGCCCGAAGCATATCGATAACAATCCGACGAAGAAACAGAAAGCGCAGACGATCTTGGAAAGTAAATTGGCTGGAAGAAAGCATCAAATATAATGATTATTTCTCGCGATATTAACAATAATCTTTATATGTGAAAAGCACAAAAGAAAACATGACAAGTTAAACGATTTTCTTCGTAAAACTACTATTTGATTAATTACAAAATACACCTTTTTAGGCATCAAGTGACATTAATATTAAAACATAGACTTATCATGTTTTATTCATGTGACTTTTGTATGCGTAATAAAATACGTACGTAAAACGTCACAGGAGGCCGGATCGATTGTGGGATGACAGGCGTATGAAAATGATGGCACGTAGGCCGCGGAATATTTCCCATAAGTAGCCAGTGCGACGTAAACGGAGCCAACTCCGGTGTACGCGCTGAACACTCGCCTTATCGGAGAGGAAATCACCGGATTCACTACCTATTGGACAAAATTTTTTTCACATTAGAATTGTAAGCCTCGATTTACATGCATTCATTTGATATCTGAAAATGTTTGAATATATTACGCGAGTGCACGTTTGATTAATTATGTACATGAAATTGTTATCAATAATAATAATTTAATATCATGTTTCATTGTTACTTTTGGCATACAATGTTGGATTAATCAACTAATTAATGATTAATCAAAAGTATACTTTATTTGTAAGTGTAATTACAACAGTATTATAATAAAATTGTATAATTCTGTTTAACGATTTAATAAAACTATTTTGAACCTTTAATTGTACTTCGTCCTTTAAATCGACTAACTTTTGCATACATGTTTTGCGTGGATAGTTAAAGTAATTGTTAAAAATTAAAGTGTTCAGTTAATCAAAACGAATACCGTTCATCGAAGGAAAAATTATTTTTCTTCCTAATCTAGTATTCAAGATGGCAGTTATTTACAATTCGACCAGTGGAATAAACATGTTTTCGAAGGTTTGAAAGTAAATTTCGCTCAAACATATTACAGCAACCGAATGAATTAATCGGATCGTTAAATTGACAGTTGGGCATGAATTTTTGCTGTTGCTGTGTCGTTAATCATAAAAAAGTCCAGATTCTTCTTGCACATAATTTTTATGCAGTTAACCGTCATTATCCTCTTAGAAGAAAAGTACATCACTAAACTTTTCTCTATGAATAAATTAAAGAATGAATAAAAAGGAAACATTGAAAAAATAAGAATCAAAAAGAGATTTCTGAAAACTAACAACTTTCATATGTAAGTCACAAAAATGTTGGCAATAAATAAACCCTTGACACCACTGATAATATCGAATATGCTACATAGAATTAATTTCCAATCTGATTACAACTTAAACATAATTTATTCCTGATTAAATATTATTTATTCCATCAATACAATATAACCAAACCCTAGAATCAAATTGAACAACACTTCCATATTTGCAGTTTCAGAAATATATGCAATATAATAAATAAATCACTGAATAGAAGTTGAAAATCTTCCAGTAAGTACCTTTACTCCGTTTTCCTTAATATCCGTAACAGTCAGCATGCGTGTGATAGCCGTAAAATAACTATTGATACTGAAGTCCTGCTCATTCAGGAATATCTGATACATCTCGACTTCCACAGGATTTTTTTCGCAAGTGAGCTTTGCGCTGTCGTTCAACGGTACCGAGGCGGGTTGCACGTCGACGATCACCATCGTGTCGAGTGTCTGCACGCTCGCGTACGGCGCGATCTCTGTATTGAATTCCATGTTGCATCCACCCGGTATGGGTGCTGCGGAGAGAACAATGAACTGATGGACAGGATTGATCGTTCTTTGCAATGGGAAATTTATTATCGAACCCGCTTCGTGTCTGTATACGAAACGGAACAGACGACGATATACAGGCTGGGCCGTTAACTATTATCACTTTAGAGGTCGCGATTGCAGGAAATACGTTCCACCAACTTTAGATCATGCCATATCAGATAGTTGGAGTTGTTAGAAATGGTATTCAAAATGTTTTAAGTGTAGGAAAAATCGGTGCATCTGGTTTTAACGATTCTAATTACATCTTTTAATTTTTGTGTATGTAAAGTCTATGAAGATAAATATGTTTTATATTCATATATTTAATATATTAATTTTCCTTAGATGCCACTTAATTTTACTAAAGTATTTTATCTTCGATATGCGAAGAAACATTATTTCTATTAATATGTACTATGTTATTTGTAGTATCTGGGTCTCGCATATAATTTTCAATTCATGTGGAGATGTTAAGGAGTAACAAAGATTACACAGGTGTTCTCACATGCTATAATCCGATCTTTTTTAATAAGGTGAATATCATTTCATCATATTATGCAAGTAAACCTATAGGAATTTCATGAGAGAAATTTCTTTATACATTGGCTACGAGAAAAATATATCAGATAATAAAATTAGGATAAATTTCACAGCCCGTATAATATTAAATGCTGAAACATGAAAATATCACAAAGTAGTCAACAATTAATAAAAAGAAAATGCCAAATTGGAATCTACTTAATACAACTGTACTACATAGGATATCAAGTACATCAGGATAAAATAACGCGAGGTGTGAGGGTCGCTTTTATCGAATACGTTCCTTTCTTTGTGACGTGATACTCTATAGACGAGTACGAGGACTAAGGAGTGTAGAGTCATTGAAAGCCATTTTTAATCTCTTTGTATCGCACCAGTGTGGTGCACGTACTGATGATGTGCGAATTGTGACCACTCGCGAAGAAAATAATGGGTATGATGCTAACAATAAGGATCATAGGACATCGACAGGTCGCTATTTCGACAAGAGCAGATTTTTAAGTATATTTACATGGAATTCGGAGTTGTAAATATAACATACAAGGATTAACAAATGTTATTATTTGGATATTTTGTAAAATAGGATTAATAATCAGGCATGCAGCGAGAGTATAAAAGAATTTTAAAGCAGAATTGACGTTTCTTTTGAAAAAAGTCTTTATTAATGAATATTGAAATTTTTCTTCCTTTGATTTGTTGAATTAATTTTTAATATTTTATACAAATATTTCTAGGTAAAGGTGTTTTAATGTTACGACAATAGTAAATTGGTCACCCTGTATATCGTTTTATATTGCTCGAAACGTCGAGTTTACAGTGTTATATCTGAACCAGTAGTTTATAACATGATCCCTACTACGTATTATCGATTCTCGTTCAGTTCTATGTTATAAATGTATATTAGGTTGTCCCAAAAGTTTATTTCGTTTTATAAGGAAATAATTGACGCACGATATTTTTAATTTTATGTAATTTTATTGAATTATATATGACCTATTTTGTTTTACTACTATATCTATTATTTCCTTATAAAACGAAAGAAACTTTTGGAACAACCTAATACTTGAAATTTGATTTGCGTAACAATGAATATTACGTATGTTAAGCTTTAAGGATTTGTAATATAGGGAACAATAGAACAATAGTTCTTATCGACAAGTTTATGCGTTACAAGCGATGGTACTCACCTTTATTGTGGTAAGCAACAACAGCGAGTAGACCATTAACGTCGTGGACATTATCGTTTTTCACGAATAGTTGCGTTACTATGTTCTTGGTTAGCCTAGAGAAAAGGCCAATGTTTGATCCAAATACGCTTTTGTTTGAAATTTTATTAAGATAATCTTTATCATAAGACAGCGTGACATTGTGTTGGTAGGTATGAATTTGAAAGATAACGAAAGAAGCGTTGGAGGAAATGTTGATTATATTAAATGTTGCATTGCTACTGGCTTTGATAGATACTTGTCTCATGTATGGCATAGAATCATGAAGATTAGTTAAATTCACCTGTAACACACTTCCATCTGTAAAATGTATCATACATTATATTTACATTTCTTCACTAGTTCTTCGTAGCAATGATTTGTTATGTTACGTTGAAACAATTCTATAGAATCCTATTTCCAAGAGAAACAAATTATAATATTATTCTGATTTAGATTTTGTTTCTACATACGATGAATAGAAGCTCATTTCTCTTGCAATAGTTTTGATATTCTTACGTGTTTTGCTTATATCAGATAGCAATTGGGATGACAAAAACTTTTGTGTATATCTATTAGTGAAATTAGTACAATATCATATAAATGCTAAACAAGCTTATTGGTCATATCGATATATGTGTGTGTGTGTGTTTGATTATTAAGCAAATGTTTTTTCAAAAACTATAATGGTTTGATTATCTCTAAGTATAACTGTATTTATCACTTTCTAAACATAAGTATACTTAGTTTCTTATCGCATTGTATTGATGAAAGATGATAAATATATCTAAAATATTCAGCTACATTTAAAAATAAACATGATAGTATAAAAATTAGAGTAAATGTATGTAAAAAGTATCTCCAAGTAAAAATACTTTTATTACAATCTCACTTTCATTCTTCTTTCTTACTTCAACTCTTTTATCTTATCTTACATTTACAATTTCTATTCTTTTATTTCTATATACTATTATTCATATATTGTTCTATCTTATTGTTCTATTTAAATAATTTTTCACAATAAATAGAAAGTACAATTAAAAAACAATCTTTAACAACTTAATCTATACACACAACATACTTTTTAACTAACTTAACTTATTCCATTATAGTTTCGTATCTCCCCCCGACAACAAAAAATTTAATATTCCAGATAAGTATTATTAATAACCCCGTATTTACATCAACATAAAAGGTTATGCTGTACGAAAACAATCTAAAATTCCTTTATCTCTAAATGTCCTGTTTACCGAAGAATATAAACACGATCGACGAAATTAATTCGTTTCATGTTTGAAATCGTTTTAACAGCGTTTAACGATGAAAGTTTTCAGCCAGCTGAAGAATTACGTACGAAAAAGATCATCAAGACGCGCTATTGTACTTTGAGGTTATGTGTGCTTACCAGTGAGAGATAGTGTATCTGATGGTTTTTCCCTAGCTAAGCTGCCAATGGTGAGTAACAGAAAGATTAACAGCTCTCCGACAAAAGTGCGGTTCATGTCGATCAGAGTTACGAGCCGCGTGACACACTTATTCGATTAAATTGCCGCAAAGCCGAGTCGGCGTGAAGCCACGGAAAATCAGTACGGCGCAACAGCTGGTACTTGACAGTCGGCTACATGCCTGAGCACGGTATACTTCGAGTCTCGGCTACCGTCGTTCTATCTTGCTCTCGAATAGCCAATCATAGTCTGCCCGAGTACTTTCTTCTCTCTCGCGCTACCGTGTGTCGCGGTTATTTCGCGAAGTGACCGCAAGGTGGCGACACAGTCGGCCCAAGATGGCCACGCTGGATCAATGAAACGCGAGTAATCATAGTAAAAACAGAAATTGACAAGTGTGCAAGTGAACACCAGACTTTGATTACAGTGTAAATGGACCATGGGGAAGGACCAGGAGCTGCTGGAGGCAGCGAGAAGCGGAAATGTCACCGTGGTCGAGAAGATTTTGGGTCAACGAGCGAAGAGGAGTGGTCCACTGGCAAGGTGGGTGTCACCGTACCAGACTTTGCTTTTCCTTGCTTCTTTTCCCGTTTATGCATTCTATAACGTGTTTTACGCGATACCTTTGATTTCGTATACACCGTATTGCCTCAATTATATGAAAAATTGCCCCGATGTCTGTCAATTCATCGAGAGATTAGTGTTACGTGTCCACGTTCTTTTCGAATTGCAGCTACTGATCATTCGTGCTTCGATGATAAAGTGTTTATACGGTATTGACTGTACATCCGATTGTTTCCTTTCATCTGATCCTTCGAGCACTTCCGTGTTTGCTCAATTAATTGAGTACAGATAACTGTGTTTTGGGCATAAACGGATGTGGACGAGTCATTACTCGTACCGGTACCTGCGTTAAATTACCTACGCTCGATTGATCGCTGCATTTTTCCAATTAATTCCGACAGTTTGCCAGAGAGAAACTCGTGGAGCGTGTCCCGCCGTTTGTACCGTTAATACCGGGAATCTGTTCCGTTCGATAGTTTTCATATTAATTAAGCGAACGAACCTTATTGCAACCAACGGTGCTGTATTGTTATTATTATCTTTTTCCCCTTCCTCTTTTTTCATTTTTTTTAACATTGTAATTATCTTCTACACGTCTTTCACCGATAGTGTGATATATTTTTAATAGACGACCAATTTCGTGTCTCATGGTCCGTAATTGGAATCACTGTGCGTGTTTTATAAAAACTGCAATAGCCGTCGTTCGAATACGAATTCCCGTATCCTCCGGGCTACCTTTTTACCGCGCAACGCTTAATAATCCAGCATTTTCCCTGTAACATATTATACAATCGCCGCGTGGAACTAAACGCGGGCATCATAATTTTACCGAGCGTAATCAGTTTTGCTCTGAATATCTGTAGAGTAGAATAATGCTCCCGTATGCGCGTGTTACCCACGTTATTGTCCAGTGATTATTCATGATTTCACCGTGACCATGAATCACCCTGCCGACGCGTTTGCTGTGTGTACGACGATACATGCCAAGATGCGTTACGATATGGACGCACAACCCTGAGTTCACTAACAATTATTAAAATTCGTATCGAACGTTTTAGCGGCTAGATGCGCAATTCCTTTAACGTTCCATTTAAGGAGAGCTTGTTGTTACTTTACGCGGTAACAGTTAATTAAATTAACGAGTTAAAACCGACGAGAAAACGAAAGATCGATCTGTGTTTCTGAGTCTGGAAGTACGTGACTACGTTTCCTCGCGACTTATCGGATCCTGCTACTTTCTATTTATGGGAGCAGATAAACAGGCTTATTTGGGTACTCATTTATTTTCAAGGGTCAATGATAACCTCGTCGCGATAGATCGGTGAAGATGGCGCGACTGAGCTCGAATATTTTTGTCCTTATTCTGTGATGTCTAAGGAAATAACCTTTGTGAACCTTGCTCCGTGGTTGCGTTAATTGGATTTAGAAATTAATAGGAGATATACTGAAAAAGTAACATGGAAAACTGCTTTTCTAATATTAGACAGTTATGTTAGATAAATATTCGAAAAAACAATCTGTGCAGTCGATAGTAGATAAAATAAAGCAAAAAAGAGCTTATATTAGATAAACAAGTACAGATAATGGTATATATGGTATATATGTGTTTGTGAAGGAATGTGGACGTTTAAAAAATTAATAATTTGAACTAGTAATATTATTTTGAATTATACTTCTTTAAATAGAACAGGTTGTAATATACTATATCAAATATATAATTCTATTTACACAAAATTTCCTAAACTCAAATAAATTTAATTTCTTTTATTATCGGTTTTGAAAAATATATATACGATTTTTCTACAATATAACGTTGGCAAGCATTTCTCTAAGAGACTAATGCGTTCCATGTACGTAATAACTGCTGCACGAGAACAGTGAGTCCCATGTTCATCTCGTTTCAGTGTAAAAAACAGTCGGTCTAATAACTTAGTCATCCTTCCTAGTTAGTCTGTCTCGGCTTAAAAAACCGGCAACTAAATAACCGTGCACGTGCTCGTAACTGCTAACAAACCAGTTCCACGTAACTCGCGAATTAATTCACCCAGGAATGTAATCGACTCGCTCGACAAATCACTGTCAACTTCTCTAATCGCGAGCTCTCCGTACTCAATCGAATTTGGAATCGTAATAGATTCCTTTGCTCGACCCGATACCCGATCGACGGGTCGAAGCAGATCAATGAGTAGGGGGCGCGATTAATCGAAACGATCGGTCGGCGCGGCGGTCTGTATTGACCCAGTGCCGCGAACTTCTCGACAAAGACGACTTTGTCGATGCTTCTCGCGCACGCTTTCATTAATTAAGTCACGTTGGCTACGGGACGAGAGAAACCACCGTTTGTTTTCGAGAGGTCTCTGCCGCGTGCTCCTGTAGAAGCAGGCGTGCGTGTTTCGAGTGCATTCACGCATTTTAACACCGATTGTCACGGAGCAAAAACCTTCCGGGGCGAAAGAGAAAGAGAAGGGTGTCGGTTCAGAGAGGGGATAGAGTGGAAAGGAATAGAAGGGAAGAAGCACTTCTCCCACTCTTTTTCTCTACGAGAGAAGACGCGGCGAATCGGACGAGAAAAGGACAGAATGTCGGGATCAAGCTCAGAGTCCTAAATGTATCACGACGAAAGCGCTTCTCGGCTCCTCTTCTAACAAATTGCCCCTTTTGCTCGTCACCAGTCGCAGTCGTGCAACTTGTCCATAACTACAAAGCTCGCCCACGGCAACTTTCTCCACCAAAGCTCTTTACCCTTTCTCTCCTATAGTTTCTGTTCTCCTGCTTCATTTCGCCTCTCTTGTCTTCTTTTATCTTTTGTTCCCTCTCTGACGCTTCAAGAGATCACAGGAAAGCAATATAAAACGCGCTTGTGCATCCCGCGCGCGCGCTACTCCGCGATACCAGCGACACTCACGGGACAAACGAGAAACATTTTGCGATGCTAATCGTACCATTTATAGTGTACCGGTACCCGCGAATATGTTTATCCTTTGTTTGCACGGCGTGTTGGCTTTGGGTCGGGCAATAATTTTAATCACGGCCCCCGGAGGCCATGGGAAGGGCTTCCCTTCGATAGAAACATCGCCTTCGGCGACTTGGTCTCCCGCGAACCAGAACTTTTAACGTCATCGCCCGGCCGCGATAACTTCGCTTCTCTTTGATGTCTCTTGGGCACACCGTTGGCCCGCCTCGGAATCCCTGCCACCGAGAAACTTGCTTTTCAATTTATGACCGTGGATCTGATAAAGCCCCTTCGACGATTTCAAGGTAATAAAGATTTCAACGGTCTTGTTTTCATTTATTTCATCCCCAGGATGAATGTTAAGGTATGGAATTTAGACTGAATTTTTAGCCATGCGTTTATGCTTCAAAAAACTCGTGCGATATAAAATATGAAAAATTTACATTCAAACGATATTGTGTCTTTGTCATGAGATTAACTTACTGAAATGTGATCTTTGAAAATCACCAATCAATCGAGGTTATTTTATTAAAATGTACTGAAACTCTATTTTCTAACTTTCCAACCTTCGAAAATTCCACTTCAAACTAATATCCATGTTATCTACTCTCTCTCTCTCTCTCTCTCGACTCATCATATAGGTCAATTTCTCAATTTTCTTGTACGTCGAACCTTGTAACTAGGTTATCCACGTCACGACATAAGGGCGGTTAATTCAAATTCGTCTAAGATCGTCTAAAATCTTCGTCTCTATTCATATCAGATTCGTTGTTGTCTTTCTAAAATCGTATCAAATTTTCGAATTACTGAAGAGAGAGTACTCGATTCTGTTATACTCGACCGATATCGTTGTAATGTTTTGTTCGTTCTCCACTCCTCCGGAAGGAGGAATCGGTGCGTTAAACGATCGACGAGGGGATAATTAGTCGACAGACAAGGCAGTCTCTCACGACGAGGATATCTCCCTTGTATATTCGTTTCTATTATGGATCGATGGACGATCCTCCCTTTAAGAGACAGAGAAAGATATATAGAGAGACAGAGATCTACCGTTTTTCCCTTGAGGGGTGCGAAACTGCATAAAGTGCAAGTAGAAGAGAGTTTCCCCTCCCCGCTCTTTTTCTCTCACCTTTCCGGAGTGACACTTGGAGTGTTTGCGAGGAAGGACCTTTTCGCGACATCAGCACGTATCGTGGCCCCTCTTCCACGTCGGAGGAATTTATCGATTGACGCTCTAACAGCCCTCGCGTGTCTTCACCCTCGCTACATTTTGGCCCCTGTGTCTACTGTTTCTCTCTTTGTCGTCTGGCTTCTCTTCTTATTTCCTCTTCTGTGTCACGTATGTGCTCTTTTTCTTGTTTTCGATTATTCCCTGTTCAACACTGTCTCACATATGTACGGGCATTCCCTTTTACATTATTGCACCCTCGTTGTCTTGTCCATTGAATTCTTTTGTAATTCTCATTTCTTTTTCCTTAGTTTGGTGCGATCTATTTTTTTGCACTCGGTGTTCTTTTTCTTTATTATCGTGTCTCTTTGAAATTTTATTCTATGATACCTTCTTTGTGAAAGAATTTCTTTCTTTCTTTCTTATTTTATGATTTTTGTCAAGTGTCTTCTTTTCCCTTTTTCTTCTGTTCGTATATTTATTCTTTTTCTTTTTAGTTCGTACTTTTCGTTCATGTTTCAATCAGCCTCGGTCGATTCCCCCAGACTTCCTCCTCTGTATTCTCTTCTTCCGACTTGAAGGCGCGTTCACAGTCCCATCCGTGGAACCGAAAGGTAATAGAAGTTCACTTATCCCTTGATATTACTCGGTCTCTGATTGTCGATTAGCGGGGAAAACTGCATAATTCAATGATATCGACCGTTCTTTCGTTTTAGCTGTTACTGTTCTTGTTCATTAATTTTTTATAATCCCAGTTAATACAATCGTAATGATCCTATTATTAATGCCTATCAATATTTTTTAAAAGTGAGTGCTACATTAGAAAAATTATCCTAATATCTTTTGTTTCTGATATCCTAAAATATTATTTACATTTTTTATGATAGCATTTTGTATTTTCAATCGCATAACAATTAACCTGTTCTTGATAATAATAAATAAATGTTGCTGGTCCAAGACAATATGAATTGATTTTGCGGTAGAGATAAATTAAAAAACTATGAAATAAAATTTCTGCTTAAAAATTCAAATGGTACATTTCGTTACTTATTTATGTTACATGAAACGTGTTTGTCTTATGAATGAAAAAAGATTGTCGAATGATAAAATTATATCTCGACAAAAGTTATTTTAATGTTTAACATGTATTGTATGTTACATTCCTACGCTACAAATTCTGCTCGCTTTGCATCCAAATACAATGGAAGTCTCGAGGGACATTCATAAGGTCGTGGTTTATTGTAAGTCAAGTGCGCATCTCAACGTATATTCAAACTCGACTTTCTTGGAAACAAAGACCGCGCATAGAAAAATATTATTTCACGTTACGTACACTTGCTGCGGAATCATCTTTTCAATTGTAGGACTTATTATGCAATTGTGATATCCCGTATTTCACATTTTGTCATTTCGCATTGTGAGAATGAGACGTTAACAAACAGAAAAAAGAAAAGAATGACTAGAAGAATGGGGACATTTACCACTACGGATATTGAATAAATTACAAAATGAGTTAAACATTTAAACATTCAACTGAAAGCAAATCTCTGCTACAATACGATACCCTACTGCAATCATGAAACTTTAAATCGTTTATCTTCAATATTCTTCCTAGTACAGGTCATCTAGTTCCAACTGCAGTGACCACTTAAGCTTCGTTAACACTGTGACGATCAATGATGCGACACTAGCGCCGCATGAGTGCTAACTACATATTAGCACACAGTATACACATTTACTTATCCATTTATGCACTTTTTCATTTTCACCTTTACACTGATCAAATATTCATAGTTACCCATATTTCCTACAGACATAAGAATCACTTCGTTAATCATTTTGTTAACTTTTGACGTCAATGTGAATAGAAACTAGCGATCATAGCGTTAACGCGATATTAGCGTTTGTTAGCCATTGTTCCACGTTAGTAACTCATACACACAGACTTATCAGCACCCTTTTCCAACCTTTCTATAACGATTATAAGTAGCTTAATATATAATTGGTGTGCTAAAGATCTTCGGCTAAAAATAACTATAGCAATCTGTCAGAAAATAATTTGATCCCAAGAAGGTCCACAGTCTAGTCTATGGGATTCCCACGTCCTTCGATCGGCATTTACGATTCTCCGACACGTGTTCCATTTGTCTGGGGTCGCCGGGCAAAAACGTCCACTACAATTATCCCAGGAAACGGGCCATTTTTGTCGTTGATCGTTCGGCGTCTTGATTAAAACCGGCAAGAAATTGCCATTATAGATGCTTGACAGACGGTGCAACGGTGCTTTCATTCGAGGTTCCGCACTCCCCTGCTACCTATCTGTATCTTTCATGTCCCCTCGTTGTCCAATTCGTAATGTTCATAGACGTCGAGGGCACTGGGCGATGTCCTTTTTGCAGACAATCTTCAGGGTTTAATTAAGGAACTTGGGCAAGCGGATAAACTCGATGAATGGGGCAAGCGAGTCGGCGTCGAGGGTGCGACAGACGAGGAAGAACGGAGTTGGTGGCTCGCTGAAGCAACTAGAGAGAGTTCGAGAAAGAGAGAAGGGGCTGGCTAAAAGAAAGGAAGAGTCAAACGTTCCCGGCTGGTCTAACATGAGAGAGACACGGGAAGACGAGCGTGGCCATTCCGACAGTGCTTGCGTATACATTTGTATAGGGTGTTTCTAAAGCTAGATGTTATTTAAGCTTAGAATAGTAAGGATCTAAGATTCGTTTCTCCAAGCGAATTATCTTTAATAGTTTGCGCTTAAATTTAATTTCATTCTTCGTAGTTATTATATTTTGAAAGCTCATGGTATACATGGTATATAAGAAAATATGTAAGCACCGTGTCTAGTAACGAGCAAATTTCTACGCAAAAGCTTCGCAAAGCGTTAGGTAATTATAATTTATTCGAAGCAACCTACGTCTTACAATTTATTCGATTGCCTAATGCACATTATTCTTTACTGTGATAGAAGAGATTCAACAACAAACTGTTCGTAGCAATCAATATTTGAGTATCTTAGAATCTAATCTGATCAATATGACTTCTGTATGGCTCATTTAATTGTTTATTTAGATTTTTATTGAAATTTCATAAAAATGGCAACAGTCAATTCCATACATTATAAATCGCTCGTCTTTATGTCTCTTTGACATCAAGAAATCTTAGAAAGAACAAAAATTATTTCTTTCATCATTCTTATTCACTTTATGCCGGCCGCTACAACTGAAACGTCCTCTACCATGTACACGCACGCTGATGTATACACATGAGTACAAGCTACGGCTGAGTTGGTATTCCGGCGTGCATACACACGCGTTCGTCGGGGTTACGTCGTTTCTCCGTGTGTACTCGGCTTGAAGAGAGCCGGCTACCACCCCCGTTCCGTTGTTAGGGCGCGGAAAATAAATACGCGCGGCTCTGTCCGCAGAAGAGAGCGAGAAAGGCGCAAGCGAGAGGACTCAGTCGTCGGCGGTAGCGGAGGCGGACACGGGGACAGAGAGGTGGGGAGGGGGAGGGGTGAGAAACGGACGGAATGAAAAAGGGGGTGGCAAGAAAGAAAGAGGGAAATTCAACACGTGCCGTCCTCCTCTCTGCGTTAGCTCTTTCCTATTCTTCTGGTTCGGCCAAAAGCTCCTCGAACTTCCAAGCGTTGCGAGGCGCACTCGCGTAACCCTTGAGTGTTCGTTTCTTTTTCTTGCCGCCCCACCGGAATCCTGGTGGCCACCCCCGCCACTTGACTCTCTCGGTTTTGCTTGCGAGTCGTCAGAACAAACGAGTCCCGACTCTGACTCTGTCGAGAGCGAGTTTGCGTTAGGCAAAATCGACAGTTTCTCTCGTTTTTGATCTTTAGATACAATGGATTAGAGGCCTCTCGTCGAGTGGCGGGTAAGCTGCCTGCCCTTGCCGAGTGGCGAATGCCTTGAACGATCCTCCTATGAACATAAGCGTCGCGTGCCGATGATTTAAAGTGCCGCTATCCCGAAAGCTTAATGACGTCTCGCTGCTTAATGACGACCACGACGACGACGGCGGCGGCCAGGAGGCTGCCTTTGATCTGCCCCGCGCGCCTCCGCAGAGAAAAGGCCTTCGGCCCGCGGTAATTGTTTTGGGTAAACTGAATGCGATGCTTTGATCCAGCCTCGGCGACGTAAGCGTCGATTCAGAACGCGCGTCCCTGTTAATGAGGCAAATCCAACTGGAAGTTTTCCTGCGATGCCTTGTCGCAGGGAATCGGAATGAAATTGTTCGGAGGCGAGGAAAACGATGACAATAATGACCGGTTCTTTTGTTTTTGTCGCTGCTCTGTCTTGTTCAGGTTGAATATCGTTTAATCATGAACTGGTATCGTTGGATCATGGGTAACGACAGCAGACTGTATTGGATTTCGATCACGTCACGTTCAATTTAACCGTGCTTATTCCTGATTTGAATTCTATATCTGATATAAATATCATTAATGATTTGTGCAAAATATAGAATATACCAATGTGAATATATACAAATATTGATAGCTGTTGTTAATAGGTGATAAAACTAGTTGGCGATTGTTATCCTATTTTTGATTTTTAATTGTATTCTGTAACTATGTTAAACTATATGTATACACGTGAATTTAGGGTCGGGAACAGATTAAGTGAGATAGGCAGATTAAGCACACATTAAAATGTTATTCATCAGCTCCAGTTTACTCCGTTTTTTGCGTATTAAGGAATTCATATATTAAGGTTACTTTTTGGAAATCTTTATTCTGGTTAGAGGTTATGTCCTTAAGACAGTATCGTACTATTGTTTGTTCTTACTACTGTAATTGAAAGATCTCTTATCTTCTGCGCCTTGTCACAGATTTCAATCATCGCATTAAAAAGGAAAAGAAGCTTTCTATCATTATGTAATTCCAGATAGAAGTATAAGATAAGAAATAGAGTATACGTACCTATCTATTCAGAACCGTTACTTCTCTTCTATCTCAAATAAAAATAAATTCTATATCTAAATCTAATTCTATATTTATTAAACTTGTTCGTATTTCAATTTTATCTACATTCAATCCGTTTTTTTTATCCATCTATAATATTCAAAATATACGAAATTGAAATTAATAGGTACATTTTTCAAGTACTTTTACACCACTGATTTTAATATATTTTTTTTTTTTTTTGAATATATGTAACTGTTTGCACCGCCAAGAGTAAAATCGTCACCGGTGACGGCTGTTTTCGCGCATTTATTCGTGCAATTTTTATCGTGTTGTAAACACGCCTGTTGACGTTCTATCGCTTCGATAAACATCGCTGAGCTTACTGAATATTTGCGAAGGACAATTTCCAACAAACCCTCGATATCGGTTTACATCGCTCGCTAAGAACCGTTATTAGCCATTGTTTATTGTTACAACACTCGACTTTTGCTCTGATTTGCAAATCAGATAATCAGTTCATCGAAAGTTTAACCGAACCGCTTAACCTCCGTTCGGCAGAGACCGAGTCATTATCGCCACGAGCATCGACTATTTCATTTTATAACGATAAAGCGAATAACTGACAGAAAAGACTTTTCAACTGTATGGAATATATGAAATTTAAAAGTATATAAAACGCATAATACATTCGTAAAAGATTTTTGCAAGCGTTCGAATATTTTCGTACGAGCTACTGTAAATGTAATTGACCTAGAATTAACCGAGTCTTTGTCATCTGAGTTTTAATTCGTTTGTCCAATTTATAAGGTCGTTGAATTATTTGGAATATAAACTAGAAGCTGAAAAATCGTCGGAAGTTATGGTCATTGTTGAATGGATATTACGTAACGTGATTCTCAATTTTATTCGCGTTTTATTTGTGCGGCAAAAACGTCATTTAATATCGATAGTGACGTAGAGAGGTTCTAATATCGATACAAGAGTTATGTGTGCGACAGTTCGAAGGACGAGGGTAAACATACATATTTTTACGAGTCTATCTTCATATCGGAATTACACGAGAACTGAGCAAATACGGTTGCTCGCGTTTATGATGTGTATTAATCGAGCTAGATAAATATTGCGTTCCCTTACGTTGTCTTTCCGTAGCGCTGATTCTCTCGAAATCCCACAAATAGTATATTTTTCAACGTTTGCTGAAATCCACTGATTTGATTTTATTTATATATATTTTTTGAAAATAATGCTGCGAGGTTGTTTAGTTAATGGGTAAACATTTTTTAGAGTTATCTACCTGATTATTAACTGCGTAAAAAATATAGAATTATCAGTACTATTAACAGATTGTATATATATCTGTCAAATCTCAACCGTGATCCACGTAGCGTTAATTAATACCTTAGATACTTATTAGAAATTTAACATCAAGATTTCCTAATACTCAATGAAAAATAATTTCATACATGTAAAATTTATAATACCGTAATACTTAAAACCGTAATAATTAAAATACTTACAAAAAGTAGCAAATACTATGCTCAAGCTACAAATGTTCTAAGATCATTCGTAATTAGAAACATACGTATAACAACTTCCAAGCTGTCACTGACAACTGTCACTGTCTCGCGAATCCCTCCGGACACGAAAAAAAGTCAGAGATCAAACGACAATGAACAATTCTTCCCTTTCTTATCCCGATCGCCGTTTTGCGGCTGGTCTCGTCACAACCGTTCATCCAATCCGGCCAATTCGATCGGCTTTGATCGTACGGCTCTCATCGCTTCGAAGGGGGCGCGGTGACTGAATGATCAAGCCTGCAGCGGCGCTAATCAAATCCACTTAAGAGAAGAGAACACGGGATAACGAGAAACTGCTCGACTATCTTCTTCTCGCGATCGTACCATGCTAACAACAAAAAATCAGCGATCCAGAAAAGTGAACGCAGGGAAGAAAAGTGCGAAAAAGAAGGTGTCGCACTGGTCCCAAGGGGATCCAAAGACGCGTTTACATTGTGTTTGCGCCAGGGCAGAACGTGGCGGACGTTTATCTCACCACGAACGCAACAAAGGCCAGTAATGAGAACATGTGTTGGATGCAGGAAGCTTCATTAGCGAACCTGTTCCTGTCCGCGAGGCCCATTGTGCGACCTAACTCTGTCTGCGCTCTGCGATACGGTGACTCGTTGGCGCGGAGTGCTCGATTCTTTGCCTCTGCGAGCTCGTATCGCCGCCGGGTATTAGTTACCGGCAGTAAACATGAATTCCTAATTGCGGAAATGGGTCCCGGCCGCTGCTCGATGATCGTTATCCTGGCGCTTGCCACCGTACCCTGACAATCGGGGTTGCTTCGAACAGTCGCGCCAAATAACGCAATATCGAGACTTGTTTTCGGATAACGTCCCCCGAAAGGCTCGTATAGTGTTGTTAGTGTTGTTAAATTTCGGTGGGGATTCTGGGATAAAAGAGTTTCTAGGTTAGATCTTGGATGTCAGCCTGGTTCTTATGTCAGTCTGCTGGGACTTAGAGATTTCACTGAGACTTTGGTATTTGCAATGTGATGTCTTGTGAGAGGATTTGTGAGGTAGAATTAGAATAATGTGGTAGCACGCGAGTTGCTTTTCAGGATAACTGGTGAACTATCGACGACGAGTTTTAAGGAATAGAATGATAAATTATGGTGTTTATGTTGTTATTGTGACAATCTTTTGTGATAATAGGTGTCCGAAAAGTTTTGAGATACTTAAGTTAGCTTCAACAAGAAGTCTAGTGCGTGGTGTGTGGTTGATGGATTTTGAGGCACATTTATTTTTTAGATCAAAATTTTATATGAGGAGACATTTACTTTTCCATGAAATCTAGAAATAATCTTTAGTTTTAGTACTGACATATGAATAATAGGAATCAAATATGAACACAGTCTTTGAATGACAATAATCTGAATGACTGTATAATCTTTTAATAATGAATCATTACGTATCTGTCACAACTTCCTGTGAGTCGATAAGAACATATTATTAATAACGTTGATAATAATATCAAATTATTCAACGTCAATGTTTTTCTAATTTATATATGTCAATTCGAAATCATTATAAACTGTTACGTTGCGTAAAGCAAAGAAATTACTACGTTTCATAACAAAACTGTTTCATTTATTTACAGTTTACGACGGGGTCCGGGGGCTAACGTGCAAGACGCCAGTGGATATTCTGCTCTTCACCATGCAGCTTTGAACGGACACAAGTATGTTTCAATAATGTTTCAAAAAAATTTGATTTGGCAAAATTAAAATTAAAATTAATTTCATGAAAATTCCATCGACATACAATATCGACTAAAAATTTGAAGTAACTTCTCCAATTGTGTCTACATTGAATCATCTACTAATTTCATTATCAATTCAAAAGTAATTTTACAAAATATTAATACGTAATATCTTTTGCTTAATAACAGTTTTTACCAAATTATTTTCCAAAATAGAAGAATTGTAAGATAACATTTAAAACATTTTTTTGAGTTTCTGGAACTTATTATACATGATTCCAAACTTTTGACTGATAATATACGGGTATAATTTACACATACGTATATAATTATATACATACTTATATGTTGTGTTAGCTCGTGTTTCTAATTAATACTCCTTTCGATCGGCAATTAATCGATGTCACATACATTCTAACGATAATTCGGGGAAACGCTTTTATCTTTAGGGAGGTGGTAAAATTATTGCTCCAATATGAGGCTTCCACTAACGTCGTCGACGCTAAAGGCTCTTCGCCGCTTCATTTGGCAGCTTGGGCGGGCGACGCTGAAATCGTGCGGTTAATTCTTACCCAAGGACCCTCGGTACCTAAAGTAAATCTTACGGTCAGTAAATTTATTCTTCTGCTATTTCTTTTAATTTTTTTTATCTAATTTCATTCGGCAATCATGCTACGATATCTTATTTCGTATGAATTATAATACTATGGTATTATTATAATATATGATATAGGTAAATTATTGGTTTATGTTATATCGATCACGGAAGAGGATGGAATTTTATGTCTCTTTTATTGAAGTATTCAACTGCGGAATTTATGTAGTTTCTTTTAGAAATTAATTTTCGTTCGTTGTTCAGTGAATAGCGCAGAAATTCTGTGCGTTCCCGAGACATTTTGAATTCCTTGAATAAGCCTTTGACGTTAGTTCTGCGAAACGAAATTTTCTTTTATTTGAATATACTGAAAAATTTTGTAGCAAAAATCACTTGTTCGTGTGTTTTATAAAGTAATTTTGATTAACCATTTCTTCGCAGTATAACGAAATTATAGTTTGAATTTACATACATCATGCTTTAAATTCACCCACATGGTCTCAGTTACTTGTTTACTTTACTGTATCTGAGAATTGCAGGGAATTTATTTCCCCATTTTACCAGAAATATAATTTCTTTCTTATTACACTGATATTTTACTACTGTTTCGCTATTTATTTCAAAAAACGCTTTTTAAACGTATCAAACAGATTCTTGTACTTTCCGAAATAATAAATTTCTAATAGCATATTAATTCCATTCATACCGATCACGAAATCGTATGCAATCTAATATCTGTGTGAAGCTTCGTTTTGTCCGATAAAAATCTGATCGCTCGTTCCAATACAAATAGATCTACCTTTCCTTCTGTTCGTCAGTAATTTCACGTAACCGTGCTGTTTTGAGTTGGAACGTTCTAATGCCAGCAATCGAAACAAAGTGTATCCGTTAACTCGAAATACCGGCTTTGTATGATCGCAGACGAAGGACAACGAGACGGCGTTGCACTGTGCTGCACAGTATGGGCACACGGAAGTGGTGGCACAGCTGTTGCAATACGGATGCGACCCCAGCATCCGCAACAGCCGGGGAGAATCCGCGCTGGATCTCGCCGCGCAATATGGCAGGTAAATTGCACGTACGATTTTTTCCTCCTTTTTCCCCTTCTCTTCTTTTATCTGCACATATTTTTGTTCCCTTTATTTTTATTTCCATGTATTCTTTCCACTTATTTTGTATTTTTGTCTATGTTAGAAGTTGCTTTGTAATTTTGACTCTATCAAATGGTAGTTCGCTTCAAAATCGAGCAGTTTTGGAACTGGTTTTCAGAAACTGCTCGCATATTATCGATCGTCCCGAATGAATAATCGATGACGCTGCTAATTGGCTTTGTGCTTCTTCTGTAAAATTAATTATCTTTTATAGATTGGAAACCGTGCAATTGCTCGTTAGTACGTATCCAGAGCTGATCGTGCCCCTTCGGAATTCTTCCTCATCGGTGATTTTTCCTCACACCCCGCTGCATCTAGCCTCGCGAAATGGCCATAGGTGAGTCTTTGTGAACATGTATCTTTTTATGTTTCCTATAGTCATGATATTTGCTGAAATTACATAATTTTCATAAATAAATTCCAATTCAATTTCTTTATAATGATTCCCTAATAGTTTTGAGCAGTGTAATAATACGAAACATAAATAACGTATATGGAATAGAATAATTGAAAGAAAAGAATATGTACGTAGAATACATATGCGTATAGAAAATATACATAATATATAGAAAAGTATAAATTATTAAAAAAGGAAGAAAAATTCAATATAGGTATTTGTTCCTATTAAAAACTTCACACTATATCTCATCATTGGAATTGTTGCGTTTATTTTATAAAAACATCAGCTAAAATTCTATTTGATGTTGCCAGTCTCAAGTTGACCTGTGAATGGTAACTCATCCAATAACTAAACAGAATCGTTCAAAAGTAACATGCTCTCTTTATTTAATCAAGCTGAGTCGATGATCGTCGCACGACGTTTGATCAACATGCGAGGGTAGCAAGCGTGAGTGCAAGCGTGGACAGCCGCTGTCCATGAAATCTATTTTATATTGCATTGCAGATCAGGATCGTTACTAGATTATTCATGATTCGTGGAACCCTGCCGGACCTCGTGCACATGTTCAGTTTCTGAACGCGTACACGCATCGCACGATTAATTTGCGCCTGATGTATGACATCCAAAGAAAGAACTCTCAGTTGTAATCGTTCGTACACGTTTCTACTTTAGACAATACTATATGAGCGACAAAACATCATAAACTTTTTAACCACTGTGTGTATACCTTGGGATAGACGACTATTATCGTCAATTAATTATTATTTTTTATTAGTTTTATAGTTTATTAATATCAAAGTCATTATTTTTAGAAAATACTGATTGTATGTTCTAGATAATATCGTATAAATTGGTCGTAACTAGTTGTCTGTGATTAATCTTGTTAAAGTATCTCCAATAAATTAAGTTTATTTTGATGGAAACAATGGACATATCTGAAATTGGAACACGTATCTGGTAATTGCGAATATGTCATCGCTCCTATTATATGATCAATTTATCTAAAACAGTTATCAAATATTTCGCAGGTCATTAAGTATCGACCCAAACTACTCGATATGAACGAAACACAGTTCTTAATCGGAAGTTTTCATACAAATCGATCCATAATATTATAATCACTCATGTTCCTTACGAAACTCTCTATTTACGAATTTTTATATTCTTCAAACAATTTTTATAATATTTCTCGAAATGTACTCACCAATGAAGAACGAACCAATGCATCTCTCAACTCCAAGAACTAAAAAAAGGCTCAAAATAACCAACAAAACTTGTGAAAGTGTAACATTAGCGGAGAAGAAATCGACTAAAGACTTCCTCCTAGTATGATCACGCCGTTTCTTCCAACTCTGAAACGTAACGTTCCACCTTCTAGAATTCCATTCGCGAGAACGCTTTTCCCCTGAAATCGTTCGCGCTAATTACCGAGTAATGTAGCCCTTGCATTGTATCTAGGAACAACAATGGACTCGTTTCAGCTAACCATAACGATGTCGAGCCATTTGCAGCGTTGCCCATTAGAGCCAATCAGAGAGCACCGCGTTGCGTAATCCCGTCGAATACGATATGTATGTACGTCCTCCAACTGCCATGATCCGTCGCAACCCTCTCCTGGTTACACACGTCCTATATTACCACCCTACCGATCGGTCTCTCGTTCCTCGTTCGAGCGAATCTCCGATCGAATACATTCGCGGAGACCGATAGCACTCTGCCTGTCCGTGAGCGTTGCTGACCGCCCTCTCGATTACGAGGATCGTATTAATCATTACCTTCGAAACGTATCGACCTAGATCGTTCGACGTTTGCGCGGCTGAACCGCGATTGCTCGCCTCTCCCCCTCCGGACCGACTCGATCGCGGTATGTTTAATGCCCCTTTATGCGCCAAGGTGTTCTGACGCTTCGATAACCGCACCAACACTCACGCGTTGTTCCCTTTTGAAGGGATATATCGTGGCTTCATAGCGCTCGCACGATGAACAATGAGAGAGAACGTTGATGGATAGTAATTGGTGCGTGATTTAGTATGTAAGTGGAAATTTAGATGTTTTGATCACTTTTTAGGCGTAATATAGTATATAGGAGTAATGTGAAATTTACAAGAATGTATAAGTTTAGGTGATAAAATCGTTTGAGTGTGATATAGTAGGATTTGTTATTACGAGTCTGAGCGTTAAAATTATATGTGCGAGTAATATAGTGATGCTTTTTTTGCATGGGTTGGAAAATTATTATACGTGGACTGTGGAAAAACATTATACATAAACATAATATGAGAAACAAATTATCGGGCAATATGATAAACAAATTGGTATCTGTTTCTGATATAACATGGGTCAATTGTGATGTTAATACAAATAGGTCATTGATTATAACAATAAGAAAAGCAAATGATTAAACAATATAATAAACAAATTATTATTCGCTTTTAATAATACAGATTAATCGAGGTAAAATATATTCGACTCGATTCGCAAAGAATTAAACGTATTTGTTATATACAAAAAAAAGAAAAACGAATAGACGCGTATATTCAGAGCGATATTAAAAACGAAAAAATTGTGTTTCAATTTTACTGCACGTGAGATAGGAAAAAAGGAAAGAAAACAATATCAAATATTCCCTTATACGACCAATTTTCCATAAATACTACTGTCTCTCTCCTTCACTTTGCAGTCCCATGTGTTGGCATTTCCAGAGCAAATTTCGAAAGGGTACACATGGGACAGGTATTTTTGACAAAGCGTGAATTTCGAAACCGTAAATTGTGTGACAGCGAGCGATTTATTGGAGCGAGAGAAAGAGAGAGGGATGTCAAAAATAAGCGATAGGGGATGGCGTGTGACGGTGAAACGTGGTTCCGCGAACGAGACCGGAGGATTCGCGTTATATTTCGCAATGGCGTACAATGGCGGCCGCTATAAAGAAAAATAGTGGCCGAAATATTCGACGAGAGAGCTTCCCGTGCCAACGTCCGATCGATTTACTAGCATTTACACAAATAATTGGTGATTGTTGCTTCGCACGGCAAAAATGTTGAGTTAAATAAACGATATTGTAAGCACGAGCCTTCGTTATTTGATTAATCGAATCGTTCAATCGGATGATGCAAGATTAACCGGATAATCGGTTACACCGATGCTGTACAATTAAATAACGAAAATGAATTTCGGCACAGGCTCGAAACAATTCTTCGAATTCTGGCTATTTGCACGTGTTTAACCATATACATTCATTTATAGTATATATATATATAAATTTATATAGTTTTTTTTTCTTGTTATATTCCGCGTTATATTTCGAAGAGCTGGATGCGATGCACCTGGTTTATTATTTCCAGTCTGTCGGCGAACCGTTCGTTGATTTAAAATATCCAAGCAGTTGTAAATAACGTTTGGTGGAGGTATCAAGGGAAATATTTGTGTAAAATTGACATGGTAGTAATCGGTAAAAAATTACAAAAAAATTGAAGTGTGAACGTTATTTTTTTTTTTTTTTTACATATTTCTCTGAATATTTACGTATTTTTAATATTGCGTTCAGATACATTTGGGGTAAAAAGGTTTTTGATTTGAAGCGAAGAATAATATTATAGTTCTTAAATAATACTGTGTATTTCAGAAATTATGTATCATATTTTACAGGTATCTTGACACGAGTCACTTCATTTCTAATTATTTAATCATCTGGTTTATTTCATATTGAACTAGAAAGTTGAAACACCTTTCTACCCCTTTCCATCCTTCATCCACAATTTTACTTTCTAGAGTTTTACTTCTCAATATGTATCACCGGCTTAAAGCAGTCACAGCGAAACCTCTTACAATCAACACGACTTCTCTCTACAATTTCTTTAAATCGTTTCAAAATACACCTACGTCTTCAACCCCCTCAAACACCCAAAGAACCATTGTTGCGTCGTTCGTTTCCAGCATCGGGAAACAGAGGACTGCAAGAGCGGGGAAGGGAATGGTATTTAACGCTTTGCTCGGCCAATTCATTCTCATTTAACATAGCGGCGTCACGTCCATAATCCGGCTGGTAAGCCTTTAAAATAATCGACGTTGTTGGACGAGCGTAGGATGGAACGGCTGGGTACGGGTGCACGCGTGGCTCGATCGAAAATCGTTCGTTCGCCGATCGTGAATCGCCGCGAAACGGCAGTCATATTGTAATCGGGTATAACGTCGGTTTTTCTATGCAGCCTTGCTGCCGGTAATCGCTTTAACTGGCGCTAGCCGCTTATAATGCGATCGCGTCGCGATACACAGTCCGATGAATGCATTTTCCGTCGCTAGCGATGCGCCATCCTCCTCTTTTCTACCCTTTCCCTCATTCTCTGGTGGAAACCGCTCAATCTGTGCCCCTCTGGCCATTCTCGACTCCTGTTGTCCATGCAGATTCCGCGATATCGAAACCGAAATATGTATATATCGAATGATTCGTTAGACGAACTTTATTGGCCTTATTTTCATGGAAAGCACGTGACAGGTTTCTAAAGATATATATTATTCTGTATATTAATTTTAAGGTCTTATTTAAATTAGTGAAATCACTTGGACTTAACGATAGAATTACTTATCAGATTAGTCAAAGTTATGAGAAATTTTATAGACTTATAACGAGGTTGTTTGTGGAAATTTAACTTTTTGTACAACATGTTATTATATAATTACTTTAACATGTTCACAGAATATTACCAGCTACAGTGATATCGTTTCTGATTAAATACGTCAGATGAACGAACTATAAAATATATGTTAAATGATCAGCTTATATTTTACATGAAATGATCAGTTTATACGAAATGTTGATCTCCTTCGTAACTATGGAATAATAGGAATTTTTGTTTGGAACACTGCAATCGATAAACTTCTGTTGACTGCGTCATAAGGCTATTGGAATTCCATTAATTTTAACATTAATAGAAGGAAGAATATATTAATTTGTAACTAAAGTTATAACTGTATTAATTTTCTTCTTCAAAACTTAAAAAGATAATTAATCGATACCATATACTAGCATACTACCAATTATTGAAACCGTATGACGCATATTTCTCAAAAATAAAAAATAATAGGAAGAAATGAACACGATATATCTTGAAAATTCCAACATCTTCTTTCTATCGTCTATTTTACTTTGTTCCGAAAGTTTCCCTACGAAATCTCATTCACGTAAACAGTTTGTCAAAACCAAGCAATATTCGTTGTTCACACGTCCCTTGATATTCTGTTTCTGATCGCACTTGCCATAGTGGAATACAGCCGCGTGATAAATACAGCATAGTGTATACAGCGCGCGTGGCACGCGCTCGCGAGTCGCACGCGCTGTACAGTTTCACAACGAGTGTTCGTGTGTACGTACACGCGTGGTGTTCACGCGACTATTCACGCACTCCAAGTGCCGCGATCGTGTGTCAACGAGACACCGTGTTCAAGTATATTCCACTATTTAACATTTTAACGTTGTCACGTATGCGTGACTTCGCTGGCGCGAGCGGTCATCAGCTGTCACTAGGTAGACGTGACGTCGCCCTGGCTACCATTAGATAAATGTTTCTTTTCCCGCTTTTGATATCCACGTTTTGAATATTTATTCATACACAATTATGCACCCTGTATGTAAGAGAAGCTGAGTGTAAATTTATCATACCAGCGAAAATAATATTTCATTTGTTTTAATTTTCCATGCTAAATATTAAAAAAAAAGAAAAAATAATTTTGCTATACATAATTTAAATAAAAGTATTTTAGTTGAAAAGTCATTTTATGACAATGTTGCTAAGTCTCGTGCAGATTGGTCACGTTGCTTGAATTTAAGTAACCTGCGACACCGTTATTAGTTATTAATCGATGTCTACAATGACTGGTCGAGTTAGTTGCTGCAAGTCCCATTAACGGACGAATGGATCTGTTATCTTACGCTACGCGACATAAAATATTCTTTCAATTTCCAAGTGATATCGAAGTATCGTACTTTATTATATTATATGTAATATAATATTGTACTTTTTCTTTTCAACCACTTTGTCGCTTTATTTCTTATTCTTCCCCTTTATTCTATCACCTACATAAAATACCAAGAATATTAACTTGCGAGAACACTCTATTTATCGAATTAAAGTCTAAAAACTACCTAATCTACAATAGTAGTTAACCCCAAATACCAAATTCATCGCTCAAACGAAATCCATCTGACTGAGAAGAACCAGCTAGCTCTACAGCCACGTTCCCGTGTCAGTACCCCGAATAAAGTTTCACGCGATTCGATCGGATCTCGTCGCGCTGATTAGGTTGGAAAATCTGGCTGGTCTCCGGTGAACAATCTCCACGGTCAAACAGCATACCGGGTCTTCGGGTGTGTGTACCGGCATTTTGACTGTTTGGACAGGCGCGAAACTACGGTATCCCGATGTGCGGAACTCGATCGTGTACGCTCGTTCCCGGCGTTGTGTACGCGCGCAAGACCAAAGTGTACACACGTAGCTAGCCGGTCACGTCGGAACGTAGGCCAGGATTCGCTTGTGTACTCGATGCACACTGCGATGATTGCGTTCACGCACGCGTTTCACGCGCCCCGCCGCGATATTTGGTGGATCTGTTGGATGCGTGGGCGGCGATAGACAGAGCCAGAGCCCATAGCGGGACCAAAAGGGAGAGGACGTGTGTAGGCGAAAGAGAAACACAACCAGGGGGAGGTTTTCGGTGTGGAAGGGACGAGGGATGGATTCCGGGGGCTGGGAGTAATGTCTATTATCGGATTCAATATCGGTGCTCTTGGTAAGCCAGTATACAAATACCCCTATGGCACGGTAATAACAACATAGGTGCACGTGAATCCGATTCCCAGCCACGAATCCTATATGCGACGGATGGCTGCGGTCACTGCAGTCGGTGCACACCAGCCGACAGATACAAAACGAAATCTGGGTTTCGTGCTACATGCTGCTGCTGGTATCGCGTCGAAATGGGAAATGCGTGCAAGCGGGCCACTTTCAGCTGACACCGGTGATCCGCGGAGCCACGGATCCTCTCTCTGCCCTCGAGAACCGCTCCTCGATCACCGGTTTCCATCCGGTGCCGCTTCAGCAAATTTCAACGGCCGATGATATATTCGCGGCTAAAGGGAATTCGAGGATAGCTTCTACTAATTTGGTTTGTTAATTTTAGGGGAGGTTCTGCGTGAAAGATTTAAGCTACTAACGGAATGACGTTTATGGAGGAGCGTGCCATTGGCTCGTGTATGATTAATGGATGAAGAGATCGATAATATTTCTGGAGAATTTGTTGAAATAAGATAGAGTCGATTCATTTATATGAAAGTAAATGTCACATTTGTGGTACACGTATTGATTCATTCGATGGAAACGAACATCGAAATAGAATTAGATTAATTCAATTAGGTTTTCCAAGGGTTGATGCAAATTAGTGATGCACAGTATTATTTTATCATTTATTTGAATATCTCGTGACTTATGGAGGGGATATAAATACGTTATATCCAGTCTTATATCATGTTATACAATTACATTTATCTACAATGCTCACAAACTTTGATCATTTTTTTCATATTTTATTCCAAGAAAACAGTCATCTACCAATTTGATTGTTTTACAAAAACAGACTGTAATTGAGCCTAGAAATAAAAGAAAAGTACTTAAATGTTGGTTTTAGAGCTGTGGTGGAAGTGTTGCTGGCAGCAGGCGTGGACGTAAACACGAGGACGTCCGCTGGGACCGCGATGCACGAGGCGGCGCTGTGCGGCAAAATGGAAGTCGTGCGAGCGCTCCTGGACCGAGGTGTAGACCTGGGCATCCGGGACTCGCGACAGAACACGGTGCTCGATCTTCTGGGACAGTTCCCACCACACGTCACTCAGGACATCACCGCGGTGATAAAAAGTGCGTATCCGCTGCGACGCTGGTTTTTTTTCTCCCGCCTCGACGCGACATCCCGAGTAAACGAGCTGTGCAATTAACGAGACATGTCTCGGGAGAAAAAAAGCGCTTTTTCTTGCCGTTGTCAATCATTGCTTACAAGTAGGCAGCGATAAACTGGCTCCGATAAGCCTGTTCCCGTCGATTTTCAAAATATTTGCATGATCGAACTTCGCGTGACAAGATTTAACGCGATAGCACGTTAAATCTTGTTAACGATGATCCTCTGATGAAAGTTTGATATTGTTCTGTTTGCAATATCCGCGATTCCAGTTTGATTTTGTATCGTTGATCGACGATTGTTTGTTAAGCGGTAATTCGCGTTGTGTTTGGTTAATGATTAAAGCGATGGTTCTTAATTGCGTATTGATAGCGAAATTGTATTGTAAATATTGGCGACGTAAAAGGATGCGAATATAGGTTGGACAAATTACGATGAATTGGACGAAATGATTCAAGTGGTCCGTATTAGATACATATTTGTCAATTTGATATAAGGACTCTTGGCTATTATACGATATAAAATTAGATATTATACGAAAATGATTTGTTAGCGTATAACAAAGATTAGTTGGGTCATTTTGACTCATTAGTAAATTGTTTCTGTAACTCATAAAGTTTTAACTAAAGCGTACTGTAAAATGAATGAAATTCACTGATGAAACTTTGGGAACAGGGCACAGGTCTTCCTCTGGTGTGGAAAGCGACGCAGACAGCGAGAACTTGCCACCCATTCCGGTCCAGGGAAACGATTCATTGGGTAGCCCTTACGAAAACGTTCGCCCAGGGGATGATCTTTCTCCGGCGGAAGGGACATCGCCCACTCAATGGCAGTTCTATCATAAGCCTCGAGACGACGATCGTCGCGTTTCCGGCACTTCCGTTATGTCTTTGTGAGTATCCAATCTTTTTTCCCCTATTTTCACACTGGTTCGTGCCTGTCGTCGCTTTCGATGTTTCATTTTTTTTCCTGACCCTTTTACGATCGTAAAACTTTCTTGTGACTCTACATGTTATGCGTTACTGCGCTCTGCGCTTCAAGCTACGATAAGCATTGCCAATGGAACGAGTCGTCGTGTTGATTTATAGTTAAGGGCATTTAAACGATTCTCGGGTTCGGAGAATGTAAAGAGAAGAAATTGAGATGTGCATAAGGAGATTTAAAGAAGACTTGATAATATCGTAATTTTCAAGATTTATATTATATCAGATCGTTAGATAGAATATTTTATGCTTTATTGTACTTTATAATTGTTTCAATTTCAAACGAATAAGAACTATAGGAAAACGTCGAGAATTTCACTGAACAACTTCACTTGACTCAACGATAGACTTGCTCGTAAAATTATCATTTTTAAGATAACTACAACAAGAAAACGACAAACAAACGCAACTTATCTCGCGAATATTCATTCCGACAAAAAGAGATGACTAACAATAACCAACCAAGCTCCGTTCCACTGATGCGAAACACCGGCTTGTTCGATCGTGACGAGCCATCGCCATCTCCGACAAGAACGCATCGGTACACGCTATTCGCATTTTGCGTTCCATGCAACGATCTCCTCTTCCAGCGAGGAAAAGCAGCCTAGAAAAGAAAAGAAACAACCCAACAAACAAACAGAAAAAAAAAAAAGAAAAAAACCCGGAGGAAAAGAACAATTCTACTGAGCTCTACCTGTTCCCCGAGTATTTGTGTTCATCCGGCGTCATCTTGGTCGGGGAGAGAGAAAAGAATATCGCGTCGGTGCATCGGATAAGAGCGGAGAGGCCCCGGTAATATTTTCTAAAAAGGGCAGATATTTAGTATAGATGGGCGCATAGCCGTGGCTGCTTTAATATAGGAGATGTCGTGTAAACAAAAGCATAGACGTGGACCTGGGCACACGGAGTGAATGAACGAGTGGCGAGCAGCGAGTGCTCGGATGATGGTTAACAGCGTCGCTGGTATCGTTTTAGTACCGATGCTGGTTGCACCGAGCACAGGCATACGAGAAAGGAAGGAGAGGGTTAGGTTGTGAGGGTGGTCAGGAAGAGAGGACGTTGGATGGGGTAGGAGAGCAGAGGAGGAAAGGTTCTCGGACCGAAAAGGGAAGCTGAAAGTAGAGGTGGAGGAGAAGAGGTTGGAGGAGGTGGCGCGGCCGCGTGTAGCCCCAGCGCGTTAAGCACCGCTTGGCTTGGTTTAATTTTCCTGATGTAGGCAGGCGATGGTGAGTCCGACCGCCTCGTTCACCCCTGGGTCACCCCCGCCGTATACCCCATTGGTACTCTCGTTCCCACTTTCTTTCTCTTCTGCTCTCTCTCTCTCTTTCTCTCTCCTCTCTCTGTTGGTGCTACTGGCAGCTGCTAAACGCGGTTGGCCTGACTAGGCAGAGAAAGAGGACCGAGGTCGACCGAGAAACTGTCAGAGGGAAAAAGGGAGACGGCGAGTGGAGAAACGAAAGACGAGAAGAGGAGCAAGGGGAAAACGAGCGGTACCAGAGCTTTCCGCACCTCCACCGTCAATGTTTGACGTCGGCAGCCGTGGCTCGGCCGCCTCGAGATGAATCCATCACGTTAAACAATGTAAATGTTAGCCCGTCTCAGCATAAAACTAATAACCATTGCTCTCTCCCTCGTCCTATGAGCATGGCCTCCAACCGCGGTTCGCCGGCTCTTCATTCACCTCTGGCTTCGCTTGCTTCCACTCCTCTGTTCCCCTGTTCTGCCTAGCGGCGCGCCACACCGGTGTGGTCCTCCTGCTTCTCTCTTACTCGTTTCTCTGCTCGCCTCCGACCTCGCCTACGTGGCCTCATTAAAAAGTCGACACTCGCCCGCGGACGTCTCCGCTTCAACTTACGCATTGTCGAGAGGAGAGATGATGATACTCGGAGTCGTGTGCCATTCGTTAGTTTGACCAATGAACGAGCACTGGCCATTGTATCCGCGCCTCTTCGCGTCTAGTACGCTTAATTGTGGAAGATCGCCGTAACGAAGGTTTTCTGGGCGATTCTTCGATAGCATAGTTTCTTTGAGAAAATTGAAGATGGAGAAAAAGAGGCGTGTCGTATTCGTATCGAAGACGTATTTTTAAAAAGATGTTAATTAGGAAGACAAATGTCATTGATGGAAATGTTTGGCGTTATTAGCGATTTATGAATGGTGCAAGTAGATCTGAGCCTTTCTTTGGTTAAACATCCATTGAACTCAACCGAAAAACTCGAATCATAATTAAAACCTTCAAACGTGTGGTACACCTTCTTCAGAACATAATAAAGAATTAATTGAATCGTTGTATGCAACAAACATATTATTGATTTAGCTATTTGAAACATATGAACTATTTAAATAACGATATATTGACCATTTGATACAGCAATATTTTACAATTATCTCAGCTAGCCCATCAAGTTATCTTTAATGTACGTACTAACATTCAATCGTAATATTAAATTTGAAAAGATAAAAACAATCAAAAACTTCCCATACTTAATTACAATCTTCAAGTAAAGAAATATACAACGATAAAACTAATAATGTGCAATTCGAAAGAATAAAAATTCGAAAGCGACGTATTTATAAAATGGCTGTTTTGCGCTGTATTCGCTTGATCGGTGGAACGCCGGCTGCACTGCTTCGCTTTTCAGTATGCTACGATAGTGGAGTCGTTGTAAACCGCGTTCAAATCTTACGATACCGGATGGATTGCGAAATTTCAGTGAAAACGAGGAATATGGGGGACCTGTGAACGGAGTATGGAGGACCCTCCAGCAGACAGAGGACTCCGACCCCAGTTCCGTCTTCGACAGCGTCTTTATGTCCATGTCCGACACTCTGAACTCGATAAATACTCTCGAAAGTTCCGATCAAACTCCCGACGACAAACCACAAAACACTATCACCGACAGAATACCATTAGCACAGCGCGACATCACACGGTAATGACATGCAAACGTTCTCCAGCACAATGCTAGCGCTTTCGATTCTCCTGCACTGAAATCGATTCTCTATTCGATTGTCTGTCGAAGATACACTGCGGTGAATTTTACGACGCTGCAACCTGTTGCGTTTTTGTAATTCATATTGGATATTCGTGACGCGTAAATAGGCAAAGTATAGGGAAAATTGGAATTGGAAAATCTTGGAAAAGTTGTTGTGGAGAGTGATAAACTTATTGTATGTTTGCTTGGAAATTGATCTCATGGTGATGGGTTTTTCGTAATTTTACAGCGTTATGTGTATTTTCTGGATTATTTGCTGTTTGATTTTAAATATAATTAATTTAGTTTAATGTTTGAATTTCATATTAAATATGAAGTTCAAAGCATCGATAAAAACATGTTCACGCGTAAATCTCTAAAGAGTAGAATAATTTCCAAACGAATTAACATATAAATAATGCTGTTTTCAATTGTATCTAATCAAACTGCACCATACAACAAGAATCATAAGAATCATCTTCTATCATCGAGAAATTAAACAAAATCTTCATCGTCAAATATTTCATAATCCAAAGAACAGTCCTTTAAATCCATAATATATTACAGTGTCAATCGTCCAAAGCGCTACTGCATGATATTTATCCTAATTTACTTTGTCATCATACACGAACAAACAAACAAAGAACGAAACAAATTAAAAAACAAAAAGTGAATTTGTTCGATGAAGTAAACCATTAGCAATTCCAAGTTAATGGTGAGTTGGTCCCGCTGAGACGTTGAGTTTGGTTGCGCAGGGGTTCCGACAACGGATTGTACCAAACGCCACCGGTACCTCGTGGAACAATGGAGGGTAGCTTCGTGTCGGAGGATCTGTCCTTGACATTACCCACGGGATACGGGGGTGGCAGGGAGTCGGATCAATTGAGCGTTTCCTCGTCCTCGAGCGTCGGTGGACCGAGCCCACGGGACCGGCGTTGTTTGCCCAACGATTCCAGCGCTGCCGGGATTTACTTGCCAATGGCACCCTTGTCCAGTTCTCTTCACAGCCCCGCCTCCAACAGTAAAGTCTCGGTAAGAATACCCCGATTCCCCTTTTCGTCTCGACATCTCGTCTATGACTCGGCGAAGAGTTGTACTATGTCGCAAAAAGTATACTCGTTCGAAGCGAAATCTTTCATTCTAGTAACTGATCCGACGTATTGTGTCTTTGTTGATGAAATGTACGAAGTATTTAATAACATTTTTACTTTCATTTTTGGTGATATTATTGGTATTCTTGATGATATATATATATATATATATATATATATATATATATACAAGATGTAAGCAAAATAGGTGATATTGAACTTTGGTATTGTATTTTGTTTTTAACTTTGATGTGGTTCTTTAATTTTTATGTGCAAATCTTAATCTTTGTTAAACAACCTAGAAGATTCTAAATGGTTTAAGAAAAACTGTAACATATATTTAAGAAAGAGATTCTTCCTCAGATATAAGAAATTTTGTTGTTTGCATTGGAATTTCGTAAGAGTAACGATCACGTCTGAAGATTACAGGAGCAAAAATAAGATAAGACTATTTCCGTTGGTTTTCTGATTTTTGTGTTACGTGATAGTCAAGGGTCAGTATTTTATTTGAAAAGGGAAAGAACTTGTCAGTTTAGAGATATAAGCTTCATAAGAATAAATATGAGAATTCTTTGCCTATCGAACTTTCAGGCAGAGATTAATTTATCATAATATACGCTATTATTCTATCTCAAATACTACAATTACTTATTTCTAATTAAAAAAAGAATAATTGTTTGGAGAAGGAGAAATGAACGTATCTTTAGTAGAACACGATACCAAAGTCGCTTATTTTCATTATATCCTGTATAAATAATTTTATAATAAAATTGTTGTTGTACTATACGTAATGGTATTACGTAACTTACGTAGATTTAAAAATTATGTAAATCAGTATCAATTTCTTATGCTTCCATTGCCATGTCGTATTATGAAATTGTATCGTATTTGGAATTTTTATAAGCTTCATATTGACATTTTCTTGTTTTCCTTCCCTTTCTTTAAATACCGGTCGATTGTTAATTTCAAGCAGAATCTCAATTTGTACAGTGAATTGTTTTTTTCTCAAGCATCCTTCTTCCCTATTTTTTTCCCACTTGTTCGAGATTGAAGCTTTTTTTACTGAGCGAAGAACCGGCAATGAATCATCTCTGCGTCTTACAGTTCGTTAACGTGGACAAATTGATCGCAAGTTAATTGGCCCGGCATGACAGCTTGACGCTGGCTACACATTTTTCCTTCGAACGAGGTTACTTCGCGAAAAAAAATGCCTATCGAATATTACTTTCGAAAGATATGCGAACGATTGTTATTAATCGAACTTCATTAACATTGAACTGTTTTTATAGATGGAGAAGGCTCCATTTTCATTGTTGTTAATCGCAATTCTTAATTGATACTGTATTCTTTATTTCCGTATTTTGCGTCAGTTGTTGTCTAAGTGCCAATATTTTATATTTAACTAAGATATAGTTATCAATATTATCAGTTAAGATTTAAGTAGCTACTATATCTAAATTGCGGTCAAAAACTATTCTTTTAGAGCTACTTTAATATTTCGTTGTTTTGGAATATATCAAACTTGTATTTAATCTATCTAACTGATTATTTATTCTCCACATACGATAATTACTATTTCTCCATAACATCGTCTGATTCATGCTGTCTGCATCCTCTGACTGTTCTCTAATTCATCAAATTCTCCAATACATATTTTTATAAACGTTATTTAAACAGGCAATTAGACACAACAAGACTGAAATATGCAGAATTTTACATTTGTCTCGTTCTACTACAATTTTCCAACTTTCGTTCAAAATTTCCTGAAACATCTATTTTCTCAGCGCGAAATATATTAACAGGTCCTCAAGCGTAAAATTAGTAGCAATGTATCTTATTCCAGCCAACTCCACCGAAAAAGCCACCCAGACGCAATCTCTCCGTCTCACCGACGCACTTGCAGACCCAGATGTCTTTATCAGCGGACTGTTCTCTGGGCCCGAGCAACTACGAGTATTTATTCATGGCGCGCAGCGGCGCCCGCAGCCATATCGACTTGGAGCAGTTACAAAAACGCCGTGAACAATTGCGTCACGTGACCAGAAGCGTGGACCAATACGTGGAAATGAAGTCTCGCGTGCCGGATGGCGAAGAAAGACGCGAAACTAACGTAGAACCGGTTGCCATAACTTCCATCTACGAGAACAGACCGATCAAGACGTTGAACCCTCGACGAAAATTACGTAGACACGCGTTCGAGAATTATGAACCGGAGAGTAGCCCTTGCGCAGACAAATCGCCGTGCAGCGAGACCGATTCGTTCGTCCAGGAACCGATGTTCGTGTCGAACGCGTTCCTCACGCTCAAGTCTTCCCAGGAGAGTCTTCTGGACGACAAGCGCGACGCTATCGACGAGCATTCTACGCCAGAAGGTCGCGAAGCAACTGACAAGCGCCTGAAACGAGTACAAATGATGCTGCCCACCAGTCCAACGCACTATGTTCAGCCACCGACGCCTGATCATCCGCCACCTTCTGCAATGCAGGCTGAGAAGTCGATTCACGAAAGGATTCGTCCTTTGAGTCAGGTGAGTTGGACTTATTTCGTAGACTTATTGGTGGGTGATTTTGGGTGGTTTGCTTCTGTTGGTTTAACTTTCAAGCTTCTCATTTGGAGGCTTTGGTCGGTTTGTCGCTTATGTTTATGTACTGCAGAGTCAAAAAGAAGCGAAGAGAATACTCTCTTTCCTTGTTCACTGTCACACGATGAGGTCTCATTTGTAGATGCGACGTTCTTGGTTAAAAGTTTACGATTGTGTTGGATCTATCGGAAATAACCAATTAGACCCACTTTCCTTCGAAGGCGCTTCTTTCTAGCTCTGTGCAGTATTTGTGTGACGTGCGAATTTTTGGTGAGGTGGAATTCTTGGTAAGTAACTTTTGCCATTAGCAAATTAGCAAACATCGTTCGTAGCCTAAAGGTTCTCATAAACACAATGTCAAGATTAATATCAAACATTAGCCTTACCAAAGCTAATCTAACGTCCAATGTAAAAACCCGTAAAAGATGCAGAATTCGCGTATCTACGTTATTACATTTATCAAACCATTTCGATCACGCCAACTCTCACGAAACATTCCTAGAATTATCGATCCATAACATCTCAAAAACCCACGTTATCTGCCAAGCCTTTGCCTCAACAGCGATACATTTATCTCTGGAATCGCATGCAAATCGCAGTCTCCCAGTAGATCTTAAGCGGCTGACGCGGTACAAACGTCTTCGCGATTCGCCACACGATCTCCACTGGAGCGTGCGTTCGCGGGCGTTCAATCTTGCATCCTTGGCTGCGACTAAGGACTGGCGCGTGTATGTACCTTGTAACACATGTCGGGATGTCAAACGTAGCCAACGTATCTGGTCGCGAAAGTACTGGTCCGCAATGCTGGTCTCGTAAACGGTAGCATATTTAAAATCATTTATCATTCATCGAGACAGACGAATAACGATGTCACAGCGATTGCATCGTGTCAATTGTTGGAAGGATATCGTGAAAAATACCGCTCAGTAAGTGTTCTTAAGATCGAGAGACGGTCCTGGAACGTGGACAGTAGATAAGCAGTTGGCAGGACGCTTTATAGCAGGTTACGTTTAATATACAAGCCGTGTTTGATCTGTGATGCGATTTGCAAGGAGGCCGACTTCTCTGTCGCTCTATGCTGCCTGTATCGCTCGTTTCTCGCCGTTTGCCGCGTCATCCTGTGATCGTTCTGCTGTGAGACTGACTACGTTCGCTTCCCATCCGCCGCGAATGGATATCCACACAACATCCACCGTGTGCCTCTATTTCTCCCTCGTTTCTCATCTATCTCGTACCCTCTGCAGGTGCGCCATCTCGTGATTCGAACCATCGTATTTTCTGTGTAGCACACGCGTCCTCTCTTCCCATACCATCTACCAACTATGTGTTCCTTGCATCCTTCTTCAGCACCCACTCCAATTCGCTCTCGCTACCCCAACGCCTGTCCTTTCTCGCTAGTTCCTTTCCGCTGACTGCTATGTGCGTTCGCAATCCGTGTCTTTCAGCGGTTATACATGCTTCACGAAATATCGTACAGTGAATATATCCTTCAGCGAAAGGAGCCGGATGAAGGCAAGACGCTTTGGCTGCCGGCATGTACGGTTACCTCCGCTTCAAGGATATCGAGTAGTTAGTGCTTCAGGATCTTCACGGATACGATGTCGCGTATGGTTTTTACCAGATTTTCTCCTCTCTGTCGTGTGTGTACAGACGCCTGGTTCTTTCCGTGGATCGATTCGAGGAACATTTGGATAAGTAATCAGTTATATCGACAAGCGTAGGTATATTTAAGATACGTAAGTTTGTTAAGGTTCTGTTGAATTGTTTAAGAGTTTATTGTAAAAGTTAGACTCGAGTTTAGGATTACAAGTTGCTCTGGTGCGTATAAAGGTATTAATATAAATAAAGGAAGAGGAATAAGTATTTAAACTTCAACTGGTATTATTAAGCTATAAGCGATTTGCAGTTTTAGTAAATTACCTATGTTTAGAGTACTACGTGTCAATTTGCATTTTTTCTATGGTTTAGTGCTATATTTATATATGAAATAGGTATAAATCAATCTTATAGATTGTAAAATTAGATGACCTAAGTCAAACGAGTGATCATCTATTATATAACAATATTAATCAAGAGTTAAGTATTACCAGGATCAATTTGGTAAAAGGAAAATGGGATATTTTTTAGCACTCTCTCTCTCTTTTAAGAGAAATTATTCTAGATAATTTTATGATTTGTTAAGATACATTTACGTTATAAAAAATATTTTTTTTGTAGATATGTATAAAACGTGAGAAAATAAAGACTTTGTTGGAGAATTTATTTGTAGATCCATTTGTAGAACTAAATATAAGAAAAGGGGTTAGGGGCTTGGATTAGGTTACATGCGAAACGGGGAAACGAAGTTACAATGTGCAATTTCGTTGAACGAGATGTCTGTATGTGTATAGATCTGGCAATCTAGCGGGACGGTAATTGGCAAGTCACGGAGTCGCGACTGGCGATAACGAGTCAACCTCGATTTCGATTGACGCTCGTAAATCTCATCAACCCGGACGAGACACAGCCGATGTTTCGGCACAATTTACTCGTCTCCTCGAGCGGTATAGTGGTAAAGGTACCTTGGTTATACAGGAAACAGAAACTGTCTAGTGCATGTAATGTTTACTCGGTTTCGTATTCCTTTAATGATCAATCCATGGCGAAAGAAATTGGTCACTCGAAGATCAAATTTTTACTCACTTTATGTATCGGATCTTCTCTTTTCCAATAAGGGAAAATACATTATATCGACGATTTAAAGGTTCTTTACGTTAAAACATCTTTAAAATAAATAAATAAAAGTGAATAAAATGAAAGTACAATAAAAAATCGACCACGTGAAGGTCGTCCACAAACGAACATACCAGTGTTTTAAGAGTTAACATTTCCTATAAATAACACCTCTAAAAAAGAGAAAAAGTGTGTAAAAAAATGGATCGCGTCAAAGTCGTTCGCAAACGAAAATCTCAACGATTTGTTAAAATCGTACATCGAAATAAACCTTTAAAATAAAAATATGAAATAAATAAGAAATAAAAGGAATATATAAAGTCGGACTTCGTTGGACTTGTTCACGAACGAATGTCAACGATTCGAAGATTAAAATTGCCTACACCGGAATTTAACTAAATAAAAGATAGAAGAGATAAAAAGAACGTAAAATATATGGGCTACGTCAAAGTTGTTCAGGAACGAATGTCAGCGATCTTTTCGGTGTGAATCAATGGCATATCGAGTCGAGGAGGAATCATGGAAAAGAGGAAGCGTGTGGCGGCGCGCCTGAAGCTTGGCGAAGGAAGAGAAGGAGGTGGAGGAACTGCTCACGGATGGTTGCTTCACACCCGTCAACTTCCGCGGATCCAGCAGAGCGGCAGAATGCAAGACGCCGACACCCTTTGAATAATGAAGCCCTCAGCTTCTATGCCTGTCTGACTTCTCCTCGCGAACGCTCGTTCTCTCCTTGCGTCATGACGACGACGAGAAATCTACGAATTTGTAGCGACGCTTTCCGCATGTATACCATGCGTACACCGCGAGATGCGACCGCCCGTGTCTGTCTGCTTGCCTGTCTGTCTGTCTGACCGTCTGTCGTCTCTGCTGGCGTCAAATTTTAATTGCGTTAAAACGGCGATCCATGACGCGAGGGAATCTTATCTCGTTCGCGCTTACCACCTTTGAGTTTCTTTATGGATGAACTGCTCGCGATACGTGCACCTTCTTCATGGTAAAACTATTTCTCTCAAGAGTTTGTATTTACATCTGTATTTACAGTATATCGTGGCAGTATTTGCACGTTTGGTTGCTGTAAAAATATCTTACGTCTGTATTATTTGTATTACATTTATTATTATTATTATTTATGAAATATAACAGACATGATTACGATATTTAAAGATTGAAACAAATTTGAGGGTGAACGTAGAGGATACAAAGTATTTATCGCAATCAAAAGGTATTGGAACAATCAATTATCAATCGTTTATATTAATAAATCTCAATATTGTATTCAACAAGACCATCTTAAGCACTGTTTGTAATATGTAAACGATGATTAGTATTTTTAGTTGATATTTCAGTTTTTCCAAAAAGGGAAAGAAACGCTCCATTGAAGATGTAAAAACAGAGTTTTTTTATGTGTATATTTTGTAATACAGTTTTATTTCAACAGTTTTCGCTGGACCAAGTTCCCCACTAATTTGAAAGTTATAAAATTGGACGACATATTTACACGAACTCGATGACTTTTATTATTGTTATAACATTCAACATTTATTCAGAGCGTTAATTCGGGGCAAATGACGACGATATATTTTTGATTCGGTAAATCGAAATTTTAATAACCGTACACGTGTGGCAATGGTTTAAATTACGGGTCGAAGCTTTATGGATACAAATACATCCCTGGCGAGATTTATTTACCCGATTCATATTTTATAACGTTTATTGTGTATAATCGTATCAAGTGATCCGTCCCAATAGATTTCTATCGGATTGGAATCGTTTTTTATTTGGTCTGCATCAGCATGTTTTCGACGCGTGTGCAACGCTCAGAGATGAATCTGGGCACCTGCTCGTAAACGTTACCGCACGAAATGTCATTTCTAATCCTTTTTTTTTTTTTTTTTTTTTTTTTAGTAATTCAAGTCTGTATTACTAGTAAAAAAAGCGGGCGTGCTTGGAAATAGGCGGAAAAATTGGAAAAACTAAATATAATCTAAATATTTGACAATCACGTTTTTACCATAAATAGTTAACTTTCGGTGTATATATTATTAAATTTCAATTGTATGGAGCAATTTCCCTATTCAACGCTTTTATGTAAATATTAAACAAACAAAAAAAAAAAGAAGAAATTAAACTACTTGGATAAACCAGTTTGTCAGAATTATTTGGTTAGAACTAAACTGTTTTTTTTTTAAACTGAAATCTTAATGAGAAGTGATTATTCATTTGCTCAAAGTATTTTTCTTACGTTATAGTTTTAGATTTCCGCTTACTTTATTATTTAAAGTATTAAATTACAAAATGCGGAAGAATGGAACATCAACGATCTTGTAATCTTATAATAAATGTAACATTTGCTCCAAAAGTAACAAGAAGCTATAAATAATAAAACGACGTATTTCGATCTCTTAATACAATATCAATTCCTAATTGCATTTGGATATCTTGGATAAACATCCGTAGACTATTTTATCCATATGATTGTCCACATTCTAAAACCAAAAGAAATTGGATAAACTACTAAACTCAGAAGTTGTAAAAATATTAATATCGGACACCCAATAAAATCCGGCCATCGATTAAAATGTGTCCGTAATGGATTTCATCAGGAGTCATCTTTGAAGAAAAAAAGAGGAAAAACAGCAATGAAAAATGCATATACCTGGGTGTTATTTGTTGGCAGGTATACAAACGGCGGTCCCGCGACATGGAAACGGAAACCGACGAGGATTTATTGCAGTTTCCGGCCGGCGGCTCCCTGGACGCTAGCAGCGGATCGTTATCGAGCGTTTCTCTGTCCGACAAGAGCATGTCGACGGACAATGTCGAGGAATACTTCGGGGATGTGCCGTTCGCAGGTAAACAGCATCGCACGCTTGGCTGCACCGCATGACGCTTCTTTCTGCCCACGTGTACATGCATAATCGTTGTGTTACGTCTTTGTTTCTTCTTATTTTGACCGTCTGCCTGACGATGATCGCCATTCCGGCAATCGTCATCCCCGGGGGAAACTAGTGAAATATCACTAACCAATATATAAATATATACATACATATAAATATATAAACACAAAAACCATCGAAATGCGTATTTCGATTCACGAAAGTTAGTAGCTCATTGGCTCTCCTGCAGAATAATTCAATAATTAATCCTCCATAAACAAGCTGATCTTTTATATCCAATTCTTTTAGCGTTGTACACGGACTTATGAAAAATTTGAAATTACAGTCAGTTTTTCAGTGCAAAATGTTCAACCGTAGTATGGGCAATCTTCGGTTACTTGGATATACTTCTCTATTTTATTATTTCAATAATTTTCTACCTTCCAGCAAAGGTATTATAAAATGCTGCATATCTCCATTCTTTGGTTATTTCTATGCAAAAATGTCGAAATTTATGGGAAAGTTTTAAGTTGATTAATCACAATATTTTGATCGTCTACGTAAGAGTTAAAGGATATTTGAAAAAAATAAGGCTTAGAAGGGAAATATCGCTGAGAGCACAAGCGAACCAGCTTGTCTACGAAGGGTTAATGACATCAGCGAGTCGACAAACAAGTTTAGATTAGATTTAGATTATTGATTACTTTGTTCGCGTTGCACAAAGCAATTTTTATAATTTTAACTTATAAAATTCATATAAAATGGAACTTTATCTATTTTATTATCAAATTTGTCATTGCGATGCAAGAGAATCTATTAACATTAATAATTTACATTTATAACTTGTAGCTTGTAAAGTTTCGCTGATAATATTAGCTTAATTGCGTAAGAGAGTCATGACGATGATTTTCGTACGAAATATTTTGTAACATTTGATTCGTCGAAACGTTCTACGTATCAGAACAACATCGTTCGCGATTGTTGTTTCACGTCGATGGATCGATTATATTTACATCGTGCTTTTGTTTCTACGATTTCGTGTACTGTAGGTGGAACAACAACAGGACTTTTCGACTGTCATGGCTTTTTTTCTTTTAATATAACATGGCGATCCGAAAGGTTCAATCTTTAGTATTATACCAGTTTTGTGAGCCACCAATTGTATAGTTTTTACCTTTCTCCGTCTTTCTTTCCATTTCCTTTTTTTCTGGCTCGTATTTTTGCATTGTCGCGAATATATGGTTGTCGTATTTTCGTATTTTATACCGGTTTATCGAACGCTGAGCCAATATTTCCATTTGGTGGTTGTTTGCGATGCGCCGGGAACACGATGACGTCACCCTGAGTAAATGTGTCAACGTGTAAAGATACACCGTGAAAGAAGATTTGTATCCACGCGTAGAGATATATCGTTTACGTAAATATTTCGAAACGTTCGCAAGAAAATCGATCGTTCCGATTTTGATTTCAATTCTTGAATCACGATGAGATTTCTTTTGAAAATTCGTTTCTCGACTTACGATTTTTGTAACTTCTCCGTCTCAAACACGGTTACACGATGATTCCAGAGTCATTGTAACACTTTTGTTGCTATCAGAATTTCATTTTTCCTTCTCGGGAGAGATTTACTCTTTTTTTTCTTTTTTTTTTTAACCGGGATATTACTACATCGACTGAGTATAATCGTGTTCAATAATCTTCTCTTAAATGTGAAGATGCAACAACAATGATCTTCAATGAAAAGAGAAACGCAATAGTTGCAGTATTATTAGTACCAGTATTATTGAAGCAATTAACAAAACGCAGAGCTTGTTAGTAGCAGTGAAAATGTCAAACGTCCGTATTACTAAATGTACATACCTAATCTATAAATGTATTGCTAAACCCACATTACCCTCTCCCAATTAACAAACTAAAATGCAAATTAATAATAATAATAATAATAATAATATTTAAGAACGAACCTTCCGGATCCCATGGCAAAAAGGGACAAACAGATTTCGACTAAGCCGGGGGAAGAAAGATAGGCAAAGAGTTATAGAAGGCGAAGGTTTCACGGGTCACAGAATGCCGTAAAGCACGTACAGCCCGTCGCTCTCGACTTCTGAAAAAACATAAATGAACGTGCTTTAGTATTAAGAGCTCGATCCTCAACAAGGACGAAAAAAAAGAAATAAGAAAGAACAAAGATATAGGAAGGAAGGAAAATACCACTTTATAACGAGACTGCTACTAACTTCGATTGAAATACTCGAACGGGGTGCTGAAGATATATAGAAATCTCTTTGGGCGAGGATAAAACGCGTGAAGCGAAGGAATTAATTCCGTCGACTACAGGTTTCGATATTTTAAATAAAACGAGACAAAAAATGTGTCGCTGGACGAAGTAATCATGATAAATATAACCAGTATCCGCGTTAAATGTTTTTTTTGTACAGCGGTTTCGCGCAGATTATTTCCGCGAGACGAATCAGCAGCCGATACCGGAAGTCGTCATCCTTTCCGGCCGCTAGACGTTCGCCCACGGTGGACAAGAAACGCGATCGATAACGTAGAAAGTGCTAGACACGCTCTTGCAATGTGCTACGTACGATTAGTATTCGAATAGTTCCTTAGATTATTTTACATTTGTTCGTTTACTGTGATGTATACACGGGTATATAGAGGGTGTCGCGAGAGAAGATTGCAGAATTTGGAAGCGTGCTAAATATATCGTAATGGGATGGAAATGTTTCGTATTAGGTATAGAAAAAACGACAGGAGATTTTTTTGATTTAGTATGATTAGATTATTGAACTTTTATTGCGTTTAATAGAATTAAGAAGAACTATCGAGGAGGGAAAGAACGTTTATTTGTTTGTTTCCTTTTTCATAGAGTATTTCTTAGGAAATGTATTATTATGAGTTTGGGTAATTTTGAAACGTAGTTTTAATACGTAGTTCATAGTTACGTTTGTTTCACTATTTAGTTTTTATTATTATTATGTTTGGTCGAGTATTTTGTTTTCCTTTATTAGTTATGTAAAATATGTTTTACGTAGCATCCTTTCAGTTTTGTTGAAATTAGCGGATTAGCTTTTTCATCGAAATAGAACGTCGCATTTTGCTTTGACAGAGTTTGAGGACACTGTTGTGTTCTCTGAAGCAAGGTTCGTAACGTAAGATGTAGTTTTACGTAATTTTTATTCTAATTACACAAATAAAAGACAGCGTGTTACTGTATCAACGACTGTCGATATTTATAACGTTCGAAACAATCGCTATGAATAATCACTACCAAATCACTATGATTCTTATTATAAGCCAGAACTCGACGAGTTTTATGTGTGCCAATAAATATGAAAAACTCTTTTTATTTACATTTAAAGAAGAAGAAGTTCCTTTTTCATATTATTTTACGATGGTAATTTTTTTTTTGTTTTAGGAAGTAGCATAACATTTTTTAATGTTTTCTAAAAGAATACATTCTGTAAACCTTCGTTTCTTACTACTACCCTCTATATACAAACCGTTGTGCGTATTATGTATATGACATATTTGTAAAAAACATTTATAGAGGTTATTATGTCGAATGTTTTATTGATTGTTTTTTTCAATAGAGTATACGTTACACATCCTATACATTTATCGAAATACATCGGTGTTACTGTTATGTAAATACCCTTCTCGGACGGATTCCGATGTATTAGAAAGATACGAATCTTTAATCGTAAAATTGTAGTTCAGTACTTTCAATCGTAGTTATACATTATGCTATAAATCGTACGTATACTCTGTAGTGGCTATTTGTCGTTTTTCTTTCACCTTTTAATTGCACACTGTAACAAAGTACATACTTTAATGAGAGTAAAGTTAGAACGACGAATCGAATTCACTTGAGATATGTGCAACAGCGATGAAAGATATCGTTCGAAGTATCGGAAAGAGGTTTTAAGCCTGAAAACGTTAGTGGAATTTCAATTCCTTTATGTGAAAGAGAAATATCGTCGTTGTAGATCGTAAAGTTTATACCTAAGTGAAAGTATTTCATCGACATATGGGCGCTGTGATGGGTGCAATTGGCGATATCAGAGAACTTGTCACATTCGTTGGTTAGAAAGTCGTGGATAGATTTCTTCCCGATGTTTCTTTTTTGTTCCTTTTCGACGTTGGTGCTAGATGTTTTTTTCTTAGCGTAAGCATACGATATACTGCCGAGTTTCGAAAGTCAAATTAATATTTGAACGTCCATAGATAAATATTTTTCCATTACTAATTAATGAAAAAAACAAGCCAATCAATTAGCAATTTACTGCCACGCATCAAATGCAAAGAATATTAAGTGACGAATTTTTAGTAACAAAGATATCGAAGTAAGAGAGGCTCGATATTTTTCTGTATAGTTATTATACTCGTCGAGAATGAAAATTACCCACGACTTCTAAAGACGCTCCATATATTGTCGAGACTCGTAGGTTAAGCACTTTGATTTGTTACACAGAATTCTATTTCCTGGTATATAAGTACATAGTTTATTTTGTGATTGTTTTTCATATTTTATTTTATGTTAAATATGCTTTCGTCTAGTTATTGTAATCGCTCAATGAGTATTCACGAGTAACAGAGAGAGAGAAGTACATATATATATATATATATATACATATTCTTAGTTAGATATAAAAACCTAGGCGTAGGGTGGTACTACACTTAGAAAAGTATAACCTAAATATGCGATTATAGTGCGTTATATCGATATCGTTGGTGTGCTATAATAAACGTTATGCTGCTGTGTAATGCGATGTCTTGAATTATTTTTTTGTCGCTTTCGTACGTCCACCGAGCTTTCGTCACTTATCTCTTCTTGGTCCCTATTATCTCTCTTCGCCGCGCCCAATCCCGTTGATGAGCTTGCTTTTCCGGCTCGTTGTCGTTTCCACCTCGTGAAAATGCCTTGTTCTTTAACGTTAATCGAGTTACGCTTTGATTAAAATTCGAGTCGACTATCTCGCGAAACAATGTCGCGACTAAGTGTTCCGTGACAAGTGAAATTATCTTCGTTCAAGTTTTCGTTTCTCTTAACGAACAAATTTTGATTGATGAAAAGGAAAAGTGAGCAAATATAATGACTATTTATTTATATTTCAAATTAATTGTTTTAATTAATTTAATTAGACGAAAAACGACTCGGTTTGGATAGAGACGCGACGCTTTCGAGATGTGTACAGTAAATATTCACAACATGTGACGTTCCTGCTGTGATATTGTTATTTTATTGTGTACGTGAAACTGCATGCGAGTGAAACAAATTGTCGACGAGATTGCGTTCCAAACGTTTTCCTTGGTTTTTTCTCCTTGAGTAAGAGATTAATAATGAAAGATGGCCGAACACGATCGATCGTACAACGATCACGATTATTTTCGATCGAGTCTTTCAAATGGTCCACGGTAAGTTACATAAATAATTTGTACATAAATAATTACATTTACCTTTATTATTATTATTATTATTATTATTATTATTGTTATTATTATTATTATTATTTCGATCTAATTGCAACCGCTTCAAATCTTCATGTATATTTTTTCTATATTTCTTCTATCTCATTGTACATATACGCTCTCTGTAAATATTGCAGTGCATTCATTTCCATCGAAGATTTTCGTTTCGAGATTGCTGTTAAAGAGGAAGAATGGAACGTCGAATTTGTCTGCGAACGAAAAGACGATGCATCGATTTATCATTGCACTTGTTTGCATGCATGCTCATTACTGCCATTTTTATCATCGACCCGGTAATTATGCAATCGTGATTGCTACAATCGTGTTAGGTTTATCGAAATATTCTGTCTATTTCGTATCACGCGATACACCGAATCCTGTGTTACGCGTTAATATCGAACTAAGTTGACGAGCCTAGATCTAATATTAGTTGTAACATTATTTTCAATTTTCGTTGATAATTCTTAGCAAGTAATATCTATATCTTCTAATATCCGTAAAGTTATCCTTAAAATTCAAATTACAATTGAAAAATCATTTACCACATTTGCAAAAAGTCATCGAAAGATACAAGCGTTGTTTATCGTAACTTCTGTAGACATTTTTAGATTGGCTTCAAACTTTATCAATCTAATCATGACGGATAGACGAGTCCCGTTACTAGACTGTGCATACTTATGCAAATTCATACTTTTACGAATATCATTAAAGAAATGGTACTTGGGTAAGAAATTGTTTTACTCAGTAAATATTGTAACAAGCGCTTTACTTTGGATATTTTATATGCATACGTGTATCATATGCATCTTGCGCATTTTTTCATTTTAAAATTTTCCATAAACGCACAAAAATCCAATCTAATCGTTATAGTGTTTATACAATTTCAAAAATTGTGTCGTAGAAGACACAAGATAGATTTATAAAAAATTTCCACGAGTGTTTGAACACTTTTGTCAATAGTTACATGCGAGCGATTGATAAAAAGAGTAGCAACGAAATTTTCCGATAGATGCAGCGCTTTCTCTGGTTGTTACGTAATGCGATTTCCGTGGATGCTCGCTCGTCCAGGGGGCGGTGTTCCCGCGCGTACGCCCGACGAGAGAGCGGGCACACTGTTGTAATCTAATTGCACGCGTCGCTTTCCGAGTGACGAACGAATGGAAAGTGGAGCAAGGTGAGATTTAACCAACGACACGCGTTCTTTTATATTATTAGCCTCTTAATTATTTTCATCCGTGCGCGCCCCCTTACGCGTTGCATAACCCCATACTGCTATGTAAAACACCGATTTACAATGAATTAGGTGGCTGCTATTCGAATCCTCTTGAACAAGCCCGCTTCCGGTCAATGGACATCATCGTCGGTGTTTTCTTTGTTTGAAGATGAGTTTCTTAATCAATGCGTCATTGCACTGTGGGCTCAGTTGTGGGTTTAAATTGATGGCTATACGTATAAATGACTTAAGGGTGGGCTTATATTGTGTCCTCGGAGGAAGTTTTATTCTTGCGTTGTAATTTATTCTTGAGTTTATTTTTTATGGAAATTGATGCATTTATCTATTGATTGAATTATATTATATATTATAGACACGCTTTCCTCTAAACACTTTCGTTGTCGTATCATTCTTTCAGACAAGGCAAATATCTGTCATTGACTGATCTGCTAACAAGCAGAATAAACTGTAAGATTGCATATTAAACAAGTGATTGCAGCACTTTGAAGCGATTGTAGAATCTTACAGAAAGGATTATAGACCATCTAATATCATCGATTATCACGAAGATCTTGCTGAATTGTATTATTCATGATAAAGCAAACATTTCGATCAGATTCGATATTTCTTAACTTCTTAAGGAAGTCATAACAGCGATGCTTAAAAAATATCTGTTCCACGCTGTTAAATCATTCGAATCTGAATTATTTTGAACAAAATTAAGCTTAATGTCTTTTATTTATTATTTATTTTAAATTAAATTTAGCATAAATTAAAGAAGGGATTTCTACTTCTATTTATTTTTCATTTACTACACTTTCGTAATCACCAGAACATGATTATCGTGTACTGGCAACCATTCTATAACGTTTCTGGGGCAATAATTCATCGCCGCCAGAGAAACTACCGGTCTGTACATTAACGTGATATCTGCAGATAGCCGGCGTGTCGCGTTAAATCAACAAACGAACCAGTCTGCCTTATCGACGCGACGGCGTGAGTTACGCGGCTTGCTCGTTTTCAGTGATAACAGATGCACGCGTGCATCTACTGCGCTCTTCCCTGTGCTATCACGTACTCGAAGGGGTCCGCTTGTCGTAGGTTGAGGATTTTCGATAATAACTACCTTTATCTACTTAAGCTTTACTTACAAAATCTTTCATCCTAAACTGTTTCGCATCAACTCTTTTTTTAGATGTTTAAGCACATCGTTAGCGAAACAGATGTTAATAGGAAACATAACATCTACATTAGTCAGCCGAGAAACGTATGTTAAATGGCAGAGAAAATATTTTGTAGAATATGTTTTAACAAGGAGTATTTATTCATTGTACAAAGTAATATCTGAGGACTATTGTCTAAGGCATCTGGGCGTAGAATGACATAACTGGTTTTAGGCAGAGTCTAAAGATCAGTTAGTTGTATCACGAATTAAAGATATTATAAAATATGCAAAGGAATTTGAGCAGCCATAGTTAAAAATGACATTTAAATTTCACGGCTGCTTCACTTGTAACTATTCATTATGAAGCAGAAACTGTGTTTAAAATATTAGAGAGGTAGCACGAACGTTGAAAGTAAGATTCCTCATATTTAATCTTAATCCAAGTAAATCTAACTTTATGGGAAGAAATAAAAATGTTGAAACGGGAGATGAAGGCAGAAATGAATAGTACATATTTTAGGATAAAACTGTTGGAGGGAAGTTATCAGCCGAGGTTGCGTGTTGACTTAGGACTAACGACCTCCTCATCCAATATTAGGTCAATTTTGTATACAATGATGTAAGTCAATCTTGGTGAATTCCTTATATCCTAGTACTAAAGATAAGTACTTTAATTAATTGACTTGATATGTAGCTACACGATTATTATAATATAACACGCAAGCAGGAAAACTTTGAAAATTGATAGAATTACTAAATAGTCATTTACATTTTCGTTTTATAAAAATGTTATTTGATTGAAAGGCTAGAATTAATATTCAACGTTCCTTGATTATAGTCTATAGTTATCGTAGAATGTCGAAAGCAAGGAAAGTCCACGTTCTATATTTAGATCATCTATTTGCAACACGAAAGCCCCGTACGGTTAACCTAATATTCAAAGTGGTTTCTAATTACAGTTACATAGTACGCAATGCGAACAAAAAAGGAGCAATCAAATGTCGAGACCAGTTGTTCATGTAGATCAGATTTTATACTCGTATCTTCGATTTGCAGAACGATCATTCTGGTGTATGGACTTGATGTTATAACATCAAATAACTGTTGTTCACGGTTATGCAGCATTTTGCACCGAGAAAAAACGAAATCTCTATTGCTTGACCGGGATCTAAATCCGGGCCTTCCGTTTCCCGGATGACTGCTCTATCAATTGAGCTGTGCTACACGTTGCTGATAGATTCTTCCTTCCTAATTCGAAGCTGTTAGAATGCGATATCATTTATATCTAACTTTAACTACTATGAATTAAAAATTCATGCCAATCCACACAATATAAATTTTCTTTTACATCACGTTTAGCGGAAGCTCTAGAAACCTCGTTGAAAAATCTATTTCCAATCTATGCTATTCATTTATTTAGTATACATTATTTCGACGTTATAGTATATCTAGAGATATCTTCATCTCAATGAAAAATAATTGTCATTTATTGGAAGCTCTCGAAATATTAATTCCTCTATAGCATAGAATATCTCTGGAAACTCTCGAAACCTCGTTTAAAGACATACTCCAATTTATATTATTTATTTATTGTACGCTATTCAGAGATTATACACATATCTAGAAGTCTGTTTATTTCAGTGAAATGTAATCGTTATTTAATTAAAATTCTATATGACGCTAGATGATAATGTACTACACTCAATGTCACTCATGATTGAGAATAAACTGGCTGTCTGTATTAAACCAAACTACTCTATCTGCAGCAGGTACTGCTTCGACATACTACAATCTCTCCACCTGCAAGGTAGAATCAAAGCAAAATTCATTAACAACTCTGTAATACACAGTGAAACGTTTAAATAGCCGCGAACGAGCGGGCAAACGAGGTGATCCGAGATGAATTTTCTAGTCCGTAGCTAGTGGACGCTGCAGTTACACATTGTCGCATAATTCGGCTCGGTTAACGTCACTCGTCCGATTTGGCAGCAGCATCCGTATGAACGTTAATATACCGGCTACAATAAGGCAAACCGCATCATGACATCCGGTGGAATACGGTACATGTTACGGCACAAGCACGCGTTCCCAAAGGGATAACAGCTCGACGCAACTCGACCATTCGTCGTTACACGCCTGTTCCATACGGGAGAAAAACCGTGGTCGAACGAACGCAATCGAGTTTCTAATCACCGAGCCGCGTTTTTTTCCTGCTGGAATTTCGGGCCATCGCTTCAACGTTCGTTTATTGAAACCGTTGGCACCCATTGTTGCGACACGGATCGCTTCTGACGAGGAGAAATTTTTGTGTGATGGTACATACCGGTATAAAATAGTTTTCCTATTTTTTCCATTCCCGTTAGTTCTCTCTTTTAGGAGAATTAAATAAAACTTTAGTTGATCGAGTTTGATATGGTGTTTATGGGTTGGATAGTTTGTCCACCGAGAGTTTATGAATAAATTAATTAGACGAAAAGAAGAAATTAAGCTTAAAGCTTTAAAGGTTAGCTTCGAAGAATAAGATTCAATAGAGTGAATATAGCGTGTAGAAGCTGAATCATAATCTTTTAAATCTTCTCTTTCTTCCTGCCGATAATGTAGTCAAATATTAAAATACAAATTTTAGAAAAGTTGATTGAAAAATAAGAGTACCGTTTTCACTAGTTATGCGTTACACATTTCCTGCAGCGAAAGGACAAAGTTCAACTATTAGTTTTTGCAGTAATTTTGCGCTATCTGATACATCACACGCTTCAGGAGAGTAATATCCTGTTTTCCATTATCACTCACTGTAACTAGTTTTACACGAGAAAAAGAAATACATAGTGTATGCAAGTAGACATTTCAACACGTACAGCAGTGAATGCATCGAAAACACATTTCGAAGCACGTAGCAAGACTTGTCAGAGGGAAGACGCGTACATAGAGAACAGGACAACGTCTCGTTTGACAAATGATACGTTATATCTTATCGCTGTTTATCTCTTCGCCCGTACCCAACAATCTCTTACCATCTTCGAATAAATCAGTATTCAGTCTCCGTTCTGGCATCTCGCTGGAAAGCTTTTGACAACATAGAATTTTTTTCAATTTGTTCATTCTCCACCGGGTCATTCTCTTCTTCTCATATTTCTCGAATTCGTAGAAATCTCGATAAGTGGAAAGAACCTTCTTTCGTAAACTATTGCCGTTAACTTACTCGTTAGATATTAATTTATTCTATGGAAATTCAAAGAAAAATCTATTTCTTAAAACGCGTGTTCTCTTATCGTATGAGAAATATGAAGACTAATAATTATGATGAAATATGATGTCCTTGAATGACTTTAAGCCTCTTATCTTTCAATTCAATTTATTCTTATCTCTTAATAGGAATAAGTCAAATGTATCTTATTAATATGCTTTATTTGTGAATGAAATTTAAATAAAGTAAGGTAAATATTGGAACAGGAATTAATAATGGAACAGAAGAAATGAGCAATGCAAAATTTTGTAAAATAATTGCTATTATAAGAAGAAACTATCTAGTTGAATGGAGTATTGACTGAATGGTGACAGAAGTTTCGTTCGTGTAACGATTTCGTTCAGGAGAAAAAATACGAGGTTCGTCGAACGACAAGTTGCAACGTAGGGAACCGGAACTCACTTTCAGTGGGCTGGTTAACTCCTCATTGTGTTCCGTTTATGACCGTGACGAAAAAGTACGTACCTCTTTGTCGTCAACCGGAAGAACGCGGAAATCCGTGCTCGAAATCGACAATTGTTAAAACCGCAATTATAATGGAGCCTTGTTTAACTATTCTTCGTACTCTGTAAATGCATCATCAATTTTTAATCCGTGATATTTAGGCGTTCTGAACGTAAAACGCTATAGAAGTAATAGATTCTCCGTGTTTTTCAGAATTTTTCTTTTTTATTAAAATTTTAAAATTCAAGAATTAGAGAAATTTTATAGAGGAATTTATCACAGATCATTCCATCTGTTTGGCGTTTCAATGTCTAAATTTGTCTACATTCCAGGTTGCCTCGCAACTAAGGGCTAAAGTTGTCTTCACTAAATAGTGTTCGGAAACCACTTTCTTAGTACATAGTTTGTCACAGTCACTAGCAATTTACGTTGCTTGACGCTAAACTAGCAGTTCATTCTTCTTTACATATTTTCATTGTCAGGTATTATTAGACACATTTGGACTTGTTCAGATATTTATGTATACGTTTTAGTCGAATTAAAAAGCCTAATTATCCAAATATAAATTCGATCTATTTCCAATCATCTATTAGTCATCCGCTAATAAAAAATAATGATTCACAATTAAATTATTTGTTCAGAAGGCTATTCAATTTCCAATGATCTACAATGATAATTAAAATATCACTTGAAGCATTATTATCTTTCTGTATCACCAACACGTGGCTTCAGTAATCAACATTGATTCACACGTTATCACACGTGTTCTCTTCTAAAGACATAAATCTGAACAAAAGCAAAACAAGAATACAAATCACGTAATCCCTGACTTCCAAAATATTATTCAGCCTATCATTTGGTTGTGCCCCTTTTCCCTGAGTATTTAGGGAAATTTCTAATCAATGACCAAAGCTCGTTACGAAATTAATTTCGAACATCGATAAACGAGCTCTTCCCAGCGAGTAACCGCACCGCAGTTCGCTTATCGCGTCACATGTTCGAATTATCTATGAGTTTGCTGGTAGCTGGCCAAACGCGAGGAAAAGTCGCTGGAAACAGTCGTGCCGCCGAAAGAATACAACGACGGTATTGCGTGACTCATGCATCGCGGGTTTTATGCATTCCTCCGTGATGTCATAATCTCTCTCTCTCTCTTTCTCTCTCTCTCTCTCTCTCTCTCTCTCTCGCGAGAGTTTCTTCCCTGTTGTGGGAAATCTTCGATCTCGTTTTACGTATCTTATATCGCGAATCTCGTTTGCGTTCGTTCCGCTCCATTAATCGTGTCTTGGCTCTAAAAACGAGAAAAAGCAAAAAAAAATGTATCGTGATTTATCGCGCATAGTCGTTGAAGGATTGCAGAGGAAAAAAGTAAGGAGAAAATGGCCCTAGGTTGATTCTGTTACGGGAAACTCGTTTGATCGATGTTAGCTTGATTGCTGGGTGAAAGAGTATATAATTGTAGGTAATTTGTGACACGAAAGATTTTATTGAATTCCTATATATCTATATTCGTTCCTTCTATATCACACAAATGAAAGATGTATTTACGACTTGATTTCGTAACATCGATGTATGGCGCATTATTGGGTAACAATGTAATACTTGAAGGGGGAACTGATTAGTAACAGAAGTATGGCAAAATTAAGTATATGATCTTCTCCAGATGTTCAGATAGATGAACTTGTTGTAGGTGCACTAGCTGTTAGGAAATAACGACTAAATATTTTTAAGACAAAGGAAGCTTAATAAAAGAAGAAATACAATATTACAAAATGAATGTATCATTTTTTCGATGAATTCAGATAAATGGATTTCTACCTGTTATACCCGGCTGATTTTGAGATATACATGCTGTCTTACTTTAATCTATCTACGTAATTATCTCCTAAACTCCTGTGTTCTAAACTATTCATTATTCGAAGCATGTCTTAGAGCATTACATTTTTCACGTAAAACTTACTTTGTTGTAAAACTTATCGTCTAAAAGAGAAGGTAAGACAACGTGGTGCTTTCTTGCTTATGTTTTCCTTATATTCCATACGATAAGTTTTGCGATGTTACAGTTAAAATGACTTTTAAACTAATCATTTATCGATCCAAGTATTTTAATATTTTCTTGTAAAGAATTAAAACGTGCATCAAATGGCGTACGAAACATGTATAGGTCTATTTAAAAAAGAACGAAAGTCTCTTTGAAATCTCAAAGGCACGTCCACCTAGATAAATCTTGTGATCGTCACAAGATGTTCCCCGCGGAACAAAGTAAGTTTCACGTAAAATACTTTTTCGAATAATGAATAGTTTGGAACTAGGAAGATAATATAATTGCACGAATAGATTAAAATGAGATACCTCGTATTTTTCTCGAAAATAACATCTTCAACGCGATTTCGTTACTCTCCAATTTCTACTTATCTTCACCTATAGAACCTTCCTCGCTGCAATTTACAGCAATTTACGACATACGAAGTATACACAATCGCCTCGGAAAGTAAGTTAACGGTCTTACATTTAAACTTTTAGCGGGAGCGTTAACTTATTTCCCAAGGCGACTGTATATTCTCTTAAATCGTACGTCTTCATAATCGTCGTTCGTAGAGACATCAACGCCTGAAACACGGCGATAAATCGTAATTCCAGGCGAATCTACGGTCGAATTCGAGGAAGAGGTGCGATTCGTGCGAGCATAAAACGTATCGCGAAAGGATGTTCTCGCTTTCGCGGACTCAGTCATGGCTTTTATCGACGTAATTACTCGTTGCTCACGCGCGTCTATTGATCTTAAACGGAAGCAACCGGAGCCTTCGCTCGCACGCAGCGCGCATTTTAATGGGAGACGTACCGTTTCCTCCGCCGCAGAATGGATTAGTCATGACCTCCAAGAAGTTTCCCAGAAAGCCAGAGTAACGAACCGTCGTCGTCGCCTCTTCTAGATGAGTGACGTGTTCTTACAAGTTATATCTTGCACGAGAGTGTCGTGTGTTGCTCGGGTTCCTCTTCATCTTGTTAACCGGTTCGATGGTTAATAATTTGCTTCGATCGTGAGAATAAGCAACGGATTTTTCTTTGGGGTCGTTGATCGATAGTTGCGGATCAATTTAGTGTTTTTCGAATACTACTTGCTGCTCCGAATGCTTCGAGGATGTTTTTGTGGGATATTTCTTGGTTAATTCTCGGTATGTATATTGTTGAGATAATTATTACACTTTTCTTCAGTATGAAATGGAGGTTATAGGAGATTATAGATTATAGATTATAAGAAATCTTTGTCGTTAAAAAGCTTGAATCTGTTGAAAGGGATAATTGTTTGCAGCGATTCTTGTTTCCTGTGTATTTAAGGCAACCATTGGATTCTAACAATTGTAACTCAGTACTGATGCGCTATACCTATCGCAAATACCGTATCGATATACGAGTATTCAGTTGTTGGCTTTAATTTTGCATCATTTACTTCCTGTCTCTTCAATATTCCATTAAAATACATTAGGATGAATCATCCAAAAATGTAAATTATTTAGAGACATTGGACTGTATAGTATATCTACTTTTCCGAATTTGTGTTATGCCAAAGCACAAGAAGGCTAATGGCTAATGGATTAGTTGATTCAACCTTCAGTCGAATGTACATTTCAAAATCAAGTTCGACGTGAAATTGCGTCTTCCTCTGTTATCTCATCATCTTCGTGTCAGCTTACATTATACGCGACTTTGTTCAGGTATAAGGTAATTACGTAGCATGCAATCCACGAACAAGCGCAAGTTTTGCCTTGAAAATGTGTCTTCTATTCATTAACATGACAATGTCCGACCCTGGTCAGCTGAAACGAACCTTCACCATATGCAAGCGCGTTCCACGCAAGTGTAGATTCATTGTCTGTTTTGTGCCATTCAATTCTTTCTCAGGGTCGTCTGCGTGTTTTCGAGGACCTGGAACATTACAGGCTCCGTAAACTGACTGATAAGCCGTTCTGCGAAACAAAGTTCACGCGAATGCGGTCTCAAGATCACATTTTACGATGCAAACCAACAATTGGCATTACGTTAATAGAATCCACAAAAATACCAAATAAATTTAACGTTTGTTTTATAGAAGTTTAATTATTCTCTAATCTGTAACACAAAATTGGATCATGTCGACACAGCTAACACAAAGAACCTATACTCTGTGAAAGATAATACGGTAATAAGTCAATACTTTATACCTACACGACTGTAAAAGAAACCATTGTTCCTTTGTGTAACTAGAACAAACCATCTACATACCCATAATCGTCACAAAACTACGAAACTATGCAACTATGAAAATTTCACCATCTCCAAAAGCTCATTGCATTAGCATCTAACTATGATCACTAATTCTCAAGAATTCTATCTCAAAACCATCTTTTCCATCCTCATAAATTCCTCAATCCAAAACTAGGTTACTCCGCATACCAAAACTCAAGTAACTAGCAAAAAAAAAAAAAAAAAGCAGATTAATATACCGATGACGAAACATTCTCGACATCCTCTCATCTTTCTCCTTCGCACCATCCTAACCAACAGTAGCATAATTCGGCCTGGGGTCCCAGCAAACTCTAGTCCCATCTCTGGGGTCATCTTTCCACGCGACCAACACACACTACATAGTCCTATACGAGTCGGGTAACTTTTTACGCGTCTCTGTTCCTCCTTACCGGCCGTTCGCCTCTCCCTTCCCTTTCTTTGCTGTCCGGCTGCTAAGTGCGGGTGGCAAGGACCGGACCTCCTCCCCCCTCTCCTCAAGCTACTCCTACTCGAACACGTTGCCACCACCACCACTACCACCGTTGCAACCGCTCCTCGTGGATCTAACACGTTCGAATTAGTCGTCTCGTTAAGCAGCCTCGTGGCGCGTCGTCGATCAACTCCGTCGTTTGTGTTTGCCTCTCTTGGATCACCAAATCTTTAGTCGTTTGGCGAACGACAACGAGAAACAGCGATTCAACGCCGCGGACCGGTTCGTCGCGTGTTCCTCTGACCGATGCACGCCACAACCACGGATCCTCCGGTGCTGAAATCGAACTGGAACTACCTGCGCCAACCTCGATCGCTTTGTAGACCGGTTTCGTTCTTCCATCGGGCTTCCAACTGGAATCCCTAGTCTACACGAGTTTGCTCAGAGAAGCTTTATTCGAGGTTAGGTTAGACAAAAGTTGGGGATATTTTGCGAAATAGAGACTTGTATTTGAGTGTTGGGTTATGCTAGGTCGTGTGATAATACAGGAGAATTTGTGAGGTGACCGAGATATAAGCCTTTCGGTAGTTTGTGAAGAAACGTGTATGTTCTTGTATAATCGTTTCTCTTTCTCTTTTTTTTTTTTTTATTTCTTTCGACTGTTCCAAACTTCATCAGTTATTCATTAGAGATTTTTTTATTATTGCATAATTGTAGGAGTATCAAGTTTCAAGTTGATGAACAGCTGATACTTTTTTTGTGAGATTGACAATATTATTGGGACTAAAGAAGAGACGATTAATAAATCAATAGGAAACGAATTTTCATCTTCAACCTGAATTATTAACAGTCGATATACGAAAACAAATATGTTTAATCACTAAAAAAAATCACGTTTAAATTATCTCACAAAAGACTCGGACATCAAAATTACTCGTGTCCAATAAATCCCCGGACAAGAATCTGTAATTGTAGAGAAAGAAGTCATTATTTATCGGCAGAAGTCCAATCAAGTTGTAAATTAGTATTCGTCGACTGATAATCAAACAGCTGATTATCGAAAACATCAGTAAACAGATATCTGATCGAAAAGGAAGGGACATTCGTCGAAAGCACGGTGCTTGAATCACGCACAGGTAGACTGGAGGAGGCAGCGTAAGGTCACGTGTCTTCAGTCGAAGGAGGATCGATAGAACCGCTGGAATCAGCCGCCAGTGTACAGTGGGACGAAGATCGATCGAGGCAGGTGGATCATCGTGCGCGGCTCGTAGTCAGGGCGTGTCGCTCGAGTTCAGAAAACTTGGTTTCGTTACTGAGCAGCTGAGAACCGCTCTAGTGGAATTACAGTGCGAGCACCAGTCTACCATTTAATACTGGCGCGTCAAATGTGTGGCGCTAAAATTGTGATCTACACTCAAGTGCAATTGTCATTCGTGTCTCTGAAACTTGTATTATTACATTGAATTTTTATTTACCGTACGATGAAAAGTGTGTAAGAGAAAAGTGCAAAAGTTGGATAGTGTACAAACAAGTGAACACACGAAGAAATTTTGGAAAATTATTATATGGTATTATAGTGTTTGGTTCCTTAGAATTGAAAAGAGGGGACGTACTGGTAATTGATAATACACAGGATTCTTCAGCAACTTGTGAGAAAAACTGATTCATCCACAGGGTGTGTATTTTTGTTCCTTGTTTCAAAGTAAATGTTAATCAAGATATAGTATCTCTTTTTAATGAAATAACGAAAGTATTAGCTACTTAATGTCGTGATTATGTGAACAATTCCCTGAACAATTAACAGTTAGAGCACGATATTAGATCTACGACGCTCCCGTTAAATATTTCGAAAACAAAATTACCGAAAGCTATACGCAAATGAGCGAACATCGCACATAAAACTGCTGGCAGCGGTAAACATCGAAATTACGTCTCGCTAAATGCCGGCACTCGTTGCGTTATCTCGCAGCAGACGGTCGAAATCGAGCGTGTGTACGTACGGGTGCAACAGCTGCGTAGAAATTTTTACGAAACGATACACACGCGTCGACGGTGCGGAGTCCGGTTTTCCAAAAGTCAGCGATTTGTCGACCGGTCGCGGTCGTGTAACCGTGCGGTCATTGTTCGTAGTTTGTGAACTCGGAAGGCGCGCGTATCGTATCCTGCGAGGAGGAAAAAGGACATCTGGCAAACCGATGGAAAGAGAAGAAAAGGTGGGGGGACGGGTGTCGCGTCGGTAATGGGCGAACGTTGGACTTTCTGCGCTTTCCTCGGTCTTGTTACGTACCCTCCCTTGTTTCTACGTGTTCGTGCACACACGCACGCGCGCGCGCGCTCAACCGTGCATTAGTGTCACGTGCAGTCAACGAGGGAATCCTGCGTGACCGAAGTTCCTGGCGTGCCTCGCAAAAACCGTGATACTTGTTGCTCGTCGCGTGGCTCGATGTAATAATAGTTTGTCCATTCGTTGCGTCATTATTTGAGGACGCGTCGCGAGTCGAGAAATCGCGCCGTCTCGATATCGTTCGTGGGGACAGTGCGGGCACATCGTTCGAGAGAGACAGAGAAACGTTATTGAGTTTGCGTAACGAATTAACGAGCGCCGAGACGACCAGGTAAATATATTAAGACGTTTGCGAAGATATACGTTTTGGGTTGGATTTAGGTTATTCAAATGACATGAAAGATGCAAATAGGAATATTGACTTTTTTACACTTTAGAAAGAGCCAGATAATGATATAAATATTTACTGTCAGCAATAAATATCAGAAGAATTATCATTGGTTACTTTTATTGAGAAAGTGTAGAATACTTTGTTTTATTTAATGTTAATAAAAAGGGGAGGTTAGCTTGACTTCGGAGAGGCACAAAGAACAAAGTTTTAATAAAATAACTGGAAAATATTCATTCGGTTTGTACTACATAAATATCATCGAGCATTCTAATACTTATGGTTGGATTTCCGATACCTATAAATTTGAAGGAAATTCTTTCGTAAGAATGTTGATGATAAAAAGACGCTTTAAAAATGAGTAATACCCTCATATTTAAAAGTCATAAAAAGATAAATTGATAAAGTAAAATGTGATCATAAAAAGATGGATAGAGATTATAGAAATCATGTTGACCTTTAATTAAAGATCAGGTTCTTTTAAAATTAGATTAAACACAATTGCATCCTTTAAACACGAGTATACTCGTTAATTGCTTGATTGAAACCTGTTATATCATTCTCGTGGCGCTCGTTGGTACAATTTACACGAGTTTCTTGCTCGGTTTTTGTAGCTTCTACCTGTCTTGCTTTTCTACGTTCCGTCTTACAACAAAAAAGGATAGCTATCTCGAACGTAGTTAACCCAGCGCAGGTACAATCAGGTACATGCGTTCTTCTACCTGCGGAACCACGTTCTTTCGTTGAAACGCATTCTTTCAGAGAAAACATTGACAAGGTGAGCTAGAGATATTTCCTTCGTGTTGAGTTATATCCAGAGCACTAAAACGGTGTTCAGCTACTTCTAGTACTACTCTACTACCTTGTGAGCAAGGCTAATTTCTAAACTAAAATATTCTATCGCCTAACAGCATCCATAACACTGACAGCGCTGGTAATCAGGAAATATCAATCCGTGTAATACAAATCATGACATAGCAAGGCTGTAAATTCAAACATCAAAAAGCAGTACCGACTGATGTCTTAGAACTGTAGACTCACTTAAAGCCGTATACTGCAGTCTGTTTTAGCGTTCTACTTTTGTCTAATTATCATTTATAACCAGAAGAATTGCAAGTATTAATCTGTTAATCGAGGAAAATGAGTTCACTCGGATTCTTTATATCTTAGACATAGCAATTTTTTTGCGTGTGGATTCCTATATTTTAATATATCGTTCTGTGTCCGTTGAAAATAACCTGTATCATATTTATGTTTGGAAAAATAAAAATCGACCTATTTGATTATATTTATGATTACAGCACGACTCGGTTAAAAGACTGAAAAATTGCGAGGAAAAATTGTTACAAAAATACGCACAAATTTTTATTCCGCTATAAAGTACATCGACTTCGTATTAAAATTTCGTTTATACAACCTTGGCCGAAGTTTCGGGTTTTTATGTGCCCATATTTCTGTCAATTTTTTGTCCCGGTATCTTAAAACTTGGTTACCTTGACTACTCTGACGATCTCGTATATCGTGATCATTACTATATTACCGTTCTATTCTATTTATTCTATTATCCTGGTACCGCAGATTAACTAAGAACATTAGAAACTCATTAAGAACACGGCGTAGGGTCATCTTTTTCGTAGAATTCGTGTTGTCCGGCCAGGTTATTTCCGGCTCGCAATTCCGATATTTTTAGGGGCGATTCTATGTTTGGCCGTGGCACGGCTCTTGCCTCGTGTGTTATGTTATAATCCAGCCCCGAAATATAGCGGACATCTGGGCAAATATACAGTTCGATTTCACGAGCGCGGCAGACGAACAACAATTGACTAGCGATCGAAATCGCGGTCCGCTTTGTTCCGTTTTTAAACATTTCGAACCAGGAAAGAAAACATCCTTTCGAGGCAACGTGTTTATAACATTTCCTTTGTTCAGCAACCCCAGTTTGGAATATCTTCCTTCCAATTGAGTTTTCATTAGTTTGGTGTATTTGGACTTACTGGATTTAAATCGCGCGCGTTTTTGGCGAATACAGGAGGAATGGAGAAAGGGAAGACTGGTTCGTGATCGAGCTACGGGGTTTATATTTATTACTATGTAGAAAATGAATATATATGTTTCTAGATGTGTCAGCAGAGAATTTTAAACTGTTCGAGGAACAGATATTCTTCTTGGTTAAAAAGTATTGCGAAAGATAAGGAAAGTTCCGCTTGAATATTATTCATATATTATAATATTTTAATACAAATTACTATATAATTGACATGGTCGAAAGAAACTAGAGGTAATAAAAAAATGTCTACACTTATACCAAGTAATATCGAAATTCTTAAAAATCAGACATCCATCATTAACCGTAATCACATATTATTAAAATCACGCGTTGGAAAAAAATTGAGAGAAAGATCACGAAACTTTGACAAAAACTTTACGTATAAAGCGTATATATAAAATCTTGCAATATAGAAACAAAAAGTTTTATCCGAAAGTTGTTTAGTAGAATTTAATATCGAAAAACGAAAGGCAGATTTCGATGAATAAGTTAAGTAAATAAACAAGGAATTAAACGAACCGCAGTGTCTACGAAAAGTATAATTGTATAAATATAGTTTGCTAGACTAGTCAACGATTACCGCGGTGAATTTGTTTTGTATCAACGCAAATATGACGAGTACACCGTGCGATAAGCGAACAGAACTGTTCAAGGTTTCAGTTAAATACATTGCCGCGTCGATCGTTCGACTGGTTGTAATTCTGCTCGCGTATTCGCTGGTTAGAGCCAGCTATTTCCTCGGGACGATGCGACGGTCTTCTCCGAAGCGATTTCGTACGATTATACTTTTCAATGCTGGCAGTATTTAATTATGCGCTCGAGCGACCAATTCGTCGAAAGGTTGAGGCGCACGCTGCTCGCATTGCCGCGCAAATGTAAATGACCGTGAATGTGAATTCCCGGCATGTTAATATACCTTGCTCGATAAACGCTTTTAGTTCCTACCGCGATAAACGACTGTTTCACAGAGATAAACTGAGATAAACTGTGAATTCCGTTGCAACAGGGATTGAAACGTTAGATTACTAGATGCGATAAGAAGAGCAGAAATCTCTGTCTCACGTGCATTTAAACTCATGTTGCTTTGCAAACTAAATATTTATTATTGTAGGTACATTGAGACTTCATTAAATGAACAGCTTTATATAAATTATTAATTCCTTTACTCTGAAGTTTTCCAACGATGTATCACAAATCTTCAATAAACCGTGCTCCTATTATGTGCTACAGTATTGACTCACAGTATTGACAGTATTGACAGTATTAAAATATTAACTCATTAAATTATATATTGTATATTATAATATATACGTATATATATTAGATTATATATTAGATGAAACGGTATATATTGAAACTTATCAATGTTAATCCATATTCTATTTTGCAACTTAATCGCGTTTAAATGATCGGGTATAGATATGCTAATATAGACGTTCTCGTGTGCTTCAATACACGTGACCTAGAGACCTGGAATATCGATGTACAAGGATATTGAGACGTATAATTATCCATGTAATTAAGTACATGAATTTTTAATTCTTTAGAACTCGTTACACGCGTTTTGAGTGTACAGGATCTCTTTAATACGAATCCAAAACCGTGATCTTTAGAAATTACCAAGTTTTTGTAATGAATATTTATTTTCTTTTGTCGGTCGATGAATTTGATTTATTCGATGGAGATGCCTGACGTTAATTGCTAGCGATTTAATGCGTTATCGAGGATTCCTTTCAGCGGCCTGGTTGGAAGCATTTTAAACGGGACCCTGTTTCCTGACCCATTGAGCGCTACAATCAAGTTTAATTAGCGGTATTATGAGTCAGCTAGGGTCATTAGCGTGTCCAAATACGTCGCAGTTTGTGCGGTTATTTAGAAATCGTTGACCCGAAAGCTTTGTTTCCTAAACTAAGCCGCATTGTCGTCGCCGATGAAGTATCTTAACATATTGTTATATAATTGGCTGCCTCTTACGCAAACTCTATCACGCGTAAGCAGCTACTTTCATAACTGGATAATTTTCGCTCACTTTATTTCTACACAAGTTAATAAATACTATCCAACGTAGTGAATAACTTACACGATATGATATTTTAATAATTGTTTAACAGCTCTGGCCAGTCAATAATGTGTTAATATAGTGTACATTACGTGAAAGTGACTAATGATTTCAAAGTTTATAGAGATGCAGTAGTTAACCTGGTAGTCGTTGGAATATCAAACTGAATTACATACAGAACCATAGATCTGTCACCTTGCTATCAAAAGTACGTATGCTATCATAAAATACGTATACGTGTCACAGTGAAAGCGTAAAATTTAGTAAATGTAGTATATGGCGACTAGTTAAATTGCTATATCACAAAACTACGAAGTATCATAAAATGGTAAAACTGTCTACTCTATCCAGTAAATATAGGTGTTCATCTATTGACAACACAGTATGCTGCTGTCAGTAAAATTTTTAATTTCATTGTTCGTGAATATATTTACTTACCAAATTAGCATCTGTATACATTGGCCGGTAAGCATATATCTTTACCAAATTAATACATTCAGTGTAACGTATCCATATTTTAAAACGAACCATTTATCTCTCTCAGTCTCCTTTCTCCACCACAAAACCGCACCCAGATACCAAAAATATTGACCCATTTTCACTTTACGTGTAACAATCGACTACCTAAAAATAGCCACTCTATTCACTAGAACGTCCATATCTCCTACTTGTGTCACGATTCAACGAAATATCACAAAGGCTGCAACGAATTCCAGTCACATACGCCCACGACGTACGATATATGTGTACAACGTTACTTAAGTCCCTTTTCAACGAATGAATAGATCGCCAGACGTAAGTAGCCACTGGTCTACAAATTACGCGGGCATTTGTCGTTCAATCGTTGTTCAATCTACAGCTTGTACCAGCAGCTTATTTATCTTGTTAAGCGACGAATGCTCTTTCATGGGACCACCGTAGTGTTTCAACAATGGGTTTACGATAAGAAACGCGGGAAAAGACGGTTTCTATGATCGCGATACGTTGCGTGAATTCATCGCGTGTCGAAAGTCGTGCTCGGTTCGTCAATTAGGTTCAATTGATCGTAGGTGCGATGCATTCTTGGACGAATTATGTGGTCGTCGTTTGATTGTCGTTCGTGGTGAATGCAATAATTATATGGGTGATGCAATGATTCCTATTGTGGAGATGGTAATTCGCTTGCGATTATTACGTGGAAAAGATAATAAGGTTTGACTAACGCTGGTCGAGAACTTCTGATAATTAAAGTGTTTCCTCGTTTTTTTCACATCTGTAGATCTGTGAAATGAAAAAGAAGATTTTACAGTTAATTTTTTATGTTAACTGCATTATATACGTTTGATCGTTTCCCATGTTCGGTTTGTTCATCGTATCATAATATGATACCTGCCGAGTAATTTTAGTCGTTGCTTAAATACTTTTCCAAATGAGCGAGGCGATATTTAAATCGTAATTGATTCCTCATCAATCATCTTACGACATTTGGTCGTCATTCCTGAAATCGTTATCAACTATCCTGGAATTTGTATGACTTTGTCAGATCTTGCCCATGGAAATCTCGGTAACAGTTTGAGAACAGATTCGAAAAGAGCGCCGTTTACGAGCGACTTAATGGCCGTTCGTTTTTAATATACAGCGAAATCCGGCGTTTTCCAGGCGCATGCAGTTATTTACGCAAGAATTACTTTAATGTTTACGAGCATCGAGGAGCGTGGCATCGTCGCGAATTTTCCAGATTTAATGGACCGCGGTCGGGAATCTAGAAATAGGGAGTTAAGACGAGCGGAAGTTACGCCTTGGTTGCGAGTTAGGCTACCGCGAGTAACAGTCGTTCTGAACATTTTAAGCACTTTTTTTCTTTAAATCTTCGCGTTCCTACGGTTGTACGTGGTCCTCCTCGCAGATGTACGAAGATCGAAGCAACGAGCTTGAAAGAACGTATACTCTTCGTTTTTACAATGAAATTATTCGCCGATCTGTACTTTAGAAGTATTTTCTGACCAGAGAAAGAAATACGAAGTTAGGATAAAATTTCTCAGGATATTTACATTTTACGGGATATTTTGTTTAAATTATTTTAAATTATTAAAAGGATATTATTTTATGTAAATGACTCAAAATATCCCTTGGACCATTGGTACGGTAAGAATATTACAACTAGAAATTGAAATGCCTCGTTTATAGAATACTAAGAGAAAGATTTATGAATTTAAAAAGTTGGCAATCCTCAATGTTTGTGACTCAAATAACTCCGTTGTGCGACTCTCCACACGAAAGCAACCGTTGACGTATCAATTCCGAAAAAAGCACTCTCTTTATACGAATGTCGATAGAGACTCGGAATATTTTTGTTGGAGCACATGTACCTACGATTTCACGTTCATTTACACAGATAACACGGTATTGACGAACTTCAAAAGATAGTAGCTCGGTTTTACGATTAATCCTTGAATCTTTTACCCCTTTCAAACCGCATTACAGAATACCAGAATATCACTCTTAATTTGAAAAAGTGTTCGCTTTACTCACTGACGATTCCTCGAATCGACAAACACACTGTGAAACCGATTGAACGACGGAAAAAAAACCAGGCCATAGAACATTCGATACAGAACGAATCCAATCGCGCCATACACACGGACATGCAGCCTACACGCACACAATATCATCGCAAGAAATGAATTCTCTGTTAGAGAGCATCCCGGTTCGTTCTGAAAGAGCGAAATAAAAATTCCCTTTCGAAAAAGCGGTAACAAAAAAAAAGGGAAAGGACAGAAACAAAAAAAGAAGGGGAAGAAAGGAAGAAGAAGAGAGAAAGAGGGGGAAAAAAGAAACAAGCAAGTGGGTAACAAGAGGAGGCAAAAAGGAGACGCGAGAGAGGATGCGAGAGGAGGAGAGAAAGGAATAAAGAGAACACATTCGACGCGGTAGTTTCTCACGGCGGTGAGAGTGTCGCAAACTGGCGACGAAATAAAGGCGAAAGAAAAAGCGCATAATGTTGCAGCTCTTCCCAATTACTGCGATTAAACGGATTCCCTTGCTAGGGAAACTATTACGCCGTGAAAGCCAGCGGTCGCTCGTGCGATGGCGGGAAGAATGGCAACGAGAGAAGAAATCCCTCGGGAGAGTCGCGTCGGTGAGACAGAGAAGGAGATAATGGGAACCGGGGGGGAAAGGAAAAAAGGAAGGAAAGGAAGAGAAAAATTTAGTAGGAGAAGGTGTACGAAAAGAGGGTGGTTGAGGTTGATGGAAGGAAAGGGAAAGGCAGATAGAAGGCGGAGAAACGGGAGAAAGGGACGACGATGAGGATTTATGTAATTTGTGTATATGACTTGAATAACTGCCTACATAATATAACGCTGGTGGCTGGAGTGCGCGCGAGCAGGCGACGCCCTTCATCATGGAGCTTTAATTAAAATTACGTACGTTTGCTGCTTGTAACGTGCGCTCGCGACTTCTCTCTCCTTCTCTTGCTGCAACCCTCTCTCTGGTCTACCGCTGCTACCTCTTCCTGTTCCTTTCTTTTTCCCTTTTTATCACTCTCCGTCTCCGTCTGTTTAATATTTTTATGAGCTTTTCACGACGCCTGGACGTACACTTGCACGTACAGGGTCTCTCGAATGTACTCGTACCGGAGAGGATACACACAGTGTCTTTGAAAGGCGTTCATAGCCGCTGCTTAAAGTGGTACTTTTTTCGTTTCTTTCTCTCTCCTCCCTCTTCCTCGTTCCCGCGTTCTCTTCCTTTCGTTCCCTTTTCTTCGACCGTCTATGCGGCCTCGCACGAGCCTCTCCCGGGCCCATTCGTACGTGCGTAGGTGGCGCGAATTCTCATTTGTGAAATTCGAATGAAAGAATTTCCATGGTTAGTCCCGCGACGCTCCCGAGACGTCGATTGTAACAGCGTCCGCTGAAAACCACCGTGGATTGTCCTTAATGTCGAAGTGACGCGGCCCCCGTGAGAGTTCACTCTCGAGACGCGAGCTGACACCGCCGCGCCGACACCATGAAAAGAGCGAACACAACCGCGAGAACGTGGATGGGGGAATTATTTGCACCTGTCGAAGCGGAATTGTGCGACCAGTTAAGTTCTAGAGAGGCGTCGTAAGGCGTTATAAGACGTCGTAAGAAGTCTACGTTAACTGAACGCGCTTCGTAATTATAGATTTACGTGGCAGGCTTGATGATACGAATATATAGGGTGGTGTTATTCAGAGATTTAATTGGGTTGAGATTTTGTTCTCCGGCTATGCAGTATTTAACAGTTGTTTTCTTGTTGATTATTGTGGAAGGGTTAGGTTACTATTGCACAATTTTGATTCGGATAATTTGATTCGGGAAGTTTTGTTCTCCGACTATGAAGTACTTAACAGTTGTTTTGTTGGTTGATTATTGTGGAAGGTTTAGGTTATTATTGCACAATTTTGATTCAGATAATTTGATTCGAGAAGCTTAGGAAGAATTTGAAGGAATTTTAACGTTTTATCGAATATTATATACTGCCTGGTATAAACGTTGGGAATTTACTCGTTACCTATATTTATTGGAAAATTCTACCAGATCTTACTTTATTTGATATTTTATCGGTATAAAAGCAGCGATAATCGTTGAATTTGTACTCAACATCAGCTGGTGTTCTGATACTTATGGTTGGTAGTGTACATCTTGTTTTTTTCTTCGGGGCCATCTTATAAACTTTGCAAAGATAGCTGGAACTCTTTCTCCTGAAAAGTCTTTCATCCTTTTTGTTAATGGCGTAATAAAAATAGCTTCTACAAAATTCTATATTTAGTTGTCATTGAATAAATTTTGTGAATAATTAATAACTTTCAGTGAATTTGGCAATTCGTGTATGATGATATTTCTGGATTTATTTTACTCTAGGCAAATTTTCTCAAATCCCGAAAAATTTAATGCGGAGAATCGTTTTTTCAGCCACCGTTCGTGACAGGAAACATCGATTTTGCAATAATCTTCGCCGATCTGAATGTGTTTGTTCCGTTGGCGGTGTGTTGTGCACGGTCGAACCGCGATGTCCACTGTTTGTCTGTTCTCTTCAATCACGGCGAATGTAACGCTCGCAACAAGTGCACGCGCAAATGATTTTTTTATGGTACTTTGACCCCCAAACGTTTTATCCGCGTTCTTTATTTACTCGAAACCTGAATTTATTTGCGAGCAACCGTACGTCGCGACGTTGAACGCACGAACGGACGCGTTTCGAATATCTAACGCGTTTTTATCGTTTTCTCTCCTTTTTTCTGGATTCTCTCTATGTGAGGATAGACTAACCAACCAAAATATTTTTTTACGATCGTACCGAACGTTTTTGAAAAACAATAACTTTCTTAAAAGAAATTGGAGTGCAACGAAAAATTGGACTGAGGGTTTTTCTATGATAAACTTTCTAGAAGATATAATTTTCTAGGAAGTATCTAATTTAGTTGGAACTGCGATAAAATTTAAAACGCTCCGCTCTTGTATTTGTCTGAATTCTTTCGAACAACTTGAATAAACGTTGTGTGGTTAAACCTGAATTTAAACTGCAGGAAACCGCAAATGTAAACTAATCCCGGAATATTAACCGCAGATTCTGTGAAACGCAGTTTTATGAAACTATGTTTTTTCTTATTATATTAGTCAATTCTTCTATGATCGTAAAACGGTTTAATACTGCGTACAAATAAAAGGTTTCAAAATAACAGTAAAAGTTTCGTTTTGCTAAACTCTAAAGAGTTTCCTTAACACTAGAGGAACTTAAGAAATTTCGTTTCTTTTTCCTTCGAATTCTTAAAATTATACATTTAAATACATTCGTTCTTGAATCTCGTAATTTTCAAGAAGAACGAATTTGTCAATTCTGTATATATCATCGAGCCACGAGGGCGCAATTTACAGTAATTGTTTAACTACATCTGTGCCGAGAGTCGGTTTTGATTATCTTCCGCGAACTAATCTCGTGAAGGCATCGAACAATGACGAATCTGTAATGAATATTCAACGTATCCGTGAATTCGTTCGTACGCGGCTGCTATCCATTATGGATATCCGTTGGCTGATCCCAGACAGGCTCGACGTGTTTGCGTTGAAAACTGTTCGAAATTGCTGGTCAGCTAAGTTTCAGGAATACAACATTGATAGAGGGAGGATGGATTTATACGTTTGACTATATGGCTACTAAAATCTAGTTTTCATAAATTTAGTCACTGAGTTAGGAAATTTATATTTTCATGACGATATTCAAAGAGATGGAATCACTTTCTACATGTAATTATTGTAAGAATAAAATCTAATCTCATAAAAATTCACAATCACAGATCATATCTCCAGTTTATTCATAAGTCATCAAACAAATATCATCAAAATCTTCTTTAATTAAATTTCAAATAATCTATATTTTTCTAACAATACGATAATATCTAAAGACTCTTTGATCGACAAATATTTCTTATTATTATAGACATCGTCGTAATTCACACGAAATAATCGAGTCATATCGTAATCTCAACAGGTTTGTTGAAAGGATCCGTGACGGCTGAACGGCCGCGCACGCTGCGTCGCTTGCGGAACGTTTACGGGCCATCCGCATGCGGAATGGGAACCGGAGGTGATGGTGGTGGCGGAGAACGTCTCGAAGACGGAGAGGTCTCGTTCCGGTCGGACCGCGATCGCGAGAGGGACGAGAAAACCCTCAGCATAATGAGCCCGTTCGACGAGCAGGAGGAATGGGCCAAAATTTCAGAGATCATGGCGTCGTTTGGCACGGGTCTCGTCAGAGAATCTGTCTTCGTCACAGAATTGGAGAAGGAATTCCAGACGAGACTAGGTATATGTCAAGATTTATAAATTGAAATATCGAAATATCAAAGTGTATCGCTGTTGGTTATAATCTAATAAATAAATAATAGTTCGAAAGAAACCTGCCATAAGTGAGAAAATTTGTAATAAAAAAAGAAAAGAAAAAAGAAGAGGGAATAAAATTTAATTTTTAATAGAAAATTCCGTATGTTCTTAAATATCTTAAAAAAAGACAACACGATCATTTCTCGAAAAATATTTGCTATTAATTGGTGATTTCGTGTGATTTGTACGCAGGTCTGAGTTCAGACACCAGCAGCAGCCCTATTGTCTCTACTTCCGTTGGTCAGTGGTTGTCAACGTTGGGCCTGGCTGATTACGAGAACCTCTTCATCAACTATGGATTTGATGATCTGGACTTCATAGTACGTGCTTGTATATTATATCTTCTTTGTTTTCTAAAGATGTAACCCAATACCAATTTTGTTATTGATAAACTTTGTGCAATTCTGTTAAATATTTGTACAAATATGAATAGAATAAAAAGTAAGCTGTTTTAGCCAAACTTTAAATTCCAACGAAGAAATTATATTAGAATATCTGATTAGAGATTTATCAAATTTATTACAGTCTTTATATTGATTTGAATAATACTTCTCCTAAAAACCTTGAAAACTCTGCTTTTTCTAACAGAATGGAGTTTTGGACGAGACCGACCTGAAGGACATGGAGATCACCAGCGATCAAGAGCGTGCCGTGATAATGGACGCGGTCGATTTACTGAAAAAACGCGTAGACAAACGATCCGGCGGGAACAGTCAATCCGTGGACGAATGGTTGAAGAGTATTCACCTGGAAAATTACGCAGAGACTTTCAAGAAAAACTTGTACACGGACATGGAACGTGTGAGATGCGTGTGGGAGGTCGAATTGGCGACCGTCTTAGAGATCCAGAAGCCAGCTCATCGTAAGAGGATCCTCGCGTCGGTCAGCGGATCGAGCGCGCGTGCGCAGAATCGCAACTGCACCGGGCCCAACTTGGAGGATCTCAATAAGGATCTGAACACCTTGGTGAGTGAAACCGCATGTTCTGTCTGAATACGAATCGGCATGTTGCCGGCTGACGATTCGTATGGAATCGATAATGGAGAGGAGAGGAGGGGCGTCTGTAAAAATCGCAGAAATATTTGAACCGTAGACGTTGAGTTGAATTTAGACTTTGATATTTTTAGTTTTGTATGCGGTAGCTGTGTTAGGTGTTGGAGATTCTCTATGGAATTTTGGGGTGTGTTGAGAATTAAGGAATTTCTATAGGTTCACGTTGAGTTGTGGATTATTGTTTTTTCTTGAAATTGGCTTTCGTCGCTTATAATCGATTATAAATTTATTTTCCAATTAATTCGAGTATCTAAACAAGCGTAGTGCTTGATACAGATAAATGAACATTAAATGTTCGGCAAAAAATAGCAAATACTTTAAGAAACTATCGCACGATATCAATGAGTATTATACGATTACATCACAAACACTTACACTACGCCACTGTTACGTCGATCTACTGCTCATCTTCACAAAATTTTACTTCATCTTTCAAAAAATGTACAAACTTCCTAAGATATATACTCAAAACAGCATACGCGGATTTCACAACTCTAAAGGCAACGATCAATCCCAGCAAAACGAGTAAAACGACTGGACCGATTGAAGCGAGAAAACTGGAAAGGGTTAACGAGGTTCATCGCAGCGATCGACCTACGTGACGCTCTTGTTCCGCCGATTGTGTCACCTGTCGCGTGATAGGGAGCGCGTCACATCGCGAAGATCATTTTAAGAGCGTATCGGAATCAGACAGAGAGGGAACGTGCTAAAAGAGACAAAATGAAAAAGAAAGAGCGAGAAGTTGAGTGAGTGTCGCGAGTGAAGGGATCCTGTTAAGAATTCCGTTGACACGGGGTGTCTGACGAGGGCCATGGAGCACTTGGGCAAAAAGAGGGTGGCAGCGACACACACCGAAGCAAGCTCGATCGCTCGCATCGGCTTTCAGCCGATCGCGTCATAATGTAAATATCGTGGCTAATTGGAGAGGCGTTATTGTAACAGGCGTATCATCACGGCTCCAGCTAGCTACCTGTTCGCTACTGACTCACCTCACGAGACGACACTCGAACAAGCTTTCAGGCTGATCGCTCGAGCGGACGCTAATAGTTTTTGTTCGGGCGCCTCGAGCGCGATACGTGCATCCGTTAACGAGCTACTCTACCACCTCGCGTCTCTACGCCTGGTCTTTTCGCCGGTGCTCCCTTAATTAGCTAATTAAATTCGATTAATGGCCGTCGGTCGACGCGCACACGTCCAAATTGCTCTCTTTGTTCCTCCGTTTCTCTGCTTCTTACGTCCATTCTTTTCTCGTAATCGAATTTCACGATTGCCGGCCCGTGCAGAGAGTTCCATCTCTCGTATGCGAGCCATCCATCTGTTCCGTCTGCGGATTAATCCTCGAACGCCGAATGCTCGAGAATCATTTTCGCCCACTATTCAAGTTCCAATAGATGCATCGTGGGAGGTGAATTTTTATGCTAGATTTTGAGTTTACTATATTTCCAAATATTTTTGTCGTGATAATTAATTTATTCTTCCAACAACACGTGAATATTTGTTACCATTAATTGCTACTAGACTAAGGGTGATAATGCATTAGTAGAAAACCTAAAGATGCAAACATTGTGCAAATTTTACGACTGTTCCCGAATTGTTTTCCTGTCTATATTATAGGCAGGGGGAAGCCTCTGTGTTCTTCATTTTTCTATGCACGTGTTTGTTAGTATTAGTTTTTTGTAGTTTCTACTTTTCCGTAGGTCTTTTTCTAGGTTTCTTTTTTTGGAGTTGCGAAGGCAAATTATACAAGAGAGGTAGATGTAACAAACGATACGCGAGATGTAATCCGAACAGCGAGCGATACGCTTGTGTGGTTTGAATCTGGTTTGATCGTAATTCCCGGAACGGCGCGAAACGATTCATTCACGGAGATTGCAAAAAGTTTCCTTTTTTTCTCTCTCCCCATTTTTTTTTCCGGGGATGGGACGAGTGGCGAGTTCGAAACGCGACGCTTTCACAGGTGTAATTGCACGTTCTGTAACGCGAGCCCGGCTTTCGTGCGCGGCTTTTGTAACGCTGCGCGAAAATTTTTTTCGCACCGGCATGTCCATTTTTATTTTTGGCCCGCTGACGTATCGGAAATTTGCTTGTAACGCGGCCGGGAACGCGACGTCGGAATGTAAAAAGGTATTTGCCTCGGTCGTCCGTTCGTTCGTTCAAATAAATCTATTGGAAGGTTTTACGTTCGGTGAAAATTAATGGAATGTACTCGTGTTCTATGGGGTTAATATTGACGTTACTGATAAAACGCCGGTCCCTTCCATCAGATCTAAATTCGTTTTTTACTACAATCCCGGTGAAACATGCATACATACTTCATTTATATTGTTATAGGTTTTCGAATCATTAGCTTTGAATCTGCTTGAAGTTTTTCAATTTTTACAGTATAATAACAACGTTGAGATTCATTGAAGATTACTTGCTCTTAAGATCTTTCCATCTCACTGCCAATAGAAACTTCAATCACCAATATCTTGAAAAACATTCAATATTTTTCCCTGTACGTATTTGTACCTTTAAATTTCTCGCAGATGCATAGACATTCGCAGTATTCTAGCCATCTTATTCTTCATTAAATATTTCTAACATAAAAAATTCCTAACATAGTCTTCCGTATTACACCACCGAAATATTAAAAAACAAAAATGAAAGGAAAAAAAAGTACAACCAGCGGACTTATATAAGATCAAGAACGAAGAGACTTTCATTGCTCAAAAACTCGACGGTATCTCGTTTCTCGCAGAAGACGAACATACAGCAGCTGAAAGAGGAGATACGGGAGAAGCTGCCGGAAACAACGACGGAGGGTAATGGCGGTACGTCGATAACCGGAACGAATTCGACCGGCACGAGCACATTAAGGCACCGCAAAAACAGGCCGGCCCCGCAGCCACCCCAGCGACCCAGTTCGCATAATGGGGCGATCTCGGCACCGGAACAACTCGAGATCAGGGCACCGTCGGAGCTGCTGCTCGGCGTTCCGTCCACCCTGAAGACGCAGTGGAGGCACCAGCCAAAAGCTCTAGTCACCGGCTGCGTCACGTACGTCGCCAACGTAAGTCTAATTGCTTCCGTGTTCCATTCCCTTCTTCTGCTTTTTCTCTTTTACTTTGGCATCTTACTAAGTATTTTACATACCCTTGCTACGTCTATCGTGAATAGAACTGTTCTTTACAGAGAGCCAAATGTTCTTAATGTGGATCTACATAGTGGATCTATTCATAGTTTCTATCGATTGTTTATTCTTTGGGATATTTATTACGTAAATGTATCTTAAGGATCTGTTTTTTTTTTTTTTTTTTTTTTTATTAAAGTTTCGAACGAGTTTCTTTATATTGGCGTATCGAAAATATTGGGATTCTTGGTTGATTGTATTTGATTAATTGCTTTTTGGTCTTGTTAAGATTTTGGAGCAAAGAATAATTTTACATTAGTTTTTATATGGACTTTAATCATAAAAGTGACTGTCACGATTCAAATTCATTTTCATTCAGAAATTCTAGAACCGCTTGTGGCAAAAATCTGTTTATACAATTGCGCTTTCCACGATATTGGACAAAAAAAGACATTGTAATAGCTATGAAAACGAGAACACGTCATGTTGGTATAGTAATTGGACTCCATAATTCTATCCTCTCGTTCAAACGCACTGCACGGTTCTTGAATAACGAGTACGTCGTATGATGTCAGTCGGATACTCTTGACAACGCCTCAAGGTGAAGGCTATTACCATAATTACCGCGTGGGTGTAACTAACATTTCATTCAGAGCATTATCTTGCATGGCGTAACCCGCAACACAATGAACGAGCATTTAACGCTTTCTTCCTTCGGGGAATCATGTTGTCCAGCGTAATAGATTTCTATTTCCTTCGATATACGAAGTTGCAAATATTACGTAAAAATCTGACGCTATTTAAGTTATTAGTAACACTTTTCTAAGTAACTCTATGATTCGTAAACATAAAAGATATTGGTAAATAATAAATGTTGAAAAATGGTGAACGCAGGCAGAGATTTTGAAGTTGAGCGACGTTTTAAAGGAAGCAGCTTTTAAATATTTGCGGTTCTAGACATACGATCTTCTTTCTGTTCTAAAATCGTACAGTATCTGGGTTCCACCGTGGTGAAGGAGTTACGTGGTACCGAATCAACAAAGAAGTCGATACAGAAGCTAAAGAAAACGTGTCGCGAACCAAGAGTCACCCCTGACATTACTTTGGCGATTTCTTTTCGTGGCGTGCGGTTCCTCAACACGGTGACCAATGTAAGATATTTTTAAAAACGAAAGAAAAGACTTCGAACGTTAATCCTTTGTAATGCATAATATCTTACGGTAATTTTGATGTCGATCATTTGATTACAAATTGATAATCATGTTTTTTCAACTTCACTTTTTAAAATTAAGCTTTCTAACTCTTCCTTAAATACTTAATAACTTTCGTAACTTTCTATTGATTATTCTTTGAAATAAAGTTAACCGAATTTCGATTAATCGAGAAGCTGTAATACGGCGAGGTATAAGTAAGGAAGACAATCTCGTGCATTTATGGAATTTGTGTCGCGTTGAAAGGGATTAACGTTGAACCGTAATACGATTACCGTGTCTACATTTGTATTTGGAATGATGGGAATCGATAGGAGCCGATTTGCGAGCACGAAATTCGCAACATTCACTGCGCCTGCCAGGATGCCGACGATCTCACGCATTTCGCCTACATCACCAAGGACCACGCCAGCCGTACGCATTTCTGCCACGTTTTCTGCGTGCCAACGATGGTAAGTTTATTTTCTTTCTTGTTTCTATTATAGATATCTATATGAAACTTTATTATAGTGAGAATTGGTATTCAAGGAACATTAAATTTCATAGTTTTATATCTTGACTAAAATCAAAAGATTTAATATAAAAGATTTAATAATAAAAGAAATAACGTGCACTATAATATACCGCTATAAGATACTAGGAAAATTAAGAGTCAACAGGAACATCTAATCCCAAATTCTTTTACGTCATTCTCTTACCACGTTGACTAGGTGAATAATGTGATCATTCACCTCCATCTACCAACTCCATTGTTCCTAAATCTCTTTCCTTCACCCAAAAAGAATCTACGAAGCGAGGAATGCGTGTTTCAGGACCAAGCAACGGAGGTGATCCTAACCCTAGGCCAGGCGTTCGAGGTAGCCTACCAAATGGCCTTGCGTGACAAACTTGGTAGTCACACGGTGCGATCTCAATCGGCCAATCAACTGACGACTTTCTCAAAATCTGCATCGAAAATGCCAATGTCTCCAGATTCTGCGCTGGACACCGGCCGTGAATCGCACAACCAACCTTCGGCCGCTATCCCCATCGTGAATTCAATGAACCCAAAACCAAAACCCCGCTCTAAGTCGTCCATCCCTAACCCTATAGTGCAGTCCACAATGACCAATCCGATGCAAGACTCAAACTCGAACTCGAGTTCTTTCTCTAGCGGCACCGTGAACTATAGTTCCAGCTCGAACTCAGCGACCAGTCCCAGCACGAACTCCGTGAGCAGCTCGAATTCGAACACGAACACGAACCAAAGTGCAAAGCCGCTAGTCACGCACGGTAGGTCCCATTCGGTGAACGACATCAAAGTGAACGGGAACCAGTTGAAATTGGCGCCAGCGCCGGTCGATGACATCGGAATAGGCGTGAAAGACCTGAAGCCAGGTTCCAGGGCGCCTATAGCTCTGTCAGAAGAACTATAAGGGGAATAAGGTTCTCCGTTACTATTTCGATACTCATTACTGTTCGTCCGAGAGATTAGATCGAAACGCTTGACGATCTTTGACCTCGTGGGAAAAGTGTAGGGATGTCGCTTTCGAGACGCGAGTTTGATACAAGGGGTTGTTCTTTAATACGACGGACACAAGGGTGTATGGTGGACTTTAAGGAATTTGAGAAGCGTTTTAGAGTTTTTTTGGGACATTAGAACGATTGTTCTTCTTAATGAAGAACTGAAGATTGTTAATTGTGAATGTGAAACAGATCATCGTACGGATTGACCCTTGCATCAGAATACTATATGAAATTTTGTAAGATCATTAGGACTAATATCGTAAAATCCATTTGGGACTTTGATATTCGACTGAGAGGTCGGATTATACTTGAATTGTTCGATTAACCTTCGTAGACATTATATGACACACGCGAAATAGGACTCGACTAGGCGTTCGCGGTGTCTTTTTATCTCTCGAATTTTTGTAGTAGCATTCTAGACAGACGTTATGACGGGTATCGACAATTTGAATGGTTGTGTCATTCGGAAGAGAATGATAGAGGGGTTTGATGACAGCTCAGGTAAGTAGGAGACGATTGTCGAATTATTTTGCCAAATTCTTGATCGACCATGAAACGGCGATGCTGTGATTTTCTACATCGAGGGCATTAACGAACCGACGAAACACGTTTAGAAGACAACCGTGTGCTCATCTTTTACATATTTTATTCACGTCCATACAACGACAAAATTGAAAAAAGGAAAAGAAGATACAAAGCAACGAATTGAGAAGATTGTTACATTGTATCTGGTTGGACGGAACGTGTATATCGTCAACAGTATTATTTGATTAAAACGAAGCTCTTCGTTACAAAATAGACGTTTTCTAGGTCTTACACTCGATGTTTTGTCAATGAGGAAGAGCGCGACTAACGTTACATCGACGTCTCGCCTAAAATAATTTTAAACGAACTAGAAAAACCGAAAAAAATGTTGACAAAAGGACGTGATTTTTTTAAAGATTTCATTTTAAAGATTCCTCCTGCACATGAAACATTATATTGCATTTAAAAATGGCACATTTACACACATGTAAACATTCCCATGTCGAAAGGACGTACAGGTGAGTTAACAAATTTGCGAATGCTCAATTTTGATCGCGTACAATCAAATTAAAAAAAGAAAAATCGACTGATGAGACTCAGAGGCTGAATCGTTTTCACTTTGAACTGTGGCTGATTGACGTCACGATGGATTCGTTTCTTCCATGAAATCGTCACCCTCGTTCGAGGTGCCACCGTTTTTTCGACGTTCTCATCACCCAAGACTGACAGTCCTTATTTCGTTTCGCATTTTTCACGTTTCTCAGCATTTACGTATAGAGTATGAACAATGTACACACATGCATGTACACAACAACATAAATTGCACGTATTAATTATCGTAAAACAAAGAAGAAGTAAAAAAGAAAGGACGAAGAGGAGGAAAAACGAAAAGAAAACCGAAGAGAAAATTCACTCCGTGCGAATTAACGTGTATCTATCGAGTGCTAATTGGACGAACCTCGCGATTAAGAAACGAATATTATACCACGAAACGGTACCAAATATCTATCTATTGTATATTTAAATACTCCACGGAGTTCCCTCGAAAACCCTACATTTAATATAAGTCGATTTTCAAGTTTCCAAGTTGCTACGATTGTAAGGAACGTACTACAATCATATTCGAGCGTAGCTGACCAATTCAGCTTTGAGCACTAAAGACGACTCGAATTGATTCAAAGATGTGTCAATAGTAGAGTACTAATATCGATTGAACAGCAAGTAGCATCTCACGTATGTGGGCTCCGTCCCTGAAACGGAGCAGGCCTAACTGACCTCGTATGTAGTTGTCGAATCGTAGTGATAAATCGTGAGCGTATAATTGCCCATCACGAACCGTCTCTGGGAAGTCGGGAAAGATAAAAGCGTGCGGTAGCTCGAGAAAATTGTCGAGACGTCAAACAAATGACGTCTGGTTGTGTACACAACGGGTAGATTGATTCGTAGCGAAAACCAAAGATTGCATGTTTGTATATAAAGCACGCGCGATATTAATCGAACGGGAACGTGGCGATATTAATCGCGATATTAAGCTGGAGAGCAAAGAGAGACGGAGCAAAGTGGAGTGAAATCCATTTTAGGGTGATACGAAGAGAATATATTATACACGGTCACAGACAAGTGGAACACGAGAAACTGCCAAATAACACACCACCATAAACACGTGGCTATACGCACACTTTGTATTCATCACATTTAAAATGATAGTTAGCTCTATTCATAATGTATATGTATATATATTAACGCTTAATCCTGCATGTATATATATATATATACACACATATATACGTGCAGGATTAAGCGTTTAAGGTGTTGCGATAGAGGTGAACGAGGTTCGTGGACGACGTGATACAGTAATTTCAACGTGGAGTAAAATTAGGTGGATGCTCCACCTTTCGTAAGTTCGTACATTCGCGAACTGTAGCGCAGCTATTGTAGAATTGTAGAAAATCGAAATAGAGAGCATGCTTCGTCGATGTGTGTGTCGATAAATTCGAGAAAATCTCGAGAAGAAGCATTATTGGAAAAAAGTCGATATGAAATCGATCAGAGGGGTTATTCGTGTTGGCTTTGGTTATTAGTGTTGTTCGATTGTAATAAAATGAGCGGTAAGTCGGATATTAAGATTCGATAATTGGTAATTGTTTGGATAATATGGTTATGTGAAAAAAATACATAAATGAAACGAAAGAAGGAAAAAATAATATGTACGTACTTAGACTATTATCGATGGCACTATTATTTGATAACGAAATCAATAAATTTTGTAGCGTCGTAAATTACAACAGAATAGTTGACGAAAACGTAGTACTGCGTTAGAGTGCAGTATTTAATACAGGACAATTTGAATGCTACGTAGTTGATAGTCGTATTATCGATCGATAGAGTGTTTCTCGACCAAGTTTTGACGTTTATGAGTAAAACGTACGTACTACGCGTTTCGAACATTTTAACGAAGTATCTTTATCGACAAGCGTACCAAAATGTCCTTTCGTAGATTTGTACTTTCGTAAGATTTTCCTTGCTTTCTTTTTTTCTTCTTTATAAAAATTGCGTACAGTGATTCGTATAAAGTAACATGGAAGATTATTTTCTACATGATGCCATTTAAGACGTTTTACACAGAATTCTCTTTCTGTTGTTCCTATGGATTCCTCGTAATATACGCTCAAACGTTCGATATCGTATTTGCCAACGAAAAGTGTTTTAAACACTTTCTTATGCATTTATCAGATCGTAGAAATAACAACCATTTACTGATTCAAAAAGGCGCGAAAAAAGACCAGTCCATTCTTAACTTTACACGAATCACTACATACATCTCAAATTTCTCGTCAAGAATTTTCTTCATCGCACAATCACATGACTCGCGACTTGAAACAACACTCATTTCGTCCATCAACGAACAATACAGTTTGTAGCCGATGCAATCTTTCAAGTGCCAACAATGGAGCCCCATTTGTATTCAATAAACCCAACGTCGATGTAACTTCGGGATTCCGAAGTTAGACCGGCCTGGTGTCAGCCGAAGAGAAAAAATTCCGACGGACGCATACGCGCGTTCGACAAGGTGTACATAACATACATCGAACACTTGGTAGCTATCTTGTTTTTTGCTATACTGTAAATTTAACCTATCCACACGTGTTCAAAGGGGAATCTTTCGTTCCGTTCCGCCGTGAACACGGACGCAATAGATAGTCGCACGAGATAATTTATTTCCTTCTTGCGCAGAGGACGGACCGGCAATCTCCTACGAAAGAGGCATCTATCATAGCGTAAACTTTTAAGTATTTATATATATATATATTATATATATATTAAAAAAACAAAAAAACAGTAATAAAACATTAAACGAGTAAACGTTAGCTGTATACACTATATACGACTATACATAGGACGAGTGGTATCGGCAATGAGTTTTTTTTAAGGAACTCAGACTCATGCCAATCGCGCGAAGAAAACTCATTCACGGACCAAGAAACGATAAAAACGGGAGAGAAAAACAGGAGAGAAAAAAAAGTAAATGATTAATTGACAAGGGGAGACGATATGTATTTGCTCGTAAACTATTAATAGTATTTCAGGAAAAATAAAAGGAAATATTAGACACAGCTGTCGAGAGAGGAATTTTTAGGTCGTCTTTCTTTCTCGTGAATGACGTGGTGCGACGATTATTTCGTCGTGTCGATTATTTAGATCGAATTTCAGGTATCAGGTGTACGTGTACATAGGTGTATGGTAAAACTAGAGCGTGCTACAGCGATCACCGTGAATCAGTTCAGTGACTCAACGATACCAAAGAGACAGTCGAAGCAATTTCCTAATTGTACATTAGACGACTATGTGTGATTAAAGTGACATACTGATTATTCCTGTGAACTTTTGTTGTTTCTGTCGCTCACTTCCGTTTGATTGACCTACGCCTTGGCATCCTACGGGGTTTCCGCGGGATGGGTTCTTGCGGTTTTCACCGTTCGAAGTTTTTAGACGTGAACAAATTGTTGAAGTTGTGAAAAATTTAATATCACAACTTGGTATCTGTTTATTATCAAAGATCGTTCGAATAGTCGACTGAAATTTGAAAATCAATCGGCAAAATCTTGAAGGATCTCAGAATGATTCATTGCAAAGATACTTCACAGGGACGTTCTAACGATAGTTTTATAAATTAGCAATAAAGTGCAATACAAATATTGGGAGCACAGAGTGTACATATCGATTACCTAGTCAGAAACTCTCAGAAGGGTATTTCAAGGCACAAATAAAGTAATCCAATATTCGTCGAGATTCTGTAAATACACTAAATTTGTCATTCGTCGGACTACCTCTTACTCATAGGTATAATACTTATTTGATTTAAACATCTTCGCAATATGAATTCTGAACTTGAAGAATTTGAAATTTCTACATATTTTGCTTACGCTTAAAAACTTCAAACGATACGCAAGGTGGTGCATTGATTAATCGCTTCGGTATCTTTTATCGAATTTACGCTCCAAAAAATATAACGATAGTGTTGTCAAGAAAATGTTAAGATAGTCGAGCTAAATATACTTTACGTCCTTTTCTCTTCACTTTTATAAACCACGTAATAATACATACAGGGTGATCGAAAGGATGAAACAATTTAGAAGCGTATAGTATTTGTTAGAACGGTTAAGATACGTTTAATCAGTTTAGGTCTACATGTTTGTTTCTTAATAACAGTTTAATCATTCTACGTTGTTTGTATTGATGTTTAATCATTCTATTAATACTAGCAATATTTTGTTGTTAGTAGTAGTAATACGTAATACGTTCACAAGGCTAATTTTACGAGACATGTGACAGCTAACAAAGACAGAAATAAGACGCATTAGCTAATCTTTTTCACACTAAAGTACCCACTTTGATTACATCCTATTTTAATCTATTTAAATTTCATAAATACAATACAAACGATATTTTCCATATGACAACCCTTTTACATTTAATATTAAAGGGTTTGACAATTATTTTGTCGAAATAAGTGGATAATTAATTTACTTACTTATTTAGATGTTTAAATAAAAACTCCAACGAAGTCATCACGATTTTCATTAAATTAAAGCAAATACCATATGCCCAAAAATTGTTCGATCCTGTTTATCACTCAGTCCATATAACTCATCTTACTTATCCATCACTTAACTTTTGCATATGTTGAATTACTCCCATAGAGGAAGGTGTTTGCATTTTTCACCTTAATACAGAGTTTCGAGCGTGAGAGAACACACGTGTGTCGAGCAGGATCGCGTTGATTAAGCACGCGAAAACGCGATGTCATTAACGTGGCGCTTATCTCAAATCGCATCAATTTGCGAGGTGAATCTGCGCGATTCGCCTCAGCTTGGAGGTTTCACGCGAGAAAAACATGAGCCTTGAAACGTCTCGTTAACACCCTCCTCCTTGCGTTAATTATGCGAACGTCATGGCGCTTCGAATTTATAATATCCGCCACATTATTTCGCTAGTCTATCGATCGCATAATAATTATTATTACAATGATTTTGTTAAATAAGCGAGCTTAGATCTTATTTATGAACTTTTAGCTAGTTAATAATAGGTTCGAATATTGTAAATAGTTGTAACGTAATGCGATTGGAATTTTGAATGAAATTTTATTCAATCATGTATTATCTTTGAAATGAGCTTTCGAATGAAGTTTTAGTCAATTATGTATTGTATTATTTTTGAAATGAATTTTTGAATGAAGCTTTAGTCGAGCATGTATCATATTATCTTTGAAATTAATGTTTGAATGAAGTTTTAGTCAATGGTGTGTCTATTTTCAAAATGGGTATTTAGGATTTGTTGATAGGAAAGGGAAGATATTGTTATATTTATTTTTTAGTCGTATCATGAATTTAGTAATAATTATATAATAATTATAATAATATTTTACATATACATATATATATATATATATATAAGTACATATATAAGCTTGAATACGCAGATATACTTTCCTATATTTATTGTCTTCCTTTCTACCAATGATATTTCACTCCCAACGTAAAAATAAGTACTTTAGAATAGAATTTACAAACGCTTTTGTGTCTTTCATGAGATCTTTCAACTATACATATAATAACTTTTTCATTAGATCAACTCGTGAACTGATTCCGGTGAAAGCTTCCATATGTTTCCTAGGACCCTTGTATAGTTATCATATTAAAGGCTCGAATGAAATTCTTCAAATCTTGCTCCGTGCACACTGCAATTTAAATATTTTCTTCGCACGATTAACAAAGCGTATTCGTAAGATTCGTGCTTCTATTTTCAAGATTTCGAAGATATTGTGCGATTGGCCACTTTTTAACGTGATCCTGTTTATTGTTGCAGAAAATCGTCGAATGAAACTTGAATCTTTGATTCTTGGACGCTTTTCTTCCGTTCATTGACCGTAGCACGTAATACTTTTAATATTTCGAAGTCACCAATGCATCGAATCTTCTGTGCTCAATGCTTTTACGAATGCATAATTATCTTCGTTCTCATAGTAACGTTGTTCGGTAGCAGCTTAAGCATCTTTCGATTTTTGATTATCCAATTAAAAATTCTGAGCTTTATTTTTGGAAGTGTCTATTGACTGGTCGCTATAACAACATCATTATCAACATCGTTATTGGTAAAATTAACGTTGCATCGATCGCCATTGATAGAATCTACGTTACATTCATCATTATCGGTGGAATCAATGGTACATCGATCATTATTGGTAAGATCAGCGTTGCATTCATAATTATCGATAGAATTAATGGCTGCAACCATCGCCATTTGTAGAATCAACATTGCATCCATCATCATTGATAGAACGAGTGATGTATCGATCGTCATTGGTAGAGTCGACGATGCGTCCATCGTTATCTATAGAACGAACAAATATTATCATCGATCATCATTGATGATATCGATATTGCATCTCTCATTGGAATTCATCAGTAGAATCTACGATGTATTAACCATCGTTGGTAGAACCAACATCGCATCTATTATTGTCGGTAGAGTTAATGGTATATTGACCATTATTCGTAGAATCAACGTTGTCGTCATTACCGAAATACGTTGATAGAATCAGCGATGTAATCGATCGTCATTGGTAGAAACTTTGATGGATCGCTTGATTAAAATCCACTAACCATTCTTGCGATAACATGTCGATGGTTATCCGAGTTCCTCCATTTCTAAAGTAATAATTTCAACTCAAATACACTCTTCAGATCGCATTATTATTTTATGATAACAGGAATCAAACTGCGTTCATTTCGACTTTCTGATCGATCCACAAAATGCAAATTCATTATGAAATAATCTATAAATAATTAATAAGCTATAAAATAAAATATGACACTTGCAACGATACGATGATCGAGGTCAATTTTGATCGCCATTTTCGTAACGCATTTCGCGTGCTCGTTGTTCTAGCAGCTTCTGATGGACTTTGTATCCATAGGATCCCTATCCTCAGAGAATTTTCATCTTCCAATCGAGTTCCAGAATGTCTTTGCGTTTCGCTTTCATAGCAGAATAATAGAAACGAGCATTTCGAACGATGTCTGTACATATAACCGGATAACGAGAGTGTGTAAAATAAAGACATAGTAGAGTTTAGATGTGTGTAACGGTAGAATTATTGGCGATGAAATAGGACAGACATGAAAACGAAAGGTTGTCGATAGAACGATCATGGATCGTTCTTTCTATAGATATTGTACTCTTTAACTCTTTTTGCGTCGATGTTTCTCTCCTAGTTCTTGCAATTTCTTCTCTTATTGTGATTAGCCTTCATCGAGAGATTCGATCTTTACTTTGCACAGAATATATTTGTCGCGTTGACTGTCTCGTCGAATTAAATATCAATAAAATATATCCAGAAGATCGATGTATTTAAAGCAATTGAGAAATTGTTTGGTAAATTATGGTACGATTACGTAGTCTTATATACATTGTACCAAAGAATTATATGAAAATATATAAGTGTAAAAATTGAAATTTGTGTAGCATACGATAGATGTAGCGATTAACTGTGAAATGACGTGGCAGTCAACGTGTCAATGATATAATATATGCACAAGATATCTATTAAATATGATTGTAGATATTGCGACGATCGAATGAAACTTCGTATCGCCACGCGATGCAATAAAATTGCGTTAAATCAAAGATTTTGTACGAGCTTCTTTAACGTTCTTTCAATTAAGAATTAATATTGCAACAAATACAATTTATATTAAATTAAATTAGGCTGGATCGATAAAGTATACGTTTTCAATTTGATATCGATGCGATATTCGAATTTTAATGTTACTTTGAATTTTTCGTACTATGTACCTTCGTTTTAATAAACGTTACTTTCAGTAGATATTAAGTGTAACTACCAATTAAGGATTGATACATACGCGTGGCAGCGTTTCCCTGTTACCTCACGAATCGATTGTAAACGATTGTCCTCGCTACTTTGTATACTGTGCTGTACCTTTTATTCTAGTTACCGATCCAATCCACAAACTCGTTTAGCGCCTCTACTACTCGAGACACTTTTCAATTCTGACACGTCTTTCTGTATATCTATTATATAATCGTATAATTGTTCACACGTCACGCAATTCGATTTCAATTTCATCGAAACATATTCGTATATGTACACTCTCGTTCACAAGTATCACGACATTCATTGGTCTCATACAAAGGACTTTTATTTGTTTTCCAGTTCGTTGATTCAAATTTTGTATTCGTTGTTTTCGAGAAAATCAGATTTCAAAATGTCGAGTACATATGCACTTGGCGAACTCGCGACTCAATACGAATAAGGAAGTGATTCTTAAAATAAATATAAGTTGAGGATGTGAAGCAAAATTTTGTTCGCTCGAGGGATCGAGAAAATCGACTTTGAGATAAGACTCGTTGAGACATCCTGGACAGCCATATCGGGTCAAGGATCGTGCGCACTTCAATTTTCGAACTCGATTTTCTCGGAAACTAAGCATCGAATGAAAACACATTACTCCTTTTTGCATGCAGAATAATTTATTCTCTAATCGAGAAGGAAGTTTGCTGAGACAATGTGTATATAAAAAGCTATTATATTATGTATACACATTCTTATTAAATATTAAATATCAAACGTGCTGGATTCTGTACGCAATCTAAGATTTCAAAGATGATAACTTCTAAAGGTTTTAGTAACTTCTTCTGTGTTTTGTAAGTATCGCGGATTTTACTGCAAGTGTGTTCTTATACTTATAAACGAGGGCGTACATGAAAGACAACCACTTTCGAACGTTTCGGTAGACGGAGAACCGGAATCCGTGGATATTCGAATTTTTTCACGGTTCAACCGACGGAACGATTCTCGAAAAACGAAAGGCAGTTCGACTATGTATTCCGGTCCAGCTATTCGATGGATCCTTTTTCTCCCTTCTACACGCGTTCGCATGGCTGTCGATTTCGAAACAATGCCACTGTTGAGCGACGCGAACGAATTACTATTTCGGAGACGTTACTATCAATTTTCCCCGCGTTACTCTGTCCCTTTCTCCCTCGCTCTATGGACAAAACAAAAACAGAACAAAGAAAAAAATTGTTGAAAAAATGAATAAAAAGAGAGAAGACAAGAAAAAATATGGGACAGCGCTTGATCGTCGTGCAATTCGAGAGGATGACTCGTAGTGATAATAAAAGAGATAGATGTATTTGCTGATGAATCGCGCGCCACGAGTTTTTCTCTCTCGTCGTCGATGCCTTTCTTGGTTCTTTCTTTTTTTTCCGTTTTAAAATGATGCGATGGAAGAAGGAGAATTTTAAAAGGAAAGGTTTCCTTTTGTGTCCTTCTTTCTTGAGATTTCTGCGGTTGGAAAGAAGTTTGAAACGCGTGGACGACGAGGATAAATGCTCGAGGTGCGTGACGACTGTGCAAGAGAACGTACAAATTGAAAAGAAGAAGGGTAGTGGTGAATGATCAGTGTCTTTTGAAATCAAAAGAGTACTTGTACGGAAGCTATTTGCCGAGAATGCCATAATATAAACGCGCTATTTTGTACCGAGCAGCCTGATTAGACGCAAGAAAAAAAAAACTTCCTACGTTCTTGGACACATTATATTTATTATTGTTCATGTTTATTAGAATGATATATATATGAGACAGAGATTATTCCCTGGATATCTATATATATATAACGCCTTGAAGGAATAAAACGGATAATTTACGGGAGAACTGTGTGTCATTCCTTCAATCACCCATCTCTGTTTTGTTCTTCAATGCTTCAATTATTATTAAATTATTATTTAATATCGATATCTTGCACATCGTGACGGTAAGTATATTCCAACTTGAACCAGTAAACGTATTAAGAAATTCAGTATCAGTTTCTTCAAAAGTTCCTATGTAGCTAATAAAATTAAATCAGTATAAACATTTTTAACTAATAAATTCAATATAAATTTGGAATGCATTAACAAAGAAAATATTAGAAGTGATCGAACAAATTTACGTAGAGAAAATTACACTGTTGGTTTAATTCTATCCTATTGGCTACTCGAATCAATCGGTTACATCGATTCTTTCTTAATGAATTGTAATTCTTGGAAAATAATTCATGGTAACATTACAATTAAAAGTCCAATCGCCCCAACTCTTGAATACCAAGCGATGGTAATGAATTACAATTGCTTGCGACAAATCAAGCTATGACTTGCATAAAAATGGTTTTGCGTAAAATGGATGAGCGCGATTTAAATACTTTTTAATTCGAGAAAATCTACGATCAGGAGTAAAGTTTTGTTTCCAAGCAAAAATCGTTCTTCAATAAATAATCTCACGCGTTAAATCATTTCAATTCTAATATCTTCTTATTACCGATTTATTTATATTATATTTATCCATTGTTTGTCATCGTTAACTTATAGCTGTACATCAACTACTTTTTATGTTTTGAACATCTGCTATTGATCTTACGAAACATTCACATGCGTAAGTGTTTGAACAACCAATTATCTGTTACTTTAATGATCCTCATTATATGTATTTAGATGAGTGTCCTGATTTTTTCATGATTCATTTTACATATTCTTAAGAATATAAATCCTGTGCTGGCACACAAAGTATTGAAGCAAATTGAAAATATTATTATCAAACTTGATATGCAAGTCTCTTAACGACAAACATATCACAACATAAGTAAGTTCACATTGTATCGTCAGCAGTCATTAACGTAGAAGTAACCAGATCCAAGAAAATAAAAGGTCGTTGGTATCCGGTATCAAATAGTTAGTCTGGCAAGTCGAATCGATAGCGAAACCGCAAATACTCTGCACGTTGTATAATTTCTTCAGTTCGGTGTTCCGGTCTATGGTTGCACGGTGGCCACAAGATAAGCATCCAGTCCGCTAAAGATGCTAATTAAGCAAGTTTCAATCTTAACAAAGTTTTTCGATTAGCCGGTAAATTGTTATACGACGATCCGCCGGGCTTGTTATTATCTTCCCAAACAAGCCAGGCAATCGTACACGGTGAAACGCGGTAAAATAATGGAAAGCTCGGAGCAAGTTTCGTCGTTAAAATTGATAGCCACCGCACCGATTGTTACTTCATAGTTCCTCTTCTCCCTAATTCCTTCCATAGTTTCTATCTTCTAGGAAGTACTCGCCAAAAGAACCAGTTGGAACGACGACAACGTTTTTTTCTTTTTTTGTTTGGTTTTGACAACAAGACACGAATACTAGATTGGGGATGATTCTTTAAATTTAGTTGCGATTTTGAATACTTTTTATATTATACCATATGGAGGGTTTTTACTATGTTGGTAAATGGAACAAATAAAAATGTCTTTATTAGTATTCAGTAGTTTAGTACTCAACCCCTTATTTCATAACATTGAGTCACTAAAAATTTCTAAGCGTCTAGATACTTTGACGCATCACTCAGTTCTTCTAACTTTACTTCGATATTGATTGTACAAAGTCACGTTACAGTATGTACAACTTATAATTATACAAACGTACAACTTATAATCTTCAATAATTACACCGTTTCAAACTTCAATACCTAATTATATAACTCTATGGCAAAAAACCTTAAAGAGCCAATCATCAAACAGGAAGTTGCATCTTTGTATCGCAATATCTTTCTAACCCAAGCTACTTCGCCAATCCAGGGGAAGAATAAGAAAAAGATGAAATACCTTCACTGATCAAGAACACCCTCGACTCAATGCCTCCCGCAACCAGGACCCGCCATTACGTTAAGCCCTCATCCGCGGCGTTGGAATCATTCGACAAAAGAGAACTGGGAGGTACGTATCTATTTTTTCTTTTTTTGGTTCTCTTGACCTCTTTCATAGGAGTATCAGCCGCGGTACGGTTTCGGTCTACCGGATTTTGATACGTCTCGCGCGTTTATCGTCCTGATCTGGCACGTCCGTTCGATTGTCGAAAGCAGGCTGGGTCGCCGATCGGAACCCCTCGCTGCGACGCGGAACAAAAGAAATAAACGAGAGCGTGGTGTGTGCGTGACATTGTTATATATGTACGTACATACAGGTGCCTGTAAACAATGACGCGACACCCTCGCCTAGAAACAACGAAGGTGGAGAAAGGACGAGAGAGAATCCCGAAAAATCCTGGATTCGTGGGGGATGACGAAACGACGTGCCTGGCAATAGTAAAATCATCGACTTCTGTAAGAGGAAGAAAGAGGAAGAGAGAGAAAGGAAATGTGAACACGGCTGTCGACAGGCGCGTTTCTTCGACAAATTGTACCACCTTCTACCCTACGCGTCGTCGTTCGCAGTGTTCGTGCCCTTTTTTCTTTAGGAACGATCCAATTTGTTCGTGGGCACATCGGTGCGTCATCGGCCCATCAATCATATCGACGTTCTACGTGCGTGGCAAGAACGGTTCCGTTAGTTTGTTTCTTTTATTGCGACGTTTGTAGCGTTCGAGGGTTTCATCGTGGTTTTGGCAATTAGTAAAGTTATCGTGTTGAAAGTTGTATTTTAGTGTTGAACTATAGGAGATTTATTATACACATGGATACGTTACAAATGAATTCATACGCTTCTGATTGGAAATTAAAAATCTACTGGAGATGATACGTCTACAGAGGATACGTGGCATTGGTAATTAAGAAACTGCTGGGGAGCGTCATATTGTCAAAAATAATAGTTAGAGGGTGAAAGCTAGAGCAGGTATTTCCAGATCTGTGAACGTCACCCTGGGTGATTTACGGGTCGCTTGAAGTTCACTTGAACGTATTTAGAGAAGATACTTGAAAGTTATAGAAAGGTTACCGGAGATCATGTCTTTCAGAAGCAATCGTTTTAAAAAAGCATTTGAAAATTCACAATCGATATTCAGATAGGAATCCCATTGTTTTACTTACAGCATCCGCGTTTCATTATTCATGATCGAAGACGCAAGTACCCGTAAGAGGAAGTCGAAGAGCAAACGACTCGTGGAGCGGCGCGAATTAATTAACGCGCCCGGCGTGCTTGTTTCTCTCGATGAACCGTAAGGGTCATTACGAATGGGTTGTATATCAATCGACGCGTGGCAAGGCGTAATATACGCGGGCGTACGGTTAAAACGAATGGCCGCCTCGGCGATGGCGCGAGCCTCGATACGTTATCTGGCCTGAGAGGAGGGCTGGGCGTTTCCGTGGACCCGGGTCAACGCGAGGGGTATATATCCAGGAGGTCAGATAAATTTGGCCCGGATTACGCGGCCGTCACTTTCATATTCATTGAAATACTTCACCCGAACGACCAGCCGTATTTTTCTATCGGGGGTCGGAAGGACTTTGCCTCTGCTACTGTCTTCGTCCTGCTTCGTCCTGCTTCGTTCTGCCGATCTTCTCTCCTTCCTTTCGACGAATCCGACCGTGCGATAAGGGTGCGCGCGACAGTTAAACGATCCCCTAGATCTGGACACGAGGATGGCGATCGGCTGAAGGAAATTAGGGTGAACGGAGAAATTGGTTGGACAGGGAAATTAGGAGTTGTTGATGCCAGGTGTAAGATTACGTAAATGGCTAGAAGAGGAAAGAAATGCCAAAATGAAGTTGAGTCGTGTTTTGTTTCTAACAGTTATAAGATCATGTTCTGTGCCATTTTGATTTTTACATTTGACTCTTGTGTTTGTAAATTTAATAATAAATGTCTTAAAGCCAATCTTTATTACAATACCATATAGACGATAGTGTCGATCTATGAAGCTTGTAGGATGTTTTTTTCATTTATTCATTGATGTATCCAAGTGTTATGTTCAGTTTTTATTCAGTAAGAATTGTCTAATTGTTTTGAATCGTGTATATTCTATGTAATTTTATTTCGTAGAATTATGATGTTATTTTTATTCTATCATTTAAACTTCAAGTTCGCTTCAGTGAGTAAAATAAATCGTAAAAGCAATTAGGAACAAAGACAGCAATATACTAACGAGATAAAGAAACATAATAATACGTTGTTGGTAAGTTGAATACAATTTTAACCTATTGTATACCTGCGTAATTATTATTACACACGTGGCGCTCTTTCCTACGTGTTCAGCGCGTCAACATTGTGGGAAGAAAACTTGAACGCCGACCACCACGGAGATAGACCCATTAAATTGTCTTTATATGCCTAGAGCATCCTACAATGATACGTGCCCTGTTTCCCTACGGGCGAGCCAAAGTATCTCTACAGAAACATCTGTTTATCTCACTATTACACTGCCCGAGGAGCTACCACATGATGGCTGCGATGATGTTTGCCCAGGATCGTTCTCGATGCCGCTGGCAACGCTCCTTAAATATCCATTACTATTTTTTGTTTGCGAGAATTTGGGATCGCCGGTTACAAAACAGGGCAATTGGATAAAAATGTATCTTCCTTGGCATCTGTAGATATCCTCGAACTTTAAATGCTAATAAAAAATAGGAAGGAAATCAGAACGAAGGATACGTAAAAATATAAAATACTAGGAGAAAAAGGGACGGATTGATCATTTTGACTACTCTAGTAGTTATAGCGTTAAAAATATGTAACCTTTTCAATTTTATATTGACATTTGAACTATTGTATATCGATCGATAATAAAACGATAATCTTGAAATGGTACAATGTGTACCGAAATGTGTACAAATATTTCTTAGTTAATAAATAATTAGGTGTTCGACTTCATTGATTCTGTATTAACATTAACTTGATTATTAATAACAAGCCTCGAGTATATTAATTTAGTATCAATTATCTAGTATCAAATTTTACCCTCTCGAAACAACTGTCGCGCACGGTCCACGGAACTTTTCAACGGCTCCGGATGCAAAGCGCGACGCCGCCAAAACGCAACACCGACGTGCCCAATGTACCATCGATATCTTCACACTCTTTCCGCCGAATTCTCGGAAGAGCATACACGTGCCAGCACTGGCGGCACATCTAATGAATGCACGCTAGTGGGGGATATCGATGGGCTACGAAGGGAAGAATCTGCGCGATCCGAAACAAAAGGGCAGTCAGTCTGTCTTACGCTATTAAATGTGTAACTTCTCGGTACTATTTGCATAGCAACGCGTCGAATGATCTCTCAGTGTCTATCGTTATTTGTTAGTTGTTACCAGTTGTCTGTTAAGTGTAATTGTTAATTGTTAATTGTTAATTGTTAACTCTGATCGTTGATTAGTTCTAAATAAACTGTTGTTTGTTAAAAACACCAAGAGTAGTTCCTTACGCACCTATCACCATACCACCTCACAACCTTCCGTCTTGAAGATTTCTCCAAAAACATAGTCACTGGTATATCCAACTACTTGTAAAATTAACAAACCTAGAATTCATCATTTTTAAGGCCACGACAACTCCATTATTAACCAGCCATCGATTAAACGCCAATTAAATCTTGCCTTCCCAAAAATGTCCCTCCTCCTATCTACGATTCTCTTACAGTGTATCTTTTACGATGTTCAGCCCGCGGGGGCTTAGTTTCACCGAAGCGTGACAAATGCTTGTACAAACTCGGGACGAACGGTGCGTGGCCAGATCTGTTACGTGTCGCCGTGATGAATCTGCGTCTCCGCATTGTCGCGGGGCCACGTGGCCGAAAAACGAGGCGAATTGTGTTTTTCCTGTGCTGATGCAACGGGTGACACAAGGGGAAAAGAGCGGTGGCAAAGATTTTTCGAAAGAAAAGGAGGGTTGTACACGGGGCGTTCGACGAGAAAATACCCTCCGCAGGATGGGTTCTTTGGGTGAGACCACTCGATGACGAGGACAGAAGGTCTCAGGCCCGCACAGAAACGTCAGTCAGGCTTACGCGAAGCGGGATCTAGATGTTATCTTCGATTTGGGACAGCGTACGGGTCGATGCGTCCCCGTTGTTGTATACCGTTAACTAATTATTCCATGGACCCTCGCTTCTCCACGATGCACATGGAATACCGCGTACGTCGAACTGCCGCTGACTTTTAACCGCCCCAAATCGAGGTCGCAGAGCAAACTATATACATAGAATGGGATGAAGTTTCGTAGATGAGGTGGTTATATGGAGCCACGATGGGATGCATCATTTATATAAGCGAGATGGAGGTTATCGTTTGGCCATGTTATGGAGTAATAGAATTTGGAAAATTCATTTTCTGGATGGTTTTAGACGAGGTGAATTTGGAATTTTTCTTTCGAGCTAATTGTAAACTGATTTCTGTAGTGTTTCAGTTAGTTAAAATATTCTATCTGGTATTCTTTCATTTTTCAACATACGTTGAGATACTTACAGCTCTTTGTGTCCTGTGCTTTCTTATATTTGAGTAAAGTTATAGTATACAGGCTGTTACGATACAGCAATGATTAAATATTTATAATTGAATGAAGAAGAACAAACATGATACAACGAAAATGGTAAAATTCTTTTTTTTTTTTCAGTTTCTGGTTGTTAGATAGGACGTTTGAATTAAAGGAGGAGATTTCATTGTAACAAAAATTAACAAAGTAAAAAAAGAAAACACAGACAGAAAACACACTTGAGGAAAGCAAGAAGTTAATTACGTGTATCATTATTACCAGAAACATAATTACCCGATTACCTGAAATAAGGTCATTAATCGAACTCCAGGGAGTTGGATGGAACGTTGCGGTGATGCTAAATTCATCGTCGAATACTATACACAGCATCGTGTTTATCCCAAACACGAGAATTTCAATTAGCTCATGCTGGGCGGGTGTAAAATCACACGTGATTTCGCGGTCAGCGATCGACAAATAATTTCGCTATATGTTGTTATATACTTTCCGATGGTCTGGGTCTCTGCCATATTAAACGCTATTAGGTAATGATCCTGCAGAACGCGATTAAGTGAGTAACAATATTGGACATGGCAATTATTATAAAAGGATTACTGAATAGATTTCTCTGTTTCAATCGTTTCCTGTAGAACGATGAAGATTTCAATGTTGAAGAATTTTTTGTCGTTTCTCCAAGACCTAGAGATTTCGTTACTTTTCGATAAAACCTCCAAATTCCTTTGCTGCTTGCTTTTGGTACTATTTCAAATTGTATTTTTTTCTAAGTTTCCTCAAACTCATTTTCAATTTCTACGATGAATTTTTTTTTCCATTCTCTTCCAAATGTATAACATTTTCGTGTCATTGAGAAAAATATCTCAATCATCGCTCCACATATCCACGCAAACAATCAAATAACTCTCGAAATCGGTCAAACGCCCCCAAAAAGTACTCAAATTATCAGCAGCGTTGAAGAGACGCAGCTAGACGTAACCGAGTCGTCGTCGTTATATAGCATCCTCGATATTGACATTCGCCATTGGGATTGATACCAGGAACCCTGTCGAACGATAGACGGAAACAGGTAGAATATCAAGCATAGAGGGAACATAATAGAGAAAGATGGATACCAGAAGAGGCCATATACGAATGACAAAGCTCGACAGAGGAATCGAGTGACAGAGCGAGACGAGAACTGCTCGTTCCATGGAATCCGGCGATATTCGCCATATTGGCAGTATTCCTCTCCGCTTTGCTCCCGTTCCTCGCTTCGCCTCCCTTTGGCAGCCCTGTACTCCGTCTCTCGATCCGTACGGGCACACGAGAGCACGGCTGTGGCTGACGCCGGGCATCGAGGCAGAGCTCCCGGGTATCTATCGGATAATTAGCCGGTGATTACGTGGCAGTCATTCGGGCGGATATCAGTGCCCTCGACCCTCGGCCTCGCCCTCGCCCAAGTCCTCGCCCTCGGGCAAGAGGGTACCTACCATACAGCCGTGCTTGCAACCTGCATTTCTCTCTACCTCGCTCGCTCACCCTATTTCCCTATCCTTCTTCAACGTTTCCCTCAGTATCCGTCTCCTTCCATCTTCCGTCTATCTGCCTATCCATCTATCCATCTGTCCATCCATCGGTCTTCCTCAGCCTAACCTCCCATCCAGCCCTCTCTACGCCTAATTCTCTCTATTTCTCGCTTCCATCCACTCCGTTCTCTGTCTCTCTGGTAGCTACCAAACGTCCACGACCTCTCCCTAGAGAAGCTCACCCGCACTTCCTGCATCTCATTATTGACGCCCAATGCACTGCTGGCTCGCATTATACACCGCGCGCTGGATACCATAGTTTCGAGTCGCGCTTCTGTGTGAGGCCACGATGCCCTCCACCAAGGTGTTCGTACATTCGAATACCCGCACGTGCACACGTTCGCTGGTCTGACGGAGGATCGCTCCAGGCGGTGACCAACCGGCCCATCGACCAACACCGTCAAACAATCTCATTATCATTCGATTCACGGGTAACAGAGAGGACCAACGGTGTTTGGCCGACCAAAGGGAAACCCTTACATATCGGGAAATCGTGCCCTCTTTATTGCCCGCGAATCATCGGATCCAATTCGCCCGTGAAATTAATCGGGAATCTTGAATTGTTTTACCAACTATTCATTTCGATAGGTACTTCGTACTTGGAATACGGGAGACGGAGGTTTGGTTATAAGAGTTTGCGATTTTCTCGGTAACCGAGAATGGTGATGTTAGGTAGTCGATGATACATGTGATCGTGATTTTCGAAGCTTCAGACAAACACGCTTTTGTGTCTTAGATTTTAGAATTTTCTTCTGAAAATTGGGAAGTTTCATAAATTCGAAAGATCAGTTTTTTAAAGTTTGAAAAATCACTGAAAATTAGAATATTAACCCATCAAAGGCCAACGTTACGTTGACGCAAAGCTTAATTTGCAATCCTTTTCCAACCAACACAAACAGCACCTAGTGCTGTTACTCGTACCAAGTTTCACCAAGCTTAGAAGCTTCTTGCCAAACAGCACGGAGCGGCATCCGGAAACAGCGGCAAGAAATCAGCAAAGGGTTAGAGAGGACAAAAAAGAGACTGAGTCCTGACCTACTCTATCAGAAAAGCATGGAGGACCGGTTAAGCGTGTTGGATCGTCGGAACTTTTCACCCTCGATCCTCCTGTATCCCTTTCACGGGGAAAAAGAACCAACCAGCGAGAGCCGACGGTTAACAGGGATCCCATGTATACCTCTTAAAAGCCCGAAAGAAAGAAAGAAAGAAAGGAAGAAAGGGAAAAAAGGTAATGCGACGCAATTAAACAATTTGGACGGGCGCACGCGACGCGAGAGACTTCAAAAGTGCCACCACATGTGGGCACGAGATGTAATCAGGAAAGTTAATTGAAGGCCCCACCCCAGGACTCGTTCGTCTATTTCCTTCTCTGTTTCGTGTATATATGTGTGCCATGAAGCTCGAGTGCTTTCCCATTGGGGCCACGCGTGCTTATGCCGCCGGATGCAAAGGCCGAAGCGATTGACTCATTCAACGGGAATAAAAACACAACAAACTTCTGGCGAGAAAGAACGACGACGACGTTGAGCGCGTTCGGGGGCGTCGGTGGTTTGGAAAAGGAGAGAAGACGGGACGGGAGGGTGAAATCACAGGGAGGGTGGTGTACAGGGTGCTGAGGTAACGAAGAAAAGAGAAAAGCCGCGCGGGCTCGCGCGCGTGACGTCACGAGCAGAAGGCATTCAGATTGAAGAGCGCTCGATGACTCTCGAGATTTGTATTGCCATTAATAACGAGGCGGGGGTGCGTTCCCCTTCCTATCGAGCCAGCAATTGCACCGCGGTACAAGCGTTCACAATGTGTACAACTTGTACCGGCTGTGTACGCACGCCTGCTATACGCGCCACTTATGCTCGACACGACCGACACGCGTGTATCGTGCGCGTCGTAAAGCAATGTGACGTACTCCTTTGACGGCATGGAACTCCCGGAAGTTTCTGTGGTACTCGCGAGAACGAGTGGGAGGACGCGCGGGTTGACGCTACTCGCGTGTGCACGAGCTACGGAAGAGACTAGTCGATCTTTTGCCTGTTTTGGATATTCGTACGGGTTTTTTAAAGGAGTGGTTAACTTTTGTGGTGGGTTAAGTTTGTCGGAGGTAAAAGCGGAAGATTATGGATGTCGATGTATGAAGATGGGCATCACGTTTGGATTATGACACAAGGTGGATGATTACAACAGTTTAGGTGGAATTGGAAGAAAGAAATTCATAGAAACATAATTCTTATAAAAATTAAGCAATCTTTGTGAAGATATATATACCAATTTGATATGGATATTGCCTTTAGTTTAAATAAATTACATTTGATATGTACCGTAGCTTTATGTTCAATTATTACTTCAGATTAATTCTCCTTTAACTTTGGAAGATATTTCCTTTCCTTATATCAATTACGTTTCCACGAACAAAGGATTTGAACAGAGAAACAATGCTGATATTGATAAGAGAAAATATCAGATAAAACATCAAATCAATAAATCGAAAAAAGATCGAAATCTACAGATTTCAGAGACAAATCTACAGATTCACCTGACGTACCAGGTGCACCTTTAACAACAAACTTACAGGTTAATCTCTACTGCAATGAAACTACAGGTCCACCAATCATCTCCTTTAAACTTCAACCTACACGAGATCGTACGAACAAACTACCGCAGCAGTACGAACCCCAACCTATGTTTCAGCAAGAACCTGAACCATCCGTTCGACACTCGGCCGCAAATATAATTACCGGCGTTTAAGCCGCTTCTATTGTGCGTGGAACGCTTGACTTGGCGAGCGTTGCGCAGAACCGCCGTAGGATGCACGAAAATCCAAAGAGGAACGAGAGAGCTCGTGAACGTGGACGTCGAAGGGGTTCCTGGCCACTTCTGGTCACGTGCGTCGTTCTGTCGAGTTGAAATCGATGCCGTCAGAAACCCACGGTCGGTTCTCACGTCGGCCTTTCTTTCCACCGTTCGATGGTCCGTGGCTTCCATCGTGTAATTCCTCGATCTTTAATCTCCTTTTAACACTTCGGCTCAGGGATCTTCGGATGAGGGAGAAAATTGATACAATAGAGCGAAGCACCTTTTTCTAATAACGATCGTGGAATGCGATACTATTTTAAAGAAGTGGTTTATTATATATGATAATCAGACTGCGGATGTTTATGCAAATCCATGCTTTATTGAATTTAATTGAAGAAGTAAAATCTAAGTCTAATTACATAATTCCAAATCTTCATCCATCGATAAAATTCCATGCCATCCATAGATATATGTATTTATTATATGTAATAAAACAGTAGAAGGGTTGTGTTTATACATTGAATAAAGAAAGTAAAACAGTCATTCAGAAACAGCTGATAAGGTAAGGAGCGCAAAAAATTAATTTTCGGAATTATTGACTGTCTGCTTGTTTGTCTTTGATGGGGTTTTCTCTGTCGTATAAGTTAGTATCCGGGGAAGAAAATAGAGTATATTTCATCTTGATCCGTTTGGCAGAGAACGAGCCACGATGATTATTGTCTATGTCGTGTATATTCTGGAATCGAACTGTTTTATAATTTAATATTTTTTACTGTGGAGAATAAACTAATTGTTGGTATAAAAAATATGTATAATTTCATTCATATAAAGCATCACACCATGGATAACAAATTCAAGCTGCCAACAGTTAGATCACTCGAAAATTGAAGACAATATTCAATTTTACTTAAACCTAAAAATTTTCATACGATCGACAATGCTCGAGTAACTATAAATTGCCGCTGGAATCGGCTGTTCCTTTCTCCAGCTTATTAACAAGTCTCTCCGCAGGCACAGCGGACAATTTAATTTCGAATCGATGAACGAACGACAACCCACGGAACCAGGTCGCGGTGCGTGCAAGCGTCACGCCGTATCGCCAGACGGCCGGCATCCATCCTCTCGCTGAACGCCTACGCGTTTCCTGGCGCCGCGTGAACACACGTATAACATGGTTTGCGACATGTGGCTTCGCCCCGAGAAATACCGTTGCCACGGTGTCACAGTAATTAATTTCCCTCAAATTACTCGAGAAACAGCGGAGGAGGAACTTCACTCGTTGCACCGCACGCGCCACCTGCGAGTCAAATTACAATGCGAGAATGCCGGTTAAATGATGAAGCTTAATTGAATTGTAGTTCGCTCCGAACTAATTTGCATCTGCTTTCTGACACGAAACTCGACAGAGGGAGATGAAGCGGTCTAAGCCTTCGAATCGAAGGAATCGTAGAATCAAGACTGCGAATGCTTGCGTAAATGCGCGATTACATGCTGTACCGAGTCGTGAAAAGAAACTTTTGAGTTTGCGCTGAAAAGAAAGGATCAAAGGGATGAAAGGGATAGGAGAATGGACGAGGGATGAGACTGCAGAAGGATAGGAATGGTAATACCGGTAAGAAGACGGAGAAACTGAAACAGGTTCCCAGTGTACCTATATACTGACCATCGTAAATGTTAGGATTTCTACTCATTAAACACATTTATTGGGAAATCCTAACAAATTTTTGTTTCCTTAGTATTACGTATTATAAGTCATATATGATTGGAATGGAATGACAGATTTGAATAAAATAATTAGAAGCATTTTTGGTAATACTAATGTTTACTGTATTAATGTATATAGTTATTTATTTTCATTCACTGGCTGTTTATAACATATTCAGGTATTTGAAGAATTTGGAGACTTCCATAATATACGTTAAAGAAGAATAATAATAAAACGACTGCCTGGTCGAACGTCAAAAATATTGTCTGTTTTTTCGTGGTTAACAGGTTCATCGACAGATTTAACCCATTAACCGATAAAAGTCGGTTTCGAAAAGCAATCCCGCGGCCTGTCGCCAGCGAATTAACGACAGTTCGACAGTTTCACGCGTGGACGATGACGTATTCCTTTCTGCCGCGTGACGTTGCATCTGTATGCCCGCCCTCGTCGATCGTTCCACACGTTCAGCCAGCTTGCGAAATGACGCACGATATTCAAGCATGCGTCGATACGCGGGGTGTATGCGCGATATCCGTCACGCGGAAACGTGTGAAACGACGGCTGCGAGTTTCCACGAAAACAAGCTACCCCGCCTATGAGACGAATCCGCGCCCTTCTTTTTAACGCCAACTTCGTAATGGAATCTCGCGGTTGATCCATGGTCCGTTTGTTCCAAAGATGTCGTCAATGTGATTGATCGCTCAGAAATAAAAAATGAAATGGTGGAATGATATCTTTGTAAAAAAATAATCTGAGATTTTGTAGCACGAGTTACCTTAATTAATTTTCGACATTTTTATAGATAAAAAATTTGTGAGAAGATCGTACGAAGTACATACAATGGCGAGCATATAAGTGGAGAAATTCTTTCGGATAAATTCTTACGAAAAAATATATTGTATAAAAATGTATTACGATAAGTTTTATTTCTCATATCAAAGTTAAGTTTTATAACTAAATGGATAAGTTTTATAACTCATATCAAAACAAATTTCGAGCTAAATATTGAGATGTACATTTTTCCACCCTTTCCTCCCCATTTTCTCGCTTCCCTTTTCACCCAAAATTCGCACAAATTCGCCTGAAATGTCTCTAAATCCACTCTCACCCAATATTTTTTAAAACCTTGTTCCTCTATCAAATCACCAACCCTCCCTTTATCCTCTATTCCCAGGCACTAATAACTTCACGGTTCTCAAAAGACACATCACGATATTCACGTGCCATCGAGTGCAAGTCTCTCGCGAAATAAAAACGAAAAAGCAAAAATGTAAAAACAGAAGAGAAAGAAATATCAGAGTCGATGTATGTTCGAGAGAGCCGGATCGCCGGAAGAGGAGTGAAAACGTAGAGTAAGGGGGCGGGGGTGGTTGTCCACGAGGAACGGGGGTCGATTCGGCACGGACGTGTTCCGATCGAAAAGTCAGGGTGGTCGGTCAGGTGAACGATATCCGTGTATATAGTTATATTGCAGGAACCCTAGGAAACGAGCTTACTGGTGCATTCCGGGTTCAGCTCTCCGGCGAAGGCTCCTCGCGCGCGTGCAGGAGCACCCGCGCGTTCGTTCGTCTGACGCTTAATACCAGTTTCACGGCTTGATAAGCCGAAGCGTGTAATTTTGCAGCGGCTCCGGAGTCGGATAAGCACCAGGTTTTCTAGTTAAGTGGACCACAAAATTCGGGGAAGCCTATATAAGGCTTTTCGAGGTAGAAGGCGATCAGTCGAGCCACAGAGCTCTCCGGCACACCATCCGCGATCGAATTGTTCCTCGTTTCTCTGTAGTTTCTTTATCGTTTCTCCGGCTCCATTCAGTTTCCGGTCATTCCTTCTTTTTTTTATCCTTGTGCGATTTGTATTTGGCGTAGGTATCTCTGGAATGTATCTGGAATTTTTAGTTGTTCTTGGCTGATGTAGACGCGTGGAAAATTGTATGCTAGATGGCGCGAGATGGAACTTTCTTCGCAAACGGTGGGTGTGAGTGTGCACGTTTAAGTGTGAGTGTGCACGTAGAAGTTTAAGGTGGATGGATATGAGGTGAGTGATACTTGTTGTCGGAAGAGAGGATTTGCGGTGATTATTTATGTGAGTTGAATGATAATGGTACCTTTCGATTAGGATATCGAGTGATGATGAAAATCTTACTAGGTTTCGATTTGTAGGAATATTTCGTTCTACGGTCGAATAACTCAGAAAGCGTCTACTATTGCTAATATTAAATAGCAGATATTGTTATATACTTTATGTATTTTTGTATTCTTATAAAGAAGAAGGATTACACTAACCGTTTTGATGGATTTTCTTGCTTTATTCTTATTCTCCAAACTTTAGTTAATGCAAATTTTCATTTTAGTGTACTGAATAATTCTGATGTTAATAGAATATAAACAACCTTCAAGACAAATATTTTTATTTTTATTCAATACACTATTTCGCTATCATCTTCGCTCTGATTATTTGATTAAATATAACATATTATGTTATGTATTTTCTAAATCCAATTCAAAATTTTGAATTCCAAATTCGCAATTCCAACTTCGTAGTCTTTGAGCCATTTACAAAACAACAATCCAATATTCTCTTACTTTGATAAATCAAATAATTTCATCGTCAGTAAAATAAAAATAGACATCCTGCAATTCGAAAGCTGCGCGCTATAAAATTTCTGAATAGTAACCAACGCTTTGTCTTCTGAATATTATGCATCGTGTAGAATTCATTAAACGCATATTCACGGATATAATATCATTTATCGAACAGCAATTTGTTCTGTGGTATCGTTGCTGCGCAAACAAAGTGTCGGGCTCGCTCGATGGAAAAAGTATTTACTCGCTAAAGACAAGCAAATTTAGTTGAGGCTTTTTTGCGTTTTGCCATCGTCGGTGATTTGTCAGCGGACGATTTTCAGCTTGCTACATAGGCCAGGCCAAATATCCCTGTTTACGCACGCTCGACGCGATAATGCTTGTAAATAATGGTGGAAGTTTGTTGACTTCCCATTTGCCGATCGACGCTCGACGCGCGAATAACTTTGTCCGTCGCTACGCTGTTCTCCCCCAATTTGAAAAGCTGAAATTCAGACCGGGGTTAAAATGTTTACGCGGCCAAGGGAGAATTTGGATGCTCGAAATAAACATTTTTTAAGGTTAAGGGTAGTAAATACACCTTCTAGAAGATCAATGATTGTTTCCAATAATATACTTGTTAAAGCCTTGAACATTTTTATGACGGCCCTTTAACATGTGTATTACTTACACTAAATATTTTGCAATTGCTATATCCATTTTCAGATTGTTTTCAAATTTTATCAATATATTCGAAACAGTCGAGTGCCGTTAAAATGCTAATAAAATTTCTAATTGAGATATTTCAATGTATACATTTCCTAGTAAAGATCAATCCGATCAACCCCACTTTTCATTAATTTCTTAATTTCACTACACAAGTACATGATTAATAATCATTTCTGAAAACAAATAATTCACTTCCACAAATTCATTCGCATGCACAACACGAATACGACAGAAATACAATAATTATATATAAATATAAAAAAAAATTGTAGCCTTTCCAGTCGAAAACCTGACTCTCAAAACTCAGTCAGACAACCAATTAGCAAAGAGAGGATCCTAACCTTACAGAGGGCTGAAAGCTCGCTTACAACTCAGTTCGAGCTCCAAAAACGGAAAATCGCGAGCGAGACGGTGAAAGATAAAAACGAAGACGCTTGGTCGACGGCAAAAGGAATGCCGAGGAGAGGCACCGAAGAGAGGAGAGACGGAACAGACGGCGAGAGAGCAACCTCGCCATACACTCGTATAAAGAAGAAGGGCAAAACGAGAGGAGCATCATATGGAAAAGAGGGAGGACGGGTTAAGGAGGTAGCGCGGGAAGAAGGTTCGTACAGCCGAATCGAGGATGTAGACAGGAAGGATGTTCGTCGAGTGCCATCGACTTAACTCGTGGTATGGCACAGCGAGCACGAGCCCATCCTCTTCGGGGCTCTGAAGAGAGCCAAGCCGGCATAATAAGCTTTGTGCGCCGACTGTCGACGTCGGATTCCCACTCACGAAGGGCTGAAGAGGCCAGCCGGAAGCGGCTGCATCGGCAGCAGTAGCGACAACGCCGAGGAGCACCGGTAACAGAAACCTTTGCCTGCGCGGGAGTTTGCCCATACGCGAGAACATCCGAAGAATCGAGCATCTGCTTGTGAAACCAGTCCACCTCTCACGGCGAATGCTCCCGCCCTACGTAGGTATGTACATGTTCCGCTGAAAAATCTAGAATGTTAATTACCAGCCTACATTCTGCTCCGACGATCTTTACGTTCAGTAAGACTCTTAGCTGGTGGAGATCGTGTACTGTCAGCCCTTTGCCTGGCCCACTTTCTCCCTCTTGGAAACACCATCTCTTGAAAGTGGAAATTGTTCTTCTCTCTTCCGGGATCTTGAGTCAAGTTTGGAAACTTGATAGGTTCGATTTAGGACAGCGAGGACTTGGATCGAGGTCTGATTGATTCTCGGGGTAGAATGGTTTGCTTTATGCGAGAATGGGGTTAAAGGATTGGTGTAATCGCGGTAGGTAATGATTCTGAATCGACGAGAGAGAAGCAGAAGATCATATATATTATATATTATAACTAGTGGATTTTACTTTGGATATTTTATATACTTTTGTACATTATCCAATATAAATTTCTCAGTAATGCGTAAATAGCTGCAGTCTGATCGGACACAAGTCCAATCTAATCTCATCTAATCCTATTAATGCGACACAAAACCTGTCAGTGTTATAATTAAATTTTTAACTTTAATACAATCCTTCGTTCACTCAAGAATTTCACGTAAGAAATTTTACTTGATTTCACATCAGAAGAAAAAGTATCTTATCGTGTTAACGATAAAATAGTAGTAATCTCGTAACACGAATAAAACTACGTGCGCCGACTTTGGCCGTGAATATGTGTCTACGGCACGTTAGGGTTGTAAGTGGGTTAAAGGTACTGGTTGTTTAGAGGGTAAAGTGCATAGTTTGCCAGCGCTCGGAAACAACGGAGAGTGGATCGCCTAACGAAGTGTGTTTGCCGGCGGAGACCACGGGAACGAAATATGGTGGGGATGATCCGGGCCAAAGAAAACACAATCCACACGAAATCGTTAACAGTTCGTCCGTTCTTCTTCTCTCTCTTGTTCGTTCGATTTTGAAACCCACCCTCCACGATGATTAAGAGCAATAGCGTTGTATAAATCGCGGCTGGAGTACGAAAAAGGTTGTCGACCAACCCTTCACGATTGCGCTCCCTTTTCGTTAGAAAAAGGATTTTCTAGAGGCTGTTTTTTTATTTCTGATTGGTTTCTCAAAATATTTGGTTATATCTTATTTATAGTTACTGCGAATGTTTATGAATTTCTAAGAAATTACTTACTTCTATGACGTTTTACAAATAATATTGAATTTCAATATAATCCAATTCTCCGTTAGTCGATAAATTCCGTAAGAAAGTATTTCTAAGTTACATAATCAAAAACCTCGTCAAATCTCATCATCCTAATCCAAACTTTTTCTTAAACCTCTCCACGATCTCAAAAATCCACCAACCTATTCTCAGCACGATACTTCCAGCGACATCCATGAGACAATTCAAGAAAGTCCTAAGCCGATCTAAGGGAAAAAGCCAACGAGCCTTAGTTAGACAGCGCGCGCTTTTCTACGATCCGGGTTAACCAGGAAAGCAGCAGGGCCGACCGCTAATCCGACGTGCAACGATTAAAGCTGCGTTGGTGGTATCGCTGTCGGTGATTTTCACGGAGCCCAATGCTCGGACACGATATCATTCCCACCCCCCATCCTCCACCCCCGCCTCTCTCCTCTTGTACCCTTCTTTCTCGTATCTCTTTGACTCGGTTCGACAAAGCGGAGCCCATGGATATCCCGCCTCGGGGGCTCGTTGTTGCAAGGACAGAGTCGGATAGATCCGCAAGAAGGGTGAAAGAGACGAAGCAAAGGGTGGAACGAAGAAGAAAGAGGAAGACGAGGAAGAGATAGAGGAGTAGAGACGGTGAAACGTTATAGAGAGGGAAGGCACTCGTTGATTTCCCGTTTTCATATTCAATATGATCTGCCCCGGCATTGTATTCATTGAAAACGAGTCAACCGCACGCAAGATCAGGAGCCGGGCGCCAGAAACGAGAGTGGATCATGGAAGCCTGGCCTCGTCGGTGATGATGGCAGAGCTGGTAGTGGTGGGTAGGTCGTTGCGGTGGTTGGATGGATGGTTAGTTGGTAGGTAGGTTGGTTGGTTGGCTGACTGGCTGGTTTCCTACTCCAACTAATGAAAGGAGACTCCGCGCCAGGGTCTGGAGGTTGCCTGTCTGCCTGAGGTTTAAAGTCGATGTGTCCTCTTCACCCGTGAATCACGACGGGGAGCGGTAACGTTCTAAGAGGGGATGGATGCTGGAGATGCTTCTCGATCATTCCAACCGGGTAGGAGGGAGGAGGTATCTTTTAAGGCGACCTGCACTCGTTCAGATGCGAATCCATCGGTTCGCGCGAATTGAGACGTCCGGCTCAGACGTGGACAACTTCCGTGACTAACCAAACGTTGCAACTTATTTTTGGAAAATCCTTGCTTCTGCTGTACTTAAGTTTGCTTCGCTTTTGAAGGATATTCACAGCGTTGCTTTGATAACTGGCGTGTTTAAATGGTAAAACTAGTCGTGTAGTTGGTAATGGAGTGTTATATACAGAGTGAGCCACGTAAGAATGAAATCTGACATATTTTCGAAACTGTTCGTGCCTTTTTGGAATGTTTCTTCTTTAATGACATATAGATAGTATTCTATCGTACAAAATGATAGAAGTTAATGAGTCATTTTTTGTGCAATTTCATGTGCGATTATAATACTCTGATTTGTGAAGTTATCTTCTAAACAAAATAATCTACGTTGAAATCGTTTAATTTCGTATAGTATTTCTCAATACACTTACCGATATAGATAATATTTTTAACAGTATTTTGTGTTCTAGTTTTACGACTCACCGTGTATATTTGTATGACGAGTTGAGACTGATCTTGTGTATGTATGTTTGAATGAGTTCTACTTTTGAGTTCGCCTCTTTGAGATAATGAAGAAAATTGGATATTTAGAAGTTAAAATGTATGTCTTTTAGTAATTAATTTAGGAAATATAGAAGTTAATTTGTGAAGATTTACTAAAACTTATGGAATTATGTTTGTGGAATGCTTCTTATTAAAAGAGAAATGTTTATATCAGATCGAACAAATTTTTGTAACGTTGAATGAATAATGGTTCAACATGGAGATTTTTATACGTGGAAAATTAGTGGGTCCATCGTCGAGTGTGCCGAATAGCGAATCGTAACGTGGAAGCTCAAAGCGTAGAAATCCACCTCAGCAATATTCAAATTAACGATCCGCCAACGTTTTCGTTCAGTAGACTATTTGGCCTACAAAAACCAGGATCGCTATTTATTCCCTAATGTATTGGATATCCTGTATATCTTGCTATAATAAAAAAAATGAGTTACCAACCAAACGCCCAAACGAGTTTTATTTTTACATAGTTCTCTAGAAATTCCGATATCCTTCTACTATTAATAATATCTTAAGAAGAAAACTTGAAAATGATAATCCCATTATTATATTTTTATACGAAAATATGAATTCTAAGAAAAAATTTGTTTAAATTTTGACCAAGAAATAAATAAACCCTTGATAAAAATATTATTTACAATCTACATTTATTTATTTTACTAAAGTCCTTAACATTTTAATTATATTTTAAAAAAGAGAATATTTATCAACGTTAATTCTTTTCCTTATAAACTAAATTTTTACCTTTGTAATAATTCAATAATATCTAATAAAGGCTGACCACTAGCAATGGTACCAAAGAATCTCACCCAAAAAGTCGATCTATTCCACCTACTAAAACTCTTCATAAATGCAATAACAAACTCATCTTTTTCAAAGAAACGTCGTTGATCAAAGATGCCCCGTAAAAGCGAGACGTTTAATCACGATAAGCGCGACTTCAACGGTTGCCAGTCTCTTGTTTCATAATAATAATAACGACGGACCATCCATAAGAATCTCGTCTCATCTCCACCTTCTCTTTCTTGCAGACATCGCTGTGCTCCCTCACGGCACATACGCGTGGCAAAAGAGGCAGCGAAGAAGCGGGTAACGCCATTGTGGCAGAAAAATGGAAGTTCCTAATAGAGATTTCCATGCACTCGGCATTCCATGCAGGGGTAGTAGGAGGGTTGAGAACACTGCAAAAGAGCGATAGAGAGAGAAGGAAAGAAGAAACATCGAGGAGGAGACACGTGTGTGCTAGACAGAGACGAGCAACAGGGAGATAAAAAGAAAAAGCAGCAGTGGAAGGGGTGGTTCGAGGCGAGGAAGGCTGCTCGAAAGGAGAAATATCCGCGAGTAGTTAACAGCAACGACATTCGAGTCCGCAGCTGGCTCGCACCGCGAATGAGATGGATGGCGCGTAGAATGCAGATCGTTGGAAGGGATGCGGATGGACAGACGGACGGATGGACCAGCGAAGGGTTGCGAGCGCGAAAGGGACGTGGCGGTGCATCGACGTGCTCGGTGCAGCCCTATAGGCGACTATACGCGGACGCGCCACTATTGGGGTGCAGCCAGAGTGGTGGCACGGGGCGGAGCGATGCCGATAGGAGGGTTGCAGCCGGCCTCTTGCCGGCTGCTTTTTCGGAGGGTTGGATCAGCGCGACGCTCGATGCGCGTTGCGAACCACAGACTCGACGACGTGCAACCACCAGCACCTACGAATAGCCAGCCGTGGATCGAGCTCGATGCACGCAGCTCCTTTGATTTCTTCGTCTTTATCGAGATCGTACTATGATCTTTCTCCGCTTTGAGATGGGAAGATAAAGAGTTATGAGATTTGGGTTAAGGGTAGTAGGGTGCATGCAGTTTGGTGCGCGACTATACTCACGCACTTATTGTGAAATTTTATTTGTTTATTTTTGTTGTGAGTAAGAGTCTATGAATAACTTGGTGATACGAGAACTTCACTTGGGTAATAAAAAGAAAAAAGTAATTGAATAGTGTAGATTTAAGGGGTGCATAGATGATTCTGAGAATTTTTTTGTTTGATTAAGATTGCGATTTAGAAATTTGAGATGGTATAAATTCAGAGATTATGAACTTATGGACATGGAGGAATGTTTGAAAACTGTTTAACTTTGTTGTATCATAAGAAACAATCACCTTGTTCAATTTTTCTATCTTGGGACCGTGTCGAAATATTCCATCACACTTTGTGAGGCTAACAATTTTACTAGTAATTAATCCATGATACTAAGTTGTTTAAACTCTTTTTCTCTCTCTATAGATTCAATTTCTTTTCTGTATACCGATCATAAAATTAAATATCGTATCAGTATTATGTATAATTTTAAATAACCTTGAAATTCTCTAGAATTCCGTTCACCAAGTCACCGACAGCGGAGAAATTTTCTGAAATAAGCACGTTATATGCTCATAGAGGATCGATTTAAACGGGCGTTCGCGTTCATTGAAAATGTAAATTGGGCGCGCGGCGATTGACGAAATAATCGCCCAAAGGAATTTAATTACATCGACGTTTCGCGGCTGCTCGTGTCGGAAGGACGCGTCGTTTATTTTATATTTATTTTTCCTTCGCTTTTTTCTTTTTTTTTTCGATGCTTCGTACCAACAAGCAAAGGTTATAGGTGGTGCACACGCACACGTTAATGAGAAAACGGGGCGCGCGTAATTTACTGGCGAGGAGAACAGCCAAAGAGGGAGGACAGAGGAAAGACGTGTAATAGACATATTACTCTCAATATAGCCTAGGGTTACTTGGCGTGGGTTAATTCGATGTTTAAGTGCGTGTATAGTGATATTATAACCCATCGTAATTATTACTATTATTCCGTGCTGTGAGTGCTGGCATTTTCGATACTCGACATCGTTGCTTTCGACGGAAGGGTTGAAAGTGTCGTGATTCCAACGTGTTTTCGATTTTTGTGTATATTATTAAAAAGAGGACTGCGCTGATCTTCCGTATTATGGGAGGAGAGGATTAATTTACGTTTTTATCATCCCCTGTTTTCCGTGCTGTATTTTCCAATGATTTGGTAGATGTATTATATGTGTATGATGAGCTTCGGTGCGTGTATTTGACACGAAATTCTGGATACTGATTGTATTATATTTATTCTACTTATTATGACAAGATGAATGAAGACTAGGATTGAAGAGATTCGTGAATGTCATTATACCTTATGAGCTCACTGAAATTCTTGAATAGTTTTTAAGGCGCGTTACATTTTAGTTATGAAAGATCAATCTGAATTAATCATATAGCAAAGTATTAAGAATAGCAAATATAATTGATGAAATACGTAATTTATAGTATCATAGAAACTTTATTCGTTACCTGATTCTTGCTACAACATGAATCTGAAACTATCCAAATATTATCTTTTACCCTGTTCAAACTAATCTCAGATATTATATTTGTGTATGGTATTGTTATACGATAAAATTTCATTTAAAAACGAACAATAAAATTATTTGCAATCAATCCTTTAACCCCTTTGAACGATAGATGTTTCAAAAATATCTGTAGATAATAAGACACGTGTTCAACGAAATTCGCGAAACATGCATCTTGATCCTCGTTCCACGAACGCATTCACGGTTCCTACAGTTAAATCGGGTTTCAATCTTAAACGGCATAGTCGGCAATCCGACCGCGAGGCTGACACGTGCGACTCTATCCATCTAGAAAAAATTCGATTCGACGCAAGAACGTTTTTTGGATTAGCCCGATACCAGGCGATCCGGTCAGAGAGTCGTAATTTTAAACATCTGACATCGCCACGCGTGTCAAATCACAAAGGCGCCTTTCCAAATGGTTGCGTAAATTCGCGTGGCGAACATGACCGTGTAAACGACAACGATCCGTTCGTGGTGGATGGTTCACTCGTAGAACGCTTTTAAAAAGAAGACAATAAAAGGAAGAAAAGGAGTTTCGTTTGTCAGAAAAAGTTCTGTAGTTTCAATTTAACGCAAAATTTATCTCTCATTCAACGTCATTTTTTTATTTCAGATATATTTTTGATCACCATACACGAACGCCTTTACAAATTCGGAATTCTTTATCTCTAATGACTGTTAAAAGAAGAACGAATTGCATTTAAAGTATGTAAGGAATAAGAGGGATAAAAATGAGATCAGTTTATTCTTTCATCTATTCTATTATCCACGATAGCTGCCAATGATAAACAATGCTTAATAAAACGAGGTAATCCAAAAAACAAAATCAAAGTGCTTAGAATTCAGTATAGCCACTATCTTCCTGTAATCAAACATTTCAATATATGTATAACCGCTCAAGTTTATTTTGAACCTTTACCTAAAATCCTTAATTTTCCAACAACACAAAACACGTATCTAAACACATCGCTACTTTCTTACAACGAGCATCTTCATTGCCCAAAATCATCTCATACACGTACATAGCCCTGTATCCTAAGTACTTCGTCCCATTACCTCACTCTTACCATTTTCTTTCCAATCTCGGCGTCGGACTTTTTATCACGACGTCGCGCTTCATTCTTCCACAAGCACTCGACTTGCAAGACGAAATCCCTGGAAAAGAGGGTGTCGAGAAGAATGTTAGAAAAACGAGTGGAAACGGACTCATCCCGACACGTCTAGGCGGTTGGTTACGCGCTCGTACCACGTGCACGCATGTAAATGACAGGGGAGGGTGTGCGAATTGCGGCGGCCAAGGGAGTGAGAATGGAAGAACGAGAAACACGGCTAGGCGAGAGAAACAAGATACAACGGATGCAACATTGTTAAACAGAGATGGGATGATGGGACGAATGATAGATGAGGGGAGAGGAGAGAAACAAAGAGAGAAACTGAGACGGCGATAGCAGGAGGGAACGAGGGAGAGCGAGAAAGGGAGAAAACGTTGGGTCGGAGAGACGGAGACGCATAGTAGGCAGTAGTCGCGTTACTTCCGGTCGAGCGATCGCTGTGCCTGGCAGCTGCGGAGTTTGCAGGACGGGGGTTGTTGTTGCACATCCATGCGCCCCCTTTTGCGTATCCATCCACCCCCCATCCAAGCTTCCACTTCCTCCGCCCTCGCCTATCCCTTCACCACGCTTTCACCCCTCCTCCTCAGCCCCCCTATCACCCTCTTTTATCGTTCCGTATCGTCACATTGATTCATTCTCTAATTCGATTAGTTTAAATGGCATTAAAACAATCCTGTTGCCAGTGCGTGGTAACGCGACTCGCCGAGGCGAGCTTCGCGAACGTGCCAACGCCAACACGGCTCTCCACGCAGCTGTTCGCTTCTCTCATCGCCAACCCCGTCGAGATTCTGGTTTCCACGGATTTTTACTGTGGTTTAAGGGTGCTTTCGGGATGGGCCGATGTTGGCTTGAGGGGCGAGCAATATTTGGATGAGACCGTGTGGAAATGTTTGGAAGTGTTTTGAAAATTTACTCGTGTTGTTATATAATAAACTGATTGTTAGTATATGTCGTATTAAGAAAGATCTTGTTTCATTAAATTATATTCACGGATTGATTTATACGAACCACTCAGTGTTAGAAGTCGATCAGATTAGCTGAAAATTCTCTGGGAATCTTATTATTTCGTATCAGAGTAATCATTTTTCGGAGAGTATACCAACAACTTCGATAAAGTCTTCTCAGATTCACGTATCTATAGATACAGCTTTATTCGAAAGTCTTATTATTATCGTTTCGTATCTAATCATTAAAGCTTTATTTCGAATATGAAGAAATGTTATATCGTTTGATATGTTATAATGTAACAAAAGAAATATAAGAGTCCGCAGTCCGAAGCACACATAAAATCAAGGTAAAACAGAGATATCGAACAAGTTTATTCCCTCGACGATTACTCGATCGTAAAAGCTACACAACTTTCACATCCAATCGAAACAAAAAGGCAAAAATAAAGAAGAGAAAGAGACATTGGGCAAGGAAAACGCACATATATCGTGGATTGCGTCAAAGGCAATACGGAACGCCCGGGAGATCGTCGTGCCGACCAGGTCAAAGACCATTAGGCTCGTGAGTTATGAGACAAGTTCTAATACTCTAATAATCTGGCTGTTGATCGGTTAGGCGAGTGTGTGCGTGGAGAAACGCTTAGAGCCTCGTGCTTAGGACGCGAGACTTTATTCTGGCCGATCACTCGCACGCCTTCCTTTCCCATTTCGTTGTTCAACCCCCGATTCTTCTCTCCCTTCCTCGTGCAACATCCTCTCTCACCCCTTCTGCACCGCCCCTCCTGCTATCCAGTGGATCCAACTCTCCCTTCCCTTTGGATCCGTGGCGAGCCAAGTCAGTGTGAAATTCAGCAGCCCTTATTAAAGCTTACACCCTTGCGATGCCACCGCTCAGAAGAGCGTCAGCGTTTCTCAAATTCTCAACCATAGTCGGTTCTTTGATTTTGCTTGCCGCGTCGGACGTTGTAGACTCTTTGTTGTTTCTTGGGTTTGAAGCTGGTTTTGGCTAAATTGTTTGCCGTGTTTGCACTTAATAGTGGAGCTACCAAGGACTATAATATTGGATCGCGTAATGAATTCGGCCGCCTTTCGCTGAGAATTGTCATAGCAATTGTTCAACACGTTGACTGTCATGCAAATTTTATATACCTTGCCCAAACATTCGCGGTAGACTGAAATATACTACACCGTAATATTTCATTTTTTAATTTTGATTATCTAAGTTATTCACATTGTTGAAACCGTTGAACCGGTCAACGTGTTAAAGAATGTAAAAAGATATATGTGGTTGAATTTTTTGATAAAAGATTTTATAGAAAAGGAAGATAAATAAGTTATTTCTACTCGTACTTTTAAGTGAAAATTTTGATTAAAATGAAATAGGAGGAATTTTGTTATCGAGATATTTTCTTGTTAAACAAGAGTTTCAGTGTGTTGGACTTATTTTCCGTGAGCGATGACCGCGTGACCTAGGTAGAATTGCAAAGTACGAAGGGCAAACAGGATAATCTAAATATAAGAGTTTCTGCTGTTCTACATTTATGTCGACGTATATTGCCGGCGGTCCGAGGTCGGACGATAAACGAGCCTGGCTACTCGCGTCTAATTCCACTTGTGCTGTGGCTGCTCGTTGCCTCTGACTCCGAAATGCTTGATCTAATTTGCTGAGATTACAACCGAGGGAAACGGGAATTTTACGCGGATCCTGTTACGATTTTAGAACAGAATTCGCTTCTGTTCCTGCTGATTGAATGAATGCGACTATCTAATTTTAACATAGTTAATATCCAAGTCGAAATACTTCTGTGACATTATAGCGTTAACGTCCTTTAATTACAGTTTATTTATATGATATAATATATAATACAATTTAAACGTAATTATTGAATAGAGTTTTACAATTTTTTCAATTTTTTATAGCTTAACTACCGTTTTAAAACCAAAGGTTATAAAATGTAGACAGAGACTGGGAAAAGCTATTCCACTTTCAAGAAAATGAGAATGCGATCAACTGAATTGTTCCCTAATCTATTTCATCTAGAAATAATTAACAGTCAGAGTTGGCGCATTATACTGACAATACAATACTACAGGCTATAGGATTTCAAATATTAAAAACCAAGAGCACACACAAATATCCTGATTTTTTAATCCTTCTTCTGCCTTAAAATATATTAATCTCCACTTCTACCTACATAGAACCTGGTCTACGTTTAGTTGAACTATTGAGGGTTGCGGAAAAGTTTGAGAAACGCTGTTCCGCGGGATCTGGTGTTTCCCCGCCGCCTCCTGGTTGCTGGTTGCACGCGCGCTGACTCATCCTGTCCCACATCCGCGGCATTCGCAAACCGTCGGACGCACGCGAGCGGTAACTAAATTTTAAATTTTTACTTACTTCCAGGCTACTGCTCACCCCTGAGCCCCCGTCATTACCCGCTGCAATCAGCGGCTCGCTATCCGCGCGGACGCCCCTATCCTCGCCGCCTCCCTTTCGACGTCGTCCTCTTTACAATCCACCAGCGTCGTGCTACCGGATTGCTCGTAACTGGATTAACTGCGGATATTTGATAAACGGCCGATGGTCTTCGATCGCTGGGGCCCGTAGTCTCGTGTTCTTTGGATTTCGTGGATTTCTAGTTGGACAAGTTATTGCTGAGACGAATTTTGCGGCACTCGAGAATCAAGACGCGGTTTGACTAGCAATACATTTGATGATGTCTGTAACGAACGTCTAGGTTTGATTGTTTCGACGCTTGATGTATTTGTTAACTAACCACGGGGTGAGATTTTATTTGGTGAGTTGTTGAGCGTGATATATCTTCTCTAGGAAGTCACAAGTAACTGTCTTTTCCTCTTCTCTTTTTCTTATTGAATGTGAGGATAATAGGAATATCTAACACATTTATTTAAATTGACATATTTAGTGACGCATTATGTTTCAATAACTGGTGGAGATAGCAGTGCTATCTGTATTACTTCAACGGTATACTAATTTATAGTTGGAGTCTTGGTTATCCGAGTTCCGTTTAATCGAAATTTCGCATTATCCAAGGTGCTTTGAACATTTCCATAACTTCATTTTCTTTTCGAAATTGTGACGCGAAGAGTACGAAAGTGTAAATAGTCAGATACCGTAAAAGCAGTTAATCAAACTTGCAATCAATTAAGTAATCAATTAAATCTGGACACATTTACAACATTATACTATCAAAGATTTCTGTTTTTACTATACGATTTATGCACAGTAATAGACCTTTCCGTATCATCTAAGTCTTCGACTATCCTAGACTTATCTAGTATCCCAGACCACATCACTTCGTATAGCCGAGGTTCTACTTCTGCTTACTTGCTACTTTTGGTTCTTGGTTCAATGATAATTTAATTTTGGATTGTTTGATTGCTGTGTGAGTATCGAATTGGCGAATATGTTGTATTGAGAGGGAAGTGAAAGATTTTGAACGGCTCTCGTCATTATTAATACAATACTTTAATAACATAGTTTTTATAAAATTTCTCCTTTTCATCATTTTTAAGAGAATTATCTTTTATCATTGATACATATTATACACTTTGTTACACGAAATTGTATATTGTTAATAACTGGCAAATATACACTTACAATTAGTGAGCAAAATAGTGTAACACGATGTTGAATAACATGGAATCAATTAATCGTGTCATTAAAGAGACATGTACACATCTGCATATGTATATTATCAATTATAATGGTTTGATGTAGAATATGACGGTTGATACATAACGTTAATTATTCGTGATGCATTATCTAATATACGCTTTAAAGGATTAGTTTTAGTTAGTTAGAAGTTTGCCGCAATGTCCAAAATTTTAATTAAATAGCTAACTATCTTCACCTTACTCATATTAACTGATGATGTATTATCATGGAATTTCCCCATTCTACTGTTCAAAAAACTCATTCAATCCAAAGAAAGATCATCGTATCAATTTCTAAAAGGTTCAATCAATAAATCTCATCGTGGCTCTCATAAAAAGAAAAGGGCGAACGCAGAGAAATTCATATCCAAAGGTGAAACGAAGATTCAACGGTTTTACGATGGTTCGTCAATTCTCGATGCGAATAACAAATGGTCGACGCTACGATATTCGATTGTGTCGTATGGTTGTCGGCAGAGGAATAAAGAGTTCCGTCCGGAAATAGTGTCGCGATGCGTGGAAAATGAGAGGCAGCAATTTCTCGTCATGCTTCACTTAACGCGACGCAATGGAATTTAATACCCTTTGTAGCACATGAAGTAGCAAAATGAAATTAAATTCGAACAAAACGCATCGGGGGAACGAAGTCAAGCGTCATGTTGTCGCGTTTGTGCAGAAATATACAACAAATGTAATGTAAGCGTTGCAGATGAATGACGCGTATTTTCCCCCGTAGCGCCATGTGCTACGCGTGAATAATTAAAAAAGGTAGAAACAAAACAGAAAAAAAAAAAAATAAAAACGAAACGGGAAATAGCCATATCAGATACAAAAATTTACAGATCTCAATTTTTGAATTTTAAGTGAGAGTACTTTTATCTGAAATCTACAGAGAATTATAAAACGTTAGAAAATGGTCATGTGGAAGTTCGGCGAATGGATAAAAACTTTTGAAAATATAATATATTTGGTATTTTACGTAAATAATGCCGCGGATTCAAGAATTTAAAATATTATGATTATATTATCCATTGCGCTGTATACGAAACGTATACTTTCTATTCTGATGAATACACTTTAACCCTTTTACAAACCTCGAACTCTTTACGTCTCAGTCGCGGTTACTCTTCAATCGAGAGATTGACTTTTAACGTTTTCAATAAATCGTTAGTGTAAAATAGAGGAGAGATCACGCGTATCAGTATCAAACGTTTCCTCGTTTCCTTTCAGATTCAGAAATTTTCCAACGACAGAAAAATATCCCAAGAATAGTTTAAAATGAATTTGCAGTAGGATTAAATACGGAAGCTGCCTCCTCATTGCTGCAAGTCCCTCAATTTTAAAAGCATTGAAAATAATCAACTGTTTAAAACTATCGTGCCAAAACATATTTATCGAACCATAAACACCATAAAACTCTTTCACATGACAAATCCATGGAACATCCACATTTGGAAGGAAAGTAAAAGAATAAAAAGGTGATTATCGTCGGATCGACGAGTGCTCGAAGTTCGTTCGAGTTTCTGGAGCTCCTCGGAAATGCGTTTTTGCGGGGAGCAGGAGTACACGAAGAGGCCTTGTCACCAAAAGTTCGTCCGTCGGATAAGCAGGACAGAGAAGGAAGTGAGTGAAATTGAAAAAGTCGACATGGAAGAAGGACGGAGAAGTCGCCAGCAACTCTTGCGGGAGCGGGAAAGTTTGTCCTTTTGTCTTCAGAACCAGACAAGTTTTTGCAATCGTAAGTTTTCTACGGCCGCTTCGCGAAACGAGACTACGGCCGACGACGACAACGACGACGACGACGACGTTTCCTGGCTAAAGTGAAATACTGCGGTTCTAGAGTCAAGGTATTACGTCGTAATACCACGCCAAGCCGCGCCGTTTCGAAACGCGAATATTTAAGAAGCGGCGAACGCTTTCACGATTATTCTTGATTTATGCGATTCATTGTAATTCGCCTTGATTTATCGAGACTCGCCTAACTTTGTAAAAGTTGTTCCCGATAGCTAGTTGGGTATGTTTTATAGAGGAATTAATATGTTGAAACTTGGAATTATTACGAGATTATGGATGTTTGTGTGTTTGTGGAAAGATTAAAAGTGCAAAACATGCGTAGAGATTTCCCTATCTAAACCCTAGTAAAAATTCCAATTTCATATTCATCTTTTTCATAAGATATAAATCGTGAGTCTAAGATTTCAGTATATCATAGTTCATTATCATTAAGCAACTTTGTGAGGAGGATAGATAACAGAAAGTTGTGGGAGACAGAACTTTGATAGAAGAAGATAGAAGAATCAAATTAAGAATAAATTAGAATTAAGTCAAATGCTAATTAAATTATTTGCACAATCAGGATGTTAAAGAAAATAGTCCAAGGCTTTAAGGGTTTATAGTATTCACCAGGAGCAAAAAATGTCCAACCAATATACGTTGGTTCAGCAATCAATCCTTTCGACGTAAAATCGATTTTTATCATTTTCGATATCGTGAGTGAGTTCCTTCGTTGAACGTAAACAAGCAGATTGATTCAGAAGTACGTTACCCCAGAAATTGTCAGCACAAACGATCTATAATTCGTACGTAGATGTAAGTCTTACATAGCAGTGAAATGAGAACATATCGAGCATTTGCTGTAACGAAAAAGGATTCTGTTTCGTTTGCGTCTATGAAGTAATCTCTGTTGATTCTGTAATAATTTTGTGCATGCGAGTATACGTATGTATCCACAGAGCATGAATCAACAGAGATTACTACGTAGACGCTTCACTTACAGACATTACAATAAAAGATTCACTGAAAAAAAGAACATGATCGTAAATCGATAGATTACTAAACAACTAGGTATAACGTCAAACAAATACTCCAATATTAATTACTATGAAACAGCATATTCCATTTATACTACATTATAAGTATTATATACAAGTTCGCGAAAAATTAATCCGCTAGAAGAACAGTTTTTCAAGTTGGCGCAAAATAATCGGTAACATAACCGGGAACGAACAGAAGACTTCGTTACAGTTGTAATTAACGTGGCAGGATGGGTTTGCCGGTTTTTTTCTGCCGTTAATCCAGTCTCCCCCCTTGGGTGGCCCGTTGAGCGTAAACAGGATTGCGGAATAACACGGTCAGAAATTTCTCAAGAATCTTATTTATTATCCCCTGCGGGAGATGACCGAACGGCAGAAGAACAATCGCCAACTAATTCACCCACCTTAATTACCGGCATAAGAACAATAAGATTTAGCGCTCTTTTGTCCCGGCAAAAATGAGAGATTGCCTGGCTTGGGTCAGCGACTGTACCGAGCATCGCATTTCCAGGTAAACGGACCGTGGATGCATCCTCGGGATCTAGTCGCCATTGTTTCGTATGGTTCTTCGGTAAAAAAACCCAAAGGGCAGATGCACTTTTTCATTTTCACCGAACAGCCGATGTCGTTACCAGTTTCTTTAGGCTTTTATCTTAATGTGTTTAAAAGAGATATCTTCGACGACACTGCGTCGAATTCCTTGAAAATTGGATTTTCATCTGATTTAGAGAGGTAAGAATAACGGAAGGATAAAAAGAGAAAGTTCTTTAGGACATATTTGAACCAATTCTGTTTTTTGAAAGTGTCTTAAGTTTGGAACAAGTAGGAAAGAATTGTCGATATGTGTGAGTTCTTGCTTCAATTTGAAATTGAACTAATCAATTTCATCGAGGTTAGCTGTTGCCTTCTGAAGATTTAAACGCTATTCATATATTCTACTGTTTCTGACTTCTCCAACTATGATTTGCAGTTTTCCTACTCATAAATGAGGTAGCGTTAGTTGTAAGTTGTCATTTTACACAAATTACTGAAGGGAGTGGTATATTTATTCTGCGCTTTAATTTCTCTGAAACGCCTCTCTGCTGGAAGCGCGTTTGCTGTACTCCAAAGTACATTGAAGACTTACAAATTTAATTTACTTTACATAAAGACGCAACACACGAATTAAATTAATTAATAATGAATGATCAGTCGGATCTTTTGCTGTCCACAGCTTTAACTCTTTCTGTCCGTGTAACTTCGTTTGCAATCCTTAACCTACTTTACATTTATAATTCATTATGAATCTGAAAATTACTCTATTTGAAATTAGGTTCGGTTTAATATTTCTTACCACCAGTTATTTCTTTTTAACAATTGAAACATTTTCTTTTGTTTCTTGGAACCTAAGGAATAACTATACAAAAAGAATATTTCTTTCATTTAATAAAAACAATTTAGTCTTGCTTAATATCTATAGCCGTGTATCTTAAAAATGATCATTTGATAAAAATTTCCCATTTGGTCATCAACATAGTCAACGGCATTAATGTGCTTAACGTGCTCCATTAAAATGTTCCTGAATAATCACTGGGTCACTTCGATTCTGGGCCGAATGGTATAATCCGTGTTGATACGCCGAAAAGCTGTTGGAGCACACTGTGCGCGAAATCATGAGAGGAATAAAGGATCTTCCGCGACATGTGTGATCGGTCTTTTGTCGGAGTCAAGTTCGCCGCTAAAATGTTTGACGTTTCGATAAGGCTAAGATTCGTTTCGCCGGGGCTCGAGTTGGCGATTTTCCAGACTGCTGCGATTGAACATGTCAGTAATGCAGAAAATGGAGAACAGCTCGCCAGCATCCCTGACAAGTGGTTTCCGAGAACGCGATGTATTATGATTTTAATATTTCAAAGAACATTAATCATAATAATAATACCCGTATTACAATAAAATAATATACGTACAAAATTAAAGAATAAATATTATCAGTGATAAAATTCAGCATTCTATTACTTTCTAAAGAAAATTATCTGCTTGCTGGAAACGAATACAATGAATCGTTCGTTAATCAAAAAATTATATAACCAAGAATACTTCTCTTCAAATTAGATAACATAAATACGCATAAAAATCCTAGTAACATAACTTCTGAATTATACATTCAAATCCTGCACCACACAAACATGTTCCACTTAAACCACCATACACCAAAAACTACATATTTTCAATTTTTCAACCCTACATGATTATTTACATTATTCGCCAAAGAGAATGCAACAGTGTTTCATTCAGAGGAAAATTTCAACGCATCCGTCCATTCAAGCGACGTAATGTTATCTGGTGCTCCTTATCGCAAAAAAATGAGCGCTCGTTCGACGTGCTTTGTCATTCTGTCAAAAGATCACAGAGAAAACGAACGTATAGCCTAGCTTACGAATCGCAAGGTCGTTTTTAACGAAGGCAAGACAGATACAGAAGAGGGAGGTAGAAGTGATCGAAACTTCCGGCCCGACTCATCAGCACGCGTCACCCCATATTACAGATAACTATTCTTTCCGCTCGTTGCGAATCCCCATTGTGAAGGGAGCCCCTCGCGTAAGCGATACACTTTCAGGATCCCCAATTTTCTACCCCCTCCCCTGTCATTTTATAGAAGCAACCCCGTTGCGCGAGCCTCCCTTCGCGTATCTTTCTCCTCCTAGTTGTTTCTTTCGTTCTATCGTTGCCCTCGTTTCGTTTCCAGCCAGGATGCCTCCAATCTACCGACCCGAACCATTTTGAAGGGCGAAAGGCGAATGGAAGAGGAGGAACGAATCGAATGGCGAAGGAGGAATGACGTAATGGGGTTAGGACAGATTATGAGGGAAAAAATAAGAAAGAAGAAAGTATGGAATTTATAGGTGAAGCATAGTGCGGGAAATTTTATTAATTCTTTTTAACGTGTGTAGATTATTGAATATTGGGAGAGATGGTTAGACCAATATGGCGATGAAAAATGGAATCTTGATTTAAAGTTAGAAGTAGAGGATCCTTAGAGTTTGTCATAAGTGAATTGATGGGGAGTGTAACTAGATTGAGATTGTTCGTGTAAATTCTTATTTTAGTGAACAAAATGAAAGGATTCGAACGTAAATGATATTTGTCTCGTTTCCTAAATACTAACTATATAATACTACATATTAATACTAAATACTAACTATATAATACTATAATATAATACTACAATACAAATACTTTATCGTTCAAACATCTACAATTTAATTGCAACGAATAGCAGTAAAAACAATATAAATAAATAACAGTTACGTCTTTATAATCGGGTTAACAGAAAGAAAAATCGATAAAGATAGAAACACCAGAAAGTAGGACACAGAATTTGAAAGCAGCGAAAGTAGCCTGCATTATTTCCCGGATGAAACCGAATCGAAACAAGAAGGCAAAGAGCGAGCGATCTGAAATAGCGAAATCACTACAATCTCGTCGAGAGAAGAGCACAGACGAAAGCAAGAGCTGTATCAAACGGAAAAAACTGAAAACGAGCAGAAAGGGGAAAAAAGAAAAAAGAGGATGCAACCGACTATAGGAGAAAGATGGAAGCGAGGAACGGGACAAAAAAGGGGCGAAACAAAGGGAAAGGAGATAGGACGAAAGAAAAAGGGGGAGAACGCGAAAGGGGCGAAAGAAAGAAAGGGGAGGGACGCAGGAAAGGTGGACGAAGGGGCTGCTTCTTCTCGATCCTCCTGGTTCCGGATTAAACTTTAATTGATTCAACTCCGTGGTCTGTAGTCAGCGAGGCGCATAGAAGAAGAGGGCACTCGCTTCCCTTACCAGCGAGCCTTGGCCAACGTGGAAGGCACTCCTCTTTTTCCTTTCAATCTCCTGCAGCAGGATGCGCCTATTATTCTGTTCCGTGGTAGGCCGATAAGTCGAGACAGAATCGACTTGGACGATGGAAAGGAGAATATAATAATTGCCAAGAAGAGAAAAGAAACAGGATCGTAGATATCGCTGTGATTGTCATCCTCTCTTTTACCACGACAACAACGGCTAATTATTTTTAATGACGCGTAATTATTTTAATCTGATTAGAGTCTTTGTATTTGAATCAATGAATCAGGATGAATGTCATTGTCTTCGGAGATTCGAATGGATGAGAATTTTTCGAATGATTTGTTAGTTTGTTCCATTGGCTTCCTTCGTTTGGAAGCTCGCGATGAAATTTGTTAATGGAAAATTGACATCTCCATCGATATACCTACCATTCCTACAATACCAAGTACACAATATTTGAATAGCTTAAAAACAAGATTCGAATAATCATTCGATAAATTTATGATCAGATTCACGATCCCTCCATGAAACCAAAACTGATTCCAAATTACCCTAATCTTCCCGTTGCGTATCATTTGAAGCGAATATCAGGCCCAAATAGATGCAACGAGATCAGCAAAGCTCCGCCCATGAGACTTCCCACCCAAGAACAGCGTTTTAATCTTCGAGAAGTCGGGATTGGCGAAGGGGCGAAAAGTTTGGCCGTACGAAAGTAACGGAACGAGAACGAGAGGTTGGAAGACAATATAGAAGAGGGGAAGAAAGCTTGAAAAAGGGTCTAACCCCTGTGCTCGGTCTTTTATTTGCAAATAATTGAAAGGACCGTGCAGAAAACAAAGGGCAGGCCAGTTTGTAGCCTTTTGGGGTTAGCTGCGTGACGTAGCTACGGAACGACGTTAGAAACGGTCAGGAGAATCGCATTAGCCGCGGCCCACGAAATAAGTGAGAAGTAACACAGCGGATTCGGAGTAACTTGATTCTTCCCTTCCAGCTTGCCTCTATTCCATCTTGGACTGGTTCTGTGTCCTCTCTCGTTCTCAATCCTTCTATTTCATCTCGGCCAGTTCTCGATCCTCTCGTTTCATCTCGGCCAGTTCTCGATCCTCTCGTTTCATCTTTGTCCCGTTCGTTGTTCGTTGCCACGTTGTTCCCCGTTGGCATATTCCTGGAACTGGTGTGTAGATCCCGGAGAGAAGCAAAAGGGGACGACAAAAAGGAGAAGCGAGAGCGAGAAAACGGAGAGAGGAAGAAAACGGAGCGCGGGGTTGGTCGACCCGAGCGGCGCGGCCAGGCAACGTCAACGTTGATTGGATTTTACAGCTAACAAGAAAATTATATTCGAGATTGGGTAGGTAATCGTGCGAGGCATCTCTCACGGGTCGCACACTTGCAAGCGCGCTCTTCTCTTTTTTTGTACACCCTCCTCTCTTGCAGCTCATCTCTTACGGCAGTTTTCACCCCCCTTGTGCGGGAAACGTTACAGAAATAACTCGTCAAGGCGATTACTGGATGAAGATTACTCTCTCGATATATTCCAGAGGGTCGTATGTACGTGCGAGTGCCGATTGCCTCGCAAAAATATCCGCTCGCAAGACATCATCGACGCACAACGGTAAACCCGCGCTTGGTACGCATTCAACCCTCGTTGCGACCGATTTAACCCCTTCGTCGAAGGCGTACGATGATCACGCGGCAACTTTTCGCCACGCTCTTATCGGTTCGTTTCCACTCCACCGCGGGAAGTACCCACTTTTAAATGACTTTGAAGTAAATAAAGGAAACTCCAAGTGCTTTGTAGAAGGAAAGTAGAGTGTTTGATGGTTTTGATACGCGGATGACGTCGGTAGTTTCGAGTACCAATAACGGTTTACCTTTCAGTGACAGATATAGCCAACTTTTGACGTAATACCTTGTAAAGATACCATCGGTTCATGCGCGATTGGTTCTTTATCTTGTATTATTACGTGCCATTTTTACGATCCATTGTAAAGCAATCAGTATTAAAGAAATCAGAAAAATATTGCACGAGTACTGTCTTGCAACTTCATATTTCTATTGCCACTATGATAACAATAATTTCAAGACTAATTATTAAAACTTCTAAAACCATTTAAATAATACATCATTTTTCTACAGTTTTACAAAAAAACATCAAATTGTATTATGTCTATCCAGAATCTTATTAAAAATTAAGAATCAAATATACGATATGAAATATATAAACTAAAATATAAAATCATACAATCCTTTATTAAAATTTAACCATACGTATCATTCATTCAAATCTGTCATTTATACCAACTTTCTCCTAACTCCTCAATTACCTAATAAACTATCTGTAACCTACAAAACAGAAAGTGCATCAATTACTTATGCGGCGATATGAAAAATGGATGATTTACTGTAGGAGGAAGATGAACAGAAGAATAGAAGGAAGCTGTCGTTGAAAAGGGTAGGCCGTTTCAAATTTAAATGGGACAGATTATACGGAATCGTAATGGCACGCGACCGGAAACGCCCAGCAGGCGCGTCGAAGCACCGAGAACGTTAGTTCTTCCGCCTTGGCGGGAATAACTAAATTTTCTGATCTACTCGAATCCTGGTGGATCATCGATAAAGGACCTGGCATCGGTGTACGGTACTCGGGTCACAGACCATTAAGTTCCAGGTTTACCACAATAAGCACGCTATTCCGTTCTGGTCGGCGGGTTACCGCTATCATCGAACTAATGAGCCAAGGACACTGATTCACCGGATTTTTCCCATTCCCGGATGCAGAAATTCAATGCACTCTTAACTTTGCATCGACTGCATTCGTCGCACTGCTCTTTTTTCGGTCACGGCTTTGTCCTGAAATCGCCCGAGTACCCGTAATTGATAGGAAAATCTGTACCTCCAGAATCGGCAGGAAAATTGGATATGTATTTGTAGGGAATGAGAAGAGATCTGATTCGCCTTTTTTCTTACTTTATGAATAGATAGGAGGGAAATCAATGAACAAAGTAATTTCGAATAAAATTGAGTTTTAGATATATTTATGGTTGCGTCTTTTACGAAGTATGTTTTTAAGTTGTAAATGTAACGTAGTTTTTAAAATAAAATTTGCTTTATCAGAAAAATATGTTACATGCAATTAACATTAGAATTACCGATGATTGATGATGAAATCTGTGATCATAAAATTTGTACCAAGGAAATCAAGATGCGATGTATGCAAAAATCTTTTATCCACGTTCTTTGTATAATCTGAAAATCTCCAAAACTGCACCGTTGTAAGTCTATCAAGTTTCTATGAAAAATTACAAATTCGTTATTTTCATCACTTTGGTAATTCTCATATTAACCGTTAATCCACTTCTCAAAGTGTATCCGCAACCACTTGCAATAAACTCAAAGTTCAATCTTCTATCTTAAAACGAATCTTGTTCAAGAGCATCGTATCTCCTAAGTCGATTACAGATTTAATCTCGCGAGTAGACGAAATCAGGTATGATCTTAGCGTTTCGATATTTCATCGCTTGATGCAATAACATTGAAGATTTGACGGCGAGCAACGATGCGGTCGCCATTGCCGACAATGGAATAGTTCTTGTGCATGCGAGGGGGTGGGTCGCGAGGGGGTTGGTCGAAGTATATTACCAGCGTTACGCTGGTAGCGACCCCGCTGTCGCTATAATCTGTTTATAAAACAATTTGCGGGCCAAGTGATGCGTGAGATACAATATATCTACAAACATTGTTAGCATCGGCCCAATGAGGATTCGGTCGGTTGGGGGGAGAGTGACAGACAGACAGTTTCGAGAAGAGGAGCACACCGGGAACTGCGAAGGACGTCCCTTCTGATTCTTCACGGATTCACGGCCTTCCAGTGATTTAACGTGATTTAATAATGACCAAGGAGCTAGTTCTCGATCCTCATTTTTTCCGTATAACTTTCAAGATTATGAAGCGAATATACTGTATCGAATATATGTCGTATAATTTGGGGCGAATCTTATATTTCGACTTTAATACGAGAATAACTAATCAAAACTGCCAAGTAGTGATTTTTTATAGAAATTTTTTACATATTCTTAATTGGTTCAAGCGTTGTGCATACAATGTTTTAAGCATTAGTGATTCTAGAATGGTTTTGTCTTTAATTAAACATGCTCGATCTCGTTATAAGACTAATGACATTCTGAAGCTTCAAAGAATACTACATTAAAAGTTTCAGAATAATATTTATCTTGGACAAAATATCTTTTCGTTCTATCAGGAAGAAAAATTGATAACAAATCAATTGACAAATCTAAATATCCAATGATCGACTTCTTCCTATCGTTAACTTAATTTCTAAACTCCATTAAACCTAAAGCAGTATTAAATAACCCATTGATCCCAACGATTATCCTACAGCCTGCCTACGGCGCACTTCCGCGAAACAAAAAAACGTCTCGCGATAACGAAGCTCTAAGAGAAACAAAGTGCAACAAAAAAGAAAAGGATGAAAGAGAAAAGAAACAGGGGCTATCCAATAAGTTACAAAAAGGAAGCTTAGGCATCGAAGCATCACGAAGCAGTCGGGGTTGCGCGATATGTGCGCACACGAGACGACACGGCATCGACGCGCGCATTCGAAAGAACTGGAAGAGCTCGTTTTCTCGAGCCCCGCGTCGGGCGCGTTCACCGTTTTAATTAATCGGATCCGAGATTTCGTTATTACCACCGATTAGCTCACGTACCAATGCGCATATTTTTTCGAACGTAAAACGCGAGTAGAGACTAAAACATCAACGCCCCGACGGTCTGCTAGCTGATGACGGACAAAACGTGTATCACGCTACCTCCTCCCTCGTCACTCCACCCTCTTCACCGTTACCCTTCGCGTCGCCCATTCGACGAGCCACCGGTCCAATCTCTCTTTCTCTTTTTCCTCTCTCTTTCTCCTTGGTCCAGTGTGTCCATGTGACTAGCCCATACATGTTCGTTGGACGCTCGTCATCCTTTCGCAGGGTGCAGCGTTGCATCGGTGTCCTGCGTGACGCTACACTTCACGCAACAGTAATTTCATCGTTATTTTTATAAATTGGGTGGCCAGGGTTAACGCTCCAGCTACCTCGTCCGTCGGATTACAGCTTTTTGTAATATTAAAGTTCAACGCCGGTCTACGTGTCCGGCTCTCGTTGTACATATTTTCGCGTACACACCCTTCCACACCCTTTCGCGTGGTCCTCTCTTCCATCCTCGTGTTGTTTGCCCAACAGGAAGCGACGAAATTATAACGATGCCGCTGGTGAACGAGTGTGAAATGTCGCGTCGTTGGTAGATTGTACTCCTTAGATTGCGAGGAGACGAGTGGAAGAACCAGAGTTTTCGGATCGATTGATGGAATGGCGAGCGCGGAAAGATTTTGACAAAACGATTGAAACAACATTTTTCAGATGAACATGATTCAATCGGGGAGCATGGCTTCGTTGAAAATAACATCCGAAGTATTTAAAACTTCGATTTTCTAAGAATTTCAGTAGTCCAAGCCAATTATTTCCACCTCGACTAAAGTGGCGTGTTCTAAATACAATTTATACGTGAAAACCGATTTCGCTGAATTTCATTGTGAAGTAATTTCTCTTTACAAAAGGAACTAATCAGAATAATTCCGCTAATTTAAATCAGTTACGTCAATCTCCTAAAAGATCTACCCCTACCTCACCGCGTAATGCTACAAACAACTAATTAATATCGCCACTAGCAAATTAAAGCTTATTAATATAATTAAATGAAATAACAACCTCTAATCAACTAATGATAATAATAATAACTACACATATCCTCACTTCCTCTCTCACTTCAATCTATTCCACCTCAAATTCCAATCCTCAAATATATCCTCTATCACGAATTCCGATCTAATTCGCAATCGTTGGACTCGCGTTCCGGAAGCTGCTCCCTTTCCAAGGGTAGCGTTAATCGTCCCTTATCAGCCGTCAATAATTCGACGACGGGGTGTCACGAGACGCGTCGGCGTCCTTGTTGACGGCGCGTCCAAAAAGTAAGTAGCTTTTTATTAAAGCGGCGACCGGCCGCGCAAGGATGGAAAGTGGAGAAGTGCCGGGAAGAGAGAGAAACGAGATGAGCAACGGGGAGGAAATGAAAGCGACGAAGCTGGTTGCGGAGGTGACGAGGGTAGGCTGGTGCCGGGACCGTCCTTTTTTCTCTTTCCCTCTCAGGGGCGTCTAAAGTGGGCGGCTTCGTGACACAGGGGCGAGTTGAGGATCGAGGGAGGCTGCTCGAAGGGGGCGCCTCGGGCACGTGACTGCTCGTGCCGCTGCAGGAGGGCAACCCATAAAAAGAACGAGCTTATACGTGCACGCAGGACGCGTGGACCCGCTTGTCGGACGATCAGGAGGATCGGCGCGAAACGCATTATCGTGCGGCCTCCGTGCGCCGCGTGCATCCCTTTAGGCGCAAGAGGGTGGGCCCCCGGTGATTGATACGCGATTTAGACGAGTGTAAATTCTGATTGCGCTGTCCGTGTATTATGATCGAAGGTACTTTACCGGAGAACGAGTCCGAGTTCTTTGGGTAGGGACTAGAGGTATGTGTGCGTGTATGTGTGTGAAAGAAGGTTACAAGGGGTTGGTAGTTTGAACGACTGTGTGATTATGATATAGTTGTCGAGTTTCAGAGCGTGGGGTTGGTTGCATTGTGTCGTAGGCGATTAATAAGGTAGTTATGTAGACCCTGAGATAGGTTGGATAGACTTATTTGGAAGGTGAGAAGGATTTGGGGGGTTAAGATTTAAGTTATTTAGTTAGTTTTAGTTATTTCTACCTATGCAAGAGATTGAGTTTTAGATAGAGTAATCGTATTAAATATACTAGATATTAACCTTTTTATAATGTAACACGAGAGAAATTCGACCACGCCATTAAGTAGGTACCATAAATTTCATATCTTAGATGTCATCATACATAAAGTAATTATTAATACGTATTTCCGTCAAAAATTTAAGAAAGTAAACATGTGTTTGATATCATAAATGCAAAATGTCCTTATGGTAAAAATAGATCTATATAGATCTCTAAAAGAGTCTGTATAGGTCTCCAAGTATACAGGATATAAAAACAATTTTTTTTTTCTATAATAGGTTAGTGGGTATTCACCAGGTACTGTCGACGAATTTGTACGTCAAACATCAAACACTTTATCGAACTATAAACGTCAGTCAATGGTACATGCTTGAAGCTAATAGATTCAGTTGCGAGCAGGGGTGAATATGATTTTAAAGTCCCTTTTTCAGGGATCTTCGAGTTGTTTGTTCAAGTTGTGTACCGAAGAGGGTGCGCTGCATTTATTCAGAGAGATAGGAGTTTTCGAGTAGCCTCCGCTGGTTATAATTTCTGCTTACGCTATCTGATACCACGCTTTATCCTTTGCGTAGACCTCTTGGCCGTATTCAACAAGTTACATGCGAAATTAAAAACACAAGTACATCATTTCATAAATATAAACATGTTTAGAATTCCATAAATCTAACTGCATGATTCTCTATCAAACGTTATATCTAGAAAATAAGTGTTATCTTTTAATATCAAATTGAGACGGTAATATAAAATCAATATAGTAAAAAAAAAACAAATTGTTTAATTGGCAAACGCTGTTATTAAAAGAAACAATATCGTTCACAAATAATAAAGCGATCTACAGATCATAGCATACTTGGTTGCTTTCTATTCTAGTCAACAGGTCCAATTAATATAAGAAACGATTGAAAATTAAAAACGAAAAAAAAATATTTCTAATGAAATATAAACATTGTTCTTCGTATTATTGCATATTTCCCCGTATCAAATATCGTTGCACAAGGAACAAGTGTCAGACATCAAGCATATCCTGCGCACATGCTCTAATAACGGGTATCCTTGCTCGGACGCAGTCACCCTTCCAGATCATGCGCTCGTTCATCGAACGTCTCCCATAACAATCGCCGTGTAATTCGATTCGATATCGGGAATTAGAGTTATGATTCCGTAGGAATAATATACGAGCAGGTCTTACTGTGATCGAGCTGCGGCCCAGTGCCGGCACGTGCTCGACGTACGTGCACGTCGACGTTCCAATTATAATGCGCGATTTGATACACGTCGCTACGATGACGGCTCAATTCGCCGATTTTCCCGCCGCCTTGCTTTCGTTATCTCTCTCTTTTATCCATTAGGCAAGTCATTGAATATCTTTATACAAAGATAAGATAATGTTTCAGTGAAAGTATTAGTGTTCCATAATGTTACGAGCGTATTAATTTATACTTAATTTATAAATATTACTTTGGAAAATAGGAGATAAAAGTAATTAGAGTATGATACAATAAATAGTAGGAAGAGAATTAATAATAAAGAGAGTGTAAGTTAGGTAGATGGTCCACGTAGTTTGTTCAATTCCTGTTCATCTCTATAAATATTTTTAAAACAACATATATTTATTTTGTAATAAGAATGCGCGTGCATTTACACACTTTGAATAATAAAATATCTTGGAACGTTAATTTTATAAAATTCTACCATTTTTACAGTGAAATGTACCGCGAATGCATTTATTTTACATCTCTTCCATAAACCGTGTTAAACACTTGTAATCTAACATTCGCAGCGATTTAAAAAATAAGTACGTTCAAACACATATCTTCTACGATCATTAAATACACAATCCTTGTACAATTAAAAAAAAACTGAACAATAAAAACCAAAACAGTGTAAAAAGCATGCATTTAAAAAGTGACAATATTTCTCACGCGTATCTATCAAAGCTATCAAATCGTTTCGCCAAAGCTACAACTCATTCTTTCCGCTTTCTCACGGGAACCGTATCCATTATTCGATCCCCGTTTCTCGGTCGACGTGGCGGACACTGGGTCGCGTCCGACCGAAATTGAGAAATCAACAGGGTCAGCGTGTGACTTTTTTGAGACGTAACGAGGCTGATAAGCTCACGGTAACGCCCGCGTGAAAAGAAAAGGGAGTGGTAACCAATGCGCGACGAGGTTATTAAAATGCGACGAAGAGGAAAAAAAACTGATCGGCAGGCAACGAGGCGCGTGTCGAGACTAGTGGCGGCCGATTCTCACCCCGTTAACGTGCCTCGAACCCCTAAACGGTTAAACGGCGTTACGCGCTTGTCGGCCGTTTCGCTCGTTCGCTCGCTCGCTCGTGTGGTACATCATGCAAACTCATCGATCCCGGTTTCACTACGATTTGCATTTAGTAATGACCCGGCATGTCTGTGACTGGTCGTCGTCGGTGACGATATTGAAAACGAATCGATCGATGCGTCGAACAGGAATGCTCGATTCGCGGAAATAAATCTACGAGAATCTAGTTCGCGCGACGTTTCGTCTCCTAACTCGATTGAGGAAGATTGACGTCAATGGGATTGACTTTTTTCTTACTATGTGTAGGACATTGTTTTTCTTCTTCCTTTTTTCTTTTTTTTTTTTTTTTTTAATGTGAGTGAGGGACTTGAGTATATTGAACGATGTAATATATATAGCTGGGGCTTTATAGAGGAATAGTATTATGGTCTTAGAAATGGATTTTGTTTCGATTAACATAATGGCTGATCTGATTCACAGTTTCACATTCAAAGTTCACGGATATGAAACCTCTGAAACTTGTAACAATGGAATTCATGTTATTAAGTTGTACGAAAGTTGTTCCACAACTTCAATTTATGGAAATAAAAACACGTCCCTTCCTCTCAAAATACACCCTTCCTTACCCTTGCTACAAAAATATTTTGAAACGTAACAGAGTTGAATCTGAATTTCCAAATTTTTGTTAGAACTTTCGTCGGTAATACGCTGCCAGCATCCACGTCGAAACTTCTTCGGAAAACAACTTTATCAACGTAATAACAATTGAATCAATCATTGTAGCAAAAACACATTAAAATACCATCACGATTCTTATGTGAGCTTTAATGCGCCAATAGTGCACACTGTTTCCATATAATGGAAATATCATTAGTCATACCAAAAATTCTAGTTCTCCTTATTCGAAATACACCGCCAACAAATACTTGGATCCTTCTCTTTATATAATCTCAAAAAATTCACATATTAGCGGTCCGATGATACAGAACCGGGAGCAAAAAGGCCAACTAGTTAGAACGAAGTTGTGGGTGTAGGTGGGTGTATACAGGGGCGGATATAGTACATTTGTAGGAAAGGACAGGAGAGAGGGTTGGACAGAGGGACAGCGGGTCCGCGTAATATAATTCAGTAAGTTTATGACTGGCCCGGGGGAACGGTGGCGGTTTGCATATAACCAGGGGTAAGTTCGCTGCGAGGTTTCGGGGGCTGGAGAAAGATGAAAACACAGATAGAGAGACGACGATGCAGAGGACGAAACGGAGAGGGTGGTCGGTTGGCCGTATTTCTTGTCTGGTGAGCTTTACGGTGCTGCGCTGCGTTATGACCGTCGAATGGATTATCATTTCTCTCTCTTTCCGTTCTGTCCACCCCTTCGTGCCACTCTGCTGTCCTCGTCACACGCTCTGTCGTCGTCTCGTTTTCGTCTCGTTTCCTCTCCTCTCTTTCGTCCTTTCTTCGCCCAGTCGGCTTCTTCCCGCTGTATCCTATAAGAAAACTCACCCCACAGTCGGTCGTTCCCTCCCCCCCTCCATCGCCACCCCTTACAAAGACATGCAAAGCAGAATAGGCCACGGGGGTGGTTGGCTGAGAGAGCCAAACTGAAAGAGGAAACGCGAGAGACCGATGCTCGAAGAAGGACGGAGCGTTAGACTACGTGAAATAGAAGAAGAGAGGAGTAGGGGATGGGGACGAGCTCGCAGAATATCCGCGAAATGTTCCTTTTTCCGAAGCTCTTTTCCTCTTTCCGAGCGTTGTTACCAACACGCTCGAGTTTTCTACTCGCGCACGAGATAGCGGGAGAGATGGCTCGACGGATACGTGGAAAAAGAAGAAAAACGGCGAAGAGGGAAAGACTGATGCCACCGTGAAAAGGGGTTAGGGGCTGGTCTTCGGCATGTACCTACGGATATGTAGACCGACAGGTACATGAACGCGAGGCGGATACATAAAAAACGCTCGCTGCATAAACGCGTTTTAAGCGTACAGGACTGTTCAAAATGTGCGAACCTAATCTTAGGATTGAATTGGCGACATAAAGGGAATACTTAAGCTAAATAGCAGTTACATTGATCAACTTCGTCGAAATCAAACGCTTCGTTTTTTTTTTTTTTTTAAGAATTAAAAGTAATTGTGCACCCTGGTACTAGAGTTAAGAAATTTAAAAAATATAAGAGTTTATCAGTATAACTTCTGAGTGATTGATTTACAAAATTTAGATTTTATTCGATATTATAAACCTTATTTATAACCTTTGCGTATTATTGGAGATTTGTATTTAAACCTACCGCAGATTTATCTGGTAATTTCATTAATTACAAAATGGTCAAAGAAATCGGAAAGCATCGCACGAATTATCACGAAATCAAAAACTGACTATTCTCATCGAAGTTTGTTATTCGTGTGCTTTTCATCGATTTCCAAAGGGACAAGTCACGTGTTATAAAACATCCTATATAAAAATCGAATTCGTGAGCATACATACTTGCAAGTCGATGAAAGGATGTGTACGTGCATGCACGCGTACCGTGTATTTCTGGAGGAGCACACGAAGGCCGAAGGTCTCATCTTATGTTGCACAACATTGGCCGCCATCATTGGAACAAGCCGGCTGGAATTAATTTGAATGTTTTTTGAACGGCACAGCCCGGGGGTCTCCGTCTCGCAAGAAACGCCAGAAACCTCCATCCCCGCCGACCCACCGCCACCCTCGATTCTCGTCTTCGCTACCCCAGGATCTCGTGTCCCTCATCCCAACCAACGTACCCCGTTCCCGCAGCCTCGTAAATATGCACCGATATTACGTCCACGGTACCCAAGAATACCGCAATTTATCTTTTCCTACGTCGATCCGCGGGAATCTTGTTTTATTGCTCGGTACAGACTGCTGGATTGTGCTTTGATGATATTCTAGAGAAGTTTGATACTATAGGTGTGTGATATTTGCTGTTACTCGTAGTAAAAAACTTTGATTTTGCGTTTTAAGTAGAAAGAACAAATTGTTCCATAATGGAGGGGAAAGTAGAAAGTGGTTGATAAGTATTTTTTTATGGGCGGTAGTTTTAATTTTTGGTCATTTAATACAATTAGTTCGTTGAATCTGTCGCTTATGTTATTAGTTCAAAGAGAAAGCTTTGATTTGTTGTTGTCTATTTGGATTTTCGTACATTTTATTTTCAATCTGACGTTTAAAATTTTAGAAACTCGATGTTTGAGTACTTTTGACTGAATCTATGTAAACAAATACAATGTATCATAATATATAACGTAAAGATTTGCCAACTTCCCTCAAAAAGGTGACAGATCCCCAATATCACAGAATCGTTTCCACATTACCAATAGGAAAGATAGCAGAACCGATCAATATTTATCGATTATTACCTGCAACACGAAGATCGATCGAAATTGCAGTTTACGAATTCTCCGGTGTTGACTATGTTCGGAGCAATCGGCAATGTGTGTTCGCATACATACGGTAGGTTCGCATACGACCACTATCAGCGATGATCGGCGTCCCCGATGTTGCAGGGGACTGGCGTACACTGGCGCGGAGGTTTATGTAGCAGAAGTGATGGCTACATTTGTTCGTTATTTCGTTGCGTTTTTGTTTTTAGAGGGACTTTATTTACGACCGGATAGCGGAGCCACAAATATGCAACGAGATCGGGCAACGCGTTTCGTTCGGTCCGCGTGTATACGTTTGCACTTACGTGAATAGCAGTCGTTCGTTCGTTCGGCAACGTTATTTCGCGGCACTTTTATATTCACAATAATTTGCGGGGAAGGGTGTCAGCGGCCAACGTCATCCACCAACACCGTGTTCGTCGTGGCGTGTCACGTGAACCGCGAGTAATGATAATGAACCGCGGACCGGTGGCGATAGGTGATTTATACGCACCTGCCCTGCGCCATCTTCGTTCTGCAATTTTTCCGAACTGTGTTTCCATCTCGCGGTATATTGTAGTTCTGTTTTTTCCCCACTGATCCTTTTTCGTCTTTTTTGGGGCGGGAGGAGGTGGTGGAATGAAAAGCAATTCGCGGTAAAAACTAAGATACGCTGATCAACGAATTGAATTAATTACTGGGACCTGCTGATGGAAAGGATTCTGTGTTGTGGTGTATATGCTTGTCAGAAGATAGTGATTTTTTTTGTTAATAAGATATAGTTGGAGATTTTTCGAATTTGACAGTTTCAGACTATATTTCAGAAGTATTGTGGTACGAGTATCTTTCTTGAGAAACGATGCATTTGACAGGGCTGTCGTTTAACACCAAAACGTTCGAAACTCTGTGTTGCCAGTGAAGAAGCATTTAATTAACGCCGCGGATATAATTAAGGAGGAGTGGTCAAGCTGAAAGGCAAGGTCGTAATGAATCGCGAACGAACGAAAAATCAACCGTCGTGCCAGGCAGAAGTTTCTTTGCCGGCTTTCGTTTTCATTCTACTTAATACGGCATAAGACGTTGATCTTGAAATAAAACTTATTAAAAGGACTCGTCCCACGGGTTCCAAGGAAAATCGGGAGAGCTTTTCTTCGCCGTGTCTTCCTTCCCGTTCTGGGCCATGCACGACTGCCCATGAAAGAACACCAATTTTTTGCTCTCGAAACTTTCAGGAACGTAGTCGTCGAGCTTGCTAAGGCCGAAGCGGTTTCGCATAATAAATCTGAGAGATATTTGTTAGGGTGGCTAGGAAGCATTTGTCTATGTTAAGGGGGTAGAAAGGGCGCCGACAACACGGGCGCCTCCATCTATCAACGGCTCCAGCAAACACATCAATCCACGACTCACGCCACGATGGGTGATTTTAAGGATGGGAAAAAAAAATAAATGCCGATCAGCGACACGTCGTCGTTCGGATCGTGGTCGCTCTTTGAAAATGTGTCCGATTCGTTGCAAAAAGATAGTTATAGCCTCGTACATTTGTGAAATAAAATCGACGAAGTGTTATTATACAATAAATTACTGTATGTTTCTAAACGGTTCTTAAACTTACAGTAAAGTAAAGGGAGGTTCAGAGAAAATTGAATTGTTTCTTAAATATATTAAGATTGCGTTTTAAAATTAGATTGTCTATTTAAAATAGAAAGGCTTCTCGTTTTCTAATCTACGTATGTTCGTTTGTATATTCATATCCAAGAAGATATCAACATTCAGCTTATCTGATACGTTGGATTGTGTTTAGGAATGGACCAGAAACTTCAACAAGATTGGCCCAAGATATTTTATTATCCTCTTCAATACATACATCGCCATAATAGCAAGCAAATTAATTTATTCACATTGTTCATCTATAAAAATTTCTCTGGGATATCTTTAACATTTCAAACTATTACGATATTTTCATCCCGTAACTATTATTTCTGTTTTACTTTTTATCCACATTTCTAATATAAGCCACAGTTTTTCAATCCAATCGTGCCTTGCGCATATATTTTTGCAGCATCACGAACGGAATTAAAGTATAACGACGAGCACGCTGCGAAAGGAACAACAATGCTCCCCCATTGAAAATGTATCAGGAGGTAAATTTCGATTACAGGCTGCCGGTTGTTTCGACCGCGAAAACGTTGACAATAGGCAATTTCGCATTTCAAAGGACAATATAGGTACTCGTTGTGATCAGCATGTAATTAGGTGTGGTACGTGGCCAGGCACGTGCGGACAATTCATCAAGGGGCCTTGCCCCTGAACGCGCTTCGATCCGCACCACGTCATTTACGGGTGTTACGGACGCAAGGCATTTTGCGCAACTTGCCGGTATTACCGTGCCGATTTCGCAATTGACAGCGTATTAATTTCGCCCTGGTGTTTCCTTAAGTAACCGAATACTGGAAAATATCGCGCATTGCGTCTCTATAATCATTTTAATGTTTGCTACTTGCAGTATTTCCTTTTCTTTTTCTTTCATTAATGTGATCTAGAGAATTTAGGGGTGTATATCGCGAGGACAAAATGGCGGTGATGGTATATTGAAATAAGACAGGGATTTTGGGACGAAAGTTCATTCTAATAAAACGACCACTGTTTTAAAAGTTATAAGTAGTATAGGTCCACGTTTATCGACACAGAATACGTACAACGAGACTTATCGGAAAAGGTATTTGAGAAATAATGATTGTTCTCATTCTGCGGTTCTTGAAAATTAATATTCATGATAGACTTTTTAATATCTGAGAAATTTGTATGAAAAGAGAATTAATAAAAATTTTGTAAGTATGAAACTGCAGGAATTTCGTCTTATTAAACTTTCACAAAATTACCCTTAGAATTGTGCTTAAAATTTATGACCAGTAAGTAATTCAGTAAATAATCAGTAGGATTTCTGAAACTTTTAAACTTTCCTAATGTTACCGAACTGCTCAGAAGACCCTTCGAACCACCCTCGAGGTTGCCGCACGGATTGATCTCCGTCTTTAACGCGAAACAATTTTTATTCCTGTAGTTTGGTCGCGTAAACAAGACTGAGGGCTTGAAACGGATGCCTGTTTGCCAAGCATAAGTTTTAAAGGAATTCATCTCGGTCGAAGAACAGAAGTAATTGCGATTCGGTGAGCCTGCTTCGTCCCGGCGTCTGTTCTACTTTTTACTCGTTTCCCGCGCGCGCGAAATTCAATTACCAGCCACGATGGTGTCCACCGCGCTTCTACCACACAGCTTTTCAACTCGTTTTCTTTACCGCTTGTTTCATCGAACGTCGCTCCTAAACCAAGTTAAGAAGACAAGAGAAAAGAAAGAAGAAGAAAAGAACAGGATAAAAGGAAGGAGAAGAGAAAAACATTTCGCGCGACACTTTACGTATATCCGCTTACTTGTTGCCTGCTAAGTACTCAACCTAATTAACTTTGCCGTGGCATGTTTCTTCGGATACGTGGCGTTTCCAGCGACGAAAAATCCCGACCCCACCTTTTTTTCCTGCTACGATTTTTTAAAATGGGTCACTCCGTACGCAATGCCCAGCACGTGGGTGCACGCATGCTCCTAACCCCTCGCGATGGTGGTGGGTGTGTGCGTAGGTAGCCGGCGTTCTCTTGTCTGCCCTCGGTGGCGGGTTGCTATAGAGACGCGTAACCATCCAGCAAAGGGAACATAATGGCGGTGGGAGAGAAACAGAGCGAAATAGGAACAGACAAATGGTGAAGAGGGGGTGAGTTTCGGTGGTAAGAAAGAGGGATATTCTGTCCGTGGACGCAACCGTGGGGGCTGAAGGAACAGGCAAATGGGATTAGAGTCGACAACGATATTGGCATCTCGCCGTTAAACTTCTTCAGAAATTTATATGTACTCCATGCTTTTGACGAAATTGTGATAATTTTTATGATGTGTACTACTGCTCATAATTATTCGAACGATATCAATCGTTAACGAATGTCCCTTGAATAACAATCAAAATCAATTATTTCTATATATATCTTTAAAAGGAATATAGTATAGTACTTCAAATATATTCAAATAATTCATAAAGAATTAAATTAGTTTTTAAAACGTAGTTAAATGATATTGAACTATAAACCCTCGATTCTTACAGTCTTAATTATGACTAGAGATTTGCAAAACGTATTACTGGACAATGTATTACGATAGAATAAAGTAATACAATAGAACATGATATTGGATTTATTTGAAACACAATTGTAATTTCTTTAGTTTAATATTCCGTTCCTATGAATTGCATCTTATGACATTTTATTACCTATTGATTATGAAATAAGTATATTTCTTCGTTCCAGTAACATGGAGAATTGATCGTACAGAGATGCTTCTGCAACACGTGTCGTAGGTGTCGAGAATATCCTCTGCACGCAAGTATTTTATGAAACGCGTGTCGGACGATTAATTATAACGTGATTTAAATCCTATTTAAATTATCACGCGCAATTAGCGATTGAAGGGTTTAAAGGTGGTTTATATAGATACATTAACGCCTGACAACCTAGAAAATCGCGGGTGGGTAAACTTTCTTACTGACAGGATATACATCAAGTCGTATTTATGGAACTCTCTGCGAGGGAAAAAGTTAAACTCTCCGCCAGTAATTACCTTCTTGGTAATTACCTTACCGATTAAAAAGAAATATTATAAATAAATCAAAGAAAAACAAATCATATATAAATTAATATATTAATCACTTAAACCCTCAATGAACGAAAATTCTCATGAAAACTGCTATTTTCCTCTTTCAACCTCTTCGTTACCCTAGAATTGTACAAGTTTCATTTCGTCCCACGTAATTTGTAGACGACGAAAACTCCGCTACTCCAGTCCAATTACCGTATCCATTTCTTAAAAGCGTGTTTCAGCGTCGAATTGCTTGAGATTGAAACGTTAATTACCGCTTTGATCCTGCCCCACGGCGGCACGGCATCGACCGGGCACCAGGCAAGTGCCAGTGACATGCAGAACCGTAGGTAAGCAACCTCTGTCCGTGTCGTGTATGCTCCCTGCGAGCGAGCTCGGCCACCTCGAGCAACCCTCTTCAAGCTTGGTCACGTGGGGAACGGAATACCTGCTGTCACTTATCGCTGGCCTCGTTACCAGCTCTCTCCCGGTAACGAGTCATTAGACAGCTGACTGGTCCGATTTGCTCTCTCTGTCTCCCCTATCTTGCCTTTTCAGTGCGCATCCATCCCTCCAGTCCACCTTTCGACCTGTCCCTACGGTTCGCGCTTTCACCCCATGCCGATAGCTCATGCATAGCTAGGCTTTCCTAGAAGTCTGACATTAAAATGCCATGACTGATGGATTAGACTATGGATGTATGTGATTTGTAGAAAATTCAAGGTTATAAAAATGGACAGAATGATATTTAGCGAGTGAGGCAAATCTTTCCGTAGGTTCCATCAGTTTTTTTACTTGCACGAATATTCTTGGTCCAGTGATGACATATCTCTTGGTTAATGGAAAATATCTTATATATATAAGTATGTAAAATGAGTTTTACTTTTTCATTAATACTTTAGCGACGAATGTCACGCTCCAATATACAGATATGAGATATAATTTTGTCTTGAAATTATTCATCCGCTTACGTATTTTATATTCAGTTCTTAGAATGCAATTGCTTTTTGTATACTCCGTTTTATTTTTTAAATGTGTAATATAAAATAATAAATGTCCGTTGAAGATAGAATGCAAGTTCTCTTCTTTTATTCTTTGTGACCATCAGTAAGGGCTACAAATATCTCCCTCAAATAAATGTAGAATGGTTGATTATTTGATAAAATGATTTTGTTCGCATCTACTTATACACATGTTTGTTTCACTCTATATTGTTCTCACACTGACGATCACTGAAGGATGAATGCATCTCGCAGGGTTCATAATACGACGTTTCGAACACGACAGGAATTTTCAATATATCTTGCTAGGAATTTCTGGCAGTCGCCTCTCGTGGAACGCTTGAAACAGAGTGTTAAAGACTGATTCGGAGGAATTTCGAGAGATACAAAATTTCACATATCATTACGAATTAGTGAAATCATAAATTTTAATAAATGCAGCAAAACATAGGCAGAAACTTAATTATCAAATCATATTTTATAAAAGTATTTGGCAGCCCTCCGTATAATTTCATTAAACTCGAAAGTTCGGAAACTTCCATAAAACAGAAGAAGAAACCATAAGACTCAGGAGGCATGAACATTGCTATTCACACTCATTGTGAAACTTCACGAAACAGAGGACGAATGCAATTTAATTCTATACGTTTTAATTATCGCGATAATCTTCGGACAGTACGTGGCGTTGCAAGATGACGAGGAATTCAGCCAGGTTCTCATTAAACCGACACTTTTATTTTACGCGGCTTGCGTAAATGCTTTTAAGTTTTCACACCGGACATCCGGCATTTGTACAACGCGCGTGCGATCCTTGGCGGAAGGAAGCGTCGAAAAGCGGCGAACGACGTAATCGTACGGTTAGCAAGGGGAATTTTGCTTGGCGGAACCGTGGCCTCGTTCGTCTAAGGAGATTTTCGAGGCTGCACGCTTCCCACAAGGATTTTCCAGAGGCGTTGGATCCCTTTCCCCGGTTTTCCCGGCGGAAAACCAAAATAACTCAATTAAAGAATTTCCATGAATCCCGGCCGGTTACCAGCGGATACATATTTATGATCTGATCATTCCCGCGCTAGGAATTTGAATCGCCCCGGCGAGCGGAAGCAACTCTGCCGTGCACGTTAAACTCCTCTGACTTTATTGGTCCGACACCGGAACAAAACGAGGAAACTTTGCGAATCGTCTACAGATTTTATTTCTTTTCTAGTTAAACGAATTATAGAACATTCCACGAAGTGGTAGAAGATAGCTTTGTTGAGATACTTACAGAGTATATATTATTGGAATACATTAACAGGTAAGAGAAGATGTTGAGAAGTAAAATATGATTATATATAAAAATAAGCAAGAGCAGATAGAGATATACTGATTGTGTATAAATAATTAAAATAGTTTGATTATAAAGAACATCGATTTTAATAAATGACATATTGTCAGTTTCTATAGTCGAAAATGTCTGTTATAGTCTTTCAGTGCTTTAAAGGTCTCCTACCGTCGTAGGTGGATAATCAGATCGTATCTGTCTGCTACATGGTAGACCTATACTACTTACTTCGGTACTAAAGATTTATACTTCCTACGTCGTAGAATATTTTACTGGCATTATTCCTTTCAGTAGCTTACATCTCTTCAAGTTATTCAGCTTTTTTCCGTATTAATTACTTTGATCAATTAAATGGTATCTGCCATCTAATTCCCATCATGAACATCCCCTTGGCAAAAGCCATTGAAACATAGCGGTGTAAAAGACGAAGGGTATCTCGAAGTGGCGACACTCCAGGAATAAAGACGACGAAAGAAAAACTATCGGACCAGTCTAAATCACGTCTTGCAAAAAAAAGAGAAGATGAACAGCAAAGAAAGACGAGAAAATACCAAAAAAAAAGGGAAAGAGCAAAACAGAGAGATAAAAAGCCGAGCTGCGTACGTGTCTTTTGCGAGGATCATAAAAACCGTTGACACGTTCAGCATTCACGGCCCTCAAACGCGAAACCGTACAAAATTGCACACGCCCCGGGCTGCTGCAGCCACAAGGCAATTACTCGACCTGGTCTGCTCGCGTTCTTAAAAATTGCGTTTAACACCGCGGAGAGGCAAAGCGCGAGCGGGACGATCCAGGAATTGCGAGAGAGAAACAGTGTTGGTTGGCTCTGTGCACCGACCGTTCACTTCGGCCGCGTGTAAAGGGTTTGCATGCCCTCTTCCGCGATTCTGTCTCTCTTTGTCCCCGTGTTTTCCTCCGGCTTGCTCTTTCGAGAGAACCTGAAGCCGAGCACTTCGGACAGAGACAGGTAGAGGAAAAAGAAGGTAGTAAGAGCGAGGAAGTAGGAAAGGATCCAAAAAGAGAAAAAAAAAAAACATATAGATAGAGGTAGATGGAGACGGGGGTTGAAGCGGATGTGGAGTATCCGAAGACTGTGGAGAGAAGGCAAAAAGGAGGGAAAAATAAAGAAAAAAAAATGGCGCAGACAGCGGTAGCAGGAAGTCGAGGCCAAGAAAGGAGAGTGGATAAAGGAAAGAGGACGGGGACGCGAAAGGAGAAGAGAAGAGAGTCTCGAGGAGGGGTGGCGACGGGCAGCGGTTGGATTTCATTTCGTCTTGTCTCTTTGATGTCCGTGATGCGTGCTGCTGGCCCGCTTCTGCCTTTTTAACAAACTCATCTCCTCGGCGACCCTTAATCTCCGCCCTTTGGGCCGTTCTATCCACCTTTCTTTCCTTTCCGTGCCACTCTGTAAGGGAACCTGTGCACGTGTATTAGACTGTATTTGTGCAAATATGTATATACTTGTCTGTGTCTATGTGTGTGTACGCGTACAGAAAAGAGAAAGAAGCGTGCTCACGCTCTCTTTAGAAACAGAAAGAACGTATAGACGCGTTATGTGTGTATGTGTATGTGCGCGCGTGCGACTATAGGATGTCTCCTGGCTCTTTATATAACTGCAAATATCTGAGCACGGTGCGCATTACGCCATTTATGTGGTGGCAGGTTCCAGTAAAGATCACTATCTTCCGCATGAATCGCCTAACTCCGCCGCTATCCTGCTTCACGGAGATTATTTCCAAGCTAGGCAATGTGGTACACGGTATTTTATCGGCACCGGGACAGATACGGTTTCTAGCCAATTTCTTTGCGAGCTTTTCGCTGCTATGCGATCGATTTAAGGAACCATCATTTGAATGCCTCCGTCATACCTCTGATAGTTCTTCGTTTCCATAAAATGATGCTCAACGATGTTCCTAAATGGTCGAAAAATGAATATAGGAGGAAGAATGATCATGAAGTTCATTAAATAATGAAGAGATACGTTTGGATAGATTTTGTTACTCTGTTACAAGCAAGATAATAAACAATATATATCGAATCAAATATGCAATTTTTTAAATAGATTTGTGTCTGTATTTTTTAAAATTATCCTATTCAAGGTTTATAGAATTCTTCCTTTCGAAGAAAATATTTACAACAAAGCCTAACGCTCAGCGTATATTTTTAAATATCAAAACAGTAAAAGCTTCATTAACTTGCATTAATCACATCTGAAAATGACCAATAAAAACGTAGTTTAAACTTCAAGATTTCGATTTACTTCTGAAATTACCTTCACAAATTCTATCTCTCCAATTCATTCAACGAAATATCTTCGAAATTGACCTCTTTCCTCTCGAGTATTTCCATATCCACCCTTCGTCGTAGAACTCGTCTTTTTATTTTCAAAACACGATCATTACTGAACTTTATTGCTTCGTAACGATCGGGCTCCCCCGAGTAGAACATCGTTTGCGGAAAAGGGTCACATCCGCATTGTGCTCGCGAAAATTAAGTGGCCCCTTTTGTACGGGCGTCCCCTCGTCGTCGATGATCGTCGTGGCTCGTCGTCGTCCGTGGCTATTACGCGAAAAAGGGACGAAATGTTTCGACGCGATTATGCCGTGGAACGATGCTGTCTATGAACATAAGTCATGACCCTGGCGAACAACGCAAACTACGGTCACGAGTTTTTAAACGCACGTGCCACCGTCTTCAGCTTCCGACTGCGAACATAATTTTCTTCGACGCCCGTTGCTTCGTGTGACCCAATTTGAAATTGATGGCGAATATAAAAATCTTTATATTTTTAAAAAAATTAAATTATTTTTGGAAAACTAGCGAAACAAGTTTGGATTTGTTAAAGTAGATGGAAGAATAAAATGGATGCTATTTTGATTTTGAATTTTATGTATTACATTAGGCAGGATTTTGTGCAGAATTGCAACGAAGAAGCGTTTTAGTGTGAAATGGTTTAATAAAATTTCGCTAGTTCTGTTTGAAGTAAAAGACAGTACTAGCTACTACATATTCCACCTGCCAAATAGATAAAGCAGGAAGTTTGCTAAACTTGTATAAATTCCCTTATACTAATCTTCTACTTTACATTATTATTCTCAACAATATTTCAAACAAAACCCACACGATATTCGACCAGCCCTACCAACATCATCTCTTGAAACAAAAGACTTACTACAGCAAAAGAAAAGTTGAAAGGAAGAAACAATTTTCTCTCAAAACGAACGAAAATCCCATGTACCAATAAAAGTACCAACATTAACTAGTCGTATTCTCTCTTTCATCTTCCACCCTCTTCTTCTACTCAACTAATCTACACCCTCAAACAAAACTCACACAATATTCACCCAATTCCATCAACAGCCTCTTTCAAAACACAAAACCTCTCGTACCCACGAAGAAGTTGAAAGAAAGACACAATCCTCACTACAAAGAAGCACACACCATACATCCGCAGAAATACCAAAGCAGAGGGGATCCTATGAAACGGGGCTCGTCTCCCGAATTCACCCCATTCGCGTCTCGCGTGGGAGCGGCCGCGTGCTATCGCCGCGTTATTAGTATGGAGGCGAGAGGGTTTTCTAGGAGCGTCGATATGGCCAGAAGAAAAGGGGGTTGGCTGGTCGTAAAGGGGTTGCGGGAGGCTGTACGTGGGAGGTCTTGGTTTCGGTTTGGCGCGGCTGAAGCGTGGTCGCTTCCACGCGCTACGGGGGTCCTTGTTAGGGGCGAGGAACGACGAGGAAACGACACGCACCCCCCGTGTCCCTGGGGTCTCTTTTCTTCGACTGGAACCTCACGCTCGTTACCGCATTTACCACTTTCCTCACCTCCCTATTTTGTCGTCATTTGCATTTATCGTCCCTGCGCGACGTTCGTCCATGTTTCCACTAGGTTGCCTATATTTTTAATATCAATGGATCGTTTCTCCTTTCGGGGGACCTACGGAAGGAATCCGAACCTCGTAACCGTTTTGCGGCGGGCCCCTATACGCGCGATTTCTGTGATGCGCTGGCGGAAATAATTTACGATGGGGCGCTTGGAATTCTTTTTTGGACACTTTGGTAACGCCGTTGGCGTTTAATGGCGTATCGAGTGATTTTGGGGTTGCGGTAAGTGATAGGGAGACAGTGAATAGGCAATTAATGAGAGTCGTCGGTGGCTACCGAGGGAGTAATCGCGCAATGACAGACGTTTAATGCCTGAGACTGTGGTTACTGGAGAAACGTGTCAAAAATGATGAATTAAAAATATTAATATGTAACAATGATATAATACTCTTATTTGTCTGTACTTTTATGAAATGGACAGTTATTTTCATATGTTTATAATAAATGGAATACTTTTGTAGCGGCACATGAGTCAAAGGACAATTCAAATCATGTTGTTTTGCCTCGGAGTATCAAGACCGTTAGATTACAAGTAATGTAAGAACAAATAAACTCCGAGCAAAACACTCGGTGCCACTACATACAACCATCAAACGTAGACGAATTCGAATTTTCCGGTTCTCCCCCGATCAGTATAAATAAACGGACGCGATCGCAAGGAAATGAGTTACGGTCAGTTGTCGATCAATTATCAACCAGTTATCAACGAATTATCAGCGATCTAATTAACGAGTCATTAGCGAATCGGTTAGTACGAGCGTCTTTGCGAGCATTATCTGTATACTAATTTATCATTTTAAATATATTCGATGGTCTCGACAACGAGCAATCTCGTCCATTAAACCTCATCCACTAACCGCCCTCTACGCATAAACCTCTACACTTTTATATATTTTAAACATTTGCTTCCATGCGATATTTATCCTGACAAAGCACGTCTGACAATGAAAATTATTAAAAAACGAGAGTACTGAGATAACCAAACAATTCATATGGAAATAATTATGCTTTCTTAAATGTACATAGTATCTTGTGACAAAGAGCAGGGAAGAGTTATACCTTTGCTGATTACTCACCTTTTATATTCTGCATAAGAATGGATATTCCATAACGGACATACTTTATGATGCAGCGATTAGCATTTATTAGAAGCGCTTGAGATTCTGACATGAACTGTACATAGCGGCGAACGTGGAAGAATGTTTTAAATAAGGGTTAACTCCATAAGTATACATCTACGTACAAACTATACTTTAATCAATAAATGTGCATAAATTTAAGGGTGAGTTTGTGTTTAAACTTTCAGAATTTATAACATCTTTATTTTCTACATAAAATAATCAATTGTATATGAACTTTTCGTTATTATTAAGAGATATTAACTCCTAAATACCTTACCATCGATCAAAACCATGTATGAAGGTATTAATCGACGATCGTAAATCACTGAATGGAATAGGCTACGTCAGCTCGGTTCATAATACGAATTATCGAAATACGAAGGTGGTTGAAAGCTTGAAATTCGCAATATATTTCTACATAAATTTCTTCCTCCATCTTCGTATCTCGAAATAAATTATCCAATATTTATGTATGAAAACAATTCTATATTTTTCCTAGATAGATTATAGAACCTTATTTTGTATAGAATATAATCGTCAATTGGCATTCACGTTCTATGATTCACAAACTTGGACTAAATTACTTAATTTTTAACTATTTTATTTTAATGTATATACATGCAGATATGTATGATCATAATCATTATATATATATATATCCTGTATTTTGCACAATAGAAACATTCAACAAGGTTTATCAGATGATATAAAATATAAAATATCTCTTTAATTCGAGTCTTATTTCAATTTTTGTAATCACATACGATCCAATAATATCCATTTAGAGTTAAAGAGACAAAATCATTCTATGTAACATTCTCTTATATATTACACGTTTATCGGATTCATCGCGTAGAAATTACCATGGAATTTCAGGTCATTTCATTCGAAACGGGTCAAATATAGTGAAACGAATTCAACGATATTCTACGATATTTGCTACTACCTATCTTGGTCCTCGATTCGCTCGCTGTTATTGAACGTCTTCGCCAGATCGTCCGTAGGAACGGTTCCATTTGGCTCGTTGTCCGTCGCGTGCAAACTACCGCAGGAAAAGCCGAATGATATTCTTGGCCTGTAACAGCGGCACAATGGTTCGTGACGATACTAACGCGAACGTCGTAATCTTAACGGGGAATTATTACGAAAAGAACGAAAACAATAGAAAACTCGCCTTTAGTCTGTTATTTGTAAAATACATATTTCAAAGGTGTTAATTTCACAATTTTCTAATTCGTTATAATTGTAAATTTTTCATTATTTTATTACACTGTTAAGTAGTTCACATTTCACGAAACCGTTTTATGACAAAGTTAATGATATTTCATTCTCTAATTATTCATTCCCGCATCTTTTTTATCATCTGCCTTTATTTACAGTTTAAAGTAAACAACCGTCCACTGCTTTCTCCAACAATCCGAAATATCCAACCAAAATGCGGCAAAAAATGAAACCGGCACAATTTTATCGGCAATGTTATCTAAATAATTGCATAAATGCAACGTATGCGTCGAAAGCTACAACTATATTAAAACAATCCCTATATATATCAACAGAAAATATTACACAGATATACCAAAAATCACTAAATATTCAACGAACCGCGAAACTTGTAATTTTCCAACTGACCTCTCGTCACTTTTAGATATCATACTCTACAAAACTAACTTAAACCGATTTGCCAATTTTGCAAACATCCCTCGAGGGAGTTTCACATTGTAGCGCTAACCGTGGTTGAATATCAGTCTGAATACATCCCTGTTGACGGTAGCGGACGAAAAACGAGTGTCGCGTCCATTGTTTCCCGCGGTCGCCCGTTTCAGATTTTCTATACCCGGAGAACGTAATCGCGGGATAACGTCTGTTTTTAAGCGGTAAATTCGAAACACGGTGCACGTGAATAGCATAGGAGAGCGACGCGACGGGAATCGGCAGTCGATCGCGGGCTCGCGGGATAGGTATCAGCGTGCCCTTTAAATCAAAAAATCCAATCCCCTCGAAAACACGAGTCTGACAATACTGGCCGAGCAGCAGCAGCCGGGCATCCGGTATTTCGCGGAGCTCCACCGGCATCAATCCGGGTTATACGTGCTCGTAACGTATCTGGCCTGGCGTTTCGTTCTCGTACACGGTCGCGCGCGCACACACCTACCATCCATTCGATAACCCAAATAACGAGTTCCCAGAGAACCGGCGACAAACGGGCCATGATCCTTTTCGACGATTTGCCGTTGGTAAATAGAGCCGCCTTTATGGCCGCGCCGCGAATACCGGCTCGTGTAATATCACGACAGGTAATTTCCAGGTAATGGGATTTCATTATGGACCGATATTGATTGCAGATCATGTTTTTTTTATGAGTAGTTAAATCGATGTGATTCGTCTGTTTCGGTATCTTCATTTTTGGTTTCTTTCAATAAGCAGGCGAATGTTGGTGTAGGTATCTTAATTTGTGAGAGGAATTAATGAATATTTAGAATCCTTTAAAAGCTTGGTTAAATGTAATGATTCTGTTGAAGTTTGGAATATCTATCGTATAATTGTGGGAAATCGATAGGAAAATTTGGAAAGAGATCACAATAGCAAGTATACCACTGAATACGCTGCATTCAGGAGATACGAAGGAAATAAAATGAATAAGAGAAATAGAAAGACTGAGAGAGCAAGTAGGCAACAGATAGATAAAACTCGAACCGGAAAGAACCACAAGCTGAAGTGCGACAAAATGCAATATACTGCAACAGAGGAATCCCCGGAACAAGGGCGAAAACCAAAGGGAACGAAGCGATCACCAAATACCGTGTAGTAATAGTTAGCGATAAGAATAGTAATAATAATTAGCAATAAGAGCAAACAAGGGATCCACATGGATTGTAGGTTGTAAGAATGTAGTATGAGTGAAATAAAGAGATGTTTGGTTTCTTTTACTAAAGTAGCACATTTTTGTTACGATTTATAAAAGGAATTCGTGGTTATTTAGAATGCACTGAAAGTCTGATTAGATACAACGAATCTAATGTAAGTGCATTTATAATCACACGATTGTCGGAACATTACAAAACTGTAATAGATATACTCGATTTTCTAATATCAATTCGTTTATATTATACTGCCATAATTACATGTATCATATTTACAATAGACTCTACTTGAATTCCACAAACTTCCATAAAATCTCCAACACAGATCTCCCACGTTTTACAAAATCCTTGATCATCATCTCTGAACAAATCTCCCGCCCAAATCCAAAAGCCGCTGTCATAGCACAAAGATGCATTATCCTCGTCCTCTTCAACAAAAGCACAGGTGGCCTATATGTGCCTAGAGTCGTGTATCGCGTATGCTACCGAGATCGCGGAATGCCACCTGGTCTATCTATCCCTCTTGAATGGATCTCTGAATCTCAGTTGCTCGATCCACGGAAGAGGAGTATCGATGGAGGATTCTAGGAGGCGCGCAGTAGATTCAGTCCGTGCGTAGACAGACACGCTATAGGCAACCGGGCAAGCATAGGAACAGGCAGGTACTAACGTGCAGGCGATACACCGGGAAGCAAGCAGGCTAACAGGCAGGCAGGCAGGCAAGCAGGCAGGCAAGCAGACAGGATAGGCATGCTATGTTAGGCCGTTTGGCTGCCTGACTGGCTGACTGGCGGGATGGCTGGCTATCGAGCGACGCCGATGCAATTCCAATTCCTGGCTGTCAGCGGCAGAGCTGCGGGAGACGCGTCCATTCGTGATCAGCCTCCCGTGAAATCCTGTGCCTCCCCCGGCTCACCCCGAAACGAAACCCACTCATACCCTCTCGCTTTTCACCTATCCGTTTCTCTCTCTATCTCATATTCACTCGGTCTCTCCTTCAACGTATCCCGCTTCCCTCTGTCCCAATATCGGTCCTCGTCTAGCCTTCTGTCTTATTCCCTCGCGTATCTGGCTGCTGTCAACCGGCCCCCGAAATTCCCCGGCATCTCTGTTTTCCGCTGAACATCGGCTCCCCCTTTCGCCGTTTCGACCGTGTTAATGCGTCAAATGCGTGGCATCCGCGGATCCTGAGTTTCGCGTCCTAAAGAGCTCGATGCCTCCATTCAAGCCAATTTGCTGAGCTGGCTATGGCTATTCGCGCGCGAGGATACGCGATGCGACGATAGTAAGGATGATCAGTCTAGAGAGATACCTTGCAAAGTGGAATGTCGTAAAGTTGTTTGCGCGTGGAGTGAATCTTATTATGACATTTTTGTTTGTTAATATCCTTCTATGCTTTTACGACGATAGATAGTGCTTTAGTGCGATAGATAGTGAAGAAAGTATTATTCTATATTTTAGTTCGTTAAATCTCTAGGCTGAAAAATGGTGAAAAGGTAGTGTTTCACTTGGTTTATACGAAGCAACTTACTTTCATGAATGTATTCATTGCCGAATTTCCTGCAAAGCTTCCACCAAATACGAAACAGATCCAAGTACTAATCTGCAACCTCTACATAATTCAGTTTTCTTATGATCAAGGGTAGCTTCAATCAGATCCACATTAGCGTCATCCAATTTCACATACCTCCACTTATTCATAATTATCACACACAGCTTAAAAAACATATCACTCTCCGTACCAAAGGTTACGAAACGACGAAATCCATAACAAAGATCCAGGCCAAATCAGGGACACAGCAAGTCTACCTTCAACCCCGATAGCAACGAAACTCGCAGATGGTCGACGAAGTATATAAAAAGGGAAGAAAAGGAGATAAACGTCGTTACACACGCGGATTCCGATACGTAGGTATTGTCGGGTGGTTATATGACTTCGTCCCTCGACATCGGTCTATATCGTATCTCCGGGTATCTTGCTCGTCGACGTTGGCTTCTTTCACCAGGGGCGTGTGCTCAGCTACGACGAAAGGGAGACAACGAACGAACGAACGAACGAACGAACGAGTAAACGAGCAAGAAAAAGAAAGACGGGAACCTGAACGGGAAGAGAAAGGAGAAAAGAGGCGGCAGAGACGATAGAGCAACGCGAGGGAAGGATACACGAGGAGGTACGGCGCGGCGGTGAGATTGCCCTAACACACAACACAATCCGGCGGCTTCGTCTGCTTCGATGGATTTTAAAAGATCCCCGAGATTATTACTTTTTCCTTTTCTTTCATTTTCATTCTTCTATTATTATTTCAGAGGAGCGAGGAGCGGATGGTTGCGCCCGCGCAACCCTCCCCTACCACCCTCCTCTCATTCTAACTCTCTTACTCTCTGTTTCTTTCTCTGTTTCTCTTCCGTGTGTTTATACCTATACAGCCGTGCCTTCGTTGGACGTGGCTGGAGTTTGTGTACGTATTGGTCGCGTCCCAGGTTGAGCTAGGCTGGGTTTGGGTTGGGTTGGATGCGTGGAAACCATGGACGACTTTGGGTAGGCTCGTTGGTTTCCCGCCGCGACTATCGGCGCGTATTGAAGCTCATCGTCACGGAAGTAACGTCGGGACAACGGCAGCGGCCTGAACCGGAGTGAGGACAGAGACGAGAGCGGTAGAAAAAGAGGAACGCGGCCGCAGAGTGGATGGAAGAAGCGAGAAAGAGAGAAAAGGGTGAGGAGAGAGGGTAAAAGAGAAATAGAGAGGGGCGATACGGAACGATACGGGACAGGGATAAAAACGATAAGACAGAGAGAGACGGTGTTATGCGCCGCGAGTAAGAAAGGAGGAAGCGGAGGGAAGAGTGGCACACCAGATGCTACCGCTCTACGCCACCGACGAACCCCGCTCGTGCCTTTACTTCCATTTCGTGTCGATGTTCCACGGGCTTTTCCTGCCCTCGCGTCGTGGCTAAAGGAACGCACCAAGATATGCAGGTGAATAATTCTGTCCCGCCGATAATAGTTCCTCGGTTATCGCAACGGTGCGCGCAGATTTACTGGATCAACGTCGAGGATCAGCTGAAACAGGAAATACGGTTTATGTCGTTTGCTTGTTAGTCTGCTTGAAGCTAATAAATTTTGTGTTAATAAATTTTATGTTATATATTTTATCAATATTGCGGTAAAACTCATTGACCCATTCACAGCTGGTCCATTGAGTGATCGCGAATTCTTAATGTAATTAAAATTATCTATAATTGTACTAATTTATCTATCCTTATATCTAATTAGGAAATGTGATTGTGTCGTATCTACATAATAAAATAAATTATTCCAGCTCTCAATTTCTAGTATTTAAATAAATTTTTAAGTACCTACTGCGTATAATATGTCGTTGAAAATATATAAAGTTCGCATGGCATTCGGTATATAAATAATCAACGACAATTGTCAAATCTCCGCGAGCTTAACCGTGAAATTTCAGACAATTCGACAGAATTGTACCACCGCATCCCTTAATCCGCAGTCTGGTTGGGCGTGAAAGGCGACGGTAGCATCCTCGTATCCTCTCAAAGAGCATAAGGCACCAGGTTCGAATCAATCCGTTCGAATCCCATACGAGTTACGATCTTCGTCGCGGCACAATACCCGCCGGCTCTCATAAAGACGGAAACCGAACGCTATTATTAACTCCGGTAGATTTCTTACAATGCCGGATTTAGTAAGGGTTGTCCCATTATGTACAGTTGATCACACTCGAGCTGCAGGTAAAGTACAGGTGTGGATATCGGAAAGTTAAATCCGCTGAAGCGCGTTCTTTCACAATGCGGTTGAAACCATAATGAGCTGGCGAGATCGTTGCGTTTACAGTTCGTTTGTGAAAGCGTGTGTATACGTTATTTTTGGTACGTGTACTTTGGATCTTTAAGTTCGAAAGTTCCTATCTAGAGAGACCATCTTGCCATGAAACATATATTGATATTTGTAGCATTAAATATCGAATTTATAACGGAATATGGTAAAATTAGCGGAAGATTCAATTTAGATACAACTGACAGAACTGATAGCAAACTTTGCACAGAACAGTATTACGGTATTTAGTATTTAAGGTAGAACGTATTGCTTGATTTCTAATGAGTTTATATAGAATTGCCTGTAACGGGTCTCTAAATGTGAACTTTTGCTCATCATCTACTTGTAATTTTCTATTTGAAAAACTAATAGAAATTATACTTGCTGAAACATTGTGCTGAAAAATTCATCCACGAAATTCATCGATACTTTAATGCTATAGGAAAAAGAGATCAATAGATAAGGAACTAAATTAATTTCGTTCATCTACATATAGTTTCTAAACATCGATTTACACAGTTGTCGGAACGTAAATACAACTGGGAACGCAGAACGTAGAACTAACTTCAAAACAAAGGAAAATGGGACGATATATTTGTGCGAACGAAACGTGTCGCCATCAAATCCCGCATCTACCTCAGAATCTATTTCCATGTATTCTAAGTCCTTGCATTTAACCCAGAACTTATTTTTCTGAAAATCACGTGTTTTCTTGCATTCGTTATTTCCCTTAAAAATTATTTGAATCCCTGCTAATTGTATTTGTTTGCATCGACAAAAATTGTGGAAGCAAAAAAAGGATGCTTCTACTTACCGAAACATAATTTTTAATTTTTAAAAACTTCATCGAGAAAAGGAACTAGAATTATTTGTTTATCTTACAAAAAAATTCACGAAATGTATAGAATGTTTACTTTTCAACGTTAATTGCGTAAAAAATCTTTTGAAAAATCTAGCGAAATATGTATCCTCGTATTCTAAAATATCTATACGACGGTAAAATTTCAATGCAATAAAAAATTTGAAGGATTACGTTAAAGTATAATAAAAACAAGATTAGAATAATAGTAGTTTGAACTTTCTATCGACAAAAATGTTTGATGCAAGCGAAGGCAGTATACGTAAGAGTTGTTGCACAATCGAAGTTGAAGATGTTATACAGCTCGGCAAACCGAGCCGGGCGGAAATAAGATCACAATGGCTCTCCTCGGTTAAGACAGTATTACATAGCGGCACCACGGTGTAACAAGGATAAGCTCCTAAAAGCTGCAGTCTATATTCCCGCGGCCAATCGTTGTGTACATTGATCCCTTCTGTGTGCTTCATGCTCTGCGAAGCATCTCGCGCGCATTTCAAAGGATTTTTGCCAACGACACCTCAGCTAAAAGCTTACTCAAGCTACGAATCTTTCGGTATAATCGTCACATTGTACCTCGTATCTTATTCTTGCATTTCTCGATTCCTTTCGAATTAAAATCCCTGTAAAAACCTCAAACATGAGTCAATTTCTATTTTACGCTGTTTTTCAAAATTGTTTGATTGCTGACTTTTTACGTGACTTTATGCAGATCAATAAAAATTAAAATTCAACGGTGGACTTAAATTGAACCTGTGCAACAGTTATAAGTATTGCTACTGATATATATACTGAATAGAATAGAATAGAATAAATAGAATAGGATAGATTGCCAGTAAATCCTGGGACACTTGTTAATCTTGAACACAAACTTTATTAAAGTAGATCTATAATGAAATCTCCAAAATATTGTACTATAACGTAATACATATAATACAGCTATCTTTACAATACACTCGATCAATCAATATCAAGTTTATTTTAATGTCGCAAAATACCCACTTACGTCTATTCCAAATGTATCGAATATCCTAAAACTTACGAACAATGTCGTATCTCGTCTAAGAAACACGACAAGGGATCCACTCTGTCGAAACGAAACCCGAAAATGTCCAAGCTCCGACCCACCTTCACCATGGTCGCTCTTCGTCAATTCTTTCTGTCATAGATAACTTGGTCGCGGGGAAGAGGGACGGGGGTCGGGTATGGGTCAAGTTGGTGGGTTCGCCGATTTCTCGCGTGTACGGAACCTACGATACATCATTTTCGGCTGGGATGATCTTACGGTAGATTTACCATTTGTACAGTTTATGGGCGTCGGTCTGGGCCATAAACTTGCTTGGCAATGACGGGAGCGCGGCTCGCCGTCGACCAAGTTGGGTAAGCTCTAGCCGAAGCCTGGATACTACGGCCACTCTGGTAACGATGAGAGAGTAAAGCGAACGCAGCAGCAAGAGTGAGAAAGAATGAAGGGAAATCTCGTGGCTCGAAAGAACCTTATCGGGAGGTGGAAGTAGTTGGGGATCCTGCGGAGGCAATAATCGTGTCCCCCAGGTTGCGCTACCGACGAAAGTGCCGTCGATCTATTGCTCCTCGCTAACCTACGTCCCGTCGAGCACCATTACTCCGGCCAGGCGCTCCGAAGATTCTTGTTTCTTCGCGCAAAAATCCGTTCAGCTCAATGTTCGTTCAGCAATGAAATAGTTACTGGGTGTCGCGCTTGTCGTTTGCGACAGTGCGATTTTCTATAAACTTCTGGACTGTTCTTTGGCCGGTTCACATGCAGGGATATCCTATCAGATTATGACAAACTACTGGTCGAAAGTTTGGAACCACTTTTCCGCTTGTAATATAGACATTATAGTGGCTCTTCGAGGGTAATTGTGTCATTAAATTTGAGATTAATAGTATAGAGATCTCTTGACCAAAGAATTTTCTAAAGTAACAGGTTTCTAAGCTGACGTATCTTCTTCTAATTCTCGGATTCGATAGAATTTACAGAGCTCCTAAATTTACAGAGCTCTCAATTAATCTTTCTCAAATAGATTCTTAATTAAAAATGGATTTCGAGATATCCAAATTACGAAACGGCTGAAATACTTTTCAAAAATTCTTCTTTATAAAAGCACAGAATTCTTTCGCAAAGAAAGGAAAGATTCGTATGTATAATATTTAGAAACGCGATGAATAATCGTGTTACGGGGATAGGCACGCATTTGCGCGCCAGGCCCGACGTCTCGCGATCGAACAACAACGGTTACAAAGCTTATTAGTGGGAACGCGAATGGAAGAAAGAGTCGCGACGATTGTTATTGTGGGGGAAAACAATGTATGGAAAGCGCAATTATCGGAATGTGCTCATTTTCCAGGAGGAGGTAGCGCGAGCGCGTAACGACGCGTACAAATTCGATCCGGCGTTCACGTCGCGAGCTTAATGCGAATCGGATCACCGTCGATTCGTCGCGGAACACGGTAAATCCTTTTTACGCCAATGTCATTCATCGATTCCAGGATCCGTTTATAACCAGGGAACGAAAACGCCTACGCTAGACAGACAGGAGAAAATCTTCCACGTTTTAGAGAATTTTCTTTTCCATTCTTGTCCCCGTTTTTTTGTTATTCGATTTCTCTTTCAACGTACGTTCCTTTGTTAGTAAATGTACGAATTTATTACATACGTATCTCTGTATGTGTCTTTTTTTTTATAGATGATTTTTCATCGTTAAAATTGATTTTTATTTCTCCTCTTCAAACGTTCTTTATTTATCCAACATTCACTAACGAAAGGAAGTAAGACAAGAAAGCGATCATTTCTTGAACGTATAGACTTTATCTCTTCGATTAAGAGTTTGTAAGAACCGTTGTTATAATGCGGTTGATAAATCAAAATAGTAAATACTGCGTGTATCTTATTGGTACTGATCGTTATTCGATAAGTAAATTAAAGTAATCGACAAGTAAGTTATAAATTACCCAAGAACTACAGGGAAAAGATCGATTTAACGTAACAACTTTCAAATAATTCCTTACAATTTTTATTTCCACCCTCCGTACTAGCCAATTTTCAATCGTTTTATCATATTATATTTTAAAAGCTTACAAAATAAAGCACTAATCAGAGTCCACTTTTATGAATATATTCTATTACACCTCGTACCTCTTCCTTATCTCGCTCATTCTCTACTCTCTTTTCACGTCACCCTTTTCTCCCTCAATTCTTCCTCCTGCCACGTTCGATCTAATACGTCCACATTTTGTCTCTGTCTTCCCTCCTGTCCCTTTCCGAACCATCCAATCGTCCATCCTCCATGTCCTAAATCTTCTTTGCGTCGATGTTCGCAAATTACTCTCTCATCCTTTCCCCTTAACCCACTTTCCACCGTTTTCCTCTTCTTCCTGCTCCTCTATTACCATACCATCCTTTTCTCCTATCTCTTCTTTCTCCCATTTGTATCCGTACAATTTCTCCTATCTCCTCCGTCATCCTGTTTGTCCTATTTGTCCCCTCTGCTACCCCGTAGCCCACCCCTGTCTGCATGGATCAGAAGCCGAATGGAAATTAAATGCGCAGTCGGCCGTTACGCCGATTGATTTGTATTCTCCGATCTACCGGCGCTACGAGGAAGTGTGCTAAACTGCGGGATTTATGTTCTCTCCTAATTGCGTCGCCCCCACCCTCGGCTGCCCCTCGTCGCCCTGTGCGTGCACCATGGATCTGGAAGAGAAGCCCTCGCTGGAGATTGCTTTCGCGTTTCCTGGAAAGTTCGATCGGAAGCAGTGGTCTGGGTTAAATAAGAGGAAAAATTGTGCCGTTTAATGGCGATGATGGGAAAGATGAATTGCTTAGCGAGGCAGATCCTGTGATGTTCGAAGACAGCAAATGCGAATGAAGTAACAGTTTAACTTATTGAACAAATCGAACGCGTACGGATTATTGGAAGAACGATATGTTGTTACTTTTGGTCGGAAAAATATTAAGGACTGGAGAAAGAGGTATTCGTTAGACATAGATATGGATGCGAACATTTAACGTAGCATGCTACGTGACGTACTTATGTTGTGCCAATTATCGTAAATAAAATGTAATATTAAATTCTCGAGGTTCAAATCGTGTTCTTTGTTTATTCTTTATTTTGGAATTTAAGGGAGAAAAGTAATAAAAGTATATTTTTTACGATATATTAGAAACGATACGTAATATTCGCTTTTATATTTAGGAAATTCCATTACGAATTCTCAAATTTTTAGACGTACGTATGATAAAGTATTTTAATGTTTAAAGGTATACACACTCAAGTTTCTCATTTAGGTTTTACGTACAATACACACATACTTCTATCACTTGAATTAAGTAAACTGTAATATATACAACGATGGAAAAATTGTCTCGTTGTCAACGTTGTCTCGATGGAAAAATTAAAAAAAAAAAATTAAAAAAAAATTTTTATTCTGCATTTTCGACTTCTTTTTTCGCCCTAGAATCACCCCCTTTCCGCTTGTACCACCAGTTACCAACTACCCTGTATATATAATATTATTAATATATGTAATATATGTAAGTATATATGATACTAATCAAATTACTTTATTTGTAATTGATCTGCTTGTTTGCTTCAGAATTTTTATCGTTTCTAAATTAAACTTGCAATAATGTCAATTATCACTGCTTTTATCGTTTTCAATTACCAATACGGCTGCGTATAAGCGGATGCAATTCTTCCCTTGCGCCGAAGCTTCTTCGAAACGAATCGTATTTAGCAGCGATGAAGTAGTATTTTTAGTCGTTGCGTGTATTTTTAGGGTCTGTATCGCGTGTACAAAGTCGTCCATCCGTGTACTCGTTGGGGTTCGCCGCGTCGAACTGTTTCGTCGAACAAACTTCGCAGAAGGGTAGGCGAAACTTTTTTTTTCGCGTCTATTAATAAAGAAGAAGCATCGAGAAAAGACTCGTGACGCTTCGTTCGCTTCATCGTTTCACTCTTCTTCTCTTCCTCTGAATCGTCAGTGAGAATCAACGGATCAAATTTGCACCGGTTACACGACCCGTGATGGAATTATTTGTATCGTCGCGCGCCGACGATTCGGTGATGGTTCACGGTAAAATTCACGATTGAAACGTCGGGCTGCCTGGCGAGAGCGTTTAATTATCGGATTGCTAGACTGACTCGATTATCGTATGCTCGATGATTTTCTCCCCTGCCGCGCGATAATCGTTAATGTAATGTAATAACGGGGAAAAAATCAGGCGGAAGCGCGTGAATCAAACCCCGGAGAAACATCATATACTCCAGTCCTGTATTAATAATAGCATACGTATGATAACGCGTCGGCGGAGCCTGTCGTTGAATGGAAGTCATTATCATAGATAACTCGAGCCCCTGCATCGTTTCGTCCCAGCCTCTCTTCGTGGATCCATCCTGCATATATATAGAACATCCCTCGACCCTTTTTCTCTCGCTCTACTTACGAGCGCCGAACGAATTTATATAATCGAGTTTACGTAAGTTGTATTTATATGGAGCGCGTTTTCGACGATTATGCAAAGCGGCATGGCTGACAGGCAAATGTATTTATGGGCATTCTTATGTTGTGTAAGAATTGATTTTTACGGTGGTAGATAAAGATAGGTAGGAGCACGTGATGTAAGTACATAAGGGGCAAGGCGGTTACACTATTTCTTTATATTGTTGAGTAAGAGGGAGATTGTAGAATATATAGTATATAATTAATGGATAATTATGTTGAATATTGTTTATCCTATGTGATGGTGTGAAATTATAGTTGAAATATAGTTGATGATGTTTGGTTCAAAATGAATTTCTAGCAATAAATCTCAATGGTGCAGACATCTAGGGAGCACAATTGGTATTGCTCGTTAATATGTAATTATACTCGAAACTCTATAAAGAATAAAGAATCAAAATAAAGGTAATTATTCTTTTTAATATACATATTTATGTATGTATTGTGTGAGGAAAATATCTGTTTTCCGTGAATTTATTACATATGCACTAGCGTTATGTGGAAATTACTTTTCGAAATGAAATACATTTCGTTGTAATACACTAACTGCGGATAAAATGATTCTCTTGATTTCGCATACGACATTATCGACTCAGTATAGAAAAAGATTAATATCTCAGTATCATTTCCGATATTACCGATGCAGACTGAAATAGAATTCTACTGTTGAGTGAAGACAGGATAAATGAAATATTAATAGAGACTCCGTATCTCACGTTCTAAAATATCGACCTCGAAAAAGATCAGAGTGTTCTTTTACGCCCTCTACAATTTACAAAATCGCGTCGCGACGATTGTAATTATAAGCTCATTTGAAATTCTACCAAATGTCCAACTCGGACAAATTGTGAATGTAAACAACTAAATAAAAAAGAAAAAAATTTGAAATCATCCGTTTGAATCACGAGGATATGTCCTTTTTCGTTGGTTCTCCGATGGTATCTGAAACAAACTCAAATCGGATGAGGTTTAGTAGAATTTTACAAGAATTTTACAGGTATAATTCAGAGCAGATAAGGATGAAAAGCTGCTTCGTGATTTTTAGCTCTTCTCATTTAAACATATCTCTTCAATACATATTTCATTTATACTTTTCAATCCATACTCCAAATTCCACCGTCCACTCTTGAATATTTGACGTAATACTCATAATTTGAAATGCTGTTTATATATATAAGTGTACTTCCTAGAAGTTGATAGATCTACAACAAACTTATTTATTTGATTAGTACATATGATAGAAAAAAAATGAAAGCTGGACAGGGAACGTTTTAGACATAAAAAACGATTAAATTATAAAAATAAATCATAGTATTTTTTTATATAATTCACCATTTTATCATATTAATCAGAATTGTGCAAGTTTAAAGTCACTTAAATTTGAGTTAGAAATTAAATATTTCAATTTAAACTTTATCAAAATTGGAAAATTTATTTCAAATATGAAGATGAAAAAACAATCGATTAAAATCACAATTTGCTTTATCGAATTATTTTATAATACATCTATACTTTCTTTTTATAAAATGAGTTCAACTTCTGTTCATCGCATTATACAAATTTCTGACAATTTTAATGTGTTCGTTTTTTTTTTTTTTTTTTCATTTCATTGGGAGTCTTGACCACTGATCAACTTCATCTTTGGCTATTATAATAAAATTATGTTTGTCATAAACTAATATAGAATATTATTAAAACAGTTTAACAGAGATTAAAACAGTTTTACATCAAAAAGTAGTACCATAGAAATGTACATTTAGTTTTAGCTGATAAAAAATATAAAAATAATTATTATAATAGATTGGTGAAGGGGTCAATTTACAATAAAAATTAAAAACTTATTAAATTCGATTGTGTGATAATGAAAAAACCAACTTTTAAGATGTTAAGAAACCGTTACCGTTCAATTGACATTGTCAAGTATATGCCAGTGGTATATAAGAAACGCACCACTCGCGCGCGAGCTCATTTGTCCTATATCTCTCGCGCTGTGAATATCGAAAGAGAACAGTTACGAATTAAATTATCAATTTAAAACATTTAAACTATTAAGCTATAACGTTTTAACTATTTACTAACAACATTTAAATCACTAATTTATAACATTTAAACTATTAATTTATAACTTTTCAACTCTTACTTAACAACATTTAAGCTATTAATTAATAACATTTAAATTATTAATTAACAATATTTAAACTTTTAGTTAACTACATTTAAGCTATTAATTTATAACATCTAAGTCAGTATTTATAACACCTAAGACATTAACTTATAACATTTTTGTATTCTATAACGAACATTCTCAGGATATTTTCTAACAGCGAACTGTGTCATTCTTGCAACGATTGCATTGCATTCACGGTATTCGTAAGCATTTGTTCGCTATCGAGAAATATCTCACAATTCTCAATTACTATCTTTCATACTTGTACCAATTTCTTAATAATAATTCTTTAAGTTTAAAGAAATAGCTGCATTTTCTAAATTAACCTTTCGATAAGGAAAAGAACAAAATTGTCGAAGCGACATTTTGCTACTTTTCCACCCTCCCTACCCACCCCGTTATTAGAAAGCTCTATTTTCAGGAAATATTTGTGACCGCGCGCAATGCGGTTTGTAGAGTCAGTGTTTGCTACGCAATAGTTTCTTTTCAATGTTTTTAATAGTCTTACTGTAGTTTTTTTCAATAGTCTTACTGTATATATTTTCGAACATTCGTTTTCGGTATTAGAGTCAGTGCATCTCTCAAGAGGATAAAGCCTCTCCAGGAGCTGAAAAAGGTAAGTAGTTTGATATGTTGTATTTCACTCTTTTCACTCTTTTATATTGTACATAAATTATTGTTCATTACAAAGTAAAAATGATCAAATTATTAAAGTGTTAACATTCAATTATAATAAAACTGTCTGATATGCATAAAAATCACTGAATTCCTAATCTTTTGATTTCAAACGTTTATATTAGAGTTTCATTTTACATACTTATTACGGTTCATTAGAATTTCAATCTTTATCATTACTACAGCTACAAATTTAAGAAACTTCCATTTTTCATTATATCCAACTTTTCAAATAATCAGCAATCACTCATCGTGTTTTGTTCTGTAACAGACTTTTCGCAACCACCATTTCCACCACTGGACTTTCAACGGTTCCTGCCTAATCTTAGTCTCCCTGATGATATTCGCTGGGATTCCGAGGCATCCAGGGTAATGTCCTTTGTTTCTCCGCATCGAACGGTGAGTCGCATGCATTTCTGTTCCTCCGGTCACCCAATCATGTCGTAGGATGAAAGGTCCGAATCGGCACGGGTGACTGGTTGTATTACGTAGAATTTTGTTGCGAGCATAGTGACCGCGGGTATTTTTTATACCCGTGAGTAGTAACATTCTTTTTTTAAATTTATTAGTTTAGGATAGGTCTTCTTGCACAGCGCGATTATAATAATTAGTTTAAATACATACACTTGAGAATATATTCGTGTTATTTCTAAATATGCATGTTAACATTCCGTATAAATATTTGCAAATGGCAAATATGTACACGAATATACCTGTTTAACATAAACATACTTGATTTTAAACAATGAATTAATCGTGATAATATCAAGTCACGTCAGTTTATTTCATTTTGGTTAGAATTTAAAATATGAGTCAAAATTCATTTTTTTCCCGTACAAGAATGTGTGAAATTTTACGTGCAAGAAGACACTTCGCGACAGGCAGATTTTTGAATCAAAGCAATAATTTTGAACACTGCTTCTGCACTTTCGAGTATATGCTTTGATAAAGAGATCGCCTGAGATTATTTCTTTCTTAGTAATATATTTAGAGTCAATTATTCCATTTGATCGAGCCTCAGTCTTTTTCAATTAACGCTACCTTTTTTGCAATATTAAAGTTTTGTTCTGACTTATTAAATTAATAAAGTAGAGTTACTTAGTTACTATTAAGTTAATAAAGTAGATTTAATCAGATACGAAGTAGTAAAATATAAAATCAAAGAACGTTAGTCCGTTAAATAAAAATTACACAAACTAATCATCTTTTTAGATCAGGATTTTCAGTTTTAACCCTTTCCGTGCCCATTGTCAGGACCTCATTCACGTGCCCAGGTGCTACTTGAATGGGAGAAAGACAGTGGGCACGATGATCTAGAATTAAGTAATGTAATAATTTGTCAGCGACTGACGATGTGTTAGTGTACCGTGCACGACGTATTTTCCACGTTATGTGTGTGTGTTGTTAGGCCGTGGAACTGCGTCGCTTTTTTTCATTCGTTAAAACATCAAATATTAAAAATGTCGAAACATATATCGATTCAATTTACGTCTCGATACAATCACAATTTGTGATAATATCGCCCACGCGATTAAGCGTAACCCCGCTTTAAATATGCCGTAAATTATAATTATAATTCCAAGTTTACTTACATTTATTTTAACGATGTCATTTCCTCAGACGTGTTTTATCACGTTTTACGCAATGGTCACTAGCCTTCGTCAGTCGATTTCAGGAAAACGGTACGTACCTTAGAGTGTGCATGTTGTGCGTTAAGCTCGGGTGTCGGAGGCGTCCCGGGACGTCCTCTCTAGTGTAGGACCTTTGCGCCCGAGCGTTTGTGTGAGAACCGTGGAGCGAGTGTGTTGGTGTGCCTGTTTTGCCATTTTTTTAAATATAGCGCTAGGTAGGATAGGTAGTATACTTTCTGGTATGTCTGTTAATTATAAGTAGGTAGGGCCGGGCAGGTTGGCACAGTCTCTGGTCGGGTAGGCGCGTTTTCGTGTGACCAACCTGTTTCTGGAAATCTGATTTGAAAAATCGACGGTGAAACTGGCACGACTAGAGCATGCTATCGTCTCTGGTTTTGCCTTTCGATTTTTCGAATTTCGCGGTCGCGGTCGCGAATGGGTCGAAACGAACGTTTATCGCTCGAGCACGCACATGCGAGTGAGCAACGATCACTGCTGTGATCGTTGGTCAGTCCATGTGCACTTCAATCAGCTTCCGCGATTTATATTTTTATTTTTCCTTGGTAAGTTTTTTTTTTTTTTTGTTTGCGATTTAGAAGTCTCGAGCTTAGATTTAAGTTTCAGCGGGCATTGCGCCCGAAGAAAGAAGAGGCTATAAGCCGAAGAGGCCCGGCAAACTGCCACTCAAGAGGGCAACTACTAATGGCTCCCCATCCTCTGGGTCATCCAGAGCATGGGAAGTCATTATTGTTACTACTTTGTCACTATGCTCGCTTTTAGTATTTTTAGTAGTAGTAGTAGTAGTAGTAGTTTGCTTTTTGGCCGATGTACATATCGGTCCATCGTCCAATTGGGCATATCGCGATTTTTCTTATTAGTGTTGCGACAAATTAATTACGGGTTGTATTAGAGTTGCGAAATAACATCGCGGCTTTTTATTAGTGTCGCGAGAGAATGATTACGGTTTGAATTAGAGTTGCGATAAAATAATAATCGCGTTTGCTTTAGAGTTGCGAATTACGATATCGCGATTGTCTTTTGCAATTTTTAGAATTTTTCCTGTTTTCTATTGTTTAAAATTAGATTATAAAAGTGTTAATTTTCAACTAATTTTATAGTATTGCAAGTAGCAATACCAGAATATTTAAAATAGCTTTTTTATATAGTAAATAGTAATTTTTATTAAATCCAGTATAAGAGTTAGCGTTGCGATAATGTTCCATCGCGAGTTCTGTTAATTTTTCCAGTTAGCGTTGCGATAACGAATGATCGCGTTTTGTTAAGTAGAGTTGCGTTTACGAAATGCCCAAATGCCCTCCGACTGCATTTGTCGGACATTGTTCCTGGATCACACGTACAGCTATAAGAGCTGTACAAGTGTGATCATTCATCGGCAACCTCCTACATGGTTGTACTGCGATATGTCAGCCCTCCACTCGCGGCTTTCCATTAGTGTGGCGAGAAAATGATTACGGTTTGAATTAGAGTTGCGATAAAATGATAATCGCGTTTGCTTTAGCGTTGCGATTTACGATATCGCGATTGTCTTTTGCAATTTTTATTATGAATTTTTAGAACATTTTAGAAAATTATACGTATCATAATTTTTTGCTGTTTTCTATTGCTCAAAATTACATTATAAAAATGTTAGTTTTGAATCAATTTTTATAGTATTGCAAGTAGCAATACCAGAATATTTGAAATAGTTTTTTCATATAGTAAATAGTAATTTTCATTGAATTTATTGTAAAAATTAGAGTTGCGATATTATTCCATCGCGAATTCTACTAATTTTTCCCTTTAGCGTTGCGATAACGAATGATCGCGTTTTGTTAAGTAGAGTTGCGTTTACGAAATGCCCAAATGCCCTCCGACTGCATTTATCGGACATTGTCCCTGGATCACACGTACAGCTATAAGAGCTATACAAGTGTGATTGTTCAACCGCCTAAATGATTGCACTGTGATCTCTGGCTATCAGTGTTGCGTATTTTTTTAATTATGAGTGCATAGATTTATATTTATTGGCGCTGCGTATCAAATTTCGGGTATTTTCATATTTCCTTCTTTCTTTTTTTTAATGGTAGGTTAATTGACATTGCAGATATAACGAAGCACTCTTCGCGTTTGATTTTGAAAATTTTCTGCTTCATAAACATTAATAGTAAATTAACGTTGCGAAACAAGAACATAACATTTACGCCATTAATTTATGAGATTTAAACTGTTTCTCAACAACATTTAATCTATCACTTTATAACATTTAAGTCATTAATTTATAACATTTAAACTATTACTTTATAATATTTAAACTGTTACTTTACAAGATTTAAACTATTAGTTAACAACATTTGATATATTAATTCCTCACAATTAAATTATTAATTTGTAACAATTAAGCTAATAATTTATAGTAATAGCGATATTCATTTATAACATTTTATTATTAACCTAAAACTATTACTCGATTAATTTTTAATAATTATGATTTTAATTTATAATAATATTGTGGAATCATCAGAATTACTATAAATTAGAATTTCCAGTGATTTCTATTCTGTATGATAATGTTATTGATCGATGGATTTATTTATAGTGGTTTAAACAGGAAACGATGGTTATTTAATCTGTAACTAAGACAACTAAATTGATAATTCACAACTCACACCTAATAATTAACAACTCATAACTACTCGGTAACTAATGATTAATAAATTTCAATACACGCTACTTCTTTCTTCTAAAATAATTTTACATCGTCTGCTTCCGATGCTTAAAAATTCTTTACGTAAATGGGGCCCGAGTGTAGTTCGCTCCTCCTGGTGGGTCGCGGTAATTGGTATCGTTTTCCAAATAATAATACACAAAGTACTATTCTGAATGTTAGAAAATTAATGTAATATTAATTTTAATATTAAGATTAGATTGCTAATGGAAAATTACATATATTAATATTTGCAAGTATTACTATTTAAAAAACTATATCAAGCGAAAAACTACTTTAATATAGTCTAGTCTGGATCATCCAAAACTGTTTTGGTGATCTGGATAAGACTAATACTCCTTCGCAGGGGCACCGTGGGTCTCCGTGGATCACCACAGGATCCGTACGTTTTAGCCTTAATTAATCGTAAGACAGATACCTATGTTAAATGCATTGTGAGCCCATTCTGCACAACGATACTTATCCATCTTGAGACGAAAAATGAAAATCTCTTCTCTCTTGATCCCTACGCTTACCACACAGGAAAAATTGTCCTCGCGATTTATCGGTTCGCCATAGCTCAGTTCTTTCAAATTATCGCGTGGCGTAGTCACTCGCGCGTATTCCGGTTGTGTGCGAGTCAACGTGCACTGGACAACTCTTTGGATTCGTAAGTAGCCCCAAGGACACCTCTGTCTTGGTGACTACTCGACGACTGTTCGACGTTTGCATCGGATCGCGGGAGTTGTCGTCACATCGGTGATGCTTGCGAATCTGCAGTCCTGTCCGATTGGTACTTCGGTACTCGGACAGGGACCTGCACTTTCGCGTCCTCCGTAATCCTGGTCGAGTGGCCCCTCGGGGGTGGCCCCCACTCTTTACTGGAACTTTGCCTTCGCAATTATGTCCAGCGGTCTCTCCCCGGGCGCTGCTTGTTCAGTTGGATTGTGTTAAGTTGCAAGCCTGGATCACTGGCATCATCGGTCGGTGCCATCGACTGTGATTCATGTAAATTTCGAACGGCAAAACAGAAATTGAGTGACGGTCAATCCTTGGGCTTTCCGCTGAACCCTAGTGTTATCTCGTGTACGGGGGTACGTCGCGTAGGTTTGTTAGTTCTTTCGAGAGATCGCGATCTCGTTCGTTTCGGGTTCGCCGCGATTTTTCTTCCATCGTTTGACTGTTCTGGTTTCTTCTTGTTTACCCATTTTTAAGGGAAGCTCATTGCGGTCATGTTAGAGTTTCTTTTCGATATCTTCAAAAGTTTGATGTCGCAAAAATAGAATGTTAAACAGTTTCATACAACGACTCGCAAATCCTTTTTACAAGTCCGTAGCTTCATTTTCTTTCTCTCGTTCCAAGTTAGACAAATGTGTCTTTGATACCAAATGCTGCCAGTAGAGTTACGAATTATTGTACGTATTTTGTACTGATCAATGTAATCGTGTGGAAGATGGATGTTGCGTTGTGTATAGTTTGTTTTACGTTTGTAAAGATTCATGTAAGCGCAGCGTGGGAGATAGGTGTTTCGCAGTTAGAATACAAAACAACTATATCTTTATGCATTAATCAGTTGATTAACCTTTGGAAAACGATACCAAGCCAAGAACTACGCAACAGTCCAGCTTGGATCACCAAAATCCTCTAAGAGAATTCTGTTCAAATTAAGTGATAGTCGAAAACTAGTATTAAAGAAGTGTGAATTTAGTCTTAGTTTGCAGAAACTATTAAAATGATAAAAATGGATATCGTATTAAATCTTTAAAGATGCCAATTTACGATAAAAATTAAGAAATCGTTCAATTTGATTTTGTTATAATGGAAAAACCGTCCCCTGCTATGTGAAAATATCGTTACCGTTTGATTAACAAACCGGCTTCTTGTCAAGGTATATAAGGAACACGGAAGTCGCGCGCGAGCTCTTTTGTGCCTGAAATTCCGGAGAGTGAACATCGAAGAAGAATTTAAATATAAGGTAAATAAAAAAAAAATCAAATAACAACATTGCAACCAGTAATTTATAACGTCTAAACCATTAATTTACAACACTTAAGCTATTAATTTATGACATTTATGCTATTAATTTATAACATTTAAACTATTAATTTATAACATTTAAGAAATTAATTTATAACATTTAAGCTATTAATTTACAACATCTAAACTATTAATTTACAACATTTAAACTGTTATTCTATACATTTAAGCCATTAATTTATAACATTTAAGGAATTAATTTATAACGTCAAAACTATTAATTTATTACATTTATACTATTGATTTATAACATTTAAGCTATTAATTTATAACATTTATGCTATTGATTTATAACATTTAAGCTATTAATTTACAACATTTAAGCTATTAATTTACAACATTTAAACTATTAATTTATAACATTTAAGCTATTAATTTACAACGTCTAGGCCATTAATTTACAACATTTAAACTGTTATTGTATACATTTATGCTATTAATTTATAACATTTAAGCCATTAATTTATAACATTTAAGCCATTAATCTAAAACAATTACTCCATTAATTCTTAACAGTTATACCAATAATTTATAATTACATTCTGCCATTAATTCAAAGTAATGATGCTCCTAATTTATAACAGTTGTACCGTTAATCGGAAGTAACTCTACATTCATTGATTTAAATCAATACCATCAATTCGTAGTGAGTGAATTAATGATTTATTTTGTTTCATTTTATTAACGAAATCTATCAAGTCTTTGAAGTACTATTTTATTTCTATGTAGCATTATTTTTTAATTTTCAATACAGTATTTAATTCCTCATTTCACTATTTCGTATAAAACCTGTCTTAACACAGAGTGTAATCTTAAGATGTAATTTTCCATGTCTGCTCGAAACTAAGGAAACAACACCATATTCTTGGAATCAAGGAAGCGAGTGCAATTTAACCGAAGGCAACCACATCTTCCCTGTAGCTGGACATAAGTCAGAGGACATTTCAAATCATGTTGTTGTTTTGCCTCGGAGTATCAAGACCGCTAGATTGCAAGTAATGTAAGAACAAATAAACTCCGGGCAAAACAATATCGCCGCTACAATGTCGCTTTATTATAAAATAATTTTACATCTCTGCTTCCAATGCTTAAAAACTGTTTATGTAAATGGGACCCGAGCATAGTTACCTCCTCGTGATGGGTCCCGGTAATTGGTATCGTTTCCCAAATAATAATACACCAAGTACTATTTTGAATATTAGTATTATTATTTGAGAAACGATATCAAGCTAAAAACTACTTGAACATCCAAAATAGTTTTGGTGATCTCGACCGGACTAAGACCCCCCGCGGGGGCGCCGTGGGACATCGTGGAACACCGTGGGACATCGCGGGACACCGTGGGATGCGAGCGTTTTAGTCTTAATTAATCTTAAGATAGATACCTATGTTATGTGCGTTGTAAGCTCATTCTGTACAAAGATACTTATCTATCTTGGAACAAAAAATAAAAATCTCGTCTCTCGTGATGCCCTCGGTTACCACATTGGAAAAATTGTTCCCACGATTTATCGGTTCACGGTCGCTCAGTTCTTTCAAACCGTAGCGTGACGTACACGCTCGCGCGTATTACGGGTACGTGCGGGTCAACGTGCATTGGGCAACTCTTTGGATTCGTAAGTCGCCCAAGCACACCTCTGTCTTGATGACTACTCGACGACTGTTCGACGTTTGCATCGAATCACGGGAGTTGTCATCGCACTGGAGATGCCTGCGATTCGCAATACTGTCCGATTGGTACTTCGGTACACGGGCAGAGACCTGCATTTCACGTCCTCCGTAATCCTGTTCAAGTGACGAACCCGCGAGGGTGGACCCCACTGTTCAGTTGGGGCCTTGCCTTTGTAATCCTGTTCAGCGGCCCCTCCCCGGGCCTTCATTTGTTCAGTTGGAGTGTGTTAAATTGCAGGCCTATTTGCTGGATTACTAGTATCATCGGTCGGTGCCATCGACCGTGATAAGGTCCAGACGACGTGACAGGAATCGGGCGAAAGTCAACGCTGAACCTTAGGGTTATCCGGTGCACGGGGGTACGTTATGTAGGTTTGTTAGTTCTTTCGAGAGATCGTGATTTCGTTCGTTCCGGGCGCGCCGCGGTTTTTTTCCATCGTTTGATTGTTGGGGCTCTTTTTCCATAATAGCCCCATTTTTTTCTTTCGTTCCAAGTTAGACAAATGTGTCTTTGATACCGAATGCGGCCAGTAGGGTTGCGAATTATTGTACTGATCGATGTAATCGTTGTGTGGGAGATAGATGGTGTGTTATGTATGTTGTTTTACGTTTGTAAAGATTCGTGTAACTGCTGCGTAGGAGATTAGTGTTTCGCGGTTAGGCTACGAAATAACTATCTCTTTACGCAGGCCCATGAAGTAGAGTCAGAACTCGACATTCTTGCCAGTAGGTTGAATGTCGAGACCGATGCATAATGTTAAATAACTCATGGGCGGGTCTCGTGCGTAGTCACCTCCTCGTGGTGAGACCTGGTAATTGGCATCCTTTTCCAAAAATTAATCGGTTGATTAATCTTTGGAAAACGATGCCAAGCTAAGAACTACGCAACAGTCCAGTTTGGATCACCAAAAGCCTCTAAGAGAATTTTGGATGATCTAGACTGGACTGCACCGTGGGACATCGTTGGACACCGTGGGACGTCGTCGGTCCAGTGTGGGTCACCAAATGCCGCCAAAAGAATTTTGGATGATCTACACTGGACTGCAACGTGGGACATCGTCGGTCCAGTGTGGGTCACCAAATGCCGCGAAAAGAATTTTGGATGATCTACACTGGACTGCAACGTGGGACATCGTCGGTCCAGTGTGGGTCACCAAATGCCGCGAAAAGAATTTTGGATGATCTACACTGGACTGCAACGTGGGACATCGTCGGTCCAGTGTGGGTCACCAAATGCCGCGAAAAGAATTTTGGATGATCTACACTGGACTGCAACGTGGGACATACCGTCGGTCCAGTTGGGTCTCCAAAAGCCTCCAAAGAATTTTGGATGATCTACACTGGACTGCAACGTGGGACGTCGTTGGACGTCGTTGGACGTCGTTGGACGTCGTTGGACACCGTGGGACACCGTGGGACACCGTGGGACACCGTGGGACACCGTTGGACATCGTTGGACATCGTTGGACATCGTTGGACGTCGTTGGACACCGTTGGACACCGTGGGACACCGTGGGACACCGTGGGACACCGTGGGACACCGTGGGATATGTCTTGGCTATGTCGAATCCATTCTGAGCCCATTCTGTACAATGATACTTATCTGACTTGGAACGAGATATAAAAATCTATTCTTTTTTCCCACTGAATCTTGCGGTTATTTTGTGCACAGGGGTGCGTCGCGTGAGTCCATTGATTCTTCTGAAAGATCCCGATGTATGAAATCATTCTCTTATTTCAAACCAATTTTTAACGAATTATCTTATTGTTTCAAATTGAGTTATAACGTCATAAACTTGCAAATTAGTAACAGGTAGATTCAAATACCTCGAAACAAGGTTTCGCGCGCGTTTGCACAGTATTCTTTAAATATATTTAGTGGCGGACTTTTGAATTTTTGCAAATATTTTCCATTATTTAAAACACGCGACTGTAGTGTATTATTGGAATGTATATTTCGTATTCTAATAACGAAAATTCACAGTATATATTCTAATTGCGAACAATATAATTCTTGCAAACGATTGCATTGCATTCACGTTATTCATGAGCATTTGTTTGCTATCGAAAAGTATCTCACAATTTTCAACTAAATAATATTTTTCAAACTTGTTCCAATTTCTTAATAATAATTTTTAAGCGTACAAAAATAGCAGTATTTTCTAAATAAACGATCGATAGGAAAAAGAAGAAAATTGTCGAAACGACGTTTCGCTTCTTCCTCTCACCCCCCCCCCCCGCCCTTAAACAACCACCATTTCCACCACTGGACTTTACACGGTTCCTGCCTGATGTTAGTCTCCCTGATGATATTCGCTGGGGTGGCGCAGCATCCATGGTACGTCCTCTGTTTCTCCGCATCGAACGGTGAGTCGCATGCATTTTTGTTCCTCCGGTCACTTAATCATGTCGTAGGATGAAAGGTCCGAATCGGCACGGGTGACCGGTTGTATTACGTAGAATTTTGTTGCGAGCATAGTGACCGCGGGTATTTCTTATACTCGTGAGTAGTAACATTCTTTTTTTAAATTTATTAGTTTAGGATAGGTCTTCTTGCACAGCGCGATTATAATAATTAGTTTAAATACATACACTTGAGAATATATTCGTGTTATTTCTAAATATGCATGTTAACATTCCGTATAAATATTTGCAAATGGCAAATATGTACACGAATATACCTGTTTAACATAAACATACTTTATTTTAAACAATGAATTAATCGTGATAATATCAAGTCACGTCAGTTTATTTCATTTTGGTTAGAATTTAAAATATGAGTCAAAATTCATTTTTTTCCCGGACAAGAATGTGTGAAATTTTACGTGCAAGAAGACACTTCGCGACAGGCAGATTTTTGAATCAAAGCAATAATTTTGAACACTGCTTCTGCACTTTCGAGTATATGCTTTGATAAAGAGATCGCCTGAGATTATTTCTTTCTTAGTAATATATTTAGAGTCAATTATTCCATTTGATCGAGCCTCAGTCTTTTTCAATTAACGCTACCTTTTTTGCAATATTAAAGTTTTGTTCTGACTTATTAAATTAATAAAGTAGAGTTACTTAGTTACTATTAAGTTAATAAAGTAGATTTAATCAGATACGAAGTAGTAAAATATAAAATCAAAGAACGTTAGTCCGTTAAATAAAAATTACACAAACTAATCATCTTTTTAGATCAGGATTTTCAGTTTTAACCCTTTCCGTGCCCATTGTCAGGACCTCATTCACGTGCCCAGGTGCTACTTGAATGGGAGAAAGACAGTGGGCACGATGATCTAGAATTAAGTAATGTAATAATTTGTCAGCGACTGACGATGTGTTAGTGTATCGTGCACGACGTATTTTCCACATTATGTGTGTGTGTTGTTAGGCCGTGGAACTGCGTCGCTTTTTCTTCATTCGTTAAAACTTCAAATATTAAAAATGTCGAGACATATATCGATTCAATTTACGTCTCGATACAATCACAATTTGTGATAATATCGCCCACGCGATTAAGTGTAACCCACGCTTTAATATTGCCGTAAATTTAATTATAATTCCAAGTTTACTTACATTTATTTTAACGATATCATTTCCTCAGACGTGTTTTATCACGTTTTACGCAATGGTCACTAGCCTTCGTCAGTCGATTTCAGGAAAACGGTACGTACCTTAGAGTGTGCATGGTGTGTGTTAAGCTCGGGTGTCGGAGGCGTCCCGGGACGTCCTCTCTAGTGTAGGACCTTTGCGCCCGAGCGTTAGTGTGAGAACCGTGGAGCGAGTGTGTTGGTGTGCCTGTTTTGCCATTTTTTAAATATAGCGCTAGGTAGGATAGGTAGTATACTTTCTGGTATGTCCGTTAATTATAAGTAGGTAGGGCCGGGCAGGTTGGCACAGTCTCTGGTCGGGTAGGCGCATTTTCGTGTGACCAACCTGTTTCTGGAAATCTGATTTGAAAAATCGACGGTGAAACTGGCACGAGTAGAGCATGCACTCGTCTCTGGTTTTGCCTTTCGATTTTTCGAATTTCGCGGTCGCGGTCGCGAATGGGTCGAAACGAACGTTTATCGCTCGAGCACGCACATGCGAGTGAGCAACGATCACTGCTGTGATCGTTGGTCAGTCCATGTGCACTTCAATCAGCTTCCGCGATTTATATTTTTATTTTACCTTGGTAAGTTTTTTTTTTTGTTTGCGATTTAGAAGTCTCGAGCTTAGATGTAAGTTTCAGCGGGCATTGCGCTCGAAGAAAGAAGAGGCTATAAGCCGAAGAGGCCCGGCAAACTGCCACTCAAGAGGGCAACTACTAATGGCTCCCCATCCTCTGGGTCATCCAGAGCATGGGAAGTCATTATTGTTACTACTTTGTCACTATGCTCGCTTTCAGTATTTGTAGTCGTAGTAGTAGTAGTAGTAGTAGTCTTTGTTTTTTGGCCGATGTATATATCGGTCCATCGTCCCATTGGGCAAATCGCGATTTTTCTTATTAGTGTTGCGACAAATTAATTACGGGTTGTATTAGAGTTGCGAAATAACATCGCGGCTTTTAATTAGTGTGGCGAGAAAATTATTACGGTTTGAATTAGAGTTGCGATAAAATGATAATCGCGTTTGCTTTAGAGTTGCGAATTACGATATCGCGATTGTCTTTTGCAATTTTTAGAATTTTTCCTGTTTTCTATTGTTTAAAATTATATTATAACAGTGTTAGTTTTCAATTAATTTTATAGTATTGCAACTAGCAATACCAGAATATTTAAAGTAGCTTTTTATATAGTAAATAGTAATTTTTATTAAATTCACTATAAGAGTTAGCTTTTCGATAATGTTCCCTCGCGAGTTCTGCTAATTTTTCCTGTTAGCGTTGCGATAATGAATGATCGCGTTTTGTTGAGTAGAGTTGCGTTCATAAACTGCCCATACCCTCCGACTGCAATTGTCGGACACTATTCCTGGATCACACGTACAGCTGCAAGAGCTGTACAAGTGTGATCATTCATCGGCAACCTCCTACGTGGTTGCACTGCGATATGTCAGCCCTCCACTCGCGATTTTTTTTATTAGTGTTGCGACAAATTAATTACGGGTTGTATTAGAGTTGCGAAATAACATCGTGGCTTTTCATTAGTGTGGCGAGAAAATGATTACGGTTTGAATTAGAGTTGCGATAAAATGATAATCGCGTTTGCTTTAGAGTTGCGAATTACGATATCGCGATTGTCTTTTGCAATTTTTAGAATTTTTCCTATTTTCTATTGTTTAAAATTAGATTATAAAAGTGTTAGTTTTCAATTAATTTTATAGTATTGCAAGTAGCAATACCAGAATATTTAAAGTAGCTTTTTATATAGTAAATAGTAATTTTTATTAAATTCACTATAAAAGTTAGCGTTGCGATATTGGTCCATCGCGAGTTCTATTAATTTTTCCCTTTAGCGTTGCGATAATGAATGATCGCGTTTTGTTCACTAGAGTTGCGTTTACAAAATGCCCAAACCCTCCGACTGCATTTGTCGGACACTGCTCCTGGATCACACGTACAGCTGCAAGAGCTGTGCAAGTGTGATCGTTCATCAGCAACCTCTTAAATGGTTGCACTTCGATCTCTCGCTATTAGTGTTGCGTATTGCTTAAATACGAGTGCGTAGATTTATACTTATTAGCGTTGCGTATCAAATATCGGGAATTTTCAGACTTTTCTTTTTTTTTAATAGTAGATTAATTGATATTGCATATATAACGAAGCACTCATCGCGTTTGATTTTGAGAATTTTCTGCTTCATAAATATTAGTAGTAAATTAGTGTTGCGAAATAAGAATATTCAGTTCCACTCTCGGCGTGTTGATCGGGTTTATATAGAGTGGAAGACGATTGAATTTTAATAGCCCTTCTGGCTACTGCTTTGTTTCCTTTTCAGCGCCCCTTATTACCGCTTTTATTACTGAAAATACTGCTATAAGACATATTTTTTTGTCAGCGTTAACGTTACCATGACTGCTAAAATACAGAACTTTATTACGAATATATTTGAAATATATATATATATATATATATATATATATATATATATTTACACATATGAATCTGTGAGCGATTTCATGCGCAACAAAGAATTATAATGAAATATCTTAATGTTGCTATGAAGGCTTAAAATAACTTTTAACATTTTTCCGACCGCGATATTTTCAATCTTTTAACAGTAATGTAGAATTTTATAAATATTCGAATTTCATATTGAATTTTTTATTCAGATTAAATTCAATTACTTAAAACGCTAGGTTTTCAACGTAACCCTAGTTTCGATTAAAAAGATACAAATGATTCTCTATATTTGCTAAAATTTAATCAATAGTAA